>NC_139678.1:125264235-126470687 GCF_964106915.1 Podarcis gaigeae | reverse complement strand
TTCTCATAAGGAAATTGTAGGCCTCTGTATCAAATTGAAATAGTAAAGATAGAAGCTTTTAAGGCTTTCTTGAATACCAGAATTTGAAGGGCCGAATGAATGTTTATTGGAAGAGAGTTCCTTATTGTCAGCCTAACGGATATCGCTGACAAGCACACATTCAGGACTTCAGACACGAATCTTAGATTGTGGGCAAAGTCTTCTGGTACGGGCCGACCTTAAAATATCCAATGCCAAATCATTTTAGGGACTAAAAGATCAATTCTACCACTCTGATTTGAGTCCAGAAACACACTGGTAGACAGTGCAACTGGCGCCAAAGTTGTGTTGCATGTTCAAATAATAGTGCTCTTGTTAATAGTAATTATTATTTTTATTATTATTTAAAAATCACATTCTAGACAGATGAATCTTTGATTCTATGAAATTTCATATCTTAATAGGTGGCAAGGTTAACATTGCAATGGAGCCAAGTTTAAAAACCTGGTTATGTTTACTTCAGGAAACTAAGTGTTAGTGTTTGACCATAGTACATATACAAGTCTAGTGATTTTTTTAAAAGGGTTAAATTTTGTCTGTGCTCTGTTTTGCTGCAGGAAGTAACAAGCTTTATTAGATAAGGTTCCAACATCTTAATACTGTAAAAGGAAGCGAAAGCTGTCCAGTGTCCATGTGTGAATATGGGCTTTTTGTAAAAATAATAATGGAAATAATGCTTTTTACTGTTTACTCCCCCTTCTTTTGTTTTGTTTTAAATATACAGTATCTCTTCTAAACAGAAGTAACTACTTATAAGAGGAAAAGGGACGCGGGTGGCGCTGTGGGTGAAACCACAGAGCCTGGGACTTGCCGATCAGAAGGTCGGCGGTTCGAATCCCCACGACGGGGTGAGCTCCCGTTGCTCGGTCCCTGCTCCTGCCAACCTAGCAGTTTGAAAACACATCAAAGTGCAAGTAGATAAATAGGTACCGCTCCGGCGGGAAGATAAACGGCGTTTCCGTGCGCTGCTCTGGTTCGCCAGAAGCGGCTTAGTCATGCTGGCCACATGGCCCGGAAGCTGTACGCTGGCTCCCTTGGCCAATAAAGCGAGATGAGCGCCACAACCCCAGAGTCGGCCACGACTGGACCTAATGGTCAGGGGTCCCTTTACCTTTACCTTACTTATAAGAGGAGGCAGCTGTTTTCTTTGCTTTCGTAATGCACATTAAACTACTGTGTTAATTTTGATTTTTGTAGAAAGTAGATCACATGTGAGAAAAATATATAATTATGCCAGCTCCTCACAGGATCAATGAACGGTGCAAGTACAGATAAACAGGTTGCTTGCTTAACCCCATGCGCTTCTAAACAACATATACAGTACAGTAGAGTCCCTTGGAGTGCTCCAGTTAATGGATATGTGATTATCACAGATTATTCTTTAAATTAATACAAAGCTTCAGACCCGTAAAAAGAATGTGGTACAGGTAGTACTTTATGATTCATAAAGTTGTCCTGAAATATCTATAATGTATTTGGGGAATTTGTGAACTGAATTAACTGGGGAAAACGTGTAACGTTGTGTAATTTACCTTTTAATAATGATAGCTTTGTTTATGGCATAGCTAATTAAGAAGATATTTGGGGCACTGTAACCTGTGGACAGTCCTTAGGAGTTGATTCATGGTTCCAGGGAGAGATTTATCAGTGGAAACAGATAAAAGACTTGATGCCATTCCAGTTCTGTAGCTGTTGAACATGATTAATCGTAAGAAAGGAGGCTAGTTGTAGGTGCTGCACAACTTGACTTAACTATTTCTGTAAAATCGTTAAGTAGTAAGAGCTATGAATTGTGAACCCTGCCTGTGTTTCTTCATAGAATGGCTTCCTGACATTTTGTTCAGCTTAATGTCTAAAACTGATTTTTTTTCTTTTGAATTTATTTCAAGATGATGGCCGATCCAGGCAAGATCATAACATAAAGATCGTAATATTCAATGAGGTGCAACTTTCAAATGTGTCACCTCGGACCTAACGCAGCTGAAGAAAGAAGCACATACTCGTAATGCCAGTGTAGACCAATGGCTGTTGTCTACTCTGGTTTTAAACCAAAACAATCAACCAAAATGAGAAGGAGCAACACACAGTGTGCATACAGGATGTGGTTTCCAAATAACTGAAGTGTGAAGCAAACCTCATGAATTTCAACCACAGAGATTCAGAAAACATCACTGGTAAGTTGAAAATCAGGTAAAAGGCCCAGATATACCACTCTGGAATCCATTTTTGGACGAAGGGCAGTTTCTAAAATTTAAAAGTCTTTGTCACTCCAATTGTTATAAACTGTTTGGATTGAAAAATGGGACAGATAGTTACACAGCCTGGATGAACCCCTCATCTATACAGTACAAGACAAAAGTGCTGCTCCTTTAGAATATTTTTTTTAAAGACACAAGTTGCAAAGGAAATGGTCACTAATCTACTGCAAAGATTTATGTACTCACAGAACCTTTAACCAAATAGTGATCTGATCTGATCTGATCTGATCTACAGCTTTAATATAAAATAATGCATAAAAGCATTTCTAGTCTTTAGTTAATAATGCATTTTGCATTTATTAGCTGGAAAATGTGTAAGCTGGGGGGAAACCCACGTAGATGCATTTTAGTAGTTTGGTGCTGACAAAGCTACTAATTTATTACAGTGTTTATTTAGTTAAATGTACTGATTGTGCTGTTTCTGTCTAGCCTAGGTTTAAATCACTGTTGATAAGCTATCATGGCTGCTTTTATTGTCAAAGCAAAGCAAATAAATACTTCCTTTAGTATTCATCCCAAAGCAGGTATCGTGATGCCTGCCTCTATATATGCCTTTTTAGATGTTTGTCCTAATGAAGATCTCGCTGAAGTTGAGCTGGTGAGCATGCTGGAGGAACAGCTGCCTCAATACAAGTTACGTGTGGATTCTTTATGTCTCTCTGAAAACGCCGACTGGACCCAGTCTCCAGGCCGCCACAGTCATGTCTCTGAAATCTCTTCTCAGGTTCTTTCTGAAGAGACCATCCGTTACATGAGTAAGTGCTTTGGCCCACTGCCAGGGACTGAAATGGAAAATATAAATGAACTGCTTAGGTGATGCCCTGATCAAATCCCTGCTCAGCCTCAGCTTGGCCTTTGTGATGCTGGACAAAGTGAGAATTACAGTGACCTGACAAGACTTGTAGAAATTTTGTACAGTATAGGTGCTGTGTATCTGGGGTCCCCAACACAGTCCCAGGAGGCACCAATATACCATACTTTTCCACGTATAAGATTAGGTTTTTTCTTTAAAAATCATGCTAAAAATTGGAGTTGTCTTATACATGGATTGTGCATAGGGTGGATATTTGATTGGTTGCTGCTACGGCTCTCAGCAGCTATTGGTCGTGTTATTGGTTGCTGCATCAATGGCTGGTGTTGATTGGCTGATGCTGCAGCAATTGGGCAGGCGATTGGCAGCTTCTGTCGGCGATGGGACAGACGAGAGGTGGCGATTTTCAGCAATCCCCCCTAAAAAAGCTCAACAAAGAGTGCAATCTATACATGTTTACACAGATGTAAGTCCAGTTGTATTACTGGGGCTTACTTCTAGGTATGCATGCATAAAATCTTTTCCCCATTGTGAAATGTAATCAGTTTCTAAGAGCAGTTGAAGGCCGTATAATAATGAGAACCAATACTGCTCATTAGTGAGTTTGTGGTTGCACTGAAACTTGAAAGTTTCTCAGGTCAAAGCTCATAACTTCATCCATGAAACCATACTGGTTTCACGCCATGTTCTACAGTGGAAGGTCTAAGCAATTTCAGATGAACATTGCATGAGTTCACATATTTTCAGTACACACACCCAGAAATATGTTTATTTCCAAATGTAACAGCCTAGTAGGCATAATGCTGGTAGCAATTCACATTTTATAACTCTTGGTCAGAGTTACAAAAGAACATAGCTTATGGGTAATAAATGGTTGGTTATAACTGAGAGAATTACCTTGGATTATATGCAAAACCCTTAAAATATAGCCTTGGTATCTTTTTTTTCTTTCATAACTTGATTATACAACTCTAACAATGTAGGTCCGCTTAAATATTGACTTATACAGCTTTTTATTTCCATGTTTTTCACTTTCACTCTTTAAGCTATTTTATCATCACAAAATGTGCTGTGTGCTGTGGGTAGGTGTTCACATTTCTGGACTCTTAGAACTTAATTTTGCCAAAATGTTGAAAAGAGCCTTATGAAATGTTGGTTTCATAAGCTTGAAAAGTAGGCTTGGCCCCACAGCAGGAAACAATTTGCTCTCACTGAAAATCCCAAACTGCTCTCTCTTCCTAAACAGATGATTTGGTACTATTGAAGACAATTTGGTTAGGACTGCATAATAATTGCTTTGGTCATTTTTTCACTAAAAACTAGGATTGTCTTTTTCAGACCAGAAAAATATGAATGCAAACAGACGACATGCACATATTTCTGCATGGGATCACGCAGATGTCTAATGAAGTGTGTGTCATAAGTAAACCTTGTGTTTTTCCACAAAAACCCAATTGGCAATACTGTGCACAAGGCTTAAAAATTACAGCTCTTCTGTACTCTTGGACTGGAGGTGGTAAAGGCAATTATGGTCAACTCACAACTTAAACCTGTTTAACTTGCATGAATTCAGCTTTACATGCTTGGCCAGGGGCAGGGGGCATCCAGTGGGAAAACATCAGCAATGCCACCTGTATTTGTATTTGGGAGAGCATTTAGAGGTGCAGGGAGTGTGTGTTTTGACTATACACTATTTTGGCTCTATGTGCTTATCTCTAGAACTTAACCCCCTTATAAGTTGCAAGTCGTCTGTATTTTTAGAGGGTTAATTTGTTTGGCTGTCCTGGTTATATGAAGTTGATAATGAGCTGGATCCACGGCTGCTTAAAAGGTATCTTAGTCTCATAGTATTGTATTCAAAAATTGATTAGTTTCGAGATGAACACATAACCACCTTGGACTCATGCAATGTGACGTATACCATGTATTCTTTCTTCCTGATGCTTCCCCATCGCTCCCACCCCCAAAACTCACTTTAAAACTGTTAGGCAAAATGAGTACAGTCTCCCAGGAGATTTAGTGACAGGTCTATTCCAACACATTTCTTCTGCATCTCTACAACTTACCTGGTTGACTCCCATCAGTAACTTGTATCCGTAGCAGGTCTGCTGCCCTGAAATTTTTAAACAACTCTGGTCTGCATGGTCACAGCAATGCAACATCAGAATATTTTCAAATGAAAGCTGACAGCTATCAGTAATTAATTTAGCAGGGCAGAATCAGTATTGCATTGGATTAGAGTACTCTATGAACACCTACAGCATAAGAATAAATAAGAAATCTAACTTCTATAGGAGGATTAGATCAAATTGCAATGCTGCATATTTTTAGAGTTCTGAATCTAGGGAACTAAAGCATCATTTTTCTAATGCATTCTGAACTCACTGTGCTGATAGTATAGTATTGTAGTATAGCTCCTCCCTGCTTTTTGGCCCTGCTGTTCAGGAATGTTTATTTGCTAGACAACTTGAGTAAATATTAGAGAGTTCTTGTGTTGTGGCCCAGAGGCAGTGCCTGCTGCAGAAGGAAAAATACTGAACAAGCACTGCTTCTTGGCATATTCTGAACTGCTCCATATACATATGCTGGCACTCAGACATAGCACTAGACAACAGGGACATGAATCAAAATGAAGAGCTGCTTACAGCTGTCACTCTACAGGGTAAGTGGGCACATAAATACTTCACATAGATTCCTTTTATCTTGATTTTGGGCTAACTACAAGTTATCAATCCGGAATCGTTTTGTAGAATTGTAGATGACTGTTGGAATAGCGTGGTGGTAATCCTGACCAATCTCTTTAGACACAGTTTGAATCTAGCCTCAGCCATAAACTCACTGAGGCTGAAATCCTGACCCATTTACCTTGGAAGTAAGCTGCATTGAATTCATTAGAATATACTTCTGAGTAGACATGAGTAGAACTGCACTGTGAGTGGTCTTAGTAAGCCTTCGCTCTTTTAGCTTTTGAGGGAAAGTCCCTACAAGATACAGAATTAAACTACCATATTTTTTGCTCTATAAGACGCACCCGACCATAATATGCACCTAGTTTTAGAGGAGGAGAACAAGGAAAAAAACATTCTCTCCCTCTCTGCTCAGCGCCTCTCCAGCAAAGCAGGAGGAGAAACTGAAGGGGTTCCGTTTCTCCTCCCGGTTGGCTGAATGGGCGCTGCACAGAGAGGGAAAGCTGCGCAGCGCCTCTCTAGCAAAGCGAAGCCAGGAGAGCAAGAGGGATTGATCCCTCTTACTCTCCTGGCTTCAGCAAAAGCAACGTGAAGCCTCCGGAGCACAGCGGGAGCGCTCCCACTGCGCTCAAGAGGCTTCAGGCGGCTATCCCTGAAGCCAGGAGAGCAAGAGGGATTGGTGCGCAAATCAGCGAAAGTTGCACAACCTGCATTCGCTCCATAAGATGCACACACATTTCCCCTTACTTTTTAGGAGGGGGAAAGTGCGTCTTATAGAGCGAAAAATACGGCATGTGTCTTCTGCCTGGGAGCTAAAAAGCTTCTTCGGTTTATACAACGGGCTGACTCTTGCCCAGTGAGATCGTAGACTCCTTTTCTTCCTTTGATCTTTCAATATTCATGGCATATTTGTCATGTTTGCCTATCAGTAAGTCATAAACACCAAGAACAAATTTTGAATTACCATTGTGGTTTAGAATGGGAAAAAACAACCCATGATTTTTGGTTTGGGCATAATGTTTAGCCAGGGATTGTGGTTTGTTTCCTCCTGGCACTAGTGTGAAAGAGCAAAATGCACATGATCTGCTTGTGCATGGCAAGCCACGGTTTGCCATTTTGTGTGAATCCTGCCATTATATAATGCTTTTAAAATGTAGGGGTGTTACTGACCCATCTTACAGGATAGTTATGAGAATTCTCTGAAGATAATGTTTGTGAAGTGCTTTGAGAACGCAAAGTTGCTAGAGCACTTTGAAGAATTTGATAATGCCATTGGTTGAGAGCACAGCATCTCTAAGCAACTGTTCTTAGAACTTAAGCTGTGAAGGCATTTGTCCTTCCATTCTTTAAGAAAAATTAATTATTTCATTCCCTCTTTCTGACCTCTTCTCAAATTAATAATAATAATAATAATAATAATAATAATAATAATAATAATAATTTATTTGTACCCCGCCCATCTGGCTGGGTTTCCCCAGCCACTCTGGGCGGCTTCCAAAAAAAATATTAAAATCCTCTAATACATCAAACATTAAAAGCTTCCCTAAACAGGGCTGCCTTCAGATGTCTTCTAAAAGTCTGGTACTTGTTCTTCTCTTTGACATCTGTTGGGAGGGCGTTCCACAGGGAGGGCGCCACTACCGAGAAGGCCCTCTGCCTGGTTCCCTGTAACTTGGCTTCTCGCAGTGAGGGAACCGCCAGAAGGCCCTCGGCGCTGGATCTCAGTGTCCGGGCAGAACGATGGGGGTGGAGACGCTCCTTCAGGTATACTGGACCGAGGCCATTTAGGGCTTTAAAGGTCAGCACCAATACTTTGAATTGTGCTCAGAAACGTACTGGGAGCCAATGTAGGTCTTTTAAGACCGGTTTTATGTGGTCTCGGCGGCCGCTCCCAGTCACCAGTCTAGCTGCCGCGTTCTGGATTAGTTGTAGTTTCCGGGTCACCTTCAAAGGTAGCCCCACGTAGAGCACATTGCAGTAGTCCAAGCGGGAGAAAACAGAGCATGCACCACTCTGGCAAGACAATCCGCAGGCAGATAGGGTCTCAGCCTACGTACCAGATGGAGCTGGTAAACAGCTGCCCTGGACACAGATTTGACCTGTGCCTCCATGGACAGCTGCGAGTCCAAAATGACTCCTAGGCTGCGCACCTGGTCCTTCAGGGGCACAGTTATCCCATTCAGGACCAGGGAATCCTCCACACCTGCCCGCCTCCTGTCCCCCAAGAACAGTACTTCTGTATTGTCAGGATTCAACCTCAATCTGTAAACCGTTTGGATATAAATAGAGGCATAAAAAATATTTGCGATCTATGTGTTTACTGTTCTCTATGGCACACAGGGTATTGCTACTCTATAAGTCAGGGAGTGCCCCAGCTACATTTTAGTGGCCTTTGCATAATCCATCACCATGGGCCTTTCTGGTCAGAGTATTTAAAAATTAGATATTTAAAACAAAACACATCAAAACATTCATAAATAATGTGCGTTAACTATAACTAGGTGAACACTTCTTTGTTGGAGTTGTACAGCAGTGAAACAATGAAAAAACAGCTCAGTGTTCATAGAATGATGTACCCACCTTAAGAAATTATTGATGTTGAAATAGTCAATCTTTGCTTGCTAAGGTTCAATTGTCTATATTTGCTCTGTGGTGGCACACCTAGGATTTACACCAAGGGAAATACCAGGGCTTGCTTGTTATTGAACTGACTTTTCTTCCTACCGGTTGGAGCAGAGGGTGGATACTTTTGCTGCTAGCTTTCACAGGAAAGTAAGTTCACTCTCCACGGGAAGGGAGGAAAAGGAGGAGAGGTTAAAAAGAAGTTAACTTGAGACTCTGCTTATCAGTTATACCACAGGCAGAAATAAGGGGGATGCAAAATATCCTTTAATGTTCATTTTATTTTGGCTCCCACAAGCCCTTCCTTAGGGAACTTTAGGCTGCAATCCAATGCACACTTTCCTAAGAGTAAGTCCCATTGAGTATAGGGAGACATACTTCTGAGTAAGTAAGCTCTGCAATAACTGCTTTGAGGAGGCAACACTTGCTTCTTCTCTGTACCCTCTCACAGTAAAAGCCCAACATTCCACACTGTGGAAGCCTACAAATGAAATTCTTTTGGGATGGAAATTATATAACATCTTCCTATATCCATATCCATTGTAAATCAACGGAACCTTCTGTGATCTGTGTTAAAAGATTTTCATGCACATTGGATTAGATGCATTCCCTAAACCTTTTAAGATGCAATCCTAAACACACTTTTCCGTAAGTCCAACTGCAGTGGTACCTCGGGTTACATACGCTTCAGGTTACGTACGCTTCAGGTTACAGACTCCGCTAACCCAGAAATAGTGCTTCAGGTTAAGAACTTTGCTTCAGGATAAGAACAGAAATCGTGCTCTGGCGGCAGCAGGAGGCCCCATTAGCTAAAGTGGTGCTTCAGGTTAAGAACAGTTTCAGGTTAAGAATGGACCTCCAGAACGAATTAAGTACTTAACCCGAGGTACCACTGTATATCCATGTGGCTTACTTCTAGGTAAGTGTGCATAGAATTTCTGCCTTAGTGGGAAATTAAATCAGCTCCTACCAGCCATTGAACATCATACAGTAATGAGAACCACAAGGCATGATGTTTCTTCAGATACTTGTGGATAATGAACACTCATTTTTTGGAGTGTGTCCAACTAAGTGCCCATCAGGTGATGTACCCATTTTTAAAGTTAATTGATGTTGAAGCAGTCACATCTTTGCTTGGTGAGGTTCAGTTATCTATCTTTGCTGTGTGACATGTATACACTTAAACATCAGATCACCATAAACATTCCTAGGAATTAAAAATGTTCATGACAATAGCTCAGATGTTGCTTTTACAACTGCACACAGCTAAAGAGGGCACAGTGCAACTTCCCACACACTACAAAATTTTATGGCTAGTCCAATTTTAAACTATATAATTTGTTTATTCATTTGGATAAGTGACTGGAATTGTTTTATCCTAGGGGGTGCTGGCCTCATGGTAATCTGTAATCTTATCTCCTGAGGAGGGCAGATGGCGGTTTTGTTTGTTTCTTCGTTCTTTGATTATCTGCAAAATGAGAAAATAAGAAAACATGGTTGACAAATAAAACTGCGCATACATGTTTCCCAGCTGCTTTTCTGTTTTGGCATTTTTTTAAAAAAGCCTTATCTGAGGCCAGAATACAGTAGTATCTACAGTGTAGAAAGAGCCTCGTGGATGTAAACAGTTGATGTGCTGCATGGCCTCAGTCTAGAGATCCTATTGTGTGGCGCTGTGGAGTGCAAATATTGCTGCATGTGAGGATTTTCCTGTAGATGCCACTCTCAGTCACCTCTGTCAACCATCTGCTGTATGCACGCATTCTGTCCAGCAAGGGATTCAGACCCAGGTGCTGGATGTACAGTTTTTACTGAGCCATTTCGTGCTTCTGCATACAGATTGGCCCAGCTGCATCAGGACATCTGACACAGTAATAGGAAGTTCCTTGAACATTCAGGGCTATATATAGAAGTATGTTTTGGTAACCAAACCACAAATCCAGAAACCACAACAGTTTTGTAACTATTGATGTTTTCCTTTTCCTCTTCTGCTTTTATTCTGTTCTTCCGTACTAGCTCTTCTTGAACTTCCCCCTTCTTCCTTGGCCGGACCTCGCAAACAGGCCCAAGGTAATTCAAGTCCCCACCTGTTCCCACCCTTTGCATGACGAGATAGTAGAAATTGCTTGTTGTTTAACACTTCCATGGTTGTCATGGACCTTTCCATTAAAACTAATGGCTAAAGTTTTTTCCCCTATTCCTCTTGCTCTCTACTGCTCCATACTGTTATTGTTTCATGGTTTCCATGTACATTTTAACATGTCTTTCAAGCCATCCACTAATTCTCGCAAGTATCCTGAAAGTTCCCAAGTGTGTATCACTTAGGGATTCTGGGTGGTATCCAACACTCCAGCAATGGACTTCCATTTGCACAGTCAAACACCTTTTTCTCCTGCCCCCTCCATGTGCCCTTAAAATCATCTCTGGGGAGTTGGGGGACCCTTCAGAGCAGATCTTGGAGACACATGGAGGGGGAGGAAAGGAAACAAGTCAAATTGCATAGTGGAGTGAAGCATGCGGAGCACTGGATTCAACCCTCTGTGTTTTGTTTAAACCACATTAAGAAGTTCTTTCGGTTTTCAGTTCTTGGCACGGACAGACGAGAGCTGATGACAAACAACTGCAATGATGTTGAAGTGGTCACACATCTGCTGGCTGAGGTACAGTTTTTTGTTTTTTTTTTTGTACTTGCTAAGGTTTATTTGCTGTACATAGGAAGCTGCCTTAAGCTGAGTCAAAGTATTAGTCCACCTAGCTCAGTATGGCTGATGTTGAGCTCTCCCAGACATACCTAGAGGTGCCCAAAACTGACTGTGCTACAGACATTCCTCAAAGCAGATGTCGTGAGTTACAAGATCTCTTTAAAAAATTGTAGCAGGCAATAAGATTTATGACTCAAGTCATAAACCACTGTGCTACCAAGAATTGGTCTGAGAATTAAAAGAGAATGTTTAGGCAAAAATAAGTCACATTTTAAAGAGCTGCAGATAATTATTAAAGGATGTTAAAACAGCTGGAGCTCACCAACTGAGTGCCAGAGTCGCCATGTTGGCTCTTACAAACCACGAGCCTCGATTTGAACATCATGTCAAAATAGGCATTGGCTTGTTCGCAGAAGTTGTGGCAACCACAAGAGAAGAATGATTCAAACACTGCATTAGCTGCACGCACCAATGTGATGATTGTTCACATTAAACAATAGCTTGTTTGTTTTTAACTGGTTTGGTACAAATTTACCAGCCCAGTGTGTAGATTCAGATAAACAGGCACATAAGAGATAACAAATTAGATCAGGCAAATTCTTAAGGAGAGGCAATAGTAGAAAGAAACTCTTAAGGCTTTCTTGAATGCCAGGTCTGAATGGGTTAAGCAAATAAATGTTAACTGGAAGATAGTTTCACATCTACAGAGCTACCATTGTGAAGGCCCTGTCTTCTGTGCTCAGATCCTAGTCAATTTTAACAGCAGGCACACAAGCAATACCTTAAATGCAGATCTTAAATTTGGGCAGGATCATAAAGTCCTCTCTTGGTCTTTCTGAGCAGAGAGATCGGGACCTTGAATTGGCAGCACGAATTGGACAAGCCCTACTTAAACGGAACCATATCCTAACTGAGCAAAATGAAGCTCTGGAAGAACAACTGGGACAAGCCTTTGATAAAGTAAGTATTATTAAACCTGAAGCATTTTAAGTGGCCGGAGGTGCTTGCTGTATGGTGGAAGATCAGATGATTGCACCAGACTAAACCCTCTACAGAAATGTGTATTTATTTGAAACATGCAGTGGTGCCCCGCAAGACGAATGCCTCGCAAAACGAAAAACACGCAAGACGAAAGGGTTTTTTTGTTTTTGTGTCGCTTCGCAAGACGAATTTCCCTATGGGCTTGCTTCGCAAGACGAAAACGTCTTGCGAGTTTGTTCGCTTTTTTCCTAAAGCCGCTTGAAGAGGCGCAGTTGTGACGGACCGTGCTTCGCAAGATGAAAAACATCGCGAGACGAAAAGACTCGCGGAACGAATTAATTTCGTCTTGCGAGGCACCACTGTAATGTGATGTGGCAGATGAAGATGTTGGACTTTATGGAGCTGTCTGACCTGACTGGAATAATCCGTGACCAGAAAGAAGTGGAGACTCAAGAGGATTGGGAGAAATTTAAAGAATATTTAGATAAATAGAAAATTCTTGGAAGTAACAAATAGGCTTAGGGGTAGAATATGAATATGTGGAAGTAAATATTATGAAGTACAATATTAATAAAGGAGAAGAAGTTAGTAAATGAAAGGAGTTAATATCATTAGAAATATGAATTTGGAAAACTTATACAGGTGATATAATGAAATTCAGTTAGAGACGATTCGAGGAAGTCAGTTATTAATGGAATGAGAATTGGATATTTGAAAAAAATAATTTATTTTTCTTGTGTGTTTAGTTTTTTGTAGCGTAGTATGTTTTTCTCTGTTGTGTGTTGTTTTGTTATGTCATTTCTGTGATAAATGTGGAAAATCAATAAAAAAAATTGGAAAAGAAAAAGAAACATAATGTGGTGAAGAAGTCAAATCAGCCAGCAAATTCAGTATGAAAAATGTTGTAATGCTTGGTCAGTGTCCTATGTGCGATGGGAAAAACAATACTATAATATGTCTTGTAGGACAATGCGGCAAGCTATTTAAGCAGAGTTACTCATTGAGTCTCAAAAGTATCTTGCAATTGGCAGTTCAACATAGGTAGCTACTGCAGAGAAAAGGGTGGAGCCCTGCAATCTATAGCCCCAGTTCACTGGAGGTGGTTGCAATGTTGTGCATCGTTGACCGTGTTCAGTAAAAAAAAGTTGTTTGAAATCAGGTTCACCAGCTGCAACATGAACTAACAAAAAAAGATGAGCTGCTTCGTGTCGTGTCCATTGCTTCTGAAGAAAGCGAGACTGACTCTAGCTGTTCCACACCCCTGCGCTTCAATGAGTCCTTCAACCTGTCACAGAGTCTTCTACAGTTGGATATATTGCAGGATAAACTCAGGGAACTAGAGGAGGAAAACATTTCTCTTCGGACAAAGGTAAGGTGGCATTTTTTCATCTCCGCCAAGCTAAGCAGTTGGATCCTTACCTCTCTCGCCCTGACCTAGCCACTGTGATCCACGCGACAGTCATCTCCAGACTGGATTATTGTAACTCGCTCTACATGGGGCTGCCCTTGAGACTGACCCAGAAACTCCAGCAGGTGCAGAATGCCGTGGCGAGACTCCTTACGGGGTCCTCGCTGCGAGATCACATTCACCCGGTGCTATACCAGCTGCACTGGCTCCCGGTGGGGTACAGGATCAGGTTTAAGGTGCTGGTTTTAACCTTTAAAGCCCTATACAGCCTAGGACCCTCGTACCTACGGGACCGCCTCTCCTGGTATGTCCCACAGAGGAACTTACGGTCTTCAAACAAAAACATCCTGAAGGTCCCAGGCCACAGAGAAGTTAGGCTGGGCTGAACTAGAGCCAGGGCGTTTTCGGCTGTGGCTCCGATCTGATGGAACCTCTGTCACAAGAGACTAGGGCCCTGCGGGACTTGACATCTTTCCGCAGGGCCTGCAAGACAGAGCTGTTCCACCAGGCCTTTGGTCAGGGCACAGCCTGACTCCCTCCTTTGGCAATCTTCACAGAACTTTGGCCCAGTGGTTGCCATCAATTTGATTTGAATTACTTTTATAACGAAATGATTTTAGAATGTTGTACTATTTTGTTGTTGTTAGCCGCCCTGAGCCCGGCTTCGGCTGGGAAGGGTGGGATATAAATAAAAAAAATTATTATTATTATTATTATTATTATTATTATTATTATTATTATTATTATGTTTAGCTACGTTCATATTTCTGTGAAGCATTCTTAACTGGAATTGGGAAACAGATCTTAAGGATCTACTAAAACTCAGGACAAGCTTGTGATATCATCATCATTTCATTTCAGTACTTGCATTTTAAAGAAAATTTTCAAAGCAGTTTACAACATATTAAGCCATCAAATAAAACAATCTGGAATAAAACAGATATAAAGTATACATTCAGAGCATTTAACAGGATGCTCACATGTTATCTTAAAGATTTCAAAATAAAACATTACAAAGGACATCAGCTGCCGCACAGAATGCACATTTAATGCAGCAAAGTTAACAAAAAAATATCTTAGACATTCCAAAATAAAACATTACTAAAGGAAGTCAAATATAAAATGCACATCTAATTAACAAGAGAATAAAATATCATAAGCACAGAACATAGCTACTGTTGCTGCCAATCCTACCAATGGTGGTTCATGGTGGGTGGGTGGGTGAGCTAAGTCAGTGTTTCCCAACCTTGTGCCTCCAGATGTTTTTGGCCTACAACTCCCATCATCCCTAGCTAGCAAGACCAGTGGTCAGGGATGATGGGAGTTGTAGGCCAAAAACATCTGGAGGCACAAGGTTGGGAAACACTGAGCTAAGTGACAGCCAAGATGGTCTGTGGCTTCTTCAGCATCTTCAGCTTTTGCAGCTGGAGTCAATCAGGGCCCCACCATTCCAGGCCAGGTGGAAAAGGCCTCGAAGGCGGGGAGTAGGTCCTCCCGAACCCGTAGCCAAGATGGTCCTTGAGGATTTAGTTTAGAGTTCAGTCTCATAAACCCCATAGATACATTGTCTGTCTCCACATTGTTCAGTTGGTTATTCTTTATATACTCACCAAGTCTTTATTTTAGATTGAAAGTGACTTCTGTCTTTTACTGAAGGCTTATTGTCTTTTTTTGTATTTCAAATGAAAATACTAATTACGAAAACCTCCATTTTTTAAAAGCTATATTCTCTAACATCTTGCATGATAGTGGTGATTTCATTTGTTTTCAGGCTAGTGGATTTTTCTGACGGTGTGTGTGTGTGTGTGTGTGTGTGTGTGTTTTAGAATTATAAGGGGAAAAATACAGAAGGAAAAATAAGAGAGAGAGAGAAGATACCAGGAAAAAAAAATGCATTATGAAGCATCAGTGCAGACATGCAACATAAGTACAGCGACACATTGCTAAGGTTTAACAAATACGTCTACATATTTGAAAAAGAAAATGCCATGGTAATTAGCAGTATGTTGAACTCGAGGTGGATCAAACAGAAATGTTAATCTTAATTTCCTTGCTTTCTCCTTTTGCAGTAAACGTTTTCCTTTGAAGTGTCTGTTTTAGAATGTGGTTGGTTGATTTGTATAACCACCCAACTTCATATTTGTTCATAGCTATTGGTGTTTCCTAAAGTGAAGGAAGTGGCTTAAAGGGAAACAAATGACACACTTAATTGTCAAATTCACAACATCTTAGGATATAGTGAACTTATTTTTGATTGGTTGGGGAGTGGGTAGAGGAGAGAATCAATTTACATGCAGGATTACCTTTAAAATTAATGAAGACTTCTGAATGTTTCTGAAGGCCTGCCATCTGAAGACTGAAACCATGACATACGAAGAGAAGGAGCAGCAGCTGGTCAGTGACTGTGTCAAAGAGATCAGTAAGTCTCTAGGTGGTTTCTTCCCCTAGGAATAAGAGAAATATTTTTATCTTTGAATATAAACTCATCAGCCACACCCCTATCTTTCCATGTCATATCTCTGTACAGTATAAGCAATTAGCCTTACTAGCATTGAGCTCCCTTAAAGATGTTAAGTTTTCTAAACCTGCTGCATATGAGCCCAAGGGTTCATAAAGCAAATTTTGACACAGGCAACAATGCAAATCCACTTCTGTAAAGAAACATGAAAAAGTATAAATGAAAATAGCAGAAAATATAAACCATGTGATTTATACCATGTTGTAAAATAGTTTTTCACTGGTCTAAACAGATTACTGTTTGAATTTCAGTCTCCTGTAAAGCTGGTACATTTTTGTTTTTCCCCCAAACCTCTTTCTTTCTCTAATATAAGCATGATATTCCAGATCGTTTTCTAATCTCTCACGCTCAGCAGTCATAATATTTTTCTAAAGGTTTTCAACTAACATTTTTGATGCTTTAATACAGTTTGCAACTCGTTCTGACTTAACGAGTAGAATACCATCTTTAATGCAAGCCCAGGAATTACTACATTATTCTTGGCTCCCTTGAAACTTTGTAGGTGAGATAATTGGGTTTTCAAAAACTTTGAATTCTAACATCATATAAATAAAAGAGCCACTTCTCAACAACCTTTCTGGCTTTTAGTTGTTCTCATCCAGTTATAGCAAATAATCTCTGCTGTGCAACTTACCGATGAGAATCCTTTTTAAAGTGGCCTTTTTCAAAACAGACACACAAACTTAAAGATCTTGTAGATCTCCTACTGATACTCCAGGTTTGCTTTACCAATATCAGTTTCTCAATTCTGCACATACATACCTAGAACAAACCTACTAAAGAATTTTATGTATTACCGACCTGATGTTTCTAATTACCTACCTAGCTATCAAAATGAGCCACAGGGTTGTGTGTGACTTCCCCATGTCCCTTCCCCCCACAATTGCCTATTCCCCTAACGTTTCCTTGCCAGCCTTAGTGTGGTCAAGACTGGAATCTGAACAAATCTTGTGTTAACTAGTACTTGCAAGGTTGTTGAAACAATGGTATGATGCTGATATCAAAATTCTGGTTAATGTTAGCTATGACTAAGGCCAGTGCTGCTGTAAGAAGCAGAATCTAGAACATGTGGGCTGGAGTAAGGATTGTTGCCATCTTGCCATGGGTGTCAGCTGTTGAGCCCAGCAGGCAAATGACTGCACAAGGACAACAATTAGCACAACAGAGCTTTCCCTCTCCTCCTCCTGCCAAAATTGGCTTGATTGGGAGAACCCCCAGAACAGCATGCAGGAGCAGAGAGGGGGGATAATTCTGTCTGGGAAACTTGTACCGATGATGACCACGGTGCTGGAATGAATTCCTCCCTTGATTGCTTTTTTACCATTTGGATGTTTCTGGCTTTTGCTGCTGTTTCATTACGATTCCCCACCCTCCACCAACAACTTAGGTTTGTGAAAGCCTTATTATGTTATTTTAGTATGGGCAGTACTTAGTTAAGTCATTTCCTTAACTTACCATGTATTGTGCTGCATATTTTAGGGGAAACGAATGCTCAGATAGCAAGAATGAGTGAGGAGCTGGCAAGGAAGAATGAAGAGCTGCTTCAGTACCAGGAAGAGATCTCATCCCTCTTGTCCCAGATTGTTGATCTTCAGCATAAAATTAAAGAGGTTTGTGTGCTCATAGGCTAGACCAGGGATGGGAAACATTTGGTCCATGGGTCAGTTTAGGCTTGTCAGGTCTCTGGCCAAAGAGGTTTTTCCCCAGCCACACTCACCTCTCCCACACCTGACATATGATTTGGGCAGGTTATCCCACAGGGATGTGGGTGGCGCTGTGGTCTAAACCACTGAACCTAGGGCTTGCCGATCTGAAGGTCGACGGTTCAAATCCCCGCGACAGGGTGAGCTCCCATTGCTCGGTCCCAGCTCCTGCCAACCTAGCAGTTCGAAAGCACATCAAAGTGCAAGTAGATAAATAGGTACCGCTCCGGCAGGAAGGTAAATGGCGTTTCCATTTGCAGCTCTGGTTTCGCCAGAAGCAGCTTAGTCATCCTGGCCACATGACCCCGAAAAACCTTCTGCAGACAAACACCAGCTCCCTCTGCCAGTAAAGCGAGATGAGCGCTGCAACCTCAGAGTCATTCGCAACTGGACTTAACTGTCAGGGGTCCTTTACCTTTTTATCCCACACTAGCAGGGCAACAGTTGGGAGACTTAGAAGGTACTGCTGATGGTTCCATTTGAGGTCACCAAATGGAGGTCCTTCCAGGAACCAGCTCCACTCGGGAACTCCCAAGTGGAATTGATCGCTGCTGAATGCTTTCTTTGCCGCTGCTGCTTGAATTCAAGCTGGGGCTGCAAAAGAAGAACTGTGAGCACAATTTAAGTGCTTCTTCAAAGTTCAATCACTTGTCATATGACATAAGGTTGATGTGGTAAAAAGTGCCCTGTAGAGCGTGGGCCAGTTCTGGTTCTGGTCTGCCAGTCAGATCCAGTTTGCCACCATTGATAGGAGGGCAGTTCCTTGTGCTAAATGATTGTTACTTCCAATAATATTTTGGAAAGAAGGCTGAAATAATCATCTTCTGTGTTCCCTCAGCATGTAATTGAAAAGGAAGAGTTGAAATTGCACCTACAAGCTTCCAAAGATGCCCAGAGACAGCTGACAGCAGAGGTATTGATTTTTGTACTTTCACATTTGAAAAGTAAGGAGGGAAGGAGAAAGGAGGATATGAACTGTCTTCTGCCGTGAAAAACACTCAGCTATGTGGGTGGTTGGGTAGAAAATGTTGAATATTTGATGGAATTTTTTCCATACCCCAAATGGTTTTGGCTCCAATTCAGCTTATTTTTATTTGACCAGCGTTGAATAGGCAAAGCTAAAATGAAAATTGCCATTTTCATTTTACAGGTTGTGTAAATATCTCAGAAGTTTTTCCCAGTAATTAATAGTGGAAAATAATTGACTAGGGGGGGAAATCAATAAAGGATACTTAATATGTTAAATTTAAGCAAATTGAAAGCAGCCCTCCCCTTACATTGCTTAAGTTTTAAGGGAAAATAAAAGTACTGAAGGCATGTCAACATATTGATTTTAATATGTCCAAAGAACTGTGGATTAAGGGGGGGGAAAATCCCTGATATAGGTACCTTAAAGTTTTGAAATTGCCTAGTCTGACTGGTATGTGTTTTTTATGTTTCTGATTATTTTATGAAACAAATCATTGTTAAAATGGAAGAATTTCCACATAAAAATGTAGCCGTCGGAAATTCTCCTTCAACTGGGAAGAAGGAAGCGATTCCTGAAAACAGCACGTTTAAACTTCAGATTTCCTTTCTGCTAAAAAGCCCTTTTATGCCATTTGCCTTACACCTGTAAAGAAGAAAATTAGGAACATGCCACTATTTAGACAAAGCAAGAGACATTAAGTCGGAGCCCTGGATTCTGAAGTGTTGGATGACATTTTGGGTTTTTTTAGGGGTATCATTTTTGTGCTGTTCTCTGTACATACCGAAGTGGAATGCAATAATGTTTCCTTGGCTTACGTGCGATTCCCCCCTCCTCTTCAGTAGCTTTGTTCTTTCTGCCTACTAAATGACTGACATTTTGTGTTCTTCCAGCTGCATGACTTGCAAGAGCGGAGTGCAGAGTGTCTGGGGATGTTGCATGAATCTCAGGAAGAAGCGAAGGGCCTTCGCAGCAAAGCCAGCCATGCCGCCCTCCTCTGCCGCCCACAGTCATGCGGAGCCTTTCCTGTGGTAACTCAACAAGGCTTTTCTTTGATACCGGCAGCTGGTTCTAAGTAACATGAAACCTCAAGGGCAAACTTGAACTGTGACTGTCCTTGTCCCATAAAGAGAGCTGCCAGTTTGCTCCGGGATCTAATGGTCTCCACCTCTCCCATGCTATGATTCCATTTTTTAAATTTAGCCTTCCGCTTTTGTCGTTTCTAAGAGAGCTTCCCCGACGTCTCCTCCGTTGTTCAGTGTTTGCCATTGTGGATCACACCACACAAACCAGCTGGAAGAGGAGGACGGTGTCACCGCATGTTCTGCTGAAATTTGCAGACTCCTTGTTGAAGCTAGGCACTTTCTGGATGAGAGATGTTCATGTACACCACCTAAGATTTAATGGTGAAAGCAGGGGTGTAAATGTACCATAAATAAAAACAAGGCAATTCTGCACAAGGAGGCTTTTGACATTTCTAGTATACATCAGCCTTAGTTTGTGGACTTCTTGTAAGGAGTGAAATGATTGCTTTGCTCCTCCCTAGGGACCTTGTATTCATGCTTAAGGCATGACGGTTTGTCTTAGTGTGGCCAAGGGTCACTGTCGTTCTGGTATCATGGTTCACTCTTTCCATAAAACATTTAGCAGAAGGACTCCAAGAAATATTGCTTCTTCAGTCCCAGCAGTGCAATCTAGTATCTGGGACTTTTGTTCCTGGCTTTGCATCCTCATTATAGCATTATTACTCTCCCCTCACCCATCGTACAGACTTTTCAGCCAATCGCTTAGTGACCTCTGTGCCTGTTTTTTTCGCCTTCTCCTGTTCCATCATCAGAGGGAGGAAGCAGGAATAGATACCCCCGACTGATCTTTAGTCATTTGTTTGTCAAGGATGGCTGTGGAAAAAGCAGCTGCTTCATTTTTCCTCCTTATCTCTTTCCGTCAAGAAGAAAAAAACTACACAGCATGGTCATCTGAGACTGTGTTGTATTTAGCCTTTAGTGGTGACTGGTCACAGTTGTGCACACAAAATAAAGAAGGAGTTACTAGAATATCATGTGGCTAGAAAGAATGTGCAATCTTTGCAAGGATGCTTAATAAAACTTTTGGATAATTATTTATTCAGGCTTTATTCCATGTACATATTGTGATTATTTGCCACTTGTCTGCCTAGTAAGGTCTCAGTGTTATGCCTTGCTGACTACTGTAGAGTCAGAACGTAACATTTTAAAAGCATTTGTTTTGAACAAGGATCCTATTAAATACTTCTTCCTATGCAGAAACAGCTAATTTGCTGTTAGGAATAACTTAATTCCTTCATTAATGTTGGGAAATTTATCATTGCAACTGAATGATGGAAATTCAGCAATAAACATATACATTTCTGACCTCAGACTTGGCACGATAGTTAACTTCAGCATCAAGATTTTACACAAGCACAATGGTGTTACAATTCTGAACCATTTTAAATATAACTTGATTCTTGATCCACAACTTGTTAGTTTAGTTTCCTTTGGCTTCCCTGGTTCTGTTAGCAACCTCAATCTTGTTCATAGTGAATTCTCACTGAAGTCAGCCATAAGTATGGTGGATTTTTTTTTTTCTGGAGGGAGGAGGAGGGAATCTTGAAATGAGAACACATTGATTCATTACTTAGAATAAAGGGATATTTATTGTGTCCTATCTGGGTATAGGGGATGTGGGTGGCGCTGTGGGTTAAACCACAGAGCCTAGGACTTGCCGATCAGAAGGTTGGCGGTTCAAATCCCCACGACGGGGTGAGCTCCCGTTGCTCGGTCCCTGCTCCTGCCAACCTAGCAGTTCAAAAGCACGTCAAAGTGCAAGTAGATAAATAGGTACCACTATAAATAGGGAAGGTAAACGGTGTTTCCGTGTGCTGCTCTGGTTCACCAGAAGCGGCTTAGTCATGCTGGCCACATGACCCAGAAGCTGTACGCCGGCTCCCTCGGCCAATAAAGCGAGATGAGCGCCGCAACCCCAGAGTCGGTCACGACTGGACCTAATGGTCAGGGGTCCCTTTACCTTTATCTGGGTATAGGGAACGTACCCTAGAAAGTTACATTGCTGAAGCTTCTCAATTTCTGCAGAGAAAGTTGTTTGTTCTACCTTAAAATCTCCCTTTCTAAATAGCCAGTAGAAACATCTCTTTTAGTAAAACAGCCTCTAATGACCGAGTGGTAGAGGGGTATTAAAAACAAGAATGACTCACCTAGCCCTTAGAGATGAGATGGATGACTCCAGAAAAGGATCCAGACTTGACACTTAGCTCCAAGAAAGCGGTAAATACTTGCACACACAAAAATGGAGTATAGAAAGCCACTTTAAATTAATCCCTTCATTTTTTAAAATGTGCTTAGCCTGAGCAAAGAAAACGTGTGTTTTCAATTCTTACTTGGGCATTAAACACCAATATCTGCTTGACTTTAAGGAGTCTTTGGCAGCAGAGATTGAGGGAACGATGAGGAGAGAGCTGAGTCTGGATGAGGAATCCCTCTCTAAGCAAAAGTAAGTGCAGCTCTTGTTTTTTCTACCCTTAATGCATTTCGACATGTCACAGTTGGTTCTGGGAGGCTCCAATTTCTTTTTCTTTAAATATTGAAGAGTTTGAGAAACCAGCATTCCTCCATATACATTACACGGTCATGCGACATCAGCAGCTGTGACAAAATTATTGTTCTGCACATTCGAGTGCAACCTTTTAAAGTTGTTTCAGAATTCATATCATAATTTCTTCTTGAAATTCCTTCTTAACCAGCATTTTAGGGCTTTAACATCATATCCTATTTTATTTTTAATTCATATTAAACTCTAAAAGATTATTCCGTAAAACATGGAGGGGAAAGAAGTTGTCATTTATTTCTAGAAACTTTAAGGCCTGCACAAAAGAAAGCAAAGAATTCACCCCTCCTGAAATCTTTTAAAAGTACATTTCACTGCTAGCTGAGGAAGTTATAGATCCCATATCCCCCTTCCCAGCTATTCCCATCTCTGTATAAGAATATCTAAGGCCTCTTTTTATGTGATGGTGGTGGTCACTTAACCGTAGGTGGTCCTGGCTGCTTATGTAACCCTAGTAATGCAAGAAGGTTATTCGGCATGCAGCAACTACCTCGTCCCCAATGTAACACAAGAATCAGGTGTGAGTGCAGTCCAAAATGCAGCAAAATTATTATTATTATTATTATTATTTTATTTTATTTTATTTTATTTTATTTTATTTTATTTTATTTTATTTTATTTTATTTTATTTATTTTATTTTATTTTATTTTATTTTATTTTATTTTATTTTATTATTTATACCCCGCCCATCTGGCTGGGCCCCCCCCCCCAGCCACTCCGGGCAGCTTCCAACAAAACACTAAAATACAATAACCTATTTATTCTCACAAAAGAATATGTACAGAAAAATATATTTAAATTTAGGAACGCAACAGGCAAGTCTTTTCCTCCATAATATCCTATAATTTGCAGCCGACTAGAACTCAGGGTTGTTGGCACTTCTTGAGTGCTCCATGGATAGCCTTGTATTTCTGTTGCAGCTCTTCAAGTTTTGAAGACAGTGTGCTTTCCCCCTGCTGCTTCTGTTTCACAGTGTTCACGATGCACTCTGAAGTTTCTTTACCTTATTGTAAGCCTTGCATTATTTTTCAAAGGCACAGTGGTAAATATTTTTATTAATAAGGATAAGGAATACCAACTGCACAGGTGTGGAAGGAGGAAGAAGTGGAAATGGTGCCAATTGTAGCAAAGGACACTCGATGGGGTACAGAAAGGGGATGGTAACGCCAGCTGCAAAGAACTTGGGGAAAGGGCAAATGTGAGGACACACGAACCGCAAGAGCGGTAACTGAGAAATGAGGCTACTGGCCTGTGCAGGTGAAAAGATTGTGTACTATGGGGCGCAGTCCCTTTGGAGTTTGCACTTGTTTGGGGGCTATTTCACAAAATGATTGCTCTGGAAGTTAAGCTTTATATTCTTTAGAATTCTAGCAAATCGTATTTAGCCACGCATGGAACGACTTTCCCTATCTGCCTGGTCAGAATTTCAATGCTTTTCTGCATCCATTATCGGTTTTTCTTTTTTCGTTCAGGGTTCAACAGAAGCGCATATTTGATACTGTCCGAGTTGCCAACGTTGCACGTGGCCGTTCCGCTTTGTGTCCTGCCCCGCTACCCATTCCAGGGTCAAATCGCTCAAGTGTTGTCATGACAGCAAAGCCTTTCCATTCTGACGTGAGGCAGGTGGAAGGAAAGATGGCTCCGTCTCAGAAGACCAGCTCAGAGCACCTTTCCAAGTAGGAAGTCAAATCCACCAGCACTGATTTCACTTCCCTGGGTGCAATTGCTTATGTAGCCAAATCGGTACAATCCATGCGCAAGAAGGATGTTAGCAGCCTGCTTGGGGGGAATCCTGAGGTTTGCAGAGGTCTTTTTTTAAAAAAAAAATGCTAAACAAAACCAAACAAACCCCAAGAGGGTGGGAAACCACAACCCAACTCAGCCCAATGAGAACTGAACTTGCTTAGTGTAGATGGAATGAACTTGTTGGGGAGAGAGTTACTATTATCATAGGTAACACTAAAATGTACGGATCTACCGCCACCCCCCGGGCATTCCTATTTTAACACAATTATTTTATTTGTGTGTACAAACTTCTACCGTATTTTTCGCTCTATAAGACACATCAGACCACAAGATGCACCTAGTTTTTGCAGGAGGAAAACAAGAAAAAAAATATTCTGAATCTCAGAAGCAGCAATCCCTCTTGCTGTTCTGGCTTCTGGGATAACTGCACAGCCTGCATTCGCTCCATAAGACGCACACACATTTCCCCCTCCTTTTTAGGAGGGAAAAATAGAGCAAAAAATACGGTAATTCCTGTGAGAACCCTAACCTGGTATGTTGTAAACAGACATTTTTCTTCTTAACAGCTTAATCCTGTGTCCGCCACAGAAAGTATTTGAGCACAGGGTACTTATTTATTTACGTATTTAAAATCCTTTTTTAGGTTGCTTTCTATTAAAAAAGCAACAACCCAAACTCTCAAAGCAGTAAATGCAAGATGAATAAAATAACTCGGTGGAACAAACCTATTAACAATGCGGCACTGAAGGCAGTTAAGGCAGGGAAGTAGTCACAGGCTACAGTTATTGTATGGCAGAAGGGAGTTCATTCAGTAGGGAGTATGGTTGAGCAACAAAGAGGAAGACCATTTTAAGTCTTCTGCACAGACTTCCTTGGTGGTGGGCATGCTATTCTCAAGCCTGCATCCTTTCTTGATGGAAAGCTTTGTTTTCTCCTGTGAAATGATGACATTCCAGTGTTGCAGAGAGACATGGCACCCATACTAGATGAAGTTTCGTGCAAATTACTACCAGTAGAGTAGCACTACTAATTCAGCCCACAGTAACAACTAGCGTTAAATGTGGTTTTCAACTGCACCCATCTACTATATATTTTGGAAAGTTTTTTCTCTGCTTGCTATGCATTTGGACATTTTAACCATAGTGGATCATGAGATAAAGGAGTAGATTTTCATCTCATCTTGGGAAAGGGGAAACTGTCAAGCTTCCTTGTTGTTTTTGCTGTTGGATGTAACCTTGTTATAGTTACAGTTTCGTATGGTTTTATACTTGTTGTTGTTTTATTATGTTGTTATTAAGTTGTTTTGCTGTGTTTGATTTCAAAATGCATTTCTGTTTCCTTTGTTGTAAGCCACTTTGAGCGTGATTCTTTTTGTGGAAAATCAGCATACAAATACAGTGGTGCCCCGCAAGACGAACGCCTCGCAAGACGGAAAACCCGCTAGACGAAAGGGTTTTCCGTTTTGGAGGCGCTTCGCTAAACGAATTTCTCTATGGGGTTGCTTTGCAAGACGAAAAAATCTTGCGAGTTCCCGCGGTTTTTTTTCGCTTCCCCCCCTTTCCTAAGCCGCTTATCAGCTGTTCCGCTGATAAGCCGCCTCTCAGCTGATCGCTAAAAGCCGCTAGACCGCTAATAACGCTAATCCGCTAAGCCGTCAATGGGCTTGCTTCGCAAGACGAAAAAACCGCTAGACGAAGAGAATCGCGGAACGGATTAATTTCGTCTTGCGAGGCACCACTGTAAAATGAATGATCTCTGGGCACCATTTTCAATCTAAATAACAGACAGAACCTTTCAAAACAGCCCTGATTTCAAAACTGCCCCGATTTTTTGGTTTCCTAGAATTCAGAGCACTGCTAGGTACAAGGCTACTAGTCATCTATAAAGTGAAGTTGACAGACTGTATATTGACCACTCTGCTATTTGCAAAGAGATAAGAGATAATAACATGTATTTTTTGTACTTTCAGCAGGGAAGCTCAAAAACTCAGCCATCCTGGCATCCCTGGACAAAATGACTTAGTCACTGCTCTACACAGACTATCCCTCCGTCGGCAGAACTACTTGAGCGAAAAGCAGTTCTTTGAAGAGGAATGGGAGCGCCAGATGTGTTTGCTGACGGACCAGAAAGAAGAATTTAGTGGCTGTAGCACCCCAGGGGACAGCTGCCTTTCATTGGGGAGCAGTACAGAACTGACTGATTTCTCTGGCACCTCCAGCAACAGCTTACGTTCCCTCCTCCCAGACAAACTGCAGATTGTCAAACCCCTCGAAGGTAAGGTGAAGACAGTCTCTGCTCTCTCCCTCTCCAGTGAAAACAGCTCTTCCCTGTATTGTTGTTGTTTAGTCGTGTCCGACTCTTTTTGACCTATGGACCAGAGCACGCCAGGCACTTCTGTCTTCCACTGCCTCCTGCAGTTTGGTCAAACTCATGCTGGTAGCTTTGAGAACACTGTCCAACCATCTCGTCCTCTGTCGTCCCCTTCTCCTTGTGCCCTCCATCTTTCCCAACATCAGGGTCTTGTCCAGGGAGTCTTCTCTTCTCATGAGGTGGCCAAAGTATTGGAGCCCAGCTTCAGGATCTGTCCTTCCAGTGAGCACTCAGGGCTGATTTCCTTCAGAATGGATCGGTTTGATCTTCTTGCAGTCCATGGGACTCTCAAGAGTCTCCTCCAACACCATAATTCAAAAGCATCCATTCTTCGGCAATCAGCCTTCTTTATGGTCCAGCTCGCCCTATATAGGATGTGTGTAATAAAGACAATAGAAACAGACCTGGGTTCATATCTTAGATTTCCAGTCACTGACATGGCCTGAGCCAGGTTGTCTTCTCCCAGAAAACTCTTCTGTTATCAAGCTGGGTCTCTGGTTAAGCATGCTTGACATCAGAAAGCTCCACAGGGACAACTTGCTCCCCCTGTTGACTGCTGTTCATCCGAAGTGCATCCTGGAGTCAGAAAGTAACTTTTGCATTAAAACATCATTTGGCACCACTTCCTTTTCATTGGCCTACCAGCAGCTGCGGTAGGGACGCGGGTGGCGCTGTGGGTAAAAGCCTCAGCTCCTAGGGCTTGCCGATCGAAAGGTCGGCGGTTCGAATCCCTGCGGCGGGGTGCGCTCCCGCTGCTCGGTCCCAGCGCCTGCCAACCTAGCAGTTCGAAAGCACCCCCGGGTGCAAGTAGATAAATAGGGACCGCTTACCAGCGGGAAGGTAAACGGCGTTTCCGTGTGCAGCTCTGGCTCGCCAGATGCAGCTTTGTCACGCTGGCCACGTGACCCGGAAGTGTCTCCGGACAGCGCTGGCCCCTGGCCTCTTGAGTGAGATGGGCGCACAACCCCAGAGTCTGGCAAGACTGGCCCGTACGGGCAGGGGTACCTTTACCTTACTTTTACCAGCAGCTGCTGATCCTTTCTGCATTGCTCTCCCCTCCACCCCCACCCCATTTTATGCAAAACTGGACACAGCCCTTAGGCTTACTCCCCTATCAGTAAAACAGAAGTAACAAGTTCTTACCTCATAGTGTTTGTGGCAACGAACAGCTAAAGAAATTTAATCATTTTTGCTTGCTGAAATTGCTATTTAACTGATTACCCAAAGTAGTTCTGACTATATTTATGCCATCGTCTCTCTCTTACATTTCTGTGTCAGGGGCAAATGCATCCTCTGTTTTAAAGTTAAATGTGAGTTAAACTTAATGCTATATTCTTTTCTCTGTGGATATTGTATTGTAGTATTTTTTTAAAAAAATTACTACTTCACCAAACCTTTATTAGGCATTACAAATATAGGCGATCATAAATCACCCATATACCCTGTTTCCCCGAAAGTAAGACATCCCCCGAAAATAAGACCTACTTCCAGTTTTGCCTCTCGCTGTAATATAAGGCCTCCCCGATAATAAGGCCACCCCGGAATATAAGGCCCCCAAAACCTTATACCTTAAGGCGTTGTACCGTATACAGGTAATAAATTTCCTTTTTTGTTGTTGTTCAACAATAAATGTGTACCATATTCTTCTTCATTGAAAAATAAGACATTCCCTTGAAAATAAGACCTAGCGCATCTTTGGGAGCAAAAATTAATATAAGACACTGTCTTATTTTTGGGGAAACAGGGTATAAATTTTTAAAATATATTCAAATAATTGTTACAAAATTTTAAATAAATGAGTAAAACGTAAGGTAAAGCCTGTTAGGATATTTGTCATCACCTTTTAAAATCCTCCCAATCTGAATTTCCTTTACATCCAATGAATTTCTCTTTCTCAATGAAGTTTTAAAAAAATTAAAATTCTATAGCTGGCTGCCTAGGATTATGCTAAGGAAGAACTCTGCCCATTTTGACATTTGTTTCTGCTCCCTTAGGTTCTCAGACCCTGTTCCATTGGCAACAGTTGGCTCAGCCTCACCTCGGCACAATTCTCGACCCACGCCCTGGCGTTGTGACCAAAGGTTTCACACCACTGTCCGAAGCTGACGGCTACCACCTCTCTGATTTTGAAGAAGACGAGGAAGAAAGGGATGAAGGCATAACCTTCCAAGTGCAGCAGTCCCCTCTGGAGGAAAAGAAACTCACAGTGCCAAAGTCATTGGCAGGAATCTTTCTTCCACCTACTAGTTTAGCAGCGGCTTCCCTAGCAGGTAATGGCTGTAACAATTGTGGTTGCGGTTGTTGTTGTCGCTTAGATTTATATCTAAACATCATAAAATCTTGGGGCAGTTCGCAAATCAGTTCTTGGCTGATCTGATCTCTTACTGTGACAGCTGTTCTGTTTCTGCTGGTGCTTTAGTCGTACTAAAGGTTATTTTTCTGTATATTTTGTTTCTGTTTAACTGCTGACTAGATTGATGTCATGCTGTTCCTATACAAGGAGATATGCATTCTAAGGTGGCATGTAGATTTTGTTTTTTCTTCAAGTTTGTGTGTAGCTAAAACAGAGGATCTGAGTAAAGACAGGCTTACTGTTTTCATAGTTCGCCAACTATTAAATGTGTCTCCCTCGCATCTTTATCGGGAAGGAGTTTTTTCTGTGTCACTTTTGCAGAAGATAACAGTGAAAGATTAACCAGTCCTGAGTTGAAATGGTCTTGTGATGCTGGAGATCGAATACTCATTGTAGAGAGTAGTTCCTAGTTTTTTGTATTCCTTCCCTACAGCCTTTCTCCTCTTCAGCATGAATTCCTCCCATCTGGCCTTAACCACAGTTAAGACTTACGTTAGCAGCACACTTAGCCAATGTCAGTGAAATATATTTCCCTTGGAAGAATAGTCCCCACCCCCTTTACTAAGTCAGGTTTTTATTTTTACTCATTTTTTTGTCCTGCTAGTCTGTTCTCCATCTCCTTTTCATCTGATGTGTTTTTATTTATATTTTAGCTTCAAATCCAGGAAAATGTCTCTCATCTACAAACTCTACATTTACTTTTACCACCTGTAGGATCCTCCATCCATCCGATATCACTCAGGTCACCCCCAGGTAAGAAGTTTGGTGGTCACCTCGGAATTCTGCTTGCCATCAAATGAGAGCCAGTGTGGTGTAGTGGTTAAGAGCGGTAGACTCGTAATCTGGTGAACCGGGTTCACTTCCCTGCTCCTCCACATGCAGTTGCTGGGTGACCTTGGGCTAGTCACACTTCTCTGAAGTCTCTCAGCCTCACTCACCTCACAGAGTGTTTGTTGTGGGGGAGGAAGGGAAAGGAGAATGTTAGCCGTTTTGAGACTCCTTGTTGTTTAGTCGTTTAGTTGTGTCCGACTTTTCGTGACCCCATGGACCAGAGCACGCCAGACACTTAGGGTAGTGATAAAGTGGGATATCAAATCCAAACTCTTCTTCTATATCCAAGTGATCCATAATTTTGCATTTAGCTGCACAGAACAGTTATGCATTTAGCCAATTACAGTTACCTTTCCATGTTTTAAAACTTTTGAAAAGGGATAGGAACAGGGAAGGAAAAAGGAGAGATGATTTGTGGGATGGTTGCTGGTAAAGGAAAGGTGCGACGAGGACTTTGGAGCCTTGTTACAGCACATAGAAGTCCTGCCCTTGATTTCGGAAAGCGTTCTGCTTTTCTTTTGCGCTTGGTATAGCGAATGTAATTTTCTCTTGCTTCGTTTTCTAGTGCTTCATATGCTCCCTTGTGCTCTGGAAGTGTCAGCAGTGCAAGCAGTACAGTCACAAGCTCCCCATCCGCATCCTACAGGCTTAGTATTGGAGAATTCCTGACAAGCACAAGAGATTCGACCATCACTTTCAGTACAAGCTTAGCTAAGCTTCTGCAAGAGCAAGGCATCTCAGCCAAGGTCTACAACAGTCCGGTCTTGGAGAAAGCGCCACCGTTTCATTCTCTCAAGATACTTGCCGTTCCCTCAACGCCACCCAACTCCCCTCTGCATTCCCCTTGTCCTTCCCCTTTGCCGTTTGAGTCCCGAGTAAATGCGTCTGAAAACTTTTTGGCCTCTCGGCCCGCCGAAACATTACTGCAGGAGATGTACGGACAGAAAACCTCTAATCCTCCTGACGCAGGACAGCTGAAGATGAACCTGGTGGAGAGACTGAAGAAGCTGGGCATTGTCCGAGCTGTCAAACAGCCAGAGGCAGGGGACAGTGGGAAGGTTCGGGGGGCCAAGAGTGGTCTCCACCGGCACGACTCTGCTGCATATGTAAGTGCAGGCAGCAATCTGATGGGTGGGCTGAGAAGGAACCACAGCCTTCCCGTCTTGATCGGGGCACTTGGAGGTCCAGCGAGCACATCCTCCGCAAAAATGGGAATTCTAGAGGAGAACTGAGCAGTTCACCACGGTTGACCTTTAGCAGAGGAAATAATACAAAATGCATGGACTTGGCGATGTAGGTTAAGCGGAGGTTTAAAAAGAGGGTTGTTGTAGGAGGCTGGTATATGGCTAAAGTAGGGGAGGGAGGACTTTGCATGGAGTATGGAAAAGAAGTCATACATTTTAAGAGAGGAGGAAAAGGAAGGAAACCAAAGTTCAGTTTTGAGAGCACTGAAATTTCTAATCGTCCATAGGAGGGCAGCACAGACAAATTCATTGCATTTGTATGGAACAGTAAATATCTACGCATGTCCTGTATCTTCTGTGTATTTTGTCAGGTGCTGGCTGAGAGATGCTGCCACTGAAATGTACCGTATTTTTCACTCTGTAAGACGCACCAGACCACAAGACGCACTTAGTTTTTGGAGGAGGAAAACAAGAAAAAATATATTCTGAATCTCAGAAGCCAGAACAGCAAGAGGGATCGCTGCGCAGTGAAAGCAGCAATCCCTCTTGATGTTCTGGCTTCTGGGATAGCTGCGCAGCCTGCATTCGCTCCGTAAGACGCACACACATTTCCCCTTACTTTTTAGGAGGGAAAAATTGAGTCTTATAGAGCAAAAAATACGGTAATTCCTGTGAGAACCCTAACCTGGTATGTTGTAAACAGACATTTTTCTTCTTAACAGCTTAATCCTGTGTCCGCCACAGAAAGTATTTGAGCATAGGGTACTTATTTATTTACGTATTTAAAATCCGCTGCACCATTCCAGCCTTCCCTGCAGAGGAGCAAAATATCTGTTAAATACTGGTCCGAAATGTTTTTAGGAGCGAGCACAGCTTCATTTGTGAATTTAAAATACAAATACCAATGGAATGAATATGGGCTCTCCTAAAAAATGAAGCACCACAAGCTTAGCAGAGAAAATACTTGTGATAGGTAATTCATATTTAGCAGGGCGTAATTATGACAACATGTCCTGTTGCACAAGTTGAAAAAAGAAAACCCCTCTCAGGCAAATATTTACAAGGAAGTAAAATCGAGGTCCTTTATTTTAGGGTGTATTCTTTACTTAAATCGGGAGCATATATTTAGCAGAAACAGAGCAATGTGTTTGACGTTCTCCGTCTACGTTTGGGGCATGTTGAATACCGGAATGGTCTTTTCCATAGATGTGTGACACAACCTCAGTCTGAAATGTTCGTGGCTCCAAGCCCCAGTCTGGGAAGATCATTTTTATAGCTAAATCAGTTTTCCTCTGATTCTTGGTAGACTTTGCCTGCACGGCTTTCATAGAGGAGAAAATCAAATGCACAAAGCAACATGCATAACTTTCCGTGTTAATGTGGAACCAAGATAGCAGTGGTTTCTTTTCAAGCTGCAGTAGACAAAAGCATTGGCATTGCTAAGAGGAGAGGAAGAGAAAGCTTTTCTCGTTGATAAGATAATGTTCTGAATGAATTCTTCTGTGATAGAAAGTTTTCTTTTCTTTTTTTGTTTTGCCAGAATGAGCAGATAGAAATTTGGTCTCTCTTGGGATAGTTTGGATGTAAGGCAGAGGCAGGAGAAGGGAAGAGGAAGCACGCCTAACTTGGGTACCTCCCTGTTTTCACACTTTCTTTGTGACGGCTGAAGTGGAAACTTGAGATGCAAGACCTGTATGCACATCTAAAAGGTGTGAGGATATTCCAAATCACGCTTGCAGTGAGCTCCATGGTTAAATAGAGCACAAACGGTGGCTGGGTGACCTGACAAGACCTCCGGTTACTTCAAGTTATAACCACAAACTCTAAACAAATTAACTGCAAACCAAGCCATCAGGTCTTTTATATCTATGTGTGATTTGCAACATGATTTTTCTCCTCTTAACCAATCCCTTAGGTGGGGATTTCTGGTGGTTTCTGTAAAGCAAAAGTTTCCACAAACATTTACACCCAAGTGCTTTTGTCAACTGATCTCCCTCAGTATCACCTATGAGCATATATAAGAGCTCCATAGGTTGTGGAAACTAAATGAAATCCTGTAAATAGTAAATGTTTATTTATAAATTACTATTAACTGTATACGGGTTGACCACATTTTAAATGACAAGCACGTTCTGAAAATCTGAAAGCGCTCTGAGTGCATTTCCTTCTTGGTGTATGAAACCTTGCATTCCTTGGCAAGAAAAATAAAAAATGGAATGTTGTTTAATTTCTTAAACTCGGAGTCCAACACATCCTGTTGTATTTCTGCAGCAGTAGAGAAAGATTAGGTAATGAAATGGTAGCATTTCCCCAGGAAAACCAGCAATACTTGGAGGGAAACAAGCACAACCTTTCTGCTTGCAAGTTAAGGTATGTCTGATTTATGTAATCTGTAAATTCTTTCTGCGATCTTTTGATTAAAATAATAATCTAGGCTGAGTGGATTTCTAACGGGCTTTCGTGTAACTGCATCTGTTTTTAAGTTATACTGTATGCACCCTGTTATCAATGGATGAAGCAAACCATATTCATGTAAAATTTAATTTTGTATATTCAGTAAATGCATGTTCATCTGTTCAAAGAGAGCTTTCCCCCTCCCCTTTCCAAAAAGTGAAGAAAGAAATATCAGTTCAGCAAAGTTGAAAGCCTGGTCTAGCCCCTGATAGGGACCCCTGCTAAAAAACAGCGGTTGTCGTCCCATCAGAGTGAAGCCAATGGTAGCAAGGAAGAAAACCTATTTGTATCCATTGTTTTTCAAGTGCTTTTTGTACAGTGTGCCTCAAGTCCATTCTCTCAGCGAAACATTACCTTTGTGCCAAAACCCCTCTCGGGCTTGAGCCTTGGAGCATAGAGTACCATAAAACCAATTCAAGAGATGGTAGTATAGATTCAAAAAACACAAGTGACCCTCTGTGACATCCCAGATTCTTACAGTATAAGGCAGCTTTTTCTGACAGCAGTGGTTCAGCCATCCATAATAGCAGGTGACACTGGGTTGAACCACAGAGCCTAGGACTTACTGATCAGAAGGTCGGCGGTTCGAATCCCTGTGACGGGGTGAACTCCTGTTGCTCGGTTTCTGCTCCTGCCAACCTAGCAGTTCGAAAGCATGTCAAAGTGCAAGTAGATAAATCTGGCAGGAAGGTAAACGGCGTTTCTGTGCGCTGCTCTGGTTTGCCAGAAGCGGCTTAGTCATGCTGGCTGCACGACCCGGAAGCTGTACACCGGCTCCCTTGGCCAATAAAGCGAGATGAGTGCCGCAACCTCAGAGTTGGCCACGACTGGACCTGATGGTCAGGGGTCCCTTTACCTTTACCTTTAGGATGTCTGAAAGGAAATAATTATCATACGAACAAGGAGACAATGCAGCTATCCATCTTTTTATTAACGTATATACTTGAAAATAGGTACTATACTTGGGGGTGCCAACTGAGCACAAAAGACACGTAATATAAATCAATATTGAAAAGATTTTCATTACGTACTAAGAACTCAACGCACATTTAATAAATAAACGGTATGTTTCAGTCTCTGTGCTTCTTGAACCAGAAAGCTGATTTTTTTTAAAAAAACGAACAACCAAATGCATATCCTAATAGTTATACAGATTAGTTGTTTATTTTACAGCCAAAAAGGTAAAATGTATTTCAGCTGAAGTGGAAAAACTTATATAAGCCGTATAGAAAAGATTGAAGCTTTGACTCAGCAGGTTTTGCAACTTTTCTTATAATCAGTGGCAGATTGTTTTTGCACATGAGTTTATTTTGAAGTGGAAACCAAGTGTTATAAATAAATGCATAAAAACCCTTTTGCACAGTTTTGGTTGTACGGTGATTTCTTCCAAACATTGCTAATGTGTCATTTCATGTTGTCCTCCTAGCTTCTGCATTGCCATAAAGCAAGATTGATTGACTAAATGGTGCTAACTTAATTGTTCTTGGCCAATTGAAAATAAAATAATAAAGACTATCAAGATGCGAACACAACATATTTCATAGAACTTGACAAAGTAGCTCAGTTGATATTATTGGGATAGTTACTTGCTTTTATTCACTGTCCTGAAAGAAAGGAAGATCTGAGTTCTGCTACCACATGTACAGCTCATTATCATTTGCTTCTACCAATAACGTAGTGAAACCTGTTTCAGGGATGAGCCTGAGTGCTATTGGTACAGTAAAATGCAAATTCTAATGTGGTAATTGCATATGCAGATGTGCTCTTGGTGAAGCAAGAGGTGTATGAAGCTTGGACATGGTGTGAATGAATATACAAGCGAGTTGCGGTGTGTGTAACAAATTGGGGACGAAGGGTGAGATATAAATTTAATAAATAAAATAGCGAATCATCTAAAAACTGGCCAAGGAAGGACCTGTTCCTTTAGTTATTGCAAAGGCTCGACTATTGAGTGATCTTTATGCTCACTTTTAATGTACTTTTCCCTTGCTTTTACCTTCTAATGGTTTTGTAATTCAGAATCCGAGAGTAAGCTGAATAAGCTGAATGCCTCTTTGTTTTTGGAACAAATAGGTTTAAGCACAATCTATATTCCCAACTATATGGCGGGGCCAAGCTTGTCTCTGTACTGTGCCTTTAAGAGTGGAATGGAAGGAAACTCGAGAGTAGGCTTGTTGCCGTGGTGAGAAAGAAAACTTAAATCACCCAGAGAGAAAGAAGAGGAAGGAAAAAGTGCAAGCAGTAAGACATACTGGCTGCCTTAATCCCCCAGCTTCCTCAGCTTACGGTTTAAATTCACAGAATGGAGACTGCAAAGTAGTGAGATGTTATAGCTGTGGTTTCTCTTGATTGCTTTTAAGTTGTCCCTTTTTAATAGAACTGGCCCAGGACATCTGGACAAATGATCTCCCCCATGACAGCAATCCTGAAACTCTTGCTCTGACAAAGTGCACTGCCTATTCAAATCATTCGTCTTATGTTCCCACATCTTTAACATGACAAAAATCAGGGTCCTTTCAGCACCAAATAATTATATTTTAGAGAACAATGTGTACAGTTAGATATAAACCTAAAATAGAAAATGGATTTTTTCCCCTTTCCCAAGCTTCTTTAGTTATGCGTGCATTTTAAGTATTTCAAAGACTTCAGTGTGTTTGGGTATTCTGCTATTTATTTTTTAAATCTGTTTTGTTTGAAATCGCATAATGTATTTTACTGTGGTGGTTCCATTACGGCAGAATTTTCCGACTGTATGTTGTGACACATCAGTGTGTTGGCTGCAGTGTTTAGGTGTGTCTCAAATCTTCCATTCTTGGGCAAGGTAATTGAGCGGGTGATTGCTAAATGTGGACCATTTGAATCCCTTCCAGTCGGATTCAGGTCTCATCATGGGACTGAAACTGCCTTGGTTGAGCTCGATGATGATCTCCGGCGGGCTAGGAACAAAGGTGAAAGTTCTGCTAGATCTCTCTGCGGCCTTTGATACCATAGACCACGACATCCTTCTGGACCATCTAGTGGGGCTGGGAGCTGGGGGCACTGTTATACAATGGTTCCACTCCTCCTTCCTGGGCCATGCCCAGAAAGTGGTGTTGGGGGTTGAGTGTTCAGACCCCCTGGGCTCTCACTTGTGGGGTGTCTCAGGGTTCCGTCCTCTCCCCCATGCTTTTTAATATCTATATGAAGCCACTGGGAGAGATCATCCTGGGGTTTGGACTGGGTGTTCATCAGAAGGCGGATGATACCCATTTCTACCAATCTTTTAAATTGGAACCAGTGTGAGTGTCTGGAGGCATGGAGGATGGATGGCGGCTAACAGATTGAGGCTGAATCCTGACAAGACAGAAGTACTGTTTTTGGGAGATGGGGCAGGCGGGTGTAGAGGACTCCCCGGTCCTGAATGGGGTAACTGTGCCCCTGAAGGACCAGCTGTGCAGCCCAGGAGTCATTTTGGGCTCACAGCTGTCCATGGAGGTGCAGGTCAATTCTGTGTCCAGGACAGCTGTCTATCAGCTCCACCTGGTACGCAGGCTGAAACCCTACTTGCCTGCGGACTGTCTTGCCAGAGTGGTGCATGCTCTGGTTATCTCCCGCTTGGACTACTGCAATGCGCTCTACATGGGGCTACCTTTGAAGGTGACCCAGAAACTACATGTAGCAACTAGACTGGTAACTGGGAGTGGCCGCCAAGACCACATAACACTGGTCTTGAAATACCTACATTGGCTCCCCGTACGTTTCCAAGCACAATTCAAAGTGTTGGTAATGACCTTTAACTCCCTAAACGGCCTCAGCCCAGTATACCTGAAGGAGTGTCTCCACCCCAATCATTCAGCCCGGACGCTGAGGTCCAGCTCTGAAGGCCTTCTGGTGGTTCCCTTGCTGCAAGAAGCCAAGTTGCAGGGAACTAAGGAGAGGGCCTTCTCGGTAGTGGCACCCGCCCTGTGGAACGCCCTCCCATCAGATGTCAAGGAAATAAGCAACTATCTGACTTTTAGAAGACATTTGAAGGCAGCCCTGTTTAGGGAAGTTTTTAATGTCTGATTTTTTATTGTATTTTTAATATTTTGTTGGAAGCTGCCCAGAGTGGCTGGAGAAACCCTCTGTGCCTTACTTGAGAGAGGATGCTGCTCTATCTGAAGGGTCCCAAGTCCAGTTGAAAGATGAAGAACCATAAGAAGTGAGAGCAGGAGACTTGGAGGATACCCATCAACACTTCCCAGCCAGTAGGCACACAGGTCACCTGGTCCCCATAGTCTTGCCCACCATGGTGTAGCATGTTATGCTTCTATGTAAATCTGTGGCCCTTCAGAACACCCAACTCCCATCAGTCCTGGCCAGCATGACCAACGTTTGTAGATAATGAGAGCTGTAGCCAGCAACATAGAGAACCACAAGTTCCTCATCACTCATTTAAAGTATAGTAATTATACATTCACGGGCCTTTTATACTAAAAAGACTGCTTTCTTTTAGCTGTCCCCCATACGTTGTTTCCAAATCTGCACATTCTAAAGCACATTCTACCAGCCTAGAGGAGCACCTCCCTTCCCTTGGAAGCACACATAAAGCAGTCTGTCTCTGATGTTCCATTTTGCCTCCCCATCTACAGGGTTTTGATTGCAGAAGCCCCAAGAACAGCAGACATGTCCCAGCTCCAGTCCCAGACCTTGTACTGCCCCTGCTGGGATCCTTGGAAGACAGGATACAAAAGACTCGACAGAGCTAAGGCAGGCACGCTGTCTCAGAAGCCCAAGTAAGAGGGGAAGTGTTCAACATTGGTGGAGAAGCAATAGTATCACTCGGTTTAATAGCAAACTCAGAGTCTGTCCCATCTGAAATGGGCATCCTTTTTATTGCGTATTCATGATGATCTGTGCTCATTATGCTGTCGGGGCAGGTCATACACAATACGGTTGGCACCTGCAAAAGCTCTAAGGCCTCCACACTGCTTTGTCTTTCGTCAATGCATTTCCCATAACTTTGTGCTGAAATCCAGTAACTCTTTGTGCCACAAATGTTCTGGTTTACTTAGTTGTGCATTTGTTGTACTGTAGCCCCTCTGGACAGCATTGGTGAAGCATCGCAGAACAAACTGAAGCAGAAAGAATCCACCACAAATGCTGACTGTCAACGACTCTCCCAAGATTTCAGGCAGGAGTCTCCCCCATCCATTCCACAAGATGCTGGAAATGGAAACTAGGATTTCCTGCAGCCTAAAACTAGGGTCTGCCATTGAGCTAAAACCCTTGTGGTGTTCCTTTCAGATTTTGCAATGATTTACCGTATTTTTTGCTCTATAAGACACACTTTTCCCCTCCTAAAAAGTAAGGGAAAATGTGTGTGTGTGTGTGTTATGGAGCAAATGCAGGCTGCGCGGCTAAGCCAGAAGCCAGAACAGGGAGAGGGAGTGCTGTGCAGCGCGGGGCTCTGTCCCTTCCCCCACCTCCCAGAAAAGCCCCCAAGTCCCTTTAAAGGGTGTGCGGCTCTTGCGGGAGGTGGGGGACAGAGGGCAGCAGCCTCTTCCGGCCAGGGGGAGCCTTCATCCTGCTGCCCAGGAGAGGCTTCAGCAGCTATCCCAGAAGCCAGGGCAGCAAGAGGCTATCCCTGAAGCCAGATCCCTCTTGCTGTTCTGGCTTCTGGGATTCAGAATATTTTTTTTCTTGTTTTCCTCCCCCCAAAACTAGGTGCATCTTATTGTCTGGTGCGTCCTATACAGCGAAAAATACGGTACATGTTTGTTTTCTTCTGTCCATCGTCTTGCGTATCCTACAGAAAGGCGCTTAAGAAATGTTTTTTAAAAATCAATCGGCACGTAAATATTTGTCATTTGTTCTTTGTTACTCCACCTGCTTCTCCTAATTTGCTAATAGGAATGATGATGCTCTGACCTAGCTCACTGAAGCCTAGAAGGCTGCTCTAAGGAGAGAGGAGGTCAGGGGTAAATATCTTGTCTCTCTTCCTTCTTACTGCCTTAGGAACGTGTTCTTAGGCTCACTCGTGTGTGGCTGGCGGAAGCCAAGAAGATGCCAGTAATGTCACTATCATGCTGTCTTTTTAAATGTCACCGGAACGATGCTCAGGTGACTTCGGCTTCTCCCCATCATGGATTTTTGCAGGATTTTTGCAGGGAAGGGAGTCCAGAAGGGCCTTCCCCTCCTCTCCTCTCCTCTCCTCCCCGCAGACACTGGGGCTCCTCACTCCCACCCCATTCTTGCTCCATTAGTCCCAGCTGCATCTACTTTGCCACTGCAAAAACAAGGTGCTGAACTGGCCCAGCAGTGCTCTCCCCATGCTCTCATGTTATGTAGATGCCTCCATAATAAGATTTATTTTTATATTTTAATATAATTCATATCCTGCCTTTTCTGCCCAGTTAGGGTGCTCCGTAGTGGTTTGGATAGGAAGGCTAAAACCTTCACATGTGCACAAACTCACAGTACTCATATAGCAAGGCAACACAAAAAACGAAACCGCATTTCCCCCAAACGACAGTTGTGAAATCCTTCAAATGAGTGGATGTTGTGGGCAAGCTTCCAGGTATCTCTGGATTGCTTCCATTGTATTTTACAGTACAGTATTACAAAACCAGAGAGCCTAGGACTTGCCGATCAGAAGGTTGGCGGTTCGAATCCCCGCAACGGGGTGAGCTCCTGTTGCTTGGTCCCTGCTCCTGCCAACCTAGCAGTTCGAAATCACATCAAAGTGCAAGTAGATAAATAGGTACCACTCCAGCGGGAAGGTAAACGGCGTTTCTGTGCGCTGCTCTGGTTCGCCAGAAGCGGCTTAGTCATGCTGGCCACATGACCCAGAAGCTGTACGCCGGCTCCCTCGGCCAATAAAGCGAGATGAGCACCGCAACACCAGAGTTGGTCACAACTGGACCTAATGGCCAGGGGTCCCTTTACCCTTTACCTTTATTACAAACCAAACTATTCCCGTAGTCTCCTGTTGCACGTGCTTGCTGCCATGAGAGAAGCAGAAGCAGAAGGAATCCAGTGTATAAACACTGTAATCCTGCTTAGCTGAAGAACAGGTAACATCAATGGATTGAAAGCGACAAGCAGTGCTATAGCTCTTCTGCAAAATGCAAAGCAATTATAAGCAAATGTCGAATGGAATCATTGTACAAACTGGCAGCTATTTATTTGAAAGAGGATGATGGATCAGTCAACCAAATTGCTACAAGGAAAATTCTTCAGACGACTCAGTTGTCAAGCTTTTAAAAGCTTGAGAAGCAACATGCCTTCCCTGCTGCTGTGGACAGAAATCCAGTTATCAAAGTGTAACTTTATATGCATTCATATAAAAAATAATTACTATCTTATGTGAGAAGATGTAACTTTCAGAAATAAACGTTCATTCCACCTGTGTATAAGAGAAACTCATGGATCCTGTTTTTAATGGGATAGGGAAAGGGGTATTTTTACAAGTCACATCATTGTCTTGTTTCAGGCTGAAAATTTGCAGACCTAACGCACAACCACTAAGAAGCAGGGAGCCTCGAGATGTGAGTAGAACAAAACATTTCTTCCCTTTTTTAATTTGCGATCTTATTTCCTTCCTCTTTGCAACAACCTTGTTAAGTAAGAAAGATAAGTTTTGATTTTGGAGGAGTCTTCATAGTTCAAAGACCCCAAACTCTGTTTCCATACTGTTCAGTTATATTATATACAACTTATATTAATGTCTACTCAGAGTCCATTCTGTTTATAGTTGAGGAAGATATTTTAGATCCAAAATCCAGAGTGAAGTTCACTCTCTGTTGTCAGTGCCCATTGATGGGATTTTCAGTGGGCTCTCCTTTCTTCCAGTAAAAAAGAAATTTTGCAGCTCTCTAAAATGTATTTGGGCTAGGCCTTAGATGGATTTCTAGAGGAAAGGAGTCCAGCCTTGAGGCTGAGAACTGCTTAACTGAAAAGTTTTGCTCCAATAAAAGGCACCCAACTCCTTGTTCTGTGTACCTCCTTTGTGTAGCACAAACGCAACGCCCTTGAGAATATGGTGCTTTACTTAAAAATAAATAAATGCATCTGTCAGTTTGAGGGTCACTGGATTTTAAATGCTAGGATTCCACAGAGTGCAGTCCCTTTTGTTTTAACCCCAGATATCAAAGGAGATTGAAGATGAGATCACTCCTGGCTTTACCGTGTCTCACAGTAAGGATCATATCAGTGTCACGCTGGGCGAGGAATTCTTTGAGAAGAAGAAGCCTGATGAGGAAGTTGCCAAGCCCCCTGTGCTCAGGTAATCTTACACAAGTAACTAGCGTTCTTCCTGACTTGAGGACTTGAGAATATATGATGCAGCAGTGTTGGCTGGAGGTCAATGACAGGTGGAGTCAATTACAGTAATTCCAGCTTGCTCTGCTTTCTGCCTGCTGAGTTCAAGGGCTAAATGGAGGGCAAGACAAAGGAAGCTGGCAGCCAGGGCTACCCCCTAGACTGCTTGTAAGAGGGGGTGGGTGGGTTACCAGCTGGCTGAAAGGCAGACTGAGGTTGGTGGGGCAGTGCCCACACCCCATAATGGACCAGCCTCCTCTGCTCCACAAGTGTGTAAAGAATCAGTAACAACATTTATGTAAGGCAATTTTCACATTGGTCATGCAGGGTATTTGTAGACGTGTTGCATTTCCTTCAACCTAGCAAGGGAGTTAAATGCTTGCCAAATGCAGGCAACGTTCACACAAATTTCTTCTCGTTCCTTTACGTGTGGAGGCATCATGTGGTGATACAGTTCCACCAGCTAATGCCTTTTGAGCCTACTACAAATGTCAACAAGTTTGTTAATAATGGTTTCTCTCGGTTCCTCGTTTTCTTCATGTGTTTCCCCCTCATATAATGCATCGCCGTATCTTTATTTCCACTGACATATGCACTTTCCTCTAATGTATGGCACCTTTTTGGTTGTGTTTCAGTTTGCGTATCGCTTTAGGAAGTGTGAATTAAGTATGTTAAGTTGTGGGTTGACATAGTAGACGACACAGCGACTTCTCCAAGTAGCTCTTTATTTTGTAAGCTGGAATAGAACTGACTGCAAACAGCTCAGCCGGCCTGCTTTTATAGGCAGCCGGCTGTCAACATTGTAGCAACAACAGCCCAGAGTTCCCGCCTAAAATAATTGACGTGGACCTGAGTGAAAACTATCTACAGACCTGAGTGAAAACTATATACAGTATCCCCCTGCTGGCCCAGGGTGAAACTTCACTACATAACAAAGTAGATACGCATTAAAATGTGGACCAAACCAAATTTTCCATACATCCTTGTTGGTGAGAGTTGTGCCTTCACAAACACACACACATGTTATCTTTGTACCTGTGTCCAGAAAGTCTATTGAAGGTCCTCAGTTTAGCCACCTGAAGACACACGTCATGATGCATTGCGTCCTGTGTGGCTCTTCGCTATGTTCGTCACTGGGATGCAGTGAATCTAATTTCTGCGTACGTCATCTGCATCCAGACAGGTGACTTGCAAAGGCTTCGGAACAAGCAGAATTCAGTTTGTAACTCGTACACAGTACTGTGTAGATCATTCCTTTGGCGTTGATACATCTATTTTGAAATGAGAATGTTTAGTAGTGGTGACTTAACAGCATCTCTCTCTCTCTCTCTCTCTCTCTCTCTCTCTCTCTCTCTCTCTCTCTGCCTTTTAACCTTCTTTGCAGTTTTCCACCTAAGCTTGAAACGTAAGTACCAATCTACCCGCCCCTCACACAACCCCCTCACCTCAGCTTCCTTTTTGTGCATTACAGTAACAATTGTTGCTTAAGATACCATCCTCCCGGTTTCCTTCCCCCACTTCAGTGCCACCCCTTCTTCCAGGATATTGCTTTGACAGGAACTTGCAAGATGTATTGTGGCTCAGTAAGTCACTGCACATGGTTACCCTGGCAACAAGAATTATTGTCAGGAGGAAGGCCTGAGGCCCTGTTCAATTTGACACTACTGGTTTAGCTTTACGCTCGTTTAGCTCTCACACACACACAAACACACACCCTTGCTCTGGAGTACTAATTGTCTGCAGTGGATTTTCTTCGGGGGTGTTCAGTGTTTTCGCTTTTGCTCCTCTATGTGGAGTATTTGACGCATACTGGGAAGAAACCGTGCTTACCAGTCTGACAGTCAGCCTTAGATATCTCCCTACTGGCAGGGCATTGCAGGGTTTCATCACTGACTGCCCCCCTATAGCTATGAAAAGAAGAACGCTGAACATTGCAGTCCCCTGGTTTGATTGCCCTGCTAAATATGAATTACCTATCACAAGTATTTTCTCTGCTAAGCTTGTGATGCTTCATTTTTTAGGAGAGCCCATATTCATTCCATTGGTATTTGTATTTTAAATTCACAAATGAAGCTGTGCTCTCTCCTAAAAACATTTCGGACCAGTATTTAACAGATATTTTGCTCCTCTGCAGGGAAGGCTGGAATGGTGCAGCGGTACTGCCCTCCAGACTCTGGCGCTGCTGCCACATACCTGGATGGAGCAGGGCACCATTGAGGTCAGGTGCACTGACGGACCCAATCCAGCATTCTCACCAGTGTCCCTGTGCAGCACTGACCTCCCTGCCCTGCCCTGTCCAGGGCAGCAGCAGCAACAGCTGTACTGGGAGAGTGGCTGTGACACCGCCCCTTCTGCACCTTTCCTTAGAATTACCATATTTTTTGCTTTATAAGACTCACTTTTTCCCTCCTAAAAAGTAAGGGGAAATGTGTGTGCGTCTTACGGAGCGAATGCAGGCTGCGCAGCTATCCCAGAAGCCAGAACAGCAAGAGGGATTGTTGCTTTCACTGTGCAGCGATCCCTCTTGCTGTTCTGGCTTCTGAGATTCAGAATATTTTTTTTATTGTTTTCCTCCTCCAAAAACTAGGTGCGTCTTGTGGTCTGGTGCGTCTTGTAGAGTGAAAAATAAGGTGTTGTGCTGGAATTTTCCCTCACCCCCAAATCTGCCCTGGAGCATTGGGGGGAACCCCAAATCAGATTTAGGGAGCATGCAGTGCAAGGAAAGGCAGAGAACTTCCCCTTGCAGAAGGAGAAATCTTTGCGTGGACCTTAGTGTTTTATTGAATGCAATTTGGTTTGTTTGGCACTTAAACTAGACTGGGATTCTCTCCCAAGAAGGTTGTTTTTAGCCAAGCAATTATAGGACCATTGCATCGCCGGTTACTAATGTTGTGAATAGTTGTTGTGCCAGTCTTCTATACATTTGAGGTTTGCTATGCCTGTTCTGTTTCATGGCTTTTAGGCTCACTGTTAACAATGTATGTGTGTGCGCATACATGTTTGTTTTATAGGTAATAAAGGTAAAGGGACCCCTGACCATTAGGTCCAGTCGTGACCGACTCTGGGATTGCAGCGCTCATCTCGCTTTATTGGCCGAGGGAGCCGGCGTACAGCTTCCGGGTCATGTGGCCAGCATGACTAAGCCGCTTCTGGCAAACCAGAGTAGTGCACGGAAATGCCGTTTACCTTCCCGCTGGAGCGGTACCTATTTATCTACTTGCACTTTGACATGTTTTTGAACTGCTAGGTTGGCAGTAGCAGGGACCGAGCAACGGGAGCTCACTCCGTTGTGGGGATTCGAACTGCCGACCTTCTGATCGGCAAGTCCTAGGCTCTGTGGTTTAACCCACAGCGCCACCTGCGTCCCTTTTATAGATAATAGTTACAGATAAATATTCATAAAAATATTTATAAATTTCTGCCAGGTGAGTGTACGCCTCAGGCAACCGATACCTTTATATTTCTCACAGCCCTGTGTCGTATAAGCCAGTGATACCTGCTTCAATGTTAACATTCCAAATACCTATCGCATACATTTAAAGCACATCCAATGCACATTTGAAGCAAATGACAAATAATGCTGGGAACTGTAGTTTTCCCCTCAGTGGGCTGCCACACCCAACACCTGTAACAAACTACTGTTCCCATAATTCTTTTGCGGGGGAATCTTGGACTTCAAAAGTGTGTTGGGTGTGCTTTAAATATATGCGGTGTGGATCTGCTGGAGCAGCGGGAGAGGAGTGCGTTTGCTGAACATTTTGTTTGTCCGCTTGCTCCTTCCACCTTGAAACCCACACAAGCCTTGCCCAAGGCAAGAGCCAAATAATAATAATAATAATAATAATTTATTATTTATACCCCGCCCATCTGGCTGGGTTTCCCCAGCCACTCTGGGCGGCTTCCAAAAGAATATTAAAATTCTGTGATACATCAAACATTAAAAGCTTCCCTAAACAGGGCTGCCTTCAGATGTCTTCTAAAGGTCTGGTAGTTGTTGTTGTCTTTGACATCTGGTGGGAGGGCGTTCCACAGGGCGGGCGCCACTACCGAGAAGGCCCTTTGCCTGGTTCCCTGTAACTTGGCTTCTCGCAGTGAGGGAACCACCTCAAAGCCAATAGCCTGTTTGCTAGAGGATAATCCTGAGACTGCTACCCATTGACATGCTTTGGTTTGATGCTCTGAACTTCTGTAGCATCGTTGCAATTAGGAAAGGATGAAGCTTAGCTTTGATTTAAAATCTGAACGGGACAAAGCTCCTCTGCCTTCCATCACCTGGGGTATACTGTGCTGCGCTGACATAGGGTCCCACCAGCACTGATCCCTTCCAGGCAAAGAGAAGAGATTAGACTCACAGAAACTTCAAAATAGCATTTGCAGTCATATAGAAAAGAGGGAGAGAAATGACTCTTCCATTGTGAACAAGGAAAGCCTATCTTTAAACTTCGTCCAAACTTACTTCCTTCTCTCCCCACATAAGACAGAGGGTGTAGAGGCACCAGTTTCTTTTCCCTCTCTGTTTTAACTTGGTGCAGACAGCAAACCCCCTCGGCCCCACCACCTCCTCAACCCCGACTGCCAAACAGATAAGGGAATCCTATAAACCTTTTTAGTTGCACTTATTGATTTTCCTACTCTTGATCCTTCCGACATGATGAGATTTGCCAACCAGCAAGTTTCGCTGTACAGATAAAGTGTTGGTCTTGCAGGGAGGACATTATAGGTGACTTGGTGGAACAGACTGCTGAGCTCACAGCTATAATGGAGCAATTGCGCCGAGACCACCAAGCTAGCCACAAACAGGTGAGTCATTTTCATTTGGGGGTCCTGCTCTTGGAAACTTAGAAAATGTAGCCTTGTACAGTGGTACCTCGGTTTACATACGCTTCAGGTTACATACGCTTCAGGTTACAGACTCCGCTAACCCAGAAATAGTACCTCGGGTTAAGAATTTTGCTTTGGGATGAGAACAGAAATTGTGCTCCAGCAGCGTGACAGCAGCAGGAGGCCCCATTAGCTAAAGTGGTGCTTCAGGTTAAGAACAGTTTCAGGTTAAGAACGGACCTCCGGAACGAATTACAGTGGTACCTCAGGTTAAGTACTTAATTCGTTCCGGAGGTCCGTACTTAACCTGAAACTGTTCTTAACCTGAAGCACCACTTTGGCTAATGGGGCCTCCTGCTGCCGCCGCGCCGCCAGAGCACAATTTCTGTTCTCATCCTGAAGCAAAGTTCTTAACCTGAAGCACTATTTCTGGGTTAGCAGAGTCTGTAACCTAAAGCGTATGTAACCTGAAGCATATGTAACCCGAGGTACCACTGTAAGTACTTAACCCGAGGTACCACTGTACTAGAATCCTCCATTAAGGACATAAGTTTTCGGAGAGTAGTCTTCTTTTCATCAGATCCATGAAGGACCCTCTTAAGTTGGAGTCTATATACTGTAATGAGATAGCAGAATGGTTTGAATGATCTCTCCAGGTTTGACCATGGGTCGACATGGCCCTCAGCCTGAAGAAGAAGAAGAAGAAGAGTTTGGATTTGATATCCCGCCTTTCACTCCCTTTAAGGAGTCTCAAAGCGGCTAACATTCTCCTTTCCCTTCCTCCCCCACAACAAACACTCTGTGAGGTGAGTGGGGCTGAGAGACTTCAAAGAAGTGCGACTGGCCCAAGGTCACCCAGCAGCTGCATGTGGAGGAGCGGAGACGCGAACCCGGTTCCCCAGGATTACGAGACTACCGCTCTTAACCACTACACCACACTGGCTCTCCCAATGTGAAGGATAGCAATTGCTGAAGGATAGCAATTGCTGTGTTAAAGCATCAATGTATATAAAACCACTGTAATTTTTGTTGGTGCAAAAAGAAAGAAAGTAGAATTCATTGAATGCCAAGATCCAAGTTAAGGGCAAGTACTATTTGGTGAGAGAACCCCAGCAGAGATTTAAAGTCACAAAATACGTAGCAAAGTAAAGCACAGAAATATAGGTTATTAGACCTAAATTTTAGTATGCCCTTTCAAGTACGTTCCAAAATTTCCCTCTTTCCTCAGCGTAGGAAAAGGCCACAAGTTTGGTAAGTTAAAATATTGGTTTACTTACAAACACTTCAAAGGTCTGGTACATGTGCTTTTCCATACATCAGGCAGAAAAGTAAAAGGTAGCTTAGTTGCAAAATTCTTAGTAAAGGATCACAAGAGTGGCTGGTGAGAGCCATGCAGTTTTGCAGGATCAACCAGCTCAAACCTCTTCACACCGGGCTTCTCAGGTAGACTGGAGGGTGAACAATAGCCTGGATTGCCCATTTCATCCCAAAGCAAGGGGATGTGTCATAGCTAAGCTGGCAGAACAGCTGTGGTATTAATCCTTTCATTCATTAATTAGACCCAAACATGTTGGTTATATGAGGCTCGTTATCCCATAATTTTCTCCATTTGCCTCTCTGTTTTTTCTCTCTCTAAACCATGGGTAGGCAAACTAAGTCCCAGGGGCCGGATCTGACCCAATCATCTTCTAATTCCGGTCCGTGGACGGCCCAGGAATCAGCGTGTTTTTACATGAGTAGAAAGTGTCCTTTTATTTAAAATGCATTTCTGGGTTATTTGTGGGGCCTGCCTGGTGTTTTTACATGAGTAGAATGTGTCCTTTTATTTAAAAAGAATCTCTGGGTTATTTGTGGGGCATACAATTTTTTCCCCCCAAAATATAGTCCTGCCCCCCACAAGGTCTGAGGGCCAGTGGACCTGCTGAAAAAGTTTGCTGACCCCTGCTCTATACCCATACCCAGCAACTTAGGATAACACTTAATGCTTTGCATGCCAGACTATAAAAGATTCTGCCATCATGCACGCAGGCGTAGCCTATGTGCCTACAATTCCCATAATCCCCAGCTAGCATGGCCAGTGATCAGGGGTGATGGGAATTGCAGTCCAAAACATCTGGTGAGCAGCACATTGGCCAAGACTTCTTCTGAAAAGCAAGTCAAGCTGGTTGAAATAGATTTCTTATTTGGCATTTCTGGAGCAAAGGTGACGTTGCCATACGATTCATTGGCATGGAGGAACCAGGAAGATGTGTGTGTCTGTGTTTGTGTTGAGCCTCTTGATCACAGAAACAAACTCCATGCATAGCTGTCAAGCGTCCCTTATTTGGAGGGACAGTCCCTTATCCCAGCGCCATGTCCCGCTGCTGTCCCTTATTGATGGATGTCCCTTAAATTTCCCGGGTTTCAAAGGAAGCAGCTCCTCTCCCTCCCTCCCTGCCGGCCAGGGAGGAGGGAGGCTCCAACTGTGTTGCTTGGCTGCCAGGCCCGCCCCCCTCCGGCCTCCTCTCACCAGCCTCAGCCCCCAGGAATCCCTCCCCTCCGGGACTGGTGGGAGTCTTGGGCCTTCCGCCACCATCTTCCTCGCAGCCGCCGAACTGAGCGTCTCTGCCTGGGGCCTCCCCTCTGCCCGTCACTGCCGCTCCCGCTAGGCCATACTGCAACTGCGCCGCCGAAGGACCCAGATGAGATGGGCAGCCTGGCATGGTCTATGAATTGCTGAGGAGCCTTGAGAGGAGAGCGAGGGCAACCATAGAGAAAGCAGTTCAGAGAGAGAGGAGGAGGCGGAGGCATGGGCAGGTATTCCAAGGGCTAACCATAGAGGGGGAAAGCGGAGGAAGGACCGCAAGGGCTTTCCCCATAGATTTGTAGTGGTAGACCAGCATAGATGGTCTGATCTGCAGGTTTACTTTGGGCGCTATATTACCTCCCTTCCTCCCGCCCCACCTGATGGAACTGAGAGCTGCAGATGGAGCACGAGAGAAAAGATACAGAACTGGAGCAGCATCTTCGTAGCTTGGACTTCGTTTTGCGTGAAAAGTGGTTGCTGCTTGTAGTTATTTAATTGCAGTGTTTCATCGGCTGGTGTCTTGAGCAGCAACCTCTGGAAACGAAGGGCTAAAAACCGGCGCTGCTCTCCAAAATTACCTGGTCCCTTTTAACTGGTTGACTAAAATCCCTTATTTTGGCTGCTGGTCCCTTATTTTCAAATCTGTAAGTTGACAGCTATGACTCTATGTGCTGTGAAAGTACCTGAGGGTACCTTGCAAAGGCAGCTCCCCTCGTTCACCTTTATACAGAGGTTATTGTCTCTTTCTTTTCCTAGTTGGAGAAAGAGATGGAAGACAAAAGGAATGAAATGCAAGAGGAACACGAAAACAAAATGAGGTATGGCTATTTCTACGTGCAAGATGGATCCATTTATTTTGCAGCCGCTATTCTGCATTTTGTTTTGGATAACCTCGCCTGTTCCGGGACACAGATGGTGGGTAACAAAAAGAGCCATTTTTGCCAGGGCCAGTATAGACGAGGAAAGGATCAGCCCTGCCCACAACAGCCACTATTGGTGTTTTTAAATTATTATTATTTTTTTTAATCTTTTTATTATTATTTTAATGATATAAACATACAACATAAAACAGTGCAAAATCCAAATATCGAGATTACTCTGAATCTCTTGACTTCCCCCCATCCCTTCCATGGGTCCCTTTAATTCTATTTTCAGCTGTATATCAATGCAAAATCATGACAAAAATTACAAACATTGAATCCAAAATAATACTATACACAAGAAAGAAAAACAGAACATACAAAAAAAAGAGAAAAAAAGAAGAAAAAGAAAGGAAAACAAAACAAAAAACGACAAAAAAGCATACATCTACAAATAAAACCATATCATCATTCTAGTCATTACATACATATACACGTATTTCTCCAATTTTTCATCTTCCTAAGTTATCTATACGCTCTATTACATTACAAGTGTATCTAAAATCCTGCTAATGTTTTGACCTGTTTACAATGATTTTGTATATACAATATAAACATTCCCCCCCCTTTTTTTAATTCCTTGTCTTCTTGATTCCTGAGCTTACCAGTTAATTTTGCCATTTCGGCATAGTCCATCAACTTGATTTGCCATTCTATTGGCATTTTTTTAAAGCATGCATTCGATGCAAGGAAATATTTAACGTAATGTCTAGTTTAACCTACGAAAAGGCAGACCATTCCCCTGCGGGCTCTTCCAGATAGCCTATTGATTGCGCATTCATGATGATTTCTGCTTCCAGTGGTATCTGGGTGGTTACACACGATTCTTCTTTCAGTACCGTTCATGCCTGCAAAAGTTTCAGAGTGGACATCCTGATCTGTTTCCAGTTGATGCATGTTCTGTCACTTCTGTCATTTTTTAAGCTGCAAATGCTGCGGATTCTGTTTTTGGTCCAACTTTTCTTGCAATGTTATTGCGGGAGAGCTCCCTCCACAGGCGGAAATAATGTAGTAACATTGGGGAAGACCAACCAAGTGGAATTATGTACAGACATCTACCACACCTATCAGCCAATCACCCATTCCCACCACCCTTCTGAGTAATACCCCTCCACACCCCCTCACTATATATAAAGGTCTGGTGACTTCTGTTTCAGTGTATCTGAAGAAGTGTGCATGCACACGAAAGCTCATACCAAGAACAAACTTAGTTGGTCTCTAAGGTGCTGCTAGACAATTTTTTAATTTTTTAATATATTTCTATGTACAGCCAGTTTGGTATAAATCCACCACTGATATGCTAGGATCATCATTATTTCAATAGATTTTATTGAAGTTTGAAAGAAAATTTACAAAGGGTTAACATTAAATATCCAATTTTTAAATCAAAGATTTAAAAACCCCTAATTAAATCAAAACACAAACCAAAAGGAATAAAATAAAAAGAGGGGAAAGGAAGGAAGGAAGGAAGGAAGGAAGGAAGGAAGGAAGGAAGGAAGGAAGGAAAAAAGGAAAAATAGAACTTCTGATTCTTCATCTGTCAGCTATATATAGAAAATTATTCAAAACATTCACTCCATGATAACATCCAACTATTCCACTTTCTATAAACCAATATCTTTCTTCAATCCTCAAACCCAGAGACCATACGTTTGTTTTCTTTTTCCTATAAGGAGTTTCCAAACTTTATTAAATATTGCCAATGCTTTTTCTATTCTCATTAAATTTGTCACCTTTGCCAGTCTTAGCTAAGCCCAATGATTTTAACAAACCATTCCTCCATGGAGGTAGGCAGTGATGAATCTTTCCATCTTTGAGGGTACAAAAGTCTCACCACTGTGACCATTGCGTGAATGACATGTTGCAGAATAAAGGACAACTGAAGTAACGATTTGATGATGTGATGCAGAAAGTTCTGTGGGAAGAATAATTAAATAAATAAACATGTTGGTTTTGCTCCTGTTGGTATAGGTGTTATTCTCAAAACACTGTACAGCTGTAATATAGGAAAATATATATATATTTTTAATAAGAATAAGTGGCGGTATTCCCAAAGCAGTTTAGAACTGAATAATAACACACCCACCCAAATAATCTTCCCCGAGTGGCGCTGTGGGTAAAACCACAGAGGATAGGACTTGCTGGTCGGAAGGTCAGCAGTTCGAATCCCTGCGACGGGGTGAGCTCCTGTTGCTCGGTCCCTGCTCCTGCCAACCTAGCAGTTCGAAAGCATGTCAGAGTGCAAGTAGATAAATAGGTACTGCTCCGGCGGGAAGGTAAACAACGTTTCTGTGCGCTGCTCTGGTTCGTCAGAAGCATTTTAGTCATGCTGGCCACATGACCCGGAAGTTGCACACGGGCTCCCTTGGCCAATAATGCGAGATGAGTGCCACAACCCCAGAGTCTGCCACGACTGGACCTGATGGTCAGGGGTCCCTTTACCTTTACCTTTTACACCCAAATAGTACCAAATAGTGGTACTAGTAGTACATGACTGATATTAGGCAGAATCCACAGTGACCTGAGAAGATTCCCCTATCCCCGGTCTACTTCAGAGGGTCCTCCAACCCCCTGGAGCAGATTTGGACAGATGGCTGTAGCAAGAGAGGAGAGGCAGTGAAGTCTCATTACGGCAAGAGAAGGCTGTGCACAAACAGCATTCCATACAGCCCATTATTGTTGTCTTTTAATCAAAGCAGCTTGCTGGGTAATTCTAATCAAAAGCTACGCTGTCTTTGCAGGGAGATGCAGTCACATCATGCAGCAGAGATGAACGCCTTGGAAGAGCAGTACAAGAAAGAGCTGCGAAACGAGAGGGCGCATGCCCAGGAGAAGCTGGGTAGGACTCGGGGCCGAACTACCTGTTACACTGTACAGTAGTATTCCGGCAGTCCTAGTTGCAGGGGAGGCTGGTCCAACCTTAGCTAGTCCTCAGCCAGCCCCACAGCTACCTTCCTTCTTATTTACCGTGTTTTTCGCTCTATAGGACGCACCAGATGATAAGACGCACCTAGTTTAGGGGGGAGGAAAACAAGAAAAAACATATTTTGAATCCCAGAAGCCAGAACAGCAAGAGGGATCTGGCTTCTGGGATACCATGTGGCTGTTCTGGCTTCTGGAATAACTGCGCCAAGCCTCTTCAGCGCAGCGGGATGAAGGCTCCCCCTGCCTGGAAGGAGCTAAGGCAGAAGCCAGGGCAGGCGCTTCGCTGAAGGGACGCTGCACAGTTCTCCCTCTCTGCGCAGTGCCATTCACTCCATAAGACGCACTCACGTTTCCCCTTACTTTATAGGAGGGGGAAAGTGCATCCTATGAAGCGAAAAATACGGTACAACCAGTCAAGACCAGCCCATCTATGAGGCTCACTGAAGCAATTGCCTCAGGGTGGCAGGTTCACAACGATTGGGATGAGCGGCAGTTCCAGGCCTGCAGGGAGCCTGACAATGAGACCCCTGGCCGCCTAACAATGACAACAACACCTCTTCTTCTTCCCTGTCTTTGTAAAATCAAGAAGGCCACAGAGCAGCTTTTTAAAACATCTCAGCCAGGGGTGCCCAAACTTTTTTCAAAGAGGGCCAAATTTGATGAAGTGGACATACGTGAGAGGCGAGCAAAGTTGTTAGGATTGAAGCTGTTAAGCTAAATTGTTGAGGTGTTTTTTTAGAATTTTACCCCAAAGTTGTTGAGCTTTTTTAGGATTTTACCCCAGGACATATACTGCCACAGGGGGCCAGATTAAATTGACCGGTGGGCTGGATTAGGCCCCCAAAACGGACTTTGGATATGCCTGATCTCAGGAGCTGAGGAACATCTGATTTGGGATCATCTATCTGTTAAGCAGGAAGGATCTGAATGTTCTGTGCCTTTAAACAGAGGATAGGATAGGAGTTGATAATAACCATGCAGAACCAATCAAAGATATTATGATAAAAATTGTGGGCCAACAAGACCTATAACAAGGGACAAGATCCCTGCCAGCATATGAATCAATCTGGCAAACCTGATTCAAAAATACACACCCACACCCCGCTCACACACAAAAATAAATCTCACTACAGTCCCCCAAAGACAACCAAACACACCCTAAGCCACCCCCAACCTCTCTCACCACCAAGGAAATACAACAAGTGAATAGTAAGAGAACCCATACAAGTAACACTGACACAACCCCTCACACACACAAAGTAAAATAACAGAAGCATAATCACCCCACCCCACCCACCACTCCCCCCTTCCCTCCTCCTCCTCCTTCTTCTTTTTCCTAATGGTTAAACCAATTCATAAACCAAGTACTCATACATTGACCACTAATAATGAAACATGTTGTACATATTTTTCCACATTTAGTATGCTATTTTTGTGATATACAAATGACATGAGAAAACTTGGTATACTTGTTTGTATAACATTAGTCTTGTTTATAAAACCCAATTAAAAAAAACAAGGGACAAGACATACAGGTCCTTGTCTGTTAATGCTAGAAGCCTCAAAGCGGCAAGTTATAATGCCCCCATGGTTAGAAGTGAACACTGGGGGCAGCCATGTTTTTGCTGTGCAATTCCCTCTGAGAGTGGCAGAACATCACTGGTCCCTCTGGGGGTCTTGCTCTTCTCTCCCAAGAGTGTGGTGAGAAGAAGCCTTTGACTGTGAGCAGACAGACATGACAATTGTATTTCTAAGGCGCTGTTAATTTCTGGGGAAGGCATGTTGTTGGCCAAGCAGCCAATTCATTTCCCTTCAGGAAAACAACTGAGAAACAACTGTTTGATTTCGGTAGTTCCATGTGTGGAGCATTTTATTTTCCTCTTCCCCCCTTAGCTGGGATGCAGAAGGAATACAAGTATCTGAAGAATGCGTTCCGTGTGTACCAGGTAAGATTTAAATTATACCACCCGTCTGAGGTAATCCTAAACTCCTACAAGTCTCCTAAGAGCCTTAAAGACCAACAGTTTGTTTGTTGCCTAAGATTTTGTGGGCGAGAGCCTGCTTTGTCAGGTGCACGGTGCGCTGTCCCCTAGCGCTTGCGCATGCATATTTGGTCTCATGAAAGACTGACTGCAGTCCAGTTGTCACAGACATCTTGCATTTCATGGCTGCTTGGTCTATGGCCAGAGCCAGTGTTGCTGCAGTCCCAGCCCAACTGACTGGCTACCTCAGCAATGACAGGTAATCCAGAAGTGGCAAAACTAATCTGCAACGTCTGGAGTCTTCTGAACCCCATACAGAAAAGGAAGGATGATCAGGCTGCCTCAGATGCTCTTGCACAGTTGCCACCCCTTCCCCGTTTTCTGATTCATATCCAGTGATCCCCTGAAGTACTTTGAAGACTTGCAGGCAAAAGAGGGTATAAAATTGCCATCTGGTTGTTGGCATCCGTCTTTCCCGAGAGACAATGGGGTACGTATTGGCAAAACCTATTGGTGTTTCGCAACTTTCTGACTAGTTGCAGGACCTTAGCCAGACCTAGCAGAGTAAACGCAGAATCCACAGAAGCAGCTGGCAACTTGGCAGACAGGATAGATTAAGCAGGAACCAGGAACTTGTAGTTAGGTTTTATTATATACAGTGGACTATTTTACAGGAACAGAACACGGATCTTTTGCTAGCTCTTTCTGACACGACTCACAACTCCTGCACTCACTGACACACAGAACTCTGAACCTCTGAACACTGAACGAACACACCCCAATTAGTAGGTCATTAATTATCACTCCCTTGAGAGAGCTTGACCAATCAGGGAGCTGTCTCCATGTCACTGTTATCACCAGGCAGACTTACTCCTTCAGATTGCCTTCTAGCTGTCTGCCAAACCTTAATTGACCCTGTGTGAGTAGCTGCACGTACACAGTTTCCCAACAGTACACTTCCAGGGGTGAAGTCAAACCGCTGCGTTAGCACTGCCAAAGTGACCTCTCGGCACGCAAGCCTCAGGGTGTTTATGGAGGTCCTGGGCTGCCCGGACGTCAGGACTCCCCTTTAAATTGGCACCTACATTTAAAAATAATAATCATTTTCTCTCTCTTTAGGATAGTATTTCTGATGAAATGGAGGAGAAGTGGTTGAGAAGGCAAGCGGAATGGAAAAAGAGTGAGAGGACTGAACGGGAGAAGGCCTTGTTACAACAAAGTGAGTCCGAGAGGGGTTGCATCTTATTTGTATTGTGTATTGTATATAGCGGGTGGCGCTGTGGGTTAAACCACAGAGCCTAGGACTTGCTAATCAGAAGGTCGACGGTTCGAATCTCTGCGACGGGGTGAGCTCCTGTTGCTCGGTCCCTGCTCCTGCCAACCTAGCAGATTGAAAGCAAGTCAAAGTGCAAGCAGATAAATAGGTACCGCTCCAGCGGGAAGGTAAATGGCGTTTCTGTGTGCTGCTCTGGTTCGCCAGAAGCGGCTTAGTCCTGCTGGCCACATGACCCGGAAGCTGTACGCCGGCTCCCTTGGCCAATAAAGCGAGATGAGCGCTGCAACCCCAGAGTCGGCCATGACTGGACCTAATGGTCAGGGGTCCCTTTACCTTTATTGTATATAGCAGTGCCAGAGTATTTGGGTTGAAAGGGAAATGGCGTTTGCCCATGCAAATCAATCTGGTGAATACGGTATTTGCTGCCATTATTGCTTTCAGTCTGCAGATGATACGTAACTGATTACTCCCCACCCCACCATTGATGTTGCGTTTCCTTTGCACTGAAATGAATCGGGTGGAAAAACATGACGGCATTACATTCTTTCATCACCGCAGACAGCAAGACAGATAATGTAGCTTTTGCCAGAAGACAAACCGCAACAGCATTGAAACGCTGCTGCAAACGAAAAATGCGAGGGCAGAACGGAAAACGACACCTCCTTTTATCTCTGCATGTGTGCAACGATTTGAACCTCAGTTATTTGCCTTTTGACCTGAGTCCAGTTTGAACTCTGTTCACATTCATCTGAATTTACAAAGTTCTGTGTGTTTTTGGCTTGGCTCATTCTGATAAATGTTCCTGTTCCCTGTGGAGTCAGATGGGTGGGTGAACCTTTAATTACTGGTATCCTCTCTGGAACCAGAGCAAATTGCTCATTAACTCTCTTTTTTTCCTTTGCAAGATCTCAATTAACGAGAGTTTGCTTTGGCTGCGAAGAGGAAAGGGATGATTAAGGGCCCACCTACGCTCCCATCTTGCAAACAGAAAAGGAATTGCAATGAAGGGCCGATTCAGGAAGGTCCATGTTAATGGATAGGAAGTGTTAAGAGAATGATAAGGTCTAAGATATAAAATAAATGTTCATAAATGTACCAGGCAAACACATACAGAAATATATAAACCACATGTCTGAAACTACAGGAAAACAGTCCTGAAACCATTTTGACTCTCCCAAATTGACCTCAAATGTTTCTCTGCAAGCAGGAAGGAAATGGGAAAAGCTCCCCATTGTCTCTTTGCTCACGAATCCTGTCTTAAGGGCTTTTCTGTGTATGAATAGGCTAAGCCTGTGACCTGGATTCAGGAACTGAGTATTTACCATCACAATGAGAGCCAGTGTGGTGTAGTGGTTAAGAGCGATAGACTCGTAATCTGGTGAACCGGGTTCACTTCCTTGCTCCTCCACATGCGGCTGCTGGGTAATCTTGGGCCAGTCACACTTCTCTGAAGTCTCTCAGCCCCACTGACCTAACAGAGTGTTTGTTGTGGGGGAGGAACGGAAAGGAGAATGTTAGCCGCTTTGAGACTCCTTCGGGTAGTGATAAAGCGGGATATCAAATCCAAACTCCTCCTCCTCCTCCTCCTCCTCCTCCTCCTCCTCCTCCTCCTCCTCCTCCTCTTCTTCTTCTTCTTCTTCTTCTTCTTCTTCTTCTTCAAGAATAGCCAGGATGCCCCGGTAAGAGCAATCAGTGACCATTATCAGGTATCCTGGCAGACAGGTTTTCTGCTGTAGACTGTCCCTTCAGTGATGTATGTATGATGTATTGGGGGTGGCCTTGAGCTACAGGGTGGCCATTTCAAAAGTCTATATAAGTGCTTGCACTCCAATGTTCTGGGTTCTTCTGCGGGCGTGGGGGGTGAGCACCCTGTTGCAACAATTTAATAAAGATCAGGCTTACTAGCTGCCTTGCTTCTCAATATTGTCTGATTGGCCTCTGGGCCCATCACCTCCTGGCAAATAGAAGGGGAAGAAATGGAAGCAGTGAAAGATTTTACTTTCTTGGGCTCCATGATCACTGCAGATGGTGACAGGAGTCACGAAATTAAAAGACGCCTGCTTCTTGGGAGAAAAGCAATGACAAACCTAGACAGCATCTTAAAAAGCAGATACATCACTTTGCCAACAAAGGTCTGTATAGTTAAAGCTACGGTTTTCCCAATAGTGATGTATGGAAGTGAGAGCTGGACCATAAAGAAGGCTGATTGCCGAAGAATGGATGCTTTTGAATTCTGGTGCTGGAGGAGACTCTTGAGAGTCCCATGGACTGCAATCTGAAGGAGGGCCTGCAATCTATGCATTCTGAAGGAGGGCCTGGCGTGCTCTGGTCCATGGGGTCACAAAAAGTCGGACACGACTAAACAACTAAATGACTAAACAACAACAACAATTTTCTCCTACCGATAGAGAACCTACATAAGGACTCTATACGGGCTCTTGGGTACCCCATAAGGGAAAGGGAGCAAGTTTTTTCTTATAACACAAAGCAACTCATTGTAGAGGTGAAAGCTGAGTGGCAGAAGCCACATTAAAATAAAGAGGCAAGGAGGAGACAACTGGTCAGCTGTAGGGGAAAGCGGAACCTATTATGAACAGGACATTTCTGCAGAAATATACATTTTCCCTCTAAATGGGCACTGCTGGATTTCTATGGCGAAGACTGCTCTATATTAAGTGCCGTATGGAACCATGATTTTAATTCTGCTTCCAGGTGGTTGCAGCACTAAAGATCCCTAATGTAAAAGCAACCAACCTTCTCACTTCTGTTAAGAGGACACCACTGTATGAATCTCCCACATCTAGCAAATGGCACCCAATGTTTTAAGCACATCAACTTTATTACTAAGAAATATAAAGCTTTGATGACACACATGGTTAATGCAGACCTAAAAATCTAATCTTATCCACAGAGCAATCGTTGACAAAAAAGTTTGAGCAGGCGATAGAAGAACAGAAGCTAATAATTCAGAATAACAGTTTTTTAATAGGCAAAGTTTATGAAAAAGAAAGAGAAGTAAGTGGTGTTTATTATTAAGCACTGTGGGGATACTGTTCCTTTAACAGAAAACTCTCCCCTTACAAATCCTGCCCCTTCTAATGCTCCCTATTGATATGGCCTGGGAATTAGTGATATCTTGCCCCTTAATTATTCTTATTCTCTTCAGTGGCTGGCTTAAACTACTGGTTGCTGCCATGCTCTTCCTTTACTCCTGTTATATTGCAATAGTATTATTTTGCCGTAAAAACGAAGTTATTGTTGTTGATCTTCAATGAAAGGACAGCAATAATTAAAGCCTGAGCCTCTGGGGAACAGGGACTAATCCCATTCATTCAGTAATCCCATTCATTGATTCATCGCTATGAACAATGAGACGCAGGCGGCGCTGTGGGTTAAACCACAGAGCCTAGGACTTGCCGATCAGAAGGTCGGGGATTCGAATCCCCGCGATGGGGTGAGCTCCCGTTGCTCGGTCCCTGCTCCTGCCAACCTAGCAGTTCGAAAGCACGTCAAAGTGCAAGTAGATAAATAGGTACCACTCCAGCGGGAAGGTAATCAGCGTTTCTGTGCACTGCTCTGGTTTGCCAGAAGCGGCTTAGTCATGCTGGCCACATGACCCAGAAGCTGTACGCCGGCTCCCTCGGCCAATAAAGCGAGATGAGTGCCGCAACCCCAGAGTCGGTCACGATTGGACCTAATGGTCAGGGGTCCCTTTACCTTTACCTTTAAGGGGCTGAACATAAAAATGAAAATGTTGTACTGGACATTAAATGGGGCAGTACCTGAAAGGAGGAAGCTTTCAATTAATGGTGCAAGGGTCCTTTGTTAAATGGAGCCTAGTTGTGAGTAAATATTACTCCCAGATCTTGCTGTGCAGAAGGGCAGTACGAGACAATATAGTGCCATGCTCATTCTGCTTCCAGCTGATTGTGAATAATGAGTGCCTTAGCAGCACTAAAAAGTAAAATATTAAGAAACAAAGAAAAATCGGTACAATATGTTGTAGGAAAGTATTAGAAAGTGCATTAAAAGCACAGTTGTACCTCGGGTTACATATGCTTCAAGTTACAGACGCTTCAGGTTACAGACTTCGCTAACCCAGAAATAGTACCTTGGATTAAGAACTTTGCTTCAGGATGAGACCAGAAATCGTGCTCTGGCAGCGCGGCAGCAGTGGGAGGACCCATTAGCTAAAGTGGTGCTTCAGGTTAAGAACAGTTTCAGGTTAAGAACGGACCTCCAGAACAAATTAAGTACTTAACCCAAGTTACCACCGTAAGGTAATAATTATAAGTACATTCAAAATCATAAATAAAAATCAACTATATTGGGAAATGATGGGAAGTCCACAATTATTTTATCATTTTACAGTGGTACCTCAGGTTACATACACTTCAGGTTACAGACTCCGCTAACCCAGAAATAGTGCTTCAGGTTAAGAACTTTTCTTCAGGATGAGAACAGAAATCGTGCTCTGGTGGCGCGGCGGCAGCAGGAGGCCCCATTAGCTAAAGTAGTGCTTCAGGTTAAGAACAGTTTCAGCTTAAGTACGGACCTCCGGAACGAATTAAGTACTTAACCTGAGGTACCACTGTATTTTACTTTGATATATGTTATTTTATTTTATGTAATATTATTTGATCTTAGCTTAGTGGAAATCTAAGTGGAATTTGAAGTTTAAATTTACATCTTATAGTAATTCAACTTAAGATTTTTTTTCTTTGTATGTATATTAATTTCAATAAAGTGGGATAATAGTAGTAGTAGTAGTTTTGGTGTAGAAGCAACCTTAGCCAGAGGTACAGTATAGAGAAATAGAGGTTGTTACAGGCTAGCACAATTTCTCTGACGTTCAGTTTTCTTGGAAGGGAAAATCTTTCCAGGATTTGAGCAGTTCTCCTTAGTTTTCATTTTGATTTATCATACAAGTACCGTTTAAGCAGAAGTTTGTATGCGCAGGCATGTGAAGTGCTGATCTGCATGCAGATTAGTTCAGAGTGAGGAGAGCCTTAGAAATAACGAGCTCCCCTAATATTAAGTGCTAACAAAAATCCTTAGTATCATCAAGCCATTGCAAAAAAAAAAGAGTACATGTATGAAACCTGCCATAAATTAAATAGATCTGCTTTATCCATTCTAGATCCCAAATAACATTCCCCCCCCCCCAGTTTTGTTACGTCAGCTGAAGGCTGCTTCTGTGTCCTGATTTCACCTGTATTTGTAGAGGCACCCCCAAAGTTTCATAATGAGTCTACTTAGAAGTAAATGTTGTTTGAAGATGCGCTTTACTCTACACTATTCCTTACTGTAACTTTTATCCCTTTTTTCTTTTCCAGGAGTTCCAAAAGCAGCAACAAGAAGCCATGGATCAAATTGCTGAATTAAAAAAACATATTGAGGCAAGTAAGGGACACGAGTGGCGCCGTGGGTTAAACCACAGAGCCTAGGACTTGCCGATCAGAAGGTCGGCAGTTCGAATCTCTGCGACGGGGTGAGCTCCCATTGCTCGGTCCCTGCTCCTGCCAACCTAGCAGTTCGAAAGCACGTCAAAGTGCAAGTAGATAAATAGGTACCACTCCAGCGGGAAGGTAAACGGCGTTTCCGTGCGCTGCTCTGGTTCACCAGAAGCGGCTTCGTCATGCTGGCCACATGACCCGGAAGCTGTATGCTGGCGCCCTCGGCCAATAAAGCGAGATGAGCGCCGCAACGCCAGAGTCGGCCAAGACTGGACCTAATGGTCAGGGGTCCCTTTACCTTTACCTATTGGTAAACACTTTGAACAGAATGTAACCGAATCTTATGTAAAAAAACAAAAACAGGCAAGACATTCAGGAACCATCATAGTGAAGTGGTTAAGCTTTGGACTAGGACCAGAGAGACCTGGGTTTGAAATCCCTGTTCAGTCTTGAATCAAACTGCATGAACATGAGAGTGATTAGCTGCCAGCCTAACCTTGCAAGGTTGCTTTGAGGATAAAATGTGTAGGGCAAAATGAAACTGTTTGGGAAAAGTGTGGGATGTTAACAGCACAGTTGTATCTCGGAATCCGTTCTGGAAGTCCGTTTGACTTCCAAAACCTTCGGAAACCAATCGGAAGCCGCGTCGGATGTTTGGGTTCCAAAGGACGTTCGCAAACCGGAACACTCCCTTACAGGTTTGCGGCGTTCGGGAGCCAAAACGTTCGACCCGCAAGGCGTTCCACTTCCGAGGTACAACTGTGTTAAGCGGATCTGCAGGAATGTTTTCGTTCGAAGTGCTCCTGTTCAGTCATCCTGCCAGCCGGTTATGCCCTATTTCAGGATACTCCAGTCCATTACCTCCCCATCCCACTTTCCCAGACACAACACATTCTGTCACCACTGAGCATGCTTAGTCCTTATTCCCCTTTAGGCAGCCCTAGCCAATGGTGGGCAGAACCAGATGGGAAAGGGTGCAGAGCAATGAAGACATTCCCCCCCTCCATCTTTGTTCAGTAGGCTAGTTTCTACATACAGTATACTTACACCACCCTGTGAAAGATAGATAAAACTTTATTCGCATTAGCCAATGGCCATAGCAACAGTAAACCATTACAGTATCCACAGAAAAGGAAATTTGATATAAGAGCACAATTTAAAGTCCTGAATCAGCCGTCAGTTAGTGGCCCTTATTCTGATTGCCCCTGCTATGAGCCTAGCAACCTGCTGTTATCTGCTCATTTTGATCTGATAGAAGAAAGGACATTGTGGCAGTGGTTGAGTGCCCTGGGGTGGTTAGTACGAGTGGGGTGATGATCTCGTTCCTCAGGTCTTTGTAGAGAGTGCAAGACAGGAGGACCTGTGCCGCTGTTTCGGTGCTACCGTCTCCACAGGGGCAAAGACGTTTCTCAGGTGGGATCTTTTGGAACCGAGCCTCAAGTATCACAGATGGCAAAACATCCAGTCTTGCAAGTGTAAAAGCACGTCTGTATTTTGGGATTAGAAGTTTGTGCAGATATAGGGCCAGAAAATCAAAATGGAGAGGGGGAAATTGAACATAACAAGGGCAGAATTTCCTTATAGTGGCCAGGTTTTTCTGATGCTCGATATCTTTTAGATGTTGACCAATTAGACTGTTTGCTTTAGTAGAGCCCATAGTGAGTAGGTGTTGTCAGGATAGGACACCACCCTGTGTTCTCCATCCAGACAAGTAAGAGGCCTTATCAGAGTTCAATGGCACATTCCAGCCAGGCAAAAACATTCAAGGAGGGTGTGAAGCAAGGCCATGACAGGCAGGACCCACAGAAAGTAGGTGTGGTCTGGCGAGGGTCCTGGGGACTGGACAAGAGAAGCGTGGAGGGCCGCATTTGGCCCCTTGGCCTCAGGTTCTCCACCCCCTGCACTAAAAGGTTAATTTATCAATGAAAAGCTCTAGAAGTCTACGAACTTAGGTACTAAAAATGAAAAACACAACAATGCAACCAAGGTTATTATTTTGCTGTTGCTACACCAATTTGAAACACGTATAACATTACATGTATCCAGCAGGGCTTTTACAGCGTCTGGGTTTTGTGGAGTGAACTTTTCCAGCAGTGATCCTTTGGTGCCATGTGAAAAGTACCAGTGTCCCAGAAGGCCTTTGTTTAGGAATGTGCTTTAGCTCCAGAGGTGTTTTAGGTATAGCTTACGGTACTTTTTTTAGTTTGTTTCACTGTACAGTTCTTAAATTGTCGTTGTGTTGCTCTGCACAGTGGTGGATGTACAGAATATAAGCATCTTAAAATAATGTGTTCCATCCAATAAAAGGGTTTGGATATGGAAATTAAGGAGAAGAATGAGACTTTGGATGCTATTGCAGCCACTCTTCACAAGACAGAGACTGAACTCCGGAATGAGGTGAGAACTGGGTGTTTACCAAGCATTTTTAATACATCGATACCAGAGTATCACCCCAGTGGCGATGGGAAACGGGTTTTATGGCCTGTGTGTGGTTTTCAACATTTAACTTGTGCTTTCCACATCCGATCTATGATAGAATATTGCAACCTGTGCTCTGATAGACTGAAACAGGTATATTCCCGAAGGACTGATAGTATTTATCTTCCCCAACTTCTGTGATATCCAGATATTGGACTACAACTCCCATCATCCATGACTATTTGCCATGCCGGAGGGGGCTGATGGGATTTGGAGTACCCAAACACATTGAAGTACATGATCAAGCAATTGTAAAATCGTCAACAAGTCCCTGTCAGGGAAAGAGGTGGCTTAGAAGTAAATATTTAATAATATACTAATGCCCAGGTCTTAAGTGAGGGATGATGGGAAACTGAACTCTTTGATCTATAGGTAATCTTGCAATGGCTGGAGAGTTTAGTGCAATAATTTAGTGCAATAACTAAACTCAGATTAGCCCTATGGAGAGATTGGCTCAAATCCTGCCTTCCCCATGCCAGTTCCCAGGTTTAACGCTAATCATTTCCCTTTTGAAGGGATCACAGGCAGCTGTGCCGTCAAAGCCGCCTCCTAATTATCAGGAAGCAGAGAACAATATAGGGCTAGATTTGACTTAACACCTGACATAGATGATATTGGACAACTCCCTATGTTTCGTCTTCTTCCTGCTCGCCCATTCATTCCTTTCCTTCCTCTTTACAGAAAGCCGCCTTGGTGGAAATGGAGAAAAGTATCCAGCAAAAAATTGCATCCATTGAAGAGAGATATCGAATTAACGCCACTACTTTGGTAGAAGAAAATGCCATGCTCAGGTAAGGGGCTAAAATCTCTCCCAAGTCCAGAAACTCAGCCAAATATTTACCTTTGAGCTTCTTAAAGCGCTTTATTGCAGAATTCCTTGATTTATATTGCAACAGAGGTTAGCATTCCTCAGGAAAAAATAATTTGGCTTTGTCTGTACTAGACATATTGTTCACCTGTCACCACAGCTGGATGGGTGCTGATAACGGCAAGGTTGCAGGTTCGATCCCCAAAAGGAATAGCTGCATATTCCTGCATTGCAGGGGGTTGGACTAGATGATCCTCAGGGTCCCTTCCAACTCCATGATTCACAATCTACGAGTCTACCACACCCCTTTGAATATTCATTTGCTCTAAGAGACAAGTTCTCAAAATTTAGATTTACTTATGTCACCTAATTTGTTATGTTTAAAACTTCCAAACTGATTTTAATTAACTTTCTGTTGGTTAAGTTATGGCATGACAAGGAGAAGGAAAGAAACAGTAAGAACATTGTAGGAGAGCTTGCTTTTCCCTTCCTTCCTTCCTTCCTTCCTTCCTTCCTTCCTTGCCTCCCTCCTTCCCTTGGGAGCAGATTCTGGGTGTGCATACAGAGAAGAGAGGAAGTCCCATTGTGCAAGTGGAAAGTTGCTTGTGTGACATTGGATACAACCCAGTGACTTAAAAGTCTTATTGGATCAGATTCCATGGTTTTCAGTGGGACTTAGTCATGAGTAGCTACTACCCACTAGGACCTGAGGAGCTAAAACAGACATAGCCAGCATGATGCTCTCCAGGTATCATTGGGCTACACCTTTGCATCAGCCCCAACAGCCAAGATGGTGGAAGTACACAACATACCGTATTTTTCACTCTATAGGATGCACTTTTTCCCCTCCAAAAATTAAGGGGAAATGTGTGTGCGTCCTATAGAGCGAATGCAGGATGTGTGGCTAAGCCCAAAGCCAGAACAGGGAGACGGAGCGAATCGCAGCGCTCCGTCTCGCTGTTCTAGCTTGGAGTTAGCTGCGCAAAGCCTCCGCAGGGCAGGGGGGTGAAGGCACCCCGCTGCTCTGCGGAGGCTTCAAAGGCTGCGCTCCAGGGGCTTCAGGCAGCTATCCGCAAGCCTTCGGAGCGCAGCAGGAGTTCCCGCTGCACTCCGAAGGCTTGCGGATAGCTGCCTGAAGCCTGGAGAGCGAGAGGGGTCGGTGCACACCGATCCCTCTTGCTCTCCAGGCTTCGCTTCGCTGGAGAGGTGCTGCACAGTTTTCCCTCCCTGCGCAGAGCCCCTTCAGTGAAGCGGGAGGAGAAATGGAAGGGCTCCGTTTCTCCTGCCGCTTCGCTGAAGGGGCGCTGAGCAGAGAGGGAGAGAATTCCCCCCCCCTGTTCTCCCCCTCCTATGGCCCGGTGCGTCCTATAGAGTGAAAAATACGGTATATAAAAGACACCATATTGGCTATCCCTGCTGTATGTAGTTGCATATACAGTGGTACCTCGGGTTGCATACGCTTCAGGTTACAGACTCCACTAACCCAGAAATAGTACCTCGGGTTAAGAACTTTGCTTCAGGATGAGAACAGAAATTGCGCAGCGGCGGCGCAGCAGACCCCATTAGCTAAAGTGGTACTTCAGGTTAAGAACAGTTTCAGGTTAAGAACGGACCTCCAGAACGAATTAGCGTATTTTTCGCTCTATAAGATGCACCAGACCATAAGACGCACCTAGTTTTTGGAGGAGGAAAACAAGAAAAAAATACTGAATCTCAGAAGCCAGAACAACAAGAGGGATCACTGCGCAGCGAAAGCAGCAATCCCTCTTGCTGTTCTGGCTTCTGGGATAGCTGTGCAGCCTGCATTCGCTCCATAAGACGCACACACATTTCTCCTTACGTTTTAGGAGGGAAAAAGTGAGTCTTATAGAGCAAAAAATACGGTAAGTACGTAACCAGAGGTACCACTGTATATAAGTGCAGAAAGATTGTCTAATGCTACTAATCTCCTCCCCAGGCGCAAGCTCATTGAAAAGAATGAAGAGATCTATAATCAACGGGCCCAGCGATCGGGCAGCTATGAAGCATATGACTAGGGGTGTTCAGGGAAAAAGCAACAAAGGTTTGACCATGACATACTGCCAGAAGCCTGAATTTAAAGCCACATATGCAATTCTGTAGTCAGAAAGGGAGATTATTTGTCGTTTACTTCAATCTTGTATGGTGTTTGTTTATATTTGCATGATGCTCTTCAGCTGAAGATCACAGAGTGGTTCACAACATGAAAATAAAAATGAGAACAGAAGATGGAAACCAATAATCGTTCCCTCCTGCAAATTTCCCCTTTGGCTCAGGGCACAACACTGAAGCCAGGCAGTCAGGAACCTTGTGGCCTAAGCTAGTCTCAAGAGGTAGTAAGCATCCACAACTCCTTATTGTCCCACCAGTCTGGGTCAGGAGGTCCCCAGACCTTATTGGATGTCCCTTGAGATTCAGAAAGGCAAGAGCGAAAAAGCACACTCCGACCTCTGAACCAGGAGCACACTAACCGGTAGGCCAAGAAAATGGGAATCACGTGTTATGCCATAAAGCCCACCTAAAACATGTGAGGTAAAGGTAAAGGGACCCCTGACCATTAGGTCGTCGCGGACGACTCTGGGGTTGCGGTGCTCATCTCGCTCTATAGGCCGAGGGAACCAGCGTACAGCTTCCGGGTCATGTGGCCAGCATGACTAAGCCGCTTCTGGCGAACCAGAGCAGCGCACGGAAACGTCGTTTACCTTCCCGCCGGAGCGGTACCTATTTATCTACTTGCACTGGTGTGCTTTCGAACTGCTAGGTTTGCAGGAGCAGGGAGAGAACAACGGGAGCTCACCCCGTCGCGGGGATTCAAACCGCCCACCTTCTGATCGGCAAGCCCAATGCTCAGTGGTTTAGACCACAGTGCCACCCGTGTCCATTAAAACATGTGAGGTAGTTAATTGCAATTATATAAAAATAGTAGGTTGAAAGATCAAGTACTCAGTACAGATAGAATACTGCTAATAAGTTGGGAATGGGGAAAATAAAAGATAGAATACGTTGCCTTTCTTTGATTCTAATACAAACCTAGGGGTTCCTGACACACACAACCCAGGAATAACTAGCGGACACGTGCACAGACATTGGGGGTGGGAGAATACTCAATAAAGGAAAAACCCACTTTTTAGGAAATCAAACCTAATCAGAATTTACCAGCCAATAGAAGCTCTTCTGGCTGGAACTTTCCAGAACTTGTGTACATGTGATCTCACATTTGAACTGTTCCTTTTAATGAAGGCACCGTAACAGAACTTGAGCTAAAAGCCACAGGTAGATAATGCAGACATTCTCAGTACAGTGGTACCTTGGTTTAAGAACAGCTTAGTTTATGAACTAGGATTAAGAACGCTGCAAACCCGGAAGTAGGTGTTTTGGTTTGTGAACTTTGCCTTGGAAGCAGAACATGTTCTGCTTCCTTTTGAGCATGTGTTCCATTTGTAAATTGAGTCCCCCGCTGCTATGGGAAAGCACGCCTTGGTTTAAGACGCTTTGGTTTTAGAACGGACTTCCATAACAGATTAAGTTCGTAAATCAAGGTAACATTGTATGTGATCTCATCCCAAGTAATTAATCAGGTGGATTGGTGCAGCATATTAAAAAAAAACCCAATATGACTGAACTAGGCACAATGTAACATCCAAGCTCCTTTGACTTAAATTTGGGAGAGCTAAGCAGAAATTTTAGCCTTAATGGATTTTTTAAAATAATAACAATGCTGCAGCCTTGAGCACAAGGTCATGTCCAGAGTTATGCGCTATCTACATAATAATTAAGTCATATTTGCATATTGCATGCCCTGCCATAGAACAGAGCTTCAACTCGCTGATCCTTTCTGAACTAGCTTTCATTTCCGCTTAGTTGCAGTGGGTGGGTGTGTAACTGTTAGCTGTTCCTATTATCACAGCTTTCAGTCTTGTACAGATATGCTAGCTTTTCACCGGTTCCATGTCTCTGTCCCATAAGGTTGTTTCCCCGAAAGAAAAGCACACACAGACACAGCCATTTTCCTGTTACTCATAAGAAAAAGCTAACTATTTTATCAGGCATTAAGGCAGGATTGAGTTCCACACTAGCCACGAGGATGCTTCTGTGGCAGCAGTTGTAGAAGCAGACAAAGATCTCTTTAGTTCAGAGTTGCCAAAACCTGCCACGGTTCTTTGAGGGCGGGGGCATGTATACATGATGACTATGCCATTTGCACACACTTATCTAGAAATGCGTGAATATGGTACACGGGCAGCTGAAGTACATTCTGCACTTCCAGTGAAGAGAACATGAGATGACTTCTTGTTCACTATTCCTACGTACATTCCAGGCGTCAGATGAAGTCTTTGGGATGCTCAAAGCATGGGCAAGATTATTTGAAAGGCGGGAGTGTGCTTTCTTTACTCTTTCAGAAACCAAGAGCGCTTGTCAAGCAGTCAGCGACCCGCAGCAAAAACCCTACAGCTGTTTTGACTCGGGAGGAGGATCCCTAGGCACTGGGAATATTAATTTCTTCCTGAGAGTGTAAGCTGGCTGTGGCATCTGCTTCTTTAGTCCATTTTTGTCTGAACGTTTGCTCACGTCATCATTGACTGCCGTAAGAATCGACAAGATATCTTCATGCCTGCAGAGAGAATGAGAAGGCAAATATATTAGAATACAATATTGTTACCATTAAAGAAGAAAAGCAAAAAACCTGTTGCAGTCCTGGACTTTTCTTTAGGATACTCTGAAATTCCTTAAGCCTAACAAGAATTTGTTAGGTGCATTTGTCTAGTCCTAAAGGAAAAAAGTTAGGGACACGGGTAGTGCTGCGGGTTAAACCACAGAGCCTAGGACTTGCCGATCAGAAGGTCGGCGGTTCGAATCCCCGTGACGGGGTGAGCTCCCGTTGCTTGGTCCCTGCTCCTGCCAACCTAGCAGTTCGAAAGCACGTCAAAGTGCAAGTAGATAAATAGGTACCACTCCGGCGGGAAGGTAAACGGCGTTTCTGTGCGCTGCTCTGGTTCGCCAGAAGCTGTAAGCCGGCTCCCTTGGCCAATAAAGCGAGATGAGCGCCGCAACCCCAGAGTTGGCCACGACTGGACCTAATGGTTAGGGGTCCCTTTACCCTTTACCTTAAAGGAAAAAAGTTAGTGGTCCTCACCACTTTTTCCTACTCAACCTATCAAACTTTAAAAGGTAAAACCAAGAGGAATGCACATGCATATTCAATACAGCACCCTTAAAGATGCCTTATCCTACTAGATCAGGGATAGCTTGGGGGGTCTGGATCCTACCCTGCTGCCTCACCTTGGCTGAGGATAGTCTGCCATCGGATGAGTCAGCAGCTCGAACAGCAGTTAGTACTGTCCAAAAAGTTGCTTGTCTCATGTCGTGCAGGGTGCCAGTTTCCCAACTTGTGGAAAACAAAGGCGGCACCACAAACATCTCTGATTTTGCATCATGAAAGTCATTGGCCAAGCTGGTAGGCGACCCAGACACAACCATTTCCTAAGTCGATGTTTGTAGAGGTGCACCAGTCTGACCAGCCACTTTTAACCTGGCTGGCATGAGCCCTGTAGCTTGCCAGCTGGGCACGCCCTCCCTCTACGTTGTACACAAAGGAGAAATTAACTTTCCCCAAAGAAACTGTAGCATTTCTCTTTAACAGCACCATGCAACATTAACTAATGTCTATACAGTCGTATCTTGGTTCTCGAACAGAAAGTGTTCCGGGAGAACCGTTCGAAAACCAAGGCGCAGCTTCCGATTGGCTGCAGGAGGAAAGTCCTATAGCCAATCGGAAGCCGCGCCAGACGTTTGGCTTCCGAAAACCGGAACACGTTTGGAACCGAAATGTAAGAGTTCCAAGGCTTTCGGCAACCAAGGTACGACTGTATTTCAAAACATTCAGTGGATTAGCCAACATGAAGGCTTATATAAAGTCAACCAAAATTGACCCACTGGAATGAGCTACTGTATTTTTCGCCCTATAGGACGCACTGGCCCATAGGACGCACCTAGTTTTTTTTTGGGGGGGGGGGAAATAAAGAGAAAAAAAATTATTCCCCCCCCCCAGCCGCGGGAACTCCCGCAGGACTCCCTAGGCTGCGGATAGCTTCCCGAAGCACGGGGTGCTCTGCTTCAGTGTGCCCCGCGCTCCGGGCAAGCAGGCTGCTATCCGCAGCCTAGGGAGCCCTGTGGGAACTCCCGCGGGCTCCCCAGGCTTATGGATAGCTTCCTGAAGCCTGGAGAGCGAGAGGGGTCGGTGCGCACTGACCCCTCTTGCTCTCCAAGCTTCAGCGAAAGCCTGCATTCGTCCCATAGGACGCACACACATTTCCCCTTCATTTTTCGAGGGGAAAAGGTGCGTCCTGTAGGGTGAAAAATACGGTAACTTAACTCTGTTGCTTTCAGTGGGTCTGCTAAGAGTATGACTTAGTTACGTACAATCCAATGTATTTTATCCAAAATGCCAGGTTAATGCCGAGAAAGACTGTCACACATAATAAGTAAAAGTATCACCTTGGAACCAGGTCCCGCAGCTTCTTGCAGAGGACCTGAATGAACCATGTGCCACGCTGTACATCACGGTAAGAAAAATAACCATCCACTGTGGCCATGCCAAGGAGGAAGTCTGCCTCTTCGGGGATGCTTGAGGTCATCTGCTGTTGTGTCGGAATAAATCCTGAAGTTTGGGCATCTGCTCCAGGGGAGCCAGACTCGTGATTGTCTGCTTCAAGGTAAACAGGTTGGTGCGGTTTGCTACCTTGACAAGCCTGGATGAAAAACAGTTTGGGCTTCTTAGCCAGTAAAGGACATTGTTTGGCTGTGAAGAAAGATGTGATTTTATTGATGGAGATGAGAGAGCCGTCCGCCGCATAAATTTTCCCAGATTCGCCGTGAGACAGAATGCAGCACACAAGACAATCACTGTCTTTCCAGTATTCAGAAGACTGCCAGTCGTTTAGAAGTTGGAGAAGTTCGTCTGATGTCTTGTCATCATATTGTTTCACTTCAAACCCAAGCCATTTGAACACACTTTCCAATTCCACTGTCAGAGAGAAGGGGAAGAGCAGAGAGATGGCAGTAAACATCAACAAAACAGGTGTGCCAATTTAACAGGAAAAAGTTTGATGCATCAATTTAAACCCTGATCCCATAAAGGCAGCTTCCAGTTATACCTTTTATAATCAGGATTTCTATACTGTCACTAGGGTAAAACAGATTTGATACAATACAATCACTGATAAAAGTGTTTAATATAGAAATTACCGTATTTTTCGCTCTATAAGACGCACCAGGCCACAAGATGCACCTAGTTTTTGGAGAAGGAAAACAAGAAAAAAAATATTCTGAATCTCAGAAGCCAGAACAGCAAGAGGGATCGCTGCGCAGTGAAAGCAGCAATCCCTCTTGCTGTTCTGGCTTCTGGGATAGCTGCACAGCCTGCATTCGCTCCATAAGACACACACACATTTCCCCTTACTTTTTAGGAGGGTAAAAGTGAGTCATAGAGCAAAAAATACGGTATTTGCTTTCCATCAATAATCACAACTACATTGACTATCCCAAGGCTAACACATTCCAGTAAGGTGCAGAATGAGGAAAACTGCATTGTGGAGAGGTTTGTAAAAAGCAATGAAAGCCTGCTCATTTCTACAGGATTAACCCAAATGTTTATTTCTATGACAATTTCTATGCCATTTCTATGCCAAACATCTTCAAGCCACCCATCTCCTTGAATACAGCTTTCAGTAGACAAGTTATGGTTGTTTTAGGAGTTTTCTCCAAGCTCTCAGACCCCGTAAGTTTCTTCAGCACTTAAGAGTACAAAAATCTAAGGACCTTTTCTGGACACTTCCATAAACGCAGAAAGGTTTCTGTACCCTGAAACCACATTAAACTTGCAAACCAACAATAACTTCCTTGCTACGTATATGAAAACACTTATTTTGAAAGGTATTAAAGAGAGACAAGACACATGCTTGACAAGTCACTTACTGGCATCTTTTTGAGATCCTGCTCTGGGTTTCAAATGTCCCTTGAAATAGACGTTATTAAAAATAAGGCAATATCCTCTGCGAGGCCTGTCCATTTTATAGAGGGCAGACTCCTGTGGAATAAGGGGAAGTCAGACATCATCATCTTATTCAATCCGTTTTATCTATCTCACATCATCTCAGGCAGTGATACTGTTAGGTAGGCTTTGGATTTATAGAAGCCCTCTTTATACGGTAACGTGCCTTACGTTGCTTACTTAAAAACACTGCTCGTTATGGCAAACTGTGCTCTGGATCTCTGCTCCAAAGACTTAACCCTAACAGCACTACTGATCTTAAACCTAGATTGAAGGCTGGAGGTGAGTTTAAATACCTGTGGGATTCCTCAAGAAAATAAGACTTTCTGCAAAAAAGCTGTTTGTGCACAAGCATGGGCAATGCTAGGATAGGTACGGCTCCTTAGCAAGGGTGGTGTAAAGGTAAAGGGACCCCTGACCATTAGCTCCAGTCGTGGCCGACTCTGGGGTTGCAGCGCTCATCTCGCTTTATTGGCCGAGGGAGCCGGCGTACAGCTTCTGGGTCATGTGGCCAGCATGACTACGCCGCTTCTGGCGAACCAGAGCAGCGCACGGAAACACCCTTTACCTTCCCATCGGAGCGGTACCTATTTATCTACTTGCACTTTGACGTGCTTTTGAACTGCTAGTTTGGCAGGAGCTGGGACCGAGCAACGGGAGCTCACTCCATCATGGGGATTCGAACCACCGACCTTCTGATCAGCAAGTCCTAAGCTCTGTGGTTTAACCCACAGCGCCACCCACGTCCCATTGCATGGGTGGCTTACGCCACACCAAATTCCTTGGAGAGGAAGTTAACAGTGTGCTGTTGAAGTCCCTTAGCAGTACAGTGGTACCTTGGTTCTCAAAACCAAAGCGTGCTTTCCCATAGAAAGTAATGCAAAACGAATTAATCTGTTCCAGACTTTTAAAAACAACCCCTAAAACAGCAATTTAACATGAATTTTACTATCTAACGAGACCACTGGTCCATAAAATGAAAGCAATAAACAATGTACTGCAGTCACACAATCAATGTCAGTAGGTGAACTGGGTCAAAGTCACAAAAACAAAAAAGAGCCACAAAAACGGAAATAGCAAAAACAGACCTCAGCGTAACACTCAAATTGGAAGAGTTGCACTCAGATCAGAAGCATAACACTCAAAATGGAGCATGTTCGGCTTCCGAAAAACGTTTGCAAACCGGAACACTTACTTCCAGGTTTGCAGTGTTCAGGTTTCCAAGTTGTTTGAGTACCAAGGTGTTTGAGAACCAAGGTACCACTGTGTATATTAGTGCTAGCAGAATGGCATGCGCAAGAGAAGGGCAGCTAGCCAGAATGGTTTTACTTTTCTTTTTTTAATTCATTCTTTTATTTATATTTTATACACTTATTTACATTTTATACATTTATTTACAAATAATCATAAATAAATAAGAATAAAAATATGCACCCCACACCCGAGACCATACCACTGTAACTATCTAACCTCCCAAAATTTCAACACCTCTTGCGATGATTTGACCCCTTTCTGTTTTAACAGTGCAGATTCTACAAGCACCCTCCATATGTCCTCAAAATCATTTCTCCTGCATTTTCCCTGTCTTAACTTAATAGCACATGTTAATAGCTATATCCCACACCTCTTTATACCATTCTTCCATTTTATACTCTGCTTGCCCCTTCCACTTCCTAGCTATAATAATTCGTGCAGTTGTCAATAAATTTGTGAGCAAGTGCTTCACAGTCTGCAAACCTTCCACCCCATCGTAAATTGATAATAATGCTACCTCTGGACTTTTGGTCAACTTTAACCCAGTGAATTCTGTTATCTCCTTAAACACCCTTTGTCATTTTTATTTTTTTTACATATTTACACCCCCACCACATGTGAATATAACTTCCTGTTTCCTGGCATCCCCTCCAACATAATACCGAATATTCCTTGTTTATTTGATTTAATCTGACTGGTGTTAAATACCATCTCCAAATTAATTTAGAATAATTTTCTTTTCTTCATATGGACAACATTTTCAACGTACTATTCTCCCATATTTCCCCCCAGCTTTGACTATCTGCCACACCTCTTTTAATTTGTATTCTTGATCTTCCATTTCTACTATTATTTTATAAATTTCACTGGTTTCCCCTTTTATAACTGTAATTTCTTCTTTATCTCCCCCTTTTATAACTATTTTTTCAAATTTTGTATATTCCTTGCAGTTCTTGTTTTCCCTTAACCACTTCTTTGTCCATTGCGCCAGTTGTATACAGTTAAACCAAGTTATTTTACTTCCTCTTAGAACTTCTCTTATTTGTTCTTTGCTTCACTTTTTCTCCACCCAATCCTTTATTCTAAGTATTTTCTTCACTTTCACTTTCCTTTTTTAAACAAATTACTGGGAAGTCTTCTATCACCACCACCACCACCAGGGTTAGCGGGGAATTTGTTGGTCTCAGTTTTCCTTTATATTTCACCCATATCTCAATGATATTTCTTAATGAGGGATTTTCAATATTCTGCCACCATTGCCTATTTGGTTTGATAAAAATATATATATTCACTAACTTCTCCCTCATTTCCTGTGTACCACTCTCAAACTACAGAATGGTCCTAATGGCAGGTTGCACAACACATTGCTGCAAAGCTGATATTTCCTGTTGCACAAGCAACTGTTGTGCTGGAAGTCATATGGTGCCACCAGCTGGAGTTGGGAGTTCAATAGCATCCAGAGGACCACGAGTTCTCCATCCCTGTCTGGCAAACCTTTCCAGTAGATCAGCACAAAGCTATCCTGGTTACCCCTGGTTGTCCCAAGCTCCATTGGCAGGAAGCCCTCTTTCTATCTTAAGGTATCTGTCTTTATGAACAGATGCCAACTTTATATTTTGACCCATGTGTTTTTGTATTCTCAATATGCCAATAAAGGTGACTGACTGGGGACAGACGGACCCGAGTTCAAGGTTGTTGGTCTCAAGCTCTACTGCTACCACTATTAAAGCACATGAACAGAATTAGGCTGTAACGGGTTATTTACAGACTTAAGGAAGGGCCAGTTGTATTCAATAAACCCTTCAGAACATTTGGCCAAACCTCTGCTGGTTTCAGTTGATCCTGTCCTGCAGGCTGTTGCAAACTCAGCTCTTGCACATTTCCAGCTTTTAAATCTGCAAGGCAAATACAGAGATGCACTTGTGTTCAGATTTTGGTTAGAACACTGCCTAAAAAATAAAAAAGGTGTGACAAAAATAACCCCTTAAAAATGCAAAATCAATTTCTCTATGCCTGCATTTAGACAACCAATTCTCCACTTAACGGCCTCGGTCCAGTATACCTGAAGGAGCATCTCCACCCCCATCGTTCTACCCGGACACTGAGGTCCAGCACCGAGGGCCTTCTGACGGTTCCCTCGATGCGAGAAGCCAAGTTACAGGGAACCAGGCAGAGGGCCTTCTCGGTAGTGGCACCCGCCCTGTGGAACGCCCTCCCACCGGATGTCAAAGAGAAAAATACCTACCAAAATTTTAGAAGACATCTAAAGGAAGCCCTGTTTAGGGAGGCTTTTAATGTTTAATACGTTACTGTGTTTTAGTGTTTGCTGGAAGCTGCCCAGAGTGGCTGGGGAAACCCAGCCAGATGGGCGGGGTACAAATAAATTATTATTATTATTATTATTATTATTATTATTGTTATTATTATTGACAAGCCAAGACGTGAATGAGCCTCGTGCTCCCAGGCGTACCTGCTTCATTCCCTGCTTTGCACAGGCGAACTCTAGTTTCCTGCAGCGTTCAAACAGAGAAATCACGGTTCATGGCTTCTGAACACGACAGTATGTGAAGCTATGGTTTAAAGATGGTTTCTTCAGTCGCATATCAGTTTTCCCTGTTCAGATCTCAACGGGAAGCTAATCAAAGACTTCCTGGCTTGTTTGTAACTCAAACAAAGTGTGGAATGAAGTGGCTGATGGCGTTGAGGCCACAAGGCTGCTTAGTCTTGAGGCTTGCTAAGCTGATATACAGGCCACTTTCAGACAATCATCTCTCTTTTCCTTTGTGCACATTCAATCAAAGACACCTCACAGACCCCTACACAGATAACAGCTCAGAATAACAAAAAAAAGCAAGAACCTACGACCCATCTCACCTTGACTTGCACCAAAGGAGTGCAGATTTCCAGCATACTCCCTCATGCTCCCAGATTCTTCAGTGCGGGGATCTGTTTGGAAGGAAAAGGAAAAGGTGTTATAAATAATACATTAATTAATCCAGAATGTGGCAGCTAGACTGGTGACTGGGTGTGGCCGCCAAGACCATATAACACAGGTCCTGAAAGATCTTCATTGGCTCCCAGTACGTTTCTGAGCACAATTCAAAGTGTTGGTGCTGACCTTGAAAGCCCTAAACGGCCTCGGTCCTGTATACCTGAAGGACCGTCTCCACCCCCATCGTTCTGCCTGGACACTGAGGTCCAGCTCCGAGGGTCTTCTGGCGGTTCATTTCTCCCTACAAAAGTACTCAACTCTGCCACCACTACCCCCCCATGCCCTCTTGTCAGCAGAATTATCAAGAATAGAAGGGTGCTGGATTTATAAGAGTATATATTTAAAGTAGACAAATAAATGAGCAAACTAAGTTAATTTGGATATGCAGAAAACATAAAAAATAAATTTAAGGAACCGCAGAAATAGGGGGATGGAAGTCAAGTTCTGAAATGTTAAAATAATTATAAAATTACTGAAATGTATAAAATTGAAAATCATATTTTTAAAAAAAGAACAAAAGGGTGCCATTTATAAAACAACGACTTAGCCATGTCCATTTATTTCAGTGGGTTTACTCTGAGTAAAACTTAGTTGAAGACAACCCTTAGATCTAAATATGCGTATTAGGAAGGCAAGACCTTTCAATACTTACAATGATTTCTTGGTGGGTCATTGACAGAGAGTCCCTGTATGGGAAACAAAAGAAAGATTTCACTTGCAAATATTCCACGCAGAGAAGAGAAAAGCAACAAGATCATGACCAAAAGCATCTGATCACAAGATATTTAGTCAGGACGCATTAAACTGCTCTGATGCTTCTTTTTAAATTACATCTTCATCACCAGCTGGGTTTGCGCATCACACCAAGCCAAACTGTGGCTTAATATGAATGTGCCTATTTCCATAAAGGGAATTGTGGCTGCTTTGCTCCTGCCGAGGGGTTCAGTTGCTAACGTATACCAGTTTGTATTACCATGTTGCCCGAGCATAGGTTCATGGTTTAGCCCTCACCAGACTAACACAAGCAGTAACCAAGCTTTACTTTTGATTCTAGCTCAGCATAGCAGCAGAATGATCAGAGAGAAGAGGCTGCAATTTCCTCTCTCTGAGCATGTGCCCTTGTGGCTAAGCCATCGTTTGGCCCTGGCTGATGTGCCACCACTGATGTGTCACAGTGTTAATCTGTGTGCCTCTTCTGCGCATACATGAGAGCTCAAAGTTTGCAATAATTTCTATACACTAAATGTGCTTAATAACATCCATGCACCTTTGCACATCCTGATAAACTAATTGCAGCCTTCTGAAAAGGAAAGGTGGGGTTTTAGCAGTAGCTTCTGCTACAACGGAATGGGGCTTAGATGCAGCAAAGACAATTAACTACAAAGGGGAATCGTTGCGCTCAAAGAGGCAACAAAGGACAGCACACAAGACAGGTTTCTATCCAGATCAGTAGCACCAACATTATTGGACTATGCAGAGATGACAAGGCTAACTGGGAAAATCAGAAACCAGGAGGATCAAAACTTCAATAAAGAATGGGACAAATTTTCATTATATTGGAAAGATCGCTGTAAACACCTGAACTCTTTGGCAGGTTTTGAATAACTCCTGCAATGTTACACAGACTTTGGATACAATGGAGGAGGGTAAATTAGATGGACTTATAATATGTAGTTTAAAAAGTTATGTAAAGTACCCATGGAGGGGAGGAGGGAAGTCTTGAGATTCGGAAGAATCTTGTGTTATTTCTATTATTTGTGATTATAAATGTGAATGGAGTTGTAAAATAAAATGTGAATGGAGTTGTAAAAATAATATACGGCAAAATGAATGAAGGCATCTAACTAAGTACACCTAAGAAGAGAAGCATAAAAACTGACCATGCACAAAATGCAGTATGGTTAAACTATTTCCACTTTGTGTGAATTTTAAAAAATAGCTACCAATCCAGTAGCAAGACAAGAGCCAAGTGAGGAACACTGACCTGTCACTCCACTGATGTGGGGGGGGGGGTGTGTCTATATGCATTTTATAATATATAAAAAAGTTTTTGTGTGTGAATACACAGATACCCCCCACCCCACCCTTCTTCCCATAAACAAAGAAATAAGGGTCACGTATTGCTTGATGGGGTTAAGTGGGAACTAGGTCCGAAAACATCGTAGACTACCCCTGAAAGCAGCAACCAACTTACACAAAGTTGGGGGTGGGGAATCAAATGGTGTACAGTTTATACCTCAGGTTGAAGTAGCTTCAGGTTGAGCATTTTTGGGTCGCGCTCTGCGGAGACCCGGAAGTAACGGGGTGCGTTACTCCCGGGTTTCGCCACTCGTGCATGCACAGACGTTCAAAATGACATCACACACATGCGCGGAAGCGGCGAATCGCGACCCACGCAGATGCACAGACCCAGGTTGCGTTCGCTTCAGGATGTGAACAGACCTCCGGAACGGATCCCGTTTGCATCCAGAGGTACTACTGTATAACAAAATGATAGATAGAAGGAAATATTTTCTTGCAGCATACCTTGAGTAAATAAAATCCACCAGCACCAGGAGAGGGCAGAGATTCCGTGCTTTGTTCTTTAGACTCTGCCGGTTACAAGGGATGAGAGAACAAAAAAGGATGAGAGCCGTGTCTTCCTTTGCCTAGCAAGAACTAAACTACGTAATAGGAATAATCGGTATAGATGACTGGTCCTAAAAGTCTGCTGTAAGGATTAAGCTGAGGGAGCTCTACGTAGTCAACTATAAGCAAACAGAACAGAATGGAAGGCTTTTGCGCAGCCTGTCTCCATTTGGCCGCCTCCCCTGGTATGTCCCACGGAGGAACTTACGGTCTTCAAACAAAAACATCCTGAAGGTCCCAGGCCACAGAGAGGTTAGGCTGGCCTCAACCAGAGCCAGGGCTTTTTCGGCTGTGGCCCTGATCTGGTGCAACGCTCTGTCACAAGAGACAAGGGCCCTGCGGGACTTGACATCTTTCTGCAGGGCCTGCAAGACGGAGCTGTTCCGCCAGGCCTTTGGCCAGGGCACAGCCTGACTCCCTCCTTTGGCAATCTTCACAGAACTTTAGCCTAATGGTTGCCATCAATTTGACTTGAATTAATTTTAATGAAATGATTTTAGAATGTTGTATTATTTTATTGTTGTTAGCTGCCCTGAGCCCAGCTTCGGCTGGGGAGGGCGGGATATAAATAAAAATTATTATTATTATTATTATTATTATTATTATTATTATTATTATTCAGATGTTGTTGGTCTCCCAACGTGCACCAGACCCAGCCAGCATGGCCAATGTTGCCGGTCTGCAACTCCAAACACTCCTAGTTTAGTTGAGATTCCTGTGCTGCAGGGGATTGGACTAGATGACTTTAAGGGTCCCCTTCTACCTCTACAATCCTATGATCGCTAGCATTATGGCTGGGGCTTATGGAAGCTCAAGACCAAAACTTCTGAAGGACCACTGCGGCGTTTGCCCTCCTAGGTGACATCATGCTGGGTCATAAGGAAAGGGTTAAATGAGTGTGAAGTGATTGGCAAGTGGGAACCCAAGGGGAGGAGTTAGAGATAGAGTTAGTGTTGTTGAGGGTCAGTCGGGTGTTAGAGAAGGGAGAGTGAGGATCCGCCTGTGGGTTGGGATAGGTTGATGTGAGAGAGTGAGAGAATCTGTTACGAGGAGTCAGATAGACAGTTGGGATAATTAGTTAGAAGTTATTAGGAAGGTATAGGCCGGTAAGGAAACTAGTATTAAGAAACTGACAAGAAAAATTATCTGAAACCATAAACTAGTTAAGGCTTATAAAATAAACTTGTTTGTTTGGTTTAATGTTAAAAACTGTCTGGACTCTGTGCGTACCCGAGAGAAACGGGTTGGTGGCAGCGGGGAAGCAATCACAGTGGTGGCACAGGGATCAATAGACCGTCAAACGTCCGGGGACCCTGTGTGATCGCCACAACCACACATTCCTCGCCATCCCTGCCCCCCAGACATAGCGCTGGTGATAGGTATTTGATTTACCCTGAACGCAGAGCATTATTATTCCTGTTTACATACAAAGAAGCGAGACAGATAGCCGAGTGGTCTTGAGCAAGTCGCCCAAACTACAGGGCGTTCATCTCCACAACCCCATTTCCATTTCAACTTTCACATCTCACGTAGATGAGAAGCTCTCATGTTAGAAAGTCAGCGGGGAAACCAGAAGCGAGTTAGGAATGAGTTCAAGATTTCTTAAGGCAGATTAAACAAAAAGGAAATGTATCCCATGATTAAATAATAAAAAAGGATCAGAAAAAGTGAATGATAAAACACTGATTCATAGATTTAAAACACAGGTGAAAAGTAACCAATGAATTTGCCGATCCAGCTATAGAGGGTTTTTTTTTAGAAGGGGGTTAACTTTGCCCCTTCTAAAAGGGAGGAAAGTGTGTTGTGCTTTTCTCCCTGATGCCTCTTCTTGTTATAAAAACTTAGCCCTCTTCCACCCCACTTTACAGCGAACCTGGCAAGGCCAAATCTAACACATACCCATTTTTAAATTGGGCCTTAGTTGCATTGCCATTATCAACCTACACGAGACAACGGCAGTAGCTACTGTCTGATAAGATAAGAGGAACAACTAAGTTCATTTTGGTCAATTTGTAAGGAGATGATCTACTCAAAATTAGACACCTTGTCTTTTTTTATATGCTGCCAGTATTTTCAGGAGTTCGGGCGATATCTTCTGACAGGTTTCTTCCAGCAGAGAGATATTGGTCTCCGATATAAGGCATTGCTTCTCCAGGCAAGTCAACAGTTCTAGAGCAGACTAGGAGAAAAAGTAAACACAATATCTGCGTCCTTGCTTATATCTCACGCCCCAGCCAGGAATCACCAAGTCTTTCTACATTTTAAGAGAAGTGTTTCTCAGCAACAACAAACTCCCATGTGTTTCCTGTGCTCCCCAACCAAAGTGACGAAATTATTCTGAAAGCCAACACAGAACAGGCCAAATAAATCCCTGCAACTTTACAGACCTAGTCTTTTTTTAAACACTGAGCATCTCAGATGGTATCAGGAGCAGCCAGAGTCAAGTGTAGGTCAGCAAATTTTTTTTTTTAAGTGTCAGTACAAGTTAACTCTTTAGTCAATGAAACCAAACCAGTGCAGGCCTATTGATCCAATGAAGCAGTTGTGAGGAGTGAAGATCCCAACCTTCTCAATACTCTCTAACGTTCCTCCTCTCCAGGGTCATTCCCAGTCGCATTTGTAATAGTTGTTATTGGCCCAGTATACCTGAAGGAGCATCTCCACCCCCATTGTTCAGCCTGGACACCGAGGTCCAGCGCCGAAGGCCTTTTGGCGGTTCCCTCCCTGCGAAAAGTGAGGTTACAGGGAAACAGGCAGAGGGACTTCTCGGTAGCGGTGCCCGCCCTGTGGAACGCCCTCCCATCAGATGTCAAGGAAATAAACAACTATCTGACTTTTAGAAGACATCTGAAGGCAGCCCTGTTTAGGGACGTTCTTTAATTTTGATGTTTTATCGTGTTTTTTTATATTCTGTTGGGAGCCACCCAGAGTGGAGAAACCCAGCCAGATGGAAGAGAGAGAATTTTATACCATATTCTATGCAATATTTTAATGTTTTGTTTATTTATTGCTTTGTGAGCCGCCCAGATAACTTCCATTATGGGGTAACTATATAAACGTAAGAGGGACGCAGGCGACGATGTGGGTTAAACCACAGAGCCTAGGACTTGCCAATCAGAAGGTCGGCGGTTCGAATCCATGTGACGGGGTGAGCTCCCGTTGCTCGGTCCCTGCTCCTGCCAACCTAGCAGTTTGAAAGCACGTCAAAGTGCAAGTAGATAAATAGGTGCCGCTCCGGCGGGAAGGTAAACGCCGTTTCCATGAGCTGCTCTGGTTTACCAGAAGCGGCTTATTCATGCTGGCCACATGACCCGGAAGCTGTATGCTGGCTCCCTCGGCCAATAAAGCGAGATGAGTGCCGCAACCCCAGAGTTGGCCACTACTGGCCCTAATGGTCAGGGGTCCCTTTACCTTTACATAAACATAAAAATAATATAAATATGTGCAAGTTGCCATGTTTTCACACGGTGAGTTTATCCCATAATGAACATGCATGTGTATGTTGCAAGTTCTCTGTGACAGAGAAGCAACGCACATGCTCAAATGGGCTTCTTTTTTCTCTTTACTTGGTGACATGATCCAAAGTTTACCCGAATGCAGAAGTCACAGACTACAGCTCCCAGCAGCCCCATCAGGACATCTGGAGGGCACCAAATTGGGGAAGGCTGTCCTACTGCTCCTTTCCTTAACTCTCACACTGACCATCACAGTACAGTCACAATCTTTCTGGGCATTTCCCCCCGGCCCACTAGAATGGAACTATTTTTTAAAGCCCTTACTCTTTACTTACATCAGTGGATTGCTTCTTTGGGATATGGTCCCTCAGAAAGAACACAGCAGTCTTCACATAGTCCTTAGTGAACCCTTCTGACAAATCATACAGCATCTGCCTGTGTGACAAGAGTTTGGTGAGGCAATTTTGTGATTACTACCTAAGCCAGGGGGACGCGGGTGGCGCTATGGGTTAAACCACAGAGCCTAGGGCTTGCCGATCAAAAGGTCGGCGGTTCAAATCCCCGCGACGGGGTGAGCTCCCGTTGCTCGGTCCCTGCTCCTGCCAACCTAGCAGTTCGAAAGCACATCAAAATGCAAGTAGATAAATAGGTACCGCTCTGCCGGGAAGGTAAACGGCGCTTCCGTGCGCTGCTCTGGTTCGCCAGAAGCGGCTTAGTCATGCTGGCCACATGACCCGGAAGCTGTATGCCAGCTCCCTCGGCCAATAAAGCGAGATGAGCGCCGCAACCCCAGAGTCGGTCACGACTGGACCTAATGGTCAGGGGTCCCTTTACCTTTACCTATCAAAGCCAGGAATAGTCAACCTTTTTATACCTACCGCCCACTAATGCATCTTTCCTGATGGTAAAATGTCCTTACCGCCCACCAGTGCTCGATGGAAGGAGGATTCAGCTTGTGCCATAGAACCCTCTACCGCCCACCTAGAATCCTGAAACGCCCACTAGTGGGCATTAGGGATCAGGTTGACAACCCCCTGATCTAAGTGTTAGAAACCTGGCTTCCCAACCACCACCACCCAACCCAAACATCCACAGAACCAGAAGTCTCTGGTGGCAGCTGTCCAGGTTCAAGGTCTCCCCACCAAACAGCTAGCAAATAAATAAATAAAAATGTTTTTATGCCCACCAGAAGGAAGGGAACGTATCAGCCAATGTTTTTCAAGCAGAACGGCATCTTCAGAAATGGAAGACTCACCGATATACAGATACCCTCCCTCTCCGATGCAGATCTTTTTCCACTGCATCTTTGGTATAGTCAAGCTTTGCCAGCAGGCTGATGTTCTTAATTCTGTAAAGAAGTTCTGCTACTATAAAGTTGTCCTCCTCATTTAGTATGTCTTCGTTCATGAGATAATGGAAAAGATTGTGTGCCGACTCCACAGTTTCCAACTTCTTCCAGGGGATGAAATCACGGCAGAAAAACTTAATAGCCTCCAAATCTTCGCTTCCCAGGTTTTTATCAATTTCCAGAAGATTACGGATCAGCTTTCTACTGTCGCATTTAATCATGATGGCGGCTTTTGTCAGGCGCTAAGATTTCTGAGAAGGGAGAAAAAAGCAAGCAAGGAGTTGGTGTTGAAGGAGAAACCACTCAGTAGCCACCAATACACAATCAAACAACAACAACAACAACAACAACAAGTAGTGCTGGGAATTAAGTAAAAGCGGGGATCTAAACCATGCCAACGGAAATTGCAGCAGCTATTTCAGTTAGATATAACAAACACTTCTTGTGTACTTGTATGTTTGTTTTTTTTTAGATTAAATGCTTATAACTTATGAAGCAATATCCTGCAGTCTTATGAAGAAATATCCTGTTCTTAAATTCACACACACAGAAACAAACCCTGTGAATAACTTTGCAAATGCTATGTCAACAAGTTCTACTTCAATAGGGGTGTCAAGTAATTTTTTGATAGGATGCCTGAAACAAATTCTGCTAAAACGCAAGAAACAGACACCTGCCTGAAGACCTCAAGCCCAGAATTCTTGTGACAATGACTCAATGGGTCACCGTATCAAGTTAATTTGGGAATGTAATCCACCACCTCCTGCCAACCTAGCAGTTCGAAAGCACATCAAAGTGCAAGTAGATAAATAGGTACCGCTCTGGCGGGAAGGTAAACAGCATTTCCGTGCACTGCTCTGGTTCACCAGAAGCGGCTTAGTCATGCTGGCCACCTGACCCGGAAGCTGTACGCCGGCTCCCTCGGCCAGTAAAGCGAGATGAGCGCCACAACCCCAGAGTCGTTCGCGACTGGACCTGATGGTCAGGGGTTCCTTTACCTATACCTTACTAATCCACCACACCAAAAACTTTGGGTCTTTTAAATAGAAAATAATGCACAACAATAAGTAAAAAAAGAAAGAAACCAACAAAGATTTAAGTTGTAAGGCATGACTAAGAACCAACTGTTGGTTTTCAGTCTGGAGATAAAAGTCTGATTAAGAAATTCACCAGTTCTCTAATGCAGCAGAATCAAGGCCCGAAAGAAGGAACCAGGCCAGATAAAATATCTGGCAGCCCAACAACAACAACAACAACAACACAGTCCTCAACAAGCTTACCTGAAAGTTTCATGGGATGTGCTCTCACATCCCTGTGCATAGGTAAAGGTAAAGGTAAAGGGACCCTGACCATTAGGTCCAGTCGTGGCCGACTCTGGGGTTGCGGCGCTCATCTCGCTTTATTGGCCAAGGGAGCTGGCGTACAGCTTCCGGGTCATGTGGCCAGCATGACTAAGCCGCTTCTGGCGAACCAGAGCAGCGCACGGAAACGCCGTTTACCTTCCCGCCGGAGCGGTACCTATTTATCTACTTGCACTTTGACGTGCTTTTGAACTGCTAGGTGGGCAGGAGCAGGGACCGAGGAACCGGAGCTCACCCTGTTGCGGGGATTCGAACCGCCGACCTTTTGATTGGCATGTCCTAGGCTCTGTGGTTTAACCCACAGCGCCACCCGCGTCCCTTCATCCCGGCGCATACGACAGCCCAATACTTGTCTCCAGGTCCATGAATTGCAGGGTTTGGACTAAAGGACTCTTGGGGGGGGGTCACTTCTAACTATACAATTCTATTGTTCTAATGCTGCAATCCGACTCTCAAACGTCCCTTTGAACTTATAAGAGAGGGTTGGGCTCCAAGGTGAGGGGCGCCTGTCACTTCCTATGAACAGGCTCAGAAAATGCCAGGGCCACAAACTTTAGCTCTTGGGGTGTGATCAATGTGGGCACCCCAAAACAGTCCCTTGGCATCTCCCAAGGCCCCTTAAGTCTCCTGATTTTTGCAAATTTTTATAGTTTGGTTTATTTCACTTTTCAGATGCAAGCTCTAGCTTCCTATCTTACTTTCTTCTTCCCGAAATGTTTTTGGGCCCAGCGGGGGAACTGCAGCTGATGCTCCAAAACCAATGGACAGTACAGTGGTACCTTAGGTTACATACGCCTCAGGTTACATACACTTCAGGTTACAGACTCCGCTAACCCTGAAATAGTGCTTCAGGTTAAGAACTTTGCTTCAGGATGAGAACAGAAATCGTGCTCCGGTGGCGCAGCGGCAGCAGGAGGAAGTGGTGCTTCAGGTTAAGAACAGTTTCAGGTTAAGAACGGACCTACAGAATGAATTAAGTACTTAACCTGAGGTACCACTGTATTTGTGTGTGAGTCTGTGTTTTTAAAAAAGCAGGGAAACACGTGTTAAGTGTTTGGGGAAAATATTTGGGAGGCCTGCATGTGTGATGTATGTACTTGTTTGCTGTATGTACTTGTTTGGGAAAAAGCATTTGAAATGTTTCCTGTGCGAGTTTGGGGCCGGATTTTTGGGTTTTTGCTTTTAAGAGATCCGTTGCCTGAGTGGGCTTGTGTGGGTGAACATATTTTTTGGAGACAAGAGGAAATGTGACAGCGACAAACCCTGTCTTTAGCAAATAACACTTCCGGCCAACTAAAAATAAAAATAAAATAAAGGCCGCTCCTGATAAGCCAGACGGCACATTTTGATCGGTTGATTAATAATTTTCTGTATGAAGAAAAACCGGAAGAGGGGAGTTGCCATCTTAAGCCGTCTGAGGAAAAAAAGCGTCTTCTAAGATGGTGTCTAAAGTGCCACCTGATTATAAAAATAATGTGCCCCCCCTCAAAAAACAACCAACCTATCTTTTATGTAGATGCAAACGTAGGCAGATTTTGATGAACTAAGCTTTTTCTTCTTCTTAGGTGGTAACGGAGGCAGGAAAGATCCTGGCCCACGGGGCACAACTTGGTGTAGCACTGTAGCCCTTCACTGGTTGCCTTCTAACCCCTTACCTGGGAGCAAGTCCCCCTGAAGTCAACAGGACTTACTTCTGAGAAGTCACGGCCAGGCTATCCTAGTTTCGCTTTGCTATTGACTTAGCGGTGCCTGGTGGATGGGAAAACGAGATAATCTGATTTCCTGGAAAAGGGGCGGCTCGCCGTCGGAAGGTGGGGTACAAGCAGCTTAATTGCGATTATGATTAATTGTTAGATTTGGACACACACACAAACAGACACACTTCACCCGCAGACCTCCGGGCAGTTGGCAGCGCAAACCTCCCCCCCCCCAAAAAAAACTTACTTTTTGTTTCTAAAGAAGACACCCAGCCAGGCCTGCCGATCATTCAACATGAGTTTCTGGGCTTTGAGATCTTATAAAGTTCAGATGCCGGAGAAAGGAAAACAAAACAAGGCGCAGGATCGGAGCGGCGGAGGAAACTTCGCCCAACTTCGCCCCGATTCCCACGGAGTTTAGCAAAGAGGAATCGCGCAGCGGCCGCTCGCTCCACGCTGCCTCCTGCAATTTTTTTGAATTTCCTGGTCCGATCATCGCTCCCTTGCTTCGTCTTGCCTTGCGCGGCTGCACGTAGACAAGGAAGCGCCACCCACTCAACTCTTACGGCCCTAAAAATAAAATTATTTCCGCCTGCTTGACGGGAGTTCCCTGAGAAAGCGGCCGCTGGGTGTTGCAATGTATCAGGGACATTCCCCGCACAGAAGGGCAGCGGGGGCTTTGCTGCTAGTTTGCGTTTCCCTTTAAAGAAATCGCCGCCTTCTCTTAATTTTGTAATAAGACACGGACGGATGGGAAGGAGCCCTCTGTGATTGCTCTTTGCTCCTGGGAGGTTTTTTTTTTTTGCAACACGTGCATTTAAAATGCGCTCAGTACTGGAAACGTAAAGCATTCTTTGTTGTTGTTGGGTTGAGGTTTGTTGAAATGGCGTATGTTTAAGAGCTGGCCACTTTTAAGCTTGCTAAACATTGGTAAACTTTTTAAACATTGCTAGGGAGTCGTCAGCCTTGGGGGGGGGGGTCGGGAGGGTCGACGACACATGCTTGATAAGTTAGGGAACTCTCACGGGGGCAATTTCCCTTTCCCCTAAAACCAAACATGCCCGGACAAGTTTCCCAAACCACCCTCGCCACCTTCAAGCCAGATCCTTCTGAGATAAAGGTAAAAAGTCAAATCCATCAAATCGACAGCAGATGTCCTTGAATTCGCACGATTCCTAGGGGGGGGGGTGACCTAAACGTCTTACCTAATCACACATCAATGCCGGATTTACGTGTAAGCTAAACAAGCTATAGCTTAGAGCCCCACTCTCTTGGGAGTACCCCAAAAATTTAAAGGGGAAAAAACCTGGATGTACATTTCCAAAATATAAGATACAAAATGAAATAAAACCTACATACAGCAACAGTGTAGGCTCCTAGGATGTAAGTAATGGGCCCCGCCTGCTAGCCTGCTCCCTAAAATATCACTGGTTTGCTCATTTCTATATATAGGGTGCCTACATACTGCATGATCACTGCAGATGGTGACAGCAGCCACGGAATTAAAAGACGCCTGCTTCTTGGGAGAAAAGCAATGACAAACCTAGACAGCATCTTAAAAAGTAGAGACATCACCTTACCAACAAAGGTCCACATAGTAAAAGCTATGATTTTCCCAGTAGTGATGTATGGAAGTGAGAGCTGGACCATAAAGAAGGCAGATCGCCGAAGAATTGATGCTTTTGAATTCTGGTGCTGGAGGAGACTCTTGAGAGTCCCATGGACTGCAAGAAGATCAAACCTATCCATTCTTAAGGAAATCAGCCCTGAGTGCTCACTGGAAGGAAAGACCGTGAAGCTGAGGCTCCAATACTTTGGCCACCTCATGAGAAGAGAAGACTCCCTGGAAAAGAGTCTGATGTTGGGAAAGATGGAGGGCACAAGGAGAAGGGGACGACAGAGGACGAGATGGTGGGACAGTGTTCTCGAAGCTACCAGCATGAGTTTGACCAAACTGCGGGAGGCAATGGAAGACAGGAGTGCCTGGCGTGCTCTGGTCCATGGGGTCACGAAGAGTCGGACACGAATAAACAACAACAGGCCCTAAATCCACCAGATCCATTTTTACTGTTCTGGCAGTGGAAGGAAACCAATGTGATGTGCAGGACCTGATTTAGTTTTGATGAAGAAGAAGAAGAAGAAGAGTTTGGATTTGATATCCCGCCTTTCACTCCCCTTCAGGAGTCTCAAAGCGGCTAACATTCTCCTTTCCCTTCCTCCCCCACAACAAACACTCTGTGAGGTGAGTGAGGCTGAGAGACTTCACAGAAGTGTGACTGGCCCAAGGTCACCCAGCAGCTGCATGTGGAGGAGCGGAGACACGAACCCGGTTCCCCAGATTATGTGACTGCCGCTCTTAACCACTACACCACACTGGCTCTCAGTAGCTCTCTAAGCTACTGAAAGTAATGGGGCACTTTATATGTCCAGCTGTCCTTTGTCAACAACAAATTGTCACTGATTTTTGTGTTGAATATATGCTATTTTTATAAGAATAAAAACTGCTCCTTTTCCCTTATGGGGTACCCAAGAGCCCATATAGAGTCCTTTGTTAGGTTCTCTATTGGTAGGAGAAAATAACAGAGACAAACCAGAGAATATTGAGAAGCAAAGCAGCTAGTAAGCCTGATCTTTATTAAAGGGTGCTCCCCCCCCAGGCAGTAGGGGGGGGGGAGAGACCATAGACATTTGAAATTGCCCACCCTGGAGAAGGCCACCCCCAGAAACATACATATATACATACATCACAGAAGGGGTGTAGCCCAAGACCACCCCCTAGATACATCATACCTACATCACAGAAAAGGCAGAAATCTGAGTGCAGTTGTTTTTATCATGTCTGCCAGGTTACCTGTTAATTGTCATTTGACTGGATTACCCGGGAGCCTGGCCATTCTTTTGTTATGATAACTACTGGGCTCTCACCCTATTCATATCTTAAATGTGCCCTGAAGACAGGATTTGTGAGCAAAGAGACAATGGGGAGATTTCCCATTTCGACATTGCAGAGAAATATTTGAGAGAGAAAATGGTTTCAGGAGTTTTCTGTGGGTTTCTTGTAGCCTTATGAGGCTTTGCCCTCGGGTGGGAAAAATATTGCGCCCAGGAAAGGGAAGTGGGAGTCAACAGACACTCAAGGAATAGTTTTGGAGAAAAGGCTTTTATTTCTACCATCCATGAACTGGTAGAAGGAGCAAGTGTGATAGTTCACAAAAAGCATGCACGAGTTCACAGTCATGTGCACAAGCATATATAAAGGTAAAGGTACCCCTGCCCGTACGGGCCAGTCGTGACCGACTCTAGGGTTGCGTGCTTATCTCGCTTAAGAGGCCGGGAGCCAGCGCTGTCCGAAGACACTTCCAGGTCACGTGGCCAGCGTGACGAAGCTGCTCTGGCGAGCCAGCACCAGTGCAGCGCACGGAAACGCCGTTTACCTTCCCGCTATAAAGCGGTACCTATTTATCTACTTGCACTTAGGGGTGCTTTCGAATTGCTAGGTGGGCAGGAGCTGGGACCGAACGACGGGAGCTCACCCCGCTGCGGGGATTCAAACCGCCGACCATACGATCGGCAAGTCCTAGGCACTGTGGTTTTACCCACAGCGCCACCTGCGTCCCTCTACAAGCATATATACCCCGGACCAGATCCCTCCCCTTTTCTCTCCTTCTTGAAGAGTCCTGCCCCATGAGTTCCTCTGAGCATGAACAGAAAGCTGTCTTGGGACTATTGTGGACTCTTGGCAGGAAAGGGGGGTGAGAGCCTTGCGTTCAACGTGTCCAAAGATGTGTTACTTTTCTCTTGCTCTTGTGGCACAGTTCCAGGAAGGAAAAGTTGCAATCTGGTTAACAAGGCCAACTAGCCTGAGAAATGAAGAAAGCATTGTTCTATTCAGCTACCTTCGTTACAGTAGAGCAGAATATGCTTTTTGTCTTAGAGGAAATGCAGTTTTAATGCTTGAGGCGAGGCCTGGCTGGGGGGGGGGGGGATTCATGAACAGTTTTAGTGTTTTTGGGGTGATCCTAACTGTTCCCCTACATTCTGACATGTGGTTTACATATTTGTATGTGTTTGATTGGTATATAGTATATTTTTGAACATCTAATATATATAATTTTAAGCTCATTCTCAAATACACACACACACACACTATGACCTTAAAATTCTTATAACACTATATATGGTAATTTATGGACCCAATGGGTATCTAAAGCCATTTGCACATACAGAATGTTTGTTGTTGTTGTTTAGTCGTTTAGTCATGTCCGACTCTTCGTAACCCCATAGACCAGAGCACGCCAGGCACTCCTGTCTTCCACTGCCTCCCACAGTTTGGTCAAACTCATGCTGGTAGCTTCGAGAACACTGTCCAACCATCTCGTCCTCTGTCGTCCCCTTCTCCTTGTGCCCTCCATCTTGTGCCCTCCATCTCAAATCCAGCACCAAGTGCCTTCTTCTGGCAGCTTCCCCACTGAGAGAAGTGAAGCTACAGGGGACCAGGCAGAGGGCCTTCTCAGTAGTGGTGCCCGCCCTGCGGAACGCCCTCCCATCAGATGTCAAGGAGATAAGCTTTTCAGATTTATACGTTTCACTAGTTTTACAATCATTTTAACATTTCAAAGCTTGACTTCCTTCCGCCCTTTTTCTGCAGTTCATTAAATTTATTTTTAGTATCTTCTGTATATCCAAATTAACTTAATTTGCTTATTTATTCATCTACTTTAAATATATACTCCACAACTGCAGGTTGTTACAATAACCCTTCCAATGTTCTTATCTGTTTACAATTTATCTGTAAATATTCAATAAACCAGTTCCATTCTTTTATAAAAAGTTTGCTATTTTGATTTCTTCTTCCGGTAAATTTCACCATTTCTGCATATTCCATAAGTTTTTGTATCCATTCTTCCTTTTGCTGGGACTTCTGCTTCTTTCCATTTTTGGGCAAGTAAAATTCTTGCTGCTATAGTAGCATATATGAACAAGTTTCTATACAGTTTCGGTAGTTCTATCCCTATAATTCCCAAAAGAAAATCTTCTGGTTTACGTTACATTCCGACAGGTCTCTCTCCAATTGTGATATTTGTTCCCTAAACCCTTGTATCCTATCTTTCTTAGATACTTCATTCAAATGATTATATTGTATCCATGTTGTTAATTTCCCTAATAATTCCTTAAATTCTTTTAATTTATACTCTCCTCCCTCTTGTTTTAATAAATTTCTATAAGTTGTCCACCCTTCTATCATATTCCTTTTCTTTACGCTTTCTTCCAACAATGAGAGCCAATGTAGTGTTTTACCTCTAATAAATGCTTGTATTTATCCCATACATTCTACTATTTTTTCCTAATTATGATTTGTAAATCCTTTATGAACTTCACCTTTGCATACAATAAATAAGCAGAAATACTGTCATGACCTTCTAAGTCTAGAATATGTGAATTCTGTAATGTCACCCATTCCTTCAACCAATAAAGACAGGATGCCTCATAGTATAGTCTCATATCTGGCAGGGGGCAACCAACTCTTTCTTTTGCATCTATCAGTATTTGATATTTTATTCTCAGTTTTTTCCCTTGCAAATTTATTTAGAAATATCTTTTTTGCCATGTGTTGAAACTGTCTGTCCTGCCAGTCACCGGAATCAATTGAAACAGAAATAACATTCTTGGTAATACATTCATCCTTATGGTCCACACTCTACCTAACAGTGAAAGATTCATTCTGTTCCAAATTTGTAAATTTATTTTAATTTCTTTCTCAGGTTTTTAGATAAATATCTTTATTAAAATTTATATTGTTTGCTGTTACCCATACACCTAAATACTTAACCTTTCTTTCCATCTTTAAACCAGATACATCTTGCAATTTGTTTTTCCTCTCATCATTCACATTTTAACCAAGGGTTTGGTTTTATATTTATTAATCTTAAAACCTGCTACCTTTCCAAAAAAATGTTATCTCTTGTAATGCTTTTGGGATTGACTCTATTGGTTCTTCTACAGATATCACCATGTCGTCTGCAAATGCTTTTAATTTATATTGTCTCTGTCCCACTCTTATGCCTTTAATATCTTGATTGCATCTTAATCTCTGTGCCAATACAGTGGTGCCCCGCAAGACGAATGCCTCGCAAGACGGAAAACCCGCAAGACGAAAGGGTTTTCCGTTTGCGAGTTGCTTCGCAAGACGAATTTCCCTATGGGCTTGCTTCGCAAGAAGAAAGCCCATAGGGAAATATCCGGGGACCTCTTTTAAATGCTGGCGGTGGGGAGCAAAGCCTTTTCCCCCCCCTCCGGCCTTCAGAAGAGGTCCAGGAAGGCCGGCAGGGGCCGAAAGGCTTTGCTCCCCACCGCCAGCATTTTAAAAGCGGTCCGGGATAGCAGGGAAGCGCTTCCCGCTATCCCGGATGGCTTTTGAAGGCAGGCAGGGGGGAGCAAAGACTTTTGCCCCCCGCCGGCCTTCAGAAGAGGTCCTGGAAGTCTTTGCTTCCCCCCGCCTGCCTTCCCGGGGGCTTTAAAATCGCCCCGGGACAGCGGAGAAGTCCGCTGTCCCGGGGCAATTTTAAAATGCTGGCGGGTGGCAGCGAAGCACTCCGGGACAGCGGAGAAGTCCTCTGCTGTCCCGGGGTTTTTTAAAATGCTGGGGGTGGGAAGAAAAGCCCTTGTCCCCCCCCCAGCCTTCAGAAGAGGTCGGGGGACAGACTGTCCCCGGACCTGGTCTGAAGACGGTTTCCATAGGAACGCATTGATTGATTTTCAATGCATTCCTATGGGAAACCGTGCTTCGCAAGACGAAAAACTCGCAAGACGAAAAAACTTGCGGAACGAATTAATTTCGTCTTGCGAGGCACCTGAGTGCCTGGGTGTGGGAGTCATAAAGCCATGGCAGAGGTTTGTAAATACTGCAGGGTACCTCCGGACCTCGTGACCAGCACTCTGAGCTTTACAATGTATTGGAATGTAATGACCCTATATGGAGATGGGTGCAATAAAAGCTTGACCAGATGAGGTAACATAAGATTGGCAAATGGCCATGCGGCTGGACAGAACAAAGGAGAATAAATCGGAGAAGGGCAGACAGAGGGGCTGCTCTCTCCATCATGAAAATATAGCTGGCTTTCTGTGTCATTTTTCTATGCTAATCACCATCTCATGACGGCTGGATTTCCGTCAGCTGGGGCAACCCAGTCAGATGGGATACAAATATTGTTGTTGTTGTTGTTGTTGTTGTTGTTGTTGTCATCTGAGCACTGCTCTTGGTTTGTTTATGCAGTAAGCCCACAACCTTTCACATTTAGCTTTATGTGCATGGCAATATAATAATAACAATAACAATAATAACAACAACAACAACAACAATAATAATAATAATAATAGAAAGAGGAGGATTGGGGGGGGATGTCTTTGGCAGTCCCACCTACCATTGCATCCAGTATTTGTTGATTATATGCAATTTTAGCTTTAGGCACAATCCCCGGAACTTAACCTCTGCGTAAGTTGCAGTTTGGGATGCGGGTGGCGCTGTGGGTTAAACCACAGAGCCTAGGGCTTGCCAATCAGAAGGTCGGCGGTTCGAATCCCAGCGATGGGGTGAACTCCCGTTGCTTGGTCCCTGCTCCTGCCAACCTAGCAGTTCCAAAGCACACCAGTGCAAGTAGATAAACAGGTACCGCTGCGGCAGGAAAGTAAATGGTGTTTCCATGTGCTCTGGTTTCCATCACAGTGTCCCTTTGCGCCACAAACACCGGCTGCCTCGGCCTGAAAGCGAGATGAGCGCTGCAACCCCATTGTTGTCTTTGACTGGACTTAACTGCCCAGGAATCCTTTACCTTTTACCTTTTTTTTACTGCAGCCCTTGTGTGCGTATGGTGGTAGTGGGGACATTCTCCCCCTCGTTGTTAAAAATCAACAAGGAAATGAATAAGGAAAAGGATTGGTTTGCAGGTGTTGTTGCCTTAATATAAATAATCATTCAACCCAATATTATGTACCGTATTTTTCGCACCATAGGACGCACTTTTTCCGTCTTAAAAACTAAGGGGAAAAGTCTGTGCGCCCTATGGAGCGAATGCAGGGGGGGTGGCAGGCAGGAAAAGCCCCCAAGAGCCACACACAAGCTTCGCGCGGCTCTTGCGGGCTTTTCCCCAGGAGGGAGAAGGGACTGACACGGCCAGTCAGTCCCTTCTCCCTCCTGGGGAAAAGCCTTGTGCAACCTCTCCAGCCGGGGGGAGGCTGTGCAAGGATAAAGAGGAAGCCAGGGCAGCGAGCGCGATCCATCCCGCTCGCTGCCCTGGCTTCCTCTTTAGCCTTAGGAAAATATTTTCCCCCTTGATTTCCCCCTCTAAAAACTAGGTGCGTCCTGTGGTCCGGTGCGTCCAATAGAGCAAAAAATACGGTGCATTCATAAGAAATTCCCACTAATTTCAGTGGGGATTACTTCTAGGTATCTGGACAGGTTTGAAACCTTACAGTCGGATCCCACATGAGTTATTTCCAAAGAGGCAGCTGTAATATTGCCTGCTGCAACAAAAGGAACAGAAAGTCTTGTGGCACCCTACAGATGAACGTATTTATTATTTTAGTCTTTAAGGTGGCACAACAATCTTAGCTCTTTATAGAGAGTTCAGCATGCTTAAGACTCAACCCCCCTAATTCTGCATAAAAATTAAGGAGCGAGCCTATTACCAGAAGAGGCACCCCAGAGATCCTGTAACACTGAAGTACTGTCAGGTGACTAAAACGGGGAAAATTCTAGCCTTTTAAGGCATGTTAAGAGAGCAGTTTATTATTTAACAATGAGTCCCTTAAGACAAGATTCAATTTGATATCTGAAATACTAATATAATACCTGAAACATAATAGTTTAATATGGGTTATAAGATAATAGCCAACACTGACTCCCTGTTCCTCCCCAGCCCCCTGCTCCTCCTACCCCAGTCCTTGTCTCTCCCAAAAACTGCTCTAGAGGATTCTCCAACCCTCCAGAGCAGATCTTGAGAATGTATGAAGGACCTAGGAATTGGGGCGGGGTGTGTGTGTCCCATTGCACCAGCAGAAGTCTGATGGGCTGGTAGATATTCACAGCTGCGTATCACTCCTAACAGAGCATAATTTCCAGAATGTCTGCAAATATCTATTAGAAATACCCAAACTTCAGTCAAGGAAGCCATACAAGTGGAATACAATAAAATAAGACATTTGTACACCCCTATCATCTAGTTGCATTTCCCATTTGGTCTTTGCCATCTTCCCCCATGAACCATCATTTGGCAACTAATCCACAAATAGTTTTGTGCTACATCACAGAATGCCTACTCAAAGGATTCAATGGGGCTTAGCCCCCCAAGTATGTGTTATTAAGACACCACCCAAGTTATGCAGAATTAAGGTATACTTAAATCCCTTGATATCAATGGGACTGAAAAAGGCACTAACTGCAAAGGATGTACACCTGGAGCCTCTTTTGTGCATAAATGCAGTTGTTCCCATATCAAGGATGTGGAGCCCCAGATGTTGGGACTTCAATTCCCATCAGCGCCAGCCAACACAGTCTACGTTCAGGGATGATGGGAGTTGTAGTACCAGCAACATCTGGAAGGCTACAGCTTTTCTAAATTAACAATGGGTAATGTAAGAGCCATTTAAAAATAATTAAAAGGTTCTAGTCTTCTCAACCCTATTTCGCCCATGCTTATTGAGTAGCAAATTCTACTGAGTTCAGCAAAACTTATTCCCAAGTAAGGGCATGTACTGTTTTAGTCTTAGATCATGCTTAAGTGTGAGATGAAAAGAGTACCAAAAAAACCTGATCATTGGTTTTGCTCAATTTCCTACATTGCAAAGTCTCATTTTTTTAAAAGAGAAAGAGAGAAAGAAAGAAAGAAATGATAAGATACTGAATTATACTAAAATTCATTCTGAAAGCTACAATATTGGAAGCCAATTTGATTGTTATCTTAATAGAAAAGTGGAGTGCACATATTAAATAAACTTAAATGAATTCATGTAAAAGAGTATTCAAGAAGTCATTTAGAAAAACTGGGCTTCATTAGATCCCATTAGAAAGAACTTTTCAAACAGAAACAAATTACCAGGGAATAATGATCGAAAAGAATCTTTAAAAAACAGCAACAATCAATCGTGTAGGTGAAATATACATATCTGAAGAAAATAACCAATATAAATAAATATATTAATAGTACATGTCCGAGTCTCAAAACCTTGCTTCTAATTAACAGTCCAGCAACAATCAACAGCAGAAAACACCTTCCAATTCAATTCAACATCAAGGATAGCAGATCAATCTTCCCCCAACCAAGAACAAACATAGCTTTTCCTATTTTCCTGTCATACCACCAGAATGTTCAACTTTTAGTCTCCTGTTTTACAAAAATAAAAAATGGACTACAATTCCCATAATCCCCAGCCAGCCCAGCTAATGGTCAGGGATAATGAGAATTGTAGTCCAGCAACAATCTGGGGACACAAAGATGAAAGACAGTTTACCACCCACGTGAGAGTTTATTTAATCAGCCATTAACACAAAGAGATGAAGCCCCAGTAAGAATAGTGCAGTCCCAGTTCTATGTGACGACAGAGCAATGGGCCGTCTGTACTTGGTAGAAAGCTGGTTTTGTTACTTTGAAGTTCTAGATAGGTGGGATATTTTGGGGTACACGCAAGGAAGATGCTAAATATTGCTCGAAAGCCGAAAATTCTGCACACACACAATTCCAGCATTTCAGACCTTTGGCCCTGCAGATGTTGCCGTACCCCTAATCCTTGGCCACTGGCCATGCTTGCTGGGCTTTGATGGAAGTCCCCAGCACCTGTTTTTAGAGCTTCAAGAACAGAAAGAGCACAAAAACAAGTTCTGCCAAGTTTCCTTCCCCCCGTAGCCTTTACACTAGATTCTTCTGACCAAGCAAAAGTGCTCCCTTCCATCGACGTAGCTCAACTGAGCCACATCCTCAGTTTAGTGTGCCATTACTCTCCACTTGTGAGTTCAGACAGATCTATGGTGCCTAAGGTCTGGACCTCTCCTTTCCATTGACCTTGCACCCACCCCCAAGTGGAAAAAAGGGCAGAAGCGAACTCTCAAAAGGGTTGTGAGAAAGAAGTTGAAAAATGAAGAGGTGTGATCAGTGAGGTCTATTAGTCTTCTATGTTGCGTTAGGTTATATTGTCCTTTAACCCAGCATCTATCTATCTGAACTTTGGGTACCTGGCGGCACAAAGGTGGGACAAAATCCTACCATAGCTGGTGGTTCTTGACCTTACAGGGGGAACCAATGGACGGCATTCAAAGGGAGATCTCCCTAGGGCACACCTGCTGCGAGTTAGGCTTGGCGTATTTAGGTGTCAGAGAGGAAAAGCTTTTTCCTTAGGGTATGTTTCAGCATGACAAAATACTGTTCCGTAGGGTGAGTCCTGTTCCGCGAATAAACTCTGTTGTTCAGTTCCACCAGGATATCCAGCAAATGCAACTTCCTGTAAGGGAAGAAGGGGGAGGAAAAGAGTGACAGTTGTCAATAGCCACATAGCAATCTGTAAAAAGTACCGCATTTTTTGCTCTGTAAGATGCACAAGACCACAAGACGCACCTAGTTTTTGGAGAAGGAAAACAAGAAAATAAATATTCTGAATCTCAGAAGCCAGAACAACAAGAGGGATCGCTGCGCAGTGAAAGCAGCAACCCTTCTTGCTGTTCTGGCTTCTGGGATAGCTGCACAGCCTGCATTCGCTCTATAAGACGCACACACGTTTCCCCTTACTTTTTAGGAGGAAAAAAGTGAGTCTTACAGAGCAAAAAATACGGTAATTTCCAGATGAACAGCTCTTGTCTTTGCCGTAATGTTTTGGCAACTGGACACAGTGGAGAGTATCACAATTTAAGATGGTGGGCAGGTAGCTGGGGGTCTCACCTGCACTGTGCTTTGAAATATGCTTCATCAACAAAGCAAAAAAAAGGGGGTGAGAAAAGGAGATTGTTTTTAAAAATGAGGAAGAGAGGCGGGAGCTCAGAGCGCCCTTAGACCACCCCTTTACAATGCTCCTAGTTCCTCTCTCCAGTGCTATAATAATTTATCTCTTTGAATAATAATAATTTATTATTTGTACCCCGCCCATCTGGCTGGGTTTCCCTAGCCACTCTGGGAGGCTTCCACAAAGACCAAAAATACACTAATATATCATACATTATAAACTTCCCTGAACAGGGCTGCCTTAAGATGTCTTCTGAATGTCAGGTAGTTATCTCTTTGAATAATAATAATTTATTATTTGTAATGGCTAGAACATGGGTAGGCAAACTAAGACCCGGGGGCCGGATCCGGCCCAATCGCCTTCTAAATCCGGCTTGTGGACGGTCCAGGAATCAGCGTGTTTTTACATGAGTAGAATGTGTGCTTTTATTTTAAATGCATCTCTGGGTTATTTGTGGGGCCTGCTTGGTGTTTTTACATGAGTAGAATGTGTGCTTTTATTTAAAATGCATCTCTGGGTTATTTGTAGTGCATAGGAATTGGACTCTTTTTTAAAAAAAAATACTCCGGTCCCCCACAAGGTCTGAGGGATAATGGACCGGCCCCCCAGTGAAAAAGTTTGCCAACCCCTGGGCCAGAACATTGGCTTTTTAAGTGAAAGAAGTTCCTTAGGTGCCGAAATTCCAACGGACCAGAAAAGACTATTTATGTATGCGACAACAGCTGCTCGGATGTTACTTGACCAGAGATGGAAAGAAGAGAGAGAAGAACGGCAAATTAAGTTGATGGACTATGCCAAATGGACAAAAATGACTGGAAGAATCAGAAATCAGGAAGACCAAAATTTTAATAAGGAATGGGGAAAATACGTAATTTACCTTAAAAACCATTGTAAGCAATTAAAACCACTAGCAGGATTGGAATAACACTTGTAGTTCAGTGTTGAATTTTGGGTATACACTATGCTGTTTTAAATGTGCATTTTATATTTGACTTCAGTTAGAAATGTTTTCTTTCGAAATGTTTAAGATTCTTTTTTTTCGTTAACTTTGTTTGTGTTAAATATGAATTCTGCAGTTGACCTCCTTTGTAATGTTTTATTTTGATACCTTTCAGATAATATTTTAGTTTCCTGTTCATTATGTTGCTTTGACTGTATACTTTATATTGGACTTTCTTCGGAAATATTTGATTCTGGATTGTTCTTACTGATGTTTAATATGCTGTAAACCACCTTGAGATTTTTCTTAAAAATATAAGGCGGTATAGAAATGAAATTAATAACAGTAATAATAATTAAAAAGATTTGTATTAATAGAAAAGATGCAGGAGGAAAGGGTTAATACAAGGACCCACAAAGGGGAGGAGGGGAGTTCAGGAGATACTTTGAAATTTTCTTTTTATGTTGGTTGTTGGATAATCGATTGTAAATTTCTAAAATCTGAAGAACTAAAAAATCTGAAGAATAAAATTATATAGATAAATAGATAGATGATAGATAGATAGATAGATAGATAGATAGAGAAAGCAGTTCCTCAGAGGGTTAAGTTCTGCAACCATTCCCATATTTCTGTCCATTTTCTGCACTCATACAAAAATGCAACACAGGAACTACCCATAGGAAAAAGTGGAATTATTGTATTTTTCACTCTATAAGACGCACTTTTTCCCTCCTAAAAAGTAAAAAGATCATTGTGGACTTTAGGAAATGTAAATTGAATATTCAGCCACTTATTATTGAGGGGAAGTGCGTGGAACAGGTCTCGGTGTTTCGATTTCTGGGAATGGAGTTGAGAGACGACCTAAACTGGGGAGAAAACAGCAAAGACCTGGTGAAGAGAGCACAGCAGAGGTTATATTTTCTGAGAATCCTCTGGAAAAACAATCTCTCAAAGGACCTGTTGATGGCATTTTACCATTGCGCTGTGGAGAGTGTATTAACTTATGGTCTGTGTGTGTGGTTTGGGAGCTGCACGGCCAGGGAAAAAACAATGCTATCCAGGGTTGTAAAGACTGCAGAGAGAATAATTGGGTGCACTCTTCCCACCTTAGATCAAATCTATGCTGTCAGGTGCCATAAGAAAGCGGCAGAGATAGCACAGGATAGTACGCACCTCGGAAATGATCTCTTTCAGCTTCTGCCTTCTGGGAGAAGGTACAGGGTTATAAAGGCCAGGACTAGCCGTCTGACAAACAGTTTTTACGCAAATGCAATTCTGGTTCTAAACCCAGCATAAGGGGTCTCTATAGTATCGTGTATTTTAAAATGGGGTTTCAGAGTTTTTAGGGTTTTTTGAATGTTTTATGTAGTTTTTATGTAGTTTTATGTAGTTTTTAAATTTCATTGTTCTGCATGGGACAATGACAATAAAGATAGCGTATCGTATCGTGTGTGTCTTATGGAGCGAATGCAGGCTGCGCAGCTATCGCTGAAGCCAGAGCAGCAAGAGGGAGAGCTGCGCAGTGACCCTTGTCTAACCCCCTTTTGAAGTCACCCAAGCTAGTAGTTGTCGTTCAGTCTTGTAGCAAGTCCTGGCTTTTAACCATACATGGTGCAAAGTTCTTCCTTTTGTCTGTCCTGATCTCCTACCTAGCAGCTTCCATGGATGTGTGTGGAGTGGGGGGTGTGATATAAGTATCTTCAGGGTTCAGGATATCCTGATGACACCCTTCGGTTGTTTATTAAATAGTTTAGTACAAGATTTGATTCAGAGTATTTTTTTTTCTTGTTTTCCTCCTCTAAAAACTAGGTGCGTCTTGTGGTCTGGTGCATCTTATAGAGCGAAAAATACGGTGCTTTGCTGTTGTTCACATTGAGGGAAAAGCCTTCTCCCTCCCCCCCCCACAAAACTTTCTACCTTTTGTGCGGCTCAGTCAGAAGGTCAGCTAGAGCAGACAGGTAGTAAGAAGATGGACTCTGTGATCTCTCCAGGTGTGATGCATCCAGCATACATTGGCTCCAGAGAATGTCTGCTCCTTGCGGGATGGTACACAGATCTCCATCTGTCTCTATTAAGCTGGTATTTTCCTGCCTGCTTCCGCGCTCAACGTAGTTCTGGACGAAGAACAGCTTGGGTTTCCCCGAGAGATAGACACACGCATCGCCAGTAAAGAAATTCTTCAACCTCTCCAGGGAGAACGCAGGAGCACCCTGGTCTGTGCAGAAAATGCCTTGTTCGTTCCCTCGACTGATGAGGACGCAAACAAAACAGTCATAGTCCTTGTGTTGCTTCAGCCTCGCGACTTCGAACAGCTCGCGCACCAAGGCGTCCACACTCGGGAACAGGCAAGAGTGGACTTCGAAGGACAGGGCTCGGAAGGTTTCCTCCAGCATACCTGGAGAAAGAAAAGCGCCCGGAAAATGAAATTATGGAAGGGTCTTGCCAAATGCAAGGTGGTTCTTCTAAAATGAGATTCAGAGGCAATACAAAGCACAAGAGAGTGAGAAGATTTTGAAAGGTTTTATTCTAAACAGCAAGCCACAGATACATCGCCAAGCAAACACTTCAATCTGTCACTTGGAATAATAATAATGATGATAATGATGATGATGATGATGATGATGATGATAATAATAATAATTATTATTATTATTTATTATTTGTACCCCGCCCACCTGGCTGGGTTTCCTCAGCCACTCTGGGCGGCTTCCAACAGAACACCAAAATACAATAACCTATTAAACATTAAAAGCTTCCCTAAACAGGGCTGCCTTCAGATGTCTTCTAAAAGTCTGATAGTTATTCTTCTCTTTGACATCTGGTGGGAGGGTGTTCCACAGAGTGGGCGCCACTACTGAGAAGGCCCTCTGCCTGGTTCCTTGTAACTTGGCTTCTCGCAGCGAGGGAACCGCAAGAAGGCCCTCGGCGCTGGACCTCAGTGTCTGGGCAGAACGATGGAGGTGGAGACGCTCCTTCCGGTATATTGGACTGAGGCCATTTAGGGCTTTAAAGGTCAGCACCAACACTTTGATTTGTGCTCGGAAACGTCTTAGAAGCCAATGTAGGTCTTTCAAGACCGGTGTTATATGGTCTCAACAGCCGCTCCCAGTCACCAGTCTGGCTGCCGCATTCTGGATTAGTTGTAGTTTCCGGGTCACCTTCAAAGGTAGCTCCACATAGAGCGCATTGCAGTAGTCCAAGCGAGAGATAACTAGAGCATGCACCATTCTGCCGAGACAGTCCGCGGGCAGGTAGGGATGCAGAACTCGCAGGCCTCTGGATGTTGGTAGAGTCCCAACTCCATCCCTGACCGCGCCGCCGGATGGGACCAAGATTCCCCACACCTGGCTTAGCTTCATCCAGGTGGGATTACAGCAACGCTTTCTACATTGGGTAGCCTTTGAAGGCAGTTTCGAAACAGCAACTGATACAGCATAGGGCTGCCAGAACACTGCTGCTCAAAGATCTGAGCAAATTATGGAGACTTTACATTAACTACACAGGCTGCCTATATACCATATTTTCCGCTCTATAAGATGCACCAGACCACAAGACGCACCTAGTTTTTGGAGGAGGAAAACAAGAAAAAAAATATTCTGAATCCCAGAAGCCAGAACAGCAAGAGGGATCTCTGCGCAGCGAAAGCAGCAATCCCTCTTGCTGTTCTGGCTTCTGGGATAGCTGCGCAGCCTGCATTCGCTCCATAAGACGCACACACATTTCCCCTTACTTTTTAGGAGGAAAAAAGTGAGTCATAGAGCAAAAAATACGGTATTTCCAGGCCCGATTTGAGGTGTTGATATTTACCTTTAAAGCACTGAGTCGTCAGTTCAGGGATTCCACCAACCATGCCCTCCCACACCAGGAAATCATTCATTCCACTACCCTCTTCCATTTTCTTCTTCTTCTTTTTCTCTCAGCAATCAAACAGCCACCTTTCTACAACTACTGAGCACGGTCAGACCTCCCTAAGCTGTTTTAGAGGAAGTGATTCGATTCATTCCTTCATAAACACTAATATACAGTCTAGCCATCAGAGGGCAGGATTGCATCTTTATAACTCTCTCTAATTCACAGTTTACTCTGTTATGTGTTTGTGTGTGCGGGGGTGGGGGTTAGGATCTAAAGCACACCACATATTCCTGTCTAACTTTTAAATAACCTGTCACGAAAATTTCCACGGAACAATTTTACCCCAGAGGATTATCAGCAGGAAGCAAGACGGGCGTAGAAACTTCCTCCAATATAATAATTAATAATAATAATTTATTATTTATACCCCACCCATCTGGCTGAGTTTCCCCAGCCACTCTGGGCGGCTTCCAATCGAGTGTTAAAAACAATACAGCATTAAATATTAAAAACTTACCTAAACAGGGAATATATATATTAAAAAACAGGCAACCTTCGCACAAAAAATCCCCAACCCAACATGATTTTTTTTTTTTTGCAGGGGTGGTGGTCGGGGAGATCCCCAAACATTGGGGAGATCCCCAAACGAATTAAGTATTTAACCTGAGGTACCACTGTACCTTCTTGCCTGGTAATTCTAGTTTTCTCCCACCTATCCAGATACAGAGATCTTGGCTGTAGTTCTACCACATCCTTACAATAATTAACCGGCATACATTTAATTTTGGCGAGACGTGTTAAGCTGCCTCGTCTCCCGAGATGGTTGCTGATGAGAAACAGGCGAGAAAAGGTTACTGTTCCTTTTCTTCCTCTGTTCTCATCCCCCCCCCAAAGGCACAAAACGGCATTGACTGCACTCATTTCTGCTATTTTTAGCCACTTGTGCGTTCCAGTAGCATGCATCAAGCCCTCAAGAGATTTTTATTTTTGCTTATGTAAGAGACCCGTGGGGAATTTTCCAAAAAAATGAATAAATGGCTGGAGGTGAAGCAGGGGCATGTAAGGGTTAGACTGGGCATCCTTTTTAAAAAAATGTTGCAATCACATAAAAAAAAATCCAAAGGAAACAAAAATATATATTTTTGTGCATTTTCATTGGGGGGGGGGAGCAACACACAAAAATGCTTTAAAGCTTGTAGAAAAAGACAGTTATGGACAGAATAGACAATAGTTTTATAATGAGAATAGATTAGATTCTAACTATAAAACTAAGGTGAAATATTGTTTTGCAAGCATGAATTAGGCACCTCTGCTTTTTCTCATGAGAATGTATTCCTAGGCCTGGTTAGATCCACCCCAAAAATTCATTAATGGACCCAATTGTGAGTACAGCAGAGGGGGTTAGAGGTGTGAAAGAGCAATTGATCCCATTCAGAGAGTTCAGGTAAACTTATCTAAGATGAGTTTCCCATCCAGGTTTGTAAGTAGATCTGATTTCACAATTTTTCTCCTGGCTCTGTTAAGAGACTGTCGTCCCCATTCCCCACCACTTCGAGCTCGATTCTGGCTCATTACTTCCACAATAGGAAATCTACAATCTTTTAGAGAAGGGAAGGCAGATTTTGCAAACAATTGGCAGCATGCCATCAAGCCAAGCTCTGATCAGATCCCAAAAGCCCATTCAGCACCTTGCAGATTTCAGCAATGATCAGATAAAGGATCTTGCCTGGCCTACACGCATGCATTAAGAATGAGGAGGGAGATACCACTTCTGAACCTCCTCATAGATTTAAATATAAACAAACAAAATCCCAGTGGGCAGAGAAATAGCACATTATGGAGTGGGCCAAGCGAGAATCTTACAATTGCTAGCTTGTTCCTGCTGTTTATTGGCAAGGAGATTTTGTTGAATAGGAGAAAATTAAAAATGAAGCCGCCCCATGCAATCTGAAATGAGACTCTTGAGAGTCCCATGGACTGCAAGAAGATCAAACCGATCCATTCTTAAGGAAATCAGCCCTGAGTGCTCACTGGAAGGACAGATCGTGAAGCTGAGGCTCCAATACTTTGGCCACCTCATGAGAAAAGAAGACTCCCTGGAAAAGACCCTGATGTTGGAAAAGATGGAGGGCACAAGGAGAAGGGGACGACAGAGGACGATATGGTTGGACAGTGTTCTCGAAGCTACCAGCATGAGTTTGACCAAACTGCAGGAGGCAGTGGAAGAGAGGAGTGCCTGGCGTACTCTAGTCCAGGGGGTCACAAAGAGTCGGACACGACTAAACGAGAACAAGCAACAAAGCCACTGCAGCATTTTTATTCATTTGGTTTTCTCACAGCTACATCCTAACTTTTTCCAAGCAGCTCATAGCGGGATTTCAGGCGTTTTCTCCCTAGCCAATTTTATTTGCACAGCCACCCTATGAAATAATGGATTAGATGAGCAGATTGGCTCGTTGTCACACAGCGAGCTTTCATGGTAGGGGGTTGTCTGAGGATCTGAATCTGGATCCCCTAGCTTTTAGTCTAATACGTTAACCGTTGTGCTGTGCTGTGCTGGCTACCATCTCATAGTGCCACTGTATTCTGCTCTGGTCCGACCTCACCTGGAGTACTGTGTCCAGTTCTGGGCACCACAGTTCAAGAAGGACACTGACAAATTGGAACGTGTCCAGAGGAGGGCAACCAAAATGGTCAAAGGCCTAGAAACGATGCCTTATGAGGAACGGCTAAGGGAGCTGGACATGTTTAGCCTGGAGAAGAGGAGGTTAAGGAGTGATATGATGGCCATGTTCAAATATATAAAAGGATGTCACATAGAGGAGGGAGAAAGGTTGTTTTCTGCTGCTCCAGAGAAGCGGACACGGAGCAATGGATCCAAACTACAAGAAAGAAGATTCCACCTAAACATTAGGAAGAACTTCCTGACAGTAAGAGCTGTTCGACGGTGGAATTTGCTGCCAAGGAGTGTGGTGGAGTCTCCTTCTTTGGAGGTCTTTAAGCAGAGGCTTGACAACCATATGTCAGGAGTGCTCTGATGGTGTTTCCTGCTTGGCAGGGGGTTGGACTCGATGGCCCTTGTGGTCTCTTCCAACTCTATGATTCTATAATTCTATGATTCATTGTGCTGAAAATATAGACCGGGACTAGCCCTTGAAGTCGGAAGGACGTGGAGGAAAAAGCATAAATTTTCCTTCTCCGATCAAAAGTGGATGTGGGGTTCAAGGCAAAAAGGAAACACAAAGTGATACCTGCAAGGCCGTATCCAGGCAAAATTTCCACACAACAAACAGGAAAGAAAATGCTTATAAAATATAGATTATGCCTTTGATTATGCCTCCCCAACTGCATGCTATCTTGACTGTACTTTTTCCATTTCTTTTTAAACACATAGCATCCATATTGCCTTATTTGGATTGTTCTGGGTGTTAAGTTGTGGGTGAACATATCAGACGACACAGCGATTCTTCAAACAGCTCTTGTTTATTCACAGGCCAGAAAAGAACTGAACTGAAGGGTTCAGCCAGCCTGCTTATATAGAGCTCCACTACAACGCAACAGTAACCATTTTCTGTAACTATCCAATCACTGAACGTCACTTTCAATCCCTTATTTGCATATGTGGACCTGAGTGGAAACTATCTACAGTATCCCCCTGCTGGCCCAGGGTGAGAACTTCAGTACATAACACCCCTCCCCACCAAGATAAGGCGTGAGTTACAATCGTATATACAGCACTACACGTAATGGTTCAATTAGGCACAAAAGCATATCGGTTACATTTCACCTATTTCCATTAGACCGACAGTATTACATGTCCAACAACATAGTCCTTTAAATAAGTTGGGCACTTGGAAACTCTGCCAGACCGCAGGGGACCCATGTCCAGGGGGGCGCTCAATTCTTGCTGAAGCTGTGGCTGTGGCGCGACCCTAGGTGGCGTTGAAACCAAGTCACCTGGATCCGCTGCTGTGGGTGGAACATCCACAAGTGGAGTTGGCGGAATGTCAGGCAAGGCAGTGGTCTGAGTCTGTGGGAAGTCCGGCAGACCCTCTGAAGCAGCTTGGTTTTGCTCCACGCCTGCAGTTTGTGAGAGGTGTAGTTGGAGCCTCACCATCTGTAAGTGTCTGTTCCGGAGCCACAAACGCAGTTGGGGGCACTGCGGTAGTGTCCAAGTCCCCAACCCTGCACCTAAGCTAGTCTATGTGCCGGCGCCACAAACATCCATTTTCGAGTGCCACCTGGTACGAGTGAGGTCCAGTGACTCCCACTACTGTGGCTGGCACCCAAGGAATGTCCCCCACAAAGTTCCAGGCAAAGACCTGGTTTCCTGGAACAAAGGACCGTGGCGCGTGGGCACAGCCCGGGGGTTCGGCCACGGCAAAGTCCGGGTGCAGCCGGTCGAGCGATCTGAGGCGGCGGCCCATAAGCAGTTCAGCAGGACTCCACCCTGTGGCCGCATGAGGGGTGATGTGTTGCACTAACAAGTATTCAACGACCTGCTCGTGCCAGTCTCCCCGTTCCAGGCGAGTCAGTGCCTCTTTTGCCGAGCGCACCATTCTCTCTGCTTCCCCGTTGCTGGATGGATGAAATGGTGCCGTTATGGCATGGCGGATGCCCAGTCCCAAAAGATACCGCTCAAAAGTGCATGAGGTGAACTGCGGTCTGTTGTTGGAGACGAGGACATCAGGACACCCATGCGTCGCAAAGAGGCCTCGCAGCACCCGGATGACTGCCTCGGTAGTGGTGGAGGGCATCAGGGCCACCTCCAGCCATTTGGAATAGGCGTCCACCACTACGATAAAGGTCCGGCCATGAAAGGGGGCGGCCAGATTGTTGTGCACCCTCGACCAGGGTGTCTTTGGCGTCTCCCAGGTGCGTCCCTTAGCTGCCAGTGGTGCAGGCCTAGATTATTGGCACGCTTGACAGGCGGAAACCCAGGCAGTGATGGCATCGTCCATGTTAGGCCACCAGACGTAACACGGAGCCAACGCCTTCATTTTGACGATTCCCAGGTGCCCAACGTGCAGAGCCTCAAGGATGCGTTGACGGAGTCTTTGGGGAATCATGACACGGTCTCCCCACAGCAGACAGCCGCGATGAGCCGAGAGTTTGTGTTGTCTGGTTGTGAACAGCTGGAACTCAGATGCAAAAGGCCCTTGTGGCCACCCCCTCCACACCCAGTTGAGCACACGGCTGATGGTGCGATCCTGGGCAGATGCGGAGGCCACAGTGGCAGCCGATACAGGCACTGCTGGAAGATCCTCAATCAGGAGGAGCGATGAAGCAGGAGCCGGGTCTTCCACAAACGCTGGAAGAGGGCAACGGATGAGGGCGTCGGCATGGCCCATTGATTTCCCCGGGCGATCGATGGACGAGCCGGTAGTGGTAGGCAGCCAGGGAAACAGTCCATCGCAGCATGCACGGCGAGAGGACCGGTGGAGTTGGTCGATCACTGGCGAGGAGGCCCAGGAGTGGCTTGTGGTCGGTGATGAGGTGGAAAGTCCTGCCGTAGAGGTATTCATGGAACCTCTTCACTCCAGCCACAAGTGCCAGTGCCTCCTTGTCGAGCTAGCTGCAATTCCATTCAGTTGGAGATAGCGTCCTGGAAAAGTAGGCAAGTGGTGCTTCTCTTCCGTCTGGAAAACGGTGACTAAGAACAGTGCCAATGCCAAAAGGTGAGGTGTCGTAGGCAAGGACCAGCGGCCTGGCTTCACTGTACTGTACCAGCACACTGTCCGATGAAAGGAGAGCCTTGACTGCATTGAAGGCGGCCGTCTCCCGATGACCCCAGGACTAAGGTGTCTTCGTGCTGAGGAGTAGGTGAAGAGGCTCAGCCACCGTGGCTTTGTGAGGGAAGGAAAATGTTATAAAAGTTCAGCAGTCCCAGGAACGCCTGCTACTCCGTCTTGTTCTTTGGGATGGGGGCCTGCTGGATAGCGTGGATCTTGGATGTCGTCAGGTGAAAGCTGGAGGCGTCGACAAGATAGCTCAGGAACTCCACCTGTGGAACGGCGATCTGGCACTTCTCCCACTTTACCTTGAGCCTGGCCTCCTGGAACCTGGTCAGCATGGCGCAGACGCGCTCGAAGAGCTGCTGGTGTGAATCTGCGGACACCAAGACATCGTCAAAATACGGCACCATGCCCGGAAGCCCTTGCAGGAGACGCTCCATAAGGCTTGGAAGATGCCAGGAGCCATACTCACCCTGAACTGCAAACGGCGGCAACAGAATGCCCCTCGGTGGGTGACGATTGTCTGGGCTTCAGCGGTGGCATCATCAACGGGCAGTTGTTGATAGGCTTGGGCAAGGTCCAGCTTAGCAAAGACCTTGCCCTCACCCAGGGAATGCAGCAGGTGTTGGACAACAGGAACCAGGTAAGCATGCTGCTGAAGTGCCTTGTTGATCATGCACTTGTAGTCGGCGCAGATTCTCACCGACCTGTCCAGCTTAACAGGCGTGACGATGGAGGTTTCCCACTTGGCATGGTCAACCAGCTCCAAAACTCCTTGGGCGATCAGCTTGTCCAGTTGTTTGTCCACCTTAGCCTTGAAAGCAAAGGGAACCCGGTGTGGCTTTAGCTTGATGGGGGCGACCTGTGGATCAAGGCTAAAGGAGATGGGCGTACCTGTATATTAACCCAAAGTGCCGTTAAAAACCTCAGCAAAGTCTTTGACCGGACCCTCAGTCTCTGCGTTAGAGATGCAGTTGACGCCGGTGACTTCCAGGCCGAGGGCATCAAACCAGTCTAGCCCTAGGAGGCTTGGCCGCTGACCTTCGACCACCACCAGTCGAAGCAGGTCTGAAAAATCCTTGAAGGCGATACGGAACCGGCCAATGCCCACCACAGGAGTGTTGTTTCCCTGGTAGTCTCTCAGGTGTACGCGGTGAGAGTCGAGTTGCCTTTTGGACACTGGGTACCAGTCTTTTGATGGTGCTCCAAGACATGATGGACAGGGCAGACCTGGTGTCGATCTCCATGTCACATGGAGCTCCTTCAATGAGCACAGTGACGTTCAGCTTGCGTCGCATAGGCAAGTCGGTTTGGCCAATCGTGGTTCCAGACGGGCAGCGGCAGTTGGTGAGAGCGAAACAGCTTTCCTTGGCAGACTGGAGTGAAGACTTGGACTTGTGAGTCGGTGAAGGGGGGGTGTGAGACGGAGCCGATTGGCAGACCTTAGCGATGTGGCCCCTTCTGGAACACTTCCTACAGATGGCGTCTCTGAATCGACACTTGGCACGGGAATGGTTGCCTCCGCAGCCGGCACATTCCGGTTGGCCCTTGGACTTCTGTTGGAACTTCCTGCGCTCCCGCTTTGTCTGGTGCACGTCATCGTCTTCACTGGAGGATGCCTCATCACTGCTGGCCTCTTCATGATGCACTGGAACTGGCTTCCTAGCAAGACGTGGGCTGCTGGACTTGCAGATCTCAGCAGCTTCTGAGGCCACGGCCTCCTCAATGGCTTCTGCAGCGTGAGGTCTGGCTTGGCGAGGAGACACCATTGCAGATGGATGTCCCGGACCCCACAGACAATTCGATCCATCAGGGCATCGTCTAAGTCTCGGAACTCGCAGTGCATTGCAGCCTGTCGGAGGACGGCGGTGTAGTTGTTAATTGACTCCCCCTCTGCCTGGTTCCGGTGGTAGAATGCATGGCAGGCAGCAATCTTGGATGACTTTGGCGCGTAGTGGTTGCGGAGCTTCTCTTGAATCGTGTCCCATGGTGTTGCCTGGACTGCTACAGGCGCAACCAATGCTTGGGCCATCTCGAACACATCAGGCCCACAGAGGCTGAGGAATAGGCCTCGTTTACGCTCCTATGATACTTCCGTCAGCTTGGAGGTAGCAGTCGAACCAAGCGAGGTAGGAGTCCCATGATTCGGAGGCTGGCGCAAACGTCGGTAGAGGCACAAGTGAAGCCATTGTTCCAATGCCGATGTGGAAGCGATGGATGGAACACCGTGCTCTAGCCAGAACGGTCAGCTCTGAATTGGTTCTGTTCAGTGATTTCGCTCGGTGTTCCAGCTCAGTGATTCCGCTCAGAGGGTGGCTGCATCTGGCTGTGCTCTGTTGTCCATCGATCCCATCCTCGTCGCCAGCGTTAAGTTGTGGGTGAACATATCAGACGACACAGCGATTCTTCAAACAGCTCTTGTTTATTTACAGGCCAGAACAGAACTGAACTGAAGGGTTCAGCCAGCCTGCTTATATAGAGCTCCACTAGAATGCAACAGTAACCAGTTTCTGTAACTATGCAATCACTGAACGTCACTTTCAATCCCTTTTTTGCATATGTGGACCTAAGTGAAAGCTATCTAGTATCCCCTTGCTGGCGCAGGGTGAGAACTTCAGTACATAACACTGGGCATTACTGAATCAAAAGTTTCCCTTTTGCTTTGTTTTATTATACAGTGGTGCCCCGCAAGACGAACGCCTCGCAAGACGGAAAACCCGCTAGATGAAAGAGTTTTCCGTTTTGGAGGCGCTTCGCAAAACGAATTTCCCTATGGGCTTCCTTCGCAAGACGAAAGCCCATAGGGAAATCTCCAGGACAGTGGGGAAGACGCACTGCGCGTCTTCCCCACTGTCCTCGGACCTCCTCCGAAGGCTGGCGGTGGGGCGGAGAGACCTCCTCCCGCTGCCAGCCTTCGGAAGGCTGCTCCGAAGGCTGGCGGCGGGAGAAGGTCTCTCCACCCCACCGCCAGCCTTCGGAAGGCTGCTCTGAAGGCTGGCGGTGGGGCGGAGAGACCTTCTCCCGCCGCCAGCCTTGGGATGGCTGCTCCGAAGGCTGGCGGTGGGGCGAAGAGACCTCCTCCCGCCACCAGCCTTCAGAAGGCTGCTCCGAAGGCTGGCGGCGGGAGGAGGTCTCTCCGCCCCACCGCCAGCCTTCGGAAGGCTGCTCCGAAGGCTGGCGGCGGGAGGAGGTCTCTCCGCCCCACCGCCAGCCTTCGGAAGGCTGCTCCGAAGGCTGGCGGCGGGAGGAGGTCTCTCCGCCCCACCAGCAGCCTTCGGAAGGCTTCTCCGAAGGCTGGTGGTGGGGCGGAGAGACCTCCTCCCGCCGCCAGCCTTGGGATGGCTGCTCCGAAGGCTGGCGGTGGGGCGGAGAGACCTCCTCCCGCCGCCAGCCTTGGGATGGCTGCTCCGAAGGCTGGCGGTGGGGCGGAGAGACCTTCTCCCCGCGCCAGCCTTCGGATGGCTGTCCTGAAGACTTGCGGTGGGAGGAGGGTTTTCCTTCCCACCGCCAACTTTCAGAATGCTCTTCTGAATGTTGGCTTGGGGAGGAAAAACCCTCCTCCCACCGCAAGGCCCGGGAACAGAGGAGAAGCGCTGCACGCCTTCCCCTCTGTTCCCGTACCTGTCCTGAAGGCTTGCGGTGGGGAGAAAAGCCCTTCTCCGCACCGCCAGCCTGGCAAGCGGTCTCCATAGGAACGCATTAATTGATTTTCAATGCATTCCTATGGGAAACCGTGCTTCGCAAGACGAAAAACTCGCAAGAAGAAAAAACTTGCAGAACGAATTAATTTCGTCTTGCGAGGCACCACTGTAAAACGGCAACAAATTGGAAGGGACTAGTTTGTACAATGTAGTGGTAAGTGGGAAACAGCACTTTCAGACTTCGTACAGGCTATACCTTTAAAGTACACTCAGAATACATTCTTTGCCTCAAAGAATTCTGGGCCCTGTAGTTAACTCCTCACAGGGTAACCATTCCCAGCAATTCTTAAACTACAGTACCCAGAATTCTGTAGGGAGCAGATGTTTGATGTATTACTGTATTTTAATATTTGGTTGGAAGCCGCCCAGAGTGGCTGGGGAAGCCCAGCCAGATGGGCGGGGTATAAATAATAATATTATTATTATTATTATTATTATTATTATTATTATTATTATTATTATTATTATTTAAACCTATCACACAATCTAGGGGAAATTAAAACTTTGTGTGATCTGTTAATCTAGGGACCGGCTCCCCTCCCTTTCCTGGAAGACTTTTTTTGTGACAGACCTACAAGATACGGTTTGTAGAGAACTTCAACTACTTCAGGGCCCTATACCGATGCCGAGTACCTAATTATCAACTTGAGCTTTCAGCCACCGTTGTTTTACAAGCAAAGAAAAACTGGGAGCCTGAGCCCATCTCATCAAATCTGAGCTGTTAAAAGATTACACGAGTTGCAGACTCCAGCAGTTAAGGAGGAATTCAATTTTTCCTAGCACTTACTTGTATCGTTGCCAATGCAGTCTATAATCAAGCATACTCCCAAAGGCTTACTCCGCATTCTGTAATTGTTAAGGACCTGCATTGAATGACAAAATGTAATTATTTAGATCCTATCTCCAATACATGGACCTTCTCCTCATTCCCTTTTCCAAGGTATTTTTTGCCGAGCCTAGTGTAGTTCTACGGATAACTCCAGATGCCCTTCTTACTGTGCATTCATGATGATTAGTGCTCATTAGGGTATCGGAAGCAGTTATGAATAATCCCACTTCCTGTACAGTTTGTGCCTGCAAAAATCCCAGGGCAGACATCATCCTTTGGTGCCTGCCCCGTAACTTCCTGCTAAAATCCTGCGACTTCTTTTTTTATTTACTACAAATGTTCCAGTTTATTCAACACACTCCCCGCCTGACACGTTATTTTGTTGTAGCATCGTGCAAGAGTGCCCTTTCCCAGCAGGATGGCAATAATGTTGGGAAACATCTAATAAAGCAAAATGACGTATAAAGTAAAGGGACCCCTGACCAGTAGGTCCAGTCGTGGCCGACTCTGGGGTTGCGGCGCTCATCTCGCTTTACTGGCTGAGGGAGCCGACGTACAGCTTCCGGGTCATGTGGCCAGCATGACTAAGCCGCTTCTGGCGAACCAGAGCAGCACACGGAAACGCCGTTTACCTTTCCGCCGGAGCGGTACCTATTTATCTACTTGCACTTTGACGTGCTTTTGAACTGCTAGGTGGGCAGGAGCTGGGACCGAGCAACGGGAGCTCACCCCATCGCGGGGATTTGAACTGCCAACCTTCTGATCGGCAAGTCCTAGGCTCAGTGGTTTAGACCACAGCGCCGCCCACGTCCCAGAAAAATGTTGCATGGATTAGTACAAAATATCTACCTCTAACACACTAGTATTGTGAGGAATACACCTGCAAGAAATTCCTAGCCGAGTGGGGCCCTGAACCGAGTAAAGTAGACCTTAGATAACACAGATGTTGGCAGCGATAGTTTTTTGAAGAGACAATGGCTCTCACCTTCTGTAGGTCTGGGAGAGGTCTATGGGTTGTATCTAGACTACAGCTGCGATTCTAACCCTACTAACCTGGGAGTAACTCCCACTGAACTCAATGGGCAGACATGGTTAGTATTGTAGTCCAAGTTGGTTGGGCCTAGTTCCCAGGACTCCTCTAACTGGCCGCAGCTCCCCCCAGTCTCAAGTTGAGCAGACAAATGCTGGTGACAAGATGGTAAGAATCAATTGAATTGTAAAGGTACCCCTGACCATTAGGTCCAGTCGTGACCGACTCTGGGGTTGCGGCACTCATCTCGCTGTATTGGCCAAGGGAGCCGGTGTACAGCTTCCGGGTCATGTGGCCAGCATGACTAAGCCGCTTCTGGCAAACCAGAGCAGCGCATGGAAACGCCGTTTACCTTCCCGCCAGAGCAGTACCTATTTATCTACTTGCACTTTGACGTGCTTTCAAACTGCTAGGTGGGCAGGAGCTGGTACTGAGCAACCGGAGCTCACCCCGTCGTGGGGATTCGAACCGCCGACCTTTGATCCGCAAGTCCTAGGCTCTGTGGTTTAACCCACAGCGCCACCCACGTCCCTTAAGAGTCAATTAGCCCTCAGCTTTCGTTTAAAGCTCCAGTACTTGAGTCCTCACGCACAATTTCCTTTATCTGTAGCGTTCTAAAGGGCAGATCGTGCTGTGATTTTTGTGTGTGTTTGGCCCAGGGTCATGAAAATATAGTGGCAGGCACAGCAGAATAATTTAAAGAGGGAGAAACTTGTCACCCCTCACTTGCCTTCCAGAGTGCAATGCGTTCGACAGCTCTAAGAAAGGCACAGGAGAAAGAACAGCCATGTCCATTACTTAATTCATTACAGTGGTACCTCAGGTTACATACGCTTCAGGTTACAGACTCTGCTAACCCAGAAATATTACCTCAGGTTAAGAAATTTGCTTCAGGATGAGAATAGAAATTGTGCTCCGGTGGCGCGGCAGCAGTGGGAGGCCCCATTAGCTGAAGTGATGCTTCAGGTTAAGAACAGTTTCAGGTTAAGAACGGAACTCCGGAACGAATTAAGTACTTAACCCGAGGTACCACTGTACTTTCTAAAATTACATCACTTTCTGCACTGAAAGAAATGGTAGCTAGAAAAGACACAAGGGCCCACATATTATACGATACCTGTGCTTCAGCTCCTCCTGTTTCTGGTATTGATATGTTAACCTTTGCTGCTGCAAATACAAAATTCAATGTTGTTACAGTCATACCTTGGGATGAATACGCTTCAGCTTAAACATTTTCGGGTTGCGCTCTATGGCGACCCAGAAGTAACGGAGCGCATTACTTCCGGGTTTCGCCGCCTGCACATGTGCAGATGCTCAAAATGACATTATGCACATGCGTGGAAGCGGCGAAACGTGACCCGCGCAGTCGTGTCTTGCGTTCACTTCAGGATGCGAACGGGGCTCTGGAACAGATCCCGTTCGCATCCAGAGGTACCAGTGTATTTATGGAAGATCTGTATTTTCCTACAAAGTCATGTTTATTTTTAAAAAGGACAACAACACATAAAGACACATACACGAACAAAAAGCTGTGACATTATAGTAGGGATAGGAAAATGGGTGACCTCCAGAAGAAGAAGAAGTAGAGTTTGGATTTGATATCCCGCTTTATCACTACCCTAGGGAGTCTCAAAGCGGCTAACATTCTCCTTTCCCTTCCTCCCCCACAACAAACACTCTGTGAGGTGAGTGGGGCTGAGAGACTTCAAAGAAGTGTGACTGGCCCAAGGTCACCCAGCAGCTGTATCTGGAGGAGTGGAGACACAAACCCGGTTCCCCAGATTACAAGTCTACCACTCTTAAATTGAATCCAGATGCTAGATATATTTAGCACCATTTTAAAACACACACACGGCAACCAGCCTCCAGGGCTGGCACGCCTAGGCTGCCACACTTTGGGAAGGCCAACTAGGGCTGAAGAATGACTACCTGGAGCAGGTAGTCTCCCTCCTGGAACAGAGTGGTGTAGTGGTTAAGAGCAGTAGACCTTGGGCTAGTCACACTTCTTTGAAGTCTCTCAGCCTCGCTCACCTCACAGAGTGTTTGTTGTGGGGGAGGAAGGGAAAGGAGAATGTTAGCCGCTTTGAGACTCCTTAAAGGGAGTGAAAGGCGGGATATCAAATCCAAACTCTTCTTCTTCTTCTTCTTCTTCTTCTACACCACACTGGCTCTCACCACACTGGTTGAGTTACAATTCCCATCATCCCTGAACACTGGCTATGCTAGCGGGGGATGATGGGAGCTGGCGGGGATGATGGGAGTTGCCAAACCCTGATGGTACATTTCACCATCATCTATCCCAGCATTATAACTTTTCACCTGGTCTTATTATTATTATTATTATTATTATTATTATTATTATTATTATTATTATACCCCACTCATCTGGCTGGGTTTCTCCAGCCACTCTGGGCTACTTACAGCACATATTAAAAATTGTAAAACATCAGACATAAAAAAATTTCCCGATACAGGGAAACTCACAAAGCTATTTAATGCCAATTTGATTAAACAAAGAACGTCCTCGGGTAAGCATATGGGATCCAGAAGTGTGTTCAAGATCTGTGGCTGTTGAAATATGACTGTTAAAAACATATTAAAACAAATGGGGGGGATTTTGGTGCATATTCCTGCATAAAGAGATCCAGATGCCCGTGCATAAGACAGGCACTGAAGTACAGTGGTTAGAGCGTCGGGTTTGGGTATGGAAGATCTCAGTTCAAAACCTTTGATCTGTCTTTCACAGCACTCCAAAGAATGTTGGATGTTTTATTAACAAAACTACACTTCTGGATTGACAGTCCGAACAGTTCCGCCCTATACATGTTTACTCAGAAATAAGGCTCACTGAGCTCAATGGGGCTCACTTCCAAGTCAGTGGGTATAGGATTGCAGCACAAGGCTACTAAAGATTAATAGGCCTTACTTACCCTGAAAGGAACATTCTCCATTTGACAGCCTGTCTTGGTTCCCAACCTGCGAATGAAACCAGCAATTAATCACATTTCACTTCTTGTTGAAAATTCCACAGTGGAAATTATTAGGAAAGGGAGAGACAATATAAGAAGGCAAGTATTATGACAATACCTGGGGAAAGTTCATCAGGCTCCCCTTCCTATTTTAGAGCTTAGGGGTCAGCAAACTTTTTCAGCAGGGGGCCGGTCCACTGTCCCTCAGACCTTGTGAGGGGCCGGACTATATTGGGGGGGGGGGTGAACGAATTTCTATGCCCCACAAATAACCCAGAGATGCATTTTAAATAAAAGCACACATTCCACTTGTGTAAAAACACCAGGCAGGCCCCACAAATAACCCAGAGATGCATTTTAAATAAAAGGGCACATTCTACTCATGTAAAAACTGCCGACCTTCTAATTGGCAAGTCCTAGGCTCTGTGGTTTTTGGGTTTTGTGGTTTTTTTCTGTCAAGACTGGCCCGTACGGGCAGGGGTACCTTTACCTTTACCTTTAGGCTCTGTGGTTTAACCCACAGCGCCACCTGTGTCCCTGTTAAAAGTGCTACGTTGTGCCAAATCCAATTTTTAAAAGGACCTAAAGCAGCAAACTTGTCGATTCAGTCACTAAACCATGCTTTCTTATGTCCTCTTGGTATTACACCATAAGGTAAAGGTAAAGGTACCCCTGCCCGTACAGGCCAGTCTTGACAGACTCTGGGGTTGTGCGCCCATCTCACTCAAGAGGCCAGGGGCCAGCGCTGTCCGGAGACACTTCCGGGTCACGTGGCCAGCGTGACATCGCTGCTCTGGCGAGCCAGAGCCGCACACGGAAATGCCGTTTACCTTCCCGCTGGTAAGCGGTCCCTATTTATCTACTTGCACCTGGAGGTGCTTTCGAACTGCTAGGTTGGCAGGCGCTGGGACCAAGCAGCGGGAGCGCACCCCGCCGCAGGGATTCGAACGGCCGACCTTTCGATCGGCAAGTCCTAGGCGCTGAGGCTTTAACCCACAGCGCCACCTGCGTCCCCCGGTAGTACACCATCCTTTCTCCTAAAAGCATGATTGGACAAGCATTTCAGTGCATTGGGTTCACTCACACTTACCGCCGGAGGATCAGCAATAGACAGCTCAGGAAATGATGCCTGAAGTCTGTTAGCACATACAGGCGAAGTGCCAATGGCATGCTCTGGAGATGAAAATTGAACACAGGCTCTCACAAATGATATAAAACAGTCATAATTCCCTAGCAGCATAACTTTCTACTCCAGCCTTGTCCATTGCTTGATTTAATTTTTTTACTGTTTACTGTAACAAAGCACACGTCCTTCGTGGCACGTCCTTGCAGTTAATTTCTATTTAGCTCCATAATCATCAAATGATTAGTACTGACTCTGCAGTCTAATTGCAATGTTCCCCTATAATCCAGTTGTGCTTTGTCTCTTAACACTTTTAAGCGTGGAACTTAAAACTCATTGGGACTTAATTCTGAGTAAACACATTTTAAGACTGGGTCATTCATGGCCCTGGGCCATGGCCTATCGTGAACAAACAGCATACTGGCTGCTAAAACTGTGCCCCCACCCTCTTCCCAGAAGGAGAGGAGGAAAAAACACCCGTCTTCCCTTTACAGAACTGGGGGTCCTTGCACCCTTTCCATGAAATGTAAAACACTCAGGTTTGGCACAATCAGGGAAGACCTTGCGTTAAAGGAATAAATAAAGTGCCCTTCCAAACCTAGACAGCATCTTAAAAAGCAGAGACATCACCTTGCCGACAAAGGTCCGTATAGTAAAAGCTATGGTTTTCCCAGTAGTGATGTATGGAAGTGAGAGCTGGACCATAAAGAAGGCTGATCGCCAAAGAATTGATGCTTTTGAATTGTGGTGCTGGAGGAGACTCTTGAGAGTCCCATGGACAGCAAGAAGATCAAACCTATCCATTCTTAAGGAAATCATCGTTCAGCCTGGAAAGTGAGGTCCAGCTCCAAGGGCCTTCTGGCAATTTTCTCACTGTGAGGTGAGGTTACAGGGAACCAGGCAGAGGGCCTTCTCGGTAGTGGTGCCCACCCTGTGGAACGCCCTCCCATCAGATGTCAAGGAAATAAACAAGTAACTGACTTTTAGAAGACATCTGAAGGCAGCCCTGTTTAGGGAAGTTTTTAATGTCTGGTGTTTTATTGTATTTTTAATATTTGGTTGGAAGCCGCCCAGAGTGGCTGGGGAAACCAAGCCAGATGGTTGGGGTATAAATAATAATAATAATAATAATAATAATAATAATAATGAGTTAACTCTCTGTCATGGTCATTCCATTGGCTGGGAAACAGCTTTGACAGGTGGGGAGTGTAGCTCTGTGCGCTAAACTACCCAGGATTCTTTGCAAGGGATTGTTGTTGTTGGAATGCCTGCTTGGGAATACCCAAGTGAGAGGCTTTGCCACACAAAGCAAGAGCTCAACCACTGAGCTACAGCTCCTACCAAGAACGTCATGTTCAATTTCTCTTTAATACTCTATTCAACGTTAAAATTATTTCACAGCCTTACCTTCCTGCTTGAACTTCTGGATCCTCTTCACCAAGTCTCTCCTGTGCATGTGCAAGAAGCAATCTTCCAGAAAATCTAGGCGGTTAGGAGACACCAGGTCTAAGTTCTCAAGGTCAGTTATAATTGTCAGGAAAGTCTGTTAGAGAATTAGAACAAATGTATAAAACAGCAGACCAAGCAGTATGCATCCAACTTGCAAGTAGGCCAGAGAAACAAAATGGGAAACAATATGCTTTATTTTAATATTTCAGAGGCCATAAATATTTTTTTTCTTTTTGGTTGATGTGTACAACCAACACCGGCACTAGCGTTTCCTACATAGGCTACCTTGCGAGTAAGCGCAAAATATTACTCTGCCCATCTGAAAACACTGCAAAGTAGATTTTCCCCATTTTACAGATGAGGAACTGAGTCCAAGACACGGTGGCATGAGCGCAAAGCTGCCAACACTGTGAGTTTACCGCTGAGCAGAGATTGAGCCTGAATCTTATATGGAAAGCCCTAGACTTTTATTTACAGCAGGGGTGGGGAAACATTTTCAGTTCAAAGGCTACTTGGCTTTCTGGACAGCTTTCCAGGGGCCACATTCATTTGTTCAGTAAGCTAGTTTCTACAACAAAGGTCCGTACAACAAAGGTTTCTACAACAAAGGTCCTTGCCAACAAAGGTCTGTATAGTTAAAGCTATGGTTTTCCCAGTAGTGATGTATGGAAGTGAGAGCTGGACCATAAAGAAGGCTATCGCCGAAGAATTGATGCTTTTGAATTATGGTACTTTGGCCACCTCATGAGAAGAGAAGACTCCCTGGAAAAGACCCTGATGTTGGGAAAGATTGGGGGCACAAGGAAAAGGGGATGACAGAGGACGATATGGTTGGACAGTGTTCTCAAAGCTACCAGCATGAGTTTGACCAAACTGCAGGAGGCAGTGGAAGACAGGAGTGCCTGGTGTGCTCTGGTCCAGGGGGTCACGAAGAGTCGGACACGACTAAACAAAGTTTCTACAAAAATTCACACCACCCAGGCAAACAAGAGGCATTATAAGTGTTAAATGACATATTCCCGCCCAGCAAAAGCGCTCAAGGACCAGATATGGAAGCTTGGAGGACCACATTCAGCCCTGGGCCCAAGGTTAACTTAATCTCCTGGATCAAAAAGGGCCCTCATCGAAGAAACTTTCAGGTGGGAGAAGGGATTGCAGAAGTGTTGTTAGCTATCACACTGAGAGCTGAAAGAGAGCCTGAAGCTCTTGCAAGACCCACCAAAATAAGTTCTCAGATGAATGATTTTCATTTCTCTCCCCTGCTCAGTCACCTACAGAACTCTTGACTCATATCTAAGACATATCTCATGTACAGATGAGACATAATTCTAACTAATGTAAATACTGATATTCCCCTTGTGAGACACAGATCAATACTTTCAAAATTCCAATGCAGGAGCAACTGCACAATTAACAGCACCCTTTGTATGAAAAGAGAAAGAGGAACAGACAACTTCTTTCTTTTCTCTACTCAGTCATTTAGAGTTTGAATTTGCTCTGCTCCAATTCCTCAGAGCATGTAGCAGAGAAAACATGCAACTGAAAACCAGCTTTAGAAACAAGCAAATCAGGGGTGTTTTTTCAGAAGTGTGTTATTACATGAATAGAAGTGTAATAGAAGTTTTTTCAGAAGTGTGTTATTACATGAATTACATGAGTGCCTATGAAAAGATGCTTACATTTTTTTGTGAAATTCCAGGAAGGCAAAAAAAAAACAAAACTCATGAGTTGACAAGGCAGCCACCCAATGCCTTTCCACATTGCCCTTTGCTGTCTGGATTTGGTACCCGGATGGAATGACAGAACGATGCTCTCTGCTGAATTTAACATGATGGGCTTTGCTGCCTTTCGGACACGCCAAGACAACAGCTGTTTACAACAATGTCCGATCAAACCTGTTAATGTATTTGACTTTTGTGGGAACACATTCTTCCAACATGGCTAAAAAAGCCGCCTTTATTGGTCTGTCACCTGCCCCCAACTGTATTACCTGGGATATGAAGGCTTTCTAAAGACGTTAAAGCAAAGATTATCGGATAATGCACACAGTGACTTGCGATCTCGATCACACACAGTCTGTAGTCCGCTGGCAATAGGAGTACAATATGGGCATGTCTTTAAGTTAACATCTTACATTAAAAACCTGACAGTACCAAACTATTGAAGGCTGTTCACCAAAGCCAGACTAAACGTCTTTCCTTCTGCAGTGTTGGATGGCAGGTTGAGAGGAGTTCCCTACCAGGACAGACTTTGCTCGTGTGCTCAAGACATCGATTCCATAAAACATATTTTGTTGCACTGTGCAAAATACGAGCAAGCCAGGGCTGAACTGATATTACCCTTGCTGGTACCTTCCCCGGGAAAATCAGAGGCTCACTATGTCAGGTTCCTATTGGAAGACCAGACAAATGCTAGAACATTAGCAGTGGCAAAGTTTTTATCGGTGGTTGCAAGAACCAATGATCCCTATATTCTGAACAAAATGCTTGTTTAACCTGGTAGGCTGTATGAATTGTGTATTGCTTTGTAACAATTTGTTGGGTCTCTGGGCCATAATAAAGATTGATGATGATTCTTCCACCCACACATTTGAAAGGGCATTATAATACTAGCCCCATTGCTTTCTATCCTGATCTTTCTGTTCCACTGAATTTATTCATTCTGCCCTGATCACCAAAGTAGAAAAACGTATTCATCCAAGGGCCACATTGCCAATGGTGGATGGGACCAGGCAGAGCAACAGCTGCAACTCTTACGTTGGCAAGAGCTCACCATGGTTCCCACTTATCAAAACGGAGCATGCCCGAGCGGGATACCTGACAAAGCTCCCAGTTGCCACACTAAGAACCGCTTTTACAGAACTACAATTCCAATCGATGCGCTCGGTAGTGCTGGATGGACGGTATGGCAAAGTACATTACGAAGAGAGACTCTGTCTGTTTGGACAACCCTGTGTCGAGGACCTGTGCCATTATTTATAGCAGTACCTGTTATATATGGGACGCGGGTGGCGCTGTGGGTTAAACCACAGAGCCTAGGACTTGCCAATCAGAAGGTCGGTGGTTCGAATCCCCGCGACGGGGTGAGCTCCCGTTGCTTGGTCCCTGCTCCTGCCAATCTAGCAGTTCGAAAGCACATCGAAGTGCAAGTAGATAAATAGGTACCGCTCTGGCGGGAAGGTAAATGGCGTTTCCGTGTGCTGCTCTGGTTCACCAGAAGTGGCTTAGTCATGCTGGCCACATGACTCGGAAGCTGTACGCCGGCTCCCTCGGCCAATAAAGCGAGATGAGTGCCGCAACCCCAGTCAGCCACGACTGGACCTAATGGTCAGGGGTCCCTTTACCTTTTTACCTGTTATATATAGACCCAAGAGACCGACTTATAAAACCCCTGTTTATGAATGGAACACATTTGAATAGGGTGGAAAGGGTGAAATGGCTGCTGAGCAACACGGACGACTTTGTTACTTATAAAGTAGCACTCTATGCGCTGGCAGCTAAGATCAGGAGGAAGGAACTAGACAAAATAGCGGTCAACTGCTAAGGGGATTCGGATATTTAATTTGGCACATCTTACCTGAGAATCTTCTGCTACTCTATTCTATATGCAACATATAATTTTAGTAGCCGTGACCGTGGTTTTATTGCATGTCTGTGCCCAATGATTTTTATGGTTATTGTTGTTGTTGTTTTCCTGTTGTTTTCCCTTTTTGTTCTCCTTCTGAATGATGCCATTCACAAATAAAAAGTTTAATTGGAAATTGGAACTTTTACATTGGCAAAGAACTCTACATTCCAGCTGTGCAAAATTCAGAAGGTTTTTGACACAGCTACGTCTCTTCATCAGCCAAGCAAGAGGCATTATCACAGTTGCAACCTGGCATTCCACACCGGCAAAACCACTTGAGGGCAATGTGCAGCAGGACTGATGACAGTGCCAAGGGCCAGGGAGAAGCCTGGAGGGCCACACTGAGCTATCCTCGTACCTACGGGACCGCCTCTCCTGGTATGCCCCACAGAGGAACTTAACGGTCTTCAAACAAAAGCATCTTGGAGGTCCTGGGCCACAGGGAGGTTAGGCTGGCCTCAGCCAGAGCCAGGGCTTTTTTGGCTGTGGCTCCGATCTGGTGGAACGCTCTGTCACAAGAGACTAGGGCCCTACAGGATTTGACATCTTTCCGCAGGGCCTGCAAGACAGAGCTGTTCCACCAGGACTTTGGCCAGGGCACAGCCTGACTCCCTCCTTTGGCAATCCTCACAGAACTTCTAGCCCAATGGTTGCCATTAATTTGATTGGAATTAATTTTAAAATGAAATGATGTTTTATCGTTTTACTGTTGTTAGCCGCTCTGAGCCCGGCTTCGGCTGGGGAGGGTGGGATATAAATAAAATTTATTATTATTATTATTCGGGGTTTCCCAAACTTAGGTCTCCAGCTGTTTGTGGACTACAACTCCCATCATCCCTAGCTGGAAGTTGGTCAGGGGTGATGGTAACTGTAGTCCAAAAACAGATGGAGACTCAAGTTTGGGAAACACCGCTCAAGGTTTCCCCCCCTCAAACTTCCTTCCTTCCGAGTATCTGTTCTTTTTCCATTAAAAGGAAGCATGCGGCTTTTCACACAAAGGAGGCCTTTAAGCTTCACAGTTTTGTGAAGCGCCAGGATTTCAGAAAGAGGTAACAAACCTTCTCTTTTGTTGTCTTCCCATAGGATGCATCGTTCATCATGAGGAACATAAAGGAACGCAGATCTTCTTCATCCAGTTCCTTGCTGATTTCTGCCATTAGCACCCTGCGCACAAACACAGAGAGTTGCCATTTGAAATTAATTCACAATCCCATTTCTCTTGATGACGGGGTCAGTCAGTATTTCCCATACCACACACAATTCCTTCCTGAACCAATTTTTTAAGCACACACAAAGACACCCTGCTTTTTTACACTACAGTGGTACCTCTGGTTAAGTACAGTGGCGCCTCGCAAGACAAATGCCTCGCTAGACGAAAAACGCGCAAGACGAAAGGGTTTTTCGTTTTTTGCGTTGCTTCGCAAGACGATTTTCCCTATGGGCTTGCTTCGCAAGACAAAAACGTCTTGCGAGTTTACTTCCTTTTTCTTAAAGCCGCTAATACCCAGCGAATCTGCGCTCCGCAAGACGAAAAAATCGCAAGACGACACAACTCGCGGAACGAATTAATTTCATCTTGCGTGGCACCACTGTACTTAATTCATTCCGGAGATCCATTCTTAACCTGAAACTGTTCTTAACCTGAAGCACCACTTTAGCTAATGGGGCCTCCTGCTGCCGCCGCGCCACCAGAGCACGATTTCTGTTCTCATCCTGAAGCAAAGTTCTTAATCTGAAGCACTATTTCTGGGTTAGCGGAGTCTGTAACCTGAAGTGTATGTAACCTGAGGTACCACTGTACAGTATTTATGCTCATGGACTGGAACAATCATTCTCCACCTGCTGTCCCAAAAACATTTAACTAGGGGAATTAAACACAATGGGTTATGATCCTTCACTCATGGAAGTCTCTTGGTTGCAGTGAGTGGAATTGGAGGAGAGTGGTTTGGCTGGTTCCCTCTTCTCTCCTGAGCTACTCTTGATCCTTTCAAACAGTGTAGGAAGTTGCAGGAAAAAGGGGAAGTTTGCTAAAAAAAATCACCCATCTTTCCCATTCTGTTCATGGAAAGCTCAGCTGGAGGAAACAACCTTCTGGGAGTAGAAGGACACAACTGGACTTATTTCCGAAGGAAGAAATGCACAGAACTGCACTGTGAATTGCAAGGAATGACTGAATATAGGCTGTTGTCAGTCCAGGGTACCCATTCTGAGAGTGAATTTCTGCTGTATTTATGCACTGAATATAACAGGAGCGTTTCATCACTGCCAATGCAGACTTGTGGCAGAATTTCTCACCTCTGAAGGAAGTTGCCCTATCCTGTATCTGAATAAGAAGCTGCTTTGACATGAGACAAGAGGCATGGCAAAGTCCAGGTCAGTGATTCAGGCAGGTGAGCTCCTGAAAAACTGAGTCCTTCTTAGCCTTGCACAATGTGCTGCTCATTTAATGCTGCGTGGGAGACACCGAGAAGCTGAAAAGTGGGACTGAGAAAGAAGTCATATACCTGCATATACAAGTACAGTCCCTGACATCTCCAGCTAGAGTTAGAACAGGCTTCTATTTGAAAAGCCACTTCTGGTCGGCTTGGACCAGCCTTCCCCAAGTTGGTTGTTTTAAAACTCCAAATCCCATCATCTCTAGTAGCCACGATGGCTGGGGCTGATGGAAGTCTGATAAAGGCTCGTGTACACAATACAGAGCCTACATTGGCTCCCAGTATGTTTCTGAGCACAATTCAAAGTGTTGGTGCTGACCTTTAAAGCCCTAAACAGCCTTGGTCCAGTATACCTGAAGGAGCCTCTCCACCCCTATTGTTCCGTCCGGACACTGAGGTCCAGCACCGAGGGCCTTCTGGCAGTTCCCTCACTGCGAGAAGCCAAGTTACAGGGAACCAGGCAGAGGGCTTTCTCGGTAGTGGCGCCCGCCCTGTGGAACGCCCTCCCACCAGATGTCAAAGAGAAAAACAACTACCAGACTTTTAGAAGACATCTGAAGGCAGCCCTGTTTAGGGAAGTTTTTAATGTTTAACCGACTACAGTGGTACCTCAGATTACAGACGCTTCAGGTTACAGACTCCGCTAACCCAAAAATAGTGCTTCAGGTTAAGAACTTTGCTTCAGGATGAGAACAGAAATCGTGCTCCGGCAGCACGGTGGCAGCAGGAGGCCCCATTAGCTAAAGTGGTGCTTCAGGTTAAGAACAGTTTCAGGTTAAGAACGGATCTCCGGAACGAATTAAGTACTTAACCCGAGGTACCACTGTATTGTATTTTAATATTTTGCTGGAAGCTGCCCAGAGTGGCTGGGGAAACCCAGCCAGATGAGTGGGGTATAAATAACAACAACTACAACAACAACAACAACAAATAAATAATAATAATAATAATAATAATAATAATAATAATAATAATAATATTAATGCTCCTGACTCAGCAGAAGGCATTCTTTCCCCCTCACAGCGGTCTGGTTTACACAACACATTCAAACTATAGTTTGAAACAAACCAAGGCACATTGCTCAAAAGCTCCTGAATTGCTCCTGCTACAGCGCTGCTGACATAAGCCAGAGTCTGGCGAACCAGGTTATCTAAATACTGTTTTGTGGTTTGTTTCCTGGCATGCATTGGGTGGGGGTTGTGGTGGATGACACTGGACACGGGGACAGAACCCACTTGCCCCTTCTTCACATTTCATGCCCACATGGGAGTTGGAAAGCATGGCGTTGATCTGATTTACTATCTTGATTTAATCTGGATGTTTTCCTCTGGAGAGAGAAGAGGAAAGAATACGGCACTGCAAAATAAATGCTGAAGCCCTACCAAAATACTGCCATCTGATCTGTCTTGATGTTTAAATATGGAACAGCCAAAAAAAATGGGATGAAAATGATGTATAGATGGTATATTACACCTGTTAAATTACCTAAAATATATAAAGTTAGCAACAAATGTTGGAAATGTAAAGAAGGAACATTTTATCACATGTGGTGGGAATGTAAAAAAGTGAAAAGCTTCTGGGAAATGATATATGAGATGAAAAAAATGCTGAAATATACATTCATAAAGAAACCAGAAGCATTTTTACTGGGCATGGTAGGAAGTGATATAAATAGAAAGAATGTAAGCTGTTTTTATATGCAACGACGGCAGCAAGAATATCATTAGCACAAAAATGGAAGCAAGAAGAATTACCGACGAAAGACGAATGGAGGATGAAATTAATGGACTATGCAGAATTAGACAAACTAACAGGAAGGATTCGAAATCTGCGGGACCAGAAATTCACAGAAGACTGGTGTAAATTTACAGACTATTTGAAAAGTAATAGTGATGATCAAACTACGTTTGTAGGTTTGCAAGAAGTTTTGTGAGGTGGATTATTGAAACTACTGCAAAAATGGATAAATGGGAGGATGATTAGTTAAGATAATTAAAGGCAATATGAATTTAAGAAATGCATAAGAAGTGGTTAAAACGGGGGCTCATCAGAGGTGCTGATGGGAGTCCATAAAAAGATTGTATAAGTGGTGATGTTTTGTGGTATGTATCATAATTCATATGTTAAAATTAATAAAAATTATTATATTAAAAAAAAATGAAACAGCCAAGTGAATGTGGTTACCTTAAATCACTAGCCGCGGAGGAAACAGATGCACTGAACTCACCTGTACTTTGGTATCAACGGGGGAAACTGAGACAAATTGGCTTCCACAGCTGCCTTCCTAGTCCCCAGGACTTTCCTCAGCAAGTCAAATCTCTTCAGTCTGTACAGGAGTTCGGACAAAGTGCTGAGCGTCAGTATCTCCCTCTCGTTCAAAGCCATGAAGAGTTTCCGGGTCTCTGCCGCAGGTACGTCAGGAACAAGATCTCGGCACAAATATTGCATGGTTTCCCTTTCCTCTGCGTCCAGTTCCTGTTCAATTCGGTGAAGGAGGACAGCGGGCACTTGGGGAACTGTCATCACAAGCCACTGTCCCTTTAAAAAGTCGTGCGTGTTTGCTAAACAGGAAAGCCAAGTCATGAGCCTTTTTCTTCTGAACACAATAGCCTCCTTTCCCCTTGGTCTCCAGCAGCCGGGCTTTGCTTTCGGGTCTTTAATGTGAAAAATAAAAGCTGTATGAAGAAGGAGAAGAGAGAAAAAAAAAAGACCAAGAGTTGCACAATGTACAGAACTGTACCCAAGACACACTTAAGTTTGTTGTCTCATCCGCTGCAATCCTTAGGTCAAGCTTGGCTCTTGAACTGCTGAAGTTCTGTAAAAACCTGCTTTTTTCTTGATTGCACAAGACTCAGACTGAATGTAAAAATGGAATGCCCAGTTCACACCAAAATTTTTATCAATCGCACCGGTTGGAATGCCCAAGAGGAAGCAAACTAGTCAAAAAATACACGGTGAAACAGAGAAGTCAAATTCCGATAAACTACTCCCACACAGTTGAAGTCTTTTTTTATTGTTATTCTAAGAGGTGGAGAGGGCTAAGGATGAGAGAAAGTGGCTTCTTTAAGGCTGGTTAGTGAGGCGATGGCAGCTCAGTCTTTTGCAAAGTAATCCTATACAGTGCTACCTCAGGTTAAGTACGTAATTCGTTCTGGAGGTCTGTTCTTAACCTGAAACTGTTCTTAACCTGAAGCGCCACATTAGCTAATGGGGCCTCCTGCTGCTGCCGCCGCACTGCCGGAGCACAATTTCTGTTCTCATCATGAAGCAAAGTTCTTAACCCGAGGTAATATTTCTGGGTTAGCGGAGTCTGTAACCTGAAGCGAATGTAACCTGAAGCGTATGTAACCCGAGGTAACACTGTACAGATCCCCAGAGGAAGCCCTGTTTAGGGAAGCTTTTAATGTTTAACAGACCACTGTATTTTAATACAGTGGTACCTCAGGTTAAGAACTTAATTTGTTCTGGAGGTCTGTTCTTAACCTGAAACTGTTCTTAACCTGAAGCACTACTTTAGCTAATGGGGCCTCCCGCTGCATGATTTCTGTTCTCATCCTGAAGCAAAGTTCTTAACCCAAGGTAATATTTCTAGGCAAGCGGAGTGTGTAACCTAAAGCGTATGTAACCTGAAGCGTATGTAACCCAAGGTACCACTGTACTTTGTTGGAAGCCGCCCAGAGTGGCTGGGGAAACCCAGCCAGATGGGCGGGGTATAAATAAATTATTTTAATAATAATAATAATAATAATAATAATAATAATAATTGCAGTGTCTTCCAACTGAAAGCTTATAAAAATTATGGAGGGGAAGGAAAATACAGTACAGTGGTACCTCGGGTTACATACACTTCAGGTTACACACTCCACTAAGCCAGAAATAGTGCTTCAGGTTAAGAACTTTGCTTCAGGATAAGAAAAGAAATTGGGCTCCTGTGGCACGGCAGCAGCAGGAGGCCCCATTAGGTAAAGTGGTGCTTCAGGTTAAGAACGGACCTCCGGAATGAATTAAGTACTTAACCCGAGGTACCACTGTAGTACAGTGGTGCCTCGCAAGACGAAATTAATTTGTTCCGCAAGTTTTTTCTTCTTGCGAGTTTTTCGTCTTGCGAAGCATGGTTTCCCATAGGAATGCATTGAAAATCAATCAATGCGTTCCTATGGAAACCGCCTTCAGACCAGGTCCGGGGACAGTCTGTCCCCCAACCTCTTCTGAAGGCTGGGGGGGGGGACAAGGGCTTTTTTCCCACCACCAGCCTTCAGAAGGCTGTTCTGAAGGCTGGCGGTGGGAAGAAAAGCCCTTCTCCCCACCTCCCGCCCCACAAGCTCCGGGGACAGGAGGGCTTTGCTACCGACCGCCAGCATTTTAAAAGCCCCCGGGACAGCGGAGACTTCTCTGCCGTTTCTCCGCTAACCCGACGGCTTTTGAAGGCAGGCAGGGGGGGGAGCAAAGACTTTCGCCCACCACCGGCCTTCAGAAGAGGTCCAGGACCTCTTCTGAAGGCCGGCGGTGGGCGAAAGCCTTTGCTCCCGACAGCCAGCATTTTAAAAGCGGTCCAGGATAGCGGGAAAGCGCAGCGCAATTCCCTGCTATCCCGGACCGCTTTTAAAATGCTGGCGGTGGGGAGCAAAGCCTTTCGGCCCCCGCCGGCCTTCCTGGACCTCTTCTGAAGGCCGGAGGGGGGCGAAAGGCTTTTCTCCCCACCGCTAGCATTTAAAAGAGGTCCCCGGAGATTTCTTTCTTCGCAAGAAGAAAGCCCATAGGGAAATTCGTCTTGCGGAACGACTCAAAAATGGAAAACTCTTTCGTCTTGCGGGGCCCCACTGTACAAGAGGACTTGTTGAATTCAGTGGCAGCTACTATAGCTTAAACCAGGCATAGGCAAACTCCAGCCCTCCAGATGTTTTGGAACTACAATTCCCATCATCCCTAACTAAAAGGACCAGTGGTCAGGGATGATGGAAACTATAGTCTCAAAACATCTGAAGGGCCAGAGTTTGCCTATACCTGGCTTAAACCCATTGTCTGCCAATCCATCACAAAAGAAGGGAGGATTTCCCTGCTTGTGCACTTATGACATTTTCCTAGGTTTGATGCAGAAAGAATTCAAAGAGACAATGAAGAAGAATGCCAAGGATCAAAATACTTAAACCTGGAATGACTGCCTGATACATAAGAGAACTGATAGGAAGGGTTGGAGAAGGACTATGATGGGAGTCTTAAAGGGACAGACTCTCTTTTCCCCAAATAATATCAACAAATAAGACTTTTGGGTTGCCCTAGTTAGGCAGGTTCAAATCCGCATTCTCCATGAGGGGAAAAGGGGGGTGAGATACTCTGCCTTAAATTCCTTAAAGGAAGGGCAGGATCAAAATGAAATGAAATAAAAAGTACGCTCTTCCCACACTGAAAAGGAGTACAGTGAAGACCTACTCTGAAAGAGAATTTCAGAAAATTTCAAATAAAGCAACCGTGAGACTAAGGTTGCAATTGTTGAACGGTCACTTTAAAATGTGAAGGTTCATTACTGTTTCACAAGTTGTGTATGTCTTTAAGGGCCAGGACCAAGGCAAATAACGAGATCCCAGTCTTGCAGCTGTGAAACATAGCAGGTGCTGTTAGGTTGTGTTAATTAAGCTGTGTCAGCATTTGGGCATAGTATATAAGGAGCAGCGCCTAGCTCCCTCTTTACCCAGGGGGATGGGTTGGTGGTTGGGTCTGGTTTGTTGTTGATGTATTTAGTGTATAAGGAGTTTTTGTTTTTGTTTTTAAAACCTTGTTTAGGTTATTTTTGAGTCCACTTTTAATGCATGGTCTCCCCAGCAAGCTCTCTGCAGCGCTACTAAACTGCAAATAGCCAACAGCAATATTATGCGTCTTTATGTGGGAGGAAGCCCCACTGAATACATTTCTGAATAAAGTACTGAATAGGATTTATGCAGGCTATAGAGTTTTTGATCAGAGAACCACTGGCTCTGCTATTAAATGTGCGCTCCCACTACCGGCAGACAGCATAAAATCTGCAGTCCATATCTATCTTGCCATTTGTTACAAAATACGGCATTTCCCCCCAAACCAGCATTGATCCAAATTGAAGAAAAGGAGGACCCAACTGCATTTTAAGAGACACCCAGCCTCTTTCCCAATAATGACCTATGAAGATCCAAAGACCAGGTTAAGCCCAATAATAGGATACAAATGACCAAAAGAATATTCTTTGAAATTTCAGCAAAGACATGACAAATCAAACCTACCTAGAAATTAAAACTGCCTCTTCATAAGCTGGCTGGATCCTTCTGCTCATGGGCAAAAGTCCTGAGAAATTAAAGCCTTCTGTATCGGCTGTCCAGATAATGTTTTCAGTCCTGAAATTAGCTCCTGGGGGACCAACAATGACAGAGGATGTGGGCTCTCCATTATCTGATCAGAAACATTATTGCCACAGGAAATACCACTCTTTACACTCAGCGAAGAAGAAAGTCATGTCAACGACATTCCACACATCACATGCATACTTTTAAAAATCAGTCATCCCCCTTGATGTATTTTCTTGCAAAACAAATAAGGAAGCCAAGGGGCAGAGAACATATACATTTCTCCTTTTCTCACACAAACACACCCAGCATACCTGACCACCCCCACCATTCAGAAAAGCGCCTGCCATTAAAAAACAACAATGCTTAAATTTCTAAATCCCCCTTTTTAAAAAATGAAACAAAAAATGCATAGTGCCCACAGATGCCAAGTTGGGGGATTCCTGTCTTATTTGGTGACCATTATAGTATCCCTGCTGCGTGACAATTTGTTTTAAGACATCCATAACCAATTCTTCCACAGTTGTGTAGCTCCGGGTTCCTCGCTGAGTCTAGACTTCTAAAGATAAAGAACATTAAACAGTCGCAGGACTAGGTCACCTGACAGGATAAACCAATCTATGGCATGATGAGACTGCTGTGGTGTGTGGAGCTAACACAAAGTTTGGCTTAGTGTGTTGTGTGAAGCGGGATTCATGGTTAAGCGCCTCCCTCACTAGCTACGAAATTATCTCAGGGTGGCAGTAAAAAGGACTGCGAACGAATAAAGTCCCATAAGGCTCCTCTCTGGGAGCCTACATGTTCATGCAGGCTTGGAAAACCATCGTTTGGCTTGCTGTGTCGCACATAGCAGGGTCACACACTCTCAGAATAAAAGCATAAACAATTAACGAGTAATAATAATTCCAGATTAGTAGCCATAGTAGTACATTAGTAGCCATAATGTACTACTGAAACTTCCTGGTTTCTCTCTCCTCTACCCCCTCCTACTTTAATTTAAAGTAATATGATCCTGCTCACTGGAAGGACAGATCGTGAAGCTGAGGCTCCAATACTTTGGCCACCTCATGAGAAGAGAAGACTCCCTGGAAAAGACCATGATGTTGGGAAAGATGGAGGGCACAAGGAGAAGGGGACGACAGAGGATGAGATGGTTGGACAGTGTTCTTGAAGCTACCAGCATGAGTTTGACCAAACTGCAGGAGGCAGTGGAAGAGAGGAGTGCCTGGCGTGCTCTGGTCCATGGGGTCACGAAGAGTCGGACACGACTAAATGACTAAACAACAACAACAACAACATGATCCTGGTCATGTTGTGCGGATGCCTTCCATAGCAACTACTCTATTCTGAACTTAAAAATGGAAAGTGTAATGCTGGTGGTCAACAAAAGAGGTTTAAAGACTCTCTCAAGGCAAATCTTTAAAAACGTAGTATAAACACAGACAACTGGGAAACACTGGCCTGTGAGTGCTCCAGTTGGAGAACAGCCTTTACCAAAGGTGTCATGGACTTTGAAGACGCTCGAACTCAGGACAAAAGGGAGAAATGTGCTAAGAGGAAGGCACGCTTAGCAAACCCTCAACGTGACCAACTCCCACCCGGAAACCTATGTCCCCACTGTGGAAGGACGTGTGGATCCAGAATTGGCCTCCACAGTCACTTACAGACTCACTGTTAAGGCTGTATTCATGGAAGACAATCTTACTCGACTATGAGTGATCCCCAAAGAAGAACAAGGATATGATCCTGGAAAAGGAACAGGTGGACTCTTCCATTTCCTGGATTTCATACGGAAACAAATGGGTATGGAATTTCCACAGCTGCTCCAATCCATCTTTTGACCAGTGAGGAGGTCTGGCTACACCCAAGTTGCTTGGAGAAACAGTTAGGGGATGGGCAGATTTCAGGCTTGCGAGATGTACTTTGTGTAAAATAGTGGTTCAGTGAGTGGACGTATGTTAGGAATTCAGGAACCACATGCTCAGGCCAGAGATTGGAGGTCAATATTGGAAGAAAGTCACACCTTTGACAGTTTTGTTGTTTCTAGACAACTGGGAGTCAGACACCCTTGTTGGTGATCTACTGCAAATCACCCAATTCCTGACTGAGCTGCATTTTCCCCTCCTCAGTCATGTACAAATAATATATTTAAAGCAGTGGTGTCCAAACAGTTTTGATGAAGTGAAGGGCCATGGGGGCCGACCCACCTTTTTTTAGGGTTGGAGTTGTTGAGTTTCTTTTAGAATTGAAGTTGTTACCTTTTTTTTTAGGATTTTACCCCAAGAAATAGACTGCCACAGGGGCCAGATTAAACCGACCAGTGGGCCAGATTAGGTCCCTGATACGGACTTTGGACATGCCTGATTTAAAGCAAACACACCTTAAAAACAACATTGGGAACTGTAGGTTGTGAAAGGTGCTGTGAATGGTAGCTCTGTAACTACAATTCCCAGGAATCTTTTTTTTGTGGGAGAGAGGCTATGTGATGTACATATATAACCCCTTTGTTGCTAATTAGGATGTGGGGCTTTCCTCTGGGAAACTCACAAGAACTCCAGGCTAAAGGGGAAATAACTAATAATTCAAAATGACGTATGTAATCACATGCTCTTTCAAGCATGTGAATGAGAATTTCTCTTGGGGGGGAAAACGCTTGCTTTTGAATATAATTATGATTCAAACAGGAAACTCCAAAAAGACACCTGTCTGGTAGAAAATAAACCTCCATACCTAAATCCTTTAAATGTTATGCAGGTGGGGGATTTTTTGCCTACCCACTTGTTCCAATCATTCATTTCTGCAATCTAAGGTAATACAGTAAAGGATGCTATCATAAATAGGCTTAATTGTAAATAACTGGATTTTTGTGCCTTTTAAAAAAACCACTTCAAGTTAATGAATCTGGAATTAGGGTTCCAGGCTGTTATGTTGCTTTGCTATGCATTCCTGCCATTGCATCGCTATTGTTGCGTTGAAATTGGCTCTTGGCATATTTACGTGGCAGTTTTCCGAAAACCCATTAAAGTGACCAGAACAACTGTTCACTCTGAAATCATGCGCTTGCTTACAAAGGTTCTGTTACCTTCCAACAAAACCACTGGGGTGAAGATATCAATAGGATAGGAATGTTAAGAAAAGTTAAGAAATTTGATTATAATTGGAATATTATTTTTTGAATGATGATATTGCAAAACTGCTACATTTAGTTACAAGGAAATTCAGATGGAAGAGATTAGAGGAAGTCAAGCAATGTTTATGAAGTTGGAAGTTCAACTCATTAATTAAATTTTAATGTCTATGTGTTTGTGGTTATATTTTTGGTTATTATTTGCTATATTTGTTGTATTCCTTTTTTCTTTTTCTTTTCTTTTTGTTTCATTGGTTTTATAGTATGTGTTGTATTTGTATGAAACTTAATAAATATTATGGGGGGGGGGGAAGAGATCAACAGGAAAGTGCTCTCACTGAGCTCATGTAAGAAGTTTTTTAAAAACGTCTCCTTGACTTTCTTCTCTTGCGGAAGGCAGGCAAAGATAGAAAGGTTAAGCCATTCTCGTCACAGCCTCGGATGTTCCCTTTTCCTTTAAAGAATAACCCTTAAAATAAGAATAATGCTGGCGGAAACAAGGGCAACGCGTAACGCCCTTCTAATGCGTATGTACTTTGGCCAGAAACAAAACCGAAACGGCGACCTTGGCGCACAAAGCGCGCTTATCTTGTTATCACCCGATGCAATTCTTTTTTATATAAAAAGCGGTTTATGTCGCAGCTCTGACGTTAACCCTCGAAGTAGCCTTTCCTTACAAGCCGACTTCCTTAAAATAAAAATAAAAATCTTTCTTCAGAAGTATCCCCAACGTTTAATGGGGTCAAGAGCAGAGGAGCCGCAGCTGGTACCTCTCCAAAGAGGAGAGACGCGCCGCGGAAACTTGCGAGCGCGCGATTCGGCGCGGCTTACTTCCGAGTAAACCTGCAGGGGCTCGCGAGAAACGGGCGCCGATCCCTCCTCCTCCTCCTCCTCCTCCTCCCACCCCATTCACACGACTTTGGAGTTATTCCAAGCCGCACTTTCAGAAGCAGCCCGGTTTTGGCTTGCGGTTCCTTTTCCTCACCGCCTTACAAAGCGCGCCATGCCGGCGACACCGCTCCTTACCTCTGAGCAAGCCCTACTCGCACCACCTCACTTCCCGATCCGCGCTCCCCGGTGTCTTCCCCTTCTCAAGATGGCAGTCTCCAAACTTCGGCGTCCGCCATTACCCGTTCTGACGAACAACCGCTTTGTTGGCCAGGCTCCCTTTTTGGGGAGTGGCGCTGAGCGGCTCGCAGTTCCTGCGCAAACCAGAAGAGCGAGTCAGTTTCCTTCCCACGCGCAAGGAAGCCCCGACGGCGCGCAACCGGATCGGACCGCAAATGCTTAGCAAATAAAATTTTAAAAAGGGAAACAAATGCTCCAGAGCTTCCTCTACAACAAAACTGGACGATTTCCTCTTTCCCGCGCCAATACTGAATGGAAGAGTCATTCAAAAGCAGTGGTTGGGGGCGGGCACTGGGATTCCCTAGAGGGGTGCAGAAAGTATAAATAACTGACTTTTCAAAGCTGGTATCCTTGGGTCAAGTTCAGCCATTTTGTTGAATTAACGTTTTAATTGGAAATGGGCAGTTCCGATTTTATGTTTAATTATGGCCTGTGTTGCAATCTTTCCTTAGTGGGTTGCGGGAAGCTTTGTGTTACCTACTAAAGTTCGCACCCTGGGCCAGCAGGGAGATACTGTAGATACTTTTCACTCAGGTCCACATATGCAAATAAGGGATTGAAAGTGTCATTCAGTGATTGGATAGTTACAGAAAGTGTTACAGTTGCGTTGTAGTGGAGCTCTATATAAGCAGGCTGGCTGAACCCTCTAGTTCTGTTCTGTTCTGGCCTATGAATAAACAAGAGCTGTTTGAAGAATCGCTGTGTGGTCTGATATGTTCACCCACAACTTAACAGATTGTAGTTGGGTTTGTGGTTGGGGAAGGGTTATGCTTGGGACAGTGACGTTTATGATGCAGCGTTTATGTATGTGCGAGAATATATATGTGTGTATGTGTGTGTGTATATATATATATATATATGTGGGGTCACGAAGAGTCGGGACACAACTAAACAACAACAATGTATGTATGTGTGTGTGTGTGTGTGTGTGTGTGTGTGTGTATGTATATATATATATAACCTCCTTTGGGAGGTATTAGAATTTTATTTGCCGGTTTTAGATAGATTGCGCCTCGCCGCCTGAAATTCGTTACTTTGCAAGAGCTTTTTCCTCCCACAAACCACAACGGAAGTCAAATTAAACCGAAAGAAGAGGATGCAACCCAGGAACTGAAAATATCAATGGACATGAAGCACTTTACATGGGGAAACCCAGCCTGATGGGCGGGTTATTATTTATTATTATTATCAGGCTGCAGTTGTAGACACACAGTTTTTATATCTATCCCTTCCAAAGGAGCCCAAGGTACCAAACAATAATACTTGAGAATTGTCACTGAGCATAGAAGGGCCTCACTTCTCAGTAAACAAAAGGATTGTACTGTTAGTACAGTGGTACCTTGGGTTACATACGCTTCAGGTTACATACGCTTCAGGTTACAGATTCCGCTAACCCAGAAATAGTGCTTCAGGTTATAGAACTTTGCTTCAGGATGAGAACAGAAATCGTGCTCCAGCAGCGCGGTGGCAGCAGGAGGCCCCATTAGCTAAAGTGGTGCTTCAGGTTAAGAATAGTTTCAGGTTAAGTACAGACCTCCGGAATGAATTAAGTACTTAACCCGAGGTACCACTGTACAGGAAACACTGATTTATAGGAAACACTGCATGTCTGCTCAGAGGTTAAGTCCCACAGAGTGCAGTGGGGCTTACTCCCAGGTAAGTGGAGGTAGGATTGCAGCCTCGGGGTAGGTGGGGGGAGAAGACCCCATTAGGGAACCTTACAACAGTTTGGGGATGCTTGGCAAGCTCCCTTCCACATTAAGTCTCCAGTCATGCACAAGGCTTACTGAAGTCAACACATTTGTTTTTGAGTAAATATGTTATGTGGGACGCGGGTGGCGCTGTGGGTTAAACCACAGAGCCTAGGACTTGCCAATCAGAAGGTTGGCGGTTCGAATCCCCGCAACGGGGTGAGCTCCCGTTGCTCGTTCCCTGCTCCTGCCCACCTAGCAGTTCGAAAGCATGTCAAAGTGCAAGTAGATAAATAGGTACCGCTCCAGTGGGAAGGTAAATGGCGTTTCCATGCGCTGCTCTGGTTTGCCAGAAGTGGCTTAGTCATGCTGGCCACACGACCCGGAAGCTGTATGCCAGCTCCCTCGGCCAATAAAGCGAGATGAGCGCCGCAACCCCAGAGTCGTCCACAACTGGACCTAATGGTCAGGGATACCTTTACCTTTAAATATGTTATAGGATTGGCCTCCTCAGAATTGCAGGACTAATCGCCACAGGTTATTCTACCGACCTTCCCTTGTTTCTTAAACTTTAAAAATACATGTTTAGCAAAATGCAGAATGTTTTACAATATTCTTTTATTATTGTTGCCATTTTACAGATAGGACACTGAGACTCAAAGAGTGACTTTGCCACTGAGACCATCCATGGCTGAGATGAGAGATGAGCCCTGTTCAAACACAACTTTCTACCACTTTAGTAAGGTACCGGTAATGTTGGTTTCCATTCCAACATTGGGGCCTCGTTGGTCTCTTGTAGCAAAAACAATAGAGCTATGTTTTACTTTAAATATATTGTGGGATGACTTTTCCCATTCTAGAAAATTCATACGGCAGAATTTAAAGTTTTGCTACTCCAAGTTAATTTTTTCAAGTATAAATTGAATAAATTTGGGAGACAATATTTGTTTGACAAGTGGGATAAACATCTAATAAAATAACAAGGTACATAATGGAGAGTTTTAGTTTGATTCTTCATCTCCATTTTAAAATTGTTTTAAAGGAACCTCTAGACAAATCCATTTGTTAATCATTTTTCTCACCCTATTAATGCAAAACAGGTTTTGGTTTCACAAAGTTTAAACAGTAATGATAGTAGTAATAATTATTATTTATACGGTGCCCATCTGGCTGGGTTTCCCCAGCTACTCTGGGCGGCTCCTAACAACAACAGCAATAAATAATAATAATAATAATAATAATAATAATAATAATGTGATAAAACATCAATCATTAAAACTTCCATAAACAGGGCTGCCTTCAGATGTCTTCTAAAAGTCAGATAGTTGTTTATTTCCTTGACATCTTATGGGAGGGCATTCCACAGGGCAGGCGCCACTACCGAGAAGGCCCTCTGCCTGGCTCCCTGTAACCTCACTTCTTGCAGTGAGAAGTGAATTTGGACTTTACTCATGGATTTCAATGTGACCTTTAATTGCTACCTGTTGTTTGGTTTCCTTTGTTCCTTATTCAAACCCTACTTGCAAATATTTACACATATAAGCAATGATAAATTTACCAGTCAGTATTTAACAATGCAATCCTCTGCATATTTACTCAGAAGTAAGCACCATTGTATTTGACAGAGCTTACTCATGGGCATGCATGCATAGAACTGGTCTAATAATTTAGATATAAGGTGATTTCCTCCAACTTTACTGCAGAATGGCACTGACATAACTGAAAGTGCAATGCTATAGCAAGTCTACTCAGAAGTAAATCCCATTGAGTTCAGAGGGGCTTACTTCCAAATAAGTTGCTATAGGATTGAATCTAAATTGACTTAAAGTTGGTTGCTTAGGTCTTGCACTGTAAAAAAAACTGCTCCTTTTCCCTTATGGGGTACCCAAGAGCCCATATAGAGTCCTTTTGTAGGTTCTCTATCGGTAGGAGAAAATAACAGAGAATAACCAGAGAATATTGAGAAGCAAAGTAGCTAGTAAACCTGATCTTTATTAACTGTTGCAACAGGGTGCTCACCCACATGCAGGGGAGAGGAGGAGGACCTTGAACAATGGCGCACAAGGCCTTATATATCCATTTTGAAATTCCCTGCCCTGGAGCTCCAGACCACCCCTCCATACATCATACATACATCACAGAAAAGGCGGTCTACAACAGAAATTTGAGTGTTGTTGTTTTTCCTGTCTGCAGGTTATCTGATAACGCCTTATCAGATTGCCTTTTCGGTAGTCTGGCCATTCCTTTGAGATGGTAATTACTTAATTCCTGAGACAATGGGAAGGTTGTTTTTTCATTTCCTCCCTCCTTGCAGAGAAACATTTGGTCAGTTTGGGAGTTAAAATGGTTTCAGGACTGTCTTCCTGTGCTGCTTCAGACATGTGGTTTATATATTTATGTACGTGTTTGCTTGGTACATTTATGAACACTTGTGTATCTTAAGACCTTAAAATTATGATGACACCTCTGAATATGGTGCTTCTATTTAGAAATTATGGTTTGTAGCTGTTCAGACCATCAGTGAGAGAGGAGGCAGAAGTCAGACATTATCATTCCTGGATATAGCCTCCTTCCTGCCAGCTATTGACTACCATCACAGTCTGCTGGGAGAGGAAGTACAGTGGTACCTCAGGTTAAGTACTTAATTCATTCCGGAGGTCCGTTCTTAACCTGAAACTGTTCTTAACCTAAAGCACCACTTTAGCTAATGGGGCCTCCTGCTGCTGCCGAGCCGCTGGAGCATGATTTCTGTTCTTATCCTGAAGCAAAGTTCTTAACCTGAAGCACTATTTCTAGGTTAGCAGAGTCTGTAACCTGAAGCGTATGTAACCTGAGGTACCACTGTAGCAGCTTATCCATTGTTCCTTGACCTGCTGAATTTCTTCCTGTGGAACTTTATAAATAAGAAATAATCCCTGATGGGGTTTCCCCCCCCTTCTCCTTCCCAATCCATTTCCCTTTCATGCTGCCTTTTGAGACTGTAATTGTGAAGGCAGGGACTGTTTTATTTCTGATTTTTGTATGCAGCCCAGGGAGTCTTTTGTAACTTGAAAAGTGAGGCAAAAATGCTCTTTTTTTAAAAAAAGGAACAAGCCTAGCCCCCATTCATTTTGTGTAATGGCGATTGCCCCATCTTGCATCAGTTTATTTCATAAGAATGCGTTTTTTTGGATGAAGTACTTCTTTTTCTCAGTCCTAAACTTACTCTCTGTCTGTATTGTTGGGTGACCCTGCATTGTACAACAACAACAACAACAACAACAACAACAACAACAACAACAACAACAACAACAATTTATTACTTATACCTCACCCATCTGGCTGGGTCTCCCCAGCCACTCTGGGCGGCTTCCAACAGGATATTAAAAACACAATAAAACATCAAACATTAAAACTTCCCTAAACAGGGCTGCCTTCAGATGTTACAAGAGAGAAGTGGCTCATCATGGTTATACCTCTGTATAAACACCTGTTACATCAAACACAGTCCTGCTGCACCTTAGGCATATATATCTGACAGGTATCTGGACATCCTTTGACATATAAACTTAGGCAGTGACCATTTTAGATGCGTCAAATTTACGCGGGTCCTTTTGGACCAGGGAAAAGGCAGGATGGGGTCAGGGCAAGCTTACATGCTCTCTGCCAAGGCGTGCCGGGGCCATGAATGGAAACCCCACACAAAAACTTCTGCCGGCGATACAGCAGAAGTAAAGAAGTTCATTGATGAGCCCATGCAAGTTGTACGCGGGCGCTGTTATGCTCGATGCGTGAAACAAGAGGCAGCAGGCAGGGTGTATACACAAAAAATGTGAGGCCAAGAAGCCATTCAGTGGCTGATATCGAGGAATGACAACCTGCTGTTTATATTTCTAATTCACTGTTATCATTACTTTCTAAGTGTTAAGTTGTGGGTGAACATATCAGACGACACAGTGATTCTTCAGACAGCTCTTGTTTATTCACAGGCCAGAACAGAACTGGGCTGAAGGGTTCAGCCAACCTGTTTATATAGAGCTCAACTACAAAGCAACAGTAACAACTTTCTGTAACTATCCAATCACTGAACATCACTTTCAATTCCTTATTTGCATATGTGGACCTGAGTGAAAACTATCTACAGTATTCCCCCTGCTGGGCGAGGGTGAGAACTTCAGTACATAACACAAATGTTGTTTTCTGTTTACAAAGTAATGTTTTATTCCCAATAGGATAGGTTTTATGCAGAGAAACTAATTTTTTTTAAATAACATTACTGGACATTTTCAGAATGTAAAATTATAATTCGTTGGTTTAACAGGAGCAGTGCTTTTTAATCAAACGTAGATTTGTCAAGATAAGTGTTGTCCAGTCACAAAACGAATAACTTTGAATTCCTCACACTCAAAAACATATTTTTAAGATCCCTCAACTGATGAAATTTTCAAAAATTAAGTTTCGCCCTTTAAAATGGCACACCCTAATTATTGTGTTTGTACAGTGCACTTGGATCATGTCTCAGGGCTTTCTTCCAGTCCTAACCTAAAGCAAATAAAATTTAAAAAAAAATTAAAAATCCTTCCAGTAGCAACTTAGAGACCAACTAAGTTTGCTATTGGTATGAGCTTTCGTGTCCATGCACATGAAAGCTCATACCAGTAACAAACTTAGTTGGTCTCTAAGGTGCTACTGAAAGGAATGTTTTTAATTTTTTTATTTTGTTTTGACTACGGCAGACCAACACAGCTACCTACCTGTAACTGGAATTAAAGCAAATAAAACAGGATCCTTGAAACAAGGTAGGAGCTACATGATATCCTTCTCTCGTAATTCAGGGAGCAAGAAAACAGCAGTTTACAAAACATAAAAACCGTTGCATTAAGTTGCCACACAGTGGCTTGGAATTGGCAAACCAGCAGTCATGATTTACTGCCTCGTGCAGTAAAACTGCCTCCAGGGAAAGTGGTTATCGTAAAAGCTTCCTCACCAATAATGAAACTGCTGGCAAAGGAAAATATACTCCTGCAAACAAATTTAAAAAATCAGAAGTGTGTTGCAAGCAGTCTAGCACGCAAGAGCCCCTGTCTGAGGTCAAATTTAATATCTGTTTCCAATTCCCAACGTTCATGCTGCCAGAAAACAGGAAAACAGGACCAGGAAAACAGAAGCGAGCAAAAGTGCTCTGTTTATGGAGCCGAGGTTCTTTTTGCATGAGGAGCATTGTTAGTGAGCTGGAGCAATGTCTTTGCACAGAGAAGCCTGCTTCATCCTGCAACTGGCTGGCCAGTGAAAGACGAGCTGAGCAGCTTGCCAAATCCTTAAGTGCTCCTTCATCATCTTAGTGCTCCCTGCTGTCGCTGGAAGCAGGCTTCCCTTTTTGTGAATGCAGCCAAGAAGAAATTTCCCTTAAAAAAATCAATTATGGAAAGAGTTATATGAGAGTAGACCCTCCATAGCAGGTGTCGTCAACCTTTCTGGACATTTCAGATTTTGAGAGGGTGCTGGGGGGGGGGGCAGTCAAGAAATAGCAGCTGTTGTAAACAAAAATCTGCCCTTTTTCTCTTATGGGATATCCAAGAGCCCATATAGAGTCCTTTTGTAGGTTCTCTATTGGTAGGAGAAAATAACAGAGGCCAATCAGAGAATATTGAGAAGCAAAGCAGCTAGTAAGCCTGATCTTTATTGATCTGTTGCAACAGGGTCCTCACTCACCCCACGCAGGAGGGAGGAGGAACCCAGAACAATAGTGTGCAAGTCATTATATAGACATTTTAAGTTTCCCGCCCTGGAGTCCAAGACCACCTCCAGAAACATCATACATACATCACAGAAGGGGTGCAGCCCACGACCACCCCCCAGATACATCATACCTACATCACAGAAAAGGCGGTCTACAACAGAAATCTGAGTGCCTTGTTTTTACCCTGTCTGCCAGGTTACCTGTTAATGGTCACTTGGCTGGATTACCTGGGGAGCCTGGCCATTCTTTTGTAATGATAATACTTAATTCCTGAGTCAGGTCACAGGCTCACCCTATTCACACCTTAAATGTGCCTTTAAGGCAGGCAGGATTTGTGAGGACAGAGACAATGGGGAGGTTTCTGCATTTCCTTCGACCTTGTAGAGAAAGTTTTGAGGTGACTGAAAGAGTCAAAATGGCTTTAGGACTTTTCCTGTGGGTTTTGGACACATGGTTTATATATTTATATATGTGTTTGCTTGGTACATTTATGAACATTTATTATATATATATGACCTAAAAATTCTTATAACACAGCATTACCGGCAACCTAGATTGGCACTTCAAATCACTAGGTATAATTCTCTGTTCCACTAGCAGAAATGCTCAAAGAAGTGCCTTTTAACGTGCCACAGGGGTTGCAATTTCAGCCACCACCCTCTGTCCAAACTGCATTTTCCAGGCTCTACATCTTCAGTCTGAGAGTGATCGGGGTTTATAAATATTGCATTGCTCATAATCTTAATGCCAACTATTTTGTTGAAAACAACGTGTGCTGAAGGACAGTCGGGAGAGGGATCAAACGGGGCAGCCTTTGAGATAGGGGTCTAAGTGGTCTAATGAAAAACGTGAATGACGTTTCACAGAAGATCCATGCTCGGTCGTTAACGCTTCCTTTGCAAGCATACAAATAATGCATCACATTGTTCAAATGCAGCTGTCTCAGCCCATAGTATACTTACTGAGGAATAAGCCTCATTGAACTAAATAGGGTATCTTTCCAGGGCATATACTCAGTGAGGAATGTTTGGGATTGTGCTATTGAACAAATGCGTAATAGAGAGACACTATTGGTTCATTTCAGAAACTTAAATCGCCATCTGCTGGCTTCACTATGTCAGGTGCTCCAGGGCATTGTGGGAAATATAATGTGGTGGTGGGGTGTTACCTGTGGGGTAGCTGGATTGTTGGGGGTCGCCTTGCTAAGGCCCCCCCCAACCTTGTCCAGCTGTACTGACTGATTGTCTGCTTCTGGGTTCAGTTCTAAATGCTGGCCTTAATCTTTAAGGCTACTCTGAAAACGATTGAAAAGATGGAAATAAAACGAAATGGTCTGGGACCAGGATATCTTAAGAATATTTCAAAATATAAAAAACAACAACACCATTGTCCTGAGTTGGTTACATCACTAGCCAGAGATAAGATTAAAATAACCTATGTAATGTAAACTGTGTGTGTATCTTCCCAGCCTTCTGCTTAGATCAGCCAGCCAGTTCTGACTGACGTCCACTCTATTTTTAGACCCTTGTGTCTGGCACAAGCTCTCATGTTGTTGTGCTCCGCTGCCAACATGTGAGATCTCTAGATCCCTGTAGCTATCGGTGTTTGTGAACCCAGATCTGCGCAGTGATCACGTTCCTGCTTGTGTGACAGCTGTTTTCATTTGCAGGGCAGTCGCCGCTGCTTATAGGCTAAATACAGGCAGCGAAATTTCTTCAAGAATCAAAAGTTATTCAAAATAAAGCAACATTTAAAAAAAAACCAGCCTTAAACTTAAAATCTGTAATAGAGCATTGTATGTATGCCGGGAGGGGCGCTAGCATTTTTGTAATGTTGTGAGCGGTTTAGTATGCTTTTCAGCCTTTGCTTAACTATGCATTCTTCTTAAGGAAGTGCTCTGAATATGAATAGCGTTAATGCAGTATATTGCAAGTAATGGAAGTATTTAAATGTACGCTATCTCAGAATCCTTTCCAAAAAGGCATATGGCAGGTCATATCTTGGAGGTCCCAGGCCACAGAGAGGTTAGGCTGGCCTCAACCAGAGCCAGGGCTTTTTCGGCTGTGGCTCCGATCTGGTGGAACGCTCTGCCACAAGAGACTAGGGCCCTGCAGGACTTGACATCTTTCCGCAGGGCCTGCAAGACAGAGCTGTTCCACCAGGCCTTTGGTCAGGGCGCAGCCTGACTCCCTCCTTTGGCAATCTTCACAGAACTCTAGCCCAATGGTTGCTATCATTTTGATTTGAATTAATTTTATAATGAAATGATTTTAGAATGTTGTATTATTTTATTGTTGTTAGCCGCCCTGAGCCCAGCTTCGGCTGGGGAGGGTGGGATGTAAATAAAAATGTATTATTATTATTATTATTTATTATATCTTCTCCAAAAAGCAGATGCTGGGACTGAGGATGCATTTATACAGGAGAGGGCCTGTTATAAGAAAGTAGCAGCTGAATGGAATGGGGTTGTAAGGCAAGGTAAAGTTTCACAACAAATGTACAGTTGAAAGTATAGTGTAGTGGTTGCAAAGTTGGACTAGGACTTGAAAGACCGGGATTCAAATATTCAGTCAACCATGAAGCCTATTGTGTGTTACTGGGCCAGATACATTCCATCAGCCCAAGCAACTTCACAGGGTGGTTGTGATGATAAAAGAAAGGGAGGAGGGAAGAACATTTTGTACGCCACCTTGGAGGCAATGTATAAACGTAATAATAAAATAAAATGACAAGTCATCTTTCCTGGTTTTGATATAAGAGATACTCACATTCAAATTCCAGGTTGGCCTTGAAGGTTACTTGTGTTGCCTTGGGTATGTCTGCACTTTTCTGCTGGATCTCAAAAGGGCTGTTACGAGTTGATGGTAAAGATGAGGCATTATTTTCCTTACCCATCCTTAGCAAGTTGGATGGAAGCACAGAGTATTAGCTGTTACCCGAGTGCAACAGTGCTCTCCCCACCTATAACTGGTATTCAGAGACATGCTGCCTCAAGATAGTAAAGGCAAAGGTTGCCATCATGGCTAGTAGCTAAAGGTAAAGGGGACTCCTGACCATTAGGTCTAGTCGTGGCCGACTCTGGGGTTGCGGCGCTCGTCTCGCTTTATTGGCCGAGGGAGCTGGCGTACAGCTTCTGGGTCATGTGGCCAGCATGACTAAGACGCTTCTGGTTCACCAGAGCAGCACACGGAAACACAGTTTACCTTCCCGCCGGAGCAGTACCTATTTATCTACTTGCACTTTGACATGCTTTCGAACTGCTAGGTTGGCAGGACCAGGGACCGAGCAACGGGAGCTCACCCCGTCGTGGGGATTCAAACCGCCGACCTTCTGATCGGCAAGTCCTAGGCTCTGTGGTTTAACCCACAGCGTCACCCGTGTCCCAATGGCTAGTAGCTACTGATCATCATCTGTCCAGTCATCTTTTAGAGGCATCCCAGCTTGGTGCCCATCACTGCCTCCTTTTAATAGCAAATTTCAGCTTTACAACTTGCTGTGTGACGAAATGCTTTCTGTTGCCTCCTGAATCTTCCAGCATTCAACTTCACTGGATGTCTCTCGAGTCGTCTGACTCAGACACTTTCGGAGTGTTGGTTCAGGTGCTCACACAATCCCAAGCCTTTGGAGTCCCAATCAAAATATGCATATACAGTGGTACCTCGGGTTACAGACGCTTCAGGTTACAGATGCTTCAGGTTACAGACTCCGCTAACCCAGAAATAGTACCTTGGATTAAGAACTTTGCTTCAGGATGAGAACAGAAATCGTGCTCCAGCGGCGTGGCGGCAGGCCCCATTATCTAAAGTGGTACCTCAGGTTAAGAACAGTTTCAAGTTAAGAACGGACCTCCAGAACAAATTAAGTTCTTAATCCGAGGTACCATTGTAGATGGTACAGTAATTATGTGCATTTTGGCACAGAAATCATTTTTTAAGCTAACTGCGCAGGAGTGGCTATTATTCGGATCTAAATTTTTCTCCCAACGTTGACTAAGAAAAGGAGGTGTACTTCATGTCACTTACATTTTCTCTCTCTACAAAGCTAAATTTATAATTCTAACTCTAAAGAATTTGACATCTTAGATTATAGGCCTGCTGTGACAGTTTAGTATAGGAAATTGTTGCCATGGTTAACACTACAAAATGAGAAAGATAACCTTTAACTGAAACAGCCGCAGGTAGGCTGCCCTGTGCACCTGTAAGCTACTTCTACTTCCCAAGTGTATGTTCCAAGTATTTCAGATTTTGCAACATATGTTCACAAGACAGAAGAAGAAGAAGAAGAAGAAGAAGAAGAAGAAGAAGAAGAAGAAGAGGAGTAGTTTGGATTTGATATCCCACCTTTCACTCCCCTTCAGGAGTCTCAAAGCGGCTAACAATCTCCTTTCCCTTCCTCCCCCACGACAAACACTCTGTGAGGTGAGTGGGGCTGAGAGACTTCAAAGAAGTGTGACTGGCCCAAGGTCACCCAGCAGCTGCATGTGGAGGAGCGGAGACGCGATCCCGGTTCCCCAGATTACGAGACTACCGCTCTTAACCACTACACCACACTGTCTCCTGCAAGGCATTATAAGCTGACTCTATATCCAGGTTTACCAAAATTTAAACTGCCTTGTGCTTTTGAAAATCTGGGGACAAGATGGCTACTGAGAAACAGTAGACAAGTTCTGGAGCTTAAAAGCAAAGAAACCCTGCAACAGGAGAGTGAAACAGTTTGATGAGATTCAGGGTTGATTTAAAGGTAAAGGTAAAGGTAAAGGTACCCCTGCCCGTACGGGCCAGTCTTGACAGACTCTGGGGTTGTGCGCCCATCTCACTTAAGAGGCCAGGGGCCAGCGCTGTCCGGAGACACTTCCGGGTCACGTGGCCAGCGTGACAAAGCTGCATCTGGCAAGCCAGAGCCGCACACGAAAACGCCGTTTACCTTCCCGCTGGTAAGCGGTCCCTATTTATCTACTTGCACCCGGAGGTGCTTTCGAACTGCTAGGTTGGCAGGCGCTGGGACCGAGTAGCGGGAGCGCACCCCGCCGCAGGGATTCGAACCGCCGACCTTTCGATCGGCAAGTCCTAGGCACTGAGGCTTTAACCCACAGCGCCACCTGCGTCCCTTAGGGTTGATTTAGGCTTATATAAATGTCCTTACTTAGGGCAGCATTCCGTTCAGCTGTTGTAGTGTAAGGAGATCTTTGGCCGTACAGCAATAGGCAAACACAAGCCCCGAGGCTGCCTGGAACATACATCCGTGTGTTGTTGTTTTTGAAGAAAGCCAGGGTAGAGTAGTGGTTAATGGTGGGAGATCTGGTTTCAAACCTCTACTCAGGCTCCAAAGCCCCCTGGGTTCTCTTGAGCTAGTCACCTTCCCTCAACCCAATCCACTTCATAGGGCGGTTGTAAAGATAAAGGAGGAGGGTGGATCGTGTGGGATATAAATGCAAATAATAGTAGCTACGGCAGCCATCTGGAGTATGCTCATAGGCAAGAACTTCCTGGTGGCAGCACACAAAGGAGTCCTCAAGTCTACAAGTTGGCCTTTTAGTTCCTTCTCCTGGTCTCTGGGCCAGTCAAATGGAACAGAAAGCTATTAGGACAAAAATAAACCAATGGCAGACATAGTTTGCTTTGCCATGACAATCCAATACGGCATAGTAATCCATGTGTGATACGTTTTAACCCCTTCCTTCCCCATGGGAGGTGAGAAAATGACAGCACAATGCCCTTTTTGAAGAACTTTAATATGCATCTTTTCATGCAAAGTCAGAATACAGCAATCGATTTGTAGCTTGGAAGAGAGGATCCTCAGTGCTGGCCCTTATCCTTTTTTGGAGGGAACAATGTATACTCAACCGCAAGAGCTACCACAAAGGCTGTGAATCCCCATTTGAATCCTTTGCGGAGAACGTCCATGATAGTGACAGGTTTTGCAAAGGTGCCCATATACCTCCAGGCTTCGTTGCTAGAGGCAAGACAAAAACAACAAAGATGAATGAAAAGTCAAGTTGTACAACTGTCTATGTTGGTCTACAAATTTAATGACATATCCTGAAGCAATATTACAGTGAAAAGTGTTGTGGTTTTTCAGGCTTGTATTCTTACAGAAGTTAACCTAAGGAAATTCATAGAAGGAAAGCTTCTTGTCTTCTCCTCTCTGCAACCCCCACAAAGTATCTCTGAATGGTCTATCCCCCCCCCCTTGAATAATGTGGGATGGAGTGTGGGGCGGGGGATGCCCAAAATGGCTTGGATGTTAAGATAGCAAAGAGAGTCCACAGAAACAAAGTTTCCCATCTCTCCTTCCTACTCTTAAGTTAGACTTTTTTGTGAGATCTGTGGCTTTTAATTATCAGTTTTGCTTACAGGTTGTGTTTATTGCTTGTGGTCTCTAATAAGAATCCATTCAGCTATAATTCACAAGCAACCATATAATTTTCCTTGCCGGTCTACTGCAATCATTGAGCTTCTGATGCCACTTTAGAATGATGAATTATTTGAAAGGACAGCTCTTTAACATGCTTGAATGCTATCCTGGGAACACTTGCTAGGCTAGTGTTTCTCAAACTTGGGTCTCCAGCTATTATTGGACTACAACTCCCATCATCCCTGACCACTGCTAGCTAGGGGTGATGAGAACTGTAGTCCAACAACAGCTGGGCGCCCACGTTTGAGAAACACTGCCAAGAATATCCAATCCCTTCCCTAGATATTACAGCACCCTGCCTTGCAAAACTCCTATGTGGCTCATAAAGGTAAAGGTAAAGGGACCCTTGACCATTAGGTCCAGTCGTGGCCGACTCTGGGGTTGCAGTGCTCATCTCGCTTTATTGGCCGAGGGAGCCGGCGTACAGCTTCCGGCTCATGTGGCCAGCATGACTAAGACGCTTCTGGCAAACCAGAGCAGCGCATGGAAACGCCGTTTTACCTTCCCGCCAGAGCAGTACCTATTTATCTACTTGCACTTTGACGTGCTTTCGAACTGCTAGGTTGGCAGGAGTAGGGACCGAGCAATGTGAGCTCACCCCGTCACAGGGATTTGAACCGCCGACCTTCTGATCGGCAAGTCCTAGGCTCTGTGGTTTAACCCACAGTGCCACCCACGTCCCTTATGTGGCTCACTTGGTACCACCTGTATAAACTTCCTTACTGTACAAAGGAAAAAAGTACATTCTTTCCTCTGCCCTCTTTTGCCTCTGATCTCCCCCATCACTAGCATATGGTCCTTGGAAGGGAATGTAGCCCCTGGGCTGAAGACAGTTCTCCACACCAATCCTAAGTATTTCAGAGGATTGTGTTCCTGAACGGACATTAAAAAAACAACCTGAACCTATTTAGAGGGGTTTGGATCTTTTCTTGTAAAAGGAGGGTATTGTCTGCTATACATAAGTCTGTGGCTGATGAAAGCAAGTGAAAGGCCGTATTTTTGCCAGCTCTTACCGAAGCCATGGATCCTTCAGACCACGCCGAGCCAACCTTTCTTGGATATCCTGTAAGGGAGTCCCCTCTACCTTCCATACTTTTGGATCAGGATATTCCACTTTGACCGGGCCATGTTCATGACCATGCCCCATGCTTCTGGAGAAAGATTGAAAAGAAAAGATAAGCAGCTCTTACAAGGTTATTTATAAAACTGCATTCAGAGCTTCTCTCTTTCTAAAATAATAGGAAACTGACCACCCACCACACAATGGCCACATAAGAAATGTGTCAAGTATTCCTTAGCAGACTGCAGTTATTCATAATAGCAGTTCAGAATACTCTAATTGGCTAAGGCCCTTTAAGAACTGGGTGGAACACCCCCACCCAGCACTTGAGCAGAACATTTAAGTAGTGCTCTATTTGCACAAGCACGACTTAGCATCTGACACCCTCTAGCATTTGCTGCAGAATAGATGGGAAGAACAGTTTTGCTCCCCCATCGTTCTCTTTTGCAAACCGAGTTGGAAAAACTGTCTCCTGAAATCACATATAAATAGGGGTGGGTGGGTGCGTCTACCCTGAAAGCCTTCCTTGTGACAATTTAACTGAGGACAATTAAATGACAAGCTACGGCTAAGGGAGGAGAAAGACAGACAGACAGACAGACAGACACACACACACACACACACACACAATGTGTGCAGAGTCAAAACTCTAGTTATTTGAATGCTCCAGCAGTACAGTATTGCCAAGGTTATACAGAAGTACTATTAAAAAAACTGCATGGAAGTAGGAGTAGAGGGATTGGTCATGCTCCTCATGAGGTTATGTCAAAGGTACAATTCAGTATTTACAATGACACTCAATACAACTATATTTCGCACAACACTTCACATTGCAAGAACTTAATTCACGAAAGGCTCATTGACACTTATGGAAATGATTCCCCTGCAATGGGGGTGCTTCCCTGAGGCAAGACATCTGGATTAAATGCAACTTTTAAAAACTGCACCTACTTTTAAGTGACAGTAAGGTGACGGGTGGCGCTGTGGGTTAAACCACAGAGCCTAGGGCTTGCCAATCAGAAGGTCGGCGGTTCAATTCCCCATGACGGGGTGAGCTCCTGTTGCTCGGTCCCTGCTCCTGCCAGCCTAGCAGTTCGAAAGCACGCAGTGCAAGTAGATAAATAGGTACCACTCCGGCGGGAAGGTAAACGGCGTTTCTGCGTGCTGCTGTGGTTCGCCAGAAGCAGCTTGGTCATGCTGGCCACATGACCTGGAAGCTGTACGCCGGCTCCCTCGGCCAGTAAAGCAAGATGAGCGCCCCATGGGAGCAAATGTCAACCACCATTTATTTATATTTTTTGGAAAGAAAGAAGAGTGATATATTAATGATCACGGTTTACTGAGTGAGGGGTTTTCCATCCCTCTGTAGTCCTGGTACCAGCATCAGTTTTCTTTCATAAAACTAAATGGAAGCCACCTGAGCTCATTGCTATCTGGTAATGCTTTGAATTCAATTTCTTGGTCATACTACGTACTAGAATGTGACAAAGATATGGATCGCAGGGAACTCACTTTTCCATGCAAATAAAACTTTCTTCTTTTTAAAATAACAACCCAGTAAGAAATATGAAAGAAAATAAAGAAACTGTACAAAAATGCAACTTTAAAAATTATCTCCAGTCAAATGAGGAAATTTCCCATTTTTAAGAGACCAATTGTGTTTAGCAGTTCAAAGCTGCAATAAACTGCATTTTAATAAACTTTATTAATTACAATTCCTTCTAAAATTAGTTTTTAAACGGCTTGCATTCCAAGAACGGCTGTACAAGATCATGGAGCCTCTATTGCTTGTGAACAAGATGTACTGACTTGCATTAGTCATCCTCCAGATCTGTACATAAGACATAATCATCATTCTGCTCTTGAAAGTACGGTACTCATTTGACTCAGCAGTTAGATAAGCACATAGAAAAGACTTTGCAAGAGTGAGACCCAGAACAATGAAACTAAAAGGGAATGAATGAATTGGCGTCTTCCCATTCTTTTGACAGATCAGAAAAAAATACTTTAATGGGTACTTCAATAAATTTTAGATGACCATTTATATTCTCAAGGCATGATGTGCCCCAACAAGGCTTTTAGTCCTTGAATGAATTATTTAGGACAACAACCAAGGGTAACATTTTAGCTTTTGGCATATGAGTAGCAACTAATATTCCCTGTTGTCGTGTTCAAGTCTGCTGCCCCTCCACCTGCCTAATGCTAATAATGCACTTGCATCTGACTGGTCAAATAGTGTCAGCATACTGGAAGAAGCGAAGATCACCAGTTTTGAAGCAACGATTCTTCAACATCAATTTCGTTGGACTGATCATGTTGTGCGGATGCCTTCCGTAGCAACTACTCTATTCTGAACTTAAAAATGGAAAGTGTAATGCTGGTGGTCAACAAAAGAGGTTTAAAGACTGTCTCAAGGCAAATCTAAAAAATGTAGTGTAAACACTGACAACTGGGAAACACTGGCCTGCGAGCGCTCCAGTTAGAGAACTGCCTTTACCAAAGGTGTCATGGGCTTTGAAGATGCTCAAACTCAGGACAAAAGGGAGAAACGTGCTAAGAGGCAGGCACGCTTGGCAAATCCACACTGTGATCACCTCCTGCCCGGAAACCAAGGACGTGTGGGTCCAGAGATGGCCTCCACAGTCACTTACGGCCTCATTGTTAAAACAGTGGTACCTCGGGTTACGTACGCTTCAGGTTACAGGTTACAGACTCTGCTAACCCAGAAATAGTGCTTCAGGTTAAGAACTTGCAATCCTATAATACTTACTTGGAAGTAAGCACCACTGAAAACACCAAGATTTACTTCTGAGCAGATACATATAGGATCACACAGCTGAACAACGAAAGGTGTTTTCATTATCAGCAAGTGTGATACTTATGCCAAATACAAAGAGCAAGTGAGTTAATGTGATATCTCAACAACAGACAAGTTTTTTTTTAAAATGGAATGAATTATTATAAAATGCCAAAATAATATAAAATGATTAATATAGCAGTTCTTTTCTTTGGCTTTTATCCCCATACGCTAGGTGCAGTAACATTAAAAAAAAGGATGAAAAGAAAACTGGAAGAAAGCAAACCGCAACTATTTCTTTTTTTAAATTGAGTTTTTAAATGCAGTTGTACTATGTAGGCAGTAGCCAGTACATGAGGGACACATCCCCCCCTCCCAGTGCTTTACTTTTCCATGGAAAACTTTGTTTCATAAGTTAATTAGGAACAATGAGTGCATGCCAAGTGCAAATAGCATTTTAGGCAAGAGTGATGATTTTGAAGCTGTAAACTTTGTTTACTAAACGCAAGCAAAACAAACATGCAAAATGTGATCACTCAGCACCAGGAAGTTTTTCAAAGGAAGCTTAATGATTTATGATGCAAATTCCCAGAATTTGCATAGCAAACTTTCCAGTTTAATGTTTTCCAGATAACCAGCACTGCTGGCAGTAGTCAAACATCAGCAGGCTGTTCTAGGCAGCAACTTTTGCCACTAATGACTGCTCTTTAGAGATGCTTTCATTTATAGCAGGGCAGCAGCAGGAGCAACTTACAGTAGATATGCTCCTTTGTTTGTCCAGATTGCTGCAGAGCCAAGCAGCATCCCTTGCTAGCAAAGGACACCATAATGATATTTAAAAAGTTACCCACCTATGCTGCAGCAATCTTGGAATATTTTACAACCCTTGACTGCACTCAGCATAGGTGGTCAGCCGACATTATCAAACTACTAAACTAACGGCAACCCTAATTTCAAGATTAAAGAATTCCTTCACCTGTAAATAAAACTAAAGTCTGGTATACAGCCACAAATATAGCTCCTTGTCTGGTGGCTGGAGGAGAATCTTGCTTGTCACAGGAAACCAAACATAAGTAATGTGCAAGCAGATGGGCTAGGAACTTTTGTGAACTTAATTGTCAGGCTGGCATACTGGTAGACTTTCTGATCAGTAGAGACTATGATGTAAATAAGGACTGAAGGACTCAGAACATCACAGAATATACATTTTTCAAAGCCTTTCTAGATAGATGCATCAGCTACACAGTTATGCCTTTTTGTTGCAAGGGATCCAGACTTGCTTAACCGAGCTGGTACTTCTGAGGTTTGTATAATACAGTTTCAAAACAATACATTTCAATTCAGTTCAAACCAATATGTGTCTGCTCCCCCCCCCCCAAAAAAAAAACCCAGCAGCGAGAAAGCTAATTTTCTACAATATAATAACTGCATCAGTAGCGGTACCAATATGTACAAAATAGTTGAGCTACTGATATGAGTATCTGTGATATGATGAGCAATGCAATTCCCCATCTCCACAATTTTGTGATTCATAAACGTCCAAGAGCAGGACTGTCCACTGTCGGTGAACTGCTCATTCTTACTTTGCTTCCTGCCGACAGCTCTACCTTGTGTGTCTGTGTATACATTAGTTTCAGCTGAGCAGCCACTGCGGTGATTCTCTCTGACACCACCACCAGAAACTCTTTTGTTCTCCTGCACAGGTGCACATATAACTCGACAGGTGTTGGGTTTTCTTTCTCTCTGCTTTCTCTCTCCCAACACCCGTATCCTAAGAATGCCATGCCCTTCCACTAAGGAACATACACAGGGTTACCCCACAGCTAAACCACTGAGCCACTTGGGCTTGCCAATCAGAAGGTTGGTGGTTCGAATCCCTATGAAAGGTTGAGCTCCCGTTGCTCTGTCCCAGCTCCTGCCAACTTAGCAGCTCGAAAGCATGCCAGTGCAAGTAGATAAACAGGTACCGCTCCGGCGGGAAGGTAAACAGCGTTTCTGTGCGCTCTTGTTTCCTTCATGGTGTCCCGTTGTGCCAGAAGCAGTTTAGTCATGCTGGCCAACATGACCTGGAAAGCTGTCTGTGGACAAACACCGGCTCCCTCAGCCTGAAAAGCGAGATGAGCGCCTCAACCCCAGAGTCTCCTTTGACTGGACTTAGCCATCCAGGGGTCCTTTGTTGTTTAGTCATTTAGTCATGTCCGACTCTTTGTGACCCCATGGACCAGAGCACGCCAGGCACTCCTGTCTTCCACTGCCTCCCGCAGTTTGGTCAAACTCATGCTGGTAGCTTCGAGAACACTGTCCCACCATCTCGTCCTCTGTTGTCCCCTTCTCCTTGTGCCCTCAATCTTCCCCAACATCAGGGTGTTTTCCAGGGAGTCTTCTCTTCTCATGAGGTGACCAGAGTGTTGGAGCCTCAGCTTCAGGATCTGTCCTTCCAGTGAGCACTCAGGGCTGATTTCCTTCAGAATGGATAGGTTTGATCTTCTTGCAGTCTATGGGACTCTCAAGAGTCTCCTCCAGCCCCATAATTCAAAAGCATCAATTCTTCAGCGATCAGCCTTCTTTATGGTCCAGCTCTCACTTCCATACATCACTACTGGGAAAACCTTAGCTTTAACTATACGGACCTTTGTTGGCAAGATGATGTCTCTGCTTTTTAAGATGCTGTCTAGGTTTCTCATTGCTTTTCTTGCCATGGCGAACGGGCTTGAACAACTCAGAGAAGCTATGAGCTATGCCGTGCAGGGCCACCCAAGATGGACAGGTCATAGTGAAGAGTTTTGACCAAACGTGATCCACCTGGAGCAGGAACCTGCAAGCCCGTCCAGTATCCCTGCCAAGAAAACTCAGGGGTCCTTTACCTTATCCTAATAATAATAACAACTTATTTATACCCCGCCCACCTGGCTGGGTTTCCCCAACAACCCTGCAAGCTAGATCTGCTTAATCGACCGACCGTTACTAAAGGTATTCAACGGACTACCAAGATGCCTTTGATTTCAAGATGCATCAACTACCGTGATGTATTGAGTAGCCCCGTTCAGAACAGGACGAAGTGCAGCCAACCACCGCCTCGAAAGCCTTGCGTCTTTTATCGGTGACCCTGATGACTAGGGCAAGGAGCAAGGCTTCCCAGTCTCGGAAGGGAACATAAAAGGGGAGCCTGCGGGGGGGGGGGCGGAGAAACAAACGTTAAAAGCAAGAGGAACCTGTACCATCCCATACCTCGAGGCTCGGTGACCCCTTTCAGCAGGACTTCAGGGAGCCTAACCGGAAGCGGAAGCCAGTCCTCTCTTTCCAAGCTCGTCAGGGAAACCTAGCCCAGCTCAAGACGTTCCGCTTAAGGAAAAAAGGCGAGGCGGCATTTTCCGGGTTCGGAAGCTCCGCCCCTTTTCCTTCAGGCTGTGAGCGGCGCCGCGCTTTCCCATTGGCTGTAAGGTCTTCCCCGCGCGCCCCTCGGAGGGAAGCCAATGAATGCCGCGCTTGCTTGGGGCGGGCCAATGGGCGGACGCCTTGTTACGTTGCCGGAGACGCTAACAGGGACTGGAGGAGGAGTGAGCGCGGGGAGGTCGGCGGCGGGGGGAGGGGGAAGCTGTGGAGAAGGAGAAAGCGAGGCATTAGCAACAGCGCCAGCAGTAATGGTGGCGGCGGCTGAGGCGGCGAGAGGCTGCTGCGGTTGACGCCGGTCCTTCCCGCAGGTGGGTAGGCGAGCCTCTCCCTCTTCCCCGCTTCTCGTCCCTCGCTTTCGGTGTGAGGGAGGATGGGGGGAAGGGACTGGACGGGGGGCTTCGGAAGCGGCTGAGGCGCCGCTTCTCGGCTGTGACAGCTTCCTACCCCCGCTGCCCCTTCCTCCTCCTCCTCCTGCGCCCCGTTGCAGGCAGGTGTTTCTTCGGCCTCCTTTCGCCGCTCTGGCTCTGAGCCTCCTCTCAGCACCGCCACAGTATAAACAGGTAGCAGCAGCAGCAGCAGCAGCAGCCCTTTCCTTACCCTTGGCAAAGTGGAGCCTCTCTGACGTGACCATTTCTCTCTCTCTCCCGCCCCCCCTTCTTCTCTTTGCCCTCCTCCCTCTTCTTCCAAGACCGGGTTTCCTTTCCTCCCAAAGCAAAGCTTTATTTCACTCCTCCACCCGCTGGCTTTTAGGCAAAGCTTCCCTTCTCCAAAATCTCACAGTTGTTACCGGGGCGGTTTTCATCAAAAAACAACACCGCCACAAAACATCGCCTCACTGTGTATTCTGCTTACAAGACATCTGATGATGTCCTGGCTTCAAGCTTGCACCTACTGGTGTTTTATTTTTATTTCTTCCCCCAAGGTACTTGAGGCCTCTCATTGCACCCTCGAGGTTGACTCCTTCCTTGAAGGATTGGCAGCACGCTTTGCCCACCTTCAGAATAAAGAGAGGAGACCCCTTTTCTAGTTGGCAATACATCTCTTGGTTTGTGCTGCGTTGATCTCCGAGATGTCGAAGCGATTCCTTTCTAAGCAAAGTCCCTCACTGCGCTGCCATCCCTTTCTCAATTGGTGCTTGGGAACCCTCCTTTTAACACATTAACTCATGATACAGTGTGGGAAATGTGACTGGGCAAATTTAGTAGGGACACATTGATATCTGCAGGTTATGCAACCTCTCGACTACATTGCACATGCAGACATCCACCTACAGAGCTTGTATAGTGGACGTACATTGGCACACATTGTGTTCATGTAAACATGTAGGCTTTTGAAGTTGAGTGTGAAAAGCTGCCATATTAGCATCTGTACATTCAACTTTGAATACAGCTTCCTTAAGATAATAGATTGGGTTGATGGGTTTACTGATAGTCAACCGGTTTTGTTTTTCTCCCCCAGGAAGAGCGGAAGACCAGCGTTTTATAATCTACAGTGGGAGGTAAGTGCAAGTTCAGTATTTCCTTAGAGAAGGATATTAATTCTATTGATTATAGCTTTGTTCCCTCAAGTAATTGCTTTTAGGGACTTTGTAGGTATTTCAAAGGGATGAGTAAGATCTATGTTAAGGTGTCTCCTGGAGATGATTTTTACTTGTCAGTCAGATGCCATTATGCAGGCTGGCTGGCTAATGCACCTGAACTGTGTAGTCTGTTCCATCTCTCCTGTGTTGAAAGGGCTGAGTATGCAGCTGTTTCATGGGTCAAAATAAAACTGTAATTCTACTAAGTTTCGCTTATTTTCTTGCATCTAGAAGCAGAATAGGATAACTAATAATAGTTATAAGAGAGAGATAATTTTTTAGCATGTTTGTGTCAGACATTTAAAATGCCTTATTTAGAGTAAGCTTCCATTAACTATAGTCTTGTTTAATCAGTTATCTTAGAACATTTGTTAACTTCTGTTATGAGATAATTAAAGACTGGAGAAAAGAGCTTGTGAAAGAACAAGCTTCCCATCTAAACAAGATGTAGTCATTGTGGTGCTCTTCAAATGTTGTAGACTACAACTCCCATTATTCCTGAACATTGTCTATGTTAGCTGGGTCTTACGGTACTTGTCATTCAAAACATCTGGAGGGCACTAAATTGGCCATCCCAGATATAAAACATTTGGACTACTGTTTTCTGTCTTTATTTGGTTTCATAGTTTATATCTTCTTCAAGAGAAGGTCTGATAGATGGATAGCCTCTCTAGTTCCTGGGATGCAATGACAAACTAGGTGGAAGTAAAGTTGTCTTTACAGGCTTGGCTTTGCATAAGATGTAAAACTGATTAGAATATTGTACTATATCTTTAGGCAAATATGCTTACTGGTTTATGAAGTCCATTCTATGTTAACTGTTCGTGTTAACTGTATATATTGCTTCCTGTTTTTTAAGTATGCTCAGCCTTATAATGTTACTTTTTAGGGAATTTTTTTGATACCCTATTTTTTCTATCCATAACACTTTTCACTGGACACACAATTTGCCTGTTGTAGCAGAATAGGCTAATATGTTGGGGGTGGGGCTGATGTTTACATTGGTCTTAACTGGATGTGTAGACTGCTCAAGATGCATAAGCTGTGACTTGCCTCTGGAGCCTTGTGGGGCTGAGCAAAACTATATTGTTAGCAATAGCATGCCTAGGGGATGGGGAGAGTCACTTTTCTTTGTACAGGAAGATTAGTTGTAATTTTGGTTTATCCCACTGATTTTTGTTTCAGTGGATGGAGGTGGGGGGATAGAGGATACTTAAGAACATAGTCATTGGTATTTTGACCTTCACGCTTTTTACATACCCAAAAGGCCATCATAGGCACATTACACAAGGTATTGGTGGTACTCTTCAAAAGTGTTATGAAGAATGGGCAAGATTGTTCAAACAACATAAAACAAGGGAGAATTCTGATAATTGTTACGCACACACCTCATGTGCATAGTAAATGCTCTCCTATGGGTGGTTATATAGGTCTACACATGCGATTACCCTATTTTCTGTAACTTTGCTGTAATTTTTTCTCTGATAACAGTAGCAAAATGTGAAGATTATGCATAAACCTTCTTTCACAAAACTTTTGTAAAAGTTTGTAAATGCAGGTGTAGACCCATGTAGCTCCTAAATACGCAATAACAAGTAATAAATGCAATTATTATTTTTTCATAAAAGTGTCCCAAAGCGACTTATAAATAGCAATTGTGAATTAATGTACATTTTGAGGGTTGCTCCCAAACCATTACTTGCACCCCTACAATCTAGTTTGCATCTTATATTTTAACGTACCTAATTTATCATTACTTCTTCTACTCCTAGCATAGTCCAGAAATGCACTTGAGTTTTCTGTGTGTCTCACTTGCTGTAGGCTTCAGTGAGGCCTGGATTTGACCCATAAAGACCCATGACTGTCTCTTGGAAGGTTGAAGGGAGGTTTGTGTAGAGGCTTGCACTGTCTGACAGATGGTATCTATGGACCTACAGAGATATCCATGGAATAACATAATGGTTGCATCTTAGTGGATCTTAGGAACTGGCTTCTCATTTGTACAGTTCTCAGAACAGAAAGCAGATGAATGTAATGAGATGCATGTTGTAGATGTGATATGAGGTCATCTTCGGTCATTGCTGCCAAGGTATATTCAGTGTTTACCCAGTAGCTCTTTCTTTCTGCAGCCTTGACTAACAACCTATACTCCTGGACAGAGAAAAGCAGCAGAAAGCTACTGCTTTTTGGATCTTGAAATGTTTTGCTTAAGAATGTCATCCCCGCCTTTGACAATGGGAATGTTTGACCAAACCTGTTGCTGTTGCTACAGTTCTGCACTGTTGAGCTCGGTAGACTAAACATTTTCTTCCTGTTCATTGTTCCATTTGGGTTTTTCCCCCTTGCCCTCTCTTTATTAGTAGGACAGCACAGAGAAATGTTCTGTGTTTTCTCTTTTTTAATGTAGTAAAAAGACTAGACGGTTTCAAAAACTAAGCTAGGGGACTTTGGTTATAAAAGATCTCATCAATATGGTCTCATCCCTAGTTTTCTTATACTTCGTTTGAGTACATCCTGTACTGTACAAGGATGCTCATTCAAGAGGAACTGTCCTACCCTCTTCTCCCCACTGAGCCTGCCCTATTCTCCTACAATACCAAATTACAAAGCCTTACTGCATGGAAGCTTGATTTGAGACAAATGAGACCTGATGGTCTTGAGGTGACATTGCTTTACAGTTAATCTGTCCTTTCAGCAGTTCTGTCCATGGGCTAGGTAAATATTATCCAAATAGAAACCTGATATTGTATGCTACAAGGAATGCCTTCTGCAGCAGGTGTTACGGGTCCTTGTAGAAGCTGATGGTTGTGATACAAAGGGATGAAAGAGAATGTTCCATTTGGGCACCTACAGCTTTTGCATTGTTTCCATTTTGAAGCTACCTCATAGAAACCCTATCCCCTAGACCAGTGTTTCCCAACCTTGTGCCTCCAGATGTTTTTGGCCTACAACTCCCATCATCCCTGACCACTGGTCTTGCTAGCTAGGGATGATGGGAGTTGTAGGCCAAAAACATCTGGAGGCACAAGGTTGGGAAACACTGCCCTAGACTTAAGACGGCAAAAGCAACTGGGGATTGACAAATGAGCTCTTGGAAGGGAAACTACAACTGTTACAAATATAATATTTTCCCCTTGGGTTTGCCTTTAACACATCCCATGGACCAAGCAGCTTAAAAAAGGAGGAGGGGACTTTAAGAGCTGGAAATACGGAGTCTTTCTTCATCCCCAGCCCCTGTTTCCTGTGAAAACAGCCCTGAGTTTTATGGAAGATTAGTATTGAAAGACGTGAATTTGATTGCAAGTGTTCCTCCGGATTGTGAATGATAGTAGGATCTAAAAAATAGTGAAACTAGTTCTGAGAGTCCAAAGGGGCCACTAGACTTGTTTTTCCTCAAACAGCAGCCTGCTCATGTCACATGGCAAACTGTGAAATTCCTTTCAGGCTCATGTGAATTAGGTACCATTCAGTTTCTGGTACAGTACACAGTAGAATCATGTTTCAAAGCAAACTAGGGGCTAATTTGCCATGTGTTCACCTTCTAGCATTTTTTTTAGGATAGACAATGCTAGTGAATAACATTTCACTACATATTTAATTGATTTAATCTGTTCAATGAAATGAAAACTCTGAGCCTCTTTGAAGATTAGTGTTGTCTGTTGGTTTCCAAAGGTATCCTAATGAAAGAACACTGTAGAGAAAGCAGGCTTACTGTTCTTTTTGCAAGCCCTGATGGCAGTAGCCTAAAAATTTGCTAAGAAGCTTTTCATAGTTCTTCTTTTCCCACTGCAGTTGTAGCTGTGTGTGTGTGTTAGTAAAACTATTTTTAAAATTATTGCATTGCCTCGAGAAGTAAATAAACTATATCAATGTTTATTTATACTCTCCCAGAGCAAAAAAGCCCTCACAGTAACAAATTCAGCATGTTAGATAATTTTGAAGTGATTGTTTGAAAATTAAATCCCACATGACCAAATGGACAAAGGAATAGGGCCATGTGTTTATCTCTTCTTTAATATTGTTTGTTACCTTTTAGTTCATAAAGGGAAATGAGGGTAAAGAAAAATATCCTGTAGGTAATAATAACAATAATTTTATTATTTGTACGTCACCCATCTGACTGGGTTGCCCCAGCCACTCTGGGCTGCTTCCTGCAAAATATAAAAACATAATAAAACATTAAACATTAAAACTTTCCCTATACAGGGCTGCCTTCAGATGTCTTCTAAAAGTTGTTTATCCCTTTCACATCTGATGGAAGGGCATTTTACAAGGCAAGCACCACTACTTAGAAGGCTCCTTGTCTGGTTCCCTGTAACCTCACTTCTTGTGAGCGAACAGTCAGAAGGCCCCTTGGAGCTGGACCTCATTGCTGAGCTGAACTATAGGGGTGGAGATACTCCTTCAGATATGCAGGGCTGAGGCTGTTTAGGGCTTTAAAAGGTCAGCACCAGCACTTTGAATTGTGTTTGGAAACGTACTGGGAGCTAATGTAGATTCTTTAGGATTGGTGTTACATGATCCTGGCAGTCACTCCGCAATCTAGCTGTCACATTCTAAATTAGTTGTAGTTTCTGAGTCACCTTCAAGGTAGCCCTACGTAAAGCACATTGTTCTATTCCAAGTAGGGGATAACTAGAGCATGTACCACTGTGGTGAGACAGTATGCAGGCAATTAGGGTCTCAGCAGGGGTACCAGATGCAGCTGGTAGACAGCCACTCTGAACACAGAATTTACCTGTGCCTCCATGGACATCTGTGAGTCCAAAATTACCCCCTAGGCTGTGCACAGTTACCCCATTTAGGATCAGGGAGTCCCCCACACCTCCCCCCCCCCACAGAAACAGTACATCTGTCTTGTCTGGATTCAACCTCAATCGTTTACTGCCATCCATCCTCCACCCACCTCCAGACACAGAGTACATTCACTGACTTCACTAGTTCTGATTTAAACTAGAGGTAGAGCTGGGTATCATACTGGTGAACACCCAGCCCAAACCCCCTGATGATCTTTCCCACCATCTTCCTATAGATGTTATAAAGCATGGAGGAGAGGACATCAACCAGTGTGACAAAGGTGGTTTCATTCTCATGATGGAGCCTGAATCCCATTTGAAAGGGATCCAAATGGTTGACATCCTCCAGATTAGAGTGTGCTCAAGCACCTTGCCCAGGAATGGAAGATTTGAGACTGGGTGATAATTGGCCATAATGGTCGGTTTTTTAATAAGCAGTTTAATAACCACTACTTTAAGTGGTTATCCAGGAAGACTACCTCACACGGGGAAGCATTCACCACCGCATGGAGCCCATTGCCTAGCCCTGCCTAGGAGACAGGGTGGGCAAGGGTCCAGGAGACAGGCGGTCAGTTTCATTTGTAGTTGAACATGGCCTCAGCTGCACTAAAAACGTGCAAGGAAAGCATTTTCTTTAATGGAGTATGAAGGAAAATTCCTAAAGCACTTCACTGAGCAGGCATTTTCCATTTTCTTACGTAGATGTTTATAGTGGATTATGCCACATTTGTTTCATGTGGTATAGGCATTCACTTACCTCCAGAAGTGAATGTCCATATTTGCACACCTGATATTTGACATCCTACATAGCTCAAAGACTACAGTGGTTTAATAATTTTGTGATCCTTCATTCAGATGACGAAATGAAGAGCTGAGAGAATTCCAGTTAGCTAAGGCTCTCTAACTGGATTTCTTACTCAATGATGTAATGTGCTTCCAGGGATTCCCTTTCCTAGTTTGTTTTTGGAATTGATCCCACTAGTCAATAAGCCTCAGCTCAAAGTGTATCTCTCACAAGGGAAAACTTCAGGCACTTAATCTGTTCTGTTCTGTCATGTGCTGACATGCCTCCCCACTTCTAGTTGTAATGCTTGAATTGCATGTTTTGCGGAAATATTGGGCATGTATTTTGCCCTCCCAGAAAAATAAACAGCAATGAATAACTGATAATTACAGTTTGACTAATTCTAAAACTAAAGTTGCATTCCTGTGCACACTTGTTTGAGAGGAAGTGCCATATAAATTGGTGAGGCATCTGCTGAGTAAATATGACTAGAATTCTTCTGGAAAACTGCCTGACATATCGTCCTGAAATCTTCATATCTTCTAAGGATGCAGCTGGTATTCCTGTACATATATGCATTTTGGAGTTGAATAGATTTTGTTTAGTGTAAAATAGTATTTGCATACTATCTTTTATTATAGATAATTGGTAAAATGGGGACACTGTTTTTACCAAATTGAAATATAATTTATATTTCTAAAATGTTTACATGCCTTACACCTGCTTTTCCTTCCTGGGTTTCCCTCCCCCTCCTCTTCCTGGTTCTTACTAGGCACACATCACTTTTCTTCTGTCTGTCCTTCTGTCGGATGTGATCCCAGAGCAACCTCACAAATTGTATTCTTCAGACACTAGGGCTAAAATCAACTGGGATCACTGGCTTTTCAGATGATGGTGATTTTTTTTATGTTGCTTATCTTAAAAAATAATCCAAAGCAGTTTTCAAAGGAACAAATTAACATAAACACAGATCCCCTGGAAAGCTTTCATGTAACATTCAGAAAGCTTTAGTTTGTGAAAACAATAAGCAAAAGTATGTCACTGTCTGTGGGGAATTGCATTAAAGAGCAATGAGCTACTCACATGTCAGGCAGTTTAATGTTAAATCAGTTGTTTTAATTATGAGAGAAGCATCTGTTTACTCCTTCCGTTTGTGCTACAGGACAAAGAATGCTGGACAGTAACAACACATATATGTGACATGTGCACACAACTTCAGAGATGATGCACACTTTATCTAAGTGGTAATGTTTGCATCCAGAGAAGATTTGGCAGAACTCTGCTCATACCGCAGGACTTTCCTGTCTCTTCTCCCACTGCAGTCCACTGTGCTCCCCCAAAGAGTTGATGCACCCTCTGGATCTGTGTTGGATGGGCACAGCAGAAGAACTGGAAAATTGGAGGAATTCGGTTAATCTGATTTGCCTAAACAGAAGTGGTCATTTTGCTAGCACAAGACATATCTGGAACCAAGCCAAAAGCATTATAATGCAGTCGGAAATGTAACTTCACATGAATGTAATAGTAAATGTTGGTAGCAATGGCAAACGGAAGATTAAAAAAAAGATCGCTGTAGTGAGTCACTAAAAGATTGCCTTTTCTCAGACTCGTTTTAATATTGTGTGGCAGGTTAGAATGAACTATTGAAGGTGGAGAGGTCATGGGGTGCCAAAAAGGTTTTGTTTTGTTTTGTTGCAAAGGCTGCTTGATCAGGTGATGGTTGTAGTTGCTTTGATATGCCCATCTAAGTTCTAGGGAAACTTGTATAGTACCTCCCAAAAGAAGAGTTACCTGTATTTTAGGTTAAGGTTACCAGATTTTGTTCAATGAATCCGGGGACACTTTCCAAATTCAATGGATTTTCTATGGGGATGGTTTGTAAATCCAGGGACTGTCCCCGGGAAACGGGGACGTCTGGGAACCTTATTTTAGGTACTTCCTGGATGGGAGGTTGCCGAGAGGGGGGGGATGTACAGGTTATATCAGAGATTACCGTATTTTTCGCCCCATAGGATGCACTTTTCCCCCTCCAAAAATGAAGGGGAAATGTGTGTGCGTCCTATGGGGCAAATGCAGGCTTTCGCTGAAGCCTGGAGAGCGAGAGGCATCGGTGCGCACCGACCCCTCTCGCTCTCCAGGCTTCAGGAAGCTATCCGCAAGCCTTGCAAGCCCAGCGGGAGTTCCCACGGGCTCACAAGGCTTGCAGGCAGCAGCCTGCAGCCCCGGCAAGTGTCCGCAAGCCTTACGCGCCCGGCGGGAGGTCCCGCCGGGCGCGCAAGGCTTGGGGCGGCAGCCTGCCACCCGAAGCACGCGGAGCCCTCCGGAGGGCTCCCCGTGCTTCGGGTGAGTGTCTGCAAGCCTTGCGCGCCCGGTGGGAGGTCCTAATGGGCGCGCAAGACTTGGGGCGGCAGCCTGCAGCCCGAAGCACGCGGAGCCCTCCGGAGGGTGCCCCGTGCTTTGGGCAGGTGTGCGCAAGGCTTGGGGCGGCAGCCGCGGCTGGGGGGAGAAATATATTTTTTTTATTCATTTCCCTCCCAAAAAACAAGGTGCGTCCTATAGGACGAAAAATACGGTAAATGGAGGTTTAGATTGTTTTGTAGGGCATATCAAGCCAAGCAGTCTTCTCAGACCAACTTGCTAGCATCTGATATTCCTAGTTCCCATTTCCCTCTCTCTGTCCTAATCCTAGCTGCTGTATTTCTTTATAATGGTACTCTTATCACGCTGCAACTGAGATAGAGGAGGAGCCATAGCTCAGTGATGGAGCAAATGTTTTACATTCAGAGGGTCCCAGATTCAATCCCTGGCATCTCCAACTAAAAGGATCTGATAGATGCTGGGAAATGCCACTACCTGATTATGGAAAGTTGCTGCCATTGAGTTGGTTCTCAGTTAGATTAGATTATTCTCATATTACCTGCCTTGTACTGTACAAAGTACAGTGGTACCTCGGGTTGCATACGCTTCAGGTTACATACACTTCAGGTTACATACATTTCAGATTGCAGACTCCACTAACCCAGAAATAGTACCTCGGGTTAAGAACTTTGCTTCAGGATGAGAAGAGAAATCGCGCAGCGGCAGCGGGAGGCCCCATTAACTAAAGTGGTGCTTCAGGTTAAGAACGGATCTCCGAAATGAATTAAGTACGTAACCAGAGGTACCACTGTAGAGCAGGAGAGAAATATTTTAAATAAATGTTTGATACCCTCTTCACCTGCAGCTTCACGTAATGCATACTAAATTGTTTTCAAAACCAACGGGAATTTAATCAGCAAGTTCTGATGTAAAAATTAAAAGTAAGAAAATTCCACCATGAAGGGCTTGCACATGAATCCCAGCTGGAATGTACTGGAGTATATTGACCTCTTCCCTGCCAGGAGAATATTATTCCATGAAGTTGGGTTGACTGTCTTGAGCTCTCTAAGTTGCAGAACTATGGAGAAGTATTAAGTATTTTCTCTTTGGTGGCTGATAATAAAGGGCACAACAGATTAATGAACAAAAACTGTTTTTAAGATGTAAAAACTAAATAACCCTGATGAAATTGGTTTTCTCACTGAATTCCACTTTCAGTTGAAACAAAAGTTAATCTTTAAGGTATGTGTTTAAGTTTTCATGCAAACACAATGTCAGTTCAGCACCTTGGTTTTAATTAATCTTCCTGCAGTTCATCCATAACCTCATTATTTTATAATTGTTACTTGGTTGGTCACATCCATACATTTGCCCCACAAATTAAGTGTTTAACTTCAGCAAAGTGTAAATACAAGGGTCTATAATTCTTGGATGGCCTTGACAGCTCAGCCAAAAATTGTGGCCACAAGATTGTGGGTAGCCTGCAGGAAAGGGTGCTGTGGAGTGCATGGGATTTGGCTGCTGTTCAGAGTTGCATAGTGTCTCTCCACAGCCTTCTGCTTCCCTTTCCTGTGTGGGAGCAGGAAATAGGGGCTTGGTACTTTGTCCCTTCATGGTAGAGAAACTCTACCATGCAATAAACAGCCCCCTAGTCTTATTGCGAAGATTGAAGCTGCAGAGAGGCAGGAATCACCAGTCAGTCCATCGTCACCTCCTCAGCTTTTAGTTTAGGGATTGGGGTTTGTTTTTTTTGCCAAATGTAACACTTAATGATCTCTCAGACCTGAGGAGTAGCTGGTTTCTGTATTGTTGGATTGCTGGCTTCAGATCTGAAGAATAACTGTGCCATGTAAACAATAGGCAGCATTGTATTTAACTATTCAGTAGCATAGTAAATTATTAAACTAGTATTAGAGGGCAGAGAATCTTGTTCATTTTATTTTTCTTGTGTACCTGTTGCAGCAATATTTTCCGCTAGCAGGGCATAAAATGTCATAGGGCTTTTTTGGTAGTTTTTTAATGCAAGCTTTTAAAAACACCTATTTTTGTAGGATAAGTAATTCTTCCCTCCCTCCATAAACATATGATATGTAACCTAAGCATCTTATTAATTAGTGAGATTATTAATTTGTCTGTACAGCATAGGTAACAGTTTTTGTGTGTTTCTGCCTGTCACTTTGTTGGTCTGTGCTCTGGCAGAGCTCCCTCTTACTGTAGTAAGGTCTTCTCTTGCCAGAGACAGCCACACATATATATGATGTACTGAGGCCCTTTGTGTATTCAATTTCTCCATTTTATTTAAGAAAGGGCAACATCTTGTGTATGTGGATGTAGGCCTAAAACTGTTAAATTGGTTTTGTCAGTATTTCAGAATCTTTCCATTGAATGTTTCATACCATATTCTAAGCATATGCTCGTGGAATAGATAAGTAGATACAAAACTGGGAAAAATGTATATTCTGGAAACATAGTTGTAGGAAGCCACAGAAGCAGTTGATTTAACCATACTGCTTATTCTTTTAATTTCTTTTCATGTTCCCAGGTCTGCTAAAAAAATAGTAAATAAAGTGCAATTTTACAACAATTAAATAAACAAATGAGAACAGTGACAGCATCATGTAGATAGTAAAACTAAAGTTATCCAAGTTAAAAATGCTAACATTAGCAATTCTCAAAAGCCTTGGAAAACAACAGTTTTTGCTTGGTACCTAAATGATGGCAATGAAGATCCCATGTGACCTCCCTAGGGAGCCCATTCCAAAGGCAGGAGCCACAACAGGAAAGATTGTATTCTTAGTCCTAACCAGCTGCATTCTACAGACTGGGGGGGGGGGGGCATCCTGAGAGAAATTATTTCAGTTGGTGGGCAGATTTGACACTTGGAAGCTCAGCTCTCAACGCGTATCTGCTATCACTGTCCAGTGAACATCTCTCTAATATGATGTCATGCTTCTTGACGTTGCCCTGTGGCAGCCTAGCCAGGGTTTTATTTGTTGTTGGCACAGCAAGTCTTATATGGCCAGAACAACCAAGTTTCAACTACTGTTGGCTCCATTGCCTTTTAGCATTGCCTTTTAGGAGCCAACAGATATACTAGGAATAAGAATGGATTATTCTTGCGTATCTCACTTAAATTTCATGTTGCTGTTATTTGTATAATACAGTTTTGAATCTGAAATTGTATATGGATTTGTTAATGATTCTGAATTGGTCAAGCAGTTTTGAGAGTGCAGTTGCCATGATTTGAGAGGAATTGGTTTGGCACTAGAACATGGGACATGAAGCTTATTGGGAAATTATAATTTGTAGCATTTGTTTCTTCATAAATTTCTCTTGTGAACTCTGTTTATGATTTCTCTTTTAGTTGTACATCTATGCTTGTTTTTACATGTTGGGTGTGATTCCCACTTCAGTTAAAGCATTTGAACTTTAATTTTAAAAAGCTAGCAATTTCCTTCAGCAGTTAGCAATGCTGTCAGCTGCTTACATACTATTTATACTGCTTGCAGCAGCTGGAAACTATATTGCTCAATAAAAGGTGCTGTATATTTCTTACTTCTAGAGATTTCTGCAGGTTCTGTCTCAAAAACTCTGAAAATGGATGGAAATTAAGAGAAGGATCAGGTCATACTCCTAGTAAGAGCAAGTATTGCGATGCTCACTTCATGCTCTTTTTCCTTTTGACTGAATCAGACACCCATGACACCAGCCTCAAAGGAAGATAAATTTGGTTGAGGTGCCTGTTTTGGGAGCTTCTTTTCTCCCTAAACAGATCCTAGCTTATGTTGGGATCCTTAAGCATTATATAGGACAATGGACTGCTTCACTTCTGTGTAATTTACACCTTAAATCTGAAATGAGCAGGTGAGTTGTGAGAAAGACCCAATAAACGTGGTTATGAAAAAGGTTCCTGTCTGTCACTTTCTGTTTTAACATTCTTTTTAATCTTCTATCTGTTCCGTTTATATTTTAATGTTGACTAACTACTGAATAATCATTTTTGGCACAGTCCTCCTTGTTAACATTACTCATGCACATATGGTGACTTCTCTTAGGTAATGTGCAAAACCACTGATCTACTCGAGCTAGATTGTTCGAGATACGTTTGTATAAGAGAACCCAAAGCTGAGCATCTTGATTTTCCTAAAATAGCTACACAAATGTGTATTTCCTTGAAGCATTTCAGAGCTGTTCCATGGTAACATAATGTTGTTGCCATTATAGTTGCCAGCTTAACCCTATTCAGAGTCTGGTCTCAATGATAGTTTTAGCTGGACAGTAGTGCTTATATAGTGAAAAGCAAGTAAAATAAGACAGTAGACTGAAAATCCAGCAGATATACTCTGCCCTTTCTATGTTTCTATTAGGAAATTTTCTGATAGGTCTTGTTAATTTGGCCCAACCCTTCCTTGGGTCAAGGCCTATTTTGATTGGCATTGTCAAAACAAAAGGCATTTATTTTCTAAACTGGGATTTGCGAAATAGTCGTCTGCTTCACTGCATTTCTACTCACAGAAGAGGAACCTTACTGTCTTTGTGTGCTTGTGGCATGGACTGTATATTTACAGGTATCTGTGCACATGGGATAACTCCGTGCCAGACTGCTCTACAAGTTGAGACACGTATAAGTTCTTTCCATGTTAGTGGTGTTCTAACACTCCAGAGAATAGAAATTGTAATGTAGAATAGAAATTGTAATGTAGAATGTGTACCTCTTAGGTGTCGAACACACTCCAACACACACTCATCATAACATTGTTGGCCAGTGTTTTATGTTGTTATTTTTTTTAATTGCTTGTGTGGCTTTTGGGGAACTGTACAAAGTGCACATGAACTGGAGAACAAATAGGCATGTGCATAGCAGTGTATGAAAGGGCAGTCTTAGGAGTCTTGCTCAGTAATGAGAGATTTTTGTCGTTGTTACTGCTGCATCCGCTTATAAATTGATGGGAGCAGGAAGAAGTAGGCTACTCAAAACAGAATGGCTCTCTGACTTTCTTCTTCTTCTTACCTGGAAACTTGGAGGGAAGTCTTCCACATTTTAAAAGCATTTTGTCTTTACACTTAATGTAGCTTAGCAGATGAACTTGACAAGGACAGAAATTCTTTTATCAGGAAATGAAAACTGACCTGGAATGGGAAACTGCATGTGTTAGGAACAGAGAAAAGTCAGATTTTTATTTGAACAAGGCAATCTTTAGTGTTGGATTTAGCATAAGAGAAGCCAAACCTGTTATATAGGAGCTGACGAAAGATGGATTGGAAATCTGTCTCGCTTTGCGTCGGTTGAGCTATCACACAGTAACTGACGAATGTTTCAGGTTTAGTGTAGGATGACTGCATGATGTTGTTTCTAGGGAAACTGGTGGTGGGAGCATGTAAAAAGGTAAGAAAATATGTTCTCAGGACAAACGCTTAAACGAGTTGGCTTATGAGCTTTTTGTATTTATTGTTATGCCTTTTCAGCTGTTTCTTCAGCCTCCAGAGCTTTTGGGTGATGCACTGCATTCTTCAGAACACTGTATATATTAAAACTGTATTCTTAGAACATCTTCAGTGAATGTCTTTATATCTAGATATTATGAGGTAGAGATTTAGGGGCTGAACTGTGTGGTAGCCATGTTTACTGATTATACCAAATTGCCCAGGGTTTTTAAAACAAAAAAGGGGTTACAGAGAACTCCCGATAGGATTGCTCCAAACTGGATGAATAGGCAGTGAAATGGCAAGTTGAATTCATGGTTAGCGGATATAGAGTGATGCACATTAGGGCAAAAATAAATAAATCGTAATTTCACGTTTATGCTAATAGAGTGACTGACCAGGAATGAGACCTTGGAGTCACAGTATCAGTGAAGGTGCAAGCCCTGTGTGCAGCAGCTGTGAAAAAAGCAGGTGCCATGCTAGAGATCATTAGGAAAGGGATTCAAAATAATGGTATTATACAAATCTGTGGGGGGACCACATTTGAAATAGTCTGTACAGTTCTGGTCCCCTCATCTCGAAAAGGATATTGTGGAGCTGGAAAGGGCAACCAAATGGTCAAGGGGTTGGAGATACTCCCTATGGAAAAAGGTTAAAGAACGTTTTTAGTTTAAAGAAAAGATAGAGTTGTATAGAATTATGCATGATATAGAGAAAGTGGATGGATAGGTTTTTCACCCTCAGAGGCATCCAGTAAACTGAATGTTGGAAGGTTTAGGAAAGACAAAAGGAAGTACAGGTCTTATGTGAAATTTGACTCCTTTATTTCATATTTTACAGAAACCCATTCTCTTTTTGGTATTATCTGTTACCTTTTATGTTGCAAGTAGAACAAGAAATGTCACATTTTATAGATGGACATCTGTTTAGTATAACATAACTGATTTTTGTAGATCAGGAATTGGTTGTACAGCACAGTATATGCCTTGTGGTCAGTATGCAATGTGATACATTGTTGAAGCTCCTGAGATCCTCAGTTTTTTTTTGCAACAAGTTGGTAACTTTCCTAATTGCATAGAAGAACTTGAAGTATGATAGTGTGCTGCAAAGGCTTAGGCACTAAGTTAGTAAAACGCTCTGGGTTTGTTTCCAAATAAGCTTGATTATATGGCCAGCACCGTGCTTTTGTTTATGAGAAAAGAGTAGGAAGGATCCTGTACTTTGTGCACATTAGGATTCTTTTCTGGGACTATACCAGCTGGTGAGCATGCATTTTTTGTTGCTGAATCTGAATAAGTACACATGGAACTTAACAAAAGCCACTCACCTCCCATAGAAGAAGAAGAAGAAGAAGAAGAAGAAGAAGAAGAAGAAGAAGAAGAAGAAGAAGAGTAGTTTGGATTTGATATCCCCCTTTATCACTACCCGAAGGAGTCTCAAAGCGGCTAACATTCTCCTTTCCCTTCCTCCCCCACAACAAACACTCTGTGAGGTGAGTGGGGCTGAGAGACTTCAGAGAAGTGTGACTGGCCCAAGGTCACCCAGCAGCTGCATGTGGAGGAGCGGGAAATCAAACCCGGTTCCCCAGATTACGAGTCCACCGCTCTTAACCACTACACCACACCGGCTCTCTTTGCAGATTTCAAGAATAAGCAATTAACACAGAGAACTTCTCAACACACATAATTATTATAAACTATTTAAATGAATGTGCCTGGAAAAATCATTGGCTCCAGGTCCCCCTAAGCTTCTGAATAATAGATGACTTGCATAGGAATATAAAATTAGTTTTCAATTTTCCGATTGTTGAGTTTTAGTATGAACCGAACATTGCAGCCATTCTTGGGTTAGGTGTACCAATCAGTTTTTGTTTGTCAAGGTTAGATTTCCATTGCTCCTTAGTTACTCAAATGTTTATTTGCTTGCTTTAAAAAGCCTGAATGGGTCTTACTTGAAGTGTGCAGTGTCTTTGTTCAGAACCTTAGCTGCAAGACTCTTCGAGTGCTGTGACAAGATGCCCTTTTGATTTGATGTATATGTACTACTGAGATCTTTTTTTTTAGTTGTAGTCATGTTGCAACATGCTCATCTCTAGTCCAGGTAGCTATCTGACAGGTGGTTGTAATTTCAGCCGCTATGCTAGAATTTCTTGTCTCTTAAGTAAATAAAAAAAGTTGTTAGATAACAACAGGATATATCTTATGATGTACATTCTTTCAGTTTTAGTAAAATATTACAGCTTGGCTGAGTTTTTATTATAATTGCTAAATTGGTTTTAGCATGTGTTATTTTGCTGTCTGTGCAGCAGTTTTGTGGCAGCTTTTTGGGACTGGGAGGGCCCTTGTAGAAAGACAAACAACTATTGTTCTAACTGGACCCTTTCGCAGGACTATGCATTATTGCTCTTTCTTCCTATCTCACTGTTGGAGCAAGCAGGAATGATGTATGTCTGCCACAAACATAGCTACTTCTCTGATGGGAATTTTTTTGAAGATCCATGGTGTGTGCCATTACAACATTTCTCCTGCGTTCCACTTTCCTGGTTGTAAACCCCATAGAACTCTGTGAGACTAACTGGTTCATTAGATAGGTTCGGCCTGTGACTAGCTAAACAGAGGAGCGAAAGAGTTAGGCAGTTCAGTTCTATTTCCTAAAATTATTCCATAGCTAGTAATTACATGCTGAGGGTATGAATTGTGTTGTGTATGAGATAATCTCAAATGGTTGAGGTGCTGCAAAGTGTCCATGCTTTGTGCAGTCAGCTTACTTCAAATGTGGATACAGGGTATCTGCTATTTTTGTAACTGTAAAGCTAGTAAGCAATAAATGCACCATCTGACAAGTTTTATGCCAACTTTATAAATAAGCCCACAAAAGTTACTATCCTGTAAAATGTTTATTAGTCTGCTGTGGGCTGGCAAAGGGAATTTTGGCCCCTCCTCCAGCAGTCCACTGCATTTCTAGCCAGGGGGACAGAGCGCTATATAGAAATTCTGTGTTTCTTTGCTATATGTGATTTATTGTCCCTCAGCCATATACTCAAATAACACACAACAGAACACACATATACACATCTCAGGATACACTGCAATAGGGGTGGAGGACTTGTAGCCTACATGTCTGTCTTGATCTGCCGGGGCCCACCTGTCAATCCATGTGAAGAACATACTGGCAAAGCAGAACTCTTCACCTACCCCTGTGGGTCAACTTGCCAGGTAGGTATGCCTGCCCACATTTTCAGTCACCCGGTGCCATTGTGACATCAGATGATTGACAGGTGGGTGACCTGCCTTTGCCTGTCAAAGTTGGCCTGTGTAAGGGGGAAGAGATAAAAGGTTCCCCAGCCCTGCACTGCAGTGTTTTGTTGCAGGGCCACATGTTTTGGTCTGACAACTGTGGCAGACCCCAATCTCCAGAAACCACCCCAATTCCTTCCAGAGTCCAGTTTGTTGGTCTGCTTATTTTTATTACTACCATACACCATAGCCTCAGGAGACTCTCAAAGCAGCTTGCAAAAGATCACATTTAAAACGAATTGCACATATGGCCAGAAGAATGGTGACAAGTTTATTCAGACAACATTTATCCCCTCCTTGTTCATCTTGATAGGCCTTCTGGCCTTGTGTTACGGGGCAGCAGACTTGCTCAGACGCTCTGAGGCGAGTGAGGCTAAGCACCTGCTCAGGCCATGATGAAGCCAAGTCTTTCCTTGGTCTTTCCTTTGTTTGATGGGAAATGGAAAACTGAAGTATCAAATCTTTTTGCAAATCTTGGTTGAGACAAGAACACCTTACACAAGATTAACCTCCTAATGTTAAGTTGTATGTTAAAGACATCTCTTGCATAATTTGCTTATTTAGATTATTTATACCTCTCTTTCTACAAATCAGTTAATCATGACACATGTCTTTTCTTCTCTGTGTGTATTTGCAACAAGAAGCTGAAGTTGAATTTATGGTGCAGGATGACAGGCCAATATTTTCTTAATTTTGAAGTTTGACATAGCATTTCAGTATCTAATTCTTGCTAATATAAGTGGGTGGGATGGTGCTGTCTTGGTCATACAGTGGAAAGTGTGGCAGTTGGGAACAGCAATGTAGCCTAAGTTGCATACATATATCCTGAATGCATATATTCCTGCAAACCAAAATGAGATGAAATGAAATGAAATGATTAAGGCAATCAATTCTTTTGAGTGTGGGATTGCCATTTCACAGATGATTTTATGTTCAACGTTTTGGCTCGGGTACTGATACCTCCCTCCACCCCCCCAAAAATAGAATTGGAAACTTGTTCTTGAAACGATTTGATATATTCAGATTTCTAGATGCAAATTTTTAGATATTAAGCAAAGAACTGACACAGAGGACATTTTTTTGGGGGGGGGAATTCCCTGTCTTGTCAGCTCTGTTAAAAGTATTCTGCCCTTGGTACAAATGTTCTATTTTTATACTGCAATATGTTTTCTATGTTCAGACACCATAAAAGGCTCATATTGATGTCAAACTAAACCATGGTTTATCTTGATGAAGATGAGCTGCAATGAGCCATCATCTCGTGTCCTCATCTTCTCTTGCACTGTGGCCACAAGAATCTTTTACTTCTGTTTCTGATTAAACAGGCACTTGCTTCATCTGAATGCAATGGACTGTGGTTTAATTTTTGCTATGGCTTGTTTGAAACAAGCTAACTTCAAGCCGTTGGTTATGTAGCTGGCTTGTTCAACCAGCCATATTTAATCTTAACTACAGTTTAGGGACGCAGGTGGCGCTGTGGGTTAAAGCCTCAGCGCCTAGGACTTGCCGATCGAAAGGTCGGCGGTTCGAATCCCTGCGGCGGGGTGCGCTCCCGCTGCTCGGTCCCAGCGCCTGCCAACCTAGCAGTTCGAAAGCACCTCCGGGTGCAAGTAGATAAATAGGGACCACTTACCAGCGGGAAGGTAAACGGCGTTTCCGTGTGCGGCTCTGGCTCGCCAGAGCAGCGATGTCACGCTGGCCACGTGACCCGGAAGTGTCTCCGGACAGCGCTGGCCCCTGGCCTCTTAAGTGAGATGGGCGCACAACCCCAGAGTCTGTCAAGACTGGCCCGTACGGGCAGGGATACCTTTACCTTTACCTTTTTACAGTTTAGGCTTTGGATGTAAAGCTAAACTGCAATTTAATCAAAAACAGAAGCAAAAGCTTCTAGTCTTTCACCCTGAGGGAGGAAGTGAATGCACATGTGTGATGTTTGCTGTGGCTTGTTCCATTATAATAAAGTATGGTTTGTCATAATGTCTTAACCAGCATGGAATCCAAGAATCTGGGCATAGCTGTAGGCCATTTGAAGATTAAAGTAACTCCCCTTTAATATTTGCATTATATGTGCAAGAGCTCTTTGTTATGCTCATCATTAGGCCTTTTTTAGCCGAGAATATAGTTTGATATGGCAGTTCGAAAGCATGTCAAAGTGCAAATAGATAAATAGGTACTGCTCCAGCGGGAAGGTAAACGGCATTTCCGTGTGCTGCTCTGGTTCGCCAGAAGCATCTTAGTCATGCTGGCCACATGACCCAGAAGCTGTACGCTGGCTCCCTCGGCTAATAAAGCGAGATGAGCGCCGCAACCCCAGAGTCGTTCGCGACTGGACCTAACGGTCAGGGGTCCCTTTACCTTTATAGCTTGATATACAATAATGTATGTATTCATGCTTTAACATAGTTTTCACTGCATTTTATTCATTCTTTTTTAAAAGTATACTGTGTTATGTTGTTGGCAGAGCTGGTGATTATTTGAAGGACTGGCAAATGTATTCCGAAGTGGAAAATGGCAGTATTCCACCAACTTCGTTAGAGAACTAACTTATCCAAACAGAGGTAAAGTGGAACACTATATGTGCTGTTAAATGTTTCATGTCAATAAGGACAAGTTAAACAATGATGACTTGGTAACCCGTAGTTTATTCTGGTGGTGTTATGTGATAGATATTCTCCAATTTTCTTCTGGTTAACTTTGCCAGTGTTTACAAAGGACCAGTTCATACATATGGCTTGATTTCTTCTCATATTATTTGTCTTGCAGTTGAATGTGTGAGCTTGATTTCATTGAAATTGCTGAGTTTGAGTTGATGTGCAGGTGATTTTTATCTATTGGGTTGGGTCCAGAGTTCAGCACTTACAATGGGACTGGTATGAACTCTGTTCATGGTAGTTGCCTCTATGTGATTATCCAGAACACCCTTTCTCACCACATCACAGCCCAACTGCTACAGCCAAGTCACTTAACCCATAGATAATTCCCAGGGGGTGGGGACTGCTCTGGGAAGGAGGTAAGAGAGGTCAGTTGCCAGACCCATTTTGCACACTTAACTCTAGATCCAGCTCACAATATTTAATTTACACAGAAGCAAGTTGCCTCTTGATGCTGCAGTCGAGTGTTGAACATGCATATGTTCAACATAGGAAATAGGGGCAGCTCAGCTAGTGGAAATCTTAGTACATGCCAAGAACGTAGAAAAAAGAGAGAATAAGAGAAGAAGGGGAAGCTCACAGGACCACAGAGGTCACCCTTGGGAAGAAATTCAGGGAAACAAAACCCCATGAAGAATAGGGACACAATGGAAAGGCTGTGTGGGCTCCACATATGATGGTTCTAAATCAGTGAGGTAACAGGAAGAGCCCATGCTCATGACCAATTGAGAAGCTTGTAAATATTTATCTGGGTGAGGGGTTCAGAAAGGAATTGGTTCCATCTTGCCAAAACTCGCTATCTTTTCAACCTATTGTCTTAAAACTGGCATTGTTTTGATATCCTGTCTATCCCTTGCTGTTTAGTTCTCTTCCCCCCTCCTCCCTTCCCCTTGATATACGGTACATTATTCAGCCAAAGGGTCTGTAAATACAAAGATATATTTTGCTGAATTTCCAGTGTGAATGTGGCATACTACCAAGGAAGCAATAACATTAACACCTTGGCAAGATAAATCACAGAGGTTTCTTATGAACCAGCATTCTCTACAGTTCTTGACCTCTGCTTCGACTATCCTCCTTCCCCCCTACATATATATTAATTCATAAAGGAAATTCTTGTTTGTTTGTTTTTAAAAAACAGTAAAAGCAGCATTTGCCATTATAATCACTCTAATATAGGATCTCAATTATTTCTTTTCCCAGTCACTTAATAGTTGAGTTATCATGGGATTTCACATCCCAGACCTTGTGGCATAATTCTTCAAAGTGCTGTTTTCGACTCATTTTGAAAAGGCTTCTCCCAGCGCTTGCCTCTTGCAGGGGATCATCACAACCACACAGCAACAAATGGGAAACTTTAGTTTTACTACTAGTAATAGTACTGAGTGTCATGCTTATTACAAAAATAAACTGTTTGTGAATGTGAAGAGCTGGTTTTAAGACTTGAAACATTTATTTCATGTCTGTTATTTGCTGAACAGAAGTTTCACAACTTCTCAGCAACAAATAGAGGAAATAGGTATGACAACTTTTTTTAAAAAAAAAACTTCAAGAGGCTTTTGAAAACTGTTTTCGTTTGTTCCATGGCCAGGATTATCATTAGAGGATGCTATTGTCCCATGATACAGTTCAGCTTGTTCTGATTCTCTTTTCTTTGTCCTCTTATTTGGTAAGAGAACAAGCACAAGTTGTCTTGAAGAAATATCTCCTTTTCTTTTCTCTTCTCACCCCACCCCCACTCTTCAGGCACTTAAAAGCGTAATCACATATTAATCATTAGAAAGAAGGTGAAACTTAAAATAACACGCCGTTTGCTTGAGATAAAATTGCACTATGGGACATTAGAAATCTTTCTTTTTAGTATACCTTGATTACTGTGCATGTGCCTTCATTGCTGCTTTCCCTTTCAAAGGTGAAAAGGAGTAAAAGTTGTAAGAAAATGCTTGGATCAGAACGTGGGGTTGTAGAAGAATGGCTTTCGGAATTCAAGGTAAGCAAATGTGTTTTTGTTTCTTTCTTTTTTTAAAAAAGTAGGAGTTCAATATGGGTATGTCTTTAAGTTAACATCTTATATTAAAAAGCTGACAGTACCTAACTACCGAAGGCTTTTCACCAAAGCCAGACTAAATGTCTTTCCCTCTGCAGTGTTGGATGGCAGGTTGAGAGGAGTTCCCTACCAGGACAGACTTTGCTTGTGTGCTCAAGACATCGATTCCATAAATAATATTTTGTTGCATCGTGCAAAATATGAGCAGGCCAGAGCTGAACTGATAGTACCCTTGCTGGTACCTTTCCCGGGAAAATCAGAGGCTCACTATGTCAGGTTCCTACTGGAAGACCAGACAAATGCTAGAACGTTAGCAGTGGCAAAGTTTTTATCGGTGGTTGCAAGAACAAATGAGCCCTATATTCTGAACAAAATGCTTGATTAACCTGGAGGCAGGCTGTATGATTTGTGTATTGATTTGTAATGATTTGTTGGGTCTCTGGACCGCAATAAAGGTTGATTGATCTTTCTTTTTTATATAAAGAAGGTTGATATGTGTTGCAACTTCCTAGTGTAGCTGCTGGATGTAAGGTAGCATTGGGGGCCCCCAAAAACATTTCTCCCCACCACCTCAGTAGTCTGTTGCAGTCCTCTTCAACATTGTCACAAACAGGGCCTACTTTTAACTGAAACACATATTCGGGGACCCATTTCCTAATCTCTTACCATATATTTGCATGGTGGTAATGCAACCGACCTTGGATTAGACCATGACCCACTAGGGAGTGGGTCCTGACCTGCTAGTTGAAGACCAGTGGTCTGTGGAGTGCATGGAGGATCTAGGCCTGGATTGCCTTAACAGGATTGGGGCCAGTGCATTTCTTTCTTTCTAGTCAGAGAGGCCAGTGTTTATAAGCCACCCATTCTTGACACTGCTGTATTTCTTCTCCTAGGCATTACCTGAAATGCAAATATCCAGTTATGCAGCAACACTTCACCGGAAGAAAGCATTGGTTCCAGCTCTTTATAAGGTCATTCAAGATCCAAATAATGAGGTATGAGACAGCCAAATTACCCTTAATACAAATAATGTTGTTTTTAAGAGCTTCCTAATTGCCGTTCCATTACCTAACTAGTACGAGCAAAACTCTGTTTCCATCTTTCCTGCATTAGTTTGCTTCAGTGGTCTTTGACAGTTACAGAATGTTCTCCAATTGAGCACAACCAAATACAGAGTATTTTATCGTATTCGACATTGCTGCATTCCACAAAAGAGTTCTGTAAAATAATGGTTTCTTCTTACACCATTTTTATTGACTGATAAGTCAAATTGTCATTTTAGAACTGATTATTTGTACAGTGTTCCTTGGTAGACAATATTTATATATATATATATTTAATCTCTGGGGTGTCTGTGCTGGGATTATTTGTCTCCTCTAGCTTCTGGAGCCTGTCTGCCACCAGCTCTTTGAACTCTATCGTAGTTCTGAGGTTCGTCTCAAACGGTTTACGCTGCAGTTCTTGCCAGAACTAATCTGGGTTTATCTGCGTCTTACTGCCAGCAAAGACAGACAGAGTAACGGTTGCATTGAAGCCCTGCTTTTGGGGATTTACAACTTGGTAAGTAAGACTGATGAGAAAATGCTTGAAAAGTGCTTTGAATTTTCCCATCAATATAGAGTAAAACAAAATCAAGACACACTCTTTCACGACAGGCTATAAAGTTTCCAAAACACCTTGGACTATTTTTACAAGATCAACTCTTATTAACAATTAGGGAGTGACTTCCCCCACCCCAACCTTTTGAGTAATTCTCTAAAGGAGTGCATATCACCTAGACAGGGTGATTCTGGTTAGTACAACTGCTGATGTAGGAAAAGGAGTTCTCATTTCCTTGGCTTGGGTTGCATTCCCTTGAAATTCTTAATAGACTATTTTGACCCTTTTACAACCTCTAAAGCAGCTCTGTATGCTTTAGCTGCAAGGAAACTCCAGTTGAAAGAAATGGAAAGGATCAGAGCAGTTAGTATAAGGAATTCTTAAACAAATAATAGGCATTTTAAGGATTTTACTGTAATCTTTCTAATGGGGATTTTATATGGAAACCTCTCTGAAAGTTGTCAGGGCAAACAGCTACGGTGGATGATTCCTTGAAAGCAAGGAACTGCTTTTGGAAAGTTCAGCCGACAAATAATGTTTTTACCACAGTCTATTATTTTTGTAACAGCCTCACTTGTTTCTGTTCCATTTGCTAGTCATTGGCTTTATAGCCTTAGATACTTAAGATGTCCTAGTACCAAGGTATCATCTCATCTCATATATGAGCTTGCCTTCTCAATGGGATCAGTTGCAGAGGTTTTCCTTTGCACCCCACCAATATCAGAGGTGTGATGGGAACATGGTGCTCATGTCTAGTTTTGGGGTCCTGCCTCATCCCCTTTCTGACTGATCAACATCTCATGAATAACATTCGTTTCTGGCACGTATTTAGCTTGCCAAGCTGATGGTGCTTTCATTGGCTTTCCAGAGGACTTTGTCTAACAGATTGGCCAGTTCCGTCTTCTGGATGTGATTGCCCTCTCTGAAGGTACAAGTTTGTAGTTTGGAAGTGCTCTTGGATCCATCTCTGTCCCTTGAGGCTCAGTGGGCTTCAGTGGCTAGGAGTTCCTTTTTCCAGCTACATCTAGAGAAGGATAGCATACCCACAGTAATTCATACACTGGTAACTTCAAGACTTGCAATGTGCTCAATGTGGAGCTATCTTTGGCCCTGGTTTGGAGGCTCCACCTGGTACAGAATGTTGTGGCCAGATTTTGGTGGGGACAGACCTACCGCCAGCGCTTGTACCAGTGCTTGAAAACTTGTACTGGCTGCCCCCGTTCTATGCAACAATGTTCAGCGTTCTTGTATAGATTTACAAGACTTCCCAGCTGAGATTAGACAGGGACCTGTCAAAGACTTTTCTATTCCAACAGCCCTTTTCAGGAAGTTCTCTGTTTTGTGATTAACTTTAATTGATTTTAGCCATGGTATGCTTCCAATTTTTTTCGTGTATACCACTTTGACATTCCAGTGACTATGCAATATTTAAATAGATCAGATAACTAAATTAAACTAAATCTAAAAAAATTACACCCTGTCAGAGCAGCTTACAATCGGACAGTCTTATAATCTAAACAGATGTGGCACACAAGGAAAAAAGAGTTGGAGGGAGGAGAGGAGAAGCAAGCTCAGCCGCTAGTTTTTTAATCACACTATATATTTCTTTTTACATAGAATTTGTCTTTCTAGTGGAGCAACTCTACCCTGGAAAAACTCCCCCCACCCAGCACTGTTCATTAGATCTGGGAGCAGAGCAGGTGACAGTATCTGGGCCAAGAAGGCAGGGCTGCTCCTTGAGTACTTTTATCTATTGTTCCCAGCTGTCTGCTTTTAAAAGTTTAATTGCTTGTTCTCCCATTTTAATGTTTTTAATATTTGTTGTAAGCTGCCCTGACTAAATGGGAAGGTGGGGTATAAATAAAGGTAAAGGTACCCCTGCCCGTACGGGCCAGTCGTGTCCGACTCTAGGGTTGTGCGCCCATCTCACTTAAGAGGCCAGGGGCCAGCACTGTCCGGAGACACTTCCGGGTCACGTGGCCAGCGTGACGAAGCTGCTCTGGCGAGCCGGCACCAGCGCAGCACACGGAAACGCCGTTTACCTTCCCGCTATAAAGCGGTACCTATTTATCTACTTGCACTTAAGGGTGCTTTCGAACTGCTAGGTGGGCAGGAGCTGGGACTGGAAGACGGGAGCTCACCCCGCTGCGGGGATTCGAACCGCCGACCATGCGATCGGCAAGCCCTAGGCACTGAGGTTTTACCCACACCGCCACCCGTTTATACCCCACCCGCGTGGGGTATAAATATTAACCAGTAAACAACATAGGACTTGCAGAACTATCGAGCAAAGGCTTACAATGACTAACAGTAAAATTGTTGAAAACACAATTTTTGCCTGGATATGTTGCCTCCATATAGGCCTGGGTTTTCACTTGAAAGGCCACATTGCTTGCCACAGAGCAACCTTGGCTAATGACATGTACATTTGTTAACAAGGCATTATGATTCAAGGTAACTTGGTTTTCCGATATCTTTCTTTTCATTGCAGGAAATTGCTGACAAAGATGGGAACAATAAAGTTTTATCTTTCACCATCCCTTCCTTATCCAAGCCATCGATTTACCATGAGGTAAGGGTGTGCTTGTGCTGCCAGGCAGTTGTAATTTTAAAAAGTTTAGGCATTTCATTCTAGGAGAACTCTAAAAAGTAAATCTTAAAGCACCTTCTACACTTCTTGGTATATTGCAATAGGACGATCCTTTTAAATGCCACCATCCTATGTTTCCTCTCCTTCCTGAACGTCTGTGGTGCCTTGAAGTTTAATGTTTCATTTCTCCGCAGCCATCTACTATTGGATCCATGGCTTTGACTGAGGGAGCCCTATGTCAGCATGACCTCATCAAAGTGGTTTATAGCGACCTTCACCCTCAAAGAGAAACATTCACTGCGCAGAACAGGTAAGTAGTTGATTCACCAGAGGGTTCACTACCAGTCTGTCAACATCTTTGTAAGATATGAAGAGAAGTTTGCTTCCAGGTTTTGGAGTCTGAGATAGTTAAGCAGAGCAGATCACTGCTCGATATCTCTGGACAGTGGGCATGTTCTATTGCAGGGGTGAAGGATCCTTTTCTGACTGGCAGGCTGGATCCTAATGTCACCTACCCACTTCAACGTGGTGGTGCACCCACCTGTCAATCCCCTGAAGTCATCATGGCATCAGGTGACAAATTCAAAAGGGCTTGCGGCCAACGCTGATTGGTACCGAAAGCAAGTCCCTTTGAAGGTGTGCTTTAAATGCCTATCAGCTGATTAGGACTGACAGCTTGCCTTCAGAGGGGCTCACTGTGCCAGTGCACCTTGAATTGAAATCGATTGAAATGGACAAAGCGGGCTTGTAGCAAGCCCTTGGAAGTGCGCTGTCAGTTGTGGTGTGGGACTCCCTAGTTTGGCCTGTCCCGTTGGGACTTGCTGTCAGCACCAATCAGAAGCTATCAGAAGTGCACGTCAATTTCCCAGTTGCTCATTTGACGTCTTTATAGGTGTGTTGGCAGCTGGTGGTGTGGTTTGGGGAAAAAATCCATGTGGGCCAAATTAGATGGGTTGCCATTTCTTCCTGCCTGTTCTAATGGGTGCCTTATAATATACAATTTCTTCTGAATGCTTTTATTTAATTGATATTAGACTGTGCCCCATGCCTTTGTAGAAGTTTGTGTAATTATTAAATTGTTAAACTTTAACATACAGTAGTACTTTGGGTTACAAACTTAATTCGTTCCGGAGGTCTGCTCTTAACAGAAACCGTTCTTAACCTAAGGCACGCTTTCGCTAATGGGGCCTCCCGCTGCCGCTGCGCCACCAGCGCACGATTTCCATTCTCATCCTGAGGCAAAGTTCACAACCCGGAGCAACTACTTCCGGGTTAGGAGAGTTTGTAACCCGGAGCATTTGTAACTCGAAGTACCACTGTATTTGATTTGTGGCCACTTGTGTGACATCCATGAAAAGCATTCTTTCCATTTTAGACCTTGCAAACCTTAGTAATTCATGACCTGAATGCAAACTTTCTAGCACATCTGTGGCTTCTAGTTTTACTTTGGGTGCTCTGTGTAAAGGAACTGAAGAATCTGGATGCCTCTCTTAGCTTAACATTTTTGCTGTATGAGAACCGATTATTCTATTGAGCTTTTTAAGCCTTGCAACACTTCTATGCCAAACCCCAAAAGAATGAAGTCAAAGAGGTGTACTCTCAGCTAATATTCTCCTGTTAGAGAGTTCTGTTAATGGGTCTATTTTTTAAGAGGTGAGACTGCCGTTTTTAGTCTCATGTTCATCTTTTCTGTGTTTAGGTTTGAGGTGCTGAGTTTTCTTATGCTGTGTTACAACTCTGCAATTGTCTATATGCCTGCCTCTTCCTATCAGTCACTTTGCAGGATGGGTTCCAGGTGAGAATCATACACTTGACATCGTTGAGAAAAATGTTTTCTCCCAGGTTTGTTTTTTTAAAAAAAACAGTTATGCAAAGAAAGAAAAGGTTCAAGTCTCACATGTTATTACCATTACATTTGACTTAAAATTTAAAGACCTAGATCTGTTTCTTACAGGATTAGCAATCTGTGACCCTATTTTGTGTGTGATAACTTAAGGTGGTGTATTCTTTTTTTATGGGAGGCTTGGAAATGGGATGAGATCACATTTTTTTCTAAACATACTTTGAGAACCCTGTTTTTACTAGGTATTCAAAAGTAGATTTTGGAGCATCCCGGTTTCCCTCCAGCAGTTCCCAGGCTCTGAGCCTTCTTCCCTTGGGTGTTCCCAAGTGGTTCCTCCCACTATCATTACACTGCATCCAACCAATCCATGACTGTTAGATATGTCTGAAGGGCTGCATTTGTCCCCTAAGGGTATAGCATATATGAAACAAGTTGCTACTTTAAGAAATGTATGGGTTAGAGAAATGATGTCATTGGCACCCACTATATCCCTCTTAGGATCCTTTTAGTGAGAAAGGGGCACCCATGCTGCATAAAGGATCCTCATAGGAGAGCATGGATTTGGATTCCATGGTCTCCCATCAGATCCCTTTAGGTTCCATTTCTGTTAAAATTGATCATTTTGATTAATACGAGGTCTTGGATTTGACGGGATGACAAATTTCCAGTGCTGGGCCTACCCATAGTTAGCTGTTACATGTGTGTTAGCCACAGTTAGAGCAGTGCCTCCAGATGTTGGACTCCAGTTCCCATTTCCCTTTATTGGTCATGCTGGCTAGGGCTGATGGGTGCAGGGGTCCAAAAACATCTGGCGCGTCATAGATTCCCCACCCTTGACTTAGAGCAATAAAGTAAGAATGTCAATTAGAAGGGGATTGGCAATTTCCTTGTTCCTCATTCAGGTGTTTCCCAGGAACAGAAACTGGGTTGACCTTGTGTTATGATTAGAGAGGTATTTTTCTTATCTCTAGCTTCCCAAGTGTCATTATGTATTACATTTTCTTGATTTATTCCCATAAAAAAAATCTTCCCCAGCGATAGGGAGGAAATGAAGGATTCTACCCATCACCCTTCCATTTTAGTCAGGTAGCTTTTTTGGGAGGGGGGGAGCTAGAACTAGAATTGATTACAATATGTAATTGACAGTATGAAAACTTGTTTACTCAAAATGTTCGTTAGATCAGGATTTCATAAATGCTCTTAATGTTTTGCCAGACTCTGTGTGAGTGGGTTTCCACGGCAACATGAGAAATGCTGGAAGGAAGATTGTGGCCGAGTGGTACTGGATCCTGACTTCATGGTGCAGCTGCTCACTGGTGTCTATTATGCTGTGTAAGTATTCAAAGTCTGGACAAGGAAGAGCTCTCTATTTTTAGCTGGATCAGAATATATTTACCTTTTTCCTGTCATCTAGCTGCTGAGGCACTGAGTACTCCTTTATTACCTATTTTTTTTCCTAAGACTGGCCATTTTAGTTAGTTAGCATCTTGTAAATACCTTATCAGCCTAGCGTAGCAATCATATGCATGTCTACTCAGAAGACAGACCCATAGTATTCAAATGGATTTACTTTCAGGTGAGTGTGCATAGGATTGCTATCAGCTTTAGACCCTGAGGTTTAGCACTTGCTTTAGATGCATTGTGGCAGTATAACTTTTAAAAAGTTGTGGGTTTTTTAGCCACTTTGCTTAATTGTATATGTAAAAACTATTGAAAGGAGATGTGTTTGCCTAAATACCCTCCGTTACTGTACAGTGGTACCTAGGGTTACATATGCTTCAGGTTACAGACTCTGCTAACCCAGAAATAGTGCTTCAGGTTAAGAACTTTGCTTCAGGATGAGAACAGAAATCGTGCTCCGGCGGCAGTGAGAGGCCCCATTAGCTAAAGTGGTGCTTCAGGTTAAGAACAGTTTCAGGTTAAGAACGAACCTCCGGAATGAATTAAGTACTTAACCCGAGGTACCACTGTACTTAATACACAGGTTTCCATTGCTCTTTATGAAGTGATATAAGTTAGATTATTTTCAACATTTGTTTTAAAGGTATTTTTAACTATAGGAAACTTCAACTTTGTTAGAAGTGCTAATGATGCTCTCCTGATTGGGGGAAGTGCAGGTAGAATGAATTTGTTAATAATATGTATAGTTTTTAATAAGCTAGCTGCTGGAGTAAATTAATTACAGCAACACAAAAAGAGGGCTGTATTTGGAAGGTAAGTGATAGGTGGAAAAGCTCACATTCAGAAAAAATAATGAATCATCTTGTTTCCTTTTTATCCATATGTAGTTATAATGGACAGTGGGAAGTTGGCCAAGAAGCACTAGATGACATAATTTACAGAGCCCAGCTTGAACTTTTTTCTCAGCCACTGTTGGTAAGGAAAAAGTAACTGCAATCCATTGATATCATTAATATGTGTGTACATATGTGTGACATGCTCAAACCCTTTCAGACCTAGCTTAATCTTTTTTCTAGTGGTCTGTGTGGTAGGGACACGGGTGGTGCTGTGGTCTAAACCACTGAGCCTCTTGGGCTTGCCAATCAGAAGGTCAGTTGTTTGAATCCGCGTGACAGGGTGAGCTCCCATTGGTCTGTCCCAGCTCGTGCCAACCTAGCAGTTTGAAAGCATACCAGTGCAAGTAGATAAATAGGTACCACTGTGGCAGGAAGGTAAATGGCTTTTGTGTGCACCTTAGCACTCATCATGGTGTTCTGTTGTGCCAGAAGCGGTTTAGTCATGCTGGCCACATGACCTGGAAAGCTGTCTATGGACAAATACCAGCTCCCTTGGCCTGAAAAGCGAAATGAGCGCCATACCCCATAGATACCTTTGGACTTAACCGTCCAGGGATCCTTTACCTTACCTTACTTGTAGTGGTCTCATGAGAAACAGTGGTGCTTTGGGGTTCTGACTGTGCCATGGAGCTGTATGTATTAAGCCTTCCCAAGCAGGGCTGAGAACCAAAGAGTTGCTCGGCTTCATGTACGGCGGCATTCAGCAAAATGCTAGTTGACTGGGGGAAGAGTGGAGGTGGATCAGTGACTGGTGTTCTCCCAGCATGCTTGACCAAAGAACTCCTTTGTCAATCATGCAAATGTGCACTTTGGCTATGCCATGGTGGGGAGGAATAGCAACCTCTTTTAGCCTGAGGAGTGGCCAACCCTCTGGTGGCAGCATGCCATGCGCAAATGTACATGCATTATGCACACAGGAGCATAGTCTCCCCTTCTCAGCTGATCTGGAGTTTAGCATCCCCTCCCTGCTCATCAAGTGATCAGTCTGATAACCATCTCCACTCAGATTCTGAGCTAGATGTTTAAATATCTCCGTTCACCCCAACGTTGTTTTCCTTCACATTTCTGTTTCTTTTTTTTCTTGGGGGCCATAAAAAAATAAAAATCTTCTGGTGACAGATCAAGCCTCCTGGCCAGGCAGAGGTTAACCACCCTGTATTATGTCTCGTTGACACATCACACGTTTGTGATGGGCAGAACCATGATCTTGTATCACGAGGTTCATATGAGGGAGACCTAGAATGAATGTTCTTGCACACACATTGTGTTTGTATTTCGAGCCTATGTCTTAGTAAAACGAAATAAAGCCCAATGCTTTCACGTTGCCGTTTTGTGAGTGTCTCCCCACCGTCTCCATTTTGTAATTCAACGTTCCCGAAATCTCTCCATTCCAACCCAAGAGATTTGTGCCAGTGGGTTTCTTGTACAGCCATAGTACAGATAGTATTTTCCCACTTCTCCTATCTCTCATGTTTTCAAAATGAGTTTGCCGTGCAGCATAAGGGGCTGCTATTTAAGGAAAACAAGACTAAAACAACTGTGGATCTGTAGTTAATTTGATGACCCCTTGACCTCCCCAACCTAGTCCCCGCCATGTCCTGTTAGACTATAACTCCCAACATCCTTGAGCATTGGCCATGCAGAATAGGAATCATGGGAGTTATAGTCCAAAGCACCTGCAAAGGCTGGAGAAGGCTGTTCTAGTCGGTTAACAGTATATTAACTTGTGTTGGCAGTAGCTGAAAAAATAGCGCTCCAAAAGATTAGATATTGGAATGGTAAGCAACAGTTTATATCTTTTGTGAGTCCACCTTGTCTTGTTTTCTCCTTTTGATGTAAATTTCTGCTTCAGTTCCCAATCATGCTATAAAGTTCTATTTTCCCCCTCCTGGTTTTTATATATGTGACTCTGTATATTAATTGATTGGACTAAGGAATGGTCTCTCTGCGTATACCCTTTGGCAGATGACATATGAATATTGAACGATAAAAACTGCTGAAGTACTTGGCCTCAACTAGACATAAATAAAAATAAAATTGATAACGAAACAAGAGATCTGCACCTTTGTCTGTGAATGTAGAAAAAGAACGTAACAACAGCAACAATTTCTCTGGGCAGCTTCTGACAAATTAAAACACAGTAAGACACCCAACATTAAAAACTCCCCTATACAGGGCTGCCTTCAGACAGATGACATTCACAGAGAATTGGGCCATGGGGCAACAGATTTGAGCCAGGGCTGTTAGTTGCTGATTTCTATAAAGATTAGAGGCAGAGAGCCAGTTCAGGATGTACTTCCTAAAAGGTAACATAATAATATTGAAGTCTGATACTCATGCAGCAGTCTAAAAACTAACTCAAATAAATGTGTGTGTGTGTGTTTTATAGCATTTAAGTACTAGCCATTTTGCAGCGGAGTACTGTGGGTTCATTTATAAGTAGAAAAGAAATGCAATTTTCATCTTTTGAATAGATTTGATTACATAGCTCATTTGATGAAACGTTATTGGCTGGAACATTTAATTGCATGCTTCTGAATACCATAATGCCTCTTACCTGGTGAATTATTGGAACCATGATTTCATTTAGGGGATGACTAAATGCACTACTAGATTGAAAATTCAACTGAAAAATTTAACCTACTGCTGGCCTGTTTCTGAGACCAGCTATGCTATAAAACTTGTAGGTGGATTTATATTTGAATTCAGCTTTTGTTTCTGACTAAACAATGAGCCCAACAGAAAAGTAACTCAATTGATTTGTCTCATTTAATAATAATACTACTAATAATAATAGGAGTAATGCCATCCTCATTTCAAACACTTGTCAGTTTTCTCCTAAACTACTTTATTACGGAATTTTCTTTTCTTTTAGAACTGTCTTCCTTCTCTGGTTTTCTCTTACTTAAGAAATAGATTTGAGTGTCCTGGGATTGCAGTTAAATTTATGTAATGCTCCTGGCTCCTTTTCCAGTTTGTTCTGTTTTTTTGGGGGGTGTTAATCCACTTGTTAAGAGCAAATTTGTACAGCGTTTTACTGTTGCCATAGGTTGCAAATGCTATGAAGAATTCATTGCCCTTTGATGCTCCTGATGCATCGCAAGGAGGACAGAAGGTGTTGAAGGTGGAGGTTACTCCAACTGTGCCGAGGATTTCTCGGACTGCCATTACAACAGCTTCAATCCGCCGACATCGCTGGAGAAGAGAAGGTAATTCTTTCCGATGTTAAGCTATTAATGTAGCATAGCATTCTTCACCTCCATTGCTACAAACTGGTCTCTGAGCGTGAATGTTAACATTGGTTTCTGCAATATAGATAGTTGTGATCAATTTCTGTCCACTGCATGTGTAAACATATAATCATGATATCCTGTAAGGAGGTCAGTATCCTTACTTTATGTTCTGGGGAACCTAGAAGGGTTTAAGTGATTTAAGTGGTATCCTATGGTACAGTTTGTTTGTTTTTGCAGGGCTAGAACATAATGAAGTTCTGACATCCTTTTCCATATTTTGTTAGTTGGATCATATCTCTAAAACAGTCTTAAAACATACTCCTGTGGCTTGAAAATATGCTCATTTGCAGTTTGTAGTATGCAGCCACATGGTATCTCTGAAAATTTGGAATTTTGAATGTTTCACATTCCAGGAGTGCAATTTTGGAATGTAAAAAACTTTGAAAAAGGGGAAGCAATGTCAAAATAATAATAGAGCTTGGAGTGAGAGGATTCATAACTATAAAACTAATATGGTTTTCATTGACAAAATTTATGACTGGCATTTGAGAAATACTAAGAAGCTTAGATAGAACTTTCACCAAGTTTACATAATATGTACTGTCCCCAGAACTATATTTTCAGGCCCTAAATTTGAAACAAAACAAAACAAAAACCTTATTGGTGAATGTCAGTTTGTTTGTTGAGCCAATTTTGGACTTTTCTCATTATTCTTAATGATGAGCAGCTTTCTAATTAAGACTGGTTCTAAAACAAACATAAAGTTGAAATTTTAAAAAAATCTATTATAATTACTTTTCATGCAGGCAGGGCATTATGTTTATTTTAGAATTGTGTTTATTTTCAAATTACATTATTTGAATGCTTTTATTGCTACATATATTAGAGTAGAAAAGCATAATAGGCAAACTTTAAAAATGGAATTCTTCTCTCCATTAAGCTTCCTTCTGCTGATACTCTGGTGTTTCTTTCTATTCTGGTTTCCTGACCCTAAAACCAGTATTACCATTTCGCAAATCCTTGGTCATGTGTGTCCTTATCATTGATATGTTGTATGCTGGTCTCTTTGTCTACAGCACGTCTATTTATATGGTGTCCAGCTGCTCTCTGCCTGGTAAAGTGCAGATAGCATTATTGTTGTGTTCCATGTCTATGCAAAACCTTCGTTTCCCTGCCTGGGGTGGAATGTTTAGGGAAAGAGTAGAAAAGCACTAAAATATTATATGTTGAATCCCAGATGGCTTTGACTTCTCAAGCGATGCTGACTTGAGCATTCCCGGATCTCCGATCCTACACGGCTCCACAGACCTAGGGATCAAACGCAAGCAAGAGGGGGACGTGCTGGTGCTCAGGACCCCTGAGCATGGCTCACCGGAGCCCAACCTGGCAACAGCCACAACAGAGGGTAGGACAGAGATGAGGCAGAAGTCAGTAAGGCAGTTGCTGGAGGAGGATCCTTGCTCCTTATCCCCAAGCAGAAATCCTTTTCATTCTGGAGTGTGTTTCCACTATCCCAAGGTGTATTCTCTTCCGCTTCTAACACACATATCCCTTTTATGCTTAGCACCAGGTTTGGAACTAACTTTTCCAGTACTATGCAACTCAAACCTCTTTGTGACACTTAGCTTGGCATGGCTAAAATAAGACAAAACGCCACACATGATAACTTTGGGATTGCTTGGAAACACCCTGTTACTGAGCATGTTAACTCAATAATAATAATAATCAGAATAATCAGAATAAGTGAATGCACCAAGTAAACAGGCCAAAATCATTTTGTAAATCTGGAATCCATTTAGGGTATGCAATTTTTATTTTACCCCGATTTCAGTTAAGAAAATATTTAATTAAAGAAATTTCTAAAGGTTTTTTTTTTTCTCGTCAAGCATCTTTTGCATAACACTTCACTTGCTGTGTTTCCAATTTGCTTGATTGTTTTAATCTTCTGGTCATGAGAACTGTGTGAGTGACCAGCTATGTCCTAAAGTTGAATTAAATTCTAGTTATGAGATTGTGTCTCATACCAGGTTGTCCTGGTAGGTGCAGCCTAATCTTTGTGAAAAACATAGCCTAATACAGTGGTATCCTTCAGGCCATTAGTGCCTTTTTATTTAGACAAGATATTATCTTGTTCTCTTGAAGGAAGAGGTTCTCTTTTTATGTAGTTGATATGATCAGTCTACAGTCCCTTTGGTCCTGATGGAGGGATGCTTAATTTGCTGTACAGTTATATGAATATATTTTGCTATTCCTCAGGTCATCTGAACCTGTTTGTGTGAAGACCCCTTTCTATATTTGGTGCAGCCTTTTTGGCATGGCTGATGACTCAAGTCATATCTTTTGTGACGTTGTACTTGCAGGCGCAGGTGGCGCTGTGGGTTAAAGCCTCAGCGCCTAGGACTTGCCGATTGAAAGGTCGGCGGTTCGAATCCCTGCGGCGGGGTGCGCTCCCGCTGCTCGGTCCCAGCGCCTGCCAACCTAACAGTTCGAAAGCACCTCCGGGTGCAAGTAGATAAATAGGGACTGCTTACCAGCGGGAAGGTAAACGGCGTTTCCGTGTGCGGCTCTGGCTCGCCAGAGCTGCGATGTCACGCTGGCCACGTGACCCGGAAGTGTCTCCGGACAGCGCTGGCCCCTGGCCTTTTGAGTGAGATGGGCGCACAACCCCAGAGTCTGTCAAGACTGGCCCGTACGGGCAGGGGTACCTTTACCTTTACCTTACTTGCAGGCTATGTACTGCACATGCGTTGCAGTTGCCGTAAGGAATGTTAACATTCAAAATATTTCTAGAGTTAATGTTTTGTTGCATCAAATGTAAAGGAAAGGCAAGACCTTAGGCATCAGTAGAAAATTATGGAAGTGTTAAGCAATTTTAGAATTAGCTCGTGGTGCAGAACGAGTTTGAGCATGCTCAGTAAATAAGAGCCTCAACCTTTCTCCATTTGTCCCAACTAGTCTGTTTTTTGTTGTACTAACTAAAACATTGCATGTGCATGGCCAGAAGGATGCTGAGAAATCCTCACATGCTGAGTATCTTCTTTTGAAAAATGGTCGCTAAGTATGTGGCACTCACATTTTTAAAAACACGTCATTTTTAAAGACCTTCAGTGTTGTACCACGTGACTTTTTATTTGGAGTGTGCATCACCCTATCACGGTTAATGGCAAATGGAGGGAAGAATATGGGAGCATGGCTCCAAGCAGAGAAAACTTGAGGTTGACTTTTTGTTCATGCTGAGCAAAGCTGTTTTTCAGTGATGTTCTGGGGTGAAACGGGTTTGGGCTTGGGTAATAATAATAATAATAATCCTGTTTGTAATGTGAGTTTTCATTTTTGTGGTTTTTATTGGTGATGTTGGTCTTGCAAAAAATACAACTAGTAAATACTGTTTCTTGGCTATGCTAATTTCTAATATTCCACATTTTTAATTACGAAGAATGGTAGGTGGAAGACTTGGGTTTCTGTGAAATGAAGCTATGTCAGTTTTCATATACAGTGGTACCTTGGTTTTCAAACATCTCCATTGACGAATATTTCGGTTTTCGAATGCCATAAACCTGGAAGCAAATGTTTCAGTTTTCGAACATGCCTTGGAAGTTGAATATGCCATGCAGCTTCTGCTGAGTACAAGATCCTGAGGCCTATCTGTCAGCTATTGAGTTTCCGGTTTTTGAATGTATCAGAACTCAAATGATCTTCTGGAACAGATTACGTTTGAAAGCCGAGTTACCACTGTATTGCAAGTTAACAAGAAGTGGAATAGTAATGTCTGTATGGAAAGGTGTGATATTGACAGCAGGTTTTGGTTAGTGGTTTGTGGCCATTGGACAAAAAAGCCAGAAGGTGATAGTGTGGAGAGTCAAAATAAATAAATAAATAAATTTCAGTATGACAAAAACTGGCCCCCGCTACATGCTTCTGATTTTTTTTGTTTTATTATTGTGACAAACATTTTGCTGCCTCTCTAGGCTTCGTTAAATAACTTTTGTTTTTCATTTTTTGTGGGAGAAGAAAGCTGTCCATTTCACTTGGCTTCCTTGTTTTGATTGAGGCCAGAAAGGAAGTAGGAGGGTGGATACTGAATAGTAACTTAGTTAAGCAAATTGCTCAGAAACCTCACTGGAGTGTCTGGGTTCTGGCTTGAAAGGTACTACCCTGCATGTTGTCTTGTCTGTTTTTCACTCTTGAGCACTGCTGAGCTGCTTGGGCCTCTGCATGGTGGTAGCCTCCCAAAAGCTCCCACCGAGCCTCTCTTGACTCTTTTCTCCCAGCGGAATGGATACCATGGTCTTAATTCCTCAATTATTGTTGCAGGTCTGCCATCTTGCAGGTTCAAACCATTTAATTTTGAGTACGTTGCAAAATTATCACGAGACTTCAGTTGCACGTATGGAGAACTTTGGCCATGTAGTTCTGGAGCTTCTCCATGCAACTTTCACCATATCCATTAGAATAAGAAAGGCTTGAGAGAGGTGGTGTTGGTGGCAGCTGCTGCTGTTCAACCAAATGCACTGTCATCTGGCTTTGCATGATGATCTCAAAGAATGTAAATGTTGCGTCTGATAAAGGGGTGCTTTTGTTTTCAGGGTGTTCTGTTCTAGGTATGTATTAAATGGCTTTTGTATTTATATGTGTAAATAATACCATGTGCACTCGTTTTCTTTAAATGTCCTCTTTGATATATGGGAAGCACTGTATGGAAATGTGCGACAGGCTGCTTTCTAATTTTGTTGCGTTTCGCAGGGCAATGTTATGTCAATATTTATAAAGACGAGTTGAATAAACTCTGCTTAGAAAAGAACAGAAAATACCCCTTCAGCGTGTAAAATGTTGTGTGTTCCTTGACATTTGAATTTAATACTAGATTTAAAAATCTGCCAATATGGTAATCTTACCGAGGAGAAGAGATGAAAGACAGGATATATTAGGAACCACTTGATAAAACTGAGGAGTGTTGCATTATTATGAAAATTGAGTTAGGGCAGTGATTTCCAGTTAGTGGGTTGGAAGCTACAACAGCTATAGAAGGCTACTGCAGTATGGATGATGCAGGAATGCTCCCAAAGGTGGCAATTCTTCTTATTACCCATCTAGATGGAGATGAGGCTGGAGATGCTTCCATATGGCACTAATTCCACACTTATAGCACTGACAGTTGAAAACTGCTCACCATGTGGATTGCCTCAAATGGAGGTTTCATGCCAGTGTTGCATGTTTCCAGCAGTTAGTGTTAGCACAACAGGCAAATCATGTAGCGAGTCAAGTTGCTTTGAAAAGGTTTAGCAGTAGCCCCATAAAAGTATTTACAATGGCACTTTCATAGAAACGACAATATAGTGAGATTCTACCTTAAGTCACGCACATCTGGAACGATAATATTGCTTTCAGGAAGAATGAATACAGGGGATAAACTGGCCAGTCAGCATCTAATCTGTATCATTTTGCTTTTGTTTCCTAAATCTTTTCCATTTACCTATTTGCTATATATATATATATATTTTAAAAACCCTCACTAAAATTCACAAAAGCAAAACACATAGCATGCATTCTTATATTAATGGCACCAAAACATTCCTTCAGCACATAAGTCCTATAAGGACAGTAATCTCTTTTCCCGTAATCTCTTTTCTGGAAGAGATGGTATTTCAGTATGCCCTCCCAGACCAGGAGGAATTTGCTGCCTCATCTTCAGTGGGGTTGCTGTGGGTCCTGGCAGGAGCCAGGTTTACTATAATAATAATAATAATTCTTTTTATTTTTATTTATACCCCGCCCTCCCCAGCCAAGGCCGGGCTCAGGGCAGCTAACAAGCAATGATAAAAACAAGCTGAATGAATACAACTTAAAAACAAGATTAAAATACAACTTTAAAATACTAGTTGCTTGGAACAGCTGTTACCTTGAAAATGTCCAAGGCAGCTCTTGGACCAAGTCATAAGAACTGATTGTACCAGGAACATGGCTGAAAATTTCAGAACTGAGTGCATAGGTTTGTTCTGACTCCCACTAGGAGGTGTGGATCTGTTCAGTTCAGTCTTGACGTACGGAGCCAGTGACTTCCTCTGTCATATCTAATGAATGAATTTATAACTAGCCTTGAGAGAGAGAGAGAAGCAGATATTGCCAGGCTGCACTGGGTATCTCAAAGTGTTGGTACCTGTTCAAGCTGGTTATGTACCTTCATCTTCACATTCCATTTTTAGATGCTTATGTGTTGGAAGTAGCACTACAGTGTCATTGATATAAGAAACAATTCTAAGATCAGGAATATTACATGAAGGACTTTGATATCTTGGGTAAAAGTGCTCTATTGTATTGGTAGTAGCTTTTAAGGGCCTAACTAGGTGTGCTGGTAAATGTGTCATTGTATTTCTTGTGTCTATTTTGTCCTTCTAAGAAACTCCCTTCCCACTGAAAGCTGATGCTTCCTCTGATGATTTTCATCGTGACTATGGCGAAGGGAAGGATTAAACTCCCCTCTTCCTGTGTGCCTTGGTCTGAATCTCAGTTGGCCCATCACAACTGCTGTTTAGAAGGGAAAATAAACATGTTAAATGCAATTATGCCCACTGAATGTCTAGTTTGGCCATAACTATTGAAAATTTAAGTAGGATGCAGAGTATTATCAATGAAACGTAATTTGTCAGAAATTGTAGCCACCCAGAACAATTCTAATAATGTTTACTCAGAAGTAATCCCTCTGAGTAAGTGTGTTTTAAGACTTCAGTCTTGTATGGATCTTCTGGGCGTTGACAGAAAAATATATATTGTGTTTTCAATCCTAACCATGTTTATTAGGAGAGTTAAGTCACAGAATAAAACACAAATTTGTGAAGAAATGTTTTAGGTGCAGTCGTAGAAATGTTGTAAAATTTGTACCATGATGGTTTTGTTTCTCAATCTGATTTCTTTTGGGTTTTTAGATGGTGAGGGTGTCAATGGAAGAGAAGAATCTGTGAATCTTAATGATGCTGATGAAGGATTTTCATCTGGGGCGTCCCTGAGCAGCCAGCCAGTTGGAGCCAAATTTTCATCCACATCTCAAAGGGGCAGCTTAAGGAAAGGAGTAACTGGGCGTTCAGCCAAGGATAAGGAGATTTCCACACCTACCAAATCCACGGAGAGCCCTCGAGAATCTGCCCGTAAGCAGTACCTGAACCAGTCTATTGACCTCAGTACAGATGCAATTGAAATGACTCCTACAAAGAAACACCTGAGCTTGCCTGCTGGGCAGGTGGTGCCAAAAGCCAATAGCGTGAGCCTGATTCGGACTGCTAGTGCTTCTTCCAGTAAATCATTTGACTATGTGAATGGCAGTCAAGGGGGTTCAGGAGTTGGTATTGGCGGTGAGGGTGTTACTAACTTAGCAGCTGGCAACACCAATCGGTTTTCGACCATTAGTCTACAGGAGGACCGCTTAGGCCAAGCTGGAAATGGCAAAGATGTCATCTCGCCAGGAGCTCCTCTGACCAAGCAGTCCCGATCCCCAAGTTTCAATATGCAACTCATATCCCAGGTTTAACTTTGTTGTCCTTCCTCCACTTTCCCCTTTTACCCAATTCCTCGTTGAGCAACAATAGCAACCATCATCCTATAGTGTGAAAATCCTGGCTTTTGTGATCTTGTTCAATTCATTTTAGATGTCATACTATATTTTGTACTGAAACAGCAATAAAACCTCATGTTCCAATCCCCCCCGCCCTTGCCCTCCCTAAATGTTGTTGTGAAGCAAGTATAAGATGTACTTTATGCCTTTTCCATGCCTTCCTTTCTCCTTGGGTGATGTGCAATCCATTGTAGGCTGATCAGTCCCATTTCAACACTGTGAGTTTTGAGAAGATCGGAGGAAATGGTGAATGTGATCCCTATGAAAATGAAGCTTTGGCTTTTTTTGAGAAATAGAAACGGGTTAGCTTTCTCAATCTACAGTTCTGCAAAGACTACTGGACTGTGACTTTTTGTCTCTTAGAACCAGGAGTGCCTCAGAGATTCTAATAGGACTTTGGACCTCTGAGTTAGTGCAATCAATTCCGAGGGAGGGAAACGCTGCCATTGCTCCTGGTGGCTGTCTGAATGCACTTTGTCATGAAAACGAGAGCAGTCCTCCCTCTCTACCATCCTCTCTTCTTCCTCCCCAAACACTTCACGTTCAGCAATTGAGACATGCACGTTTTCCAAGTTGTTGCCTCCTCCGAAAGAGTGGGCTGTAAGTAGACAGTGTAGGTTACAATGCACTTTTAATGGCGTTGTAGCCATATTTCATGTTACATGTCTTCCCCGTCCAGGACACAGGGTTGATTTGCCTATATGCCAGGACTTCCTGAAAGATGAATTATGTTCAAAATAAGTGAGAAGTAGAAAAGGAGCACACAGGCTTACCCAGAAATTGCTATTCAGCACTGCTCCTTTTAAAAGAAGCTATTTTTGTAAGTTGATATTCTTTGAAATGAACAAGAAACTGCAGATGAAGAGAGGCCGCTTGCTGTGGTGTGACTAAATTTAGTCACAGAATAGACTGATATCTGCGGTAAATACAGAATGTTCTCCAGAAAGATATGCCAGGAACAGAGCCAATGGCTGCAGGAAACATAGGTGACTGAATCCTCTTAAAACCTTTGCCCAAACAATGGCGTTTTTGGCAGTCCTATCTCCCAGAAGGGTAACAACTCACTGCCTATATTTTGATTAATCTATTGCAGTTGTGACTATTTCATCTAGCTAATGTAAGGGGTGAGGTGGAATCCTCTTCCCTCTAATAATCTGGGAACTCGTACAATTGAAACTAATTTTGAATGCATGTGACTGGTGTGTGGGCAATATTTAGCGTTTACGCTGTAGATCACTGCTTTAAATTGCATTTCTTATTCTAAAGAAAAGTATTCATCATGTTTTGGACAGTTTTGTGTATACATCAACAGCAAAAGGGGGAATTTTTCCCCTTTATCCCTTGTACATTGATCTGGAAATGTGCAGGTTATTAATCTAAGAAAAAGCTGTTAAGTTCTGTCTCCCAACTCTGGCATTTTGGGTTCATTACATTGGAGAGGAAGGTTGGGAGGAGTAGAAACAATAGGTTATTTTTAGAGAGAATAAAGACTATGATATTTAGAACTACAAAGTGCCATTACTCTGCTAAATAATAATGAAAAGATTTTTTTAAATATAATTGACAACTTCCAGTTCTGCTGCTCTCTTGCTTCCCGGACTCATAACTTTAAAATTCCACTTTTTCAAAAGGACCTAGCCTACCTAATAGCAATGTTGTTTTGTACAATTGCTGTAAGAGTTAATAGCAGTTCTGTAAAGGGTTCTTACTGAAGCTAAACTAATGTGGAACCATTACATACTAAGGGATGGATCTAGAGAAAGTTATTTACACTTAGTTCCCATTCAAAGCAGTGGGACTTTTAATGACAAGTTATTACCTTGATTTCCATGAGACCTGAGTTCAACTAAATTAGTTTGAATCCAATCCCGTATAATTGAAACTCAGGAAGGTTCACTTGTGATTAAATGCAACTAATAAATATCCAAAGTAATAACTAAGCAGTGTGTAAGGTGTCGGCTAGACTTCTTTTGGCTCTGAAGTCAGTACTGTACAGTACTTCAGAAAGTGCTTATGTTCCATAGACTGGTGAAAGGGGCCTGATCACACCTCTTAATTTTCTAGCATACTGGTGGGATCGACTCTCAATTATTGTTCTATAGAAACACTTCCTTTTTAAAAAATAGCAGAAACTATAGCCAGGTCCCCAAAGGCTGCATGACTAGTTCCTTAGGCTTTGGGTTTGGTAAACAACAACTCACCATCCCACCTGTCAAACCATGTTTGAAATGGAGGGAGCTTTTAAAAGAAAATTGTGGATCATGGCCATGGTGGGGATAGCTCTGGTTGCAATTAAACTGGAAATTTAAAAATAAAAAACACTGAGTATGACCAAGCTCATAGGCACATCTTGAGTACCTTTTTAGGATCCCACTCTATGTAGTCTACACAAATGAAGCCAAAAAAGGGAATCTTAGTCAAAAGAGAGGAAATTTATATTATTGTAAAGCAGGGCTGGGGGACCTGAGCTTTTCCAGCTGCTTTTGACTATTTTCCCCATCATCCCTGATCATTGGTTACGTTGGCTGAGGCTGATGGGAATTGGAGTTCCAAAAAGCGTCCTGTCCCCTTCCCTTGGCTGACGTGTGCTGAGGACCAAATCGGTTGTTTGTACTTTTTTCTTTCTGAAAGACACGGAAGTGAGATGTTCAAACGAGTTTTGAAAGAACGTGCCAGCCTATTATGATTTGTAATGGCATGTACACAAAGTGCAGAAATGCGTATTATGCATCCCAATGGGTGGTAGTCCTGCTATCAAGTTTGAATGTGTTTAACAATAAGTCTTTATTGCTTATTAAAATGAAAACCAAAAGATGTTGTGTATCTTCAGCACATTAAAATTACAAAAAAATTAATAAATTATATATAATGTTTGTGTGTGGGATAGAGGTTGTCTCAGATAAGGCTGCTGAAACCCAAATTGGTTCTTTTTTTTGGTTGTGCAGTAGAAACATATTGTACTTGGTTCTTTTGTTTTTAGTGCCTTCTGGCATGAATCTAATACTTGCTTGCTGCTCTTCTTCTTAAATTCCCTTTATTGTCCTCTTTTGACGCAATTCAGATTCTATCCCTGTTTTAATATGCACTTTCCCCATATTGTGGGTTCAAGTGGTATGCTTTCCTTGTCCCCCGAGGATCTTTATAGTATGTTCTGTAACAGATAAATGCTGCTGAGCGTCTTTTCTTAACGGTGTGTGTTTGTGTGTCACCTGCTGGTATCAAGCAGTCGTTTTAACGGGTCCATGTTGGTGCTGTTTGAGCGTCTGTTGGTGTATCTGCTGCTCCATGCTATGGTGTTCCAGAGTTCTGTTGAAAACCTGCACTGTCTGGTGCTTTTAAGTACTGGCTCAATATAGATGTAACATCTCTCCCCTCCCCACTCATTTTTTTTTTTTTTAATCCATATTTGATACTGGGAGTTAGCCCAAGTGTGTTCCTTTCCTCTTAGCACCTTGACTTTTGCACACTCTCCTCTTCCTCCTTTCTGCTAAAATCCCACCCACTTTAGTTTATTTCTGGATTTGGTGGCACACTAGTTCTTGGGAGTGTTTTGAGTATCTATAATGTATTTTAGAAATATTAATACAATACCAAAAGTATACAGAAAGCCAAACACTAGCTTTTAGTTGCTGGCTTAAAACCTGACTTGGGGTGAGCATTCAACTTGACACAGAAACTGTGCTAGCAAAATGTTGAAAAGGAAGGAGGACACAGAGAAGTAGCCAAGTGCTTGTGCCCCCACGGAAGCTCCCAATATTTTAATCATCTTAAGAAACTAGAGAAATACTAGGTCTTCATTGAGCCACTGTGCTTTCTCAAGAAATGAATTGAACTGAAACGATACAGCATTGAATTGATGTGGAAAGGCCAGAGTTGTCAAATGAACTCTGATTGATCATTTGCCTTATGAGCTGTTTTCAGCGTATTTTAAGTCACTTCCTGATAACTCGTGACAAAAACAGTATTTGCATTTAAAGCCCTTTCCCCGTAATTACTGTTATTGTCACAGCTTCTGCTTTTTAGAGTGTGGTTTTCCACTTTCACATCTTGTGTTTAAACTGAAGGTACCTTGTGGAGGAATATGAGCAGGACATGTGTTAGTTGAAAATGTGATGTTCATGTGAGATTTTGCAGGAAAAGTCTGTGAGCAGGAGACGTTAGGATCACAGTTCAATGCAACAATTTTCACTTGCAAACCTCTAGGGTGGAATAATGTTACTTCTGAACAGTCCCACAATTACCGTAAATAATATCCTGCTTTTAATTTTGCCCAGGATTTATACATGAGGAAAGGTGAACATACAATTGCAAGCGGTCTTATTTTAGTTACGTTTGGATATTGGGTAAGGGAGCTATCGTTTCATGCTGCAGACAACAGTGTGAGATGTAGTGGCTAGCTATCAAACAACATTAAGTACTATATTGAGAATGAAAGTGTATTATTGTACATCTGAAGCGTGCAACTTAAGGGCAGGACTTCGGTTCAGTTCTTAAAGTGATTATCAGCGTGAAACTAAAGTTCCATATGGAAGTGATGAATTCGTATCACAGGGGATATGTATTAACATAGGTTTTTCAAATTCAGTCAGTGTCTGATACATGTAGTAGATGCTCTAATTATCATGTTTCTCTTCCTAGATGTAAGCTTGGCAAGTTTATATATTTTGCCATCGAAGTAAGGAAAATCACAATGTTTTCAAACAATTTTATTTGCACTATTTTGTGAACAGTAGAATTGCAGGGTTGAAGGACTGGTCACCCCCTTATTGGATGAGTGTATGCAAATAGGTACATTTGTCATGGGTTGACAATCGATTGCCTCAGTTGTTTGTATGCAATATGTAAATATAACCATAATATTTTCTTGCCTCCAAAAAAAGTTAAGGTTTGCCTTTTCATTTTTATCAGTTTTTACCTGTAAGTTAAAAGATTTTTTACGGTTGATTAAAATTAGGTTCGAAAGTACTCATTTTAGGGTGGGAATGCTACCCCTCTGGCCATGGTTTTAAGCTAAGATGATTTCCCCTTCTGAACTCACACACAGCAACAATAAACAGTTCAGGATATTAGACAGACCGTAAAACATACTGAAAGAATGGTCAAACCTAAAAATAATAATATTTGGATAAAAATTTCAGATGTTTTGTTTCTTAACATCTTACAAGAAGATGGAAAACGCTGCAATTATAAACTGTCTTTAGTACTCAAAGTGTAAGCTGGGAAAATTCAATCCATGCCAAATACTGTTGAGTTGATGCGTTATCTAGTATTAAATACATTAAATAAACTAATGCCCATAGGCTCAATTTATTTTGCAAACCTCTGTTTGGGTTAATTCCCAGTTAATCTGCTTCATTCCAACAGTTTTAACAAATCTTACCTAGTTTTATACAGATAAATATTAAAACAGATAAATCTAGAGAAAGTAAAGCATTCTTTTATTTAATGGACGTCAAGGAAAGATCAGTGCTTCGCACCTTGTTGAGTCAATGGAACTAGATCACTTACTGATTTGAAAATTGTCTAGATTGTCCTACTGCGATTATTAATATGAAGCTTGTTACTGTTTTGTTGTTTGGGATCCAAAGATAATTTAGAATCACTCAAGTGCTTGCGAATTTAATTTCTAACTCTTAAGAAATACCACACTCAAAACTGACACCACCTGATGCCATCCAGTAAGCCACATTTGAAAATTTAGCTTTTACAACCGTGTTCTGTTTTGAAGCAAACTAATCTAAACTCTGCTTGAGCTCTCAGAATTATTTTTACAGGTGTTGGATTGCAGTCACTGTTTATAATTCTATTTAGTATTTTAACTTTATGTGCAGCAAGTAAATTGAGTAATAAATGCTCTGCCCTAAAATAATGGGGGGGGGGGGAATGCGTAGGTTTGGTGGAGCAGAATGTATTCATCAGACTTGAAGAATTCCAGAGAGCATGGTGTTTGTGTATGTATGTTTAGCCATTTTCATCATTTGTAAATTCCAAGCAAACTCCAGAATCACAATTTTTTAAAACGCCGGAGCAAACTATGTAGATAATAGCCATTTTAAATATATATTTACTGAAATTCCTTGTGGTTATCAGGACTGAGGCTTGGAATTGCATAAATCACAATAGGTTATGTAGTCATATTTAGAAGTAGAAAATATAATATCTAGGATGGGTGCAGGGTTGGGGGGTATAACTTTTTGTGTGTGTTTTTGTAAATTCCTGAAGAATTTGTGTTTAAAATGTGTCCAGTCTTCAGTAGACTAACTTTTAAAGCAGAGTTCTCAGAACTGCCTACTGGCCTTTTCCAAAAATAATGTTAGACAAAGTGCTTAGGAATAGTTTATCATTTTGCATATTTCTTAACAAAGTCAGTTGTGTTAATAAGCTGTTTCATTTTCATAACTTAATTTGCAAGGTAGATATATTTTTGTGAGCACCGTAGAATGTTGGTATATTTCTGCTTTTGTCATTTGTTTTAAAAGATGACTTCAAAACAGTTATCTCATGTGCTAGATGTTTAAGAATTAAAATAATTATACATTGAGTTATATGTTGGTACCAGATAAAATGACAGTAGAACACTCTTTGGTGCTTTAATTCAGATGGGACCAATATTCTTCCTTTTCTGGCCCTGAGTAAGGACTTCTATAGTTAACAGCCCTCCTAGTTCAACAATTACTCCAAGTCTTTATAAAACAAAATTTAGCAGGACTTGAAATTGGAGAAAGTAAAAAAAATACTGTGTTTCACTGAGTTTACCCAACTTTCTCTTTGACTTGAAATTTTATTTATAATGAATGTGAGTGTGTATCTTTTTTAACCTGCTGATTTAAGGATCATTCAGGGGTGGGGTGGGAGTTCATGAAAAATAGTCATGAGTGTTTGAACGTGTGTATGTGAGAGGGAGGAAGGGAGGGAGAGAATATTCTCTTGTAAAAATACTTTTTACAGTGTCTCACCATTAGTGTAGAAATTTGTGGGAAGGGCATTAGTAATTTTGTTCTGGCTATTATTTGGAAAGCAGTTTCCAAACTATAAGTTACACGGAAGTCTCGATTGGGGTGGGACTTCTGTTATTATTTAACAAGTTGCGAAAGGAGTTGTCGCTGAATTTTTAATGTTTGTAATAGGAACATCCAATTTACCATTAACCGTTTGAATCGTATTATCCTGCAGGAATTGCAATCATTTTAAAAGCTGTTGTATAATGTTTAGCTATCGAAAGCACCCCCCACACTTTATTTTCTCTCATACAAAGGTTTACTTCTGAACTAAGATTTTTGAAGGATTTTTACTTTTTCGGCATTATGTAACCTGTTTTACCTCGTTCGCAAAAGAAGCATAGGCAGCAATTACCCTGCTTACTGTAAACAAAATCTATTTGGCACAAAGACTTGAATTATGTTAATGTTCCACCAACATGAACATGCATGTTGGTATAACACCCGAAACGTTCAGAATCTGGTGCTGGTGAAATGCTAATCAAAATGGGTTATGTAATAAATGCAGTCTTTACGGTGTTGGGGACCCTAAACTGGAACCTGTGAATAGCTTGTATTAACAGAACTCAGATGACATGTTTTAAGATCATTATATTGGTGCATGTAAGCCATTATCTTAACTGTCTTACTGAATCTGGTTAATGCTGTTGACTGTTGTTAAAATGTGAAATGTTGATCTTGTAAATACCTGCCAGAGAGAGAATATTTTAAATCATTGTAAATAGAGGTGTATAAAATTGAAACAAATCTGCAATGCAGAAAAGAGATATATATATAAATATATAAAGATGTTTAAATAAATATTGTGCTGTTTCTGGAAAAATGTGGCACTGTTGTATTTCTTCCCCAATTTTGCTTTACATCCCTTAGAATGAAGAGAAGCTGCTGCAAAGAGAGCCTTTCTTTTGTTGGGCTTTTTTTTAATTAAAAAAATTGCCCAAAGCTCTTGTGGTGTTTTTTTTTTTGCAAAAGCGCAAATAAATTGGACATTTTTTTAGCTATTTTAAGGAAAACCGGCAAAAATGACACTACTGACATCGGATTTCCGCAGACACTGCTTTTGACTGTGATATTCTGGTTATGTCCGGGAAATTCCGGACATATGGCAACTCCAGTTCTTTCATTGGCCATTCAGAAATACTTTTTGCTCTTAAGCCTACCTCTCAAAACTGGTGGGATACAGTGACAGAATTCCATTGATCCATGGAAAGGTAATGTGCAGAGGGAAAGATTGTAACAGTCAGATATACAATGTATGTAAAACTTTCATCTCACAATGTGCTTTATCCCAGTTCCTTTAACTAATTCAAATATATGTGAACTCTGTGGTTTAAAAACAAAATTAACCAAGTTAGAGAAATTCAGATACTCTGTCAAAAATAAGTGTATTAGTATCTCACCTTCCTTCATTTAGGATTAGAGGATTTTGACTCTTTGCATTCAACCATCATGAAAACGGACAAGCTGAAAGACGGGGAGCTTAAAAACACTGATGCATAATCCAGAAGGCACTTTTTATCAGAGCAACGTTTTTAACAGGAGCAATTCAGATGTCAAATTATAATTTCAGCCTAATCATATTTCTATCCTGCTCAAGGGGGCTTTCACTCAGAATTTTGTCCTCTACAGCATGTATGTATATCCTGCCTTCTTGTGGCATAATCTTCGTAAGGTGGCTTATATATCAAACAATAAGAAGCCAGTAAATTAAAAATAAATAAATCTCAGGAATCGTAATTAAAAAGCTAGGAGAAGTAGCATTAAAATTTGCTTAAAATTCATCATTTCCGTGGCCATATGTACTTCCTGGGGGAGGCCCAAAGGTATGGGCTATCAAGAACCCTGGAATTTTGTCAGAGATGGCACCAGAAAGCTGCCAATAATAATAATAATAATAATATTCTAAGCAATGTTTACATAGCATTTTTTTCTTTTGTTACAACGATATAATTTCTGACTTATTGTTTTTTTCCTTGTGTGTAGATCCATCCCATGTGTTATACTATTAATCTACATCCACATTTTCCAGCCTACCACCTTTATCTACTGTTGCTCAGTCAACAGCTGTTCCCAGTTGAAAAGCAAGTATAGTGGTACCTCGGGTTAAGAACTTAATTCATTCCGGAGGTCCGTTCTTAACCTGAAACTGTTCTTAACCTGAAGCACCACTTTAGCTAATGGGGCCTCTCGCTGCCGCCGCGCAATTTCTGTTCTCATCCTGAAGCAAAGTTCTTAGCCCGAGGTACTATTTCTGGGTTAGCGGAGTCTGTAACCTGAAGCATATGTAACCTGAAGCGTATGTAACCTGAGGTACCACTGTACAGGCAACCCTTGATTTGTGTGGGGTTGCATTCTAGGTCATTCTGTGCGACAGCAGAGTGTGCCTAAGCCGGTACTGCCCCCTTTTCTGGCCATTTCTGGGTCGCCATGATGTGTGTGTGCACAGTCATGCACATATTGAATGTACGTGAATCGGTCATTGCCTATATCTAATATCTGGGTACTTTTCCTGGAGGTGTGAGGTAAGGATGTCTACTGCCTTAAGGGGGTGATCGCATAACCGAAAATAACAAATTGCTTCCCTTGTCAGTCACATTTTTATCTGCTAAAAACCATTGGTCACCTGAAACATAGATTTCAACATAGGTGATTTCTGGGACACATTAACCCCATTTTGTGTGATAATTTTTTGTCAGTTACATTATCACTAATTAGTAGATTTTGCCCTGCTGTTCAGAAAAGAATTCCCCTATCTTTAGGGAATTACACAGGGAATAATCTAATATATATAACAGAATCAAAATGGTGAAAATTGCATAGTTTGAAGGCAACATCTAGTTAATAAAAAGGCTCACTATTTTTAATGTGGATTCAGGTAGGTAGCAGTGTTGGTCTGATGCAGTCGAAATAAAAACTTGTCCAGTAGCACCTTGTTGTTGCTTAGTCCCTTAGTCGTGCCCGACTCTTCGTGACTCCATTGACCAGAGCACGCCAGGGACTCCTGTCTTCCAGTGCCTCCCACAGTTTGGTCAATCTCATGTTCGTAGCTTCGAGAACACTGTCCAACCAACTTGTCCTCTCTCACTGCCTCCATTTCTTCCCCTTCTATTTGCCAGGAGGTGATGGGACCAGTGGCCATGATCTTAGTTTTTTTGATGTTGAGCTTCAAACCATATTTTGCACTCTCCTCTTTCACCCTCATTAAAAGGTTCTTTAATTCCTCCTCACTTTCTGCCATCAAGGTTGTGTCATCTGCATATCTGAGGTTGTTAATATTTCTTCTGGCAATCTTAATTCCAGCTAGGGATTCATCCAGCCCAGCCTTTCACATGATGAATTCTGCATATGTTAAATAAGCAGGGAGACAATATACACCTTAGAGACCAACTAAGTTTGTTCTGGGTATAAGCTTTCATGTGCATGCACACTTCTTCAGATACCTGAAGTATCTGAGGTACCTTGGTATCTGAAGAAGTGTGCATGCACATGAAAGCTTGTACCCAGAACAAACTTAGTTGGTTTCTAAGGTGCTACTGGACAATTTTTTAAAAAATGTGCTGATTTGCAGCTGTGGGGAAAGCATCTCTTAAGGACATTGGAAATGGGTCCACATTTCAAGCTTCCTAGCCGAATTTTGTCCAGATTAGATATTTGCTCCAAATAGCATTTTTTGGACAGTCTTGTATTTGCTATAATTGCAACCAGCAGAAAATCAAAGCGCTGTGAACACCGAACAATATTTTTTAAAAAACACTTATTTGTCATTCAAGCGAGTTTTTAAATAGTTATTGGTAAGCACTGCCCCCTTGTGCTGAAACACAAACCAGCACCTTCCTTTAAAGATTGCCACTTTTGAATGAACAAGAAGCCAACAATAATTACTTGCTTGGCTGGAAATGCTAAGAAAGAAGGTAAGTTCCTATATTCCTCAACCCCAAATGCCACAAATGTCTGGCAAGCTCTTGAGTTCTTTAGATCAGTGTTTCCCAACCTTGCGTCTCCAGCTGTTCTGGGACTACAACTCCCATCATTCCTAGCTAGCAGGACTAGTGGTCAGGGATGATGGGAACTGTAGTCTGAAAACAGCTGGAGACCCAAGGTTGGGAAACACTGCTTTAGATGCTATGCAAGGTAAAGGGGAATCTTTCATTGTGCTAAGGATTTTGCTTTAAACACTTCAAGAGCTGCTGCTGCTGCTGATGATGATGATGATGAAAACTGGATCCCCATTTTTCACATGCTGCTCCAGGGAGGCTTGCCTGGCGGCCTCCTGACACAATTTTAGGCACCAGGCGAAAACGTTTCCTGATAACCAGGCCTTTGGCTATTTAAACCGATGGCCTTTTAAACTGGAGCAAGGTGTGTGTGTGGGGGGGGGGGGGGTTGTTTTGTTATTACGTTGTGTATGCCTGTTGTTTTTGTCCATGGAGTTTTCTTGGCAGGGATACTGGATGGGCTTGCAGGTTCCTGCTCCAGGCGGATCACGTTTGGTCAGAACTCTCCACTATGACCTGTCCATCTTGGGTGGCCCTGCACGGCATAGCTCATAGCTTCTCTGAGTTATTCAAGCCCCTTCGCCACGGCAAGGCAGTGATCCATTTGGGAGAAAAGCAATGACAAACCTAGACAGCATCTTAAAAAGCAGAGACATCACCTTGCCGACAACGGTCCGTATAGTTAAAGCTATGGTTTTCCCAGTAGCGATGTATGGAAGAGAGAGCTGGACCATAAAGAAGGCTGATCGCTGAAGAATTGATGCTTGTGAATTGTGGTGCTGGAGGAGACTCTTGAGAGTTCCATGGACTGCAAGAGGATCAAACCTGTCCATTCTGAAGGAAATCAGCCCTGAGTGCTCACTGGAAGGACAGATCCTGAAGCTGAGGCTCCAATACAGTGGTACCTCTAGATACAAACGGGATCCGTTCTGGAGCCCCGTTCGCATCTAGAGGTAAACGTAACTAGTGACGGCATGTCTGCGCACGCACACATCGCTTTTCACCGCTTCTGTGCATGTGTGTGACATCATTTTGAGCGTCTGTGCATGCGCAAGCGGCAAAACCTGGAAGTAATGCGCTCCGCAGAGCACAACTCGAACACGCTCAACTCAAAGCGTATTCAACCCGAGGTATGACTGTATTTGGCCACCTCATGAGAAGACTCCTTGGAAAAGACCCTGATGTTGGGAAAGAGAAGGGGACAACAGAGGACGAGATGGTTGGATAGTGTTCTCGAAGCTACCAGCATGAGTTTGACCAAACTGTGGGAGGCAATGGAAGACAGGAGTGCCTGGCGTGCTCTGGTCCATGGGGTCACGAAGAGTCGGACACGACTAAACGACAACAACCCCAAATGCCACAAGTGTCTGGCAAGCTCTCAAGTTCTTTAGATGATATGCAAGGTAAAGGGGAATCTTTCATTGTGCTAAGGGTGTCGCTTTAAACACTTCAAGGGCTGATGATATAATGATGATGAAGAAAAGTGGCTCCCCATTTTTCACATGCTCCCCGGGGGAGGCTTGCCTGGCGGCCTCCTGACACAATTTTAGGCGCCTGCCGAAAACGTTTCCTGATAATCAGGCTTTTGGCTTTTTAAACCGATGGCCTTTTAAACTGGAGCAAAGTGTGTGTGGGGGGGTTGTTTGTTTTGTTCTTACGTTGTGTATTTTTACGTTGCGAATTTTTGCGTTTTTATACTGTAAGCCGCCTTGTGAATTTGATATTTATAAAAAAAGGCCCAGAGGCTTGCTAGACCCGAACCCGCTTCGCAGTTTGTCACTGCAGGCCTTGGGAGGGGAACCGAGCTGCCACGAAGGCTGAACTCCCCGGAGACCTGGTCAGAGCGCCGCCAGTCCGCGCAGACTCCCTGTGCGTTTCGTTTGCCTCACAACAGCACCTTTCCTCGGGGTGCGGAGGGAAGGGAAGTGGAGCCAGACGGCTCTAAGGAACGGTAACCCAATCGCAAAGCCGAGCGTTAGGTTTCCCCCTATGAGAAGGCGGCGGCCAGCCCGGCCCCGGCCTATCAGAACGGAGATGGGCGGGGCCGTTGTCCCGGCGGACGTCGCGGGAAACCGAGCGTTAGGTTTCCCCCTATGGGAAGGCGGCGGCCAGCCCGGCCTCGGCCTATCAGAACGGAGATGGGCGGGGCCGTTGTCCCGGCGGACGTCGCGGGAAGTAGAGCGCTAGTTCCGGCTGCGCGCGGGTGCGTTCTTCTTCATTCGCCTCCGTGAGTTTTAACGGGGGGCTCTGGGCGGGGCCAACGGTGGGTGGCGAGTCCCCGCATGCGTCGCGCGTTGGGCTCGGACACGTGGCTTCTGAGGGGGCAACAGAAAGCACGTGTGGAAAGGGGTTGGCGCGCTCTGCGTGTACTTTACCGGTGTACTTTACCTGAGAGTAAGCCCCGGCCCCTTTGAATTCGAACGAGCCTTGCTTCCGAGTAGAGTAGACCTGGGCAGAATGGCTCTGTGTATCTCAAAGGGAGGGCAGCCTCAGGTTCATGAGGACTAGTGTTTTGCTTTGCTTTGTTAAAGTCTCAGTGAGCCGGTGAAGGGTTTGTCTTTCCAAAATCGTCAGGTTGACCGGCGCGGGGGATGTAACAAGCGCATCTGAATTCAGCTGGCCTCGTGAATTGCCTCAGGACTGCAGCTTTTTAGTGGTTACATTATTTCCTGTGGGTTTATTTCACAGTATATTGGGTTTAAATATTTGTTGGGGGGTATACACGTTCAAGGTAATCGCAAACATGTCTGCTGGGAAACAAATCCTGCGGAGTTAAAGGTAAGGGGACCCCTGACCATTATGTCCAGTCGTGACCGACTCTGGGGTTGCAGTGCTTATCTCGCTTTTTTGGCCAAGGAAGCCGGTGTTCAGCTTCCGGGTCATGTGGCCAACATGACTAAGCCGCTTCTGGCGAACCAGAGCAGCGCATGGAAACACCGTTTACCATCCCGCCGGAGCGGTACCTATTTATCTACTTGGACCTTGACGTGCTTTCGAACTGCTAGGTTGGCAGGAGCTCGGACCGAGCAACAGGAGCTTATCCGGTCGCAGGTATTTGAACTGCCAACCTTCTGATCGGCAAGTCCTAGGCTCTGTGGTTTAACCTACAGTGCCACCTGCATCCATCCTGTGGAGTTAAGTGACCCTTAATTTCTGGTGTTAATAACTCCCGCCATTCTTGTTTAAGTAGAATAACTCCTAGAGGTCAGCGGTATTTACTAGCGCCGTGGTCTAAACCACTCAGCCTCTTGGGCTTGCCGATTAGAAGATCGGCGGTTCAAATCCCTGCGACTGGGAGAGCTCCAGTTGCTCTGTCCCAGCTCCAGCCAACCTAGCAGTTGGAAAGCTGCGGGAATGTAAATGGCATTTCTGTGCACTTTGGTTTCCATCATGGTGTTCCATTGCGCCCCCCAGAAGCGGTTTAGCCATGCTGGCCACATGACCCAGAAAGCTGTCTGTGGACAAACAGCGGCTCCCTCGGCCTGAAAGCGAAATGAGTGGGCAACCCCATAGTCACCTTTGACTGGACTTAACCGTCCAGGGGTCATTTACCTTTACATTTTACCTTTACTCCCAGTCCAGGTAGATGTGCCTACAGTACATAGGATTGTAGCCTTGAGCTGCATGAATCAGGTTGCGAGGGTCATGGCTGTTAGTCTTAGAACAAGAATCCAGGCACTTGTGTCCTAACACCGGCTATGTCAGGCTGCAATCTTAACCCCACTTACCTGGGGAATGTAGGATTTATTTTCGAGTAGACATGGCTAGGATTACACTGAACATGATAGTTCATACACAAAGGACTCCTGCTGGTGCAATGCTGCTCTTCTCCCCTTACACCAACACCTTCACATTGGTTGCAGGGTGGTGGTCAGGAGAAATCCCAGAACAGCACAGGGGGAAGAGGAGAGTTTGGTAAACTGAGGTATGCTGTTGCCATAACACTACACCACACTGGAGAGCCAGTGTGGTGTAGTGGTTAAGAGCAGTAGACTTGTAATCTGGGGAACCGGGTTCGCGTCTCCGCTCCTCCACATGCAGCTGCTGGGTGACCTTGGGCCAGTCACACTTCTTTGAAGTCTCTCAGCCCCACCCACCTCACAGAGTGTTTGTTGTGGGGGAGGAAGGGAAAGGAGAATGTTAGCCGCTTTGAGACTCCTTCGGGTAGTGATAAAGTGGGATATCAAATCCAAACTCCTCCTCTTCTTTTATGTTGAATTCTTCCCAGAATTCTAATGGCAGACTTATTTTAGGAACAGTTCATTCTTGGTTGGTGCTTCTGATTGGTTGCAAAGTGTAGTTTAACTGTGCACTGTTCGTTTCTGCAGTACTTTACTGATCTTCACCTTCTCAATTTTGTGAACGTTTGTGTGGTAATCTACATCCCACTTTGAAACTTGAGTCCTCAAAGTGACCAACAACACTTATAAAATGCAACAGATTCACCGAGAAGCTCATGTTCAAAAATGAAACAACCAGAAAAGGCACACTAGGCATTAAATGCTCCTTCCTAAAGGGTGGTTTCTATAAGTTGGCTCTTTGAGAGTCAGGGAGAGAACAATCCTACTGGAGGAGGCCCTAAATTTGCCTTTGCCTGCCTCCTTCACTCTTTTCTTTCCTGTCGAAGAGCAACTGGTGTCCCTGATGTTTTCTTTGCTTGCCTCTCATTCCACAGGGTGGTTAGCATCAGTTGGTCCTGTGCTGGGCCAGCTGGCCAGGGAGGAGGGGAGATTGAGGACTTTAAAATCACCAACAGATCTGTGCAAGAAGAAAGTGGTTGGAAAACTCAGATAAAACAAAGCAGAGGCATTATGTAAAAAATTACATACTTGGATTCCTTATCCATAGGTTGCAAGTTGTTGTTTTTAAATTGCTTTTTAAATGTTGAGGAATTTCAGTAGGGTGCCATATCTACCCTTCTGATCATTTTAAGGTGTTTCTGGCTCTTCCTTTCATTTCAGATTAAAGAAAATGCTGTGCGGAACTTAGACAATGTAGGCTCATCCACTTAAGCTGGCTGACCGTGTGGAAGTGTATTCTCTCCAATCCTTTTCATGCTGATATGTAAGGTTGTTTTTATCTCTGTAAGTACATTTGAGTAAAATTCATTTTGAAGGTTGGATTTTGTGTGTTTTGAGGTGTGAAATCTTTATTTTGCTTTGCTTAACAATGGGGGTTCAGTCCAAAATTGAAGATGGCTGCCAACATGGTGGTGCTAAATCCTAAGAAATTCTAGCAGGGACTTCATTGGGGAGATGATCCAATACCTTGTTTAAATACTTCTTGTATAAATGGGTCAGTGCATCTGGCTGTTAACCAGAAAGTTGCTGGTTCGAGTTTGTCTACCTAGGACAGTTATGGGCAGGATTCCTGCTTTGCAGTGGGTTGGACTAGGCGACCATCACAGTCTCTTCCAACTCTACAATTCTATGATTCTCTGAAAGTAGAAAGGATTATTATTATTGCTACTAATCTTTCTATGCTTCTGCTTGTATACCATGCATTTCAGGCTTGGTTACATCTCCTGTTGGTAATAAGGATAGTTTAATTGTACTTGTGCCTGAATAGGAACATGATGCATACTTTGTTTTTAGTTGTAGGCTTCTTGCTATGAGTAACCCGAAGTTAAAGAAAAGCAATGTGATAGAGGTCAAGTTTGTGGCAGATGAGGATGTCCTAAAGCACATCTCTGAAGATACAGGTATGAATTGCTTGTTAGTGCAAGGACAACTAATTTACATGATTATAAAATAGGGTACTACATTTCTCAGCTGGGTTTTTAAAAAAAGTAATTAGAAACTCTGGATATCTTTAAATGCCTTTAAAGTTAAAGTTGCCTTTAAAGTTTAAAAAGGAGAATGTCAGGTGCTTTTACAGATTTTCTTTTGAGTGTGTGCCATAATGGAAACCCAGGTTTTTCTAAGAGACAAAAACTCTTATCCATCATCTTGTTTCTTGAAGAAGGTGACTATTCTTTGTACATTTCCCCCCGCCACCAATTATGATCTGCTTATAGATCAGGACAGACCTTGTATTCACATTCAGAAATCTTAGGATTGCAAGTTAATAATGTCAGAACTGCAATGGTATTACTATCACTAGGCCTTTGTATGCTTATCCACAATAAGCAGACGGACTAGTTTTGGTGCCTTGCCTTCAGTTGAATCCTTGCAATCTTTTGCGGAGTAATTGCTTTTGGTTGCCTTTTCTCAATAAAAACTGGCTAAGGGATTTAGTTTGCTAGAATATGTTGCTCCCTTAATATTTTGGTAAGAAGGTGTTCTCCTCAGTCTGAGTTGAATGAACTCTAAATGGAAATAAATATATGTTACATGCAAAGAGTCTAAGGATGTAGTGCTTAACACTTACTAGAATACAGTGGCTGTTATTTCTGAGGAAACATACATAGGATTGTGTTGTAAGTGTGTATGCAGAGAAAGATTTGGCAGAAGCAGGAGAACAGCTGTTTCTGGTTTGTTTGATATTAAAGCCTTACTGCTGCTCTTCCAGGTCATAAGGTTCGAAGGAACAAAGCTGCACATACGCTTGATGCAAAAAGATGGGTGAAGAAAACAGACGATACCTCAGATATTGAGTCTCAGGAAACTTTTAAAGAACAGGACTATGTTTCTGTCCTAGGCATCCAAGGTACAGTATTGAGAAAAGGATAACACTTTGAAAAACTTTCCCCAGCTATTAGCCTTGTGAATGTTGGCTAGGAAATGGCTGTGTTCAGTATTGATATCAATACAGTGTTATGTGGGTTGACCCACCCATTTTCACTGTAAATAATGTTTGCTCATTTAACAACATGCAAGTCCTTTGCTGTTTGGCAGATAACACTGATCAACAACAAATTTGTTGTCTGCGTTTTTTCAGCTGATTTAGGACAAATCTGATGCGCTGAATCCAAAAATCACATTGGTTTTGCTCAATCAGGTTAAGCTTTTGAGCTATGGGCTGGCCACATGTCATTTTTTTACGTTTTTGTTCACATGTACGCTTGTGTGGAGCATTTTAGAAGAAGTTGGTGGGGGTAAAATGCCATGTCGAATAATTGTTTTGATTGGAAGTGATTACTTTAATGACAAGAAGTATTCAGGTCCGATAGTTCTGGATGATTATGTCGAAAAGGGATCAGTTTGAAGTCATAAAACCTCGGAATCTTCCATAAATTGGTGTGGCAAAGCTTAAAGTTGGGGGATCAAAACCCCTGGCTCACTTGAGTACACTGAAGGAGAACTATGAAGAGGTGAAGTATGTGCTGGAGAAAATTGGTTATGATCAGCATAAGTGGTTAATTTGTGTTGACCTGAAGATGGTGAACTTTTTGTTGGGACAACAGTCTGGCTTCACCAAGTACCCATGTTTTCTGTGCATGTGGGATAGTGGGGACCGTGCTCAGCATTACACGAAGGACTGGCCTGTGCGGGAAGAATTGGTGCCTTGCAGAAAAAGGAACGTCATCAACGACCCTCTGGTGGACAGAGACAGAACACTTTTCCCACCGCTGCACATCAAGCTCGGCTTAATCAAGCAGTTCACCAAGGCTCTGGACAAGGATGGTGACTGCTTCACTTACTTGTGCCAGGCTTTTCCAGGATTGACCATGGAGAAGTTGAAAGCTGGCATCTTTGACGGACCTCAGATCCGTCAGCTCATCAGAGATCCAGAGTTTGGAAACTCAATGAACGAAGTGGAACTGGAAACGTGGAAGGCATTTGTTCTGGTAGTGAAGAACTTTCTTGGCAACAATAAGGCCAGAAACTACGCAAAACTTGTCAACAACATGCTGACTGCTTTCAGAAACCTGGGCTGCAACATGAGCATCAAGATGCACTACCTATTTTCACATATGGACCGGTTTCCTGAGAACCTGGGTTCAATGAGTGATGAGCAGGGGGAGAGATTCCATCAGGACATGAAAGAGATGGAGACCAGGTATTAGGGTCGCTGGGACGCAGTCATGATGGCTGACTACTGTTGGACTCTGAAGAGAGACCTCCCTGCCGCTGAGCATTCCAGGAGTTCCAAGAAACGGAAGTTCAAGTCCTGAAGTTTGAAAAATGGTGAAGCAGCATGCAATTTACGTGTACTTACCTTTATCAATAGGGACGCGGGTGGCGCTGTGGGTAAAAGCCTCAGCGCCTAGGGCTTGTCGATCGAAAGGTCGGCGGTTCGAATCCCCACGGCGGGGTGCGCTCCCATTGCTCGGTCCCAGCGCCTGCCAACCTAGCAGTTCGAAAGCACCCTCGGGTGCAAGTAGATAAATAGGGACCGCTTTCTAGCGGGAAGGTAAAACGGCGTTTCCGTGTGCAGCTCTGGCTCGCCAGAGCAGCGATGTCACGCTGGCCACGTGACCCGGAAGTGTCTTCGGACAGCGTTGGCCCCTGGCCTCTTGAGTGAGATGGGCGCACAACCCCAGAGTCTGGCAAGACTGGCCCGTACGGGCAGGGGTACCTTTACCTTTACCTTTTTACCTTTATCAATGCCCACCATTCAGTTTACAGTAATCAATGTTTCTATCAGGTAATCAATATATATTGTTGGAAAAACATTTTTTTCTCTTAAAAACATATTTAGGATGATATGTGTTGTCAAAAATCAGCTGATAATGCCACAAAAATGTAATCGATTTTGTCACAAGATCTGATTTTTTTCAAATCAACATAGCACAAAAACCTGACCTGATGGAGAGAAACGGATGCCATTTCCTAATTCAGCAGTGCACAAATACCTAAATCAGTTGTAGAAATCTAGACAACATCCAAAAATTAAAAAATTGTTGCCCAGTGTAATTGCTTCTGAGGGTTTTTGTTTGTTTGGGTGTGTTTTAGGCTCTTTGAAAAATGGCTCCAGTGCAGGTGGTGGGGATGTCTTTCCATTCCAAACTCCAAAGCGCTCTAACAAGATGGCAGAAATGGGTATGGACTGTTTTGTTAAGCAAATTAACTCTTTGATCCTATTCTTGGGAATGAAACTGAAGGAATAAAGCTGTTCGAACATTCAGTTACAGAATGCTTACTTTCTGTAATTGTTCTTATGGTTAAGCCCTTTAAAATGGGTTTTTCTCTGTAACTATTATTACTGTATACATGCTGCTTTTCAGAACCTTTAGTAAAATTGAAATTTATTGTTTGTTTAACTCTGTTCCGATTCCTTGATTTTCTTCCTCAACTAATTGCCTCACCACACTACCCAAAGCAGTGAGTTGGCTGGACCAGTAAGTGACCTGGTTCACACTAATAATAATAATAATAATAATAATAATAATAATAATAATAATAATAATTTATTATTTATACCCCGCCCATCTGGCTGAGCCTCCCCAGCCACTCTGGGCAGCTTCCATAGAAACTAAAAATACAGTAAAAATACACTTAATACACTTAATGCTAAACCATGGTTTGCTTAGCCTAACTGTGGCTTGTCTGAATGAACCCAGCCCAGCAGGCTAACCATGTGCAGGTATGGTTTGTTGTTGGCTTATGAGCTCGTTGGCTTGTTTTTAACTGTTGTTTGATACTATCTCCAAACCAAATAGACTTTCTTAACCATAGTTTATTTTAACTCTTCCCCCCAAGCTTGACAGGCTACAAAGGCTCAAGGCAAGAGCAGTTGGAAAACAAACCAAGCTTGGGAGCAACAAATTACGGCTTGTGTTGCCAGCTGTAAGATAACAAATTTATTTGTATGGCTGGCTAAGCCAAATATTGACATAGCAAGACCCTGCAAACCTGGGCTGCTTTGTTGCTGTGAAGTCCTTTTGAATTTGTGTTAAACCAACCCATAGTTTGATCTAATGCAAGCATAGGCAAACTTGGCCCTCCAGATGTTTTGGGACCACAACTCCCATCATCCCTATCTAACAGGACCAGTGGTCAGGGATGATGGGAATTGTAGTCTGAAAAAAGATCTGGAGGGCCGAGCTTGCCTATGCCTGATCTAATGCATCATCTGAATCAGATCTGATGGTTGAACTCTCTCCTTGCCACAAGCCATGGTTTGGCGTAGTGTGTCATGTGAACCAGGCCAGCTGGTAACCATGGGCAAAGCAAACCATAGCTGGGTGTTATATGCGAACATGGCCAGTAAACTACATAGGGTATAGAGCTGTTTTTGTGAGGCAGCCACAGAGCAGATTAATTTAGCTGTTTTACTTCCCTCCTCACCTCACAGCCTTTTTCTTTTGCATAACAATCTGTTTCTAAACCTGAGAGAGTTTTAAAAAGTGTTTGTGTAACAGCATGGTATTTGTTTCAGTTCAAATGTTTACAAGAGAAAAATCCTATTTGGTCCATGCAAGTCTTGGTGCCTCTGAAGCAGTTGCAACATTATTGTTTTTAAAATGCTGGTGGTCACACTCTTGTGGTAATACCGCCTTTCATCCGAGGATCACAGGGCATTTGTATCATATTGCTTGTATTACCTTTGTACCAATATTTTGGTCTCACCTTTAACACTGTAATAAATAATGACTAATAAGCAGTTTATTTCTTTAACCTCATGTTTCAACAATGGCCTACACTAGCCTTCCCCAATGTAGCGCCCTCCATGTTTCGAACTGTAGCTCCCATCAGCCCCAGTTCAAAACATCTGGAGGGCACTAGGTTGGGGAAAGTGTTTTAAATTGTATTAATATGTTGTGCGCATGCTTCTTTAATCTGGCGTTTTCCTTTGTTCAAAGCCTCTGAGCTAGCTCAGACAGCAGGTAGCAATGTAAAACATGAGAAGCTGAAGGATCCTGAAAAGGAAGCAAGCACTCCTCAAAGCAGCAAGAGTAAGTTCCATTTAAGTAATAAACTAAATTATCAAATGCTTTAGAATCATAGAATCATAGAGTTGGAAGAGACCACAAGGGCCATCGAGTCCAACCCCCTGCCAAGCAGGAAACACCATCAGAGCACTCCTGACATATGGTTGTCAAGCCTCTGCTTAAAGACCTCCAAAGAAGGAGACTCCACCACACTCCTTGGCAGCAAATTCCACTGTTGAACAGCTCTTACTGTCAGGAAGTTCTTCCTAATGTTTAGGTGGTACGAGCTGTGTTTATAAAAGCTGCTTTTAAAAGGTTTTGCTTTGGGGAGAATTCATGTGTAGCTTTTACACTTGCTACCGTATTGTTTGCTCTATAGGACACACTTTTCCCCCTCCAAAAAATTAAGGGGAAATGTGTGTGCATCCTATGGCGCGAATGCAGGCTCCTTGCGCTGCACTCCGAAGGCTTCGGGTTCCTTTAGCTGAAGCTGGGAGAGCAAGAGGTTGCGCGGGGCTAAAGAGGAAGCCAAAACAGCGAGCGGGATCCATTCCGCTCGCTGTCTTGGCTTGTGCCATAGCCGTGCGCAACCCCTGCAGCAGGGAGAGGTTGCGCGCAGCCTGTATGCTGCTCTTTGGGGCTGGGGGGGGGGGGAATTAAGATTTTTTTTCTTGATTTCCCCCTCTAAAAACTAGGGTGCGCCCTATGGTCCGGTGCGCCCTATGGAGCGAAAAATACGGTATTTCCTTTGTGGGTTATATTTTGTAGTCTCTAGGATTAACACAATGGTTCTTAGCTAGGGAAGGAGAATTAGAGTATGAATGTCTTGACAATAAAGGCAGATGAATATGTGCTCTTGATTAACGTGAGCCTTAATCTGACAAGCTAGATTCCTGATTTTTGCTAAATATTTAACACACTTTTTACCTTTTCATCATAGCCATCTATGTGCCAAGACAGCTAGTTATTTGAAATGAAAGGTGGATTTTGGAATCCTGTATGTGTAGCTTTCTACTATACTTAATGATTAACAAATTTGTTTTACTGCTTAAACAAAAGACCTGTAAGTGGTTTACAAATGACAATCTAAAATTTAAGATAGCGATAAAATCAGGCATTAAGAACAAGTTACATATAAAAAATTATACCTAAATCACATTCTTTTTTTGAGAATAATTTTTTATTAACCGACCAATCACATCAAATCAAACCAAATTACATAAATTCCAAATTACACAGCTGAATTTTAAATTTTTGTTGGGGGTACCCATATTTCAAGTTCCGAAGGGGATCCAACTTCTTGCTTCTTGCTGCTGTTTTAATGTCCACAAATCTAACCATATGATGTTCACAGTACTATCCAGTCCTTTCTTATTGTTTTTCCACATCTCTTGTTGTTATTTTCATATATTTTTCCTTTCTCTTTGTGACCTCTGATATTCTCCACAAGCTGGTTAAAACAGTTTGTAATCCTGCGTGGATATTATTATTTTTTATCCAGTAGCCATATCCAGACGTTTTCCATATAACTTCACTTCCATACATCAAAACAGTCTTAGTGTCATTAATCTTTACCAATCTGTCTCCTTTCTCAAACCTCTGAGGAGCTTCACCAGGAATGAAGTCTGAAAACAAGTCCGTTCCTCCTCCCGGCTATAAATCCTTTGGCAAGATGGCGACTCTGAATTAATTGCTGCGCCATTCCAAAAGCTCTTATTGCTTCTCAATCTCCATAAAGCATACTTTTGGTTAAAGTTTATCTCCACACAGACCTTAATCATCCTGCTTGGGTCAGTTAAGCCGATGGTTCTAATGAGGAGGGGTTCTTTGTAAATCACATAGAAGGAAAGTAAAAAAGGTTCCATGCAAGTTAGCATGCAAGTTTCCACTAATAGGATGCGTTTTGCTATGCAGATTATAGGGATTTCACTCCTATTCTAGCACACTTTTTTGCAGGATCATAATCTGCCACCGTTTCTGTGACTGCATTACTGTATCATTCAGTGACTGTTAAGCAAATGGCTTAGATAAACTACCTGGCAGTGATTTCAAGAAAGCCAGTTTGGCTCTACAGTTTTCTTGGCTTGCAGTTTCTTGTCAGCTACTCATACACAATCAAAAATCTTATTTGTACGTTGAGTCCCAGTGTAAAAATATGCTGGTACTTGGGGATCATGTGTTATCTGAGAAGAGAATTTAGTTAAGATGCAATAAGCATTTGGGGAATACGAAATAGTTTATTTAGGAGAGACTTGGGAAGTGGAGAAGCCTTTGCAGAAAACTCCCAGTGCTAGGCATTGAATTAAAGAGATACAAAATACAGTGGTGCCTCGCAAGACGAAATTAATTCGTTCCGCAAGTTTTTTCGTCTTGCGAGTTTTTCGTCTTGCGAAGCACGGTTTCCCATAGGAATGCATTGAAAATCAATCAATGCATTCCTATGGAAACCGCCTTCAGACCAGGTCCGGGGACAGTCTGTCCCCCGACCTCTTCTGAAGGCTGGGGGGGGGGGACAAGGGCTTTTCTTCCCACCCCCAGCATTTAAAAAAAACCCGGGACAGCAGAGGACTTCTCCGCTGTCCGGGGCGATTTTAAAGCCCCCGGGAAGGCAGACGGGGGGGAGCAAAGACTTTCGCCCCCTGCCAGCCTTCAGAAGAGGTCCAGGACCTCTTCTGAAGGCCGGCGGGGGGCGAAAGTCTTTGCTCCCCCCCGTCTGCCTTCAAAAGCTGTCCGGGATAGCGGGAAGCGCTTCCCTGCTATCCCGGACCGCTTTTAAAATGCTGGCGGTGGGGAGCAAAGCCTTTCGGCCCCCGCCGGCCTTCCTGGACCTCTTCTGAAGGCCGGGGGGGGGAAGGCTTTGCTCCCCACCACCAGCATTTAAAAGAGGTCCCCGGAGATTTCCCTATGGGCTTTCTTCTTGCGAAGCAAGCCCATAGGGAAATTCGTCTTGCGAAGCAACTCGCAAACGGAAAACCCTTTCGTCTTGCGGGTTTTCCGTCTTGCGAGGCATTCGTCTTGCGGGGCACCACTGTAGTCAATATAATTTAGTTCATCCTTTTTACATGGGAAGGCACTGTATGAATTTTTCACCTGCATTAATTCTGCATAGAGATGAGGGCATTGTCCAAAGTTCAACATTATTTGCAATCTAAAGTATTTTCTGGTATGAGCATCTGAAGATGTTTAGTTAAGGAAGTACAAAAGAGCTAATGTTTCTTGGTAATTTGTGACAGTCTTTGTTTAATTTCCAGAGTATTCTGCTTCAAGCAAAGGCAAGGTGGAGGTGAGTGGCAATTTTTGGTGGTTAAAAACATCAGTCATTGATGGAGAATGGCCTTTCTCCATTATGTTTAGAATCTCCAAGTGTTGTCTTCAGTAGTTTGGCCAAATACAGGACTATCTGAGGCGGCTCTGAACATTTGTAATCCAGTACAATTCTTTAATATACATGCAGCAACATGCAGTGTTGTTTCCTTTGACTGATCCTAATCTGGTATTAGGTAAAACTGTACTGCTTAGCTATGTGTTTTTTGTTAAGTTTTATCCAGCAGTGGTATTCAGCTGTCAATGGTATAGGAGGGAAGACATTTTCAGGGATTTCCCCTCCCTTAAATGTGACTAGGAGAGCTCTCAAACCCCCGGAACAGATTTAAGGGGTGGGGCTGCAGCAGGAAGGGATATAGCTGAAAATTGCTTCACTCCCCATTCTGCTGATTGAACCTAACTGTCAGCTGAGTGGTATATAAACATTTTAGCTGGATTGTACTGTTGACATCTGGCAGAAGAATGGGCTTGCCCTTCATACTAGTTGAGAACTGAGTAGCTGGAGGTTTTAGGGGAAATAGCATAAATGGCCACCTACATGGATTTTTCATGACCCAACTTCTCAAGTGTTAAGATCAGCATGTACTCTCTGGCCTGTTGCTAGAAGAACATGCTGGCTTGGCAGGTATCACAAACAGATCCACCTTGGTAACAGCACTGCTGTATCCCTGAATGGATCTGACAAGTTCCCCCTCTACCCTTTTAAAAATCAGTATTGACCACTTTTTTTTAGTTCTAGAAGACATTTTATTATTGATTATGTTTATTTTTACTGATTGTGTGACTGTTACATTTTAATTTAATCATATATATTCTTCAAATTGTTGTGTAATCTGCTTTGAAAAGTTGGGTTTAAGTAACTTGAAAATATAGCTTATGGATGAAAGAGCAACTCGTGGCTTCCTGGGTATGAAGTAACTTTGAGAATAGATTGAGGGCCTTCTCGGTAGTGGCGCCCTCCCTGTGGAACACCCTCCCTTCAGACGTGAAGGAAATAAGTAGCTATCCTATCTTTAAAAGACATCTGAAGGCAACCCTGTTTAGGGAAGTTTTTAATATTTAATGCTGTATTGTTTTTAACATTCGATTGGGAGCCGCCCAGAATGGCTGGGGAAAGTCAGCCAGATGGGCGGGGTATAAAAAAAAAAAAGACTGCTTCATGCGGTCCTAGTGTTCTGCAAATATCCATAAGACATTTCCAGGTCTATTTCAAATATGAGTTCAGTCTTAATGTATTGATCTGAAATTGGTACATGATAGCTGTAAATCTGTAGGTTTGGAAGAAACTAATCTAGACTGTCCCAGAAATAGAAACAAGTACAACCTGGGTTCTTAACTGACTTTGCTTGGTCTCTAGGTCTAATAATGAGATTCTAGAGCTAGATTCTGCAGGTTATGTTCAGTTTTTGTGTTTAAGGTTTTCTAAACCACCTAAACAGATGAGATTTTATTTAGAAGATACTTCATATGCTTGCTTTATTAGCAGAGTAAAAAGAATGAATTCATGTCAAAAACACCCTACAGACTCAGGAAAAGAATTACGGGTAAGCATTTGCATTAAATTCCAGCTAATATAGTTCAGTGGTGTTTTATAAGATGAGATTTCATTCTTGTGCTCTGCCTCTTCAGTTGTGACATTAGAGTATAACAGTTTCCAGAGGAGTAGCTGTATTGCAGCAACTAATCTTGTAGCATGTTAGAGTTGAATAAAACTATCATCGTATAAGCTTTCGGGATGGTATTCACCTAAGGAGCTGAATCAGCAGTAGCCCCTCCTCTCCTCCCCCTGCTCAACCCCTGAAATTGACCTGTGGGGGTTAGGGGAACCTCAAGAGCAGGTTCGGAGGAGGATGGGGCAAATGGTTTTGCCTGGCAAGATGAAACGCTTGCTCAAACAGAATGTTCGTCATAGTGTAATGTTGAATTCCATCATTTTTTTTTTGCTCTCTCCCTTGTGCTTTAGTATTCAACTAACTAAGAGGGACATGGGTGGTGCTGTGGGTTAAACCACAAAGCCTAGGACTTGCCGATCAGAAGGTCGGCGGTTCGAATCCCCACAACGTGGTGAGCTCCCGTTGCTCGGTCCCTGCTCATGCCAACCTAGCAGTTCGAAAGCACGTCAAAGTGCAAGTAGATAAATAGGTACCGCTCTGGTGGTAAGGTAAACGGTGTTTCCGTGCGCTGCTCTGGTTCGCCAGAAGCAGCTTAGTCATGCTGGCCACATGACCTGGAAGCTGTAAGCCGGCTCCCTTGGCCAATAAAGTGAGATGAGCGCCGCAACCCCAGAGTCGGCCACGACTGGACCTAATGGTCAGGGGTCCCTTTACCTTTACCTTTAAGGTTCACTCAAACTAGATCTATTGAAATTAATGGACCTAACTTAAATGTGTTCATTAATTTCTGTGGGTCTGCTGTGAGTAAAATTTAGTTGAATAACACCCAATATGTGGGAAAGCAGTATCCTAAAGAAGGTACCACTTTGTGTGAGGTTTTATGTTTCATACCTCAGGTGCACTGTTAACCCTCACTGGCTCTATTGTATAGATTACCAGTGAGGTTTATTGATACAGTGTACTTGAATTAGCACATCAAAACTTGAAGGAAATGTATGGACCTTCCTTCCATCTGTGTGCTTCAGTGACACACAGAGAGATTTAGCCAAATACCAATTCCGAAAGCTGTTGCCCAGATTGTAGGGAGATCTGGATGAAACCTTTCTTTAATGTAGTCTTAATTCTGTAGTGTCCACCCATTATTTTTAGACTGAAACTGCTTCAGTTCTGATGAGGGGTCCAAATACATTATGTCAGATTTTTGTGTTTTTTTTAAATCTGTGCAGTCATTTTTCCACATTGACATATACAAAGTGTGGTGTGCAGTAGATATTGTTCCCTGTATTTCCAGTGTTCAAAGTGCTACAAAGCACACCACTAAAATAACACCACCTCTGCGGAAGACAGAGGTTTTGACAGGTTCAGGGGAATCCAAGCTTTGCAGAAGTTCAGAAAAATTGTTGGTCAAAAAGCAAAGTAAAAAAATGGGGTCAACCCAAAGCAGACCAAATGATGAGAGAGAGTGTTTGGTGACCATTAAGTTCTGGCTGATCGGGAGCAGGGGAGGAAATGAAGTGCCTGGACTCCTGAACTCCACAGCAGCATTTCAGTTGTGTCCTTCAAGTCTACATGGATAATGAAAAATTAAAATAAAATATTTTGTTTTATTTTTGTTTGTGAAAAAGTCTACATGGATAATGGGAACCCTTGGGTTAGGCCAGGGGTAGGCAGCCTAAGGGACATGGGCCGGATGCGGCCCAATTGCATTCTCAATCCAGCCCGCGGACAGTCCGGGAATCAGCGTGTTTTTACATGAGTAGAATGTGTCCTTTTATTTAAAATGCATCTCTGGGTTATTTGTGGGGCATAGGAATTCATTTTCTCTCTCTTCCCCCCCCCCCCCCAAATATAGTCCGGCCCACCACATGGTCTGAGGGACAGTGGACTGGCCCACAGCTGAAAAAGGTTGCTGACCTCTGGGTTAGGCAGTGGCTTATTTTCTTGCCACATACTGTGTTCTTTACCCAGTTCCCCCCTACCTAGACTATGTTGAGATTCTGCTGTTATTTGAGAAGGTACCTTGGTTCTCGAACTTAATCCATTCTGGGAGTCCATTCGACTCCTGAAACCGTTCAAAAACCAAAGCACGGCTTCCGATTGGCTGCAGAAGTTTCCTGCGCTCAAGTGGAAGCCGCATCAGATGTTCAGCTTCTGAAAAACGTTCGCAAACCGGAACACTTACTTCCGGGCTTGCGGCATTCGGCAGCTGATTTGTTCGACAACTAAGCCGTTCGAGAACCAAGGTACCACTGTATGTGTGTGAGGTGAAGGGAGAACTCCATTTACTATCTGCAAGGAAACAGCTATGTGCTCTATGAATTACACACCACTTGTAAGTGGCTTTTTCCCCTATCCAGTATATGCAATTTAAAGTTGAAGTACAAAATTTCCAGTGTACAAGATGAGTTAGGAATGGAAACTCACAAGTCTCTTGCCCAATGTTTCCTTTTTAGCTTTAAACATGTGCTCTGATACTGAAAGTGATTATTCCACTTCATGCTCCGAAGAAGAGGAAGATGACAGCTGTAAAGAAACTACAGATTATGTTGTTGATCCAAAAATGTTGGCCAGACCCCAAACATCATCTTCTCCAGCTAACAAAGAAACGCCAGCTAAGAAGCTGAAGAGAGAAGTTCCCGTGAGTGTGGGTGCACTTCAGTTTGTTAATCACATTGGCTAGTGCCCATAGAAATAAGGACTTCTCAAAACATTTCTACTACCAGTCAAACATTGAATTAAATGCGGGCCTGTCTCTGACAGGAAACATTGCGGATGTGCTTAGTGGCAGTTTAATCCCAATTAGTTTTGAATCTTACAGGCTTAATTCTGCGGAAAGGCACATCATATGACTTTTGAAAGGTACACAGGAAATAATAATAAACAACAATAAATTTTTATTTATATCCCGCCCTCCCCAGCCGAAGCTGGGCTCAGGGCGGCTAACAACAATAAAATAATACAGCATTCTAAAATCATTTCATTATAAAATTAATTCAAATCAAGTTGATGGCAACCATTGGGCTAGAGTTCTGTGAGGTTTGCCAAAGGAGGGAGTCAGGCTGTGCCCTGGCCAAAGGCTTGGTGGAACAGCTCTGTCTTGCAGGCCCTGCGGAAAGATGTCAAGTCCTGCAGGGCCCTAGTCTCTTGTGGCAGAGTGTTCCACCAGATCAGAGCCTTTCTGCCTATTTCCTTGGGCTTGTCAAGGCAGGAGATGCTGTCCCAGATTTACATATAAAGACCCCTAAGTGTGATATATGAGGTTTTATACAGCTTGGGACCTGCACCGTCCAAGGAGCGCATTCTCCCATACAGGCCTGCATGTTGTGTTGAGATCAGGGATGCAGGCTCTCCTGATGGTCCCATATTTCATTGGAGCTTATGCTGTACCCTGAATTAGGGCTTTCTTGGGGGGAGGGGTGCCATAATTATAGCATTCCTTCCCCTCTGAAATATGGTGAACACTAACTCATGTATATTAGGTACCTGCTGAAGACACATGATGGACATTAATTTTTGAGCCCATTGTTTTAGTATTCTGTAATTTATAGTGATTTGAACGGGTTGATACAGATTTTTATTGTTTTGTTTTGTTTAAAGAATCCTCTGGAATTGCATATGACAATGAAGACAATGTGACTCTTTATTTAAATTTAAGTCCCTCTGTGTGCAATGGAATTTATTCACAGGTAGGGGTTTCTAGGATTGCAGCCTAACAGCACAGTGCTATTGCATGTCTACTTGGAAGCCTTAACTGAGTGTCTTGCATTTACTCCCAAGTAAGTTTGCATAGGATTCTATCCTTAGTCTATGATGAACTTTGTTGTATACTTTTTGCCCTATTATATAAGGCAACGTCTTGACTAAGGGATATTGATGGTGAGGTAGTAATGCATGAAATAACATGTGCGTTTAGAAATTTTCCTTTTCTTCTCAATTTGCTGCTATCCCTTTTCCCTTTCCCCTTCCCCTTCTACTGAAGCAGTTTCCCACTGTGTGTTTCTCTCTTCCCGCAGAGTAATTTGGTGGAAGAGTATTTTGAAGCACATAGCAATTCCAAGGTTTTAACTTCTGACCGAACACTTCAGAAGCTACAGAAAGAGAAAATGGATCAGGTACAGTATGTGCTATGAGGGACTATTTGTATTTTCTTTTGAGGTCTTTGTTCAGAGAAACTTCTAGCAACGGTCTCTGTGCTTGTTCTTGAATGGACCCAGTGGTTAGTTCATTGATTGGTTGGTTGGTTTATTTTACCTTACTGGTAGTAGCACAGTTTGAGTTGTAATGCTGAAAACAGTGAGAAATACCGTATTTTTTTGCTCTATAAGACTCACTTTTTCCCACCTAAAAAGTAAGAGGAAATGTGTGTGCGTCTTATGGAGCGAAAGCAGGCTGCGCAGCTATCCCAGAAGCCAGAACAGCAAGAGGGATTGCTGCTTTCACTGCGCAGCTATCCCTCTTGCTGTTCTGGCTTCTGAGATTCAGAATATATTTTTTCTTTTTTTCCTCCTCCAAAAACTAGGTGCGTCTTGTGGTCTGGTGCGTCTTATAGAGCGAAAAATACGGTGTACTTTGCAGTGAAAAGGGCTTGGTTAAGCTAGAAGAGGGGTGTGGAACTTCTGGCCTGCAGGCCATTCTTGCCTCGCCACCTTGTCCCACAAGGGCATTTCCCACAAACCATGCCCACCTGCCAATCAGCTTGCATCGCTGTTGATGTCAGCTGGTGGGCAGGACCTTTTTGGAAAGCCCATCCAGCCATCCCACATTGATCCCATCCACCCCCAAAAAGGATCAGCATGGGGAAGGCTTTCCAGCTTGCTTTCGTTGCATGTGCAGCAAAAGCAAGCAGACCTGGGTTTTTTCTTCATCGCTTTGTAATGGAGCAGTCCCTGCCAAAGCCAATGACTGCTTTAGAAATCAGCTCTGACCAGTGTTTGAAACTTCCATTGTTCTTGGCGCATTTTGCAACAGAGAATTTCATTAGCGCAAGCAGTTTCTGAGCTCTGGGCGCAGTACCGCACCTAAGATTTCAGATTAAAACTGCAGTGTGGAAGGAAAGGAGGACCTTTTTCTGCCTCCCCACTTCCAGCTACTCTCTGAATACTAGAGAAGAGACCCTCTTAAGAATACTAGGGGGGTAGGCAGGGGAAGGACTAGATCGTGTGAAAAATGAATATAATATTTTAGCTGCAGTTTGTTCATTTTCAGCTTTGCATTCTTGTTAGTAAAAAAAGTGTGCCTAGACATTCCGTTGTTGTGTCCATAACTTAACTTTAAGGTGCCATTTAGCTTCTAGCCTTCATATCTCAGTTTCTAACACTGGCTCTAGCAGATACTGCTCCATCATGCAATGCTGAAGAAACAGGCACTTCTTTCCCTGCTGAGACAGAAAAGTGGGGCCTGGCTGTTTCTCCCACCCTGTTTCAATTAGAAATGTATTGCTTCATGTCTTTCAGCCCTGCACCTATTCTAATGGCTTATTTTTCCCTTCCTGGTCTAGGAGTCCCTGCAAAACATCTTGAATAAAGTACCTGTTGCTTTTGCTTCTGAATGTGAGGCATTAACCAAACAACATGAAGCTCTCTTTTACAAATGGATGTTGCAACTGCAGTAAGTATCTGGTGGGCTTCTGTAAGAACATGCAATATACAATGTTCTCTTGAAACAAATTGAAGCTGTAATTAAGCCTAATTGTTTCTTAGGCTCGGAAATAGTTTCCATTGAATAAAACCACATTCACTTCCCATGGTGCAGTTAATGTATTTTCTGGAGTTGAGGTCTTTATAAAAGGAACCTCATGTGGATGATGTTTGAGGGATGGAAATGCTTTCAACCAAGTTTCTTAAACAGATAGGAAACTATCTCATATAAAGCAGTCACAAATCTTCTGGGTAATAGCTATTGGTTTTCTATAACAGAAAAGTACATGGGATTTAAATAGATCCTAGATTGTAAAGGTCTATTAGCTAATTGTCATAGCCACTTTCCAGATTGAATATATGGGAGAGAAGTGCAGATTGGGTGCTGTTCACAGTATGGCTGCACTTATTTCCATTCCACTGAAGACACTGCAAGTTGACATCAGGAAAATAAACAGGCAATAGGCATAGATGCTGCTTTTAGCATTTATGATGCAGAACTGAAGCCAAATGAGGAAGTGTAGGGCCCTTATTACATTTCTGTTCTCCAAATTGCTCATTGCTCTCCTCACCACCACCATTTTATCTTAACAACAACCCTGAGAGGTTGGTTTGTCCTAGTGAACTTAATGGGATATGTATCTGCATCTCTCCGGTGTAACACTGTAACCTCCACGTCACATCAACTCTCAATGTTTATCTCTTGCAGGTTAAAAAAAAGTAGGCCCGTACTGTACAGTAGTTTTGTTACATACAGTGGTACCTCGTGTTACGGACGGGATCCGTTCTAGAGGCCCGTCCGTAACGTGAAATGCCTGTAACTTGAAGCGTTGTGTCTGCACAGGCACGTGGCGTGATTTGATGCTTATGCGCAGGCATGAAGCACAATTTAGCGCTTCTGCGCAGGCGTGAGTAGCGAAACCCGGAAGTAACCCATTCTGGTACTTCTTGGTTTCTGCGGGACGTAACGTGAAAAGGCTCAACATGAAGCAGTCGCAACACGAGGTATGACTGTACAGTGGTACCTTGGGTTACATACGCTTCAGGGTACATACGCTTCAGGTTACAGACTCCGCCAACCCAGAAATATTACCTCAGGTTAAGAACTTTGCTTCAGGATGAGAACAGAAATTGTGCAGCAACGGCGCAGTGGCAGCAGGAGGCCCCATTAGCTAAAGTGGTGCTTCAGGTTAAGAACAGTTTCAGGTTAAGAACGGACCTCCGGAACGAATTAAGTTCTTAACCCGAGGTACCACTGTACTCTGCTTCAGAATTGGAATTGTCTCTGTTCCCTCTTCCTCTGTTGCTTTGCAAGTAGGCAGCAAATAAACATGACAGTGGGAATCTCATCTTTCCACTGAGCATTTAGTTTTGCTTTTCAGGGCTGGAAAAGGATCGGAGATTTCTTCAAAGATGCTAAATTTAAACAAACTTCAATTGTTGTTATTATTTGGGAATGAAGATGGAATAAGTGTTTACAAAGAAAAAACAAATACAGTTCTAACTGTCAGAATAACAAAAAGTAAAATACGGTTCTCGATAATAACACTTTCAATAGGCTATGCGCTATATTGTAAATTTCAGAGATGTTTTCTTTCTTGCAGCCTAGGATTCAACATTGTGCTATATGGATTAGGTTCAAAGAAAGCTCTGTTGGAGAATTTTCGCATTTCTCTCCTTCAAGATTCTGTCCATATTGTTGTGAATGGGTTCTTCCCCAGCATCACCGTGAAATCGGTAAGAAAAAAAGAGACATATATGCATGCATGCATTCAGAGAAGTAAACAAAAGCTTCAATACAAACTGCATGGTTTATTAATAGGTTACCGTTATTTAGAACACAGCTCAAATAAAGTTGGTTCATCTCTTAATTCTAGCAGACAGAGGCTCCAGTACATAAAGGCAGTCCATGGTTTTGGTTTGCTTTGACTTCCTATATGGGTCTTCTTTGCAAATGCTGTTTATATGAAAGGGCAAGTTGCACTGGTTGGAACGTAGAAAAAACCTGCCTAATGTGTGACTTGACATCTTTCCGCAGGGCCTGCAAGACAGAGCTGTTCCACCTGGCCTTTGGTCAGGGCGCAGCCTGACTCCCTCCTTTGGCAATCTTTACAAGACTTTAGTTTATGGTTGCCATTAATTTTGATTTTAATTCATTTTTATAATGTTTTATAATGTTGTACTGTTTTAGTGTTGTTAGCCGCCCTGAGCCCGGCTTCGGCTGGGGAGGGCGGGATATAAATAAAATTTTTATTATTATTATTATTATTATTATTATTATTATTATTATTATTATTAAGTTTATACTTAAGAAACCTGCAAACTGCTAAGGATTGTTTCAGGTATTGTGAAGTTTGTATATGGAAGGCTCTTCTGTGTATTGTATGTGTGGATGTTTTCACTACATGTTGCTTTCCGTATAGGAATTCTGTGAAATAGTCTTAATATTGAGACAGCTATTTTTAACTTGAGTTAAGCTCTCTTTGAAAAACCATGCTTAAAAAACAACAACACAGTTCCAAAGGAAAATGGTGACCTGCTGTTTTTCTGTGCCAGATTCTTAATTCCATAACAGAGGAGGTACTGGATCACATGGGCACTTTTCGCAGCCCCCAGGATCAGCTGGACTTGATTGCGAAAAGATTTAAAGAAGGTAATACAGATGGGCCAATATATTAGACGTTCGGAGTCTTCCTAAGTTAAAAAAAAAAAAAGATTGGATGAAACTAATGTTTTGGTTTACTCATATATTTATTGCCTGTTCAAATACAGTGATTATAAAGGTGCTTATTCTGGCAATTCATCTAGGATGCAATACCAATTTGTAAAACATGGGACTTGCTCCAGTTATTGCTGTGGGTCTACACATTATACAGTAGCTGAGATTGATAACTAGGCATTAGTTTCAACTAAACAGTTGTGCAGTTCAGTCCCACCTTGATAGGGCAACAGTATTTTATGCAATTATCAGCACAGATCTAGACTTCTAGATTTGAATGGGGATGTTGCTCAGTGATCAAATGAAATGAGTGGAGTTTTTTTTTAATAAGAAGTTTTATTGATTTTCAGTGAATAAACACAATTAAAAAGAGTTTTCCCCATCCCAATTTTGTTTTTTAAAAAAACTAGCTTGGAAGCTAACTAGTTGTGGAAATGCATTACAGTACTTGCAAAAGGATAGCAGAATTTGGGGGCGGTGTGCGTTATTGGGTTGTTGTTTTTATTTTTATTATATATACAGTGGTACCTCGGGTTACATACGTTTCAGGTTACAGATGCTTCAGGTTACAGACTCCGCTAACCCAGAATATTACCTTGGGTTAAGAACTTTGCTTCAGGATGAGAACAGAAATCGTGCTCCGGCGGCACAGGAGGCCCCATTAGCTAAAGTGGTGCTTCAGGTTAAGAACAATTTCAGGTTAAGAACGGACCTCCAGAATGAATTAATTAGTTAACCCGAGGTACTTAGAAGTACTAAAAGGAGGAATAGAAGGTTGGAGCAAACACGTTAATCCAACATTTTGCCAGATGATCTCATCATCCCCCTGAGGGTTTTTTTTTTAAAAGAAAAATTCTTCACATTCAGTTCATTTCCCAGTCTCTGTGGTACTGAATCTAAAAAAATGCAAGTGATGAGAGAAGTTTTTAAAACAAAATTTTGGGTGGGAATCTGGATTACAAAATATTGTAGCATGGGTTAAAATGGAATTCTTTTATTCAGAATACATGTTTGCATTACTAGCCATGAATCTTGGATTCCTGGACACATAAATATAGGTTGTTTTTACCTGAATGACTGGTCCTGTGATTTTTAGAGGTGATGAACAGCCACAGAAAGCTTGTCAGCATTTGGCTGCAGCTAGGTGACTTGACACCCTGTTTTTAACCCTTGCACTTCTTCTCATTTGCCAGATCCTTCGCTGGAGCTCTACCTGCTCATCCACAACTTGGACAGTCCAACATTGAGAGGAGACAAAAACCAACAAATCCTAGCACAATTGTCATCTCTTTCTAATATCTACCTCATAGCATCTATTGATCATATTAATGCACCACTCAGTGAGTTTTTAGGCCTTTCAGCCCTCTAGCTTGAAAAATCCATCTTAGTCAGTGGGAACATCTGTTTGGTACATATGTAATGCATTCTGTGGCCATATTTAGATGCATTTCTTAACCATGGTTTCGTATTATAGCTGAACAAACCAGGTATTAGCATTACGTACCCAGGTGTTAGTCATTAATAGTTATGAAGTCCACATGGCATCTTAGACCAATTGAGTTTGTAGTGTTGGGCACACTGGTGTTCCAACTTGAACTGTTTGCAGGAAGGGTGGGGAACCGCCAGCCTCTCCTCCTTGTTCCCACTGTGTTTTCCCACACAGAGCCCGAGATTTGGGGAGCATCCTCCCACCCCTCTCAAAAATCTCCACATAGAGTGGAGTTACATAATTTTTACTTTTTCTTTCTTTTCTGCTCTTGTAGTGTGGGATCAAGCAAAGCAAAGCATGTATAATTGGTTGTGGTATGAAACGACCACTTACAGTCCTTATGTAGAAGAAACATCCTTTGAGAACTCCCTCTTGATACAGCAATCCGGGTCTTTGGCTTTGAGCTCTCTCACTCATGTTCTGCGCAGTCTCACTCCTAATGCAAGGTAAGAACTCTGCTGTGATGTTCAAGTGTTGGGGACCTTCAGCTGCGACCAGGGGGCTAATTCTTGGGTACTGGGGCTGATTTTTCATATTACAAATAGGGAAACAAGACCTGAATGCTATTTTCCTAGTGCCTTGAGTTCATGTTGCCTAATATTTGCTAGAAACACAGCAGTGGGAGACTCCAGATCTTTCCCTGCTATATTGTAGAATCTACAGTGTAGATCATGACTAATATAGCCCTACAGATTATCTTCATTTTCCCTTTTGTTTTCTCACAGAAGGATTATGCTGTATCAACAGAAATGATGTTTTCCACACAAAATAATTAGTATAGCTGATGGGAGATTAAAAAAAAAAAGGTTTTCCTCAGAAGGAAGTCTGTAGTTGGGAATAAATGTGGATTTTCAGCAAGGGTGTAAAGGCAGGGGCAGTAAACGCTTTGGTACACAACAGAGGGACCTGTTCCAGTTCTGGGTGGAATCACAGCAGAAAGTACAAAGCCAAGAACAGAAATAGGATGTTAAAAGTGGTTGCATGCACAATTAAGCCCTTTTTATTTTCAAAACATGTTCCCTCCCATATTGTAAGTTATGTTTCTAGTCTTGTTTAAAGATACTTACTTCTTTTACTTATCAGGGGGATTTTCAGACTTTTGGCAGAATATCAGTTGGAAAATAAGGATAACACCTCATACCCAGGTAACTCAACAGACACGAATTCTTCTTTCTGGAGGTCCAACTAGGGTAGCACTAGGACATGAGCTTTAGCCTAAGTCATGGATTCTGAGCACGATGCCTATATAAATGTGATAAAACTTCTGTTTTATGTGAGTATCAATTGGTACTACTGGACATGTGGACACTTGCTGCAGCAATTCATTTGAGTGGGTGAGATTGTAAGCTCTTCCAATTGTCATGAAACTGGCCGCTGAAATGTAGCGTTGCTTTGAACTGAATGAGAGGACCAGACTAGGGACTGAAGCCTTGATTTCAGTGCTATCTCAGGTAGGAAAAGATCCAGAAAGGAAAAGTTTTGAGGAAATCAACCCCTTCCCCCATTTTTCAAATTGAAATTTTGAGGGAACACAAGGGTGGGGGGGATATTTCTAGTGCATGGCTTTCTCAACGAAAAATATTCATACTACCTTTTGAATAAAACTTCCTTCAAGCGTCATACAGATCTTGTTAGCAACATAGATCTTCATTTGAGCAAGACCTCGCTTTTAATGCTAGGCGTTCCATTGCTTCTTTTCCCCTGCTAGGACTTTCCTTCCAAGATTTCTACCAGCAATGTCGGGAAGCTTTCCTGGTCAATAGTGACCTAACTCTCAGGGCTCAGCTCACAGAATTCAGGGATCACAAGCTCATTAGGACTAAGAGGGTGAGTGAAGCTGCTATAGACATGCTAATGTGATTATTTGTTTAACAATGCCTATGCTGCAGAAAAATCAGAGTGGATGATTCTTGGTACAGGGTGAATTACAATAGAACTACAATTAAATATTTGTGGTGTATATTAATAGACAGAAGTATAACATGAGTGTTCATGGTATTGAAGCAAGCCAAAGGTTGCTTATACTATTGTGAAAGTTGCCATCCAAAATGTGGAAGCAGTCTTCTACAAATTTCTGGTAGGACATTGGATCGTGCCTTTTGAGGAGCAAATGTGCTTTAGTTTGTTCTAGTCACGTAACGTAACTTGAGAGGGCAAATCCCTGTCAGTGCATGACTGCTAGTTGGATTGAACAAAAATGCTTTGTTATTCTTATGCCTCGGAACTAATCGAAATAGTGTGCTTGTTTTCAGGGTGCTGATGGAGTTGAATATTTATTAATTCCTGTGGACGCTGGGACCTTGACTGACTTTTTACAGAAAGATAATGACGTTTGAAGGCTCTGAAATGTGCAATAGGAATTGCTCTCAAGAGCTGCTGGAATACTGCCTACAGTGTAGTCAGTTTTCAGATCTCAGGAGTTTTTATCTGCCTGTAATAATTGAGTAAAGCATTGTTTGTGCAAAGCCAACTTTTAGATATATCTAAAACTGCTTAGGTTTTCCACTTTGGATGACGATTTCCTCCTTTGTATTCCATTACAAAGAAAACGTGACATGGGAATGTGCCTTTCTGCTCATGAAGTAACTTGTGCTTGAAAAATACACATTGTTGGCTGTTAGCAGCTTAAGTTTTTCAACAATGAATGAGTATGTCATATTTACAGACTACCTTATTGGTTTTCTAATATGTGCCGTGTGAGATTGAGAGGTGCCTGTACTTTGGCAAAGCAAAATACAAACACCAGAGACCCAGGTTATTTTGGACAAGTTTGTTGTCGTTTTAGCCTTCATTGGTATACAAGCCATTGTAAAGTTAAGAATAAGCTGGCACCGGTCTCTGCAATGTAAAGAAAATGGCAGCTATGCTGATTTTTCAAACCCACTTTCTTAATGATAACGTCAGAAGTAATGAGAGATATTATTTGGGGTTTTTTAAAAAATAATCTGAATAAAAATATGTAGTTGTGCAATAGTGTTTTTTTTTTGTATGATTCTAAATAAAATAGTTTCTGGTCCTGGCGAAGACTTGTATTTGAAAAACATCAACTGAAATGGCAGAAGAGGTGCTGTTGAGCAGGTGGAGTGATCAAATGTCCCTTCTTGTGCCAGGTAGTGGGGTGGTGGTGGTGTCACTACATTCATGCAGCCCTTGTGTGAGCTGGCAGAAGTGCTGCTGTAGAGCCAGTGGAAGATCCTGAAATGGGGCAGGATTTGTTAGGCCCCGAGCACTTTCCAGTTCCGACATATGATAATGTAGGGGGGGCCCAATCAAGGCAGAATTCATCATCCCCCTACTGCTGCATAAAGCCCATACCATCAACAGCTGGAGTTTGGACTGATCCCTTACTCAGAAGTTCAAATCCCACTAAATTCAATGGAGCTTATTCCAAAATAAATGTTCATGGGATTGCAGCCTAAATTATATATTGCTGGTTCTGACATCAAAGTGATCAACCCCTGACAGTTCAATGACCATTAGACCATTGAAAGTTTGTTTGAAAAAGTTCTGAGATGTGCATCTTCATGTACTGCATAAATCATTGGTTTAGCTTATTTTTTGTCTTACATTTTCCAGAATAAAAAAGCTAGCTGTCAGGTAGAAGTGCTTTCTTTGGGGGGGGGGGGGGAGAGATTCCTTGCACAGCATAAAATTCCCAAAGTGAAGTTGAGAAATAGTTTTTTCCTAAAATTCCTGATTATTTTTTGTGCTAAGGCGACCAATCAAAGCGTGATTTTAGCTGCAACCCTGTGAACCTATACCCAGAAGTCCTCTTTGGGGCCCCACAAATGGTGTTACGTTGCTAGTGCCTCTTTGCTTTGGTGCCCTTATAGTTCTCCATCAGGTACCCCCCTCTTTACACTTCTGGGAAGCTAATGCCTCCTTACTATGGAGGGAAGCTTCACATCACCCAGGAGGAAGTGCTGTTGAAATTCTTCTCTCACCTTCCCAGTGCTTAGTCTTTTGCCTGACTGATCGCACCCCGCCTTAGAGAGAGAGAGCTCTGCTCCCCTTGAGAACTGCCTACCCCACAAGGTAAAATGCAGTAAGATGAGATAACAGTATCAGCTGCCCAAAAATACAAAGCATTTGATTATGTGGAATAAAAATTAAATAGCAGGGCACATCGTTCTCAGTTGTGATAAAGAATGTCACATTTTGCAAACAGATTGTCAGTCAGCCATTTATTTCCAGGCAGGTTATCCCTAGCACTTTGAAAACCATATTGTGCTTTTAACCAGAGCCTCTCCCGTTTTATATTTTTGTATGTTAAATACAGTCTGATGTTCTGGACCTCACACTTTTGCTATACCACTTGAAGGGGGTCTCTGTCTGTCTCAGAAACTACGATACAGATCTTGTTCTGAAGGTGACCAGCCAGCTCTTTTTGCAGCTCCAGCAGAAAGCCTCGCTCAGTGTTGCTGTGCTCGCACAAGATCACGCTTATCCCTTTGGAAACAGCATCCAGTACGTCATGGTGGGACATCTCTCCTACCAATATAATTAAGATACTGGTTATTGATTAGGACTTGGGCACTTCGCTTGTAATTAAGACAGAAAAGAGCCAATAGCCGTGTTGGTTAGTGATCTTACAGGCATTGGCTGAAAAGCGGAGTACAATGCATACTTTAAAAAAATGTAGTGATGTGAACACAGGTTTCAAGAAAGATCGACCTGGGCTCAATCCAGGCAAGTTCACTGCTGAGGAAGAGGCCTCCTAGGTACCAAAAAGCTTCATTTTCCAATTTCCCATAGAACCATGAGGATGCATTGCAGGAAACTGAAGGCTGTGCATGGCTCTTGCATCCCTACCCAATCCGCCATCTTTCTTTTGTGCCTGTTTCCTGCATCTCACCTTTTCCCTTCTCCCCAAGACTTAATTAAATCTGCGACACGAGATTTCCATGTGTGTTATACTTCCTGCTCTTCTCTCTGCCCCTTTGGTTTAACCGTTAAACCCAGTGTCTTTGCTACCTCGATTCCTAGACAACTGTCAGGGAATTGGAGGCAGAGAAGGGGGAGAGAATGGGGACTTACAGAGATAAGCCTCCGTTACTTAGCAGCTGTACTTCCTTGGACGAGGAGGGTGACGAAGGGCTGTCAGGAAGCAGTGAATCAGAGAGGGGGGAGCCACTTCCGGGGCAGAGGAAGGAAGGGGGTGGGTGGGTTCAGGAAGTGGATATGCTGGAAGAAAACGAAAGCTGCTTCAGTCTCTGCAACTGACTCACCATGATGCAGGCTGACTCTCAGAGCTCTTTGTAAATAGCAAGAAGAAACCTATAAATCCTGTAAATAAGGCTGGATTCCTGGACTCTTATGTCTGCTGGCACTCACCAATCTTCCCTGACAGCAACCAAACAGGTTCTTTGAGTGCATTATTAATGAGAGGTTCTTACCTGTGAGATAGAGATCACTTTCTGTGCCTTTCAGAACACTACTTCCTGAGCCAGCGCAAAGGGCAACCACCTTCACCTGGGATTCTACAAAATGGTAAAACCACATTGTTACACCGTCGGTCCTCTCAGGGAGACTGAGGAACCTGTGGCTCTCCCAAGGGTCTGATGAGAGTTGAGGTCCAACAACATCGGTCCAGAGGGCAGCAGGTTCCCCACCCCTGTGCCAAGGAGCATTATGCAGTTTTCAACAGGAGGAGGCTATAACTTGGCAGAAGAGCACATTTTGCTTACAGGAAGCCTCATGTTCAGCTCCCACAACCAAACTCCAGCGTAAGTAAACCCTGGTCGCAATACCCTGAAAAACCTCCAGCAGCCGAAGACCATAAGGAGCTGTTGCCAGGAAGATACCACACAGCCCAGGTGGGCAAGCAGTCAAAGCCTACATCCTAGATCCATATAATGCTATAAAACCAAGTTAAGTCCTCCACAAATCGTAGTGAGCTTCACCGCTTCAATTGTTCCATGTTCCCCATTTTGAGACGGAATTATAATTATTTTTAGCCTACCCTCAAAAAGATGTTCTGTTCAGAAGACATTCGTTTGGATCTGCTTTCTCTTTGTGTGCATGTTTTTAAACCATTTCCAGAAGTTCCAGCTGGTCCAATTATAGACTGTCTGAACTTGCTTTAGTCACTTTTACTTCTGCAATTCTAAACACGCTTACTAGAGAGGAAGTCCCACTGAACTCAAAGATATTTACTTGGACGTAAGCCCCATTAAGATTGTGTATGGCCAAGACTGGCATTCAAGCAGTGTTTTATAATATTTATAACCTGCCTTTCCTTCAAGGATCTGAAGGCTGCTTACATGGATACATGGGCTGCCCCCGTTTAACAGAAGGAAGAAAAACAGTCACTTCAGAATTAACTAGCTCTCTTTGCTGCAGCAAGTAGACATTCTCCTGTTGCATACAGAGCAATAGACCATTTACAGGAAGTAAGTAATGCATGTCTGTGGCCCAATGTTTTTTCATATGAGGAAATACCATACCCAATGATTTTCCAGCTCCAAGGGCTAGGCGAATATGAGACAGTCTTAAGTGGCTTTTCACTCGTTCAACCAAGACGGAAATAGAAGCTGGCTCCTTCAGTACACACAAGCGTCCCATGCCAGTATCTTCAAGAAGAGGCTGAGGAGAAGCAAAAATTAAAGAGTTCCTTTAGAAGGGCTTACACACATCTCGGCCCACTTCAACAAGTGACAGTTTCCCTAAATACAAGCACGTTTCCAAAGACGTGATACTTTTAAAGGACTGTTGTTCCCAAACGTTTTCCTCTCGTGGGCCACTGAAAGTCTGGACAGGCTGCTTCCTGATTCTTCTGCCTGTTTTAACCATTTTAAATGCACTTGTGGGACATCATTGCAATTTTATTGCTCCTTTCCTTTTTTTATACATTGCGTTTCGTATTACTTGGAATGCCATACAATGCAAATTGCAATAATACCAAATACAATATAAGCAGTACAACAATACGCGTATGTAATGCAGTGGATGTGCCACCTCCTATCTTCATCCACAGATCCACAGAAACACTGCAGTTTCTGAACCCCTGGACTATTTCATGTAATTTGTTATTCTTTCTAATAAGTTATTTTAATGTTTTTTTGAAAAGTTTTTATTGTTAAAATAATTCAGCATTAATACACATATATTACAAATATGCAAACATACATTTCATACAATTCTTAAAAGTGTTCAAACATACCTACACTCAATCCCACAGATAATTCCTTTTCCCATCACCATCCACCACCCCTCACCCCACCTTTGTGTTAGACTTCCAATCTACTCAATTGCAATTTCTTCTATTACTTCTATTACTTTCTTTCACATACCTTTAACCTAATTTCATACTTCTTTTTCTATTACACATTGTTATCCATCTTATTTAGTATTTCAGTATTTGAAACGGAACTTGTTTAATCTAATAGGAGTTCTGATTTTTCGATATGAAAAAGTTGTCAGTTATTTTAATTTTTGATGTGCCAACAGAAAGACTGAGAGCCTTTGCATTCCTACCTGGGAGCAGGCCCCATGGACTTCAGCAAAAATGCACAGGAACGGGCTGTAACTGGAGTCTCAGGACATAAATGGATCCCAAACTGTCTTCAAATAGTGGATGCAGCCACAACTTCCTGGTCACCTTTTCTGTCATTGCAGCAGCTCATCCTACGCCCCACCCTACCAGCAACTAAACTAGTGGGAAGCACTGCCAGAAAACAGCAGTTGCATCCACATCTGGATCAACACATTATAGCCTCCATGAGATTACCGTATTTTTTGCACCATAGGGCGCACCGGACCATAGGGCGCACCCAGTTTTTAGGGGGGGAAATCAAGGGAAAAAATATTTCCCCCCCCCCAGCCCCAAAGAGCAGCGTACAGGCTGCACACAACCTCTCGTTGCTCACTGCTTAGGCTTCCCCTTTAGCCCCGTGCAGCCTCTCCTTGCCGGGAGACGCTGCGCAGGGCTAAAGAATCCATAACCCCGTGAAGCCTCTCCTTGTGGAGGGGTTGCGCGCAGCTATGGAAGAAGGCAAGGCAGCGAGCGGGATGGATCCCGCTCGCTGCTTTGGCTTCCCCTTTAGCCCCGTGCAGCCTCTCCCTGCCGGAGGGGTTGCGCACGGCTACGGCAGAAGCCTGCATTCGCTCCATAGGACGCACACACATTTCCCCTCAATTTTTGGAGGGGAAAAACTGCGTCCAATAGAGCGAAAAATACGGTACATGGCAGAGGAAAGCGATTAACATTTGCTGCATAAAATAAGCGTTTGGAATCTTGCCCTCTACCCATCTCAGTCAGTTCCCAATCTTCTCTCTCACACCCAGGAAAGACCTCTCTTGGCTTCTTAAGCTTATCCTAGAGGCAGGGCACAGCAACCCTCCAAACAGAATCAAGCTAACAGTGCAGGGAAACAGTTACCCAGAGGCTTCAAAATGGTGTGTGAGACACACACACACATCCAATATAATAGGACCTCAGATGCTGCTGAACTACAACTCCCATCATTCCTGGTCATGGGCCATGCTTGCTGGGGCTGCTCAGAGTTATAGTTCAGCAATCCCAAAGTTCCCCACACTTGCAATATGACGTTAAGTAGATATGGACAGTGCTTTTGAATTATGGTGCTGGAGGAGACTCTTGAGAGTCCCATGGACTGCAAGAAGATCAAACCTATCCATTCTGAAGGAAATCAGCCCTGAGTTCTCACTGGAAGCACAGATCCTGAAGCTGAGGCTCCAATACTTTGGCCACCTCATGAGAAGAGAAGACTCCCTGGAAAAGACCCTGATGTTGGGAAAGATGGAGGGCACAAGGAGAAGGGGACGACAGAGGACGAGATGGTTGGACAGTGTTCTCAAAGCTACTAACATGAGTGTGACCAAACTACGTGAGGCAGTGGAAGACCTGAGTGCCTGGTGTGCTCTGGTCCATGGGGTCACGAAGAGTTGGACATGACTAAACAACTAAACAACAAAGATATGGACAGACAAGCTGTGCATCAAGGGTTAGTGATGGAGAAGGGGAGGGGCTCTTTTAAGCTCATTGAGGTGGCTGGCCCATTCATTCCACCTCCTTCCTAAGATAGAAGTCTCTACTCTTCCATCAGAGCACGGTATATTCTGCAGCCTCAGGCCAGACCCCTTCCTCAAAGCAAGCCTGGATGGCTCAGTTCTTAAAGCATGGTGCTGATAATGCCAAGGTTGCAAGCTCGATCCCTGTATGAGACAGCTGCATATTTCTGCAGGGCTAGATGATCCTCGGGGACGCGGGTGGCTCTGTGGTCTAAACCACAGAGCCTAGGGCTTGCCGATCAGAAGGTCAGCAGTTCGAATCCCCGTGATGATGGGGTGAGCTCCCGTTGCTCGGTCCCTGCTCCTGCCAACCTAGCAGTTCGAAAGCACATCAAAGTACAAGCAGATAAATAGGTACCACTCCGGTGGAAAGGTAAACAGTGTTTCCGTGCGCTGCTCTGGTTTCGCCAGAAGCGGCTTAGTCATGCTGGCCACATGACCCGGGAAAACTGTCTGTGGATAAACGCTGGCTCCCTCAGCCAGTAAAGCGAGATGAGCGCTGCAACCCCAGAATCGTTCGCGACTGGACTTAACTGTCAGGGGTCCTTTACCTTTACCTTTAGATGATCCTCGCGATGCCTCCCAATTCTTAGAATTCTCTCTTTCCATGCACACGTGTGACTTACCTTCTGTAATGATACGATTTCAGTCTTTTGATAGAGAAGACTGTTCTGGGAGAGCAGGGCCACCACGTGCAGCAAGGCTTGCTGGGTGCAGTTCACGCCGACTCGCGTCTGCTCTTCCCCTTCAACCCTTGAGGAAATTGTAACTTTTTAATATTCTTTTTAAAAAATATATCAGTTGTGATCTACTAATTATGCTTTGGGTGAATAACATTAACTCCAGTGCTCTCTTGAAAGTAGGCTCAGAAGCTCCTGCTGCTTCTCTACCCCATCCATGGTCTTTGGCCCTCCAGACGTTGGTGGACTCTGTGCCGTCATCTCTCATTACTGGCTCCTAGTTGGGACTGATGAGAGTTGGGGTCCAACAACAGCTGCAGGGCCACAGGTGTAGAACAAGGATCCATCTCCTCTTCCATGCTAACCTCTCTTTGAAAAGGTTGGGTCAGGTCATTCAAATGTTCACGGCAGGGTATCACCCATATCTTTAACTCTGGATTTGATATCCCGCCTTTCACTCCCTTTAAGGAGTCTCAAAGCGGCGAACACTCTCCTTTCCCTTCCTCCCCCACAACAAACACTCTGTGAGGTGAGTGAGGCTGAGAAACTTCAGAGAAGTGTGACTGGCCCAAGGTCACCCAGCAGCTGCAAGTGGAGGAGCGGAGACGCGAACCTGGTTCACCAGATTACGAGTCTACCACTCTTAACCACTACACCACACTGGCTCTCACGATATCCACAATGCTCACTCATCTCCCATAATATGATATTGGGGGTTATAGTAGAAATTCTGTTGTAGTGTCTGGTGGCAGGTATGGATTGGATGAGGATGAAGAAATGGAAGCTTTATCCAGTTAAGATGGACATACTGGGAACTAGAGGATCTAGTGATCTTAGGAGGTATTTTGCATGTTCTGGAAAGAGTTGCCTTCCCTCTGAAGGTTTGGGGTTTTCTGGATGTAGCCCTGCTCCTGGGTGCTCAAAGTAGCCAGAAATGGCTTTACCAGCAATATCTTATTTAATTCATACATTAAATTTCTATCCTGCTTTTCACCACACAGCAATCCCAGGGCAAGTTACTTTCTAAATGTAAACCAATATACCAAACATTCGTTAAAAGTCATTAACACCAAACCAAGATTCTTAAACGCATCATTCCACAATTTGCTCCTATACTTGTATGCCAGTTGAGCCCTTTCCTGGAAAAACAGGGCCTGGTCTTATTCATACACTAGTCACTTTTGGATTAGATTATCTAGGGAATTGGATTGTCTGCAGAAAAAGGGGTTGGCAAACCACAATATCTGACTGGGCCAGCAAGGCCACCCGCCAGAATTGTTGGTTTCTGTTTAGAGTGAAACACCTTGGGTAGCCTTCAACATTACCTGGCAGGAACAGTTGTGATAAGCGACACCTCTGGCACCCCACGCAAACTGGACAAAATTGTGTCTAGGTTGTCGTCCGGGCAAGCAGTAAACTCAACACGGAAAGACCCCCCTGTGGGGTAACTGGAAGCTGTTGCAGGCTGCAAGGGAGCAAAGGTGCAGGCACCTGAGGAAAAAGAATAGTAGCACGTTAAAGGATTTGTACAACACACATGGCAAAGTTCTATCTTCCTTGCAACCAGATGCCGTATTTTCTGAAAGCAGATATCATAAGATTTTAGCCATGTCTCCAAGCACCCATCAGCTTCAGCCAGCAATGGTCACTGGACACACGACAGGAGCTCAAGTCCAACAACATCCAGAGGGCACCAGGTTGGGAAATCTGCCAGCAAATTGGATGTACAGAAAGACAATGTTCTCCACTGCTTTAGAAAGGCAGTTCATTTCATAAAGCCCTAGTCACCATTTAGGTCTGTGTTAGACCTCTCTCTTCCTATAACCATGCAGTGATTCTATGGCAGCGTTTATTTATAATTATAAAAAGGTAAAGGAACCCCTGACCATTAGGTCCAGTCGTGACCAACTCTGGGGTTGCGGTGCTCATCTCGCTTTATTGGCCAAGGGAGCCGGCGTACAGCTTCCGGGTCATGTGACCAGCATGACTAAGCCACTTCTGGTGAACCAGAGCAGCGCACGGAAACGCCGTTTACCTTCCTGCCAGAGCGGTACCTATTTATCTACTTGTACTTTGACGTGCTTTCGAACTGCTAGGTTGGCAGGAGCAGGGACCGAGCAATGGGAGCTCACCCTGTCGCGGGGATTCAAACCGCCGACCTTCTGATTGGCAAGTCCTAGGCTCTGTGGTTTAACCCACAGTGCCACCCGTGTCCCTTCATTTATAATTAAATCCCTCCCTTATTCCGAGGAACTCAGGGTGGAACATGCGAAGATCCTAGATTGCCTCCTAGCCTAGGCTCAGACCGAGACTGCGGGCGTGTGACTGCAATGACTACATTTAGATGTCATCAGACTACGTTGATATCAAAGAGCCAGGTCAGATTTTTTCAGAAGATGAATGGCAAATGCAATCCAGATTCAGCTGGTGAACTGGAATGCAGACCGTGCTGATTCCACAAACAAGTCAAAAGTAGAAAATAGGCTGAATTGATGAAACTTGTGCCACAGGTCAGGAATATGTGTGTGAGTGTGAGCCCGCAGTCCATTCCTAAGCACTTAAACATGGTGAAGAGATTGGCTGTGAACTCACATCTGAACTGCTTCAGTATAATAGGGCAGCATCTACATTCACTGACACAGCCATCCTTTTGCAAGCCATTGAGCTTGGTGTCCAAGAGCAGAAAATATCAACATTAAATGTTAGGAGGAACATTAAGTGTTGTTTTTATTTTAAAAAAGTGCTGATAAGTTATGGTTGGTTTTCTTCATGCATGTCCCATCCCAGTATATAAATTTTGACATTCATTTTATATTTAAAAACAGTAATGTCTCACCAAGTCCCTTTGCAAGCCAGTTATTGACTCCATGAGGTATAGCATCATACGCAGTATGTGGAGAATAAATGCCAATTCGGTTCTCCAAGGCTCGGATCACAAGACGTTCCTTCCACGTTTTCCATGTGACACGTTTCAGTGGTTGGAAAATAGGCGGGTGGTAAGAGAGAATGAGATCGGCCTTCTTCTGCAGGGCTTCTTCCATCACTTCCTCTGTGAGGTCATTGGTCAAGAAGAGGGTGCGGACAGAATGGGGAGGGCTTGGCTCAACCAGGAGCCCCACATTGTCCCAACTTTCGGCCAGAGAGAGCGAAGCAAAATCATTAAGGGAAGAAATGAGAACCTTCAGATCCATGAAGGATCGCACAGTCAAATTGATCAAAGACCGTATGTGCAAGAACTGCCTCGGAATCCGTGTCAGTTGCATACAGGTTCCTAAAGAACCTGAAAGGTAAGGAAGAAGAAAAAATCAGTAGGTCTATCAATATTTATTTTATTTCATAAAATTTATATACCAAGTGTAGAGAAACCTCAGGGAGGTTTACAACAGGGGTAGGCAACCTAAAGAGGGACGCGGGTGGAGCTGTGGTCTAAACCACAGAGCCTAGGGCTTGCTGATCAGAAGGTCAGTGGTTCAAATCCCCGAAATGGGGTGAGCTCCCATTGCTCGGTCCCAACTCCTGCCAACCTAGCAGTTCGAAAGCACGTCAAAGTGCAAATAGATAAATAGGTACCGCTCCGGCGGAAAGGTAAACGGTGTTTCCATGCGCTGCTCTGGTTCACCAGAAGCAGCTTAGTCGTGCTGGCCACATGACCCAGAAGCTGTACGCCGGCTCCCTCGGCCAGTAAAGCGAGATGAGCACCGCAACCCCAGAGTCGGTCACGACTGGACCTAATGGTCAGGGGTCCCTTTACCTTTAGGCAACCTAAGGCCCATGGGCCGGGCGTTGTTTAACTGGCCCACGCGCCGAGTCGCCCGCTTGGTGAGTCCCCATGTGCTGCGCTAAACTGGCACAGCGAGGGGACTTGCTTCTGCAGCACCATGCGCCAAAAATCATGTCTGCACAGACACAGACGCTGGAAATCGTGGGCGCACATGCTCACACACACACACAATCTGGCCCACACAGTGATCTCTGCTGTAGTGAACCGGCCCAGGCGAGGTAAACCTTGCCGACCCCTGGTTTACAATAAAAGATAACCCAATAAAATTATCACTAAAAAAATGTACAACCGTAATTTAAAACATGCAGAAGATTAAGCCCACAGTAGAATAAGACTAAAACAAAACTCCTACAAGCTTTCTAAACATCTGGGGTAAGATGCAATAGAATAAGATGACACCCCTTAAGAATTTAAAACAACTCTTGTTTAATGCAGAACTGAAAATGAATGACAAATAAACTTTGCAGGACAGGAAATTTCCCAATCATAACATCTTCTCTGTGAATGTTACATCTGTCATGAGCCAACCATGGACAGGATTTTAGCAGCAAGGATTCCACCAAACTTTTGTCCAAAGTGAAGTGTTTTGACAAAAAGGTTCAGAACCACTGTTCACAGGATTAACCATGGGGATGAAAAAATTGTGCGCCTCTTTGCAGTGCTATAGCTGAGCTTGAGCACTACTGTGTACTAGATTTTGAAGAAATTTTGCATCCAAGGAATTTACACTGTAGCAGCAAACAACACAATTGCTGGCCTCATCCAAACTTTCATTTCTCTAATAATGTGGTAACAGCCGAAGTCTCCCCAGTTTTTTGGTGGGGGAGAGAAATGTCCCCTCCACTGCAAATAAATCTTCTCTCCATTTATTCTCAATCCATACTTTTTTTGAACAGCTGGTTTTAAAAACTCATAGGTAAAGGTAAAAAGCTCATCACAGTGGAAATTATCGGGGCTACTCTTTTAAAAGAAAAAACCCTCTAAGGGGGAAAAGCGATGAATTATTATGTTTAATGCTGAATTGGGAAGAATGACTCGTGTTAAGTGTTAAGGTTTTAATAACTTTGATTTGGAAAACCGTTAAAATGATATTCATTGAAATCCAACTAGGGGGATAGGAGGAAGTCACTTAACAATGTTAAGAAGATTAGTTTTAATAAGGTTATGATTTATGTTTGTCTGTTTATTTGTTAGTGTTTTTTTTAATTTTGTGAAAACCCAATAAATCTTTGGGGGGGGGCGAAAGGTGGGGAGCTCAAGATAAAGCAAGATCTTAAGAGACCTACTCTCACAGAAGTGAATCTAGAAAAGCAGCCTCCCTAGTGTTCAATGACACATTACCAAAAAACCCCACCTCCATTCCAGTTAGAATAACCTAGTGGGCCAAAAATCGAAAGGACAAGCACAAGAATCCTGTGCTTGTCTTTTATAAAATCCTTCTATTAAGTATTTCAGGGGTAGAGAATATGCTTTAATATGAACGCCCCAAAAGTGAAAGTGTGGCGGAGCGAATAAAGAGGTGAGTAGGAAGAGGGCAGGGAGACGGATGTTATTCTGTGCAAAGAGACAATAATAATTTTTAAAAACCCAAGCCCTGCATGCATTTTCTTGCATGCATTTTTCTTGGTTTTTTTTCCTTGGTACATTTTTCTTGGTACTTACAGAGCGTGCAGAACGAGGATCAGGCAAAACCGGAGCCCACTCAGGCCTGACTCTGCTCGGCTCCTCCTTCGCTGCGCGGCCCAAATCCGGCGCCGCCTCCTGCCCTCCCGGCGGGCTCCCAGGCTCCGGGAAGCGCTACTTCCTGCCCGGGTCCCACGAGGAGCAAAGCGGCGCCCACGTTGCCGTCCCTTCTTAGGTAAGCGGCGAGCGGCGCAGGATCAGAGCCCGACCCTTTAGCAGTGCAGGATCTGTCCATTTGCAGCGGGGTGGATGGGTGGAGATGAAGCGGGTTGATCGAAACGTATTTCTGCAACAATAAACAATAAAACAAGAGTTCGTAGCTGCAGTAGCAGCCTTGATTTTCACTGGCCTCCTTCTTCTTTTTCTTACCCCGGCCATCTGCCACTCTGGGCGGCTCCCAACAGAATATTAAAAACATGCTAAAACATCAAACATCAAAATTTTACCTAAACAAAGTAGCAAAAAAAAAAAAAATGAAGGATGCTGCGTCCCTGTTATTTGACTTACCTGGGAGAAAGTGCTCCTGAACTCAGCGTGTATTCTTCAGATTAGGTTACCGGTATATCTTTGCTCTTTGGATGTAAGTCCCAACCGAGTTCAGTGGTGTTTACTTCTGAGTAAACATGCTTAGGATCACGTCATAGGAGCCAAGTCCTAGGGGCCAAGGGGTCCCCCCATATTGTATTCAAGTTGGCACCCCTAGATTAGGTTGCACAAAACAATGGATTTGGTGAAACCAGAATGCTATGTGTTTCTGTATACAGTTGTTGTAAACAAAAATTGTCCTTTTCCCTTATGGGGTATCCAAGAGCCCATATAGAGTCCTTACATAGGTTCCCTATTGGTAGGAGAGAATAACAGAGGCCAACCAGAGAATATTGAGAAGCAAAGCAGCTAGCAAGCTTGATCTTTATTGATCTGTTGCAACAGGGTGCTCCCCTCACCCGCAGAAGAGAGGAAGAACCCAGAAAAATGGCTCGCAAGGCCATATAAAGACTTCTGAAATTGCCACCCTGAAGATCAAGACCACCGCCAGAAACATCATACATACATCACAGAAGGGGTGTAACCTAAGACCACCCCTCAGATACATCACAACTACATCACAGAAAAGGCGGTCTTTAAACAGAAATTTGAATGTTTTCCTCCTGTCCTTTATCTTCTGTCTGGCAGGTTACTTGATTGGATTTCCTGGGGAGCCTGGCCAGTCTTTTGTAATGATAAATACTTAGTTCCTGGGCCATGTCACAGGAGCACACCCTATTCATATCTTAAATGTGCCCTTAAGACAGGATTTGTGTGGAAAAAGACAATGGGGAGGTTTCCCACTTTGACCTTGCAGAGAAAACATTTGCTCAGTTTAGGAATCAAAATGGTTCCTGGTTGGTCTTCCTGTGCTGATCTATGTACATGCTTGGTTAGTACACTTATGAACATTACCATATATCTAAGACCATAAAATTCCTATCACAGTGCTACCTCAGTATTAAATGTAGCTTTAACGCTGAGCCTAGGACTTGCCAATCAGAAGGTCGGTGGTTCAAATCCCTGCGACAGGGTGAGCTCCCGTTGCTCGGTCCCTGCTCCTGCCAACCTAGCAGTTCGAAAGCACGTCAAGGTGCAAGTAGATAAATAGGTACTGCTCTGGCGGGAAGGTAAACAGCATTTCCGTGCGCTGCTCTGGTTTGCCAGAAGCGGCTTAGTCATGCTGGCCACATGACACGGAAGCTGTATGCCGGCTCCCTTGGCCAATAAAGCAAGATGAGCCCCGCAACCCCAGAGTCGGCCACGACTGGACCTAACAGTCAGGGGTCCCTTTACCTAATATTAAATAGCTTTAACATTGATGTAGATGTACATGAATGACAGGAGTGTGAGAGACAGGGGTGGGGAATAATGTTTAGAGCTGTCCTGAAGGTCAGATCACCTGATTCTTAAGGATAGACATGTACTTATTATTTCCAGATAGGAAATGCAGAATCTCTCAAATTTAAAGGTTCCCATGGAGAGGGAAAACAAAATATATCTATGTGGAGGGGATCCCAAAATGGGGTTGTTGTTATATCAATGGTGAATAGATGAGATTGCTTTTTTTCTTTTGGGTAGCTTATTATCTTAGAAAAAATATCAGCCATTTTTTTAAATATAGCAAGGAGTGGGTGAAGGCAAAATGGGTAAGATTATGATGTTGCTGTTGGTAATCTTCTTAAAAAAGAAGAAGCAACAAACTGAATTTAGGTGCTCTCTCTCTCTCCCACCTCCCATGGCAAATCATGATGCTCTGTCTTCTGTTGCTGCAGAATTGTGAAATCCTGACAGGTTCAGATGCTGTTGCCTCTTCTGATATGCTTTGCATTCCTGGCCAGCAAAGATGGTAAGTCTGGTTGTTCCAGTATCCTATCTGCTTTTAAGATAACCATTGGAGACTTCCATAAATAATCTTCCAGTTTAGTTTCATAATACAGTTATTTAGTAGTCCAATTGTTTTTATTTTGATTATATATTTTGTGGTTATATACTTTGATTTTGTTCTGTGAACCGCCCTGAGATTTCCGGGTACAGTGGTACCTCTAGATATGAACGGGATCCGTTCCGGAGCCCCGTTCGCATCTAGAAGCAAATGTAACTAGCGATGGCACGTCTGCGCATGCACGCGTCGCTTTTCACCGCTTCTGCGCATGCGAGTGACTTCATTTTGAGCGCATGCGCAAGTGGCGAAACCCAGAAGTAATGCGCTCCATTACTTCTGGGTTGCCGCAGAGCGCAACTCGTATGCACTCAACTCGAAGCATATTCAATCCAAGGTAGGACTGTATAGGGCACCATATAGAATCAATTATTATTAATAATAAATAATAATAATGATAGTATAAATTGCTTCTCACACATTATCTCGGTAATCCTCTCAATTTTAAAAAAGTGGTTTTGTTTCTTAGACTTGTATATCACTTTACGTTAAAAAGCAATTTACAATGCAGTAGACCTGCAACTGACGTGGTTAACATTCCATGGATAGTGCATAAAGCCAAAATCATGCATAGTGAAAACACATTGGGTGCCGTGGCAGCTGGGATTGCAAAAGTTTCCGCCTTCCCTTTCATTGTTATTGTTTTACCGAGTGCATAAAGCCGAATGCACACAAGTTAAATGTGCCAAAGTTGCGGGTCTACCGTACATGTAAAATGCAATAAAACACAATAAAAACATTGAAACAAATGAACAAAATCAATACAGTAATAATTATATAAAACATATAAAGCCTGGATTGGATAGCTTTAACTAAAAACTAATGGTGTGCATGCTTGATTTAAGATTTTAATTCTTCCCCACTTCCCAGACTGTGACCTTTAACTCAGTTGCATGTACTTCCTGTGTCATATGCATAGAATGTGTCCTACATAAATACCCTGCAGTTGAATTATTTTTTCCTCTGGGCTGCAGACTTGATCAGGACTTCAGCGCAAATGTTCTTTAGGCCTTTTCCCTAAACATTCCTGAAGCATCTTTGCGGAAGCCGGTTGAATGTTCATACCTCCTTGCATTGTAATTCCTGCAAGAGGGGTCATGTTTCCACAATCAGAAAACCTGCCTGTTTGAAGGGAGAGTTTTGTTTGCATCCTGATATTCTCTGTGTTCATTCTGAGCCAGACACCTGGGCCGGGGTGGAGGTGAAGCTAACTAGTTGTGGAAATGCATTACTTTACTTGCAGAAGGATAGCTAAACAGAATTTGGGGGGGGGGCGGTGTGCGTTACTGGGTTGTTGCTTTTATTTTGATTATATATATTGTGGTTTTATATTTTGATTTTGTTCTGTGAACCGCCCTGAGACCTCCAGGTATAGGGCGGTATATAAATTCAATCAATCAATCAATCAATAAAATAAAAGAATAAATATTAAACTTTTTGGCTGTCTGCAAATAATTTTAAGATACTTTTGTGTGTGCCGCTCCTCTTGCTCTGAGATAACCCGGCTTAATTGTATTGCTGATTTCGCTGCTGTTTGCCTAGACTGCTGTGAATAAATAATAATTTTTCCTCAACCCCCCCCCCCCCAGGCTGTGACCCTACACACCGATGTGGGAGAAATTAAAATAGAGCTATTCTGTGAAAGAGCACCCAAGGCATGTGAAGTAAGTGATGGCCCCCCCTTCTCTTTCCTCCCCCCACGCCCCCATACACACTACAGGAGGGGGGGCGGGACACATTGCTCTTTCCAGAGGTCTGAACTGATGGCTTGCAAAGAGCTATTGAAATTAGGCTAAAGGACCACAGGTTCCCCACCTCTGTCTGTTAAATAATATGAGCAGCCACCTTCCATGTTTAGATTTCATATACCAAATTGAGAGCCGGTGCAATGAGTTAGTTGAGTGTGTTGGACTAGTATCTGGGAGATCAGGGTTGAAAACCCCCACTCAGCCATGAAGCTACCGTATTTTTCGCACTGTAAGATGCGCCAGACCATAAGACGCACCTCGTTTATGGAAGAGGAAAACATTCTGAATCCTAGGAGCTAGGACAGCAAGTGGGATCGCTGCACAGTGATCCCGCTGGCTGTCCTGGTTTATGGGATAGCTGCGCACAGCCTCTCCCGGGTAGCGGGATGAAGGCTCCCCTTGCCCGGGAGAGGCTGTGCGCGGCTAAGGCTCCCCCAAGAGCCGCGCTCTCTTTAAAGAGCGTGCGGAGTGAGTGTGTGCTCTACGTGGGGCTACCTTTGAAGGTGACCCAGAAACTACAACTAATCCAGAATGCGGCAGCTAGACTGGTGACTGGGAGCGGCCACCGAGACCACATAACACCGGTCTTAAAAGACCTACATTGGCTGCCAGTACGTTTCCAAGCACAATTCAAAGTGTTGGTGCTGACCTTTAAAGCCCTAAACGGCCTCGGTCCAGTATACCTGAAGGAGCGTCTCCACCCCCATCGTTCTGCCCGGACACTGAGGTCTAGCGCCGAGGGCCTTCTGGTGGTTCCCTCACTGCGAGAAGCCAAGTTACAGGGAACCAGGCAGAGGGCCTTCTCGGTAGTGGCGCCCTCCCTGTGGAACGCCCTCCCACCAGATGTCAAACAACAACTACCAGACTTTTAGAAGACGTCTGAAGACAGCCCTGTTTAGGGAAGCTTTTAATGTTTGATGTATTAGAGTATTTTAATAATTTTTTTGGAAGCCGCCCAGAGTGTCTGAGAAGGCCCAGCCAGATGGGCGGGGTATAAATTATTATTATTATTATTATTATTATTATTAGGGGCTTTTCCCCGAGGAGGGAGGGCAGCCCTTCTCCCTCCTCGGGGAAAAGCCCCCAAGAGCCCCACACGCTCCACTCCACTCTTTAAAGGGAGCGCTGAGCAGAGCCTCCTTCCTGCATTCGCTCCATAAGACGCACACACATTTCCCCTTACTTTTTAGGAGGGGAAGTGTGCATCTTATAGAGCAAAAAATACGGTAACCGGATGACATTAGGTCAGTCACTGACATTGGGTCACCCATGGGGTTTTTGTAGGGATTAAATGGGGAGGGGGAGTATCATGTATGCGACCTTCAGCTCCTGGGAGGAAATGGTTGGATAAAAATGGAATAAAATAATTCAGTTAAATTTAATTCTCATTAAGGTACAATCGAACATGAAAAGGTACGTAGGGTTAGTGAATCATCCTTGTTTCCTGTTAGAATAGGTGCTTTCATTCCTTAGCAGGCAGTCTGCTGTACCTGCTGATCCAGTTTCCTTTGAGGCAAGTTCTGTTTTCAAAATAGTTTCACCAGATAAAGATAAGCCAGTCTTCAGTTCATTCCATCGGCTGCAAATAGTAGAACGTAACATAAATGAATGTGGCGTTCGGGTAAAAAATTTTTATTTCATAACAAGAGATGAAAATTAAAAGATGAAAAACCAAGCAAGAATAAAAAGGGGGAAAAGGAAAGGGAAGAAAGAATGAAAGAAAAAAGCAAGAATAAAAGTTGTATACACATAAAGGAAGACTATATATGTTATTTGATTCCCAAGTATCATTCAAGATTTGTCAAGGTTGTCTTGAAAAAGATGCTTCCACTGTGTATGTAACAAAGGGATGCCAAATTGTATAAAATTTGTCTGGAGGTTTTAGACCGTGTCTACACCTCAAATTATGTGGAACTTTCTCCATTATAGCTATATTAATATAAAATGAATGCTGGTTAGATGAAAGGTTCTTCCAGGCAGGAGTTTATTGTCCATTGCCAGCAGCTTGTCTATGCAAGTTTTACACACAGTTTTTTTTACCAAAATTTTGTTACATTTTAATCTGGATTTTCTAACACCACAAAAAATCAGATTGGCAAAAAATAATGGTTTAAATAATTTAAAGGTTACAGCAGTTAGTGCTGGAAAGGAAAAGGAAAAGAAAGGAACATGTGATTCAAAGGGGACAAAATTTTATGTCCTCGTACCATTTTGAATTTCACTGCTGGTTTATTTCTTAACTAGCCTTCTGGTTCTTTTTCTAGAATTTTCTGGCACTCTGCGCTAGTAACTACTACAATGGCTGTATTTTTCACCGGAATATCAAAGGATTTATGGTGCAGACTGGAGATCCAACAGGTAATTCCTTTTTTTAAAGTTAGATATCTCTTAAAACCATTCTCTTGGAGCATTGAGAGAAGCATCAGTCAACATGAGAACTGTTGTTGTGCTATTGAATTCTTTCAAACAAATAGATACTAATTTTGATTTTTAAAAGGCAGTACTGTATATGCAAGGAAGGCCAGTCAAGGCTACAGGCTGTATAGATCATATTTCAAAAAAAGTAGCCAGTGCATCAAAATCATAATACTTAGCATGTTTGTAGAGCCCCATGGGACGCGGGTGGCGCTGTGGGTAAAACCTCAGCGCCTAGGACTTGCCGATCGCATGGTCGGCGGTTCGAATCCCTGCGGCGGGGTGCGCTCCCGTCATTCGGTCCCAGCGCCTGCCAACCTAGCAGTTCAAAAGCACCCCTGGGTGCAAGTAGATAAATAGGGACCGCTTACCAGCGGGAAAGTAAACGACGTTCCGTGTGCTGCGCTGGCTCGCCAGATGCAGCTTGTCACGCTGGCCACGTGACCCGGAAGTGTCTGTGGACAGCGCTGGCTCCTGGCCTATAGAGTGAGATGAGCGCACAACCCTAGAGTCTGTCAAGACTGGCCCGTACGGGCAGGGGTACCTTTACCTTTACTTTTTTTAGAGCCCCATTAGAGCAAACTTATAATGTAGGCCAACTCTAATATCCCATGTTGCCTATGAAGACTTGAGATGCGGAGAATAGTGATCTTTCTAAGAGTGGCAAGTTCACGGTGGTGAGAATTGAATTGAAACTCTGCAAACCAGGAGATTCTCAATTCGACCTCCTGATTCACAGCTCAGCCTCTGAGTGAAATGGCTGCTTCTTGTATACAACAGGAAATTGAGAAAACACTCGTTAGTGAAGGTACAAAATATGTCAGAAAAGGTCAGTTGCAAGTGGAATCTGCTGAGACTTTTCTTAGATCAGTGGATTCTGCTCTGATATTGATGGCATCCACCTGGTTCCTTCATGCTGCCCTGTTAATATCATCCTTTGCCAACATAGAGATTGGAGCCAGTCAGATCAATGTCTGTTTCCTTTGAAATTGGTGGTAATATTTAACCCTAGTACCTAATAACTATGCAAGTCCTAAATCATCTGAAAGGTGCTTAAGAAGGGGAAATCTAGGGGGTTAGGCTTGGACCTCATCTGAACGTACATGATTCAGGAACTTTGCGGAATGTAACCAGAATCTGCACGAAAAACCACTTAGATAATCCAATGCAAGTTCCTTTGAGTTCTATAATAATAGTGTCATAAATAGGTTGCTTCTGAAATGGAGCTACAATTCAGTCCTCCCAATTTTGGCTCTTTCTACCCTGTAGATGTTATGTGCTGAAAAAGTCTTTTTGTTATTTCTTGCTTTTTTTCCAAACAGCAGCAGAAACCAGAGAGGACATCTCCTGTTGCTTAGTCATCACCAATTCGCTAAGGACTTAAGGGAGATACGTGTATGTTGTGGACATGGGGAAAAGGTGCCTGAATTTGTAGGAATCCTGCTAACCTATCTACCCAACTTCCCCTATCCCTCTTGTTCTTTCAGGCTCCGGAAAAGGAGGAAATAGCATTTGGGGCAGAAAATTTGAAGATGAATACAGTGAATACTTAAAAGTATGTTTTGCTTTGCTCATTAACAGTTTCTTGTTGCTGCACGTTTATGTGAACAGGGAAGTTGTCCCTTTTTGGGGGCTTGGAAGGAAACGAAACAAACCCAGAGATGTAGTAGCATATAATAATAATTTATTGCATTTTAGTGTGTTACACTTTAAGACCATCTGGTGAAAGGAGAAAAATGCTATAATAATAATAATAAAAACCCTTGTTTTTGGGTCCCCACTCCCATTGCACCTTCCTCTCTCAGCACAGTGTCCGTGGAGTTGTTTCTATGGCAAATAATGGTCCAAATACAAATGGGTCTCAGTTCTTCATCACCTACGGCAAACAGCCACACCTGGACATGAAATACACCGTGTTTGGGAAGTGAGTATTACAGTATTGAATTGTATAATGCAGGATTTAATTCTGTCATCATACTCGAGCTGGTGGCCACATGAACTGGGTCATGCCAGCCTTAAGTTTTTATGTACAGTGGTACCTCGGGTTACATACGCTTCAGGTTACAGACTCCACTAACCCAGAAATAGTACCTTGGGTTAAGAACTTTGCTTCAGGATCAGAACAGAAATCGTGCTCCAGCAGCGCGGCGGCAGCAGGAGGCACCATTAGCTAAAGTGGTGCTTCAGGTTAAGAACAGTTTCAGGTTAAGAACGGACCTCCAGAACGAATTAAGTACTTAACCAGAGGTACCACTGTATATCAGAAGATGTATCATTCCGGGAGGTTGAAAAATTGTCATCCGAAGTTTGTGCCTTTCTGTGCAGGGAGGTTCTCATTGCTATTTTTCATTTCTTGCCTGATCAAACAGGGTCATCGATGGCTTGGATACCCTGGATGAGCTGGAGAAACTGCCAGTGAACGAGAAGACATTCCGCCCCCTTAATGACGTCCATGTTAAAGATGTTACAATCCACGCAAACCCTTTTGCTCAGTAGCTGCAAAGCGCCCATGCAGATTCCTGGCTTGAAAAACTGCTGGTGGGTCTTTGAAGACACATGGGCTTGTGCCTTCTCTTGGAATTACGGACTTCCCAAGCTGTTCAAATTTCAGCATTTCATGAGGGGGAAAGGCCACCGTTTGATGTGTGAAATTGTACATATTTAAAAAACCTGGGCTAATGTTTTTAAAATAAATAAATAAATACATACATACATATATATATTAATCAACTCATGTTTTCCTGTTAAATTCCATCTGGATTATACCAGCTATTCTTTCAAAATGCTTTGTATGCGGACTCTTATCTTCAAGGCCGGGGTGGGTTGAACAATTGGGACTAATGGTGTAATAGTCCCACAACCTTATGGCAGGCTTCATCTACACACTTAGGCCTCATCTACACACCTCAGTGGCCAGCTTGTAGTTTAATTTCCCTCCCTCCAGGATCCCTCACACCCAGCCAAAATGCAGCCCATAGAAGAAGCCTCCTTGCTTCACATTGGCATTGCTCTCTTGCAAAGCAAAACACAACTTTTCCAAACGGGCCATGAGCTGAGCAGGTGCAGGGATCTTGATTATTTTTGTAATGCTTTTTGTATCCCCATCTAATCTTGCCTCTTTCTCTTCTCTCTCTATTTATTGAAAGGGGCAAGATTATATGGGGACACAAAAAGGATTAAATATATCTATCTCTCAAAACTGCAACCTGCCCCACATCTAGGGTTTGCCTAAAAAATGCCCAGCAAAATTCGGATATATGGCAACCCTTGTCGGCAGTATACATTTGGGCAATTATCCATAAAAATAGCTGACACTCGGTGCTTTTTTTCTATAAAAAAATGTTTAGGGGTATGCTCTGGTCCATGTGGTCACGAAGAGTCGGACACAACTAAACGACTAAACAACAACTTTCATTTTGACTCAAGAAAATCACCATTTTGTAGCTCAAATTGGGGGAAATAAATACAGTAAATGGACAAAAGTACAAAGATTCACAAAATCTTTAGGGGTATACGTATCCCCGTGTCCCCCCAGAAAAAAAGCACTACAAAATAAAATATTTTGCAAAAGAAGCTCAACAACGTGGCCCAAAAAAGTTCAGCTTTTGTGTCTGGATTTTCACTTTTTGAAATATGGCAGCCCTAGGACCTTATGCCCATTACCTTTTTTGGGGGGGGGGGGGAGACTCAAAAAGATTTTATTGTGGGGGCGAAGGGACTTCTGCTAGGAGTTGCCTCCTGGGGCCAAGGAATAGAATAACACAATCAGGATTAACACACCGAACAGCGAAACAGGTGGGCGGGGCTTATTCCATCCAATCGAAACCCCTGGAGAGCGAGGCCCGTGACGCAGCCGCGCAGGCGCAGCCATTGTGACGACCTTCCCACTTCCAGAAGGTTCCTCGCAGCCGGCGCCATTTTGTCGAGGCGGACGGTTGTTGTTTTTTTCCCCCAGCGGCGGTTGCTGAGGCCGGAGAGGAGGAGAGACGGGAAGGCTCGTCGTGTCCGGAGGCGCCTTTTGAGAAGCGGAGTCGACTCCGAAAAGGAGAGCCGTAAGTGTCGGGTGTGGGTCGGCGAAAGGCTTGGGGCCACGGAACGGCCGGTAGCAATGGCGCGTGAGGGGAAGGATTCGAGGGGGGAAGGGGGAGCCTCTCCTATTTATACCTCACGATTTTTTTTACCTCAGGGGGAAACGCACCGGGATGGGGTTGGCTTGGCTGGTCGAGAATGGCTTCCCTCCCTCCATAGCCGAGCCCTTCCCGCCATGTTCTCCTCAGGGAAGGCGAGCTTAAAATGGCTTCGAGGCCTTGGGTTTGGCGTCGCCTCCGCGAGAGGCACGTCGCGTCCCTTTCTAACCGTCCGAGCTCCTCTTGTGAAATTAATCCGCTTTTTTGGCGCTTCCCCGGCTCACACATGTCGAGGGCAAGAACCACCTGCTTTTTTGTCGTCTCCCCCGATTTCTCCGAGAACCGAGGCAGTGCAAACACGAGCGACATAACTTCCCAGTGCGTCACCGGCGTCGTAGTAATAAGTGTTGTGGTCTTAGCACAACCTCGAGCAGGACTGAAGGGATATCTGTTAAGGGGGTTGTTGTAAAAACGGCGACAAACAAGATCATCAACATGACCTGGCAACCCGGGGGGGGGGTCTATAGCCGAAAAATGCCTTCCGCAGTAACAAATGGAATCAAGAAAATTACGAAGGCGGAATGGAAGTGGGCGGAAAGGAGATGGGTCCCTCCGGAGAATAAATCCAGTTGGGGAAAATCACACGGGCCAAGTCCCCTTTTTTCTCTCTGCTTGTTCAGTTCCTGTTTGCCCCTCCCCCTCCCCAAACCGTACTCGGTAAACAAACCCTGAGTATTGGCCTTGGTAAAACTGAGGGCGGTGGTTAAAATAGCAAAAGGGGACTGCTTGTTGATAAGGAAAAGGAAGTTTGCATAGGCTGGCTAAAAGCAGGAAAGAGAAGAAAAGCCTGTGGTGCTGTTGCTGCCCCGTGGGACACTGAGCTACAGTGTCGCCACCAGAAAAGGCCTTGTTCTTAGTACCTCCCAGTTGTAATTCCCGATTGAGCTTGTTTCGTTGGGACGTGAAGAGAAAGAAAGGAGCTGTTCAGAGATCTATAGGTACAGTAGTACCTCGGGTTACATACGCTTCAGGTAACATACACTTCAGGTTACAGACTCCGCTAACCCAGAAATAGTGCTTCAGGATGAGAACAGAAATCGTGCTGTGGCGGCAGCAGGAGGCCCCATTAGCTAAAGTGATGCTTCAGGTTAAGAACAGTTTCAGGTTAAGAACAGACCTCCGGAACGAATTAAATACTTAACCCGAGGTACCACTGTATAGGTATATAAATAAAGGTAAAGGTACCCCTGCCCGTACGGGCCAGCCTTGACAGACTCTGGGGTTGGTGCGCCCATCTCACTCAAGAGGCCAGGGGCCAGCGCTGTCCGGAGACACTTCCGGGTCACGTGGCCAGCGTGACAAAGCTGCATCTGGCGAGCCAGAGCCGCACACGGAAACGCCGTTTACCTTCCCGCTGGTAAGCGGTCCCTATTTATCTACTTGCACCCGGAGGTGCTTTCGAACTGCTAGGTTGGCAGGCGCTGGGACCGAGCAGCGGGAGCGCACCCCGCCGCAGGAATTCGAACCGCCGACCTTTCGATCGGCAAGTCCTAGGCGCTGAGGCTTTAACCCACAGCGCCACCTGCGTCCCCTATATAAATAAAAGGAGCGAATTCAAAACAATTGAGAGAGAAAAAGGGGAGGCAAACCGGTAGGCATCACCCATCTGAATATGTGCCTGTCTGGATGCTCAGGTCTTCTTCATCTGAGATCCTTCTGTATTCCCTTCCATCAGAGATGTGGGGGCTGGCAACTGGTGGCGCCCCAGCTAGGGTATGCCGTCTCCAAGAAGGCTTGTTGCTCACTTCCCGAGAAAGAACATTTACTGAAATACAGTCAAACACTGTGAAGTGTATTCAGGAGCTAGGTATTGGGTAGCTGAACTATACAGTGTCAGTCACTTGTTCCTTTTGTTTTTGTGTGATTGTGGTTGATTATGTCAGTTTCAGTTGGGTTGCTACTATAGTTTGTATACAAAAGGGGATGACTGGTTTTCAAAAGTTATCCTATGGTGTTAATGCCCAGTAATATATAATTCTATTAACATAGTAATACTGTATTGGCATACAAGTTGCCCAAATTTGTGGGCACATTTTGCCACTGGCTATACAGGCAACTCATATCTGAGGCACGTTTAACTTGTACAGTTTCAACTTTTATGTGGTTGTTGGCTGGCCAGTTGAAATTGCAGAAATTAAATGTACAGAAGGTGGCATGCTTAAAAACTAACAATGCGCAAAAAGAGCTTTTAAGCTCTTCTCCTTGCTTACTGGGCTCTGGGAGTCTATCCTGAGATCTCAGATGACCTCACAAGATCTTGCTGGGAGCCTTTCAGAGCCCAGCAAACAATGTGGAGAGCTTAAAAGCACTCTACCTTGCTTGGTGGGGTAGACTCTTAGGGTGTGCTGGCTCTGGAAGGTAAGACTTCTCACCCTGGGGCATTTCAAGGGGTTTCGATTTTCGGCACTTGATCTGTACTGTGGGGTGTAAAGTGCTGTGCTTTTCCATTAATATTAGTGCTTTTTCTTTTCCATGTTAGGCTTCATATTGCAGTGCATGAATGGGGATTGCTGTCACTGCGGTATTTTGGAAATCCCTCCTAGTCAGTTGCATAAGCCGTTGGTAGTATTTAGTCTCGTTGATGTGTTTTAGGTGGCAGCAGTTTTGAGTATAATCATTAAGAGTAATGTGTTGCTAAAATGTACTGAACTCGCACATACATTGAGAATTAAAATGTGGGTTTAAAATGAGCAGACGAAGAAATTACTTGGTAAAATGCTTTATTAGGAGCAACCAATGGTAAACAAAATATGCAAGCTTGCATAGTAACTTTGTGGCAGTACTTCTGATCAGTTTGTTTTTGTTTTCTGTTTATATGTTTTTTTTTAATGCAAGATTTCTGTAGTTCAAAAGCTTACACTGCATTGTGAATATGGATTGGTCCTATTCAAATAATTACTGTTAATATGAGTCTGAGGCATTTCTGTGCTTCAAAGTGTAGGGCCCCAATAAAAAAATTCTCATTTGACTGTGGTAGAATTGAAGCCATTTAAATTGTATATTTAAGTTTGATCTCATTGCACTGCTTAATAGACCAATAGGAAGAGAGAGATTTACTGGAAATAGTTCTAAAACTGGTGTATACAGAAAAAGTTACTGTTGACTTTTCGTCTCATAATTGTATTTACAGATGCGGTATTCAAAGCAAACACACTATTCTGATTGGGAAGAAAAACAATGTTTGGATCCTAAAAAAGGCAGCAGCCATCATAAGAGAAGAAGAGAATCATACAGCAGTACGCATGAGAAAAAGCGCTGCAGATATACTCAAACCCAAACTTACGATAGGTGAGTTAGTTCACCCCCACCCCATATGGCAAGTCTGTATCTTACTAAAGTTATCAATATGTATCATAGTATTGTTGAGTTGGAAGGGACCAACCCCCAGCGATGCAGAAATCTCAACTAAAGCATCCATGACAGATGGCCATCCAATTTCTGTCTTGAAATTTCCAATGAATACCTTAAATCTCAGTCTGAATTTGAAATACACGTAAACAGACATAACTTGCATGCATGAGAACTGCTAGTTTAATGTTCCACATTATATTCTTTTGTTTGTTTCTCTCCTAGCCTTTATTCAGATGCCAGCTCCTTCCATGAAAGAGATAATCATGAACGCCGTTATGTGGAAGAATACAGATACAACTACAGTCAACTGTCTGAAACCAGGCACCATTGCAGAGACCATGAAAATGGTTATCACAACCACAGTAGCAAGTCATCGGGGCATAGCGGCGGAAGCAGTTACAAAAGAAAACACAAGACTCATCATAGTAAATCACATCATTCACACGCGGTATGTATAATTTAGAGCACCTTGAATGTGATTATACATATAACTATTCACTTGAATAATCACACAAATGAAGCGAGATGGAGATGTATTTTAGCATAGAAGTATGCTTTTTCTGCTAGATCTTACGTTCCTGAAATGGGAAAGTTCTGTAACATGTAGACAAATATTTTCTAGTTTTATTACTATTGCTTGTTTATCAGGCAGTATTCCATTTTTTCTGCTTGAATACCTGAATTAGGCATTTGTTGGAAGTATGGCTAAGATGCACCATGAATATTGTTTCCCGTTAGGCAAATTCAGTGGAACCAGTGGCTTCAAGTTACATTCTGAATGTCTTATTGGACAGTACAAAAATGAAAGTGGAATAAATGCCTTGTAAACTGATACTGATGTGCTTGTGTTAAATGTTAAACACCATTTATTAGATTAACGTAATCTCTCATAACCTTTGTGGAACAGCCAAACAAGACCGTGATCCCAAATCAGGAAGGTTGATGGTGCAGGGAAACAAGTTTCTTTGCACCGATCTATCTTACCAAGCTAGCACATATGTGCTCCAAGGATGGGAGTTGCATGTTTAGTACAGCTAGTACTGTTGGGTTATCAGCTGATGGACTTGGTCCACATATTTTTCTTCCCCACTCCCAACCATCCAGTAGTGGATCAGTGCTGCCAGAAGTGGTGCTGATAATTGGCTGAGGGAGGGAGAAGTCTACAAGGATAGCAGTGGGTGCTGTGTAATGCTCAGGATGGATATGTGTAATGCACATATCTCCTCAACTGAAGTGGTGGCTGTGTGCAGTTAAGTAGGTTTTGTGATTTTTTACATTACTCACAGAACACCTATAACAAATTATGTGTACTGTACAATATGTACTTTAAACGCTTTACATTTTGTTGACACACCTTATTTACCAGTAAAAGGCTGCACATTATGCAGTATAAATTCCAGTGCTTGTTATGTTACAGCATTAAACAGAAGACATTTTATTTGCAAATCTTAAAATATATAGTTTTTCTAGTGAACCATATTTTTAAAAGCGTTTATATTGTGTGTTATTGCCTTGCCACTTGAAGTACCTTATCTGAAAATCTGTTCCTTGCCATGTTTTTCTCCTGTAACCCTAAACTATGTGCCCTGTGAAATTCTGGGGAATTTGAAATTGTTCCTGCCAACCGTTTGTGGCCTGGCGCGTATCTGAATGCCTGAATATCTCCCTGCTGAATGAATTTCGTATTCTGCCCTGAATTCACTCGGGTTTATTGATTGGCTGGATGATCTTGGTGCCGCGCACTTGCCGTTACCAGAGGAGTCACCGAAGGAAAAGATCGAGGAGTGTAGAGGATGATGAGGAGGGTCACCTGATCTGTCAGAGTGGAGACGTACTAAGTGCAAGATGTATAGAATATTTTTCAAAACTTATACACTTTTCAGATAGAATAATTTCTTTTAGATAAGAAGCCAGGAGTCTTTGGAAGTCCTTTCCTTTCTTTGGTTTTTTGTTCTGTGTTTTGTTTTTTTCTTTGGGGGGAGATTATTTTTATATAGAAGTTAAATTTTAATTGGAACTTCTTATATAGTGAGCAAGTTAATTTAGAATGAGATAGACATAACTGTCTTGAAGAGTTGTCCAATTAAATATTTTAAAGATGTCTAGTTACACTTTTTTTAACATAGCGGCACTACCTAGAACATAGCATGGTATTTTGAATAATGACAATACACCACTGTTTGTATAACTAATTTCTCCCCTCTGTTTTTAGATGAAATTGTCAGTATTCTGGGTGAAGGTGCTTTTGGGAAAGTCGTGGAGTGCATTGATAACAAAGCGTAAGTTCAACTTTTTTCTTGTAAGAGCCTGACACCTAAATGGTGACACATAGTTCTTTCCCTCCAGATGAAACAAAGAAACCTAGGTACTTAAGATGGCACTTACACATGCTCATCTCCCTTTCCCATCTGGTCTCAATTCTTCTGTCTTTTCATTGTCTAAATCTAAGTTGTAAGCTCCTCAGAAAGGGGATCTGTTTGTTTGTTGCTGTGTAAGGCACCATGGTGCTATTAGAGTGATAATAAAATGGACACACCAGCTTTTTGTGGTTCAGCATTTCCCTGTTAGCATTGTTCATTCAGCTTGTCATTTTCCTTCAAAATAATATGCATTTCCACAAAAAAAATATGCTAGAAATAATTTAAGTGTTGATATGAATAGTTATTTAACTGAACGAAACTTGTTTAAACTTTGCTTTATGCCATGGAGTAGTCTTGTGACTTTTCAAAACTTTTTTTTTAGGGGAGGCAGACATGTAGCAGTAAAAATAGTCAAAAATGTTGATAGATACACAGAAGCAGCTCGTTCAGAAATAAAAGTACTGGAGCACATAAATAAATCGGATCCTAACAACATATTGTAAGTATATTATAAAAATGTGAAGTTTTTACAAATGCTTGCATGCTTTGTGTTTATTTGTGTGATTCCTTTTCAGAAGAAAATAATGGGGGCTTTCATTGGTGTACTGAATACAATTTTTTTGTTTATGTTAAATTTTAAGTTTGTAAGCTCAGTTGAGAACCCTAGATCATCTCTAGCTGAGCTGAATTTTGAGTGCACCTATTAAGATAAATGGGCTTTAAGTGGGTCTACTGTTAGTATAACTAACATTGAGCATTATCCTGACTATTTTGTAGCATCTTGTGAATGACATTATTATTGTATTTACAGTCGCTGTGTCCAGATGTTGGAATGGTTTGAACATCATGGCCATGTTTGCATTGTGTTTGAACTGCTGGGACTCAGTACATATGACTTCATTAAAGAAAACAGTTTTCTGCCATTCAGTCTTGACCACATTAGGCGAATGGCTTACCAGATTTGCAAATCTGTAAACTGTAAGTACACACAGCACTTTTTCTGTTTCTAAAATGTCTCTTAAGACTCGAAGCAGTTAGTAGTTAAAAGAAAAGGCACAATTGCACAGTATACGTAGGAATTCTGTTTAACATCTCTTGTAATAATTTTCTGACTTCTCTTTACAGTTTTGCATTCAAACAAGCTAACCCATACAGATCTGAAGCCTGAAAACATACTGTTTGTGAAGTCTGACTACACAGAAGCATACAATCCCAAACTGGTAAATCTCTCATTTCTTAAAAACCTCCTCTCACCATTGATCTCTTTTGCATGTATGCTTAGTAATTATGGTATTCTTTCAGAAACGTGATGAGCGTACACTGAAAAATCCAGATATCAAAGTTGTGGATTTTGGAAGTGCAACATACGACTATGAACATCACAGTACTCTTGTGTCTACAAGGCATTACAGAGCTCCTGAAGTTATTTTGGGTGAGTAGAAAAGTAGTCTCGAAAGTTACTTTTCTTGCAGTACTTTTGTGAGTCATTTTTAGACCATGCTTAGTGAGGCTGCTTTAGGAGTTGCTAGTATCAGTTTCTGTTTACCTTCTTGGCACCCTGTTCATTTTGGAATTTCAACCTAAATGCTAATTCTAAGTGTAGCAAATGTTGGTTTCATCTTGAACTTACATTAGAATTAGGGTTTCTTTTTTAGGCAGTCTTGTTTTGTGACTCCCATTTGCAAAATATTATGAACCTGTTTGAAGAGCTCTTTAAGCAATTCAGTTGCAGATCAGTAACACCTTAGGTTTGAAAAAGCTACATGATTTAATGTTATTAGATAAGCATAATCCTTTATTTTCTCTCCTCACAGCCTTGGGATGGTCACAGCCTTGCGATGTTTGGAGCATTGGCTGCATTCTTATTGAATATTACCTTGGATTCACTGTATTTCCGGTGCGTAACTGCAGAAACGTTGGCTATAGAGACAGCAGTGACAAATCTTACTTGGGAACATGTGATAAGATGTTTTACAGAAAATGCTATCATAAAAACAAAGCTAAATTTTGTTTTGTTTTTTTAATGTTACCTGATGAATCAGAATAAACTCGTTTGTGTGAAGTATTTGACCTTCAGTTCTGCAATAGGACAGCAGCCTCTCTTCTGATGTTGCATTTCAAATTTACTGACTAGTTGAATTCCAAAAAGGGTTGAGAGGAATGGAATAGTACAAATCCTTCTTGTTCACGTGGACTTGGCTTCAGAGCCCAGTGCTGTGTCCCTTTATAGCAGTAGTTTGTGTAGTGGGTGCCTACTGCCATTGATCAGTTTCATGAGCCTTACTAAGTTGCAGCTGCTGTGGAGAGCTGACTGTTTAGGAGCATGCGAGGTACTACTTAACCTTACCTTATATAGGTACTATTATGCAAAAACAAACTTGCTATCCTCAAAGCTATGCAGCTGCCAGAGAACCCACACTCCAATAGTAGTTGGCTTTATATACTGTGAATAGTTCTAGCTTTCCTTTTGAGTTTTTCAAACACACTTATATGGCAATATTCCATCTTTATTAACAGACACATGACAGTAAGGAGCACCTGGCAATGATGGAAAAGATACTGGGACCGCTACCAATTCATATGGTCCAGAAAACCAGGTAAACTTTTTTTAAGGTTCCATTTCTATTTCCCGCCCCATAGCACAGTGCCATCCATTTCTATTTTACGTTTCCCTTGATCAGTTTGTAGTCATTGTTGTCATAGCAGCCGCTTCACAAATAAATGTTACAATGAATACAGTCCAGACCCTCCTTTTTGGAATATTGGGCCGGCTATAGCTAATGACTTATGCTTCAACAATTGGGCTTTCCCTCCTCTCCTTGTGGCCCCTGCAGGGGCGAGAGAACAAGGGGAGGAAAGGGGGTGTTGCTGGCAAGCTGAAATGCTTTTCCTGACAGAACAATTGACCTTGTCCAACTTAGGCTGGTTTATATTGGTGACAGTGTCCATGTGTACCTTGGCATGGGTGTGGAGAATACTTCCACTGATGCACATAAACACATGAGGAAGCTATATGGTAAATTGCCCGTGAATGGAAAAAAAAACAATTTTAAAAATTGCCTGCCTGCTGTTCAGAGGCCTCAGACTGTGGACATGGAACATAGTCCTTACATAAATTAAAGCCAAGTTGATGCCCATCGCTACCTAAATTCCATAATGTAACCAGATACCTATGTGTGAACATACACGTTGGGCATGAAAGTGCTTTGTGTTTGAGGCTCTTTAACAACATGCAGTGACTTCTGATGGGAACCCATTCATCTACAAATACAAAGTCTGCCTGTTTTAAGCATGGTTTAGGAGTTATAACTGGTGCTTATAAATTTAAATGTATTCACTAGGTTGACCTGGAAGTAGGTTTGAGAAATGTCCTTCCTTGTTCTATAGGCAGTTGTAATTTGAAGAATGTTTTTACTTGCAGCATTTGGTTGCATAATTCTAGAGGAACTGAAACCTCATGCATTTTCAGCTCTGGTTGCAGATACTTGTTTTAATATTTATAGACTACCTCTCACTCGTCAGTGTGCATATTCAAGAATATGGTAGTGTAGAGTATAAAATGGCTTGCTAATGCCAGTGTAGATCAGTTGCTGAGTCACTATTTGAACTACTTGACTGCTTGTTTTTTGTTTGAGGATAGTAGCAGGAAGTATGGCTTACATAACTCAAGGTAAGCTCAATGTATTATTCGTGCTCAGTGCACTGCTAGTTTTAGTATCCAGGACTACGAAAGGTAGGACTGTATAGGGGAAATGGTACTAACATGAAGTTGACATGTCAAATGGATTACTCAAGTTACACTTTGAACAGTTTAGTCGTACCTCAGAAGTCAAACAGAATCAGTTTCTGATTAGCTGTAGGAAGCCCCTTTGGATGTTTGGCTTCCGAAAGAACGTTCAAAAACTGGATCACTTCGGTTTTTGATCGTTCAGGAGCCCAGGTATGACTGTATTCATGTTTTCTAAACATGCAACTCATGCCTTCTGGAAGGTTAACTTTTGCCATGGGAAGATAATTCTGCTCTTAATGTGTTTAAGAACCCTGTTTTTTAATGGAGTTCTAAATACACCCCTCATACGTTGTCCCTCAAAGTCATCCTTCCTTTTTCATGAGAAATCTCAAGCAACTGAATGCAGCCTGTCACTCATAATTATTATTACTTCTCTTTTTACATAACAAGAAAGCGCAAGTACTTCCACCATGACCAGTTGGATTGGGATGAGCACAGTTCTGCTGGAAGATACGTTTCGAGACGCTGCAAACCCTTGAAGGTAAGAGGTGTAACTGCATAACCATACAAGACTTTCCCCAGCCCTCATTTGTTTAGTGTCAGGGTGGTAACTTTCTTTCCCCCCCCTACTCCTAGGAATTCATGCAGTGCCATGACGCCGACCATGAAAATCTATTTGATCTCATCGGGAAGATGTTGGAGTATGATCCAGCCAAAAGAATTACTCTTGCAGAAGCCTTGGAGCATCCTTTCTTTTCCCCGTGTAAGGAAAAGATATAAACAACAGAGTTCCCTAGGCGATTATAGACTGTGTCAGTCAAAAAACAACTTTTTATGTATTTATTTTGTAATTAGATCTGTAAATTTCTTTTCATATTGTCTTGTTCATCTGTTAAACCTTCCACTTGAAATAAAGCATTTGACAAAAAAAATCTTTTTCCTAGTCTTTAATGTTGCGGTTTTGTTAAACGGCTGCCGCCCACACATGCAGCCTTGTTGCAGTTGGAACAGGTTCTGTTCCAAAGTTAAGAATTGTTCAGATTTCAGTTAAACAGTTTGCACATCTGACATGATGTGCAAACTAATAGAGGAAATTGTAAATCAGTATTGTTGAACATGCCCCTTGTAGTGGAGACAGCAATCTCTCCTTTGCGGTTTGAAAGAGCTGCTCAGCAAGGTGTGCTGATTAAAATCTCTAGCCCCTAGAGAGTTATCTAGAACCGAATGTAACCCACCAGCTTAAAAAAGCCTTTAAAAAGAACAGAACCTGCATTTTCACAAAACTCCCTGAAGTATCCTGTCTTCTGGCCCAGGGTGAATGCACGAGGGAAAAGGCACAGTTGCTGTAAATGGAGCCTATTCCAAGTTTTTACTGGCAAAATTTGTTAGGGGAAAAGGTATTTACCTGCATCTTGGTGGAACTGTGTACACACAGGGCTTTGCTATCTGAATGCTCATCCAAAACCTCTCAACGCATGTGGCTGATTCACATAGCTAAACTGCTGGAGTTTACCCACTTACATTTCACTAGTCAGAAGCAGTCATTTTGGGTGGAAACAATGGACAGAGGGAGAGCAATCAGACACATGTTTTTCCTTTGGCATTTCAGGGTGGGAAAGCAGGACCCGCATGTACTGAAACAGATTGGTCCGTAGAAACCCATGTATTTCTGCATTGAAAGCAGCACTCCCTGGCTGCTATTCTGAACTGCCTGACTCATCCATTCTCTGCTAGTAGGCCCACTACTAGAGTCACATCTGCTGTATCACATCTTGCTATATGTAACCAGAATATATTCTGACCCGGGGATATTCAGCACACCTAATGCACTTAAACAAAGATGCCTATAGGAAATAGTTTTCCTCTATCAACAATTGGGTCCAATTTAGACAGTTCCCCTTTCTCTTGCAGATTCAGGGATACAGAAACCATGGGGGTAACACAAAAAACTAGTATAGCTTATGCAGATAGAATGCAAGAGTTGTCTAGCTTCCTTCCATTCTTTTTCAGTGAAAGCATTGAGACACATACACACACACACAAAATATTTCTCTTCCTGATCCTGGTTAGCAAGAATACATTCTCCAAGTATCTAAAGTGCAAATCCTTTTAACCTTTAAAAGGATGGTATTCAACACTCATCCTACTCAAAGGTAGACCCATATAATCTAGACCCACTAGACATAACCTAGTCACATTCATTAATTTTTGAGGACTTGGTTTACTACAAGCTAAAAAGTAGTATACAACATTGCTCAAAAATGGTCAATGCAAATTGTTTGTTCTGTTTCCAACTAATAGCAAGGCGGAAAAATACATTTTTCAAAGAGAATATATATTGTTCAAGGATCTGCTTAAGACTGCAGGAACACCAGAACCAGGAAGCTGAAGGCAAAGAGCGTAGTTTGAATACTGAGCTTAGTGACTGCAAATTGCAGTGGTATTATGAACAGGGAATGATGTGATGTTAGGAATCCCATCACTCTTGCTTGGATCTAGTTATCTTTCACACACAATTACACAAGTATGGCCTCTTTACTTTGGATACTTGTACAGTTTAATTTGCAAACAGAATTTTTATAACAAATTTCATTTTTCCAAATCATGTCTACTTGTAAACTTTTTTTTATAGAAAACCCAGGGATAAAATGAATTTAAGTTGTGGAAGGCCTTAAATTATGTTACAGTAGAAAATACAGGAGGTAGAAGGTAACTCAAAAAACTAATGCAATGTTAGAATCAAATCTATAGCTCCTGTAAGCTACTAACACATGGTTTTAAAAACCTAAATCTGGTGTTCTCTAATGACCATAGAAAACACAAACATAAATTTGCCATGAGAGCCCTTATATCATGCTTGATACAGGGAGGTAGGATGTAAGAATCAGGACACAAAGACATGACGTTTTATCTACTGCTCCTGTTTGCTTTACTGTTTTTGACAACTTAGTCACCTTCTTCAGTTTCAGACTCAGATTCTGAAAGAAAACAAACAAGCATTCCAGCATGAGAACACTAAACTTATTCAAATGAATGCACAGTAAGCAAAGCGGAATTGCATCAGGCTTACTCACCTTCCTCAGCATTCTTGAGCCATTCTACAAACTTTTTCATTTGTTCCAGAAAGACACTCTTTCCTTTGGCAACATGTGCATCTTTATACCATTTCAGGATGGGTTCTTCACTTAGAACCTCAGCTGTTGAAAACAAAGTGGAGTTAGTGCAAGCAGTGTCTATCCCTTCATGCAGCACAGTTTAGAAAACAGATGCCAAGTCACACCATGTGTTTTCAAAGCACAGAAGTGCCTAAATGCAAACCCTCTAAAAAAACTACCACCAGTAAGTTTGCCAAGCCACGTTCCTCATGCTCCGTGGCCTTAGCATTGTTTAGGCTGTAAATTTCCACTAGACTTGACCAGTTCATCAAGCAATACATTTTATATGTTGCTCAATCACATCTTTGGAACTGAAGCCTCATTAAAAAGGTAAAGGGACCCCTGACCGTTAGGTCCAGTCGCGGATGACTCAGGTCACGTGCTCATCTCGCTTTATTGGCCGAGGGAGCCACCGTACAGCTTCCGGGTCATGTGGCCAGCATGACTAAGCTGCTTCTGGCAAACCAGCGCACAGAAATGCTGTTTACCTTCCCGCCAGAGCGGTACCTATTTATCTACTTGCACTTTGACGTGCTTTCGAACTGCTAGGTTGGCAGGAGCAGGGACCGAGCAACGGGAGCTCACCCTGTTGCGGGGATTCAACCGCAGACCTTCTGATCAGCAAGCCCTAGGCTCTGTGGTTTAACCCAAAGCACCACTCGAGTCCCTTGAAGCCTCATTAGGACACCCTATTTTCATCAACAGGATACTCATCTACATCTCAAAAAAGTCACTTGACATCACAATGGGTAGCGGGGTTCTGTTAACACTACTGTGGGCTCATCAAGAAATTTGTTTAAGCGGATGCAACACCAGAAGACTAAGACCCTTTTCAAATGGCATAATGGAATTATGGGCTGCAGCTTTCTTCTTTGAGATTAAGACCTTACTGATAAGCATCAGAAGCTACAGGTTAAGTAGTTAAAATAAGTTAAAGAGAGTTAAAATGTTAAACTCTTGAGTGTTCTATCTTCTTTTACACATGACTAAGTGTTAAACCATTACCTTTGTAGAAGAGCACCACTATTTTCTGGAAGGCTTTCATGAAGTGGATGTTGTCATAACAGTACTCCTGAATCTTGAGCAACAGAGTCAGTTCAGACTGACCTTGGGTTGTAAAGGCAGCAAGAAGAGGGCTGTATTGCTGTGAAGATTGTAAGAACAGTTACGTACAGGAAAAAAACCACACACGCTTTTATTCTGATCAACAGCTTCCCATTTCTCCATAAATGTGCCTTTTAAATGTGTTGGAGAGGGAATTATGGGTGGTTGTTTTTTGTATTACATATTTTGTGCTTTCCTTTTGTTTTTTTATGTTGTGAACCGCCATGTGATCTTCAAATCTAGTGTGGTATACAAATCTGATAAATAAAAATGTTTTGCCTACTTGTTATGCACAAGCTAGCGTACACCAGAATACTGCTTAAAACTGGGCTTATCAGAAATCATCAACATGTAATTTGTCCTAAAATGGACATGTACATTTTCAAACCCTGCTACCAGAAAATGCCTCTTTCATGAAGGGAAAAAATCCTCTGGCTGCTGTTGAACTGTGTTCCTGGCCACATTTGCGGGCGCTCATGGGCATTATAGTCCAGCAACGTCTGGAGGGCCCATGGTTCCTCACCCCAGTCTTAGAACCATGCACTGCCAAGTTACCTATTAGTGATTTCCATTTTCTTTTACAGACAAGAGTAAGTAAGATTTTTTGAAATCCAGAAACTCAACATTTTAGGAAGAATGTGAGCCCTACATTGTGGCATTCAGGGTACACTTTCAACAGGTTTACACTGAATGAGATAATAAGCTTATATTAAATCAGGAGAAATGAAGAGAATCTGTTTGAAAAATCTAGTTCTCATTTTTATGTAGCCTATTCTCTGCATATCAATACAGTATTATGACTGAAACCGTACATCATTATGCAGCGTAGAATACTTCTTTTTTTGGGGTACTAGCCACTAGCTTTCATTCCCTGTCCTACTGTCCAGTGCACATTTTGTGCCCACTGAGCAGGTTCAGTCCCATATTGGCCTGTTTGGGGCTTTCCCTCTCTCCTATTTTTCTTTGGGGTGTGTGTGTGTGGTGGGAGACACATTTATGTACAACCCCAGCTACAATCATTTTTTAAAAAACAATTCATTTGATTTGTCTGCAAACCTTGGGGTTACCCCTAACATGACATCTGCATGAGCACCTGAAAACTGAGCTGGATACAGAGGGAATGATCACGTGGACTTTGCACCCATGCCTGCACTGCAATGGACCCACAGATGTTTGCTTATATGATATACTTTTTAAAAAATGAACATACAAATACCTTCAAGTGCTTGATGGCTTGTTCCGCTACTAGCTCCTCTTTTTTGTTCCATTCCACAGTGCTCATTACACTGGACCAGATAATGCCTATCACAGTCTGTTCTGATATGTTGTTTTTCTTCATCTCTTCCTTGACATACAAGATGATCTAGACAAGCAATTCCAGGGAGTGTTACATAACATTCTTGCACGTGTATTGACAAGCTTTGCTTAGATTTTCTTGGGCCTAGAGATTAGCTTTGTTCTACCCAAGAAGTAAATGCTACAATACTTGGCACCACCCTTGAGTAATAACAACACCTACTACTACTGCTACTTATCATTTATAATCCAGCCACTCTGGGCGGCTCCCAACAGAATTAAAAGCACAACAAAGGATCAAACATAAAAAACTTCCCTAAACAGGGCTCCCTTCAGATGTCTTCTAAAAGTCAGATAGTTGTTTATTTCCTTGAGATCTGATGGGAGGGCGTTCCACAGGGCGGGCGCCACCACCGAGAAGGCCCTCTGTCTGGTTCCCTGTAACCTCACTTCTCGCAGGGAGCGTACCTTGTGCACCACCCTTTAAGACATTTCTGTCAAGACTCAGAATGTGAAATTCAAGACACAGCTCAAGGTGGGAACAGCCATTCTCCCGTTCCTTTCTACAGTTTCTGCCTATAGACACAGGGATCTTGCTTCTCCTTCCCCACCCCCATTTTAGAATATAAAATCTTAATACATTTCTCATTGATCATGGAAACCAAGCACAGAAACTGGGCAGCCCAACTATGGTAGCCTTCCACCCTCCAAATTGCTTGGATCCCCAGCTACCACGAGCTATCATTGGCTATGCCGCCTGGGGATGGTGGGAGCTCTAGTCCTAAAACATCTATGCTTTGTGCACTGTAGCAACAACCAGTCCTTAGGAAGCAAGGTGAAACCAGCCAGCTGCGTCCCAAACCCTTGCCAGGGAAAAGGGATCAAGTCCCTGTTCAATCACAGAGCTCCTTGGGCGGTGGCCTTGGAGAATGTCACCATCTTGCAGACCAGCTTTCTTCACAGGGCTTACTGCATAGATCAAGATAACCCAATGCATGCTTTCCTGGACTCCTTGTAGGATGCAAATGTGATAAACACAATAGCATTATTCACAGGTGAAAAGGCTATAGCCTGAACAGGTACAAGCGTATATGTGAACATGCTTAACTGTTCCTGAACATTATCGTTATTTTCATAAATATCTGCAGTTATTTCAAACATTATTAAACAAGGTTTCATACTTCCCACCTTGCTGTCAGCATTTTACATTGTGCAGACATTAGTGCAATGTTAATTCGCCAAACACACTTGGAAAGAAAATATTTTAACAGCAAAAAATGTTACAGCAATTGAGACAGCTAGAAAACCAAGCTACTTGGTTGCCATGGCAGATGCCAAAGTTACGAAACAAGAGTATTAGAGACCAAAGAGGCTCATAAGCTATGAGCAGAGGAAACGAATGTACTTACATCCTTAAAGTTATCCCCACGTGACATCTGCTCCTGAAGTTCTTTCTGCAGTTCTTTACGAGCCCCTATGCACTGCTGGTTCCGGACATATTCAGAGAGTTCCTTTAATCCTGCATCAGTGAAGTATTTTGTGAAGTGTTCAAGGCTTTGCTTGTTGGCTGGAAAGAGTTCCTGAAACATTGATATTGATTATTTGCGGTGTACTTTAAAAAAAGTTGCACATCTCAAATTACTCCATTTTCATCACCAAAAGTAGATTATCTTATTTACTTACCATCAGCCTGTTGTCCATGTTGACTTTACGAAGGCTAGCAGCTACTGCATTGATATCTTTTTCATTTATCCATGATTTGAACAGTTTTACTGCAAAGGCTGCTGAAACACCTGCATGAGAGGTTGTATGGTTACTTTTAATACTCTTGAAGAGGTGTCCTGCTTAATATTGTCCTACTATCAGATGCGACTTACCCTTGCCCTCCAGACGTGATTGGACTCCCAACTCCCATAAGTCCCATAGAGCACGGCCAATGGTCAAGAATGATGGGAGTTGTAGTCCATCTACATCTGTAGGCCACAGGTTAGCATATAAAAACACAGGTGGCTTTGTTGTCTCAAACTGTTAGCAGATTTTGATAATGAAATCGCTCTTTGTGTATCACTTCCTGACTGGTTTCATGAGGAAAGGTTTTCTAGCACTCTCACTGGACGTGCAAAGGTCACATTTCATGATTAAATTATAAGGTTTTGCTTCACTATAACTAAAACAAATGCACAGTCTGTTACCTAGTACCTACTTCAACCTGTGAATCTTAAGAAAAAATCTGGGTCTTGTATTGTAAAATTCTGAGAAAAATACCGTATTTTTCGCTCTGTAGTTTTTGGAGGAGGAAAACAAGAAAAAAAATATTATGAATCTCAAAAGCCAGAACAGCAAGAGGGATCGCTGCGCAGTGAAAGCAGCAATCCCTCTTGCTGTTCTGGCTTCTGGGATAGCTGCACAGCCTGCATTCGCTCCATAAGACGCACAAATTTCCTCTTACTTTTTAGGAGGGAAAAAGTGAGTCTTATAGAGCAAAAAATACAGTACTCATATGCTAGGAACTGGGGTTGGACAGTTCCAAGCACACTGTGCAGGAATATACCTCTAAATATCAAAACAGACAGGGAACACTTCCAAAATAGTTTACCACAATTACCTTCTTTAACTAGATTCTCATTATATAGACTGTTGAGAATTGACGCATTAAGTGTCCCATTGGCCAGAAGAATACCCGTCAGCATGGCCAGTTTGTTCCGCTCAGACTCTGAAAAACCTTTCAAGAATAGCAGCAACTGCAAAGGGAAAAAGGCACAGTCAACACTCTGAAAGAAGCAAAGTGCTGAAATCATTTATGAATGCTACCATGAGATATAAAGGAATGTATCACTGGAAACAAGAAAAGGACCCCCTTTTGCAGAGTTTTTATTATAATGACTGAAAGTTTTACACGAAGTTTCCGCACAGCCACTTACTCTGATGCCTATGGAGAACTATACCCTCCAGGTAACCAGAAAATGTAACTTTTATAAATGGGACAGAAATTATTCTTTTTTTCAGGCCCTAAGTGACTAGCCAAGGAAGATGTGCACATGCAGACTAAATGTTTTGCTAAATAGTAACAAACACACAAATATACAGGAGTATCTATAAGGCCATGGTCCAAAAAATAGTTTCAACTTGCAATACCTTTTTGACTTCATCCTCAAAGCCTTTTTCCAGGTATTTGTAACGCCTGATCAGCTTGTTAAAGACCTGAAAGACAAATGTTAGCAATTAAGACTATAGGTTTCATAGAAAAGGTGGGCAACCTGATACCAAGGGGCCATATGCATTCATGCTTTCGTTTTATGTTCCCTTAGCGCCTTCAGAATCTTCCCCAGAATCTCTGCTTCCCAGCAGTAACTTTCTTTCTGTCAATTTCCTCATTTTGTCAGGCTCTCCCCCCTCTATGTAATTTCAGAACTGGAAGAAGCAGTATTTTACCTGATAAAATCAACTGATTTTTAAAAACCTTTTTCCTTATTATTTGACTTGAGGATAAGGAAATCCCACCCCTCCAATAATCCAGAACACTTTTGTCTCTGGCTGTGGTCAGGGCCAGCAGGTATCCCTCAGCAATTAAGCCCTCAACAATCCCTCTTTATACATGCAATCTTGCTTTTCTGTGGATGTTTATATTGCAGGGAGGTAGAATCAAGAAAAGCCATTTTTAAAAAAGCCAACAAAACAAACCTGAGCAAATGCTTGCATCGTTTCTAGGTCTTCCTGTGCTGCAAACACACAGACATCTGTGTGCATCATGTCATCTGCCAGTGTACCACCTGGGGCTATTGAGAAATTGGTGTTTAGTTTTACAAGAAAAGCTAACATTGGCTAAGATCACTTTCACTAGTTAGAACAGCATTTAAGTTTAATACAATGCAATGTGAAGTAAATCAACAGCAAGTGAAAACCAACTATTTAAAGTTCAATGGCAAACGGAGCAAGATAAAAATCTTTCCCAGTGCTAAGAATTAGGAGCCCCACGTTCTTACAGGGATGCTAGTTTTTCAGGAAAACACTGAAGGCTGACTAGAAGCTTTCATCTTCCTAAATTTGAACTGGATCATCAGTTACTAACAGCTACCATAAAATACTACGTCACTTCTGTGTGAAGCTCTTCAGAGAAAAGAGCTCTAATGCTATTATATTGTGGAGGGTACAGAGGCTACATAATCAGTAGCAACTGAGATCATGACCAATGAATGGTTGGTTAGTTTTAAGATCCAACCATGCAAATACACAGGCACGCTTGTAAACCAAAAGAGCCCCTCTTAAGGTCACTTACCCAGCATTCCACCAGCCACCAGAATGTCAAAGAGTGTCTCTGCATAGCGGCGATAATCAAGTTTTGCTCCAGAAGCATCAAGGAATTTTGCTACTGCTTCCAAGTCACTGCCAGTTTCATTTAAACCTTGAATAATACAGTCCTGAAACTGAGTGGGGTCAAACCTCTCTTTTTCATCTGAAATAAATAAATAAATAAATAAATAAATATTCTGCGAACATAGTACTATTTATTACATTGTTTTTTTAATACAAAATCATATTACGGAGAGTGGCCCCAATTTAGGTACACAGTTCAATCAATGAAATTCATCACAGCAAATTATATGGGTACAAATAACACACACAACAAAGTGGCAGTTAATTTCAGGCTGACAGTTGGAAAAAATAGTGGAGCCAGATAAAATAATAATAATAATAATAATAATAATAATAATAATAATTATTATTATTATTATTATTATTATTATTATTATTATTATTATTAATATACCGCCCTATACCTGGAAGTCTCAGAGTGGTTCACAGAACAAGATAAAAGGATTTTTCTTTACTGATATTGTGAATGATGACAGCAAACTTGAGTCAAGAAGAAAGTAAGTGGATTCTAAAGCAGTATTACCTACAGCTGGGCCACTCTGTAATGTAGCTCCTCAATAGATGCTGAGGAACAAAGGTTGGAAACCTTTCTTCTTTGAAATACCCTTCGAGAGTCAGGGTTGACCAGGAAGTAGGGCACTCAAATCATGCTAATTCACTAGAGAACAGTACAGTAGTGGGTAAAAGAGCCTTCTAGGGCTGGGGCATGACACGGCCTCTGTATATGTGAAGTCCCGAACCCAGTTCCCCAGTATCTCTCACTCTTGTTGTTCAGGTTCATACTGCTGATACATCAGCCTTTGCCAGCCAGCTGCCCTCCAGATGTTCTCAAATACAACATCTATTTGGCTAATGCAAGTTGTAGTCCAAAACATCTCAATAATCACAACACAAAGAAAAACAACAAGTTTTGTATATGGACAACTATCACACTGTATGGCACACTGCTGAGATAGAAGATTGGCATTTAATATACTGTACATCAGGGGAGCATATTATGGCCATTTTCCACTTTAAAAGTTACTGGAGATTTCCATTACACTTTGGAGAGGCCCATCACCAGGCCCTTTAAAGATCTATGCTTTCCCCTTTTTTGCATGATAAATGGTTTGGTATTTTTAGCAAAATACAAAACGAACCCATTTCCGTCAAGAAGTGTGCTTTGTATTCAAAGAAATTTACCTTTAAAAAGTTAGCACCCACGTTCTATAGATCAAAATAAAATGGTTCCATATCAGCCTTTGGCTACACCCTTCTTTTTCTGGCTGGCACCAGTAAATTGACAATAATTACCTGAATTATCAACCAGTATCCAGCCCAATTTTCAGGATGTGGAAGTCATGAGTACAGCGTTCATGACTGAGCAACCATTAAGGTCTGCTTCAATCTTCCACAAACATAGGTATTTCCCTTTCACTTTAAATAGGGATTCTGACACAAATCAGTTTATTACGGAGCTAGCTAACTCTCACCAGCAGTTCCAAGAGCTATTTCTACCTCTCGCCATTTTATTACATTCTGGTTCTCTCTATAAAAACCCTCATATGAATGCATTGCAGAAGTTCTCTTTAAACTCATCTATTAAAAATACAAACTTCATGGGCTTGCCTTCATGAATTTGCTATATCCCTCAAGATCTTTGAATGGTCAGCTTCTCAGCTTCAAATAAGCCACTTATCTGTACTAGAACACAAGATACTCTCACTGTAAGATACCAGAAGTATACAACAGATAGAAAACGAAGGACCACAGTCACAGCAAAATCATTTTTGGCAAAAGTGTTGTCAGTTTGAGCACTCTCTTAAGCCAAGAATATCTGGTAAAAAACAATAAAAATATCAGCTGCACCTGAAATCTTAATTTCTGTTTTAACCTATTATCAGTCTATTTATAATGGGCTAAAATTTTAGCACCACCCACAGCAATTCAAAGTTAAGTTAAAGTTGCTTGCTACTCCACTTCTGAAAACATTACACAGAAGAAAATTCCATAAATATGAGAGGATCTTCTTTCACTTATGCCATTTAGAACTCAGGTATCAGTTTTCTTTGATCCTCAAGATACTGGGCATTTGTTATCCAAAGACTAATACCACAGTATTATGCCATGTGTGCACTCCAGCTCACCCACCATGTTTCAGCAGATCAAGACAGTACTTATCTATTTCTGCTTCCGGGTCCCACTCCCACCTACTAATTTGTTTATTGGAATTCCACCTTTTTCACTCAGTCCAGTTTCATTCTTTCTCACTTATTTAAGCACCAGATTACACTCTTTTCCCTAGAACATCCTGACAAGAAGTGTGCAGCTCCTTCAGTTTCAAAGGTTTAACAAAAACAAAACAAAAAAGTTGGAAGGTCCACCATAAAGTTGAACGAGGATTACAAAAGTGAGTTCAAATAAGACCTTGTATCATGGACCTATCCCAACTCTAAATACTAGATTCAAGGTTCTGGCTCAATGGCAATAATCAATTTTGTGATGTTTTTAAGCTGGCACAGAAGTTCATGTGCCACATCTTTTAAGTCATAGGATCAAGATTTGCTTTCACCTTCACAAGTCATTTAACTGAAACCATACCAAAATAATCTTTAAAATAACGACGTTTCAGTTTAGAATTCATTAAAGCTACACTTTTCTCTCCTTTTACTGAAGAAACACTGAACAGACAAACACTCTTTAACATAATTACTACCCACAAGTTAGTATTCCTGTGCTTTCTGGCATGCCACATAGCCAGTTGGCTGGACTATTTATATGTCATAGTAGCAAGAGATATACGCCCTGTGCAGAGGCAAAATTAAGGCCCTTTCCTAGCCATAACACCTTTGAAAGCTCGTAGTTGACCGGCTTGAAGAAAAGTTAAATATAGCACCTACCCATCTAAAACAAACATCTCTTCTAAAGCCAGGCATTAAAGAACCATGAAAATTTGAATCCATGGGTACAAATACCATATGGCCCCATGGAGCCTTCAATGTAGGGCTCCTCAGGATTGTATTCCCCCTGCTATTTAACATCTACATGAACCAGCTGAGTGGGGTCATGCGGAGTTTTAGAGTATGTTGCCAGCGATATGCCAACGACACACAGCTCTTCTTCTCCTTTACATCTGCAGTTGTGGCAGTGGATGTGTTGGACCATTGTCTTGCCTCGATAATGGGCTGGATGAGAGCCAAAAACTAAAACTCAATCCAGATAAGATTGAGGCACTGTTAGTGGGTGGTTCTCTTGACTGGATGGATAGGAGGTTGCCTGATCTTGATGGGGTTACATTCCCTCTGAAGGAACAGATACACAGGCTAAGGCCACTTCTGCATCCATTGCTTTTCCAAGGCCTTTGGCTAATGAGCCAATCTATGGCCTTCTAAACTGTGTGTAGATTGTTGTTTTTTGTTTGTTACTACGGTATGTATTTTAGTGGTTTCATACTATCTGATATTGTAAACCACCCTGTGATCCTTGGGTGAAGGGCAGGTGCGGAGGGTGCATACAGGATTAGACAGAGAAGAAGGGGTAAGTCCTGCTGCATGGGCATAAGTCTATTTCACTCATGCTAGGATGCTGCTGGATACAACTCACAGTGAATAATTTTGTTCAAGTTCAGTATGTGAGAACATCTGTGTAAGATAAATCAAAGGTTGCAATGTGATTTTTAAACAGACTAAAAACCTGTCACTGGGAGACAAAGGAGAATGGGTTCATTAGTTCACTGGCTTTAATAAAATTAATATTTCTGTTTAAAACAAATATTTTTATTTTAAAAGCAGGTGATAAGTGAAGAAAACAACAACAGGGATATTGATACTACTCTCACTCTTGCATTATATGCAAGACATAGCTGCCTTAATATAAAGAAGGTAGTTGATCAAGGATCAATCCTAAAGACTTTCCACCAAACTGTCAATGCAGCTTTCTGTGTGTGTGTGTGTGTGTGTGTGTGTGCGCGCGCGCACACACACACACGCAAAAACACAGTACAAACCACAAGCAAACTTTCTCTCAGATGTCCAACTGTATAATACAGAAACAATTTAATTAAGCATACATATAATTAGGCTTACCTCTTTTCCTAGTTTTAAAACGCTGGCCTGATAGCGTTGGCTTTTGCTGCTTTTGATTATTCATAAAAGACACCCTATGGAAATAAACAAAATTTTCAAGATGTATCAGTTAAGCAGATGATCCCTAAGAGCTTGGGAAGACTTCAGTTAAGCATCTGCCAGCTATTGGCAACATCCTAAAAATGCATCTTAATGGTTTCCTATTTTATTTAAGTATTTTCTACTTTAATGTTTGGAAACATTAAGCGTTTACAAATCTTTTCCTATGTTTCAAAATACATAACAGACCTTGGGTTCTATGATGCCTAAATTGAGTAAATCTGGGCTGAGAGATTAGAAACATGATGTTTTTCTTCCTCCTTTTCCAACTTGAATAAGAATTCCCTTCTCCCTTTCCCAGTTGGTTGTTAGCACAGTTTTCCCTAAGATCTAAACTGAACCAACTACAGTATGGTTAGAACAAATCAAGCATTGCCTTCAAACCATGATCTGAATCTATGGTTTGAAGACCAAATACTTTGACTTCTGAGGCGAGTAGTTGATACTGGACCAGCAGATATCAACACATCAGAGCGCTGGGGCTGAGACCAAGAGACTGATACCTATCAAGGCCTATTAATGAACTTGGGGTCAAACTTAACTTGGAATCGGAGGACTTCCAACCTCATGATTTTTACCAGTGCTCTGCCTAAAACTAAGTAAGGCCATAATTAAGTCAGGACTAGCTCCTTGACAAAGCGTTCTCTTGTGGGCCCTTTCCTATGTCAGTGGGCTCCAAGCACTGCTGGGTAATTGGTGCAGCAATATTTTTATTTCAGTGCAATACCCCACAGCAACACTAGGCTAGGGGCACTGTGATAGATTTTAAGCTGGTTAGATCCAGTCGCCTGACACTGACTGCAGTGAGATGAATCATAAGATGAAAGTATCAAGATAGCCAAGGGGTACATGGCTATGCCCTCACACCTCGACTTCATAATTATATGTAAAAAGAGAGGCTGTCAGTCCAAACATATTAATTGTATGTATAGAATCCAGCCTTAACACAAAAAAACAAAAGCAAGAACTGCATTTAAGGCTTCAAGGGAAAAGGGAGGGGTTGGGGGGGCAGGCGGAGCAGCAAGAGTATCACAATGTTTAAAGCCCTGTTCTTGAATTCATTCCAGATTAAACTGTAAACAAGAACGAGAGGAGTATTTTAAAGGGGTATTTGTGGTACTCCGTATACCCCAACAAGGCTGTAGTCCTATGACCACTTCCTTGGAACTAACTGCACCTGAACAAAACGGGATGATTCTGAGCAGGTGTGCTTAGGATTACAATACCTGCTCTTCCAAAAAATCATAGCTGTCTAAAAAACACAAGGCACGGCCAACATTCCTCCGGCATGTTTCTAGGTATTGGGGTGTGAATGAAGTTTTGGGGATGGGCCAAAATTTCTCCTGAATGCATTCCGGGAGCATATAGCATAACCAGAGTGAAACCAGCTATCCTCTTTCACGTTTGTGGGGTGGCAGGGCTTGGATTTTGAGGGGACCAAACTTACCAACCCCATGGCTACTGCTTAGCTAGGGGGAACCCCCCCCCCCGTGTGCCTTGGAATAATGTTACATCAGGACAGAGTATCAATTCAGGGTGCCCAGGGAGAAGAAGGAAAGTAACTTAAGATGCCCTTCACGCTTTTGCAAAAAATGGGGGGGGGGGGGAGAGAGAGATGCAAAAAGCAGTTTTATCCACAGGGCTCATTTCACCCATCCTTGTGGTATTTAAAACTCCTCCTTTCCCCACTATGGTCTCTCACGAGCACATACAGATTTTCATCTCGCACCGAAGCAAAAAGGCTGAGAAATTCTGACACTCAAGGCAGTAGAAACATGAGATGATTGGACCCTACTGAACTTGAAGCATGGGAACCCCCAACAAAAAAAATTATAATTTGGCAAAATATTTGGACTTCATGTATTTGTACAATTTGGAATATTCAATGTGATGTGATTGGATCGTTAAAATGGAAAACTTAATAAAAATTATTATTAAAAAAAAGAGAAATTCTTTTCAAAATGCAATCGCCAAACGTTGAGTCCCCTCCTCCTCCTTCCCCACTCAGCCCCGGGAGGTGTCTCCACCCTTCAACCCCCTCAGGAAAGACACCCCCCATCTACAAACACGGGTAGGCCGTGTGTACGTATTTTTTGTGTAGTTAGGGGGGGGGGTTGCCCAGCCTCGTGCCGCTGCCTGGGCCGGAAACGGGCCTTTTCCCGGAAGGCTCTTCCCTCAGCCGACCCGAGGCGCCCTCCTCCTTCCCTCCCTCACGGCCTACCCACCGAGCCCTCCGGGCGGAGGCGGCCGCTGCAGGAGCTGGAAGCGATGGCCCCGGAAAGGAAGGGAAGGGGGAAGTCTCCCGCTAGCGCCGCCGCCCCGGCTAGGCTTTGAGTCCCGCGCTGCTGCCTGCCCCTCCCGGCCGCCGCCGCCACAGCCGCGTCCCCTCCCTCCCTCAGCGGCGTCACTGCCCAACAGAGGCCGCCGCTTTGTTACCCGCCAGGCCGGGCCGGGCCAGAGGGCGCGGGCGAGTGAAGGGAAAGGAGGGGGGAGGAGGAGGGGAGAAGGAGGCCCAGCAACCGGCCTTGCCAGCGCGGCCGTTACGGGCCAGGCTCGCGCCGCCGCGCTCCCCGCCCAATCAGCGCCCGCCTGGCCGCGTTCTCTCCCCACCCCACCCCGCGAGCTATCAATCCCGCCGCGCGCCTCGGGCCTCACCGACTTTTAAGGCAGGAAAGGAACGTCCAAGGAGCACGAGCTTGACTAAGCGGCGCGACGGAGGACGGAGAAGGCGGGCGGTCTGAAGCGGCTTCAAGTCTCCACCCCTTTTCCTCCTCTTCTACTCCCCCCTCCCCACACAACCTCGCCCGAGAGGAGAGGAAACCACGCGAGAACACGCGGGTGACGGGCAGGAGGGAGGCGAGGCTTGCTGGGAAGGAACTATTATTCACAGCCGTCACACAGTGGGAGGGGGGGAGAGGAGAGAAGTGTGTCGTGCTGAGGGTCGAGTGTGTGACGCCGGTTGGGCCTAAAGGGTTTTTTTTTATTGTGGGGGGTTGGTTATTTCCTCATACAGAGAGGGAGTTCAAGTTAAAAATGAAGCAAGTGTGTTTGTTTAACCCTACCCCCGTTTATTTCGGAAATGGGCTCGTCCAGCTCGCCCACTCCCCAACTACGTCACGCAGCAATGGGCTGCGTTCCTTTGGGCGGGGTTTGAAACGAGATTCTGCTCTCCGCTTCCACCTCCCCTCCCTAAGTAGACGCGTCCAGGTTCGTCTTTTTCCGGGAATGGCCCGAGATACTTCGTGGCGCAATCCATTGAGCCGTAATAGGGGGAGCTCAGGTGGTTATCACGGTAGGAGGAAGCAGCCCAGACTTTCTGGTTTGCTTTTGAAGTTTCGTCTGTCTCGCAACAATGAGAGCTTGCAAAATAAATAAATGGTGCTTATGACTTTTATTGTTTCCGCGTTTCTATATGTATGGTCTACTTGAGATTCCTGCATTGCAGGGGGGGGAGGGGTTGGACTAGATGACACTGGGTACCCCTTCCAACTCTACAATTCTGTAATTTGGTGGTAGCGGTTTCCATCAGCCAAAGGAAAAAAGGGGAGGGGAAAATATGCAAAGGTTCATTTGCTTTTAAACGCAGTCGGGTTTTCTAGTGCGAGGAAATTGTAAATTTAATAATAATAATAATAATAATAATAATAATAATAATAATAATAATAATATTTATACCCCGCCCATCTGGCTGAGTTTCCCCAGCCACTCTGGGCAGCTTCCAATCAAGTGTTAAAAACAATACAGCATTAAATATTAAAAACTTCCCTAAACAGGGCTGCCTGATGACGCTTCCGGCACTGTCCATCATCATCATATTAATTATTCCCGTGTTGCAGGTGGGGTGCAGGATTCGAGACAGATCACTCATGCCTTCATTACAGGGGCTGGAGCCGAAATTGAGTTACAACAACCCTGCTCTGTACTCAGGTGGTGTCATCCTTACGATTGGCACACCAGCCAATGGCCTGGCCAAGTTGTGTCAAACTGAAATGCATTATTACTTGATCGTGGCAAGGTATCTCATGTTCTGAGAATGCTGCTGTGTAGGGCGAGTGGGGGGTTAATGCTTTGCTTTGCTATCGCTTTTATTGTTTTTAAAAATCTTGTGCTTTTATGTTGTGAACTGCCCTAAGATATACGGATGATGGGCAGTATGCTAATCAATTAATTAATTGCATAATAGGTGGCAGCTTATCTTTTTTGTTTCATTATGGTATCACTTGTCAGTGAGAGTGAGATCTGCTTGTGCCCTAGGCCTGCAACATTCGGGAGAAAACCGTGCGGGTGAATCTCATACACTTAGCCTAGCCTGACTCTTGAGTGCTGTGAGGGAAAAATTAAAAACCTGGGGTGTGTGTGGAGGTGAGGAGAGCTTATGTAGGCTGCTCTGGACTCCTTGGGGAGACAGCAAAATACAAAAATGAAATAAGTAATTCATTGTGACTCATACAGTTTCATAATAACAATTTTTAATTAGCATATGTGTCAGATCTCTTGAAAACAATAGTTCTCAAATCATCATGTGAGCAAAGGTGATCATCATCAGGATAATAAATGATTAAAGTTAATGCTTTAAAAGTACTTGGCCATTATTTTACCAGCTAACTGCTTCCCTTTTTATGGGTCTGATACACCCCTCCCCCCGGTATGTTCAGGTTGAAGAACAGACCAGTGGCTTATGACAGCCTTGCAATGTAGTCCAGAGTTGTTCCTATTTTGCAAGTAAAATTTGCCCACCACCACAGCACACCTTGGCAACACGTGGTCACTTTCTGCTGATGACAGTTTCCAGTTTCCTCAACTATGCTATGTGGGTCTACTCTGAGTAAAGGTTAATTGAATACCAAGTCTGGGCAAGTTCCAGGAGAAGGTCTGCTTAACTGGCAAGGGACAGAATGTATAAGCCAAAGGAGTACTTCAGCACTCTCCCCTGTGCCCTAACATTTACTAAATGATTCTTCCTACACCCACATGATCCTCAAAGCCCAAACCAACAATATCACCCCTCTCTAACTCCTCTGAATAAAAGCTGAGGTGTATCTGTGTGCCTGGTAGGCAGCCACCTAATTACAGCATTTTATATGCCTACAGTTACAGATGTAGATGTCAATAGCCATTACAATACAATATGAACACATATAACAGAAGTAGATATACAGGTGCTAATTCTCACAGTTTGGAATTAAATTTTCTTATCCCTTATACGACGTCTATGCTTGATTATACACCTGCTGAAATTCACAGATTTGTTTTCGTACATCAATATAATTTTTAAAAATCTTGCACAGCTGAAATTAATATCATTGTCCTTCTTGCGTGTGATTAGACTGCGACTGCTCTTCTGATGAGGAAGAACATACAAAAGTGGAAAACCTTGGCAGAAAACCAAGGACGTTAGTCTACTTCAATAGCCCATGGTTTATAGGTCCCTGGCTTGTCCTTTGGAATCTAAAAATGAGAGAGAAACAGAAGGGCTATTCTTATGTGCAATTTCATATTAGGAAATAAAAGAAAATCAACCAATATAAAACTTGTTTTAATGAGAGGAAAGCTACTGTGCATTGAAACGTGAGATACGAGTTTATATCACTCTGTGATATATATCACTCTTCAGCCATTGAATCACTGTAGTATAGTTTTTTTCCTCTCTAACAGAACTTTTTTAGACATCACTTTGCAAGTGTCCATACCTGCGTGCTATAAAGGCAGCACGAACAGATATTATTATTTATTATTTATTGAACTTGTTAATCACTTTATCTTGCTCAGGGCAACCCAAAGCAACTTACAACTGTGAAATCATTCACACACACATACAGGGGGGTGTCTTCTGGCTAGGTGTACGTTAGTTTATTTGCCCCCATACCTTTCAATACCCCATTATACTTCTTTCTCCCCTCCTGTGAATTTATTGATATACTGGAAGCCCAACAGCAAAGGATACCCAGAGGCTTCCTCCATTGTGCAATGTTGTTGTTTAGTTGTTTAGTCGTGTCCGACTCTTCATGACCCCATGGACCAGAGCACGCCAGGCACTCCTGTCTTCCACTGCCTCCCGCAGTTTGCTCAAACCCATGCTGGTAGCTTCGAGAACACTGTCTAATCATCTCGTTCTCTGTCGTCCCCTTCTCCTTGTGCCCTCCATCTTTCCCAACATCAGGGTCTTTTCCAGGGAGTCTTCTCTTCTCATGGGGTGGCCAAAGTATTGGAGCCTCAACTTCAGGATCTGTCCTTCCAGTGAGCACTCGGGGCTGATTTCCTTCAGAATGGAGAGGTTTGATCTTCTTGCAGTCCATGGGACTCTCAGGAATCTACTCCAGCACCATAATTCAAAAGCATCAATTCTTGTGCAATGTAGTCAGCTTCATAACTGCATATTTATTTTCTTGTGGTGAGGCACTCTGAATATGCTCAGAGCCTGTCTGCTCTGGCACCAGGCACACAGGAAACACCACACAATTTCATTTACTGAATGAGGCATGGTTGGGGGAGAGCACCGTTCTGACTTTTGCCTCAGCAGCAAAGTGTTTTGGAGTGGCCTTGAGGGGGGGCCATTAGAAGCAGGAGGGGAGACACTTCCTGCAATGCCTTTTTTCAAACCAGAGATCATATACCGTATCTCCATTACTATGAGGTATAAAAAATGATTTTAAAAAAATCTTTTAAACTGTTATGCATATTAAGGACCAAACCTGTACATACCTATACAAACTCAGAACAGAAGTACAGTAAATCTCAGTGAGTTCTATGGGGCTCACTCCCAGGAAATTAGCTACAGGTTTACAACCTTGATGTCAAATATTTCCAAGAGCAGCCTTTGAAAGTAATTTTGCAATTATAGTTTTCTGACACACCCCTCCCCGCCTTCCCTATTGAAAATGATAAGTAATAATAATTATTCTTATTATATAGTATAATATGGCGCAAAATCTTGAGTGGCTGGACCTGACTGTTCTTGTGCAACATCTTGGGCTCTGGAAGCAACTAAGGTGAAGGGTATGATAGGAATTTTGAGGTCTTAGATATATGGAAATGTTCATAAATGTACTAACCAAGCACGTACACAGATCAGCACAGGAAGACCGACCTGGAACCATTTTGATTCCTAAACTGAGCAAATGTTTTCTCTGCAAGGTCAAAGTGGGAAAGCTCCCCATTGTCTCTTTCCTCACAAATCCTGTCTTAAGGGCACATTTCAGGTATGAATAGGGTGTGAGCCTGTGACATGGCCTAGGAACTAAGTATTTATCATTACAAAAGACTGGCCAGGCTACCCAGGCAATCCAATCAAGTAACCTGCCAGACAGGAGATAAACAAGGACAGGAGAAAAACAACATTCAAATTTCTGTTTTAAGATCGCCTTTTCTGTGATATGGTATGATGTATCTGAGGGTTGGGACGCAGGTGGCGCTGTGGGTTAAAGCCTCAGCGCCTAGGACTTGCCGATTGAAAGGTCGGCGGTTCGAATCCCTGCGGCGGGGTGCGCTCCCGCTGCTCGGTCCCAGCGCCTGCCAACCTAGCAGTTCAAAAGCACCTCCGGGTGCAAGTAGATAAATAGGGACCGCTTACCAGCGGGAAGGTAAACGGTGTTTCCGTGTGCAGCTCTGGCTCGCCAGATGCAGCTTTGTCACGCTGGCCACGTGACCCGGAAGTGTCTCCGGACAGCGCTGGCCCCTGGCCTCTTAAGTGAGATGGGCGCACAACCCTAGAGTCTGTCAAGACTGGCCCGTACGGGCAGGGGTACCTTTACCTTTACCTATCTGAGGGTTGGTCTTAGGTTACACGCCTTCTGTGATGTATGTATGATGTTTCTGGGGGTGGTCTTGATCTACAGGGTGGCAATTTCAATAGTCTTTATAAGGCCTTGCAGGCCATTGTTCTGGGTCCTCTTCCTCTCCTGCGTGTGAGGGGAGCACCCTGTTGCAACAGATCAATAAAGATCAAGCTTACTAGCTGCTTTGCTTCTCAATATTCTCTTTTGCCTCTGTTATCTTCTCCTACCAATAGGGAACCTATGTAAGGACTCTATATGGGCTCTTGGATACCCCATAAGGGAAAAGGGCAATTTTTGTTTACAACAAGGGCAAGGGAAGGATTCTGGTCATATCCCAGGACTGAAGTTTGTATCTTTTGGAGCAGGACTCTAACTTACAATACTGCTCCCTAGTGCTTTATTTAGCGCCTTTCAAGTACAGTATTTTTCGCACCATGGGACGCACTTTTTCTCTCCTAAAAAGCAAGGGAAAATGTGTGTGCGCCCTATGGAGCGAATGCAGGGGGGAGGCAGTCGGGAAAAGCCCCCAAGAGCCGCACACAAGCTCCGTGTGCTCTTGCGGGCTTTTCCCCAGGAGGGAGAAGGGACTGACTGGCTGCATCAGTTGCTTCTCCCACCTCCCAGGAAAGCCAGAAGAAGCCGTGCAGCCCTTTTAAAGTGTGCGCAGCTTCTGCCGGTTTTGCAAAAGGTGAGGGAATCCCCCCACCTCCCAGAAAAGCCAGGAAAGCCCTCCGGCAAGGAGAGGCTGCACGGGGCTATGGATTCCTTAGCCCCACGCAGCCTCTCCCGGGAGGGAGAGGATGCACGGGGCTAAAGGGGAAGCCAAAACAGCGAGCGGGATCCATCCTGCTCGCTGTCTTGGCTTGTGCCATAGCCGCGCGCAACCCCTCCGGCAAGGAGAGGTTGTGCGCAGCCTGTACGCTGCTCTTTGGGGCTGGGGGGAAAATATTTTTTTTCTTGATTTCCCCCCCTAAAAACTGGGTGCACCCTATGGTCCAGTGCGCCCTATGGTGTGAAAAATACGGTATTTGAATCACTTACTGTCTGATTGTTGTGGGACTCTGGATATTCCAAAGGGGCCACAGGTGAAAAATGTATAAATGGGGGGTCACAGTACGAGGCTAGGAGGCCACAAATAAATAGGGGGCCACAAAGGGAAGTGAGCAATGAAGTTGGGGGGAAATCTTTTTTTTTTTAAATCAAAAAATACTGACTGACTGGCTATCTGCTTGGCCAATCACAAGCAGATAAGAGGGCAGCTCACCAGGGCCTAGTGCTCCTTTTTGTCCTGCTTTTTCTGTAGCGCCTCAATCCAGAACTCCCAGGTCAGGTACGGGTGGAGGTGAGGTTGCAATGGGTAGGCCTGAGCGAGCCACAGCTACTTGTTGCTACTGCCTGGTCTGGGCCCGGTGGCAGTCTGGACCTGACTCTGTAAAGCGCAGCATGCAATCCACTCCAGCACCTAGTGGATCGGGGCATTTGGATGTTGCTGAGGGGCTGGGCTCTGCAAGGCTTGGGGTGAAATCCACTCCAGCGCTGAGCTGAGTGGGGTCATCTGGTGCTGCTGACTTGCATCTAGTAAATAACTAAGTGTCTACTCATAAGAAAGCTGCACTGATTTCAGTGGGCCTTACTCCCAGGTAAGTGTGCGTGGGACTATGTTGTTGTTGTTTAGTCGTTTAGTCGTGTCCGACTCTTCGTGACCCCATGGACCAGAGAACGCCAGGCACCTCTGTCCTCCACTGCCTCCCGCATTTGCTCAAACTCATGCTGGTAACCTCGAAAACACTATCCAACCATCTCGTCCTCTGCCGTCCCCTTCTCCTTGTGCCCTCCATCTTTCCCAACATCAGGGTCTTCTCCAGGGAGTCTTCTCTTCTCATGAGGTGGCCAAAGTACTGGAGCCTCAGCTTCACAATCTGTCCTTCCAGTGAGCACTCAGGGTTGATTTCCTTCAGTATGGAGAGGTTTGATCTTCTTGCAGTCCATGGGACTCTCAAGAGTCTCCTCCAGCACCATAATTCAAAAGCATCAATTCTTCGGCGATCAGCCTTCTTTATGGTCCAGCTCTCACTTCCATACATCACTACTGGGAAAACCATAGCTTTAACTATACGAACCTTTGTTGGCAAGGTGATGTCTCTACTTCTCAAGATGCTGTCTAGGCCTGTCATTGCCCTTCTCCCAAGAAGCAGGCGTCTTTTAATTTCATGGCTGCTGTCACCATCTGCAGTGATCATTGAGCCCAAGAAAGTAAAATCTCTCACTACCTCCATTTCTTCCCCTTCTATTTGCCAGGAGGTGATGGGACCAGTGGCCATGATCTTCGTTTTTTTGATGTTGAGCTTCAGGCCATATTTTGCGCTCTCCTCTTTCACCCTCATTAAAAGGTTCTTTAATTCCTCCTCACTTTCTGCCATCAAGGTTGTGTCATCTGCATATCTGAGGTTGTTGATATTTCTTCCGGCAATCTTGATTCCGGCTAGGGATTCATCCAGCCCAGCCTTTCGCATGATGAATTCTGCATATAAGTTAAATAAGCAGGGAGACAAAATACAGCCTTGTCGTACTCCTTTCCCAATTTTGAACCAATCAGTTGTTCCATATCCAGTTCTAACTGTAGCTTCTTGTCCCACATAGAGATTTCTCAGGAGACAGATGAGGTGATCTGGCACTCCCATTTCTTTAAGAACTTGCCATAGTTTGCCGTGGTCGACACAGTCAAAAGCTTTTGCATAGTCAATGAAGCAGAAGTAGATGTCTTTCTGGAACTCTCTAGCTTTCTCCATAATCCAGCGCATGTTTGCAATTTGGTCTCTGGTTCCTCTGCCTCTTCTAAATCCAGCTTGCACTTCTGGGAGTTCTCGGTCCACATACTGCTTGAGCCTTCCTTGTAGAATTTTAAGCATAACCTTGCTAGCATGTGAAATGAGTGCAATTGTGCGGTAGTTGGAGCATTCTTTGGCACTGCCCTTCTTTGGGATTGGGATGTAGACTGATCTTCTCCAATCCTCTGGCCACTGCTGAGTTTTCCAAACTTGCTGGCATATTGAGTGTAGCACCTTAACAGCATCATCTTTTAAAATTTTAAATAGTTCAGCTGGAATGCCATCACTTCCACTGGCCTTGTTATTTGCAGTGCTTTCTAAGGCCCATTTGACTTCACTTTCCAGGATGTCTGGCTCAAGGTCAGCAACCACACTACCTGGGGTATACGAGACATCCATTTCTTTCTGGTATAATTCCTCTGTGTATTCTTGCCACCTCTTCTTGATGTCTTCTGCTTCTGTTAGGTCCTTTCCACTTTTGTCCTTTATTGTGGAAATCTTTGTACGAAATGTTCCTTTCATATCTCCAATTTTCTTGAACAGATCTCTGGTTCTTCCCATTCTATTGCTTTCCTCTATTTCTTTGCATTGCTCGTTTAAGAAGGTCTTCTTGTCTCTCCTTGCTATTCTTTGGAAATCTGCATTCAATTTCCTGTATCTTTCACCATCTCCCTCGCATTTTGCTTGCCTTCTCTCCCCCGCTATTTGTAAGGCCTCATTGGACAGCCACTTTGCTTTCTTGCATTTCCTTTTCATTGGGATGGTTTTCGTTGCTGCCTCCTGTATAATGTTACGAGCCTCCATCCATAGTTCTTCAGGCATTCTGTCCACCAAATCTAAATCCTTAAACCTGTTCCTCACTTCCACTGTGTATTCATAAGGGATTTGACTTAGATTGTATCTTACCGGCCCAGTGGTTTTTCCTACTTTCTTCAGTTTAAGCTTGAATTTTGCTATAAGAAGCTGATGATCTGAGCCACAGTCAGCTCCAGGTCTTGTTTTTGCTGACTGTATAGAGCTTCTCCATCTTTGGCTGCAGAGAATATAATCAATCTGATTTCGATGCTGCCCATCTGGTGATGTCCATGTGTAGAGTCGTCTCTTGTGTTGCTGGAAAAGCGTGTTTGTGATGACCAGCTTGTTCTCTTGACAGAACTCTATTAGCCTTTGCCCTGCTTCGTTTTGATCTCCAAGGCCAAACTTGCCAGTTGTTCCTTTTATCTCTTGACTCCCTACTTTAGCATTCCAATCCCCTATAATGAGAAGAACATCCTTATTTGGTGTCACTTCTATAAGGTCTTGTAAGTCTTCATAGAATTGGTCAATTTCAGTTTCTTCAGCACAAGTAGTTGGTGCATAAAATTGGATTACTGTGATGTTAAAAGGTCTGCCTTGGATTCGTATCGAGATCATTCTATCATTTTTGAGATTGCATCCCAGTACAGCTTTCACCACTCTTTTGTTGACTATGAGGGCCACTCCATTTCTTTTATGGGTTTCTTGCCCACAGTAGTAGATATGATGGTCATCCGAACTGAATTCACCCATTCCCGTCCATTTTAGTTCACTGATGCCCAGGATGTCAATATTTATTCTTGCCATCTCATTTTTGACCACCTCCAACTTACCCAGGTTCATGGTTCTTACATTCCAGGTTCCTATGCAATATTTTTCTTTACAGCATTGGACTTTCCTTTCGCTTCCAGGCATATCCGCAACTGAGCGTCCTTTCGGCTTTGGCCCAGCCGCTTCATCAGCTCTGGATCTACTTGTACTTGCCCTCCGCTCTTCCCCAGTAGCATGTTGGACGCCTTCCGACCTGAGGGGCTCATCTTCCAGCGTCATATCTTTTATATGCCTGTTGTCTTTGTCCATGGAGTTTTCTTGGCAGGGATACTGGAGTGGCTTGCCGGTTCCTCCTCCAGGTGGATCACGTTTGGTCAAAACTCTCCACTATGACCTGTTCATCTTGGGTGCCCTGCTCGGCATAGTTCATAGCTTCTCTGAGTTCTTCAAGCCCCTTCGCCACGGCAAGGCAGTGATCCATGAAGGGGTAAAAAAATAAGAAGAGTTTGGATTTGATATCCCGCCTTTCACTCCCCTTCAGGAGTCTCAAAGCGGCTAACAACCTCCTTTCCCTTCCTCCCCCTCAACAAACACTCTGTGAGGTGAGTGGGGCTGAAAGACTTCAAAGAAGTGTGACTGGCCCAAGGTCACCCAGCAGCTGCATGTGGAGGAGCGGAGACGCGAACCCGGCTCCCCAGATTATGTGACTGCCGCTCTTAACCACTACACCACACTGGCTCTCCACACTGGCAAAAGTAAAAACACCATATTAAACAAAATTAAGTCAACACATCACAATGAGTAAAAAAGAAAAGAAAAAAAAGAAGGAAAAAGAAGAACAGGAAAATACAAACAATTGAAAAACACAGCAACTCTTCCCATAACTTATCTTTCATTAGCTTGTTTCCTTGACCTCCTCACACCTCCCTTTTTTGTATTCTAGTTCGGTTAGCTATTTCAGCAAATCCTTCCCATCTTTTCCAATTTTTGTCCTGTAATTTATCTTAATATTAATGTAACTTTACTTTCCCTCCTTTCACCAATTAACAGTCTGTTTTTTCCTAAACCTTTGTAACATTTCTGCTAAAACCACATAAATTAGTTCCAACATCATTCTAACATTGGGACTATAGTGTTCTATCTAGGCAACCAGGGCTCCTCCGAATGACAAGAACTTTTTGCACCAGGTCAGTGAGGACCACTTGCTTTTTAAAATTTTCCCATATACAGTATACAGAACTCCCTGTGCGCCTTTTGGACTGCATCTAATAGGTTTTTTCCTTTGCGTCAACTGGGTTAAATAAGTGTTGTTTACTTTTTTATAATGCATGGAAGATGGATCTCCCTCGGGAGGTTCTGGACTCTCCTTCCTTGGGGGTTTCTAAGCAGAGGTGACAAACCTAGACAGCATCTTGAAAAGTAGAGACATCACCTTGCCAACAAAGGTCCATATAGTTAAAGCTATGGTTTTCCCAGTACTGATGTATGGAAGTGAAAGCTGGACCATAAAGAAGGCTGATCGCCGAAGAATTGATGCTTTTGAATTCGGGTGTTGGAGGAGACTCTTGAGAGTCCCATGGACTGCAAGAAGATCAAACCTCTCCATTCTTAAGGAAATCAGCCCTGAGTGCTCACTGGAAGGACAGATCCTGAAGCTGAGGCTCCAAGACTTTGGCCACCTCATGAGAAGAGAAGACTCCCTGGAAAAGACCCTGATGTTGGGAAAGATGGAGGGCACAAGGAGAAGGAGACGGCAGAGGACGAGATGGTTGGATAGTGTTCGCGAAGCTACAAGCATGAGTTTGACCAAACTGCGGGAGGCAGTGGAAGACAGAAGTGCCTGGTGTGCTCTGGTCCATGGGGTCACGAAGAGTCGGACACAACTAAACGACTAAACAACAACAACAACTTTTTTATAATACATGGAAGATGGATCTCCCTCGGGAGGTTCTGGACTCTCCTTCCTTGGGGGTTTCTAAGCAGAGGTTGGGTGACCATCTGTCATGGATGCTTTAGCTGAGTTTTCCACATTGCAGGGGGTTGCACTAGAAAGGCGACCTTCTGCGTCTTCCAGCTCTATGATTACATGATTCTATGTTTTTCTGCTTCAACAATATTTCATTATGTTCCTATCGTTTTATGTAATTGTATTTTGTATAAATTATAAAAAATATAAATAAAATATGTTCTATTTACAAACAAAACATTTAAATAGCTACCTTTTTACTGGTACAATGGGGGCAGGGCATGAACATAGCTAGGATTTTTGTTAGGGGGGCAGGCTTTTGTTAGGTGTTATAGGAATTCTAAGGTCTCATGTATATAAACCATATGTTCATAAATCTACAAGGCAAACACATACATAGAAGTATATAAACCACGTGTCTGAAATAGTGCAGGAGAGCAATCCTGAAGCCATTTTGACTCTCCCAAATTGACCTCAAATATTTCTCTGCAGTGAGGAAGGAAATGGGAAAGCCTCCCCATTGTCTCTTTGCTCAAATCCTGTCTTAAGGGCGTATTTGAGTATGAATAGGGTGAGCCTGTGACGTGGATTCAGGAACTAAGTATTTACCATCACAAAAGAATGCCCAGGCTGCCCAAGTAGAGGAATTGGTGGCCATTATCAGGTATCTTGACAAACAGGAATTTTGTTGGAGACTGCCTCCTTCTGTGATGTATGTATGATTTTTTTTGGGGGGGGGGTCTCTGGCTACAGGGTGGGCAACTTCAAAAGTCTATATAAGGGCTTGCACACCATTGTTTTGGGCCTCTCCTGCCTCTTGAGTGTGGTAGTGAGCACCCTGCTGCAACAGATCAATAAAGATCAGGCTTACTAGCTGCTTTGCTTCTCAATATTCTCTGGTTGGCCTCTGTTATTTTCTCCTACTGATAGAGAACCTGCTTAAGGACTCTATACGGGCTCTTAGATACCCCGTTAGGGAAAGGGAGCAGTGTTTTCTTATAACATAGGGGAGGCAGAACCTCAGATTTGTATTGATTTTTACTTATTTGGGGGGCAGCTGCCCCCCCCCCCAGCTACGCCCACTAGACTAGATGGTCCTCCAGCCATTTTATCCTAGGTTCTCTGCTCTGCTGAGTCATACTGGACCCCTCAGTTCTCTACCTCAGTTTTCTGTGTCTTGCTGATGCCAACAGGAAGAAAGCACAAAATGAATGGAATATAAGGTGGTGGTGATGTTTTTAAGGAAGTATTTACCATCTCTGTAAAGTCATCAACACAGGCCATGCGAATCCTTTCTATGTTCAGTGGACTGTCCATTGTGAAAACACGGTGCAAACCTCTTTCCTTCCGGGCAGCAGCCACTGCATCCCGAATAGCAAAAAACACAGAGCATGCTTGGAATACTCCAGCTTCACCTACACCCTGTAGGAAGATGAAGACAACCAACGATGGAACACAAAGATAAGGGAAGATCCATAAAGTTTAGACCAGGGATCAGCAAACTTTTTCAGCAGGAGGCCGGTCCACTGTCCCTCAGACCTTGTGGGGGGCCGGACTATATTTTGAAAAAAAAATATGAACGAATTCCTATGCCCCACAAATAACCCAGAGATGCATTTTAAATAAAAGCACACATTTTACCCATGTAAAAACACCAGGCAGGCCCCACAAATAAGCCAGAGATGCATTTTAAATAAAAGGACACATTCTACTCATGTAAAAACACACTGATTGCCGGACCGTCCACGGGCCAGATTGAGAAGGTGATTGGGCCGCAACCGGCCCACAGGCCTTAGGTTGCCACCCCTGGTTTAGACGATATTTTTTTCCAATCACCAGTTGATAGTTAGTCACCTTGTTCTGGATGGGCATGCAAGCTCTGTCTCACAAATGGTTGCAAGGTGTCACCACCACACCTCAGCTAAAACTCAATTAAAAAACTTTTAAATAAATTGTTCTGCATAATCCCATTAAAATTAAGAGTGCAAATCTGAGTTTGGCAGATTGCAGACAATGTGTCCAGACAGGCAAAGTATCCACTTAAGATATTTAGGCATTAACTGGAATGGGGAAACATAAGAAGCTAAACTGGCAATAAAATATCAGAAAATGGCTTTAAAAGCCTTCCTTTGTTTCTAGAGATAACCATCTCTAGAGCATCTGCTTTGAGATGAATGCTTTAACTGAGCCTCCTGGAGATTCATTGCAATAGTAACTAATCTGTACCAAACACCCTCTTACGTATTCTCCATCACCACACTTTTAATTTGTTTACCTTGGAGGAGTAGATTGCAATTGGGTTTCTTGAGTTTGGCAAGAGGTAGATTCTAAACTGCTCTGGGACATCACAGACAGCAGGAATTTTATATGTGTCTGGACCTAGTGTGTACTGCTGTCCTTCTGGAGAGAAGTATATTTCTTCCATCGTGTAAAGTCCAAGTCCTTGCATAAAACCACCTTCAATCTGACAGAATAAAAATGCATAAATTCTGATTTTCATTTTAAATAGATTGTGATTTGCTCAAAGTATTTACTGTTTTCCCTGTGCAGCCACGAGGGCTGGGAATTTGCTCTGACACTCCTCTGTGTTCAGTGCTGCAGTTCCAGACATGCTGATTGCTAAACCCCTTAATAAAAATGCAATAAAAATGAATTGGGGAATGGTTGGGGTGGGGAAAGGTAACTGCCTGTTTTCAAGGAAGTTGTCGGGGCTTTCATTCTGCAGGGTGGATATACTGTGCGATCGGTGAAAGAGGAAGTCCCTTTTAGTATATAGGACTGCTTCAGTGGCAGCAAAAACAAGTATATTTGTCAGCTATAAAGCTGGTGTAAATTTATTCATAAAATACTGTATAATGTAGGCAGATCACTTGCTAATGGAGAAATGGCTACTGAATGATAGTTCCAATATGAAAGACATTTCATTTATACCCTTGGCTGTGGTGCCCTTTCAAGCCCCCTCTCTGCATATTACTTTTCCTTGAATCAGATGCACTATGCACAAGGGAGTACCAAATCAGTACACTTTGCAGAAGGACTGCCCACCAAACTTATTCATGAAAGGCTGTTTCCCTGGCCAGCAAGCAGCAAGGCTTCCTATCCATCCATTAGATGCAGGTGGAAAATTGCACTTTTGGCACTGAATCAAGGCTTACAGGAAGAAGCACTCTAAGAATAAAATGCAACAGGGCATTTATTTATTTTTTTAACCATTCAGAAAGGCCCCGATCTATTTGCTTACAGCTAGTATAAAGTATAAGTTCAAAGCTCTTGGTACATGCCTGTCCTATGTCAACAGCTGGATTGATGCTGAAGCAGGCATCCATGACAATGTCCGTTCGGATGTTCTGTTGGACAAATAAGCTGTTGTCAGCACATTATCTTTTTATAAAGCCTTAATAAAAAATAGAATATAAAGGACACCCAACCTGAAAGTACAATAACCATGAACACAATATCAGGGGCCTCAAAATTTAATTTCTAGCACATCAGAACATTTCTGAAGCCCTGAGCCCTGACTCGCCCTTTTGAACTTATGCTTGCAGAAGTCCCTGAATATGAGCATCAGATGATTCCCCCCACTGACCAGAACAAGGAATAATAATAATAATAATAATAATAATAATAATAATAATAATAATAATTTTATTTATACCCCGCCCTCCCAGCCAAGGCCGGGCTTAGGGCGGCTAACAAGCAATAATAAAAACAAGTTGAATGAATACAACTTAAAAACAAGATTAAAATACAACAATTAAAATAATGAAAGATTAAAATATTAAAATGCAGCCTCATCACAGGAGGAGAAAGGAAAAAGGAAAAAGAAAGAGGGGGAGGGAATCAAATTGGCTCCAAGCCAAAGGCCAAGCGGAACAACTCTGTCTTACAAGCCCTGTGGAAAGAAATCAGATCCTGCAGGGCCCTGGTCTCATGAGGCAGAGCGTTCCACCAGGCCAGTGTAGAAAAGGCCCTGGCTCTGGTTGAAGCTAATCTAACTTCCTTAGGGCCCAGGACCACTAGGGTGTTGCTATTTATGGACCCTGAGGCTCTCCGTGGGGCATACCGGGAGAGGCGGTCCCGTAGGTACGAGGGTCCTAGGAAGAGGGATGGAAACCAGAAACCTGACATTTTGATGTTCGGCCTCTCTCTTGCATTTGGAAAACTTGGGGTTTACTGTTGTGCCCCAGATAGTCCAGGGTTCCGACAAAGGAAGAATCCTATTCCAAGCATTATCTTGTAGGGAGAGGCCATACTCTAGTGCAGCCAATGGTCTGTCTACACTAGAACATATGAAGCTGTCTTATAAAGTTCATCCAACTAGCCCAGTACTAAATACTTTCACTGGCAGCAGCTCTCCAGACAATCTGCTACCTGATCCTTTCAACTGGACATTATAAGGATTAAATCTGGGACCTTATGCAAATAAGGGGTTGTTCCCATTGAGTTATGTCCTCCTCCAAAAAACATGGCTGTGATGACAGGGCCTGGTTCCAGATACAGTTTGTAATACTACCAAGGCACAAGTAAGAGTATTCTAGCTGTTGCAGTATATGGGCATCTTAAGCAGAACCCAGCTGTCCATTCCAACAGCAATTGAAGTTCTCCATCTCCAGTGGCTGGCTATTTATTCCTTTTTGATACACAGTCATATTGGCTGCTTTTCAAAACTTCTAGTGGCACAATGTTCCCTCAGTTAAAGAGCAGTTCATATCCAAACAGAGAGCAAAGGAGACCCATCAAACCACCCAGTGGCCTATGAATTGCCAAAGAGGAGGTAGTGCTCAGTTTTTACCTTATGATCACCTGTCAGGCAGTCAATCTCAACCTCTGAACAAGCAGTACCAAAAACGTAGTATGGAAATGCGTGGCCTTCTCCTGTCTTCCAGTCCATATTGGTGACATATCCTCTGATGGGTGGAGGGGAAGGAAAGAGTAATTTAGATGTTCGATTTCAGTTTTACTACAGCATGCTCAACAGAAATCATGTAAAAAAAAAAAAAGCCAAATTATTTGAACACTGTATTTTGCCAGCACAGGGTGGGAAGCAGAAAAAGAAACTGGCTGTGAGATGGACTACTCAATGACAGAATGGGTATTTTCCTGTTGAACCCTATCTGATTGTGGCAATAGACACTGGTCCACACCCCAATTCCAGAATCCTGGGGTTTATTTGATGCTATCTAACCAGTGCTTTTTCTAGAAAAAGAGGTGCTGGAACTCTCCACGAACGCTTTCATTGTTCTCTTATAACGGCAATGGCGGCCACCTGAAAGGTGCCAGAACTTAGTTCTTGTGAGTTCTGGCTGAAAGAAAGCCTTACATCTAACACTGGCTCCTCCGAAATAAGATGTGGTCTCCTGGAAAACAGTACAGCCCCTTGTTGTAACATATACAGTAAGTATAGTTGGCATCATGTCCACCATCCAAAGCTTGAGACTTAACTTTAAACTATCCAACCCCAATCAGTCTTAGTGGTACTCCAAAGGACAGCAGTTTAGGAAACGACGATAGATGCCTTACTTGAAGTAGCCTGTAGCTGAGAGGTTGATGCTTTCCGCATAAGCTTCCGTAATCTGCAAGAGGAATATCTTTAAATCAGATTTCAAAAATAAATGTGTACACTTACACGTACAAATGACAAGGAACATTCAGAATGAACTTTCTATCTCTGCACAACGCAGGCAGGATTTATTATTTGTCTTCCAGAGCTATATCTGCCTGCACTGAGGCTTCCTATGCTATCCATTCAGCCCCACAGAACTATAAACATTCTAAGCATCGCAGCAAAAGGTGGGTTGTCTCTTTTTCCTTTGCTGACTGACAGCTTGCAACCAGCTGTCTGCATGGGTCCTACAGTCCAGACCAGATTGGATGATCTTGTTTCAGCTTATCAGGCAGAGATATTATTGTCTGAATGTGGCCTGTGTTACATTGATGGGTAGGAAAGCCCATCACAGGCTGAAGTCCCTCTGTGTTTAAAATGGAGACAGCTTGTCCATTACGTGTGCAAGATCTCTTTTTAATTTTATTTATATCCTACCTTGCTCCAAATACAAGACCCCAGGCAGCTCACAATACGAATTAAAGCAGCTATGACCAAAACACAACTCAATGAATTTTTAAAAATAAATAAATGAGGCACCCTATTAAAACTCTTGAACACTGAAAACCATTTAAAAACACAATGATGAAAATGAGCAGGAAAAGCCTTATGAGGACTACTCTTGTTTTTTAAACTAGAAGAATCGTCCAATTTAAAGCAAGGATCTCTGAATTAATAAGGCATAACAAATCAGAATGAAGTACAGTAATCCTCAGCATGCAGTTTTACTGAAGCTAGTAGGAAGTGCATTACAAGATCAGATGAAGGTTTGCCAAATCCTACATTCTTTGCATTAAGGGACGTGGGGGTGCTGTGGTCTAAACCACTGAGTCTCTTTGGCTTGCTGATCGCAAAGTCGGCAGTTCAAATCTGCGCAACGGGGTGAGCTCCTGTTGCTCGGTCCCAGCTTTTGCCAACCTAGCAGTTCAAAAGCACACTAGTGCAAGTAGATAAATAGGTACAACTGCGGCGGGAAGGTAAATGGTATTTCCGTGCACTCTGGTTTCCCTCACGGTGTCCCATTGCACCAGAGGCGATTTAGTCATGCTGGCCACATGACCTGGAAAGCTGTGGACAAACGCAGGCTCCCTTGGCCTAAAGCAAGGTAGTAGCCTTCGACTGGACTTAACCGTCCAGGGATCCTTTACCTTTATTTTTACCTTACATTCTTTGCAAATATTCCATTAACAAAGCAGGTGTTAAATAGTCCTGCAGAAATGGGCTAGAGATCTACTGATAGACTGTGAACTGCCCTGTGATTTTGACAACTCTCCAAAAATACTGTGTTATGTTTTACATTGAATTTGGAACCAGTGCAAGATCTGAGATTGGACAACATGCTTAGATTTAATTTTGGTCTAGCTTAATCAGTTGCATTTTAGGTGAAAGTTTTGTTCCTCTTCAGATCTGGTAAGATGCAGTGCAGCAGGACACCTGGCTGGGGAAGGCTTGTTTATTTAGATTTGTAGCAAATGGAAAAAGGATAGTTTTTTTCTGAGTATGCAATGCAAGTTGGTTCATAATTCAGCTTTAAGATATAGATGGTGTTTACCCAATCTTCCCATTTCCCCTGAGGGTTTTTCTTCATTATTGGTTCTAGCCGCTTCCGGAGAATTTGGCAGGCATTCTGTGAAGTAGGGTGGCAAAGAAAGGTAAGACATATTAGTCAACAATAATGAAACCCAAGTTTCACTTTAAAATATATATATTCTCAGTATTGTACTCTAGGATTGGCACTTTTTCTGGCCTTAAACTTCTTTATAACATGGATAAATTAAATAGGCAAAGTTTCCTCAGCACAGGAGAGGAATCTGTCAAAAACAATTTTTAGTGCCATTGTTTATTTTTATTCATTTGTTTAAAAGATTTTGACAAATTCTTCTCTGGGTGGATACTGAAATTAGAATACATTTTCAAATGCAAAATCAAAGAAATACCAATTTCACTGCCAGGAGCAATAACCACAGATTGGAGTATTATAGCCCAGCATAAAATAACCACTCTGAAAATAATGTGCAATGAGAACTCTAAAAGAATAACTGTAGAGTATTGCTACAGATTACAAAATAATGGGAAGCTAGGGTGGAATTCATGAAGGAAAGTACAGCTAAGACAGATCTTGAGAATTGCATTTGTCCTTAAATATGATAAACAAAAAAGAATGGATATACCAAGTCTGGTAGTTGGTTCCTTCAAGTTTAGTAGTTTTACCTGCCCACACCTGATATCAGGTGGATGTGGCTAAACAGCCTCAGGGCCAAATGAGGAGGTCTGCAAGCCTCATTAAGGCCTGCAAGCTAAGGAGCCTGGACCACCAAGCCCTCTAGAACACTATGGTCCTTCCTGTTAGGATATTTCCATTCCACCTTAAAAGAGAGCAGGCTTTGTGAGTCACAGAGTCTGCGTATTTCCTGTTCACAGGATGTTTCTGTTGTTTCTATGCTTTCGTTTCTCTCTGTGCCTGAGCAGACCGAAGCAGGCAGTCATGTTTTTTCTTTGTTCTGACCAACGCTGAATAAACTTCTAAATAATGCTCTTCTGCGTGCATCTTTCGCTGTGCATTATCTGCTGATAGAGCGTGCATCAGCTCTGGAATGTCACAAGCAATTTTCTGGAGCTCATGTCGCTAATTGCTGATACTGCGTTTCTACGGGAGGTTGATGGACGTCCGGAGACGGCTTGGGAGCCATGATGGACTTTGTCTCCCTGGCAGTATCCCAACACTTCCTAGTAAGGCTACAAGTGAGTATAGGAGTAAGTCTGAACTCTCTAACAGCTAGAAAACGAGGCCCCATTTCAAATAAAGTTTGTAATGTTTAAATCCCACTGAAGCCAATTCTCCAATTTCAGTGGTTTTTTTTAATAGTGCAACCCAATACACGTCTGGTCAGATGCAAGCCCTGCTGAATTCACTAGATCTTATTTCTAGGTAAGTGGGCACAGAATGACAGCAGGACCTCCAGTGTGTATTTTTTAAGACTACAACTCCCATCACTTCTGACCACTGGCTATGGTGGCTGGGATGATGGGAGTTGGAGTCCAAAGAACCTCTGAATTGCTGCAGGTTCTTCATCTCTAAGCTACAACCTTAACAGCATCCAACACTGGCACTGTTATGTACTGAAGTTCTCACCCTGGGCCAGCAGGGGGATACTGTAGATAGTTATGCAAATGAAGGATCGAAAGTGACGTTCAGTGATTGGATAGTTTGTATGCAAATGAAGGATCGAAAGTGACGTTCAGTGATTGGCTAGTTACAGAAAATGGTTACTGTTGCATTCTAGTGGAGCTCTATATAAGCAGGCTGACTGAGCTCCTCAGTTCAGTTCTGTTCCAGCTTACAAATAAAGAGCTGCTTTGGAAGAATCGCTGTGTCGTCTGGTATGTTTGCCCACAACTTAACAGGCATCTGTTTACGCTGGGAAAAGTCAGTTTAGAAAACCAAAACAAAGCCATATTATTAAGTGATCCAGTTTACAGGCCTTGAGTTATCATCGTAGTACACACCATACATTTAAAGCACATGTAATGCACATCTTCCTCCCAAAGTATTCTGGGAATTATAGCATATTAGGGAATTGTAGCTCTGTGAAGGAGTAAAGTACAGTTTCCAATATTCTTTGGGGGGAGTTACGCTTTTTAAAAATGTATAGTGTATATGCAGCCACAGCGTGCCATAAGAAGAGAACATACACAGAAGTATTTTGAACAAACCATAACAATATCAAAATATCAAAAGCACCCTGAACAACAGGAAGAGGGAAATTCTCAGATAAACATAGCCACAGTATCTAACCTGGACTGCTTTCCCATTGACTTCAGTGCCAATTGATCCTGCAGTGACCACCGCATTAGGTATTGTTACTGAAGTTGTTTCATAAGGATGTATGTAAGACAATGGTATCTTCAATTCGTGGCTGGCAACCTTTTAGTTTAGAAAACAAAGATATTGACCAGGGCTTAACAGCATAACTTCAAACCAACAGGGGAAAATAAGATTTATGGTTACAGTTAGACACATACAGGAGCAAACTTGTTAGAAAATTAGTTATCTAGCTCAGAAAAAATAAACATTGAAACTTTTCTCTATTTTTAAAAACACAGATGTAAACTGGATCATATACAATTAACTAGCAAAGGAGTGAGTGGCTTTGTTTGTATGTAGGTGTTTGGTATTTTGTACTACCTGTAACATCTTGGTGTATAATCCTTGTCCCATTTCCACTCCACCATGGGACACCAGCACAGACCCATCCAGATAGATGTGGACCAGAGCTATAGCCTACAGAAAAATAACAAACTGATTATCCATCAAATCAAATCCTACTATGATTTGGTACAGAAAAACATTTCAGGAGCAAAGAAGATACCATATTTTTCGCTCTATAAGACGCACCAGACCACAAGACGGCCCTAGTTTTTGGAGGAGGAAAACAAGAAAAAAAATATTATGAATCTCAAAAGCCAGAACAGCAAGAGGGATCGCTGCGCAGTGAAAGCAGCAATCCCTCTTGCTGTTCTGGCTTCTGTGACAGCTGCGCAGCCTGCATTCACTCCATAAGATGCACACACATTTCCCCTTACTTTTTAGGAGGGAAAAAGTCCTATAGAGCAAAAAATACGGTATATCCCACAGTGGCAGAAAAAAGGACACGTTGATAACTGAGTAGAGCGCTCGAGCACAGGTCCCAGGTTCAGTCCCTTGATGAGAATTTGGGGTACTAGCAGGGGTAGGAAAGAACTCAGATGGAAAGCAGTTGCCAATGATGGTACTGACTAGATGAGATTTTGGTCTGGTATCTTAGGAGCCTTCTTGAAGCCAAGCAACAGGATAAAGAGAACTGTTCCTTATAACAACATTCTTCAGCTTTGAGTCCCTGGATAATGTTGGACTACAATTCCCAGCCAGCTTAGTCAACAATCAAGGATGATGAGCGCACTGAGAAATCTGTCATGTCTCTATTTAGTTCAGGTGAATAGTAAATTTCCAATTCTTTTTAATGGCTGCACATTGCGCCCTTGATCACATCCTTTATAAAAGGTAAAGGGACCCCTGACCATTAGGTCCAGTCGTGGCTGACTCTGGGGTTGCGACACTCATCTCGCTTTATTGGCCGAGGGAGCTGGCATACAGCTTCCGGGTCATGTGGCCAGCATGACTAAGCCGCTTCTGGCGAAACCAGAGCAGTGCACGGAAACACTGTTTACCTTCCTGACGGAGCGGTACCTATTTATCTACTTGCACTTTGACGTGCTTTCGAACTGCTAGGTTGGCAGGAGCTAGGACTGTGAAACGGGAGCTCACCCCGTCATGAGGATTCGAACCGCCGACCTTCCAATCAGCAAGTCCTAGGCTCTGTGGTTTAACCCACAGTGCCACCTGCGTCCCTCACATCCTTTATAGATGGGGCACAAATCCAAAAGCTGAAACAATTCCCATCTCTGAACTACTGGGGGGGGGGAATTGCCCCTGTGCTATTGTTAAAGCTATGTCTCACCCATGTTTAAAATGAATAAAAATACTCCAAATAAATAAATACTGTTATGAGTTGGGGGGGCAGAGCCTCCTAAATTCTTAGATGTTGCAATTGAGCTAATATTTGGACTATTAAGAGAAGATGCCAGCACAATGTAGAAATACAGACTATAATTGTTTTCCTCTTCAGGAGATGAGCTGCCATTAAGAAAGGAAGGGGAGCAGAGTGTTGTTGTTTAGTCGTTTAGTCGTGTCCGACTCTTCGTGACTCCATGGACCAGAGCACGCCAGGCACTCCTGTCTTCCATTGCCTCCCGCAGTTTGGTCAAACTCATGCTGGTAGCTTCGAGAACACTGTCCAGCCATCTCGTCCTCTGTCGTCCCCTTCCCCTTGTGCCCTCAATCTTTCCCAACATCAGGGTCTTTTCCAGGGAGTCTTCTCTTCTCAAGAGGTGGCCGAAGTATTGGAGCCTCAGCTTCAGGATTTGTCCTTCCAGTGAGCAGTCAGGGCTGATTTCCTTCAGAATGGATCGGTTTGATCTGCAGTCCATGGGACTCTCAAGAGTCTCCTCCAGCACCATAATTCAAAAGCATCAATTCTTCGGCGATCAGCCTTCTTTATGGTCCAGCTCTCACTTCCATACATCACTACTGGGAAAACCATAGCTTTTACCATATGGACCTTTGTTGGCAAGGTGATGTCTCTGCTTTTTAAGATGCTGTCTTAAAGAGCAGAGTACTGGGGCGTTAAGAGTGATTGACAATGCAAATACTGTCCCCTGTCCCCCCACCCACCACTCTGAGTAGTGGACAGAAGATTTGGGAGGGGAAGGTTGCTCGGGTTGCAGGGGCATGATGTCACCGCATGTAAAAAAAATTGTCCTTTTTGCATGAAGCTTAGGCTGCGTTTTGGGGAAGAAGCGTGGGGCCAGATGTCACGCGGGCTGGTAGAGGAGACAATGAGGTGGCATTTGGGCTGCCTTTGAATCCAGTGCTGTGCTCTCTTGAGATGTGATGCTCAGAACCCTTTCTTCATTCAGACTCCGGTTTGAATATGTATAAATAAACCATATTTCTTAAAGACACTACAGTCTCCGCTGTGCCTTGATTTTCCAATGGAAACACAAACCCTGCCAAGACCCCTGGAATCATGCATTGTACGGCAGAGATTGGGGTGGCCTGAACAATACACTGGGGGAGTGGGGCGATGACCTGCAGCTAGACAAGTTGGCAAGAGATCTGTGAATGGGTGTCCCACAGTTTATTTAATGGTAAGTGCAGATCTAGGAAGAGATGGACATTTGAATCGGGACTGTGGCACCAGAGGAGAGAAGGCTTAACCCTTTCCCCCTGTGCCATTGTACCCACACAAATTGCTGTTTGCCCTGTATGTTTCTAACAACTTTGACTGTTGTTACTCTGCTTTACTTTGTAGATGGGAGTATCAAAAAGCTTGCCTGGTGGTAATATGTGGTATTAAATCCAACCGAAAACAGCATAGGAATGATCTCAATCCCTTTCTTCTTCCAGTAGTTTTGCTTGTTAAATTCTTCTGCTGCTTTTCTCCTGTTGTAGTAACCAGACTTCTCCAGGCATTCTTTCCAACATGCGACAAGATTTGTAGCATCAACTTCTTCTTTGTAGGGAGTCTCAGATACTCCTTTGTACATATTCATCCACCGGACCTTTAAAGGAGACATGCACGACACTGTTATTTCATCCAAGTTCTTGTAAGCCAGAACATTATACGTTAATTACATACGCTGTTGTTTTCCTGCTAAAGAGGTTTTGTATTAAAAAAGTGTTGATTCCATAACTACAGTGGTACCTCGGGTTAAGTACTTAATTCGTTCCGGAGGTCCGTACTTAACCTGAAGCTGTTCTTAACCTGAAGCACCACTTTAGCTAATGGGGCCTCCTGCTGCTGCCGCACCGCCGGAGCACGATTTCTGTTCTCATCCTGAAGCAAAGTTCTATAACCTGAAGCACTATTTCTGGGTTAGCGGAGCCTGTAAGCTGAAGCGTATGTAACCTGAAGTGTATGTAACCCGAGGTACCACTGTATTAGGCAACAGAAACACACCATCACTGCTGTCCCAAAATCAAAATGAAGGCAATCTTACTCCTGGGCTGGAACAACTCACCCACACTTGTCTCACTGCTTTTATCTGATGAGACAGCATCTTCCAACACACCAGAGAATAGTAAGCCAGCCTGGGAGGCCTGGGGCAGGCCAGGAAGTACAGAGTGTTCTTTCTCCAACACTTTGCTGTTTCTTCCCCCTAGCAACTGCTACTTGAGCCATCTGAATCACTTGGCCCTAATGCATGGGTAGGCAAACTAAGGCCCGGGGGCCAGATCCGGCCCAATCGCCTTCTAAATCCGGCCCGCGGACAGTCTGGGAATCAGCGTGTTTTTACATGAGTAGAATGTGTCCTTTTATTTAAAATGCATCTCTGGGTTATTTGTGGAGCCTGCCTGGTGTTTTTACATGAGTAGAATCTGTGCTTTTATTTAAAATGCATCTCTGGGTTATTTGTGGGGCATAGGAATTTGTTCATTTTTTCCCTTCAAAATATAGTCCGGCCCTCCACAAGGTCTGAGGGACAGTGGCCTGGCCCCCTGCTGAAAAAGTTTGCTGACCCCTGGTAATGGAAGGACAGGCCCTGAAAATGTTATAGCAGGCAAACAACAGCATCAGGACTTTCGAAAACTAAAGCATAGCTTTCAAGTCTGGATTTTTAATGAGGAATTAGCACACCCAATTTTAATGGGTCTTTCTAACAAAACAGCCGGCAATCAGCGCTTAGTGAGCTCCCTTATAGAACCCAGCAAGGAGAAAGATGTGGACAAGACTAGAATTAGTTGGCTCTGCCTCTATCTACTGTTTCTGCCCTACCAGTCCCAAGGAGAACCAGGCACCACTGAAGCCCAAAGCTTCTGGCTGCATTCACAGTATCCAGACAGTAGCCTGTAAGAGAGGCCTGTGTACCCTCAGTCTGCATAACCAGCCCCCGATCTCAAAGCATAATGTCTATGTTTTAAATGGCAAGAGTGGCTGGAGAAGCCCAGCCAGATGGGCAGGGTATAAATAATAAATAATAATAATAATAATATTTTTTTTTAAAAAAATTCTTTTTATTAATTTTCACTTAAATAACCAAAAAGGAAAACAAATCAACAGTTACAACAGTTACATAAAACACAAAAACACAAAAAGAAAAATAAATAAATATCTAAACATAACATAGAAATAGCGTCAATTTCCATTACAGTTCTTTGTCTTCTCATTTATATCTTTATATCTTTAAATACTTAAATCGTTCCTCTGCACACCTATTGACTTCCATCCCTCCTGGTTTCAGGCTTCTTAATATGAGTAGTTTATTTCTCTTGCAGCTAATAATTGTAATGGTTTACACATCGTAAGATCTATATCAGTCCTGCTGTAGTTTTTAGGTTCTTATAATTCCCTTCAATGTATGTCATAAATTTGTTCCAATCGTTAATAAACTTTGTATTTTTTTGGTTTCTAATTTTTTGTGTCATTTTTGCAAGTTCTATAAATTCTATAAATTCAAATAACTTTATTTGCCAATCTCTAATTGCTGGGGTACTTTGACTTTTCCAATTTTGGCCAATTAATAATCTAGCGGCAATATTATTATTATTATTATTATTATTATTATTATTATTATTATGTCACTGGCAATTTCAGAACCTTTCAGCACATAACATGTGCCCCCAAAAGGCAAGTAAGTACTCCAAAATCAAGTAAGGATTGCTCCCAAAGTTAGCAGAAGTAGGATAATTTGGGGTGAAATCTACCAGCATTGCCTCACAAGTCTGTACTTTAAGTAACTATGAAGACTATTGTGTTGCAGAAGGAGTAGAAGAATATTTGCTGCTTCCGTAATGGTCTTTGCCACCCCTTTGTTCCCCAAAGTGAATTGCGCCCAAACTACCACAGTCCTGAGAAAGTTACCACATTTACTCGAGTTGAATGCACTATCAAATCTAATGAGCACCTCAGTTTTCATAACCTTGAAACCAAAAAACGCATTTGCTGTCTAATGTAAATGTGCCATTGAATCTAATGTGCACCTTAATTTTCGCAATGTAATTTGGCCAAAAAAGGTGCACATTAGATTCGAGTAAATAGGGTAGTTGACTCCAGTAAAGGACAGAGTCATAAAGATCTGGAGTGTTTCAGGGGGAGGGGATGGTTTAATTCTGATATGGCTTATATAGGACTTGAATGCCTGCAAACCATAGTTTTACCACATGAGGGAGTGTTTGTATAATCTTTAAACATAGACAATTTAAGTTTCTTCTAATAAACATCCCAGGTCACTTCCAGATGACCTGCTTATTGAGCATTCACCATGATTTGTTTGCACAAAGTTTTCAGCAAGGTTATATGATGTTGGCTGATTATCAAGCATTCGTTCTGATTTACTTGCAGGGAAGTTATATGACATCGCATCAAGCAATTGTTTCCACGGCAGTTTCCCATTCAAGAAAAGTCAATTTTTGAGGGGAAGCATGGGCGTAGCCAGTGAAATATACTCAGAGTCGCAAAGTGATTTCATGCTCTTTATTCAGCTCATAGTGGTGAGGAGGAATGAATGTCCCCTCAAAGTATCTGCTTTATATACATTATTTACACAATGGGCTGCACATGATTGGCTAATTCTGGAATTCTACTGTAAGCCAATCAGGTTGTGGATTCACTTATATCTGGAGCATGATTGGGTGGTTCCTGCCACCCAATCATATTGCTGCATTGTTCTAGGACCAATCAGACTGATGCATTCTGAATCCTATTGTTCTAGGACCAATCAGACTGCTGCAATTTGGATCCTATTGTTCTAGGACCAATCAGACTGCTGCAGTTTGGATCCTATTCAACTCAGTACATAACACCCCTCCCCTCTAAGTTCCAGTCCTGCCCGGGAGGTCGCATTCATAGTCCTCGAGGTACGCCGGCGGCCTACGTGTGTGTTGCGGCCTGGGGTGTTCCCTGGTCCGGGGTTCAGGTTCTGGCTCGTGTTCCAAGGATGCTGGCTGTGATGGGCCTGTTTGGTATGGCGCAACCGGCTCGCTCAGTCGTGGTTCTGGCTCCGGTGTCCTTTCAGCCTCGCAGGTCCTCTCTGTATTTACTGACTCTGCCTCTCCTGCTGGCCCCTCCTGCTCTATGGGCCTCACTGCCCCGCTGTTCCCTTGGGACTCCTCTGACCTTTCCTCCTCCTGGTTTTCTCCCGGGAATCGTCGCCGTATCTGGTCGCAGTGGCAGCACCAGCATTGCCCCCCATCCGTTAGCACCTCGTACGACACGGGGCCAGTGACCCTGGTGACTGTGGCAGGTACCCATGCTGGGCCTGCCCCAAAATTCTTTGCGTACACTGGGTCCTGGGTCTTGAAGGTCCGGGGGTTCCTGCCTTCCCCCACCACTACCTCATCCTGAGCTCTATCGGGGTGAAGGCGGTCCAATCTGATTGCAAGGCGCCGACCCATTAGTAGTTCAGCGGGGCTCCGGCCAGTTGTTGAGCTGGGGGTGCTGTGCTGTGCTAGGAGGAATGGGGCGCTGTCTGGGACGCAGGTGGCGCTGTGGGTTAAAGCCTCAGCGCCTAGGACTTGCCGATCGAAAGGTCGGCGGTTTGAATCCCTGCGGCGGGGTGCGTTCCCGCTGCTCGGTCCCAGCGCCTGCCAACCTAGCAGTTCGAAAGCACCTCCGGGTGCAAGTAGATAAATAGGGACCGCTTACCAGCGGGAAGGTAAACGGTGTTTCCGTGTGCGGCTCTGGCTCGCCAGAGCAGCGATGTCACGCTGGCCACGTGACCCGGAAGTGTCTCCGGACAGCGCTGGCCCCTGGCCTCTTGAGTGAGATGGGCGCACAACCCCAGAGTCTGTCAAGACTGGCCCGTACGGGCAGGGGTACCTTTACCTTTACCTTTATGGGCGTAGCTGGGGGGGGCAGGGGGCAGTTGCCTCCCCTAAATCAATAAAAAAACAATAAAAATAATTAACTAACTGAGGTTCTGCCTCCTCCCCTTACAAAAATCCTGGCTGTGCCCATGTTGAGTAGCTTTTTTTCTTTGCTTGTTCACAAAACACAAATCTACTTTAATCCCATAACCTGAATTTGCCAGTATGTGACTGAATCCCACCCACAGAATAGGAACAGTCTGGGAAAGTCCCTGATTAGAATAAATTTATCCCCAAAGAAGGAACAGAAACCATCCAAATACTGAATCAGGTGTGACCTGAAGCTTATTTTCAGTCTCGGCTGATATTTGTCAGGAGTTTGGGGGTTATGGCCAGGGACAATTGGAGGCGGCGGCGGGGGGGGGGGCAGGGGGGAGGCAGAAGATCCAGCTGGCTTGGTACTCAATCTCGAAGGGGGCCTAAAATTTAGACACTTGTTAATTTTTTTACATTTCATAAGCCAACTGAAAAGAAGCTGTGGTGGTGGTGGCCTTAAGGGGCATTTAGAGGGAAGAATCTGTTGGCACAGTAAGGGTTAAGCCCCCCTCCTTTCTGCCAATACTCTCCTGCAAGTGGAGATTCACAATTATTATTTTTTTGCAAATGCAGGGCTGGGGACATGGATTTGCCATGATAACGTGGTATTGTACCCAAATCACAGTACAGAGCTCCTCGCTCAGCACTTCCTCTGATCGTTCGTTCGTTTACCTGGTCATGTGGCATGCCAAGGTGATCTGCCACAGCTGCCACCCATGTTTCTGCAGTAAGGGCTGCCTGTGGGAATCCAAATCCTCGAAAGGCAGTGTTCGACGGCAAGTTAGTCTTACAGGCCCATCCACGGCTTCGGAAGTTGGGGATATCATATGCGTTGCAACTCTTTAGTACAACGTAGTCTATTACCTAATGCATGGGGATAGATAACAAACCTGTTAATCACGAGTACTGCGTCTTATGGAGCTGAATGTGGCAAACAACTGAATTGTGCATACGCCTGGATGCATGTACACTCATATTTCTTTATCCACAGAACAATCCAAGGGCTTGGCTACACTGGAGTAAAATGTACACATGCCATTAATGTATGGGTGTCCACATAAACAGCCTCCGCATCTCAGTATTGTTCCAGTATTGTTTCCCTACTTTAAATGTGGGTCGTCCCCCCCAATTCTGGCCATTTCCCAACCATCCAAGGGATGAATAAACCCACATTTAAAGAAGGAAAGTTTGGGATGGGGAGGACATCATGTGGCTATCCCTTTATTAATGTAGGCAAAACAAGTAGGTGCAAATTCACATTTTTCATTCCAGTGTGAACACAAGCCCCAAGACTAAAGACTCACCCTCACATCTACTGTATTTGGGTCAGTGTGGACAAGCCCCTGGAGATGAATGTCTGAACTATCCCATGGTCTAACTGGTTCTATTGACAGGGTGGGGAACATGTGGCTGCCCATATGTTGTGGTCCCTGAATGGACAAAGGGCAAATCAATGGCCAGGGAAGATGGGGAGTTGTAATCCAGCAACAGCTGGAGGGCCCTAGGAAGGGATGGAGGAGAATTTTGTTTGGTCCATATTTTAGGCAAACTGACCTAATTTGCAATTCCTGGCCACAGAGTACAACATAATTATCCTTTGGATTTTGCACTTCTCTGGATTTTGTTATAAAACTATTGGCTCAAAATGCATAAACAAGAGAGGAAAAATATATGAAAACAACTAGAAGAGATGTGGAAAACAGTAAGAAAGGATTGGACAGAATTTTGAACATTATTTGGACAGATTTGTGGACTTTTAAAGCAGTAGCAATAAGAGGATTGGACCCCTTTCGGAATATGGGTACCCCCAACAAAATTTAAAATTAGGCTCTGTAATTCGGAATTTATGTGATTTGATTTGATATGATTGGTCTGTTAATAAAAATTATTTATAAAAAAAACCAAAATGCATAAACAAATGCGCTGTACCTGACATTGAAAAGACAACAAAATGGGCAGCAGGCAAGACTCTCTGAGGAGGGCATTCCACGTCTGCGCATGCGCAAGCGGCGAAACCCTGAAGTAACGCACTCCATTACTTCCGGGTCGCCGCGGAGCGCAATCCAAAAAAAATCATCCCGAAGCATATTTAACCCGAGGTATGACTGTACTGATAATGAGGGCTGTGACTGCGAGAGAAAAACTTGCTTAAGGCTGCCTAGTAACTTCATGTCAGAAATGAGATCCAAACTCTGAAATCCCATCATGTGTGAATTACCCCTTTCTCATTCCATTTCCCACTTGCGAATTCAACGGGCTGCCATGGAAAAACTTACCAGTTCTGATTCATCAGGTGTACACCCGCCATTTATGTAGAACAAAAGATCAACAGCTTTGATTTTGCCATCATTCGTGAATCCCACCTAAAAATTCAATAGCGTATTGCAGTAGTTAAGACACATCAGACTCATGCTTCATTCTCTGAACTGTGTGAATTTATCTTGGAAACCACTGGTGTTTCTTTTAACTTACTAGGTTTCCTTGGAAAGGATAAATCTAAAAAGATGCTTGATGCCTGCCACACATATTTCCCTTTTGACCATACCATGCACCCCCGACTTCTGCAAGGTATTAGTGCCTTGTCTGGGGTCGATATTACTGTTACTCATTTTGTAATGAAGGGAAAGCCAAAAGTGTTATAATAAATAAACAAATACTTTTGGGTCAAAATAATCCTCTTGGGGAAGAGTAGGGAGAGATACCTCAAGGACGTAGCCCAGTGGACGTGCAAAATCTAGTTCAAAGCATGGGGAAGTTTTGCATGTGACTGAAACAGAGCTTGTAAAAATCAGTATTACTTACTTTATATTGCCCCCAAAGAGGATGTCGACCGCCAGGTATTATCATGTCATCATCTCGCTCCATGATAAAACGGACCGGGCGGCCAGTTCTAAGCCAAACAACAAAGACTTAGGCTACCTTCAAGGTAAGCTGTTAGCAGAACCAACAGCTCCACAGACATCCTGTTTGTCTGCTCTTATGTAGCATTTTGATCTGTTTACAGTGAGGTTATATGACAATAAACACTTGTGCTGATTTGCTTCCTCGGTGTTTATTCATCTTCCTGTTAAGCATCCATTCATTCTACACTTTTCAGTGCGTAAGTTGCACCAGGGCAACAGGGTGCTTTAATCTGCTTTTATTGTACAAACCTAATTTCTAGTATGTACCACGTGGGTGGTGCTGTGGTCTAAACCACAGAGTCTAGGGCTTGCCAATCAGAAGATCGACAGTTCGAATCCCCGCAATGGGGTGAGCTCCTGTTGCTCTGTTCCAGCTCCTGCCAACCTAGCAGTTCAAAAGCATGTCAAAGTGCAAGTAGATAAATAGGTACCACTCCAGCAGGAAGGTAAACGGCATTTCCGTGCACTTCTTTGGTTCACCAGAAGCTGCTTAGTCATGCTGGCCACATGACCCGGAAGCTGTACGCCGGCTCCCTTGGCCAATAAAGCGAGATGAGCACTGCAACCCCAGAGTCATCCACGACTGGACCTAACGGTGAGGGGTCCCTTTACATTTACCTTTAATTTCTAGTATGTCCTTGAATCTCTCCTGCAAAATACTGACCCCTGGAGGCAAAAAATAAGTAGATGCTGACTGGGTGCTTTTGAGTTATAAAACATGCACGCCCTGTCATAAGCTGTGTGGGCATTGCCTTTCCTTTTTGGAAAACACAGAATGTCTATAAAATTCTATTGTAAGAGGTTTTGTATATGAAGAAGGCACTTGTCGTTTTAGTTGCTTTCAGTAAAATCACAGACAACTGCAACACTTACTTGTGTGCAGCAACTGCTGCAGCTGCGGCGAAAAATGAAGGTTTTGTACTCTTTCCCCCAAAAGCTCCGCCAACTCGCCTTGTGTGGGTCATGATCCTATTGGCTTGAACATCTAATGCTGAAGCCACTGTTTGCTGCAAAATAAACAAAATAAAAGCATTTTCAGGTTGTAAAAAAGCCTAGTACCGTATTTTTTGCACCATAACACTCACTTTTTTCCTCCTAGAAAGTAAGGGGAAATGTCTGTGCGTGTTATGGAGGAAATGCCTACGGGTGGCATGCCTACGGATTTTCCTCCTCTAAAAACTACGTGCGTGTTATGGTCGGGTGCGTGTTATAGAGCGAAAAATACGGTATTTCCCTAGATCATTAACAGCATGTTTACTCCAGATGTACATACAGTGGTACCTCTGGTTACGTACATAATTTGTTCTGGAGGTCCGTTCTTGTTCTTAACTCGAAGCTCCACTTTAGCTAATGGGGCCTCCTGCTGACGGGTTTCACTGCTCGCGCATGTGCAGACAGTCAAAATGATGTTACGCGTATGCACGGACGCGGCGAAACACGACCCGCGAATGCGCAGATGCGCAGTCGCTGTGACGTTAACATATATGAGAGAGTGCTGGAGGGGAAATAGTTAAATAAGTTGCATAGACAGGACCCAGGGGGGTGGATTCAGTGGGACTATAAAACCAGTTCTGGGAAGAGTTCGTTGGGAGTTGTGGGTGGGTAGTTGGTTGGATTTTGTGGGTTGGCTGGTTGGGAAAGGCAGTTGGTAATAGAGAGACAGTTAGGGCAGTGAGTTCTTGAGTGTGTGGAGGTAGAAGAGAGAGAGGAAAATAAGACTAAGAAAGTAAAGAGCAACAATGTTTGGAATACCGTAAAAGTTTTGTTTGTGTCTGAAATAAAACATACTCTTCTTTATTATTTGAGAAGCTGACTGAGACTGAAGTGATTTTACCAGGGAGGACCTGGTTGGTGGCAGCGGATTAGTGGTGTACGGGTCAATAGTCCGTGAGACAACCGGGGGCTCCATACGAACACCACAGTCGCCTCTTACGTTCTGTTCAGGATGTGAACGGGGCTCCGGAACGGATCCTGTTCGCATCCCGAGGTACCACTGTACTGCCAAACAACAGCAGCATGTCTATGGAGAATGGATACAGATGCTGAAAGACAGAAATTCAGCATGTGTTTATATGTATTTTTGAGTGTAGAAATAAAAGATGGCAGCTACCGAAGGAACAATGACCCTGGGTGAGTGCCCGGAATCCCCAGAATCTTGCAGAGAGTGGGGGTGGCACCTAACTTTTGTAACAATACAAATGCTGTTGTTTTTAATTACAAACATCAACAACTGATTACATCTAGTTTAAGACTCTTTTGTGCCAGTGGGGTCCATCTCGTGTGTACTGCTGAAACAGTTGTGGAGTTTCCAAACACCGCTAGCAGTCAAAGACTTGAGTTGCCTCACCTGGACTTTCGAACCATATTGGGTAGACGTGTATACATCCATTTCCTTATCCTCTTTTCTTGGAACGACAAACACACTGTCTGTTTCCAGGTAAAAATGTTCCTGCCCTCCGACGTGGATTTCGCCTGTTAAAAAACATTTACATTGCTAATTTGATTAGATTTGTACCTCACTATACTACGTGACACTTCATCGCATGTCTTAGCCTGTAGGCTTCATAAAAGGGGATGGTTAAGACGAGCAGGAACAGCAAACAGATTGGTAGAGAGGCACTGAAGGGCAACCAAGAAGAGCCCCAAACAAAATAAAATATGAAAAACTACTCAGAGGACTAGACTGGTGTGGACAAGAGAGGAGCTGATGAGTTTATACAGTCGTACCTTGGTTGTCGAACTTAATCCATTCCGGGAGTCCATTTGAGTCCCAAAACGGTTCAAAAACCAAGGTGCGGCTTCCGATTGCCTGGAGGAGCTTCCCGCACTCAATCAGAAGCTGCAGAAGCCCTGTTGGACATTTGGCTTCCAAAAAACGTTCGCAAACCAGAACACTCACTTCCAGGTTTGCGGTGTTCAGGAGCCAAAACGTCTGAATACCAAGGCGTTCGACAACCAAGGTACGACTGTGTGTCTGTCTAGCTTTAGGAAAGGCTTTCAGTTTTTATTTTCTCTTCAAGGCATCCACAGTGCTTTTAATTCTCCTTCTTCTTGGAGCTGAGGTGGTGTGCTATGCAGTATTTCTCTTTCTGGTTGAAAATAACAATAAAAATATTTTACAAAACTGGGGGTGGTGGTGGAATAGGCTGCAATCCTCATTCCTGGTAGTAAGCCCCATTGAGTTCAATAGGGCTTACATCTGAGTGGTGGTTTTTCATGTCTGAGAATAATAAGGGAGCCGTTTATAATGCTGGGGTGCTTGAGGAATTGGTTCCCTACAAAGGTCAACTATCCTGTGGATTTTGGCCTCCCAATTTTATGGTGCAATTTGTGTTTTAGGCTATATAGAAATGCGAATTTAGAGAAAAAATATGTTAGAAATGTGTATTTTGTGAGAAAATGCATACAGAAATACAAATTTTCATGCTGTTTTGTTGGTTTTTTAAACCACAGATTACAGCAAAAAAGAACAAAACTGGGTTTTTTTAAAAAAAAAAATTTAAAAATTAATTTTTTTTTAAATTTTTCATTTTTGCTGTAATAAGTGTATTGTGTTTTACCTGGACAGCACAGCCAGGCTGGGGGGGGGGGGGGCAGCAAGCCACAGACTCTCTGCTACAGACTCTTCCTACTCACTAAACCCTGTTACCTCTTCAGCTTCCAACACCTCCTCTTCCCAGTCTTCTCCCTCTGACCACTCATTGTTGTACAACCATCACTCCCTGGGCTCTGAGCCTTCTTCTCTTGGTGCAGGCACCCCCAAACTAGGCCCTCCAGATGTTTTGGGACTACAACTCCCAGCATCCCTAGCTAACAGGACCAGTAGTCAGGGATGGTGGGAATTGTAGTCCCAAAACATCTGGAGGGCCGAGTTTGGGGATACCTGCCTTGGTAGCTTCCCAGCTGGTTCATCTCACCACTCCTCTGTGGCCAACCAGTCCATGACATGGATAAATGGATCTTTGCTATGAGTGTCCACTTGTTAGGGTTTTACTCTTGTTTTAAATGTATTTGTTGTTTTTGTGTTTTTACCATTTTAAATTATTTTATGTGTAAATCGCCTTGAGATGTTGCCTTAGAAGGTAATTAAAATAAAATAAAATAAAATAAAAAGAAGAAGAAGAACTGAATCGAAAGTCTTCCCCATCTCTGATTCACACAGCTATGTTTTCTGCATAAGGAGTGCTCATGGTACAGTTGTCACCCAGTAATCATACCAATCTGTGATCAATTTAAATGAAATGTAAACCGACAGACGAGAAGAGAAGACTCCCTGGAAAAGACCCTGATGTTGGGAAAGATTGAGGGCACAAGGAGAAGGGGACGACAGAGGATGAGATGGTTGGACAGTGTTCTTGAAGCTACCAGCATGAGTTTGACCAAACTGCGGGAGGCAGTGGAAGACAGGAGGGCCTGGCGTGCTCTGGTCCATGGGGTCATGAAGAGTTGGACACGACTAAACGACTAAACAACAACAAACAGATAGACTGAACCTGCTTGCTGCTATGTCATGAGAACCCCATCCATTACTGATAGCACCCTACCTTCAATGATGTTCTCAACATTCTTAAATGATTCTGTAACGTTTCCTCTTTCTATTTTCTTTTCTTCTGTCAAGAATGACTTATGCTTAACTGCCTCCTGAAAAATAGGAGGAAACACAGCATTCAGACCCAGAACACAAAGCACTATGTCGTCGTCATCATCGCTACCATCTTACAGTTCTTTCAGATGCACTGATATTTTCCCCCAGTATAGTTGCACTGATTTTACTCTAGCTAAGGAGTTGGCTCATGCCTGGTCAGAAACTAAACAATAGGTTATTTTTCCTGTTCATCAAATCCCTGTTGTTCAAAGATCTGTGTCCAAAGTGCTGTATGGGAAAGAACTATCTCCAGAAATAAATAATAAACAAATACATTTAAAAAAGACCCTTGGTCTGTCTCAGGCATCCCAAAATCTGTCCTTTTTTCATGTCATGGTGAAGGCATTTGGTGTTCTTTGTTCTTTGTTCAACCCCCATTCTCGTATTGTTCTTTGAAAGTTGTATCTACTTTTGCGGCTCCCCAGTGAGTATTATTACATGAGTAGTACCTGTGAGAATGGGGAACATATTTCATCCAGAAAGCAGCTGGAGGTGTAGCACAGTAATCAGAGTGTTGAGCTTCAGCCATGAATTTACTAGGCGTCTTCAAGTGAACCAGTATCGCTCAACCACCTTACCCCACAATCTATCACATGCGGATAATGATACTGACATCTTATAGGTTGTTTTAAAGGTTGCTGAGATACTATATGACACGGTTGGGGAACTGTGACCCTTCAGGTGTCACTAGGCTCCAACTCCCAACAACCAATATGGCCAATGGATACAGATGATGGGAGTTGTAGTCCAACAACATCTGTAGGGCTACAGGCTCCCCTCGCCTGCTGTATGTAAAGTGCACTAAATGGTCTGAGGTATGCGACAAATGCTAAATACATTTGTATGTACTCTGTCATCCTGACATTGCTGAAAGGAGACTACTGTATACTTATGGACATTGCCTCTTTCTCAAAGACACATGTCTGATTCAAGAGATGGCAGAACAACCTAACTATAAAATACATGCACACATTTGGCCATATTTGGATGATTCAAGCTCATCTGAACAAGCTGCAATACAACAACAACAACAACAACAACAACAACAACAACAACAACAACAATTTATTATTTGTACCCCGCCCATCTGGCTGGGTTTCCCCAGCCACTCTGGGCGGCTTCCACAAAGACCAAAAATACACTAATATGTCATACATTAAAAACTTCCCTGAACAGGGCTGCCTTAAGATGTCTTCTGAATGTCAGGTAGTTGTTTATCTCTTTGACATCTGATGGGAGGGCGTTCCATAGGGTGGAAGCCACTACCGAGAAGGCCCTCTGCCTAATTCCCTGTAGCTTTGCTTCTCGCAATGAGGGAACCACCAGAAGGCCCTCGGTGCTGGACCTCAGCGTCCGGGCAGAACGATGGGGGTGGAGACGTTCCTTCAGGTATACTGGGCCGAGGCATCAGTTTGGCTTAATGTCCAGACTTGTTCCGATGCCATAGTTTCTTGGTTCAGACAAAATGGAGAACTGTAGTTGGTGAAATCCTTCCTGGCTTGTTTGTTTGCTTGCACAAAGGCATGAGTTTGGGGTGGCTGATGGGGAGAGGTGTAGCCAAAATGCAACACAGCTTATTAAGATATGGTCATCTGAATGCTATCAGTATTAACCTATGGGCTGTCAAACCAGTGTATTGCATGTTCTAATAGTATCCGTAAGACTGAAAGGTCATGCAGATCCTATGTAGGTGTGTGTTTGCCATTTCAATTGCCTCAGGTATAAGGTGCCTTTGGCTCGCCCTTTGGAAGGACTTTGAATATTATGAAGCTGTCAGCCATGGAGGGCTGCTATTTTTATTCCTGACTTTGGGCTTTACAGTGGTACCTCAGGTTACATATGCTTCAGGCTACATACGCTTCAGGTTACAGACTCCACTAACCCAGAAATAGTACCTTGGGTTCAGAACTTTGCTTCAGGATGAGAACAGAAACCGTGCTCTGGTGGCACAGCAGCAGCAGGAGGCCCCATTAGCTAAAGTGGTGCTTCAGGTTAAGAACAGCTTCAGGTTAAGAAAGGACCTCCGGAACGAATTAAGTACTTAACCCAAGGTACCACTGTATCTGGCAGGAGGAAACAGGATGCTTGACTAGCTGGGCCATTGCCTTGGCTTTTCTAATGTTCTTATCCAGTGCTTTTTTCCCTTAAAAAATGTTTATGGGTACTCTCATTTTGACTCAAGAAAATCACCATTTCCTAGTTCAAATCGAGAAAAATGAATACAGTAAATGGACAAAAGTACAAAGATTCACAAAATGTTTAGGGGTATGCATCCCCCCCTCCCCAGAAAAAAATCACTGTTCTTATCTATTGCAATAGTTAAGATAGAGTGCAAGTAAAGTACCTCTTGAAGCTTCACAAATGAGAGCCTGATTTCTTACCTCAATGGTCAGGATCAGTTCCAGTTCTTGGTACTCTATCTTCACTTTTCTTCTGGCTCGCTTTGCGCACTCGTAGGATTCTGCAACCACACCACAGATAATGTGGCCGATATATAGTACCTGCATGACACCCGACCAACAGAAATGGAATGGCTTTACTATACAGAACAACAACGTGGTTGTTTAATGTACTTCGATAGATTTCATGCTAAGGCTTTGGGTTTCAAACCATGTTCCAGAGACTTATCCTGGGGTCCTCTGGAAGCTTTTCAAGCACAGTGAGGATATTAATAACAGTAGGTGAATTGCCCTGAATGGCAGCTTGCTTAACCACAACCAACCTTCTTCTTCAATGTACAGGCACAGAGGAAGGGTGGACATATTCTAATTTGCATGTCTCATGTCTTGAGTAATCTCTGACCTCAACTGAACTGAGGGCCCACCCTAGAAGACTCCTCAGAATTCTCTGCAATGACCAGCTGACAAGTGGATATGTCAGAGGTTTGCCAATGAAAGCCACCGGTAAAGTATATATATATATGGCATTTATCTTAAGTAAATATGAAGTATTTAGCATGCATCATGTAGTGCTTCCAGTTTATCTGTTTAAGCAGAAGACTTCCATACAAGAGTGGATAAATTACCGTATTTTTCGCTCTATAAGACGCACCAGACCACAAGATGCACCGAGTTTTTGGAGGAGGAAAACAAGAAAAAAATATTCTGAATCTCAGAAGCCAGAACAGCAAGAGGGATCGCTGCGCAGTGAAAGCAGCAATCCCTCTTGCTGTTCTGGCTTCTGGGATAGCTGCGCAGCCTACATTCACTCCATAAGACGCATACACATTTCCCTTTACTTTTTAGGAGGGAAAAAGTGAGTCATAGAGCAAAAAATATGGTAATTTGCTTTCAAGTAGCTAGGGTGTTTTTTTGTTTTGTTTTTTAAAAAGGGTATACATATTGGGGACCAAAAAATATAAAGTATATAGAATGACTGAGGACCAACATAAACATTTGATTTTTTCAAACAATCTTTTCAAATTCATGACAATTAAGGGGTGAAGATTGGGCTTGTGTCTTAATTTTATGGGACAGTGGCTAAGAGGCAGCGAATTTCAAATTCCCAACTCAAAAGTAATCTCTAACACATACCCAAATAGGTGGCCTTAAATAGCCCATTACCTCCATCTGATATATGGGTTAATAATATTGACCCACCATACAGGGTTAGTCTAAGGAGTTCTAATTGCAGGATCCTATCTCCAAGGGTTATAGCTCTATGATAGAGTGCATATGCTAAAGGTCCCAGCATAACGGGAATTAATCTCTTCTCCCCCAATGTGTACCCCCATACCATCCCCAAATTTGCTCTGGAGGGTTGGGGGAGTCCCCAGAACAGATTTAGGGGGATGCAGAGGGAGAAGAAAATCTTCATGTTTGCAGAATCTTAGCCTCAGTGCTATGTTGAACACAAGCCTTTAAAATACATTTATGTTTTAATCATGCATTCATGGATCCTTCAAACAATGATTCAGAAACAGACACTGTGGGGCCTCTTGCACATTTAAGGGTTGTCTAGAACTGAGATTTTCACTATTTGACTTTCCCTGCCCAGGAGCTACTGTATGGTGATGGAAGATGCTACAGCTAGTAATTACTTTCCTTCCTCTGGAAGTTTGTTAGCTTTTTCCTCCAAAGCAACTCGGTTCTAGTGGTCTAGTCATGCCCAAGGAATTGTAAATGTGTGCCTTTGATAGAGAAAAAAAAAAATTTAGGGTACAATTCTGGGCCTGCTTATCTCTGAGTAGGTGCTGGATAGGAAGGCAGAAAGCTCAGAAAATACCTCTTCGCTAGCAAAAATTTCCTCTTTTCCATCACCATTATGCCCCGGAATATCAGCTGCTGTTACCACGGCAACCACCCCTGGTTCTTCTAAGGCCTCTGACACATCAATGGATCTGGAAAGGAGAGATAAATAGAACACTTTTGGTCCATTGGTCGCAGTGATCAAACATGATAGCAAGATGAATTAAATAAATAAATGTTTTAAGAAATAAACATTCAGGGGCTAAAGTAAACATGAACTTTTTTCCTACGTGCCTAAGTTGTGCACAGCTAGTATTTCTGCAGCTGCAAACAGATAGTGAAACAACCCAATGTATTCAGTCTTAAAAACCTCTTTGTACTATCTTAACTGGTATCTGTGTATGTGTGAAATCACCCCTAACTGCAATACAGGCAGGCAGCTTATGGTTACCAGATTTTTTCAATGAATCTGGCGACGCTTTTTTTTCTGGAAGCTGAGTAGCAACAGGGAATCAGTAGTGGGGATGGTGAGGCAAAAGATCCTGGGCCCAAGCACACATGCATATTGTATAAAGGTGAAAAGCCCTTCTTTTGCACTCTGTGAAAGATAAATATGCAGAGTTTTTTAAAAACTGGGCAACGGCCGCCCGCCCGCAACTCCCTAGCTTCCCCCGGTCAGTCAAAACAAAGGGGGGAGGGGGCAGGAGATTTGCACTGCCGGACGTCCCCGGTTCCCCTTCAGCAGTGGCAGCGGCAGCAGCAGCCTACAGCCTGGTAGCGCAGTTGGCTCTGGCTGGCTTCAGGAGCTGTACGCTGCCATGGCGCCTGCCAGTTTGCCTCCTGGAAGTCCCCATATGATGTGTCTTGTTCGCAACACATCATATGGGGACTTCTGGCGAGGAAAAACGGCAGGCGCCATGGCAGCAAGCAGCTCCTGAAGCCAGCCAGAGCCAACTGCACTACCAGGCTGGCTCTGGGCTGCTGAGGCTGCCACTGCCACGTTTCCCAGGGACAGATTTGCAAATAAATTAACTAGCAAACCATTTGCCACCCTTTCAAGACACTCCAAATCGGCTGCCTCAGACAGCTGCCTCACTGTCCCTAGTGGTAGAACTGGGTGTGGATACCAGCCTTGTGTGTTGGGTGCACTGAATAAGCAGATCCATTGCTCCCAAAGAGTACTCCAATCTTATTTAAAAGAGATGTATGTCAAGCCCACCTCTTTTCCCCTACGTTTGCAAGCACACTTTCATTCCAGCCCACTCCTGAAGTAAACCAGACCAAGATTCAAAGCATGTCCAGTATCTGTTACAATATGTCCTCCTTCCCATGTTTTAAGGGACGTGGGTGGCGCTGTGGGTTAAACCACAGAACCTAGGACTTGCCGATCAGAAGGTCGGCGGTTCGAATCCCCGCGACGGGGTGAGCTCCTGTTGCTCGGTCTCCGCTCCTGCCAACCTAGCAGTTCGAAAACACATCAAAGTGCAAGTAGATAAATAGGTACCGCTCCAGCGGGAAGGTAAACAGCGTTTCTGTGCGCTGCTCTGGTTCGCCAGAAGCAGCTTAGTCATGCTGGCCACATGACCTGGAAGTTGTACGCCGGCTCCCTCAGACAATAAAGCAAGATGAGTGCCGCAACCCCAGAGTCGGCCACGACTGGACCTAATGGTCAGGGGTCCCTTTACCTTTACCCATGTTCTACTGCTTTCTCATGCACTTTCCTTCTTGTTACTTACAGAATCTTTGCGTGGGCGCATGTGCTGGTAACCACAGCCATGTAGAGCTGCCCTTCCTCTGGAGGCATGTCATCGACATAGTCTGCTTCACCGGTGGTATGTTTAATACCAGACTGGTGCATGATGGGACGCCCCACTGGGTCCTGAGGAGGCTGATGAGGATCTACATCCTGTCATATGGTAGAGACATTTACTATACAGACGGCTCATTCAATTACTGAGTATTACTCAGAAAATCCTACAAAAATTATATGGTGACAACATGGTTGTATTTCAGTTTGTACAGGCTGAAATTTGGGCCCAGAACTTGTACCATGTTACTATCTGTACCCAAAGCTCTGATTCCATATTGGCTTATACAGGAGGACCAATCAAGCTATTAAATCATGTTGGCCAAATATACATTGTCTCTTAGTATATGTAAACATTTTCAATTAGTATCCTTGGTATTATGGAGGACAACTTTCTACCACATGAATCTGCCTAATCCTTGAGATAACCAGTGGAGACCCTGCTCTGTGTCCCACTACTTTCAGTGGTTCAATTAATGGTGACCTCAGGCAGGATCTTTTTAGCAGTAGTGTCTAGATTGTGGAACTCTCCCTGCAAGAGAGCTTCCATTCTGCAGGTTTTCTGACTCTCCTTAAAAGCATTATGGTATGTTTCACTGGGCCTTTGGGCTTAGAGTGATATTCTGTCTCCTTGGTTCCCTGTTGACATTTTGTTGCTGAGATGCTGGTTTTTTGGTGATCTGATTTATTTGTTTATTTGTATGTATGTATGTATATTAATTTGTATGTATGTATATTATTGTATTGTATGTATATTAATTTACTACTGGATTTACCTGGGTATAACACAGTCAAGGCAGTCACAGACAACTACATAAAAAGATGGAAGCAGCACAGGGAGGAAAACACAGGAGGATTATCAATGGATGATGACGTTGCGTAGACCCCAAGAAAAATGGGACTGAATGGTAAGTACCCAGCATGGAAGCAATCCGGAACTAGATTCTTCACCAGGAAACGATCATTTATTTCCTACCCACCCAGCAAACTCAAGTATTCCTCTTATGCAAATATAGTAGCACTATTATTATTATTATTATTATTATTATTATTATTATTATTATTATTATTATTTTGTAAATAATTTTTATTCATTTTCCAAAAAAGAAAAACAACAACATTCGTATTAATAACAAATCAAGCCAAATCTTAACCCGTTCAAAAAACAAAAAAAAATACAGCCAATTATAGAGTCTGAATTAATTAATTTCAATGGGTCTTCCCATGTTCTGGATTTCAAGAGCTAAAGTCCATCCTTTATTTTTCTGCTTTTGTTACTTCCCAATTTCCCAATCCTGATATTGATGATCTTCTCTCTGTCAGTTAGTCGCTGGTATAACTCTCCATCTTGTTTTGTTTAAACATTCCTTATTTCTGTAATCACGTAGGGGGCAAATTTCTATTGCTTTGTTTTATATTTTTATTGGTGTAAACCGCTTAACCAATTAGTTAGGTCACAGATCACTGGGTGGTAAGCCATGCTAAGTACTAAGACTAGACCCATTGAACTTCATGGATATGCGTAACTTAGAAGCATTAATTTCAGTGCGCCTACTCTGGGTAGATTTCAGTTGAATACAACCCATTATACTTAGAGAAGGGTGGGTTAACATGATAGCATTGACAGGAATGTTAATGCTAGATGATGAAAAGCAATGAAAACAACCTCACTGACCTGGTATATTTGCATACCCTGAGGTGGTTTCTCACGGAACTCGCCTAAAGCACTGGCGTATTTCTTTGGCAAGTCAGGATACTTAGATGGATTCTGTGGGAAGACAAATTAATTATATATTACATCAATTTTCCCCAAGAAATTCTTCAGGGGCAAGCAACCATATAATGGTAATTCATTGCCCAAATATGTACTACCAGGGTGCTCAAATTAAGATATGACTTGCACAACTACTTCTGGTGTGTCCTTTCTACACATGTGGGGGGTTTCCAGTCATGTAGCAAAATCTCCACTTATAACATCTTAACAAACTTTTTAATTTTTGTAAAAAGTTGTATTCGAGCCAACATGAAGCACTGGCTGAATGAAAACAGCATGGCATCTGTTACATAGGAAGAAAAGCCTGCTGTACGTAAGACAATTTTTCTACATAGGTGCAGAAAAAACGGTGTGTAAAAATTGTTAATGGAAACAAGGATCTTTGGTAGAGGCAGAAAAGTAGGAGGAACATTGTTTTTAAGAGGAGGGAAAGTTTATTTCTTATCCACTTATAGTGAACACAAGAGAAGCCTCATTGGATCAGACAAAAGGCCCATCTGGTCCAGAATTCTGTTCTCATAGTGGCCAACTGGGTGCCTATGGAAAGTAGGCAAGAAGGAAATGAAGAGAATGGCACCCTCTTATATGTGTTGCAAGCCACTTGTATTCAGAGGCATGTATGCCATAAGCTCAATTACTAACTGCTTACCCCAAAAATAAGTCCAGATTTGCTCTTGTGCCTTTAATATCAGCTTGATTTACAGAAGAGCTATTTCCCATACCACATAGCTTTGGGGAATTCAGTGAACAGCTGCTGGAGACTGGAGTGGAAAGGTATAAGGCTTTCTACTCAAATAGGAAAGGTGATTATTATTTTCTCCCCACCTCTGCTTAATACCCAGCCTGATGAAGAGCTCTGGAGAACCCTGAAGACTTGGGCGCCATTTTGTGACATTCTTAAAGTTATTGCCCTACTTTGTTCTTTGGGGTGTTATTTACCATGTTCTTTAAACCTTGTAGCACTTGCAGATAAAATCTGAAGAAGAAGCTGACAAGCAGGGTTCGTCTGTATTCCACTTTTGCGCCTGGGGCTGAAGGAGAGAGGATGATTTCTTCAAGAATTAGCCTGCAAGCTTCATTCAGCATCTCTTCATCCCAGTTGCTGGGGGGAGAAATAATACAACCAAATAAGTTTATTTTAGCAAACGATAGATATGTATATGCAGAGTTTTGAAGGGGTGAGGAGAAAAAGGTTTCCAAATGCGTTTATTAAAGTGACTTTGATAATGAAGTACACTTTGCCACAAGAAAACTCAGGTTTCTCAGGAACTGATAAATAATATTATTCAAAATAGGTCCTTTATACGGTAGGAAAATAGATTGCATAATATGAAACAGTCATAGCTAATCTTAATATGGAAGAACAGGACATTGGTGCTGGTGACCCAGCCTACATCATCCACAGTGAGCATTAGGAACATATGGATAAAATACTTAAAAGTCGTTGATCAGAACAATCAGTTTCTAACAGTGACCAGTCAGATTAGATGCCTTGAGAAACTCACAAGCAGGATATGAAGATGTACATAGGTCACGACTTGACTAATAAGGAACGATGCAGTTAAGATTTGTGTCATCTTAATAATAATAATAATAATAATAATAATAATAATAATAATAATAATAATAATTTATTATTTATACCCTGCCCATCTGGCTGAGTTTCCCCAACCACTCCAGGCAGCTCCCAATTGAGTGTTAAAAACAATACAGCACTAAATATTAAAAACTTCCCTAAATCTTAACCCAAATACATAAGAGTGTGGAAGGTTTTGTTTTATTTAACATGGTGTTTTAATGTTGTAACCTGCCCTGGAACCTTAGGGAGAAGGTTGGGTAATAAATGAAAAAAATGATTGAATGATCTTGCTGCAGTTCAGGGAACTGAATTACATGACATCTAGCCCTACAATTCCCTGGGCCCACAGAATGAAAAAAATTCCCAGAAAACTGATATGTATAATTGTTCTCTTAAATTTTATCCCAAATTCGTATTCACAGAAATTGCAGTTCTTCTCCACTTCCACTCCAGTGTGGTTTGGTGAAATTTTGGAGAGGTGCTTTTGTCTGTTAGTTTTTAAGAGCAGCATTCTGACATGATATAAACCAATTTTGAAATGAAGACATTTGTCCACCTTTTTTTTAAAAAAAAGTTTTTCATTACTACTTGCAGACAAGGTTTAAGTACAGAGAGAATTTAATTTTCCTAGCTTCTAGATTCTGCCCCAAGCTCCTCCAAAAGCAAGAAACAGCTATTCCTATATAATGTCAATGTACCTTCCAATGAGCTTCTGACAGGTATTTCTTGCGCTCACTGTGGTAGGACCAATGCCACCATATAAAATAGCCATGTCCTCGATGACACCAGTGCCTGGCTGGAAAAGGACTCTCATTGAAGAATTTGTCACAGACAATGCATTTTTTCGGCGCTCAGCCTGCCGGAATGCTGACACAAATTCATCCTGGCAGATGCAAAAAACAGAAATTGGGTTATTTTACTGCCCTCATCATGCTAGGAGCTGGGACTGAGCAATGGGAGCTGCCCCCATTGCGGGGATTCGAACCACCGACCTTCTGATCAGCAAGTCCATTATACATAAAGAGACTTCCATGAAACAGTAAGTAAGGGTCAAATTACATGTTACATTATTCTTTATAAAAAGTGTAGTTGCCACTTTTATTTTGGAAGGAAATAACATGTGCAAAGCTTCAGTCTGGAATGTGTTCCCAGTCTGGGCCCTGCTCCTGTTTCCCTCTGAAAACCACTCTCTTCACAGGCAATTGTTTGCCCTTAAATGCGTACAGTTTACTACAAGAAACACATTCAGGAGTAAAGCAGCTGACAGGGGAGAATTTTGTTGTGGGACATTGCAGGGCCCTGATCTATATCAAGGATCTATTTCAAATTGAAGAGCCAAAATTGATTTTCTTCAAAATGGAAGTGGCCAGTTTAAGAATGCTTTTTAAAGGCATATGAACAATGTGATGTGTAATTTCACCCTGACAGATTGTCACCTTCAATCATCATACACATATGTGCCAAACAATAGACTACATCATAAACTCGCTGGGAAGATGTTGCCATCCTAGCTAATAGGGCAATGCACATGTAAAAAGGTAAAGGGACCCCTGACCATTAGGTCCAGTTGTGACCATCTCTGGGGTTGCGTACAGCTTCCGGGTCATGTGGCCAGCATGACTAAGTCGCTTCTGGTGAACCAGAGCAGCGCACTGAAATGCTGTTTACCTTCCCGCTGGAGCAGTACCTATTTATCTACTTGCACTCTGACATGCTTTCAAACTGCTAGGTTGGCAGGAGCTGGGACTGAGCAATGGGAGCTGCCCCCATTGCGGGGATTCGAACCGCCGACCTTCTGATCAGCAAGTCCTAGACTCTGTGGTTTAACCCACAGCGCCACCCATGCCCCAATGCACATGTGGTTGGTTGTTAATATCCATGTCTTTAAAGGCATGGTAGATTATGATCTACTGGTAGATCGCAGGGGTGTTCCAGGTAGATTGTGGGATCTCCGGGGTGCTCCTGATCGATCCCCCTGAAAAGCTCAACAACTCTGGGTCACCTTCCCCAAAAGAACAACAACTCTGACCATCCCTTCCCAAAAAAAGATCAACAATTATTTGCAATGACAAATGCCAGCTTTTTTAAATAGTGGGAGAAGATCACTGTCTCTTGGGAGTTGGACGTGCCTGATATAGACTATACCTCCTGTCAACCACACTCAGTTGTCGTTTCATTCTTGCTATATGGGAGTGGATTAAAGAAGGGAGTTGATAAATATGGCATCACATGGGCCATTCAGCCATCCAAGAAATCTGGATATCATTCATCTACAGCAGCCCTTCTCAGTCTCCAGATGTTTTGGTCTAAAGTTCCCATCAGCACCAGCCTAGTCAGGGATGAGAGTTGTAGTCCAACATCCCAAGGGCATCAGGTGGAGGAATGCTGCTCTAGAGAGATGGGGACGGCAATGTGGCTGCTTACTGGTGAAGGAAATATTACTACCCATGGCACATATGCAATCAACACTGCTCACAGGTTTAGCATATTTTTGTAGTTCTTCAGAAACCTGTAATACCTTTGTGCCCAGTGGGACAAAAGTTAATGAGTGTGCGCATCGAGACATGCTTGAGGAATTTGTTATATGCAAATTCTAGTAAGAAATAAACTGATCTGAACTTTCCAGAGCTAATACAGAATCAAGGAATCATAGAATTGTAGAGTCAGAAGGTTGAATCCAAGTGAGAGCGAAAGGGACTCAAGAGTTTCAATTTTTTTAAAAAATGTTGCTCTCTCTGTTCCCAGACCCCTGAATATATTTTGAGAAGACTACCCATTTTATTAAATGCAGCTTTATTGACTGTTTTCAATGCATGCTTTTTATGTATTGGCATATTGATTTAGTGAAGTATGACTATTATGTTCTGTCTGTGAATTTTGTGTAGGATTTTAATTGTTATAGGGTGAAGGCCATTTGAAGTGTCAATTTTCTAACTGAAAACCAGATGATAAATATAATAAACAAATAAATGAACAACAGGGAGCAATGTGTCTTTCACCGATCCCTAGGTAATTTACATGTGATTTTTTACTGGTAGATGAATATTTGGAAATATGTTGCCTCTCTCTCCAGCAATGTGTTGACCTGTCATTTATGTGCCTTCATGGACTAATTTATGTTGAGATTTAGATACAAATATTGTCTTGCCCAACGTAAGTGTTCCACAGTGCAGAAAGCATCTTGTGTTTGGAGGGATGGTGAGGAAAACATACAGACACAAACAAACAAACACACAACTTACTTCCTTGGAGAAAGGGATAAAAACAGAGACTATGACCTCTCTTGGTGAAAGGTCTGCCTGCGGCAAGCCTGCGAGGAATTCATCATTCAAGGGAATCTGACGTGATCCATCTGATAGAGGAAATAATAGTCTTTAGACAATGAGCTCTTAACAGATACTGATTTTATCTGTCCCATGCAAGAGAAAATTACCCCTGCATCTATTCAAGCTCTGAGGCAGAACTGGCCCTCTTCAACGGCTGATTTACCCAACAGAAACATTTGTATGAAGGGTGTTGACAGCTATAAATCATTCTAGCCATTTCAAATGCTCCCAATTTGTAGCCAAGGTAGTATTGCTCCGAACTTTGCAAGATCAAACCTGCACACTTGTCAGTTGGCGTTTGTCGTTGATAAATACAATGGACTTCCACTTGTTTATTATTATATATTGTCTTCTTGGGCAATATGATATATATCATAGACTTCATGTAATAATACACCACCTTGCATTTTGCCATTGTAACAGAACATCAGTTAGTAGGTTTCCTCTCGCTCATCATAGTCGTAAGAGCAAAACAGCAGGAAGGAAAGTAAGGATCCTGCAGTTTCCCAATGACTTCTGCTATTAGGACATGATTTTATTCCTGCCCCCTTCCCACTATTATGAAATTGAATCACATCCACACCATCCATTTAAAGCATTCTTGTACTGCTTTAACAGCCACGGCTTCCCTAAAGTATCCTGGGAGCTGTAGTTTGTTAAAGGTGCTAGCTCTGGTAGAGGTCTCCTGATAATTCTCAGCTCAATCAAGAAACAGGTAGTTCACAGTCCCTAGAACATGGGTAGGTAAACTAAGGCCCAGGGGCCGGATCCGGCCCAATCGCCTTCTAAATCCGGCCCATGGATGTTCCGGGAATCAGCGTGTTTTTACATGAGTAGAATGTGTGTTTTTATTTAAAATGTATCTCTGGGTTATTTGTGGGGCATAGGAATTCGTTCATTTTTTCCCTTCAAAATATAGTCCGTCCCCCCACAAGTTCTGAGAGACAGTGGACCGGCCCCCTGCTGAAAAAGTTTGCTGACTCCTGCCCTAGAATATAGGATCTATGTTTACCAATAAATCATTGGAAAATACTTACTGTACTAGATGCTATGTTACTTGTTGTGTATTGAGTCAAAGGATTTTATATCTGTATTATTATTGTCTGTATTTGCATTAGGGTAAAGTAACTGCCTTTTGGTTCCAGAGGGTACAGCTACTATTGGTTCATTTAAGCTGCTGTATTTGGATCCTTTGTCTTATTGGTTTCCTCCAAAAGGCAGGACTGTGATTGCCTGATATTGTTCCCTCCAAAATGTATCCTTTCTAGCTAGTTCCCTGTCCCTATAAATGTAGCTCTCCCCTCCTCAGGTCTCAGTCTTGTTTGCTTTAATAAAGAAGTGTTACTAGAGAACTGTCTCCAGCATATCATGTCAAGAGAGCTGAAATCACAAACCCCACGTCACAACAACTGGCGACGAAGGTGGGATCCGAAATGCTGAGGAGTGGTTAAACGCAGCCCTGCCTCAGAGTCCGGATTGTAGCTAAGAAAAAGACTCACTGGCCAGCTGAGAAGACGACCCTGCCCACAGGACAATGGAGAGTCCAAGGGTATTGGAGCACTTCCAGCCATTAGAGCCCCACACGTGGGAAGACTACGTCGAACACTTCGAGTTCTTCGCAGTGGCTCAAGGGATCACCGATGCCAGTAAAAGAAGGGCCACATTCCTGAGCTACTGTGGGCCTGAGATCTTCAAGCTGGCCAAGGCATTGCTTGCTCCAGGGAAGCTAAGTGAGACATCTCTCAAAGATATTATTGCCTGTCTAACAAGCCATTTGGCGCCTACTGAGACCAAGATGGCCCGGGCGGATGGAGTTTCATAAGAGGCAGCAGCGTGCTGGGGAGTCTGTATCTGCATTTCTAGCTGAACTGCAGAAGCTCGCTCAGCACTGCGACTTCCAAGATCTGGAAGAGACTTTCCTGGATCGGTTTATCGGTGATCTGAGCAGCAAGAAAGCCAGAAGACGCATCTTGGCTAAAGAAGAGGTTACCCTTGTTTCAGCCTTGAAGGAGGCCACTGCCACGGAGAATTATGAAAGAGAGGAGCTTGATGCCAGTCGCAGGGCCCCTAAGCCACAGATAGAAGTTGCGCATGCCATGGACGAGCTAGAGGCTACTCCGAGCCAGAGCCCAGTCCGTGGGGTCGAGTCAGTGCGTCAGGCCTGCACAGTGCACAAAGATCACCGAGGCAGGTGCCCTGGTTGTGGCGGAAACCATGAGCGAAAGAGTTGTTGTTTCCAGGATGCTATGTGCCGGACGTGCGAAAGACAGGTCACATCGTCAGGGTCTGTAGATCGGCGGCGTTGGGAGCAACAGGAGCACCTAGACTGGAGCATCGCAGACCGCCCACAGCAAACCATGTTCTAAAGGACTGCCACTACGTAACGGAGATCAACGGGAGGGTCGTGCAGTTTCCAGCGCAAGGCAAGGCACACATCAAGGTGAAGATTGAGGGTCAGCTGTGCGACATGGAGGTGGACTCCGGATCTGGATTCACTATCGTGTCGGACCAGACCGTGAGGACATTCTTCCCCAGGGGTAAGTTGCCCCCTCTGGAGCCCTTCCCGGCAACTTTGCAGTCATACTCAGCGGGCCGCATCCATGTCATGGGAATGTGTGCCGTGAGAGTACAGTTCCGGGACAAACAGGCGGTACTCAAACTGGTGATTGCGAAGGGCAGTCGCCCCAGTCTCCTGGGCACTGACTGGTTCCCCGCCCTGGGACTGAGTATATCAGGGCTTAATTCAATCCAAACCTGCCCTGAGATGAGCGAGGCATTATGCAAAGAATTTGCTGGTCTCTTTAATGGAAAACTGGGTTGTTATAAAGGGCCCCCAGTTGACTTCGAATTGGACCCTGGGGTGGCCCCAATCTGACTCAAACCAATGCGAGTGCCATTTGCACTGCAACCCAAGATCGAAGCAGAGCTGGATAAATTGGTCAAGCAGGGAGTTCTCTCACCCGTGGACTCCGCTAAGTGGGAGACTCCAATCGTCACGCCCCTTAAAGCAAATGGGGAAGTCAGGATCTGTGCTGATTACAAATGTACTATCAATAAGGCACTCAGGGGAAACTCATACCCCATTCCAGTCGTATCACATCTGTTGGCTAAACTGGCTGGGGGCAAGGTGTTCGCCAAAATTGACCTGGCACAAGCTTACCAACAGCTGCCAGTAACCCCACAATCAGCGGAAGCACAGACTATTGTCACACATAAAGGGGCGTTCAGAGTTAACAGATTACAATTTGGAGTTTGTGTGGCCCAGTGATTTTTCAAGGGCTCATGGAACGCCTGTTAAGAGGTCTGCCGGGGGTCTTGCCATTTTTTTATGATGTTTTGATTGCTGGAAAAGACCCACAGGAACTGGTTGCGCATGTCTGTGCAGTGTTGCTCAAGTTCAAGGAGGTGGGGTTGCAACTAAAAAAGGAAAAATGCAGTTTTGGGGTGCCAACTGTGGATTTCTTGGGGTTTAAAATTGATGCATCAGGCATCCACTCCACAGATGCTAAGGTTAAGGCCATCATCGAGGCACCACGACCACAGAACAAGACGGAGTTGCAGTCATTCCTGGGACTTATTAACTTTTATCATTCGTTCTTACCCCAGAAAGCTTCGGTAGCTGAACCATTACATAGACTGTTGCAGAAAAAGAATGTGTGGCGATGGGGGCAGGGGCAGCAGAAGGCTTTTGACTCCTTGCGAGGAATGCTGAGTAGCAGGAGCGTCCTTGCTCATTATGATGAGTCGAAGCCGCTGGTCCTGGCATGTGATGCCTCTCAATACGGCCTGGGGGCGGTGCTGAGTCATAGGGAACCGGATGGGTCGGAAAAGCCCATCTCTTTCTATTCCAGTACGTTGTCGCCCATGGAGCGCAACTATGCTCAAAGAGAGCTGAAAACTATGTCAAGAGAGCTGAAATCACAAACCCCACGTCACAACATTACTGTTGATCAAAGTGTCTAAAGCTTTCTTAGTAACAGTTTATAAGAGCAGAAAAAGTTCCTAGTCAGTTGATTCGCTCACCATTTGTATTTGTAACTGTTATTTCATTGTGTACATTTTGATCAAAATGTACACAATGAAATAACAGTTACAAATACAAATGGTGAGCGAATCAACTGACTAGGAAGGTCCATGTAGTTAAAGCCATGGTTTTCCCAGTAGTGATGTATGGAACTGAGAGCTGGACCATAAAGAAGGCTGATCGCCGAAGAATTGATGCTTTTGAATTCTGGTGCTGGAGGAGACTCTTGAGAGTCCCATGGACTGCAAGAAGATCAAACCTATCCATTCTGAAGGAAATCAGCCCTGAGTGCTCACTGGAAGGACAGATCCTGAAGCTGAGGCTCCAGGAAGAAAAGACTCCCTGGAAAAGACCCTGATGTTGGGAAAGATGGAGGGCACAAGGAGAAGGGGACGACAGAGGACGAGATGGTTGGACAGTGTTCTCGAAGCCACAAACATGAGTCTGACCGAACTGCTGGAGGCAGTGGAAGACAGGAGTGCCTGGCGTGCTCTGGTCCATGGGATCACAAAGAGTTGGACATGACTAAACGACTAAACAACAACACCCAGTGCAGAAATGTATGCAACGGGAGACATTGCCTTTTACCTATTGACACCAGATTGAGAAGCGCATTCCCAGCTGCCAGGACAGGGTTCAGATCCCAGGTCGATCCTCTGCTCACAATATGTCCTCCTAAAGACTAATGGACAATGATATCACTGTTACTACTACTAAATTGGGTATACTTATATTATCATTAATTATATCCTTTATTTATTATTTCTTAAAATTTATACACTGCTTGATTGTAAAAAAAAAACCCAAAACCCTCAAATGGTTAAAAAACAGCAACCCAATTTCCCCTCTCAAAGGATTCTGGGTGCTGTAGTTTGCTGTTAACAGAGTTACAATTCCCAGTGTCCCTTAACAAGCTACAGAGCCCAGAATTCTTTGAAGAGGGAAATGTGCTTCGCATGTGTTTTAGAGGTATATTGTGTATGCACCCTCAGCTGGATTCAAGCCCTGGATCTTAAGCCAGCAAAGTTTTAAAAATCATTATTTATTTAAACAAGAGAGTGGGAGGACAAACAATGCAGGTCTTGTTTTCCTTACTTTTTAAAATGAAAACCAGCTTTGGAAAACTGAGATTAACAACAGAGGAAAATGATATAGAGACAACATCAATGGGATATATAAATCTTGTGGGAGGTGACCGCTCTGTGTACCTTGGTATTAATGAGGCCCTTGAGTGCTTCCCTTTGTCCCTTAAAAAAAAGAGACTTGCAAATCTTTCCACTGACTTGTCAGTAAGAGAGTTGGGACTTTTTTTGTTTTTAATTTTTTTTAAATTTTATTAAGTACAAATTAGAAAACATACATATTTATAACAAAAGAAAACGCAAAAGAAAAAGAAAATACATATAACCAAGGGAAAAAAATTAGAGAATACTTTGTCTCTTTTCATATTTACAGTTATTTATACCTCTATAAAATGCTATTCACAATAAAGGAGTGAAATGAAAGATATCAGAAAAAAGAACAAAGAAAAAATAAAGAAGTAAAAGAAAAAAATCATAGGTGAAAAATTTTAAAAGTAGATAAGTATTCACTATACACAGCCATTTCCCATCTATATTTATATTCAATTGTATAATTTCCTCTTGTCCTTATCTACCTTAACTAAAGTGTTTTTTAAAAAAGACTTCCACCGTTTGCCTCACGCGTTTTTAATAATCCGTTCGTCAGAACCTCTGTTCTTCATATTTTCCCTTTGGATTTCCTTAATGTTGGGACTTTTTGATTTGGACTGGCAGGTGGGTTTGTGAATCACTAAGACAACATCTTGCGTGTTTAGAAGTGGGCACCACACAGCCAGTTGTCTATCCTCCAAAGGCTGAGTAAAAGCAAAAATGACCCATTTTGATTTGGACTGGCAGGTGGGTTTGTGAATCACTAAGACAACATCTTGCGTGTTTAGAAGTGGGCACCACACAGCCAGCTGTCTATCCTCCAAAGGCTGAGTAAAAGCAAAAATGACCCAGGCAATGGTAGGGACAGAGTGGGGTCCTTCACACAGACAAGTGTATCCATCCTTCACCACCCCATAATTGTTCCTTTATTGCCAAATGTTCACCCTTAGTGATCCACCTGATAGTTCTGGAGCAACGGGGAAGGAAGCCCATGGCTTAGCAGTACAGACAGAGCATTGGATGGGGTGCAAATATTTATGAGAGAATGGAGGGCAGAACTGTGAAGCCATGGCAGGAAGTAATCTTACGGGGAACCTTACAGGGAACCAGACAGAGGGCCTTCTCGGCAGTGGCGCCCGTCCTGTGGAACGCCCTCCCACCAGATGTCAAAGAGAAAAATAACTACCAAACTTTTAGAAGACATCTAAAGGCAGCTGTGTTTAGGGAAGCTTTTAATGTTTAATAGGTTATTGTATTTTAGTGTTTTGTTGGAAGCCGCCAAGAGTGGCTGGGGGGACCCAGCCAGATGGGCGGGGTATAAATAAATTATTATTATTATTATTATTATTATTATTATTATTATTATTATTATCTGTACCTGGTCAAAGGAAGCAAGGTGGGAAACCTACCGCCAAATTCCTAATTTGTTCTCCAGCAAGGGTCCTCAGTTGCTTCAGCAGCACACCATAAATCTTTGACTTTTCCATTGGGAGTTCTGGGGTGATGGTTAATAGGAAGTCCCTCAGTTGGGCAAGGTGGATTGCTGCACCGATCAAGATCCCTGGAACCAAGTAATTTTCACAAGGGGGATGGGGAGAGCACAAATGAGCATTTTTAAAGAGCCACACAGTCCACAGGCAGAGTTGGTGTTTGTCATGATAAGGGGCAGCAAATAACTGATACAGTGGTACCTTGGGTTAAGAACTTAATTCGTTCTGGAGATCCGTTCTTAACCTGAAACTGTTCTTAACCTGAAGCACCACTTTAGCTAATGCTGCCACTGTGCCGCCAGAGCACAATTTCTGTTCTCATCCTGAAGCAAAGTTCTTAACCCGAGGTACTATTTCTGGGTTAGCGGAGTCTGTAACCTGAAGCATCTATAAGCTGAAGCGTCTGCAACCTGAAGCGTCTGTAACCCGAGGTACCACTGTATATGCAATCCAATGCATGTCTAAAGGTAAAGGTAAAGGGACCCCTGACTATCAGGTACAGTCGTGACTGACTCTGGGGTTGCGGCGCTCATCTCGCTTTATTGGCCGAGGGAGCCGGCATACAGCTTCCAGGTCATGTGGCCAGCATGACTAAGCCACTTCTGGCGAAACCAGAGCAGCGCACGGAAATGCCGTTTACCTTCCTGCCTGAGCGGTACCTATTTATCTACTTGCACTTTGACGTGCTTTCGAACAGCTAGGTTGGCAGGAGCAGGGACCGAGCTACAGGAGCTCACCCCGTCCTGGGGATTCGAATCACCGACCTTCTGATCGGCAAGTCCTAGACTCTGTGGTTTAACCCACAGCGCCACCCGCGTGTCTACTGAGTAGTAATTCCAAATGGGTTAAGTGGGGCCTGCCCCCGGCGAGCATGTATAGGGTTGAAGCCAGACAGAGTTGGAGGGAATGTGGAATGTACATCAGCTAAAGCTAGGCAAGTGTAAATTACCCCTATTTCAAACTCTATTCAGGAGCAGCTCTACTGCTGGCTAAGCTAGCCTAAGCCCGGCAGAGTGGAAACAAGCCTTTAAAATAAAGTTTTGTTTGCAACACCCTTTTTGCTGGCATAGGTTCTGCTGGGTTGCCAGGTCATGTGACAGAACTCGGTGGAGTTAGGATCCACCATTAATCCTCTCACAACTACCCATAACACCTATTTTTCAGAGTTTCTGCCAGAGTAGGATCTACCGGTTTCACCTGAGCTAGCTGATCCATGGTGAAAGATTTATTCCAGGGGATCTCCAGCTGATCCAGGATCTGGGGCTCACACCAGCATAGCCTGGTTGCACTAGGAACCATCTGACTAAACAGGATCCTAACTCCCTCATCCTAGTGAATCTTGGGTATGTATTATCTCCTGACTTATAAACCATGTAGATAACGTCAAAATAACACGTGGAACATTGCCTGCTAAATATGTATGCAAATAATAGGTGAGAAAATGGTATCTCTAAGATGTGTGCATCCATCCATCCAGACACAATGGCCTCAGTCTAGCCAAAGTCAATAAGGGCAGTGTCCTATTGAAATCCATATTGTTTTAAAGCTAGCCACAACTAGTTCCATGATTGCTATGGGACAATGGGTCTATCCTTCAACGTATGAAGGCAATACCTGATTCAGTGAAGCCCATGAGTTAAGAATTATCACTTGCCTATATTCACAATGTCAATGCATACACTGTTTATCATTGGTAGTACAGTACATTCAGTACAATTTATCGCCACCCAAAGAGCTAAAACACTGACCCCCAATAGTGGCCCCAGTGACTGATTAGAGACGTACCGCTGTCTCCAACTTCAGTAACATGCAGATCTGTGATCCTAGTAGGATGAAGGAGAACGGGGTGATAGACAGAAAGAAGTTTCATATCAAGTCCTAAATGGGACAAAATCACAATGAGATATCAGAAAGATAAAGCAGGACTACAAGCAAGGTGGCAGAAACAACTTTTGGGGGCACCAGCCCCCTCAAATATTTTATTGGGGGGGGCAAAGGGACCTCAGCCTCTAGAATTTGGCTCCAATCAATGCACACTCTATATCTGTCACATCTAGTCAGTCCCTCAAACTAGGTTAGAACCACATTTTTAACAGCCTCGTGCATTAAAAACAACAACCCCCATTTGCAAGATTAAACCTAGCACAGCAGCTTGTATGTTTCTCCCCAATGAGCTAATTTTGTATGTACAGGGAGATTTTGTTTTTTACACAGCAGGCATTCAAAAATCAGATTCCATACCTGCCGTCTACAGTATTACAGTCTACAGTATTCTACCAATTCTGAATTCTGCTACATTATTCTGCTGCATACAGCAGTCTCCTCACTATTAGAGTCACCTCATATCACCTGGCTCGGATAATCCCTTTAAACTATGATCTATGTTTTAGGATGTAATTAGGTGATATCACCATTGATGTCTTCTATTAATTTATGAGCAGAGGGCGATGTTTATGTTACAAATTTATTGTAATGTATGATGTTGGTCTTTTGTTTTTGTTTTGCTTTGGTTCTTGTCTGTTTTTTGTAAGTTTTGGCGGTTTTAAATTTGGAGGTTCAAGTACATTATGGTGGTATGGGAAACTGTCGTGTGACGGGCCAATGGCCGTAATAAAGATCAATCCAATCCAATCCAATCACCTCATATCACCAAATTTAGCCTGAAGTGTTCTGCATGATCCATGAACAACTCAATACATTGACAACCGCTACATCAGGCTTCTATTTCCTGTGATATTACTAATACAGTCAATTGCCTAGAGCAGGAATAGCCAATGTATTACCCTCCAGATGCTTGCTGGCATACAGCTCCCATTATCCCTGGTCATTGGTCATGTGATACATCGGGGGGGGGCACCATGTTGCTTGTATATGCTTGTATATAGATGTATGTCAAGTTTTGGTGTCAAGCTGGCAGCTTCATTTTATCTTAAACTTTCAGTAGCTTTCCTTGCAGATGTTGCCTCATGCTATGCACACTTTGATCACGTCCACACCATATTTTCAAGGCACATGTCTTCTCCCAAAGAATGCTGGGAACTGTAGTTTCTTAATGGTTCTGGTAACTGCAGCTCTGTCATGGGTAAGCTACAGCTCCCAAGAATATTTGGAGGAAACCATGCCTGGTAAAGTGGCATAAAGGTAAAGGCAAAGGGACCCCTGACCACTAGGTCCAGTCGTGACCGACTCTGGGGTTGCGGTGCTCATCTTGCTTTATTGGCTGAGGGAGCCAGCGTACAGCTTCTGGGTCATGTGGCCAGCATGACTAAGCCGCTTCTGGCGAACCAGAGCAGCGCACGGAAACGCCATTTACCTTCCCGTCGGAGCAGTACCTATTTATCTACTTGCACTTTGACGTGCTTTTGAACTGCTAGGTTGGCAGGAGCAGGGACCGAGCAACGGGAGCTCACCCCGTCACAGGGATTTGAACCGCCGACCTTCTGACTGGCAAGTCCTAGGCTCTGTGGTTTAACCCACAGCGATTCACAATTCTATGATTTGTGTGACCTCTGGGCTGATTGGGTGATTAGCAGGGCTGCATTTACATACCTACACTTGTATTTCCTACAACAAGAGGTGCATCTGGGTAGTTGGCTTTCAGGTTGACAAGCTCTTGCAGAGACACGGGAGAAATCCAGGTGGCTCTCTCTCCTTTGAAAACCAGAGTTTTTCCTTTGCTCTCTTCAGCCAACCTCTGTGAGGAAAAGCAACATGGATAGAGTATTGCACAATGATGAACAAAACACAAATATGGCTGTTTCAAGAACTAAGCCCTCATTAATCCTGAACCACACCTTACAGTTAAGTGTTAAACACTCTTCCCAGGATAGCTTTGTAAGAAACTATTGTGTTGGTGTTGTTTTGTGCATCCACAACACAGAGGAGATTACATTTACGGTAATTTAAAAATTGCAAGAATTTCTGGCTTTAAAAAGAAGAGTGTAAGAAAAAGCAGAAAATATTATGGAACACCGGTTTGAAATTCACGGCATGCACTGCCTTGAAGGAAAATATTATGAAAATGGTATACCGGTGGTACATGACCCCAGTCAAGTTAGCCAAGATATATCATCTGTCTGACAACAAATGTTGGAAATGTGGAGAGGCGGAAGGGACATTCTTTCATCTCTGGTGGACCTGCCCGAAAGTGAAGGCCTTCTGGGAAATGATCCATAATGAACTAAAAAAGGTACTGAGATTTACCTTACCTAAAAAACCAGAGGCCTTCCTTCTGGGCATGGTGGACCAGAGAGTGCTTAAGAAGGACAGAACCTTTTTCATGTATGCTACCACAGCAGCAAGGATCCTGATTGCAAAATACTGGAAGACACAAGATTTACCCACGCTGGAGGAATGGCAATCGCAGTTGATGGACTATATGGAACTGGCTGAAATGACTGGCAGAATCCGAGACGTGGGAGAAGAAACAACTGAGGAGGACTGGGGAAAGTTTAAGGATTATTTGAAAAAACACTATAAGCTGTATGAATGTTAAAAAATGCACCTTTCAGGAAATTCTAGCTTCAGCAAATGTAAGTTAATGAAATGAAAATTAAGACACAAGAATTCAGAGGTAAAATAATGAAATAACTTTATTGTGTTTAATATAAAACATATAAGAATTGAGCTATAGTAAAATTGAAAATAGGGAACATGATAAAATGGAAGTTACAATAAGTTTTGAAATAAGTTAACAAATTGCTGATGCTTTATAAGACAAAGAACGCAGGGTTCGGAGGATGTGGGGAAGTCCTATAGATTAGATGGAAAAAGAATATGGAAATTTGTTATTTATATCCTTTTTTTCTATAACCACTCTTTATTCTTTTTTCTGTATTTCTGTATTTTTAAAAAGCAATAAAAAAATGTTTAAAAAAAAGAAAAAGCAGAAAATATTTTCAGAGAGTTTTCAACAGTGTTGATAAGGGGGACAAAGTGGCAGCGATAGAAAAACTTCACAGAGAAGTTACTGTCTTTTTATACTCTAGTAAAGAGGACTAGAGTAGAGACATCACCTTGCCAACCAAGGTCCGTATAGTAAAAGCTATGGTTTTCCCAGTAGTGATGTATGGAAGTGAGAGCTGGACCATAAAGAAGGCTGATCGCCGAAGAATGGATGCTTTTGAATTCTGGTGCTGGAGGAGACTCTTGAGAGTCCTATAGACTGCAAGAAAATTAAACCTCTCCATTCTTAAGGAAATCAGCCCTGAGTGCTCCCTGGAAGGACAGATCCTGAAGCTGAGACTCCAATACTTTGGCCACCTCATGAGAAGAGAAGACTCCCTGGAAAAAACCCTGATGTTGGGAAAGATGGAGGGCACAAGGAGAAGGGGATGGTTGGATGGTGTTCTTGAAGCTACCAGCATGAGTTTGACCAAACTGTGGGAGGCAGTGGAAGACAGAAGTGCCTGGCGTGCTCTGGTCCATGGGGTCACGAAGAGTCGGACACGACTAAACGACTAAACAACAACAACAAAGAGGACTGAAGTCCATGATGAGCAGGCAATTGGGGAAAATAACCCATTCATCCTTCTGGCAACCCCAGTGAAGGAGGGATGCATTTTCAGGGGAGAGCTGGTAAGCAGGTGGGGGTCGGGTAAGTGTGTTGGGGTTGTATGGGGAAACACAACCCCGAGTGAATGCTTAGAACCCACTGGAATCTTGCTACCACTCAGCAAATATTAGGGGTGTCATGCAAACTTTGTAACAATATGCAAACACTCACACACAGTCTATTATAGACTCCTTCACAACAGTCATGAACAAATTTCTCCTACCATTAGTTCAGGAGGAAATATATAATCCTGGGTTGCGTCAATGGGATGAAATCTTTCAGGCTTGCATAGACCTGAGCACATCTATAGAAAAAGAAAAGAATGCTTAATATTAGCATGCACGGGAAGTGGAAAAGAAGGGTATAATATACCTCTAGCAGTGGCCAAAAAATGTGGGGCCCATGAGCCCATTTTTAAAGTTTTTTTAAGGGAGTGCTGTAGACGACACCCCCATCTGGTTGCTTCTCTTCCCACTCCCTCTGGACCCAAATACAGACATAAGGAGACAAAACTCAGTCACACACATATTTGCTGTTCAAAATAGTATTGGCAAAGGTCAGGCCCAAGAGAATTAAAATGGATCTTCCTGAATTTGCAACATCAAATTAAAGCTTACAATGGTAGGCAGCATAGTAAAAAAAACAAAAAAACCCCCACAGATCTTGTGCTTATGAGCAAGTCAAAACCATTGATCCAATCACAGATCCTCATAAACAACAAAAGCACCAACAAATCACCAAACACATCTGTGGCCATAAGAGGTGATCTGTGCTTCGGTGCTGGTTTTGAGGGGATGCTTTGTAAACATTACAAGGATTTTCATGATTCAGAAAAGTGAGCAATTTGGTTGTCCTGCATTTGTGGCCTCAAATTGGGATTGATAGGATATAAAATCACATTGTGGATGACCTTTGTTTGGACAATGTCACCATCATTTAATTATTTGGAACATAACATGCTCTACTCTTCTTCTTCTTCTTTGTAAACGCATTAGAAAAGCATTTCTCCTTAAATCGCATTGATCCCTATTTTAAAACACAAATAACCAAAGCTCTTTACAGAGTAGTCCACTGCCAATTGAAGATTTTGCTTAGCAAACACCCAGATAGTTAAGCAGGTTTAGAGCTTCCTCTGCAATGTTGCACAAGGGTGTGGTGATTATATTTCACTATTGTGTAAGAAACACAAGCTCCATTTAAACCATTCTTGACCTTCACACTCATCACAAAGCTGATGAAAGGATTATGAAGATGGCATAAATCCTCTTTGCCAAAACTTGCCTTATTGCAAAACAGTATTAGAAGAGTAGAGGGAAACGCTGACAACCGAAAATGTCTCCACTCACCTATCACGTTACATGTCCTGTGTACATACCCATTGCAGGTCAGAGCTAGTCTAATAAGATTTAACATGGGTGAATGAGAAGGTAGCTAAGCCACCTCACCCTCTGAAAGCGATGTTTTTACGTTCCAAGTTTTACAGATCTGGCTTCTCCCTTCTAGGATTACCAAATGCTCCAGAGACTCTCATTAGACCTCTGAAGCATGATTTAGCAAGCAAAACTGCACTCTCTGTTTGTGTAGGATTTTGGGGTGTATCGGTCAGTGCAGACAGGGAGGGTTAACCCTCCTCTCCCATACTGTGACTCCAACCCCTAGTACTCCCCTGTGTGACAATTAAGCTTAGAAACCATTGGCAGATGCCACTGCGGGACTTTTTTCAAACCTAATTGTCACCTGGAAAGGTAGGCAGAGGAGAGGAGGTTGTGTGGTGCCCCACAGCCGTGGAACATTTGAACACAATACCATCAACCCTCCCGGCCACAACTTTGCAAAATCGCATTAAGCTTGCACTGCTTCTGAAAGACAGATCCAGTTCTCACTAAACATCAGAGGAATTCTGGCAGTTCCAGTGAACTGGTATTTTGTACTGTTTAATGTGGAACTACAGTTTCTCCTCTGGGTAGAAACTCTGTGATCCTGGGTTGACCTGAATAAACTCCTGAGTTGGAGAAAGATTTACTACTAATTACTTCCCGGCATTCTCCCTGCTCAGGCTTGCGCCCCGGAGAGATCACTTCAGTGCTACTAACTTCACCCCCAGAGGCTCACTCCATTGTAGCTCAAGACAGACGGGTGCCAACTTTCTGTCAAAACACTGCTATTTGGGGGGGAAACTATGTTCCTTTTCAGAGTAGGCCTGGGATTGCTCCGAAGCTTGCTCCCATCTGGCAAAATGGTACTTTGAAGGACAGATTGGCATCTACGTATTTCTGTGCTCAGTCACATTCTGGGATATTTGTACAATCTCTCTCTATAGTTGCTGGTTCTTCAGATTTCATGTGACTCTGTAAACCAGGGCTGGGGAACTGTAGTGGCAGATTTATAGATAAGCGTAGTGTACACAGAGTTAGGGCCCCCTGCAGCTTAGCCCACCCCAATAATTAGTATCCATTCTTAACTGAGTGAATACCTTTGAAATGTAACTGCAAACAATAAATTATCATTGTTGCGTTTTAGTTTGTTGTGTTATGTTGTGTTGTTTCCATTCTTCTTTCTCCTACTCCCCGTCAGGGAAGGCTGTTCCACTAGGGTGCGAAGGCCTTCCTCAAGTGGAAGTTTTAAACACCAAGATAAACTCATTGGCACTTGTGTAAAGATTACACACGTTCAGTCATTGTGTGATAAATGTGGGAATTAGAAAGTAGTCGCTTACCCGGTTTCCTTCTCTGGAACACGAGTGTTCCTCTTTCCCTTCTTTCTCTTCCCCTTCTTTCTCTTCCCCTTCTTTCTCTTTCCCGTCTTTATCCATGCAACATTTCCCACTCCCTGCCAGTGGGCAGGATTCCTAAAGAAAGAATTCATTCAATAGTGCTACAGAGGGTTATCCCATTCCAAGCAATGCATACATGTTTTTAAGGCTGCAAGGCGAAGCAAGCCCTGTGGAACACAGCCAGATCCTTTATCTTTTTATTTGTGGCATTTACACCCAGCCCTTTAGCCCCAGAGGCTATCAAGCGGCTTACAAAATACTAAGAGAACTTTTGAGAAAACATGCATAGGTTTGCACTTGTAAAATACATGTTGTTATTTATATTCTTACATTAATACCCTACCTTTCTTCCATCATGGAACCCGAGTGGCATCCACATGGCTCTGAAGAAGTCTCTCAACTGAGCACTGAACAGATTCAGAACTGCTTTGCTACAGTAAAATGGTAGCTTCATGTGCCTTTAGATCAGCCATAGGCAAACTCCGGCCCTCCAGATGTTTGGGACTACAGTTCCCATCATCCCTAGCTAACAGGACCAGTGGTCAGGGATGATGGGAATTGTAGTCCCAAACATCTGGAGGGCTGGAGTTTGCCTATGCCTGCCTTAGACCATATCCTGGTTTAGACCACAGCGCCACCCGTGATATTCACTAAATACCAGCCAGATGCATGGTATTGGAGGTGAATGACAGCCATCATGACTAGCAGCTATTGGTAACCTTATCCTCTGTGACTTTACCTACTGTATTTTTCTCTCTATGGGACGCACTTTTCCCCCTCCAAAAATAAAGGGGAAATGTGTGTGCGTCCTATGGGGCGAATGCAGGCTCCTTGGCTTCAGCGATAGCAATGCAAAGCCTCCGAAGCGCAGAGGGAGTGCTCCCTCTGTGCTCTGGAGGCTTTGCGCACCGACCCCTCTTGCTCTCCCGGCTTCAGCAAAAGGAACCCGAAGCCTTTGGAGTGCAGCACGAGGTCCCACTGTGCTCCGAAGGCTTCGGGTTCCTTTTGCTGAAGCCGGGAGAGCAAGACTCTCCTGGTTTCAGCAGATAGGGAGAGCTGCGCAGAGCCCCTTTAGCAAAGCGGGAGGAGAAATGGAAGGGGCTCCATTCCTCCTGCCGCTTCGCTGAAGGGGCGCTGAGCAGAGAGGGGGAGATTTTTTCCCCCCTGTTCTCCCCCTCCTATGGTCCGGAAAATACGAAAAAGACGGTAATTCCTTCTTAAGGCCATCCAAGTTGGCATCCATCTCCACATATTGTGGTAGTGAATTCTAACAATGCACTGTGTGTGAAGAGGGAATAATACACACTTTTCCTTAATCTTCCACCATTCAGCTTTTGGGGATGACTCTGGGAGACAGAGAGAGAGCCCTGACCACTTAGACCAAGCATAATTTTATATCCCTCTATCATGTCACTTTGGCAAAGGGTCAAAAGTGCCTCATGCCTTTGTGTATACCAACAAATAGCAATTTTAACACAGTTTTATTTATTTTTTGATTTGTTTCCCTTACCGGAGAGAAAGCACTGAAGCTGTCAACTATAGGTCTGTATCCTGTGCAACGGCACAAATTGCCTGGAAGGAACGATCAGACACAGAGATAAATAGATCAAAGCTGAGCCTACTGAGCCATCAGCAAAATGCATGTGCATTTCAGAAATGGTCCTTCAGAGCACATAGGCACCAGACGACACCAAACAACAGGGCAACACAAAAGTATAGGGTAAGTGTTCTGCTACAGTGGTGCCTCGCAAGACGAACGCCTCGCAAGACGGAAAACCCGCTAGACGAAAGGGTTTTCTGTTTTGGAGGCGCTTCGCAAAACGAATTTCCCTATGGGCTTGCTTCGCAAGACGAAAATGTCTTGCGAGTTCCTGCGGGGTTTTTCCCTTCCCCCCCTTTTCCTAAGCCCTAAGCCGCTTATCAGCTGATCCGCTGATAAGCCGCTTATCAGCTGATCTGCTAAAAGCCGCTAAACCGCTAATAGCGCTAATCCGCTAAACTGTCAATGGGCTTGCTTCGCAAGACGAAAAAACCGCTATACGAAGAGCCTCACGGAACGGATTAATTTCGTCTTGCGAGGCACCACTGTACTAACTAGGGATGGGTGAACCTGTCAATTTCAGTCCCACACATTTTCTCATTTTCCCATTTTCCCGTGATCTGCTTTTAGGCATCAGTTTGTGATTATTATTTTCTTAAGTCCCCATAAAAATTCATCAGCGCTTAAGCATGAATTTCTCCTAAATATATACATTTTTGCAAAGAAATTTTCTTGAATGTAATGCAATTTTAAATGTTGTTTTCACTTATATTTGCATTTCTATGCACACTTTACTCCAGTACATGCATTTTTGTACACGCCACGTGACTGGAGAACTGCATTCCAAAATTCAGAGAAGCGTGAATTTCAAAAGGTGGCTGTGTTTTGGTTTGTGCATTGTTTCAGAAAGTGCGAATTAGGTAAATTCTCCCCCACCCCTACTCTTAACTGAGCAATTTTACAAGACATTCAAATAAAAACAACAACAACTGTTATGTACTGAAGTTCTCACCCTGGGCCAGCAGGGAGATACTGTAGATAGTTATGCAAATGAAGGATCGAAAGTGACATTCAGTGATTGGATAGTTTGTGTGCAAATGAAGGATCGAAAGTGACGTTCAGTGATTTGCTAGTTACAGAAAATGGTTACTGTTGCATTCTAGTGGAGCTCTATATAAGCAGGCTGACTGAGCTCCTCAGTTCAGTTCTGTTCCAGCTTACAAATAAAGAGCTGCTTTGGAAGAATCGCTGTGTCGTCTGATATGTTTGCCCACAACTTAACACTGGCGACGAGGATGGGATCGATGGACATCAGAGCACAGCCAGATGTGGCCATCCTCTGAACTTAGCAACAACAATTTTCACATATCAGTTTTTTTTGGGGGGGGGGATATTTTGAGAAAGTCAGCCTACCATCCAGGCATGCAGTTATCTGATCCATGGTAGGTTCAGGGTTATTTCTTAAGAGCGAATACATGGACATCACCATCCCAGGAGTGCAGAAGCCACACTGGGAGCCGTGGCACTTTGCAAGCCTTTCCTGGAATGATAATACATATCTAAATGGATAGTCCATACAAAGAAACATTGACTTCTGGAGTTTCATCCTACCTTTTCCTGATCTCCTTTGCTCCCTTATTATTACTATTAGTAAAGTTACTAAAAAATGCATCCTGTGCCCAAATTCATGGCTGTAGCAAAGGGCAGAAGCGGCAGAAGTTTTGAAGTGTCAATTGTAGCTTGTGTTCTTTGACATGGGGCACTCTGTCCTGGCTCCTGCTAACAAACTCTGCCCCCCACCCCATTAAAATTTGAATCAAAAGCATTAAGTCTCATTAAAAGGGGGTGGCACCATTTGACAGCAGCCTGCTATACAAGGATTAAGCAAAAGCTTTCCCCATCCTTCTATATCCATGCTACCATTAGGTCCAGTCATGGCCGACTCTGGGGTTGCGGCGTTCATCTCGCTTTATTGGCCGAGGGAGCCGGCGTACAGCTGGTCATGTGGCCAGCATGACTGAGCTGCTTCTGGTGATCCAGAGCAGCGCACGGAAACGCCGTTTACCTTCCCACTGGAGCAGTACCTATTTATCTACTTGCACTTTGACATGCTTTCGAACTGCTAGGTTGGCAGGAGCAGGGACCAAGCAACGGGAGTTCACCCCGTCGCAGGGATTCAAACCGCCGACCTTCTGATTGGCAAGTTCTAGGCTCTGTGGTTTAACCCACAGCGCCACCCGCGTCCCTAGCTGGCGACATTTTTGGAGGAGGGCCAGTTACCAAGCTGGCAACGTCCCAGACAGTCACAAGCCAGAAAGAAAAAGAAGTTCTAGAAATGGGTGATCCATTCTCGAAAGCTGTAAGTTGGCTCCGCTACTGACACCATGACTACTACTCTTACTACTACTCTTACTACTACTAGGAAGAAGAAAGCAGCTTGGTTGCAATCTGTTTCAGATTCTGCCATACTCTTGGTGATGTCATTGATACCATAACAGGGTCCCAATCACTTCCCAAGTTCCATCTCCTATTTTGCTGTGGCAGATATTATGGCAGCAGCAGATTTCTTCTTCCTTCCCTTGTTTGGCAGGGAAATGCAATTTCCCCAGGGTCGCTGGCACACATGCACTCTTCCCACCTTAGATCAAATCTATGCTGTCAGGTGCCATAAGAAAGCGGCAGAGATAGCGCAGGAAAGTATGCACCCCGGAAATGATCTCTTTCAGCTTCTGCCTTCTGGAAGAAGGTATAGGGTTATAAAGGCCAGAACTAGCTGTCTGAGAAACAGTTTCTACGCAAATGCAATTCTGGTTATAAACGCAGCATAAGGGGTCTCTATAGTATAGTATATTTTAAAATGGGGTTTCAGAGTTTTTAGGGGTTTTTGAATGTTTTATGTAGTTTTTCAATTTCATTGTTGGAAGAATGGCAGACGAAGGTGATGGACTATATGGGACTGGCAGAAATGACTGGCAGAATCCGAGACCAGGGAGAAGAGTCGGTGGAAGAAGATTGGAAGAAATTTAAAGACAATCTACAGAAATATTGTAAAATTAATGAATGTTAGAATGATAGAAATTGGATAGAAATTAAGTGGTTTCCAGCTGTAATGCTTTAAGAGAATATGAAAAAAGGGTTATAGACAGGTAAAAATCTAATGGTTAGGATTTGCTGAACCAACAATTTGAAGTGGAATACAAAAAAGGGAGGTATGAGGAGGTCCGGGAAATAAGCTAAAGGAAAATTAGCAATGGAAAATCTGTGGGTTTTTAACTATTTTTATTTTGTATTTTTGTTATTTTTTTTTCATTTTTATTGTAATACTTTAAAAAATCTTAATAAATATCCTATTAAAAAATTTTCATTGTTCTGCATGGGACAATGACAATAAAGATATTGTGTGTATATATATATATATATATATATATGTATATGTATATGTATATTGTATATATATTGTATATCGTATATCAGAAGGAGGGTGGGAGAAGGGGAGTGGAGAGGGAAAAGAGAGGGTGGGTGAGAGATGAGACAGTAGGGATGTGTTTTAATTTGTTGGACCTGCCCAGAGTGGCTGGAGGAACCCAGTCAGATGGGCGGCATATAAATAATAATAATTATTATTTAGAAGCTCTCCTCCAGATTGTCCAAACCCAAACTGGCCCAAGAAGAACAATGGGGCTGCAGTGCTTGCCTTGGACCGGAGGCAAGCATTACAGGCCACCAGGCTTTTTATACATTCTGAACCTCGGGCAGAGTGAACTTGGGCAACATCTCTTAATTTACTTTCACCTGAATCGGATGGAGCTTGGTTTTCGTACTTCCAACCCCTTCCACGGTAGTTACTGCAGCGCCATACAACAGGCATAATGGAAGTAGGCACGAGTTGGCCGGATAATGTCTTTGAAATGTAAAGGAGAATTTTGAGGACTAAACCACGTTTTTCCAACCCACTAGGGCTATTTTTAGCCATGGATGGTCTCGGGGCTAGCACAATCCAAAATGCAGCACTGGACACTAGAACTCGAAATGGTTGCTCCCCACCCCAGAACTACCCATTCTGCATTCTCCATTAACCTATGTATATCAATCGAAAGGTGTGACAGTGAGGTAGAGCTGGTCTTCTTCAACCTTGGGTGCCCCTGGGTGTTAAAGAGGTAAAGGGACCCCTGACCATTAAGTCCAGTCGTGGCCGACTCTGGGGTTGCGGCGCTCATCTCACTTTATTGGCTGAGGGAGCCTGCGTACAGCTTCCGGGTCATGTGGCCAGCATGACTAAGCCACTTCTGACAAACCAGAGCAGTGCATGGAAACGCCGTTTACCTTCCCGCCGGAGTGGTACCTATTTATCTACCTGCACTCTGACATGCTTTCGAACTGCTAGGTTGGCAAGAACAGGGACCGAGCAATGGGAGCTCACCCCGTCATGGGGATTCGAACCACCGACCTTCTGATCGGCAAGTCCTAGGCTCTGTGGTTTAACCCGCGTCCCTTGCCCCTGGGTGTTAGTAGACTACAATTCCATCATCCTCAGTCAGCATGGATGATGGAAGTTGTAGTCCAGGGGTTGGCAACGTGCGGCCATAGCTGTCAACTTTCCCCCTTTTTTTAAAGGAAAATCCTATTCGGAATAAGGGAATTTCCCTTAAAAGGGGGGGAACGTTGACAGCTATGAGTGCGGCCCATGAGCTGGATGCGGCCCAGGAAGACCGTTTTACCAGCCCATGAGCCGCCCGCAAACCGAGCCGCCCACTCGGCAAGTCCCCCCGCGCTGCGCTAAAGCCGCATGGTGCGGGGACTCGCCGAGTGGCGCCAGAAATGGCGTCTGCACACTTGCAGATACCAGAAATCACATCTGCACATGTCCAGACGCCGAAAATCGCTCCCGCGCAGGTGCGATTTCCGGCATCTGGGCATGCGCAGAAGTGATTTCTGGCGCCGTGGACATGTGCAGACGCAATTTATGGCATCGTGCTGCTCCACTCTGGCCCACCGACGAACTCCATGAGAGTGATCCGGCCCATGGCTGGTAAAGCTTGCCAACCCCTGTTCTAGTCCAACAACATCTGAGGGTCCAACACCCAAACCCCTGAAGCCATGCGCACCCTTTAATTTTGAAGCACATTCAAAACACATTGTTTATCTCAAAGGATTCTGGGCCCTGTAGTTTACCTCTCACAGAGTTGCAATTCACCACCGTCCTTAACAAACTACAGGGCCAAGAATTCTTTGAGGGAAACAAGGTGCTTTGAATGGGTTTTAAAGGTATGGCACGTACATAGGCAAAGCGCTGAGGAGGGACCGCAATCACCCCTCAAGAACTCGTGTGGGGGAGCAAAGTTAAATTCTGTCCATGGCAGCAGCCTAGTTGAGCAGGGCCTTGATGTCCTGCAGGGCTCTTAACCCTTCATGGCTGCCAAGGCTCCTCTTCCCCTCAGAGTTTGCCCCTCATCATCCCCTGCTCCCTTCCCTGTCCCCTGTTGGTACCACTGTCGAATCTGAAGCAAGTTAAAATGGAGGCAAAATGGTGTCTGAAGCAAGTTAAAATGGTGGCAGACAGCCTCTAGGTATTCAGCAGGTCTTTTTTGCACATTTCTGACAGATACTCTTTTCAGCCGTCAGATCAAACAACCATTCCTGGGATTATTTGTGGGAAAGCTATAGATGGCAAGTGATTTTTATTTTTTTTAAATGACATCAAGTTTTGGTGCAGTTATCTGCATGTAGCATCTTTCCCTTCCTTAAGGATACCGTATCTTCTTGGTGTCTGGGTTGTATGTTGATATCATCACTGTGCAAGCCCCGCAGCCTCCAATTCCACAGCCATACTTCGTTCCTGTGAGGCAGACTTGTAGTTACAGTGGAGGGTTAAGGAAAATAAGTCCTGACTCCTTGTTTAATATCTGGATCCTACCCACCCACCTCCCATCGCATGACGTCTTTCACATTACTTTTTATATCCTTTATGGGATGGAGGAGAAAGAAAATAAATGACGAGAAGGCACTTTATCAAGATGATAGTTAAGTTTGAGAAGATATTCTTTATTAAAAAAACACCCCTATACTTTAATGAATATTTTTAATTTAACTTTTTATGTAGCCAAAGGCCCCATCTGCACTATACAGTTAAAGCAGTATTGTACCACTTTAAACTGTCATGGCTTCCCCCAAAGGATCCTGGGAACTGTAGTTTGTTAAGGGTGCTGAGAGTTGTTAGGAGACTCCTATTTCCCTCAGAGAATTACAGTTCCCAGAGTGGGTTAACAATCCCTCTTCCCAGAGAACTGTATTTTTTTGAGGGAAATAGAGGTCCCTTAAATAGGTTTCTCTCTGGGAACTGTAGTGTTTTTTTAAGAGAAATAGGGGTCTCAACACTCTTAAACTACAGTTCCCATGATTCTTTGGGGAAAGTCATGACTGGTTAAAGTTGCATGATCCTACTTCAAATGTATTGCGCAAATGGAGTCTAAGACTGAAATAATATACACTGACCAGAGAGTGGGACTTACTTAGGAGTAAATATGCATAGAATTGTGCTGTAACTATTGCTCTATTGTAGTTTCTACTGAAATTCATATTCATGTATGCTTTGTTTTGTTTCAGGTGGCATGTCATGTGCCTTTGTAGTTTAGTGATTGGCTGGACTGAGGTAATCAACAAATCACATTTGAGAAAGGGTGCTTGGTTCGCACATAATGTCAAACCATAATCAAAACAAACCTAGGTTTGTAAGCCAACAACAAACCATAGTTTAATAAACTACGGTTTAATGTTATGTGCAAACCAGAAGTCCTTGCTTTTGAAAAGCCAAGAGGAATAATGCAGTAGAGCAGTAGAGAATGTAGCACCAAAGAGATGCTGCTGCTCTAGAGAAAGCATCCATAGCAGGGCATCACCAGAATATCAGAAGGAAAACTGCAGATCTTTTGCCCAAGTAGCCCATCCCTTGGAACTGGGGCCGGCCCTCCCATGAGGCAAACTGAAGCAGCTGCTTTGGGTGGCAGAATCCCATGTACTGGCACCCCTGCAGGTGCCCTGCCTGTCCCTGCTGGGGTCATGCGGTTGCGGCTGTGGCTTCCAGTGAGTTCTTGTGAGATCTCTGCAAGAGTTCTGCAAGATCTTGTGAAATCTTGCAAGTGCTCTCTGGAAGCCACCACTACCACACAAGCCTTGTAAGTGAGGCTACACAGTAGCTTCCCATTTCACCTGAGGGGGAACAAAAGGATGCTGCTCCTGCCTGGAACTATTTCCATTCATGGGATAATTACTGGAAGTGTTAACACTTCTGCTTATTCTTACTTCAACTTCATGCTGATTTTCTGTGAACCACTGTCCTAACAAGAAAAACAGGTTTGCCCCATTAAAATGTATGACTGCAGAGATTAATCTCACTTTATAAATTGACTTTTGCTTTGCAATATCCTATGCCCCAGAGTGTTTCCAAGTCCTGGTAAAATATTATTTCCAAACTTTTCAATTATGTAGACTCTAGAGCAAGGGTCAGCAAACTTTTTCAGCAGGGTGCCAGTCCACTGTCCCTCAGACCTTGTGGGGGACTGGACTATATTTTTTGAGGGGGGGAATGAATGAATTCCTATGCCCCACAAATAGCCCAGAGATGCATTTTAAATAAAGGCACACATTTTACTCATGTAAAAACACCAGGCAGGCCCTACAAATAACCCAGAGATGCATTTAAATAAATGCATTTAAATAAAAGCACACATTCTACTTATGTAAAAACATGCTGATTCCTGGACTGTCTGCGGGCCAGATTTAGATTGGGCCGGATCCAGGCCCCAGAACGCTAAGTTTTAGTACGTTTCTAGTTCTAAAATATCTATTTATCTTTCCAATGCATGTAAAATTAAATTGTGGAATAGGATGCTTCTAGACTAGGACTTGTAAAAAAAACAACTTAAGAAACCTGTTGCCAAAGTATAACATTTTTTCACAGAAAATGTAATTTTGGCACATGTTGGCATAGCTGGTTGTACAATGGAGAGTAGAAAAGGATATGTTCTACAGTGCCCAGCATATTCAAAGAACATGGCTATCATTTCTGGGGGTGTTTAAATATCTGCCCTTGACAAAAGCTGAGGGGAAAATGTTCAGTCAGGCTAACATAAAAGCCCTGTGTTGGACTGGAATTATTAATTTTGAGATATAGATGACCCTGTTATCTGTTGTATTTAAACCACAGAACTTGGGGGAGTAAATTATATTTACAGCTGACTCAATGTTTTGTTTTTCAGTGTCCCTTAATCTGCTTTGAATATTGCGAAAAATATATTGCTCACTTGAATTATACAAGGGTTCCAAGTCAATACCAATAGATCTGATTTTGCTGTGTAAGAGGTGGAACCATCTGGATTTAGAAGAGTCCCTAAGTAAGTCAGTTTGCAGAGTCGAAGGTTGGCAACAAAAATGGCAACTCAACCAGTATTTTATAGTACTAGTTCTATACCTATACCTAGTTCTGCATACCTCTCATACTTGATCGAACATGGGAGCCCCAGGATACGTCTCAATAAACGTTTCAAATCGGTAACGGAATAGTTATGCAACGCAAGAGCTTTAAAAGGATACGCCCCTTTCTCAGGTAATTAAGCAGCAGTTCTTCAGGATCAGCAGATTTCTCTATCACCTGCATTAGAAAGGAGAGTCGAGAAACCAAAAAATACACCTTGCTTAAGAGGATTACCTCTGCTTTTGATGAGATGAATTGATATCACATGCCGCTTTTCTTCAGTTTCTCTTATTCAGATACAACAATACAGGTCTTATCAAACCACAAAGAAACTGGAACTTGAGTTCAGCTACTTGGGTTGATGGCATTCCAGGCATTTACTCTGCATCTAGAGTGCTCCCATTGCATCTTTTGAAATCTTGATTTATGCCTTGATTTTGAAATCTTGATTTATGCCATTTAGTTTTATTTGGATCCAACATATAAGGTTTGTAATATTTTTTTCTTTTTTCTTTTTTGGAAGCTCTGCTTAACTCTGATGTACTGTATTTGTAGAGGAGGAGAACAAGGCAGAAGAGTAATAAAATATATGAATGGATGAATACTGTTATTCTTTAATTCCTGGATCCAGGAAGTGTGAGAATTTAATCAAGGCTTGAAATGTAAAAATGGGTGCCAGACTCTTAATCCTGGGACCCAGGCACGCTTCCTCATGAGGCCAGGGTGATGGGTCCTTAAAAGAACAAAGGAAAGGTAATGGGCCATTAAGAAAGCAAGGAGAGGGGGCTCTGTGCCAGATAGCAAATGATAGCAACTCAGAGTTAGTTAGAATACAAAGCCAGAGTTTGATGTAGAGTTTTGGAGCTGTGATGTGAACTAGAAATACAGCTGCAGGTTCGAAAGCCAGAGGCAGATTTCTGTTTAATTTCTGCTTGAATCCAAGGCTGCAGCTATGGGAGTAGTAGGACACCACTCTTGGGGTGTTAATGTTGTGAACCCCACCATCATAGGCAAAGGTTGTATATAAGTGTAAAGAAACCATATGTCATAAGGACACCATAACCTCTGCGGTGCCTCATTTCCAAAAGGAAACACAAACCCTGGGCAGGTGCCTCGAACCCCTGGAATCTCTCACTGCTCAGAGATTGGGGTGGCATGCAACAATATTCTACAGCAGCTGAAGGGAACCTTTGGCCCTTCAGATGTTAAAATTAATGAACTTAAATGTTAGTTGAACGCCACCCACTTTTTCCTCTTCTTCTGATAAGAATAAATATAAAATAAGGACATAATCTAGCCAAGTAACCACTTTTAAACACTGCCAATTTCAACAGGACAGTTTCACATGGGCTTAACTCTCTCCCACTGAAATCAAAGTGCCTCTCTTATAGTTACCGGTATGTCATATTAGACTTATAGTTGAAAGTATACAAAGCACAATTAGTGCATGCAGTTGTTTTCTTCCTATTTGAAATAACTGCAGAATTCAAGTTTCTAAGAAACATGACACATGTATTTTAATCATTTCCTCATCCTCTCTGGGTGAAATATCTGTAAATGGAGATGTTTTATTGTCTTTGTTCTTAAGTAGAGAAAACAAGAGAAAGTAAACAGATGGGTGCATTTTAAGTGTTAAATTGCATGCATACCTCTTTTTTTTTAGCAGGAAGGGATATTAATGTTATTTGATTATATTTCATTAGGGAACCTTTCATTGAATGTCCTTTTTACTTAAGATTGTTGTAGGGCACTCAGAGTGAATTCATGCCGTATTTTCATTTTTAAAGTTTGGTGATACGGTATTGCAACCGATTACTATAGCTTATAGCTATAATAATAGCTTAATCCATTTCCAACAGCATTGCTCTGACAGCTGTTGCTCGATCCTCTTTCATTTTCGTAAGACCTAGGCATTCAAACACTAGAGGAAGTGTCTGCAAAGTTTAATTTAGTAATATGAAATAAACATAGTTGACAATCCCAGTCAATGGTGGCCAATGAGATAGAGAAAGAAAGTCCCAACTTGTAAACAATGACGTTGAAATGACAGAAGATTGCAGGGAAAAGATGTGTAATTTGTAAGGTCATGAATAACATCTAGAGAACATTTTAAATCTTCTTTGTAGATACAAGAATGTGCCCCTTGTCCTTCCCCCCTTTAAAAACACACTAAAGTATTAAAAGAAATCTTTACCTTCCTTCCATTCACAAAAAAAATGAGCTCATCCGATTGTTGGGGATTAGCCATTCTGCCGTATGAAAGCACACCTTGAAAGCTGTCAGATATTAAGCAAAAGGAGGGGGGGAAATACAGATTCTACAGTTGCTTCCACCACCGCTTTGGTCTGTGTTGCCCAGAACCGAGCGACAAATTATATAGGCAAAGAGGAGGAGCCAGAGTAGAATTGGTTGGAAGAGCTCTGTAGGGTTGCTTTTATTCCTCGTTAATCATAAATTTGATGCATGGTTGTAATAAATTAAGGTTTCTTGCAGGTGGCAGATGCTTTTATACCTAAGGTTTTGTTTTTAAAAAGCAAAAGAACTGGTTGACACAGAAACCATTGTAATCCTCCTAAGCAAGTATGCCTTTCTGTACTGGTCTCCCTTTTCAGTTGAACAGGGCACTGAAAGGTCAAAAGAGGAGATGCCAGCGGAATTTTAGAGGGAAAGTGTAGCCTTTTTAATCCATGGGTAGGAATAATTGTTGCACCCGAGCAGAGACAAAAGGAGTCAAACAACACCAAGGGGTTAATCCAGAGAAAGAGCGTTTTATTCTGCCATCCGGGGGGGGGGGGGCAGAAGGCACCTGTGTGATTCAGTTCACAAAAGACAGGCCGCACCGAAAACATTTTACAAGCAGGTTTTATCCTTTTCCAAACCCCTTTTTTCCTCTACCCCTTCACAGATTCTTACATAGAAATGTTGCTTTTCATTCTCTGGCTCTGCTCCCGGAAGTATGTTGCAAATCAATGTACCAGGACAAGGTTATCTTGGATCTGGGAAGCAAAAGCTTTTACTGTTCTCAGCTATGGGCTTCTTACAGTGTTTTTGTTACAGAGGACTGCTTAGCTCGTGCTTTTTGTCTTAGAGGAAAATGCAGTTTTTAAAATGCGTACACCGAGGCCTGGCTGGGGGGGGGGATTCACAAACAGGTTTTTTTAGGGCTTTCTGGGGTAACCCTAACTGTACCCCTTCATTCCATACCTCTCAAATTTGGACAGCCTTTTTCTCAAAAAGGCTCGTCCCAGGAAGGCACAGGCTGATATTCTCGGGTCAGAGCTATAATCTGGGGGCGAAGCATGCGAGAAATCATATTGCGTGTCATTGTATGCAAGCATTGCAGCAAGCAAGGTACAGAAAAGCAAAAAAATTAGCAAAATGAAAAGTGGGCCAAGCAGCAGCAAAAACAGGCCTTTTGCCCATCCTAGGTTTGGCAACCAGTCAAGCCATGACATGTCCCAGCCCTCCCAGGTATGGGTAGGAATATGGGCCACTGTTTCAAGTCCCGCTGCCAAATTGCGAATGGCCTCACCATGATCAGAGATGTTAAAGCAACAGGTCCCACCCGTGAGATTTAACGCTGCACAAAAGCCGCCATGTTGCGCCAGGAGAAAGTCCAACGCTAATCGGACTGAGAGAAACGCATTGCGTGTCTCATCCAATTGTGTGGCAATTAGCCTAAGGGTCGTGGCTGTTGTGTTAGCAACAATCTCTACCACTGCCTGGAGTCTGATTATGCGGTTCAAGTTATAGATCGGCCCCCTTGCCCCAGAGATTTTCTCTCCCCGATTCCATGAGGCTGGAGCATAATGGGCCAGTATCCTTTCCGGAGGCCACTGATTTTTGCCCCAATTCTGGGAGCTGCCACCTGCAAGTGTTGCCAGGTCAGCCGAACGCCTCCTTCTAGGGGGTGCAGAGGCAATCTGGTCAGGAATCCACATGGGGGGTATTAAGTAGGCTGGAAAACAGACCCCATACCATCCTCTTGGGAGGGCATGATAGGCCTTCCTGCCACACACCCAGGAAACGTCCTGACCATAGGCAGATATGGTGCCTCTCAGCAAGCGGGCCAGGCATGCAGTCAAATTGGAAACAGAAAAGGTTCCTGTCTCGGACTCAGGCATGTTAGTTGGGGCTGGGAAGGTACGATCACAGTGGGAAGTGCCCACACAGGTCTGAGCATCACTTGATTTGTTGACACAAAGGCAGCCAGTGATCCTGTGAACCTGGAAAGGGACGGAATGATTCCATAAAGAAGAATGGTTGCCCAGAGGCTGGAAGGCAACAAGTGGAGTTGTAACCAAGGATTCATTCCAAGGCACAGGGCATCTACAGGGGCCAGAGTGCAGACGGCACAATTGGTCCGATTTGCAGAGAACGCAACCATCTCAGCAACCTGAATCCACGTAATAAATGTGTGGTGGGGCCCCCACGATTGCAGCAGTTGTCTGGTCACTGTGAGTGGTATTGGCATTTCAAAGGTCAAAGGCAGCAGAAATACCAGCATGGGGACCCACAGTCGTATTTGAGCCATTGTATGCATGGGGATCACTGCAGATGGTGACAGCAGCCACGAAATTAAAAGACGCCTGCTTCTTGGGAGAAGGGCAATGACAGGCCTAGACAGCATCTTGAGAAGTAGAGACATCACCTTGCCAACAAAGGTTCGTATAGTTAAAGCTATGGTTTTCCCAGTAGTGATGTATGGAAGTGAGAGCTGGACCATAAAGAAGGCTGATCGCCGAAGAATTGATGCTTTTGAATTATGGTGCTGGAGGAGACTCTTGAGAGTCCCATGGACTGCAAGAAGATCAAACCTCTCCATACTGAAGGAAATCAACCCTGAGTGCTCACTGGAAGGACAGATTGTGAAGCTGAGGCTCCAGTACTTTGGCCACCTCATGAGAAGAGAAGACTCCCTGGAGAAGACCCTGATGTTGGGAAAGATGGAGGGCACAAGGAGAAGGGGACAGCAGAGGACGAGATGGTTGGATAGTGTTTTCGAGGTTACCAGCATGAGTTTGAGCAAACTGCGGGAGGCAGTGGAGGACAGAGGTGCCTGGCGTTCTCTGGTCCATGGGGTCACGAAGAGTCGGACACGACTAAACGACTAAACAACAACATGCATGGGGAGGGGCTTAGGTAAGTGCTAGAGAGTGGGCTGGGGTGTAATTACGCTGAAAGAAGAGACCCACTAGACACCCTCCTCTGCAGGGGTGTTGTAAAGCTATCCAGGGGCCCTCAACCTTCTATAAAGTTCAGTTATGCAAAAGGAAAGGAAAGAAAATGAGAAAATGTCAGTCCTCTTTCAATCCATGCTGGATTCTTGAGCTGTGCAAAGCGTCAGCTTCCGGAGTGACGTGAGCAGGGCTGTAGTCTGGTGGGCGTCGGGTCGTCTGGTGGGCGTTTGGCATCGTGGGTCTCTTCCAACAAGGCTGGAGCGATGTCTGGGCGTCTGGGTCCAATCTGGGTTCTCATCATAGGGATGCAGAGGCTCGACCAAGGCACAAGGCGTTCCGGCAAAAGCTCACCTGTTAAGAGAAGAGATAACAAAGACGGCAGCGATTGCACAGAACAAATTGATAGATAACATTTGCACATAAGGTATAGGCCTAGCAAACATTAATTCAAAAGGATATGCTTGGCAGGAAACTTCGCAAGGGGTTAACAGTTCTGTTCCTTGGGTTAAGTTTTTTGCCAGGTGAGATTTTTAAAAGTCTCATTCGTGTGCTCTAAGTTTCAGAGGTTTAAGCCATGTTGCAAATTTCAGTTCATTTGCCAGTGTCTGTAGAAAGAACAATGCGCTCTTTGCTTCTGGCAAAGTTTCAAATTCCTCAAAGTATCAATTCCTATGTTGCAGTAGCATTTTGATCCGAGCATGCTGCACTTCTTCAGTAGCTCCTAAAAAGAAAAACTTCTTCAGTAGCTCCTAAAAAGAAAAACTTTTTTGACAAAGTTCACAGAAAGCATTCACTTGCTTTTAAGAAAGTCACTTTCCAGGTTAGTACTTTGGGGCAAGGGGGTGGGTAACCCTTGGCATTCTGGTTTTTGATTTTTTTTGTTTTGTTTTTGTGTGGCTGAACTGTAAATCCAGACAGTGTGAGGTTCAGGGTAGCTGGTTGGTGAGAATGCAGCATTTTCCTCTTGGGATAGCAGCCAAGAGATATCACTCTGAAGCTACCTCCAAGCGCCTGGCACAAGGGGGGGGGGGAGCTGATGTCCTGTTACTTGCATGATTTTTTAAAGAAACAGACTGTTAACATGCTGGGGTGTGTCGGGCGTGGGGCCTGTGGGCATTCCATTTCCCAATGACTCCCTTGCCTGCAGATGGCACACTGGCTTCTTCCCTAGGCGTCTTCTGCCCCTCCCGTGGACATCCTCTGGGATTAAGTCTTTGTCTCTGGCCTTCTGGCTGTTTGAAGACAAACCCCTAATTTTGGCCGGGTCCTCTTCGAAAGAAGGATTCTGATTTAGGGTGCTTGGAGGTCTATGGTCCTGGGCGTCGGATGACTCCAGGGGGTCGTACACTCAGTGGGGTGGGGCCATCAAAGTGGAGTTTTAGCTGCCTCAATTGCAACATCAGTATTGTCCGCTGCCCTGAGCCTTTCCCTGGCACAGGCATTTACCTTGCGGACCTCCTCAGTGGTCAGAATTGTGTCCAAAAGCTGACTTACATCATCATAAGTAGGCATATAGGTTTTGAACACACCTTCAAAAAGTTTAATTATTTTTGCAGGATTTTCCTCAAAAGAAGGATTTTGATTTTTCCAATTGCAAATATCGGAGCTTGTAAAAGGGACATGTTGAATGGTAAAGGTCCTTGGTGGTCTAACGCCCTGATCATTTGGCTGTTCCAAAGGATCATACATTTGCCTGAGAGGGGCCACCACAGTGGGTTTGGACAAAGCCTTAGATTTAAGTGTCTCTACATGTTTTGTTGCCCTGTCCCACGCTGTGCTCAAAACCTTTGGTTTTTTCTCCAATTCTCATCCTGGCACTGGGCTGCTTCTAGAACCCAGGGGGCCACATCCAGTTCTGTTTTAAACGGTTCTACATACTGGAACACTCTGTCAGACTGCTTACTAGTCCATCTTATCTCTTTATCTAGAGTTTTTCTGAAGTCTTCATCATCATCATCACCTTTCTCTTCACCTTCCTTGCTTGCATCAAATGGGGGTAGGGGAGGGGCAGAGGGGGGAATCTTCTCATTTGGGTCCCCAGTCTGGGCATTGGGCGGAGAAGCAGCCCTATTTGCTCCCAGATTTGGTTGCCTTGGCGCAGTTGCTGCATATGGTGGTGGGGGAGTAATTATCTCCTCTTCTAGGACTGGCAAAACTGGTGGCTTTTTAACTTGTAATTGTACTGAACACAGTTTGACTTGGGCAGTCACAATTCTATTTTTCCGAAGCCATGTGGGATTTTGATCCACATTGGCTTTCCAGATAGAAATATAGGGACTCTGATCTGTGTGGGCCTTGAAAATGTTACTCCATAAAATGTTGACCAAGTTTGGATCAAAGGATCCTCCAGGAGGCCATTCTGGTAAATACGAAGGCCAGTCAACTTCACATAAATGTTGGAGTCTGCTTTTTTTGGGTTTACATCCCCACTCTTCTGCTTTCGTGGCACTTTTCCAGTTTTCCAGAAAGCTCTGTAGTGGTGTCTCAAGAATTGTTTTACTGCTTTTATTTCCCATGACTCTGGGATCCTGGGGACACTGGGACACTCAGCCCTCCTAACGTTATTTTTTCACTCAGTCACAGGCCAGACGTTGCTTTCAGCGTCCCACACACTCAAAACATTCACTGGAGTGTCCCCACACGCACATTCAGAAAAACCCATGCAACTCCCCCAATCCCCTTTTTTACCACAAAACGAAAACCACAACCGGCAGTGCTTCACAACTTCGACCGGGGCCCAAGAGCACCTTTTTTACTGCTTCTTCTGGGCACAAAACCAACAACCAACCATAACCGGCAGCGCTTAGACTTCGACCGGGGCCCAGCAGACCCTTTACTGCTTTTTCTGGGCGACACCAAAACTAGTGGCACTTCTTCTACCCTGCTGGCGGAGCTGATCAGGCTCACTTTTTGCTCGCACCTATCCCTGTGGAGCTTGCTCCCACCTATACCCTGTGGAGCTTACCTTGTTCCTCGAGGTACCTTCTCTCTGCACGGCCGTTGCTCTTTCTCTCCGTCACTTGTCGCGTGTCCACTCAGGAACGGGTGGCCAGTCCCTCCCACGAAGTTGGCAGGATGCGCGCTGGAACTGTTGACCCAGGATCCCAATCTGCTCGCCTTGCAGTGACGCCCTGGACCTTTTTGTCCCTCGATCTCGGGGAACGTGCTTATTCCCGGCCAATGCACCAGAAATATGTAGCCTTTTTAATCCATGGGTAGGAATAATTGTTGCACCCGAGCAGAGAAGGAGCTCAAAAGGTGGGGTGCTGCTAATGAGAAAGCTCTTCCCTCACATTGCCATAGAAGTGGGCTTTACCTAAGGATGGCAAGACTGGCCAATCTTGACAAATGTGCAGGTCAGTACAGCAACAGGATTTCTGTCAGGTGTCCTGGCCCCAAACTGTATAGGCTTTTTAAGCCAATGCAAGTAACTTGAAGCAAACAAGCATTGAGTGCAGTTCTCTCGAAATTGTTTGCGGCAGGGCATACCGATGAAAAGCCTAGCTGCTGCGTTCTTCATACTTCAATGGTACCTCCACACAGAGCACGTTACAATAGATCAGTCTTGAAGTTACCCATGTGTGAATCACTGTCCAGGAAAGGCCACAGCTGGAGAACCAGTTCCAAGCACTCTTGGTATGCATATAGGTAGCTAGTGCATTTTTTAAAAAGTGTTTTTGCAACAGGCCACTACAAGTTGAGGCCTAGCAGCTACAGTCTGCACTAATTGTAGCTTCTGAATCAACTTCAAGGACCAGGGAAATCTACTTTATGCAACTGTTTGGTGTTACCTCATTTAGCCACTAAGTACAAGCGGCTTCATAAAGAATGTCTTTATGTGGCCTTCCTTGATATCAAGGCTGCTTTTGACACTGTCGACAGGGGGTTGTTGTGGTCCAAATTGGAGACAATGGGCCTAGAATCTATATTACTTTACTTGATCAAAATGCTTTACACAAAGAACACGTGTCGCATAAGAACAACACCAGGGAATGTAGTGACAGATCCTGTCATTATAAACCAAGGAGTAAAGCAGGGCTGTGTACTCGCTCCCTCTTTTTTTTAATCTTTTTCTTAACGACCTTGCTTCTTTACTAAAACAGGTGGATGCCCACAGCCAAAAACACAACGCATCAAGCATTCCCATCCTTCTATACACAGATGATATGATTTTGCTTTCACGGACAAAAATTGGCCTAAAACGTTTGTTAAATTCCTGTATTGACTATCTGTCCAGAATGAAATTGTGCATGAACTTTGATAAATGCAAAATAATGGTTTTTGGGACTTCACGCAAAAGCTATAGCTGGGTATTTGGTGGAAAACCCATCCAGCAGGTATTAGAATTTAACTATCTGGGAATCACATTCCATCATAGGCTTCTATGGTCCTCGCACCGTGCAACGGCGGTGAATGCCAGTAAGATGTCTATGCAAGCCATAATGCGTTTCTTTATAACAAGAGGTAATTCACATATCCCCTCTGCCCTCAAGGTCTTCAACGCCAAAGTTATAGCTCAATTGCTCTATGGAATTCCAGTTTGGCTGCCAGGGCTTATCCAGCTGGTAGAACGAGGGCAGGCAGCTTTCCTTATTAAAAATTTTTGCTGTCCCACGTGGTGTACCCCATGCAGCCTTGTGTCTTGAGGAAGGTCAATACAAGGTAGAGACCATAGCCTGGGCGAGATTTCTTACATGCTGGTTAAACATCTGCCTCACAACAGATAAACATCCTCTCCTTAGTGATGTTTTGCTAGATCCCTTTCTTTCCCCAGGGCTACAACAGTTTAACATAAAGGTACAGCAACTTGGGCTGTCAGTGGAATTTTTGCAATCAATGTCCCCACCATCTGCCAAGGCTATAATAAAAACTAGGTTGTGGGACATTGAACGCCAGAACTAACAACGGCAGCAGAGAAAACATGTTCCCCTCTTAACTTTCAACTTTCTTGGGCATCTGAAATTAACCACAGTTATCTTGGATTTTTGTTTAATCCGCAAGAAAGGGCATTTTCGCTGGCCAGGTTTAATTCAAATCCTTCAAACCTCCTATGGGGAAGGTTCTCAGGAATGGTGGAAGGAGAAAGAATTTGCCCATGTGAAGACCATCAGGTGGAAACTCTTACACATATGGTTCTTAAATGTAAATTACATGTTGATCTCCACCAGCAGTTCCTAGATTAACTCTGCATCCCCAAATGGAAACCAGAGTTAGAGGTCATACATTTTCTATTATTGGGGAACAATCAGAAGCTCACCAAATTAGTGGCTAAATATCTTTAACTGTTTTTTTGTTGTCGAAACACATTGCAGACGTCTGACCTCCCTGGAGACCTAGAGATGTAATGTTAGGCTGCTTTGCCTCTTTCATTTGACAAATGTTTTGTGTCACTGGGAAGGCGGGAATTCTGTATTGATTTGCTATGGATGTTTGTATGTGATGCCAATAAAAGGTTTGATGATGATTATGATGAACTTCAAGGACAGTCCACACAGAGTGCATTACAATTTTCCACTTCTAAGGTTACCAGCCAGAGCCATAGCTAGGTGATCTTGCGCCTCTGGCAGAACAGTTCAGATTGCGCCCCCAGCCACGAACAAATTAGCTCCTCTTTCTGCCTCTCCTCTGACACCCCCCCTTCAATTCCTCGTGCACTTCACCTTGTAGTGAATTCTTTTTTGTAAGGAGTTCTGATTGAAGGCCACCAAGATGGGGAAGGCTGACCTTAATGACGGTATATAGGCGTCTCCCCACTTACACGCAGGTTACATTCTAGGCCCCTGCCTTCATAAGTGAAATCGCATAAAGTGGGCAGCACCCCACTTTAATAGGGAGAAGGGCATGGGAGCCAATTCCTTGGGGCCAAGGTTCCTTCACCCCCCTAAAATATTTGAGGCCCCCCCCCCAGTTAATGGGCATTGCCATAGTGTCCGTGTGCTCCGTCTTGTGATCGATTATACAGGGCGGTGCTTACCTGCCCCCCAATGTATTTTATTCAAGTTGGCACCCTTGAGGAAGGGTGTGATAAAGGAGGGGGAGCGACTCTGGAGTAGGCAGGCTTTGAAGTTGGTGCGGGCCCTTTTCCTTGTCCTGCTTGGCCGCAGGCAGGGAGCACTGGCTGGACAGGGTGCTGGCTGGTGGGGGGTCTTGGCAGCTGATTTTGCATCCCCCTCGCCTGCGCCCCTGGCAGGGGTCCACCTCGCCACCCCCTAGCTATGGCCCTGTTACCAGCAGTATTTGGATCACTGTGGAAAGGCTCTCCATGTCCAGGGATAGCAATAGCTAGCAAATCAGCCGGAGATAGTAAAAGGCACTGCTTGTGGAGGCCACTTGAGCCTCCAAAGACATCTGTAGGAGCACCTCCAGGTTATGCACCTGTCCCTTCAAAGGCAGTGCAACCCTGTGCAGAACAGCTAGCCTCCCCAATTCTTTGACTTGAAACTACCTATCCATGTTGCGTAGTTCCTGGGATTATACCCACGGTAGGATCAGGGTTGACAGAGATGGGAAAAGGTATCAACATTGCATATTTCATTCCTCCTCCGAAACATTTGACTCTATAACTAGCCCTCTGCTTAACACGCCCAGCACTTGTGGGCGGTTTCAAGTAAAAGATCAAAAATGGAAGCTTACAAAGTTTATTTAGGTAATAGGACTCCGAGGTACATCTGTCCACACTAAAACAGAACGGGACCTTTTGTTCAACAGAAATGAATACCAACAGTTGTAGTGATCACATAACCTTAACAAGCTTGATTAAACCAGCAAACATTTTTCACACTTAGGGTACTTACAGATGAGCAGGTTATCATTCCTTTTGATTTGTTTGCACAAAATTTCTTGAGGTTATACACTATTAGTTGATACTGATTTGTGTGGAAATTCTAGTACATCACATCAAGCAATTGTAACCCTACATTTCCCAGTGCATCTTCCCAACACTTTCCTTGCTACAAGAAGCGTCATTTAGAGGGAGGAGGGTTTGTTGCATAAGAGTGCCAAAAACACTTTAATTTCGCAACCCGAATTTGCTACTTGCAACCGAATTCCCCCTGCAAAATAGCAAGTCAGGAAGTAGAATACCTTACATGCAACCATGCCAACAGTTTTGCATTTTTCTACCAATATTACAATAGTACAATGCATGATATGCACTGTACTTCTTGCTTGAATTTTTCTTTGCACAGAAATGCTAGTCTCTCATTAAAAAGCCTGCTGGATGAGGCCAATGGCCCATTTAGTCCAGCACCCTGTTCTCACAGAGGCCAACCAGATAACTGCGAGAAGCATGCAAGCAGGATCCAAGCATAAGAGCCCTCACTCCTTTTGCGGTTTCCAGCAATAGGTATTCAAAATACCGTATTTTTTGCTCTATAAGACTCACTTTTTCCCTCCTAAAAAGTAAGGGGAAATGTGTGTGCGTCTTATGGAGCGAATGCAGGCTGCGCAGCTATCCCAGAATCCAGAACAGCAAGAGGGATTGCTGCTTTCACTGAGATCCCTCTTGCTGTTCTGGCTTCTGAGAGTCAGAATATTTATTTTCTTGTTTTCCTCCTCCAAAAACTAGGTGCGTCTTATGGTCTGGTGCATCTTATAAAGCGAAAAATACGGTAATACTGCTTCTGACCATACAGACAGAGCACAAGTCTATTCTACATTTGTTCAATCCTCTTTTAAAGGCTTCAAAGTTGGTGGCTATCACTGCCGTTTATGGGAGTAGGTTCCAGAGCTTAACTATGCGTGAGGTACTTCAATAAGCATCGTTGAATGTTTCTAGTGTTATGAGGGAGAAAATATTTTCTCAATCCAATTTCTCCATGCCACGCCTAGTCTTATAATATCCTATCATGTCACACTACTTACTTGCCTTCTCTCTAAACGAAAAAGTCCAAAATGCTTTCCTCATAGGAAAGCTGCTGCAGCTCCTTGATCATTCTGATTGCTTTTTCTGAACCTTCTCCAACTCTCATCCTGCGCATCATCAGCTTTTTCTGTTCTTCTAAACAAGATTCAAAAAGGTGTGAAATTATATCACTGCACCTGTGTACTGCTTTCAGACAGGTACTTATTGATGGGTGTTCCTCGTGCAGTTTTCCCCCACAATGTCATTGGCATCAAAATGCTAGACTGTATATCCTCCCTCCTTTAACCTGCATTTACCCGGGGGGGGGGGGGGCTCCTTATTAAAAAAAAACCAAAACTGTTAACAACAACCCAATTGTGATTTCTGAACAACCTACTTACAACATTAAGTCCCCGCCCAGAAGCCCTCTGTAAGATTTAGTTCTGCTTTGGGTGAACGGACAAAAAAAGGGAGGTGCCGCCAAAAACAGAATCTTTCTTCCAGCTTTATAATACATAGCACAATTTGCCCAGGGTCCTCACATCGTTACACTGTGTGCTTCCTGGCCCACACCAGCCAATCCTGTGAAGCACGGAAAGGCACAGCTCAGTGACATGAAAATACAGGACAAGTTGTACCAGATGGCACAGAGGGGAAAACTCACAACACTGCCATTTTCATATTGATCCAAGGTGCATGCAAGGGTGTGGGTGCAACTGCACACACACAGCATCAGTTAAGTGAAATGCAAAACCCAGGAAAAAGGGTGTGAGGACAAGGACTGTGAGTGACAGCAGAGATGGAGAACCTGGGGTCTCCAAGACAACCATATGGTATGGTGGCATGTGGAATCCAATAACATTTGGAAGGGTACCAACCCTGGATCTCTGGGAGTCCCAGGAACTGCCATTCTCTTAGCCGGAATGAGTGCAACTAATCTTCCTCCTCTTCCTTCTCCTCCCATTAAATTCTTTGCCACTCTATCACCCATGAGCATAGAAGGGATTATTCTTATTTTTTTCTTGCACATCTCTAATTAAACTTGTTGAGAAACTTCTGAAAATAAATTAAAGTTCGGTGAAGTGCAAGCCAAGTGATTCAGTCTTCCTGGCAAAGCTACACACAAGAGAGTAACAGCGTTAAGTGTGAAGCAATATTACTTGTAGGCTTCATTACTTGTGCACCTGCATGCTTAATCCATTTTAATCCATGCTGTAGTTAAAAAAGGTGTGATAACAAGGCACCTAATCAAACAACAGATCACTCCTAACCCTAACCCTAACCCTTTCAAGAAATAATCTGCATGCTACCTTAGGAAGTGGCATATGCATCTTTTAATGTGCATGATTTTTATTGCCTAGTGCTTGATATTCTGGAAAGACAGCTTATCTTACACAACGCAACCGTCGCAGGAGATAATGCATGCACCAGACGTCTAAGATACACAAAGGGATTCTTCCTGGCATGCACCTTGTACCTTTTAACAGTCAGCAGTCATTAAACAATGCTGTCTCCCACCCTGAGGATGTTGTCTGATGCCCCGAGCAATCTTTCATGCACACCACTGCACAGTAGGTTTCCTAAAGCCAAAACCAGCTCAAGATTTATTTTACCACAGACCTTGTTCAAAGTAAATAAAGTGGATCAATTTGAGATTCACACTTCAAAGACAACAGCAGCAGTAGGCAGGTGCTCAGTGGCAGCCAATCCTGGCATGTGGGAACAGGGAAACACACAGCATAATGAGACGGGGAGGATGCAAGGCAAGTTCGGCTACCATCAGCCTTCACCAACCCAGATGTTGTTGGACTCCCAAGTACTTTCAGCTCCAGCCATTATAGCCAATGGTCAGGAATGATGGGAAATGTAGTCCAAAGCATCTCCGGCTCACTATGTCGGGGAAGGCTGAATTAGATATTGCCGGAGGTTGGGGGAACTCTGTACATGTTTTTCTGTAACATTTAGTAATACCTTGAAAAACTGAGGGAAAGAGGTGTGAAAGAGGCAGAAGACGGATGGAAAGGTGGTTAGAGGTTGTAGGACACTTAGTAGCCAGAAAAAAAGGAGGGGATGGTGAAATAGGACCCTGGGAGAGGAGGGAGAGTAGACTGGCAAATGAGTTAGAGAGGCAGGAGACCTCTGGATCTGCTGAGGGGGCTCCATGAAGGAGACGGAGTATGTTAGCACTAGGAACCTAGCAAAGCAGATAGAAACAACCACCAAATGGTTAGGCCTCGAACTGTAGCAGCCTAGTACCAAAAAGCGTGAAAATGGTAGGAGACTCTCATGTAAATGAATATGAAGCCTGCAATATAATTCCCCACAAGAAAGCAACTACTGAACTAAAATGAACTGCATTTGTTGATAAAGCACTGGAAGATGTTGACTTGAAGAAGTTAGCAATTCATGGCACTTTCTGCACATTCCTGGTTCTTCTTCAAAGGGAGATTTCCCACGAAACAGTGGACTTGCTTTTTTCATCCTTTGGGATCTAGAAAAATGAATAAATAGTAAACAGAACAATCAGTCTTGAAGAGTCATTGCTAAGGTTTGTTGCTATATCAGTTTGGATTTCTCTGAAACTGATTCCACAATACCTGAAGGCAACGAGAGGAAGCCACTGGAGGCACAAAAGATTTAGGGTGCCATTAAGGACAGACAGACCAAAAGATGCTACGTCCTGATTTTAATTTAGGAGTAACCTATTCCTCATCCTGACAGTCACAAGAGAAAGAAGAATTAGGCACCAGATGCAAATAAATTTTTTACCATCTCCGTAAATTGGTCATCACAGGCCATTCGCACTCGTTCAGGAGTCAAGGGGCTGTTCAACACAAAGTCTGATGGCAATCCTCTTTCCTTCCTGGCAGCAGCCACTGCATCCCATATTGCAAAAAAAACAGAGCTCCCCAAGAAAAGTGCCGCTTCACCAAGGCCCTGCCAAAAGCAGAGACAAAAGCAGTGAAATCATGTTGAGGCATTAGCAAATATTTCACATCAAGAACCTTTTAGGGAGCATCTCTGTCCGCACATGAAATGAGTTTTGTTTTCTCATTGTGTGGAAACAAGACCCAGCATCTGACACACTCTTAAGAGCTTGGTGGCATCAGCCTTTGTGGACTCACTTGGGCCAACAGGCAGACCTTACATGAGCCAGCATTTTCATGTGGCTGATGTGAGAAGCCACAGGAACCTACTGCATAACACCTCCCTGTGGCTCCAAGCTTAAGGGGGGCCTTCACAATGGGGCCACTAGCGGGCTTTCCGATTCAGTATGTGATGAGTGGATGTTCCAGTCTCATTCTCTGTCCTTCCGCTTATTTCCCACTAAGCTCCAAGGGTGGTAGGTGGCCCTGCCTTACTGAGAAGGAGGAAGAGTAGTGATGGTAGCAGAAGTAGCAGCACTCCTCAAATCAGTACTGGGTGGCTTATCAATGTCCAAGTGTCACAACTGCAACGGTGTCCACCTGTTGCTCATCGGTGGAGAAGGAGACAGCTGTATATCTAACAAGGGTCCTGTGGCAGCCTTTCTGAGAATGCTGGCTGCAAACTCTTGGTTATTTTAGAAAGGTTTTTCACCTATTCTGAGTGGTTGTTTTAAAAATATATGTGAAAGCATGAGCTTATATCCACATGTGTGCACATGCAGCTTTTTAAAGACTAATCAAAATGAAAACAAACAATGTGAGGCCGCACCTCTCTGCCAGCAACGCACTGCTGCCATTCAAGAACATATTTTTCTTGTGTCCTAGTCGGTTCACAAAGATTGCTCACCATATTCCAAAATGGTGGCAGCCGCAACTGCAGCCTATCACGGATGCTGGAGAGCTGAGGGCAGTGGGAAGAGCAAACTGCCCATGCAGCTGGCTGATGTTACAGGCTAGGAATCTGTGACTGTTATTATTCTGCCCCTCTGATCTGAGCTTGGGTTGCCACTATATAGCTCCCCCTCGACTGTGTTTATCTTAAGATGCAACATCTGTCCAGTTCCCTGGAACGACGTGTTTCATTTTACATGCCACAGTTTTTACATCCAAAAGGCCAAAGGTGAAAAGCCCTTTTGAGCGTCAGCCCAATGAGATCAAGATGTGGATGGACACAATTGGTGTCACCTAATATTAGTGCTTTCCAAGGGGCTCGTCAACTTGGGAAGGGAGCCCATCTAGGAGAAGGAAAACACTGACCCTAGACCTCAAGATGGCATGTGGGATATCTTTGGAAGAAGAAAAGGCTAAGGAGTAAACCCTGCACAAATCCAGAGTGGAGCCCCTAAAACAGTTGGATGTACAGTATGCCTCTTTCCGGCAACTCCTGCAGTCAAGCTGGTGCAAAACGTATTGCTCTACTTTCCTGAGGAACACATCAGTGAGACTGAGAGGGGGTCTTGTCATCTGGGCAGCCCAGGACCCCCATACATACTGCCCAGACCTGTGCTACAGGAAGGTCACTTTGGTGCTGCTAACCCAGTGGTTTGAATTCACCCCTGTAGGTGCACTCCATTGTCTCTCAAAACAGATGGATGCCAATCAACAAGCAGAGGTGGCTAGCACAGCCAGCAGAGCTACAGATAATAACACTCAAGTGTGTGGTCTGCAAGGGATAATTTAGGCCTTATAGTCACATTCCGTCAAGCTGTGTAACTGGCCTAATCCCCCATTAGGCTTTTTGGCCTTGTTTTGCTAGAAGTTTGACATAACTTGTGTTCTGTTTGGCTGCAAGTAGATAAGTGTGCTCTGATTGTTTTCGGCTAGTTGGCACAGCTTTTCTAGCTACCACTGCCTCGATGGGTAGTTAAGAGAGAAGGCTAAAGGTAAAGGTAAAGGGATCCCTGACCAGGCTAAAGGTAAAGGTAAAGGGGTCTAGTCGTGACCGACTGTGAAGGCTAAAGGTAAAGGTAAAGGGGTCCAGTCGTGACTGACTGTGGGGTTGCGGTGCTCATCTCGCTTTACTGGCCGAGGGAGCCGGCGTACAGCTTCTGGGTCATGTAGCCAGCATGACTAAGCCACTTCTGGCGAACCAGAGCAGCACATGGAAACGCTGTTTACCTTCCTGCCAGAGCGGTACCTATTTATCTACTTGCACTTTTAGGTGCTTTCGAACTGCTAGGTTGGCAGGAGCAGGGACTGAGCAACGGAAGCTCACCCCGTCGCGGGGATTTGAACCGCCGACCTTCTGATCAGCAGGTCCTAGGCTCTGTGGTTTAACCCACAGTGCCACCCGCGTCACTGTCTCGATGGGTAGTTAAGAGAGAAGGCTAGGCCACTGTAAAAATTTCATTCCTTATTTCTGATTGTTTGATAGCCTGTTCTGCTTTCATGCCTCCAAAAAGGGCTTGGAATGCCTCAAAACTGACTGCTCTTCTCCTGATAGGGGAACATGCTACAGTGAAACAATTGCCTAGCAAGGGTTCCCACTGGAGTATGTCATTTATTTTTCTTTTGGCTCTGCTGCATTGTGGTCTGCAATCAATATTCCAATGTGAAGTTGAGGACTTCAGTCTTAGGGGAGACAACTTGCTCAATAACATGTCACAAAACGGAATGAAACACTCCTGATATTATATCCATGTGGGCATAAACCCAACCCCCGTTAAGCACATTTAATCACTGTTGATTTCAATCGTGCTTATGCCTGAATGGCTGAGGGATGGATTATAGCCGCATGATTAATAATACAGTAACAAGATATTCATAGTGAAAACAACTTCTCTCATATCATTTCCATCCCACCCTCCAAGTCTGCAGTTTTTCCTTCAGTAATATGGGTCACTTAGGTTTAGCAGGAGCGAAAGGGAAGAACTGCACCTTGGATTTCAATCTTCTTACCTTGGATGAGTAGATTGCTGTTGGGTTTTGGCTAGATGCCAACAAGGAGACACTGATCTGTTCTGGAATGTCACAAACAGCAGGGATCTTATACTGATCTGGGCCCCGTGTGTAGAGGACCCCCTCTGGGGAATATTTGAGTTCCTCTGTTGTGTAAAGTCCAAGGCCCTGGACAAATGCACCTTCAATCTGCCAAGAGTATAGCTTATAGTGAGATTTCCATATACTTTGTTGTGTTAAATTAATACGAGCTTTCGTTACATTGTCTGAAAGCGATGCTAGCTTTAAAATTATAATTATTTATTATTAAAATTGAACAAATGAACCATAAAAGCAAGCATAAAAATCTAACATCTGAAAGACAACTAGGTACCTTACCATTAATACTGTAATTAGACTTTCAGAATTCTATGAATAATGCTGGCCTTTCACAAATATTTCAATTCTTTGCTCTCTTTCTCTTAAATTTCACCATCTAACAAAGCTGAAATGGGTGGGGCATAAAGAAGGCTGATCACCAAAGAATTGATGCTTTTGAATTATGGTGCCGGAGGCGACTCTTGAGAGTCCCATGGACTGCAAGAAGATCAAACCTCTCCATTCTTAAGGAAATCAGCCCTGAGTGCTCACTGGAAGGACAGATCCTGAAGCTGAGACTCCAATACTTTGGCCACCTCATGAGAAGAGAAAACTCCCTGGAAAAGACCCTGATGTTGGGAAAGATGGAGGGCACAAGGAGAACGGGACGACAGAGGACGAGATGGTTGGATAGTGCTCTCGAAGCTCCCAGCATGAGTTTGACTAAACTGCGGGAGGCAGTGGAAGACAGAAGTGCCTGGAGTGCTCTGGTCCATGGGGTCACGAAGAGTCGGACACGACTAAACGACTAAACAACACATTTTAATTACCCATTTCTATCATAAGAGTTGGAAGGAGGTCCAACCCCGTGCTCAGTGAATTTCTGTATTGTTGGGTTTTGTATCTGTCACTGAACAGAGAGTTGGATCGCCTTCCAAATCATATGATTCTAATTGAAGTGAATTTAGTACCTCATAGCACAATGAAGAAATTCTCAGGACTTACCTGACCTATATCCATTGCCGGATTGATGCTGCATCCAATGTCCATAACAATATCTGTTTTGACATTCTGTTAATGAAAAACAGGTTGTAACTTTGCATTACATTCGGGGGACTGAAGCATGAGGAGATGAGCCAAATATTATGGATAGGATATCGAGAATTTGTACCCAGTGTGATATGACCTATTTGTGGCTCATTTTGGGAAATAAGTCCCAATGAATTTAACAATACTTTATTTGTTATAAGTATGCTTAGGGCTGAAGTCCTTATCTTGTAATATTTTCCCCAGTCTAAAACCATATTAAAGTAAATAATGCTACTTTCATTTTTAGAAGTAGGTAGAGTGGACATCACTTTAATGAAAAAGTAACAGTAGCCAGGAAAGCTGGTGCTTTGTATTGGCTATGGCTAAGAGCTTTGGCTAAGAAACCAACAAATACCAGCTTTAGAATCCTCCCAATATACTGATTGAAAATGTATTGTAACTGTTATGTACTGAGTTGAATAGGATCCAAAATGCAGCAGTCTGATTGGTCCTAGAACAATAGATCCAAAATGCAGCAGTCTGATTGGTCCTAGAACAATAGGATTCAGAATGCAGCAGTCTGATTGGTCCTAGAACAATGCAGCAGTATGATTGGTCTGCAGGAGCCACCCAATCGAGCTCCAGGTGGAAGTGAATCCACAACCTGATTGGCCTACAGGAGAATTCCGGAAATAGCCAATCACGTGCGGCCCACTGTGTAAATAATGTATATAAAGCAGATACTTTGGGGAAACTTCCATTCCTCCTCACCACTATGAGCTGAATAAAGAGCATGAAATCCACTCTCGACTCTGAGTATATTTCAGTAACTTTTGAATAAATGTTTCTGGTTTTTTTAAATACAATTTTCCTTCAACTATGAATGTACTGCACAGCCTTTCAGCCTCAAAGCCAGATTCCCATATACCAAAAAGGTAATAATACTGAAGGAATCCTGCAAAAATTAGAGATACAATATATGCAAAGTGGACTATACTCATTTATGTGCTACATAAATCCTATGTATTCTTTTTATCTTTCTGTGGCAATAAACACTATACCACTTCTCTGGGAAAATTCATGTGCAAATGGAATTCATAAATTGTACAACTTAAATAAAAAAAATAATAAAAAATATTTTTATTTTTTAAAAAATAAAAAGCTGTCTGGTTCTGCACAAGACTGCCTGCTTTTGCCCAGTCAGCTTTGGAAGAAAACAGCTGGGGAAAGGGCAAAATGGAGGCTGTTGGCTACTGCAACACAAGTGCCCAGATGAATTCACATTCAAAGTTGCCATACATGTGCCATAGCAGCAGCTCATGGATTACTGAAGTCACATGAGGAAGGAGGAGAGGTTAAAACCGATCCACACAAGAAACCACTATGTATCCTGCGCCCATTTCCAATTACCGTATTTTTTGATCTATAAGACTCACTTTTTCCCTCTTAAAAAGTAAGGGGAAATGTGTGTGTGTCTTATGGAGCGAATGCAGGCTGCGCAGCTATCCCTGAAGCCAGAACAGGAAGAGGGATCGCTGCTTTCGCTGCGCAGCAATCCCTCTTGCTGTTCTGGCTTCTGAGATTCATAATATATTTTTTTTCTTGTTTTCCTGCTCCAAAAACTAGGTGCGTCTTGTGGTCCGGTGCGTCTTATAGAGCGAAAAATACAGTATCCTGACCCATTTCCAAATAGCTGTGCTTTGTAGAAACCAGCAGGATTTATTGCTGTCCACTGCAAACAACTATTTAGACTGAATACGACAAAGAAAACACAAGAGCCTTTCACTAGTTACACAGGAACTTGGCTGTGCTTTTTGCACTAGCTGTAAGTGACACCTGACAGTTTACCTTGTGGTCTCCAGTCAGACAGTCTATTTCAACCTCTGCGCAGGCAGCTCCAAAAACAAAATATTCAAATGGGTGGCCTTCCCCTTTCTCCCAGTCCATGTTTGCTTCATAACCTCTGCAAGAAGCAACAAAGGATGTTGGGGAGTAAGGGATGCTTGCAGGCATGGGGACATCAATAAAAGAGTCAAGGGGGGAAATAGCAAGAGCCTCACAATCACAATGATGTGCTGGACCCACAGTTGGTACAATCGGTCATGACAGTGGAGCTATGTGAGATTTGCTCTGATAATGCATCATGTTGTTTAAGAACATAGCAGCAGGCCTGCTGATCAGATCAAATGTTCATCTAATTCAGCATTCTGTTTCTGGAAGTGCCCAGGCCTCCAGGAACCCCAAAACAGGAGATGTAGGTAAAAGCTTCCAACGTTCTTCTCTCCCAAAGCCAGTCAATACTATAATGGCTAATACCCATTAATAGATCTATGGATTTGGCTTTTCCTCATTTAAAGCTGTATCATCTACTACTCATCGTTGCCACATTAAATTCTCCCTTGATGCTGTCAGAATGCATCGCTGACCTGAGTTCTCTGATTCGGAAAGACTTTTCCTTTACAGAAACATAAAAAAAACCCCTCCAGACTCACTGACAGCACTTTTAACCAAATGTACAAATTTCTGAATGCGACTAATAATGCCTTCCACTTGATCAGTGGGTTGGATCCAAAGTTACTGTGAGCAGAATGCAGATCATGAGAAAGCCCATGAGGTGGCGTGGGGAGGGGGAGAACAGGTGAGTTTTGCCTGAAAAGGTGCTCTGGAGAGTTGGGAGTGTCTCTGGAACCATTTGGGAAGCAGCACAGGGCAGCCTTCCTCTTTCTCCAACTGGTTTTAAAAAAATGCATCTTTCTCCAGCAGGATGATCTGCTGGATCTTAGTGCCTTTCACTCACAGAAGGATCCTCTGGATCCTCCCTGAAATATTTATTTGATTTAGTGCCATCAGTGTGCATGGTTCATTATAGAGTGCAAAACAGTAGGCCACAGTCGTGTATCTTTAACTCTGCTGCTAACATTCTCCTTCAGGACCTTCATGTACAAGACTAGACATAACATGCCCTTTTCTCTGTATGCTTAGGTCTAAGCAGCATATGCAACTACTAAAAGCATCAGCTCAAGTCATTCATAATCCCTGCAGTAGCTACCTTGTTATGCAAGTCATTACAATAATTCTCTTTTGACAGTCACTTCTTGAAGTCATGAGTTAATATCTAGTACCTGAAATAACCTATCGCTGACAGATTGATACTCTGCTCAAAAGCTTCTTTGGCCTGTAAAACAAGCAAGCATAGTAAGTTTATTCCTTCAAAAAGCAATCTATAAAAAAAGATACCATGGCCATGCTAAAACCAAGACATTCCTATTAATATTTCCAGCTGGACCATCAACTCATGAGCAGGATTTGAGCTATGAGTAACAGAAGTAATTAGGCAATAATATTGTGGTTATGATTTAATAGATAGAATATAGGGGGCAGCAGAAGAGGAGAAACAACTCCATGGAAAATGGGGTGGGAAATCAACAAAAAGAAAAGACGAAATCGTGTTTTGATTGTATATGTTAAAAATAATAAAATATAATCGGAAAAAAATTGTATTTCCAGTTAACTGAATGATGAAATGGAATGTTGCACATACTCTGAGAACTGTGACGAAGAGGCTTTCACTGAGGAAGTAAGGCTGCTGGAAGGAGCTCAGGTAGCTGAACAAAACAATCCCATCCATCCAGAAAACTAGTGTTTCAGGGAGAAGAAGTTTGGCCTAGCCTTCTTCCTGACATGATAGTTGCAAGCAGTTGTTTTTTCTATGGAGAAGCATCCCAGTACATGAGCTCTCACTAGCACCACACACAGGTTTACTAGCTCAGTTAAGAGTCAAACTGTACCTGTTTCTTAGTAGCCGTATATTTTCCTCCAGCAAAAGAGAAGCACCTGGTGGTAGCAAAAAGCTGCTTTCTTTATTAGCGGCATGCGCCATAAAGCTTCTGGAAATGTGTCTACAGTACTTCATTTCATCTCCTCACTGCTCTTAATTTAAATGTTAATTTGTCCATTCAAACCGTGGACTACTATCCCCCCTGGAATGTGTCCTTCAGCTGTGGTAACACCCTGTGCTTGCCTAGATGAAATACGGAGAAATGTGAATGCAGAACGGTGGGAGGGGATGCAGAAATCTGTGACTTTTGTGCGGCTGCAATGTTGTTTCCTTTACAAAGGTCACATCAATTGCTGTGCACACCACTTCCCACAGAGGAAAGCAGTTCTTGGTGTGAGAAAGATTCCTCTCCTCTGCACTAAGTGCATTAATTTAAGGAACAGTGGAAAAGAAAACAAGCCCCTTTATAGAAGTGTGAATAATAAATCTGAATGAAGAAACTTGCCAAAGGCAGGGGCAAAGTCCTGCATAAACACAAATTCTTCATATTCCATTTTCTTTCTTTAATCATGTTGCGATAAGCTAGGCAAGTTAAAACAAGAGGTTATGCCTTGGCTCTAATGTCATATAACATTTAATACAAGTCAAATGTCTGTTGTGGTGCTTCTTATTTAATTGCTGTAAGTCAATCAATCCCTTTGTTATGGTCAATAGCGAGTGGTCAAAATAGAAATACCCAAATATATAAAATGATCCCCAACAAAACAAAGTAAAGACTGACAATACCAAAATTGCTAGTAACTGTATCATGCTATAGAATACCAGGAATAGAGAGCAAAATTACAAGTTGCTAAAGCTTTATATGTGGCAGCACTATAATTAGCCATGTTGCAAGAAATTGATACTTTCTGATCTGAAGGGAGTGCAAAAACATAAAATGTGCCCTGGGAAACCACAGAACTAATCTTACCCACTCTTTCCATGTGCCCTTAGGGTTCTGCCTAATGATGGGCTCAAGATGTTTCCGGAGGGTCTGGCAGGCATCCTGATGACATTGGGAGGAGCACAAAGAAGAAAAATTTCTATGTAAGACATTTGAAGGGTTCTGTTTTTGCCATGCTGCTGCGCTGTTGCTCACACCACAGGAGTCATTAAACACTAGCCTATGGCATTGCCAAGAGGTTATTTCAACAAAAAACCAAGAGCCTCCACATTCAGTCCTGAGCAGCTTAAATTTTGCAACCCAGAAGAGGAAGGGCATCAGTTAAACCTCATTAAGGCTTCTTCTGTACTACAACCAACTGGGCAAATTCGCACTAACCAGATGTTGCATGCTCTGCGCTGTAGCTCATCAGGTAAGGACCATAGCTCAGCGGCGGAGTATCTGCTTCGCATGCAGAACATCCAAGGTTCAATCCCTGGCATTGCCAGGTAGGTCTGATAAAGAGCCTTGCCTGAAAAACCGGAGAACCACTCCCGGTCAGTGTAGACTAAGTTAAATGGGCCAGATGTCTTACTTGGTATAAGGCAGTTTCCTATGCTGTTCCTGTGATTCGTACATTCCCACCTAGCTGTTTGAGACTCTTAACCTCAGGGTCATGGGTTTGATCCCCACCATGGGTGAAAGATTATTGCATTGCAGTGGGTTGGGCTAGATGACCCCCGTGATCCCTTCCAACTTTACAATTATATTAATCTATGAAACTCCCAGCACTTTCCAGCTCAGCATGTATCTTCTCTGCAAAACACAATGTTGCTCAAGGTATGGGGAATAAGAGAAAGTAGGACTCAGCTCCTGAAGGAGCGTCTCCACCCCCATCGTTCAGCCCGGACACTGAGGTCCAGCTCCGAGGGCCTTCTGCTGGGTCCCTTGCTGCGAGAAGTAAGGTTACAGGGTACCAGGTAGAAGGCCTTCTCGGTGGTGGCGCCTGCCCTGTGGAATGCCCTCCCAGGAGATATCAAGGCAATAAGCAACTATCTTACTTTTAAAAGACTTCTGAAGGCAACCCTGTTTAGTGAAGTTTTTAATGTTTAATGCTGTACTGTGTTTTTAATATTCGGTTGGGAACCGCCCAGAGTGGCTGGGGAAACCCAGTATAAATAATAAATTATTATTATTATAGTTTATACGTTATTTAAGGTTGCAATCCTAAAACACAATCAGGCCACCGTGTTCAAGAAGTCAGTAGTGCTTTCTTCTCAGCGTTTTTGTGCACTTAGTATGGAAGTCTTTCAAAAAAAATCAATACATTTCATCATCATCTAACAGAAGTAAGCTCCTATGAATATCTTTCAAGAAGCTGGAACCTTGGAATTATGCATTAACTAGAAAATTAATATCTTATTTTACCTTCACTGCCATTCCATTGACATCCGTTCCCATTGATCCAACTGAAGCACATGCATTAGGGACTGTCTGCGTACTTGTTTCACAGAAGTGAATATTTGACATTGGCATCTTTAATTCTCGGCTTGCAACCTAGAATAAGAAAGGAATACGTACAATATTCTGTTTTAACTACAGCAACCTAGACCAGGCTTCCTCACCTTCAGCCCTCCAGATGTTTTTGGCCTACAACTCCCTTGATCCCTAGCTACCAGGACCAGTGGTCAGGTATGATGGGAATTGTAGTCTCGAAACATCTGGAGGACCGAGGTTGAGAAAGCCTGACCTAGACCTTTACACACACACACAAAAGGGTTACACCTCATAGTTCTGCTTGTAAAAGGTCTTTTTGGGTTCAGTGGCATTCACAAAGACACTCAACAAATGCCATTGACCCAAATTCCCCCACTTTCAGCAGCTGAATACTGTATGGAAGAACTATACTCCCATGGTCATGGAGGGGGTATAGCTGGAGAAATCAGATTAAGGTTTAGCTCCTCCACAATGTCTACTGTATAGACCATACAAAGAAGCCAGAGCCTATTTTATCGTGTACACGTATCAGGAACTGATAACTATTTAATCTGCTTGTGTATAATCACAGCTGTTCTGCATATTAACTAGAGTAACGCTGAAGATAGGTGAAGAGATGTCAGGAGGGGTTGTTGTTGTTTTTTGCTCCTCTTTTAATGCTGCTGACAGTTAAGGGAGTCTTCACCAACTTTCACATCTTGGCACCATCTTCTTTGACTAACCTTATTGCCCCAATGCAGATTAATGTTGAAGCAGAATTAAATTATGGCTAAAAGCATGTGAAAGTAATGCGGACCAGAAACAGCCAGGTTTGTCTATCTTTTCATCAAGCATAACTAGCTCATTGTTCCCAGTTTGGCTTCCCAATTACAAATAAAAGGCAGTATTGCGTGGCGAGGCGGAGACCCCCCAACCCCAGGTGACCCCCGGGTAGAATAATGACTCATGACAACGTGTTATGGGATTAAAATTGGCCACAACTTTATTAAACTTTCAGATGTAGGGAGACCTTGGCTTAGGCATTGGGCGTTTATCCCTCCCAGTCCCCAGCCGGGGATCTGGGGAACATCAGGGTTGTCCAAACAGTGAGGGGATTGGGCTGGCTCTGGAGAATGTATGTTTAAGCAGAGAGCCCGCCCCCTCCCCCATTTCACTGCAAAGCAGGGGAGAGCACTGACAATCTATCGGCGTACGGCCAGTGACTCCCCCCAAAACAACCCTTTTAATGGGGAACCCTGGGATTGCTGCCACAGGGGGGGCATGGGTCACCGCTTCACGCCCCCCCCAATTTAGAGAAGATAGACTAAAGGATTCCGCCCAAAGCCTGAAACTGCCAAAGTTGTGACATCTTGCTACGGGGAAGGCAAAACCTGCCAATGCAGGGAAATTCCTTCCTGATCCTTCAACAGCAGCCATCAATGACCGTAGCAGCGCCCGCATACCTGTAAAGAAGATGTTAACCTGCAAAATGAAGGCATAAACTGAGGGAGGGCAGGGGACTGAGGACTCCCAGGTAAGTTGCACCCTCTATTGTGTTTGCAGGGCGGTCCCAACCCTACCAGGTCGACTCCCCTGGCAACACCTCCCCAGCTGGGATTGGTTTACTGTCTGAGGTGGGGTGGGAACCTCCAGGTATCCAGCTTGGGGAGGTGAAGCCAGGCCGAATTGCCGGAATCCTGTGGGATCAGGGGGCTGCACGCAGCCATGCAAAAAGCGCCCCCCGTTTGAAGTGGGGAGCAGTCATTATTAGCCACAGCTAGAGGCAGTAATGCTTCCAGTTCCTGGAAACCACGGGGGGGGGGGTTGGGTCCTCAATTAAAACTGGGGTTTGTAATTACCCTTATCTTGAGATCAGACCACTGTATTTCATCTGGCATAACTTCACTGAAACTAATAAATAGATGCCAGGAAGTAACATGGATTGCTGCCATCTTTTTAAAGCAGAAAATTAAAGATGTCAATCAGCAGAAAATCTCATTAAAGCAATTTGTTATTCACACACATAAGCAAGAGATAAGCAATTCCTAGTACCTGGATCATTTTGGTGTGGAGCCCTTGCCCCATTTCTACACCACCGTAAGTCAGAAGCACGGACCCATCGGTATACAAATGAACCAGAGCAGCAGCCTGCATAAAATAAGAACACACAGTTTGGCTCTGCACTCTGCATGAAATGAGCAGAAATGTTTTCAGTTGGGCTGTCTTTATCAATCTAAAAGTGAAGAGCTATATATATTTTAAAGAGACGCTGTGCAGTGAAAGGTTAGGATTGCTGCTACAATCTGCTGCACTAGTGTTAGCCCTATTATTAGGTCAGGGATTGGCAACCTCAGGCCAAGGAGTCAAATGCAAGCCTCCAGGACTTGCCCTGACTCTTCTCAAGCCACACCCACTCTCCAAACACAAGTCCCTAGCGGTCCATGTTTCACACCCTCCACGAGTGCTTCTCCCTTGATGGAATATGCACTTGAATACTGATAAGAAGAGTTTGGATTTGATATCCCGCTTTATCACTACCCTAAGGAGTCTCAAAGCGGCTAATAATCTCCTTTCCCTTCCTCCTCCACAACAAACACTCTGTGAGGTGAGTGAGGCTGAGAGACTTCAAAGAAGTGCGACTAGCCCAAGGTCACCCAGCAGCTGCATGTGGAGGAGCAGGGAATCAAACCAGGTTCACCAGATTACGAGTCCACTGCTCTTAATCACTACACCACGCTGGCTCTTGCTTGTTTGGATGGAAGATAGAAAAGGGTGTGTAGAAACTAGCCAATGGTCCAAGGATGAAATTCACATTTGTTGCTCTGTCAGCTTCTGCCTTTGGCCCTCCTCACCCATGAAGGTTGACAGAAGGTCTAAAAATTATTTCCCCATCTTTGCATTAAGCAGAGGAAAACAGCTGCCCCAGGAAAGCAGATGCTGGGGTGGTAGGGAGAAGGGGTATAGGAGGACAGAGATACATGCAGCCTAGCCTGCACCCCTAAGCCAGTCTGCTGTCCTCATGTGTGGTGGTGGACATTGCCTGCTCAGAAGTGCTGAAGTGAGCTTCCACTGCCAAATTTCTGTATGTGGAATTGGAAACGCCCTGTCCTTGCGGACAGCAAAATGTCTCAGGGCAGTCTTGAGCATGGTGTTGCTAATCCAGAATGCGGCAGCCAGACTGGTGACTGGGAGCGGCCACTGAGACCATATAACACCTGTCTTGAAAGACCTACATTGGCTCCCAGTACGTTTCCGAGCACAATTCAAAGTGTTGGTGCTGACCTTTAAAGCCCTAAACGGCCTCGGTCCAGTATATCTGAAGGAGCGTGTCCACCCCCATCGTTCAGTCCGGACACTGAGGTCCAGCACCGAGGGCCTTCTGGCAGTTCCCTCACTGCGAGAAGCCAAGTTACAGGGAGCCAGGCAGAGGGCCTTCTTGGTAGTGGTGCCCTCCCTGTGGAATGCCCTCCCACCAGATGTCAAAGAGAACAACAACTACAGTGGTGCCCCGCAAGACGAATGCCTCGCAAGACGAAAAACCCGCTAGACGAAAGGATTTTCCGTTTCTCGATGCGCTTCGCAAGACGAATTTCCCTATGGGCTTGTGATTTTTTTCGCTCCCCTCCCCTTTTTCTAAGCCGCTAAGCCTCTAATAGCCTTTTAGCCGCTAAGCCGCTAAGCCTTTAATAGCCGCTAAGCCGCTAAACCGCTAATAACGCTAATCCGCTAAGCCGCTAATAGGGTTGCTTCGCAAGACGAAAAAACCGCTAGACGAAGAGACTCACGGAACGGATTATTTTCGTCTTGCGAGGCACCACTGTACCAGACTTTCAGAAGACATCTGAAGGCAGCCCTGTTTAGGGAAGCTTTTAATGTTTGATGTATTACAGTATTTTAATATTTTTTTGGAAGCCGCCCAGTGTGGCTGGGGAAGCCCAGCCAGATGGGCGGGGTATAAATAATAATTATTAATAATAATAATAATAATAATAATAATAATAATGCTGGTGGTACACAGTGCTAGTAAAACTGCCATGTTGATGGTTCACCAGCAATGCACGGATGAAGATGATGATGATAGGAAAGTCAAGGTTGCAGTGGGGGAAGAATGGAGCTTAGTGGGAATTCCATGTCTGCTTGGGGGTCAGTCATAACTTAAGAATACACCACTGAAAGCTGCAAAGGAGACGGCATAAATAAAAACCACTCCCATTTATGGCCCTCCTACAGTCAAAGCGCGGTGATGGATTACAACTGACACTGCTGCCAATCACGGCACACCTATCAGGAGCATGTCTGCCCTTGTAAGGGAACGTAGATCAGATTGCAAGTTGTGTGGCCAGGGGCATGCAAGTGGGAACTTGGGTGAAAGGGAGCACTTTTCAAAAATGAAACAGAAAACAGCCAATAATAATAATAAAATAAAATAAAAACAAGAAAGGCAGGTGACCAATGCTTGTCTTCTTGTACAGTATCCAGAGAAACTGACCTGACCTAGGGAGCGTAAGCCAAATCCAACAGGGAACGTCATGGGAATAATGGCAATCCCTTTTTTCTTCCAGTAATTTTCCTTATTGAATTTATTCACAGCTTCTTTCCTAGTGTGATACATAGACTTCTCCATGCATTCATCCCAGCATCTGAGGAGGTTGTCTGGCTTGAGCTCTTGTTTATAAGCTGTCTGTCCGGTTTCTTTGTACATATTTTTTTCTCTAATCTGGAAGACAAGTATCTCAACAAACTGCAATATGGTGCCACATAATTAGCTTTGGGAGCTAAGATGTATTTACCCAAAGCCAAACCTTATATACCATAGATTTTTCTCAGCCTAGAGGTAGAATTGGGCCTATTTATATTTTATACACACACACATACACATTTGAACTATTACCAGATCATAAATTATTATTAATGCTAGCATCAATACAAGCAAGTAACAATAATATTCAGGATACCTCAAAAGCAGGATTCAGTCACACAAGGAAACTTAATTATATGACCAGGATCAATATACCGTATTTTCCACTCTATAAGACGCACCAGACCATAAGACGCACCTAGTTTTTGGAGGAGGAAAACAAGAAAAAAAATATTCTGAATCTCAGAAGCCAGAACAGCAAGAGGGATCACTGCGCAGTGAAAGCAGCAATCCCTCTTGCTGTTCTGGCTTCTGTGATAGCTGCGCAGCCTGCATTCTCTCCATAAGACGCACACACATTTCCCCTTACTTTTTAGGAGGGAAAAAGTAAGTCATATAGAGCAAAAAATACGGTATTTGAGAAAGCAAATTTTTCAACAGTGGCTTTCATCTAGGTCTTATTAATACAGAAACCAAACAAGCCCATTTCTTATGCTACATTACAGCTGAAAGGGTCCCAAAAGTGGGGAGCAGGGAGTTGATAGCCTGCCCACCACTAGAAAGAAAGAGGGCAATTAAACTATTGATGGGACTGAAACCAATGTTAGATGCCAAGTTCTTATATCCTTCTGACATAGCTACATTTCTCTCAGGCTAACACTCCTTTCTGATAGGCTTTCTGAAAGTTCAGTCTCCCAAAAGTCCTGTGAAAAGTGTCTTACAGTCCCTGGTTTATCTGAAATCTTCAAAAGTTAACACCTTCTCCTCAAAAAGATTTCCTCTGTGTACTCAGGTCTCTTCTTTCTAGGAGTGCATAAATTACTTACATCCAGCCTTCACTCTCACACCTCTTCCCAGAATGCCCTTTGCAACCAGGTGCACTTTTTCATTCACTTTTAAAATTTCAGAACCATAGGCATGCAATTTCTCTTTCTCCCCACCCCCAATCTACCTGCTCTGGTAATAATCCACATCTGGCTGCAACGCGCGTTATCCAGGCTTCTGTAATGAGTCCTCCTTGTGGGAAGCCGAAGCCACGGAAAGCAGTGTTGGGTGGCATGTTTGTCTTGCAAGCGCGGGCATGAGCTCGGATATTGGGAATCTTGTAAGAATTATTCAGTTTCAGCAGCATTATCTCCGAAACCTTCATTAGGGGAACATTAATAGCATGAGAATATCAACAATATGTGAGATCACTGGGCCGTTCGCAACATAGGATGACCTTCTTCTAATACGGGCATTAACCACTCCCACTCCCCTCTCCAGGAACTCCTGAAGCTGTTGCCTCCATTATTGTTTTGGCAAGGAGAAGACTGAGAAACTGGGATGGTTAGTGCTGTGCTGCTACTAGGTCTCTTGCTGAAACAAGTTGAGCAGAGGTTAAAAGGACTGAATACAATGCACAGAAATGAAAATGGGATCAAACAGGCAAGAAAGAAGCTAAGGTTCAGATTCCATGTGCCACAATCAACTGAAGCAAATTGAAGCTAATGTCTATTGCTAAATGGAGCCAACGTGTTGCTCCCCAGAGGTTGTTTGGTTGCAACACCCACCATCTCCGAGTGTTTACCACATTGGCTGGGGCTGATGGGAGTTGTAGCCCAACAGAATGTGGAGGGCACCGTGTTGGCTTCCCCTGGCCTATTAACACTAGCCTCTTTTCACAAATGGGGGGCGGGGAGAGAACCGGACCGCACCAGCCATGCCCCAATGATGGCACACGTCTCGGGCCATGCCCCTCCACATGCCTTCAGGTGTATGCATGCTGGAGCTTCTGTTATGAAGATCAGGTAGTGTGTGGCTGTAGCTAATGTGTATTCTGGAAAATGCACATTGCCAAAATATCCCAAGTCTGTCTGCACTCAGCTATTTATGGTGAATGCCATACCATACATTTATTTATATTAAAAAGCTGTTGGGCGAGTTAAACATTTTCACTGGTTTGTATGTGTGTGTATATTTGTTTTAGATTTAATTGTTGAGCTTTCTTGTTTTATCTAACCTGATTTCATTGTTGAAGCATTGTAAACTGAACTCCTGCAACTGGACAGGTGATAATGTAACACATAGTAACTAGGGGAACAGCGGCTTTTAAAAAATCACCCTACATAAGTAAATCAATCAGTCAGTCTTTATTATGGTCCAGAGATCCAACAAATCATTACAAAGCAATGCACAATTCAGACAGCCTACCACCAGCTTAAACAAGCATTTTGTTAAGACTTAAAGATAGGGATCATTGGTTCTTGCAACCACCGATAAAAACTTTGCCACTGATAATGTTTTAGCGTTTGTCCAGTCTTCCAATAGGAACCTGACATAGTGAGCCTCTGATTTTCCTGGGAAAGGTACCAGCAAGGGTAATATCAGTTCAGCCCTGGCCTGCTTGTATTTCGCACAGTGCAGCAAAATATGTTTTATAGAATTGATGTCTTGAGCACACAAGCAAAGTCTGTCCTGGTAGGGAACTCCTCTCAACCTGCCATCCAACACTGAAGGAAAGACGTTTAGTCTGGCTTTGGTGAATAGCCTTCGATAATTTGGTACTGTCAGGTTTTTAATGTAAGGTGTTAACTTAAAGACATGCCCATATTGTACTCCTACTGCCAGCGGACTACAGACGGCGTGTGATTGAGATCGCAAGTCACTGTGTGTATTATCCCATAATCTTTGCTTCAGGTCTATGCACACTGGAGCTTCTGTTATGAAGATCAGATAAGTGTGTGGCTGTAGCTAATGTGTATTCTGGAAAATGCACATTGCCACAATATCCCAAGTCTGTCTGCACTCAGCTATTTATGGTCAATGCCATACCATACATTTATTTATATTAAAAAGCCGTTGGGCGAGTTGAACATTTTCACTGCTTTGTATGTGTGTGTATATTTGTTTTGGATTTAATTGTTGAGCTTTCTTGTTTTATCTAAACTGATTTCATTGTTGAAACATTGTAAACTGAACTCCTGCAACTGGACGGGTGATAATGTAACATATAGTAACTAGGGGAACAGCGGCTTTTTAAAAATCATCCTACATAAGTAAATCAATCAAACAATCTTTATTACAGTCCAGAGACCCAACAAAACGTTACAAAGCAATGCACAATTCAGACAGCCTACCTCCAGGTTAAACAAGCATTTTGTTCAGACTTAAAGATAGGGATCATTGGTTCTTGCAACCACCGATAAAAACTTTGCCACTGATAATGTTCTAGCAACTAAGGGAACAGCGGCTTTTAAAAAATCACCCTACATAAGTAAATTGCATTCATCCTCATAAGAGCTTCCCTTTTCCCCACTGTTCTCATAGGAAGGTGGTGTTTTGTTCATTCTCCTATTGTACAACATGAAAAATCATTCCGGTTAAAACATACTCACCAGAACAGAATCATCAGTGGTGCATCCTCCATTCAAGTACAAATTGATATCCAAAGCCATGATTCTGCCATCACTCATGAAGCCAACCTAAATTGGATCAATGAAAGGACAGGCTACTTTGAGCTTAATGCCCGGTACTCTCCACTTATCTATTATTTAAATGGTACTGCAGCAAAATATAGTCTTTGCGGGGGGTGTTCGGGGTTTTTCGGGGCGGGGCTTGCTGCTCTTTTTTCGTATCTTTATTTTAGATCTTGTGATTTACTTTTGTTGTTTTGTAGTTTTGTATTTTTTCATGTTGTAAGCCAGCTTGAGCATGGATTGAACTGTGGAAAGGCGGCATACAAATAAAATTATGTATGTACAAAAAAGCATTCAGTTAAAAGGATAGCTTTCCCTGCAATAAACACAGAAGATGAGGCCAAATCTTTCCCTGTTTTCACTGCAGTGTTGACCACAGGCAGATCCAGCCATTTCATTATAATTACAGTGGTACCTCAGGTTAAGTACTTAATTCGTTCCGGAGGTCCGTTCTTAACCTGAAACTGTTCTTAACTTGAAGCACCACTTTAGCTAATAGGGCCTCCTGCTGCCGCTGGAGCACGATTTCTGTTCTCATCCTTAAGCAAAGTTCTTAACCCGAGGTACTATTTCTGGGTTAGCGGAGTCTGTAACCTGAAGCGTATGTAACCCGAGGTACCACTGTATAGCCTTTTGTAAGCTGCTTTGAGAGGTGAGAAGAGGAATATAATGTTTTAAAATAGGGCAATATTTAAAGCATTTACATAGTACTTCATAAGGCTCAGGGTGCTTCAAACACATTGAAAGAGTTTGGATGATAAGAATGAGATATGAAACAGCCTTTTGCCGACCTTTCATAGAAGCCACCGACTAAACCTAGAAGTCTTAGTTATCTTCTTTGCAAACACTCTCTGAACACTCCTCATCATACCGTTTCAAAAACTGAGACACAATGGCTTGCTGGGAGCTCCGGAATGTGTGAGCTGAATGTAGCAGAGTCAATCTCTGCCATATGTGGATACTTCACATATCTCCAATGTGACTATGCTTGTACATGTGCAGTCCCCTCTCCAGGCAACTGACAAGCATGCCTTTGCAGTTTCTTGCCTGCATGGGAGAGATGCTATTTGCAGACGAATGTTGCAAATGAGTAAGAAAACACATGTGGGTAGATACCTTTCCCATAACTGCATTCCTTGAGTGCAACGAAGAATGCCAACGAAGTTTGAAGGGGACTGAAGGACTTCTAGTAATGCGAGCCTGTGACTTTCTACTTTCACAGCTCAGCCTGTGAGGCACCATGCTACATGTGTGGCATTCACAATTGATGCAAGTGCATTGTTCTATGTACACATGATTTGCAAGATGAGAAGCAGAGGTTATATTTTCTGAGAATCCTCTGGAAAAACAATCTCTCAAAGGGCCTGTTGATGGCATTTTACCATTGCACTGTGGAGAGTGTATTAACTTATGGTCTGTGTGTGTGGTTTGGGAGCTGCACGGCCAGGGAAAAAACAATGCTATCCAGGGTTGTAAAGACTGCAGAGAGAATAATTGGGTGCACTCTTCCCACCTTAGATCAAATCTATGCTGCCACGTGCCATAAGAAAGCAGCAGAGATAGCGCAGGATAGTACGCACCCCGGAAATTATCTCTTTCAGCTTCTGCCTTCTGGAAGAAGGTATAGGGTTATAAAGGCCAGAACTAGCCGTCTGAGAAACAGTTTCTATGTAAATGCAATACTGGTTCTAAACACAGCATAAGCGGTCTCTATAGTATAGTGTATTTTAAAATGGGGTTTCAGAGTTTTTAGGGGGCTTTGAATGTTTTATGTAGTTTTTCAATTTCATTGTTCTGCATGGGACAATGACAATAAAGATATCGTATAAGCAGGAAAAATTTCCGACATACAGTGGTGCCCCGCAAGACGAATGCCTCGCAAGACGGAAAACTCGCTAGACGAAAGGGTTTTCCGTTTTATGAGCTGCTTCGCAAGACGAATTTCCCTATGGGCTTGCTTTGCAAGACGAAAACGTCTTGCAAGTTTGTTTCCTTTTTCTTAACACCGTTAATACAGTTGCGACTTGACTTTGAGGAGCAACTCATAGAAAGCAGTGTAAATAGTAGCCTTTTTTGAGGTTAGACTTTGGTGATTTTTGAAGCTTTTCCAAAACTTCTTTTGCAGCCATTTGGTAAGTTAAGCTTTTAAAACTTTTTTTTGGGGGGTTGGATTTTGGGTTGGGGTGTTTGGAATTCAAGGACTTGGTGTTGGGGAGGGGTTTGCAAGAATCTGGAAGCTTGTGTTTTTCCCCCTGCATTTTTATGATTTTCTATGACCATTGGGCCACTCTGCTGTTTTTTTTTTTTTTTAAATCTGGATTTGAATTTCTGTGTGCTGGGTGGCTGGGGGAACAGTTGGGGAGGGGGTTTCAAGAATCTGGAAGCTTGTGGGTTTTTTTCTGCATTGTTATGATTTTCTGTGACCATTGGACCACTCTGCTGTTTTTTAAAAAAAATTCTGGGTTTGAATTTTGAAATGCTCTTTACAGTATGTGTGACTTTAAAGAGCACTTAATAAACTCTTGTTGTGCCAAATTTGGCTTTGTTTGGACTTTATTTGACCATAGGAACGCATTAATTGATTTTCAATGCATTCCTATGGGATTTTGTGCTTCGCAAGACGAAAAATTCGCTAGACGAAAAAATTCGCAGAACGAATTAATTTCGTCTTGCGAGGCACCACTGTACAGGTTAATTCTGCTGCTTACTTTATATTTGCCGATGGTTGGGTGACGGCCTCCGGTGATTAACATGTCAGTGCTTCTGTCTAGAACACAGCGAACTGCATGGCCTGTCCTGAAAACAAAAAAAGAGCTAAGTAGAGAGCGACAAAGAGGGCTGCCCCATTAGGCAATTCAAACTACTGCCTCGGGCAGCAAAACTCAATGAGTGCCACTGCAATACTTATGTAGTCATCAAACAGATTTCAGGTTTCTGCAGAATGTGGGAGATATCAGAGGAAAGAAGCAAGGAAAAAGAGAGAGCTCTTTAAGTTCAAAACAGGCTGTTCAAACCAGTGGTGGCTGTGAATGGAAACTGAAGTAGGGAGAGAGAGAGTGTGCACGCTTTTTGCACAGATGTGAAAGTGTAATTTGTGATCTTTGAGAAGCATGTTTTATTTTCTAAGTTTGTCATAAAAGTATTCTATGTAACCAAGCCTAAAATGCCTACTTTTATGATAATGTAGCTTAACATTTTCTTAGGAGCCCCCTGCACATCATATGGCAGACAGACACATATGATCCATGTTTATTCATCTAGAATAACCAAACCCCTGCTCCATGTTCATAATAACTGCGACCACATAAACTACTGCCATATGCTTGAACTATAGGCAATGGATCAAACGGGAAGGGAGCTATAGTATCACCAAACTAGTTGTGATGTTAAACATGTTGGGCAGAGCCATATCATATACAGTGATACCTTGGGTTATGAACTTAATTCGTTCCAGAGGTCCATTCTTAACCTGAAACTGTTCTTAACCTGAGGTACCACTTTAGCTAATGGGGCCGCCTGCTGCCGCCATGCCACCTCGCGATTTCTGTTCTCATCCTGAAGCAAAGTTCTTAACCCGAGGTACTATTTCTGGGTTAGTGGAGTCTGTAACCTGAAGCGTCTGTAACCCGAGGTACCACTGTATTTAAAGAACATTCAACACACATTTAAAGCACTTGTCTTTCACCAAAGAACCCTGGGAAATGAAGTTTCCCCATCACAGAGCTACAACTTTCAGGGCCCTTAGCAAACTACATCTCCCAGGATTCTTTGGGGGGCGGGGAGCCAAGCGCTTTAAATGGGCACTTTATGTGCTTTTAATGTATGGTGTGGATTGGCCTGCTGCCATCTGTAGGTCCCTTTTCTTTTTGACAGTATCCATTGTGTGTGGAGGTAATTTGGCTTAACCCCTTTCCCTATGGCTTTTTCTACCACCAGCCCTGCTAATATTTACAGATTTGCACCTCCGGGGAAGAAACAGCAGCTTCACTCCCTGCCAGCTGCTATTTAAAAGGGTGTAGGGACCCCATGACAGACAATGTGTCTAACATTCCATCTAGTTTCGCTCTAAGAAAACCATGTTATTATAGCCTAGAGTGTTCAAGTGCTTAACTTTTTAAACTGCTGCGTGTTGTGCTTGTAAGCTACTGTGCTCCTTTGAGGTTGTATTCACTGGAGTCTGTTGCTGTTTTCACTGTGCTGTTCTTTTTAATCTGGCAACGTTCCTATCATTTTGTATGGCACTGCATTTTTTAAAAAATTGTAACCTGCCCCAGGAACTCTATAGTGCTTCTGGTGTGGAATATATATGCAGCAAATAAATGCTTTGGCAAGCCTTTGGATGCTTGTCTTTCCAACTTTGAGCATGTTTCAGCATTTTATTCACATGCTACCATCTAAGGAAATAGTTCCAGTACTGATCTCGCACATATCAAGTGCACACGCACAGAGAATAGCTATTATCATGGCTGCAATCCCGAGGAGAAAAAACTTTTGAATTAAATGAGCTGAATTAGTATATTATCTTTTTAATAAAATGAAAAACTTAATCAGGGAGCAGGCCCCAGTCCCTTAATGTGGTTTCCTTCTCAGTAAACATGAGCAGGCTTGCAATGTGAAATCCCAACATTAACTATCATTTATGGTGATGGGAATAGTAGCCCAAAACCTTTGGAAGGCGTCACATTGGCTACCCCTGGCCTATATATTTAACAGGTACAGCAAAAAGTATAAATCCCTTTGCTTAAAAAAAGAGTAAGGGCTATTGATCTCACCTTGGTAACACGGCTATATTTTTCGCTCTATAGGACACACTTTTCCCCCTCCAAAAATTAAGGGGAAATGTGTGTGTATCCTATGGAGCGAATGCAGGCTCCTTGGCTTCAGCGATAGCAACGCGAAGCCTCCGAAGCGCAGAGGGAGCGCTCCCTCTGTGCTCCGAAGGCTTCGCGTTGCGCACCGACCCCTCTCGCTCTCCAGGCTTCAGGGATAGCCGCCTGAAGCCTTCGGAGCGCAGCGGGACCTCGCGCTGCGCTCCGAAGGCTTCAGGTTCCTTTTGCTGAAGCCGGGAGAGCAAGACTCTCCTGGCTTCAGCAGAGAGGGAGAGCTGCACAGCGCTCCTTCAGCAAAGCGGGAGGAGAAATGGAAGGGGCTTCGTTTCTCCTGCTGCTTTGCTGAAGGGGCGCTGAGCAGAGAGGGGGAGAATAATTTTTCCCCTGTTCTCCCCCTCCTATGGTCCGGTGCGTCCTATGGTCCGGTGTGTCCTATAGAGCGAAAAATACGGTAATCACAACAAAACCTCTTTACACAGCTTTTTGAAATTTAGTTTTATCCTTAGATGAGGATGTCCAGCACCAGTGAAATATATCTCTTGTCACTAAAATCTGAAATGGTGGCTTTGTATCCAAAGCACAGCCTTTCTTCGAGATAGGAACCACTTGCACAACAGCCCATTGCTTTGGGTTACAATAGACATCCTGTCATTATCTATTTCAATGAGTCACGATGCTACTGTCTCAACAGAGGCTCTGTTGGTCTCAGCACAGTATGGCAAACCATATATACCTCCTCTACATTTGCCAAGAGTTTTATGACAATTTCTTCCTGGCATTTAAATCCACCCATTACTACTTTAAGTATCAAAATAGATAAATTCAATTTCTAAAAGCTTGTTGACTGTGTTCCAATTAGCATCTGAAAATGGGATGGATGTTTCACCCACCTTATTTCATTTCCCATGCCCTCCAATTCCATTGCTTTCACAGACAACTTCATGAGCTATCGTATATACACACGCACATACACACTTACTTCTTAGCTGCCACAGCAGCAACACATGCTAGAAGACTTGTTTTCAACAGTTTTCCACCAAAAGCCCCTCCGATTCGTTTCACATGACACATGATCCTGTTGCTTGAGATGCCTAAACAGGAGGCCACCATTTCCTACACAAAACCAAATATTTTATTATGCCGGTACAATCAGAGGTGTCTCAAATTCGGGATAACACATAGGTTAAAAAAGTAAAAGGGGGGAAAAAAACCTTTCTAAATCTTGGACCAACAGAAATACTTCGGAGGCTGGTTGTTGTTTTTCTCCTAAATCTTCTCCAAAAGTTGCTGAACATTAGCAGAATCAGGTAGGGCACCAGCTTTGGTATAAATGCAAATTAATCATACCTGAAGGCTTATGTGAGTCTATTGTATCCTACCTGCGGAAAGAAATTTACCAACCATGGTCTAGAAGTCCCCAAGCTTTTAAGAGTCAGGGTTTTGGGGCTTGTTTGGAATTCAATGAATTGCTGTGGTTGCCACAAAATACCCATTTCACAGAAGAAAAATTGGCAGTGCTCAGAACACCCTCAAAGGCAAAACAACTACCCCTCCAAAAAAACACAGGGAAAAGAAGAAGCAAACAGGCAAGCAACCAACAGTTCCTTCTCGCCAAGGAAAACACGCCTCAACCCCCCCAATCAAACAATATAGTAGTAAATAAATTGGGAGGGTCAGGAAGCCTTAGAAGGTGCCAAGGAGGATGTCTGAGGGTGATATGGTGGCCATGGGCACCACAACAGGGGCCTCAACAGTAATTCTTTGAACCACCATGGAAAGTAAAATGGTAAAGGGACCCCTGACCATTAGCTCCAGTCGTGACCGGCTTTGGGGTTGCGGCGCTCATCTCGCTTTATTGGCCGAGGGAGCCAGTGTATAGCTTCTGGGTCATGTGGCCAGCATGACTAAGCCACTTCTGGCAAAACAGAGGAGCGCATGGAAATGCCGTTTACCTTCCCACCCGAGTGGTACCTAATTATCTACTTGCACTTTGAGGTGCTTTCAAACTGCTAGGTTGGCAGGAGCAGGGACCGAGCAACCAGAGCTCACTCCGTCATGGGGATTTGAACTGCCAACCTTCTGATCGGCAAGTCCTAGGCTCTGTGGTTTAACCCACAGCGCCACCCATGTCCCCACCATGGAAAGTAGGCCAGTGTTATTATCTCACAATTACTGTGAGGCAGGAGGGGGGCTGAGGGTGAGTGCAGGAGGCTTGCCTAAAGCCGCAAAGCGAGTTCATGAGTAAGGCAAAGCCTGAGCAGGCTCACAGCTTGTTCTCGTAACCACTACTCTGTGCTGCAGAATAGCTAAGCTCAGTGACACAGATAAAATGTCAAATCCTTAAGCCCAGACCTCCCATATCTTTAATCATCTTCAGATGCCAATCTTAACTGCGGAAGGGGGGGGGGGCTGAAAGTTACTCAGGCTTAGCCTTTTGCAACTCTCCAGGGGCAAAAGGTGTTGTGGAATAATGGGGCACTATCAAGTATGCTGTTCTCGATTCCAGCCTTGATCTGATTTGATCCTTTATGGTTTCATGATGAAAAAGGCAGTGGCACAACAGCGGTTTCTTTGCTGCTTTAGACTGGTGATGCAGAAATTGCTCTTCCTTCACAAAATGTTAGAAGCCCAGAACCAGGTGTAAGAAAGAGCCCATTCTGCAGCTAATCTCCAGGGTAGAATCCTGATTTCCAGGTAGCAGCAAAATATCAGTGGGAGCCCATAAGAGAGGAAGTGATATGCTGAGCCCAATAAACGTAGGGCTTTAAGACACAGAGAACGTGGCTGTCACTTGTGCAACATGTTATGAGATAGCTCTCTTAACCTGTACAAATGCTGGATGCTGGGTGGACACAAACAAGTTCATTTCTTTATCCTCTCCTGTTGGAACAGCAAGAATGCTCTGAGTTTCCATATAAAAGTGCTCCTGTCCGCCAACATGGATCTCGCCTGTTTCAAAAAGAGAACATCTTAAATCAGTACATCCAAAAGTGTGCAGCCTGGCTTTCTTGAGACTGGGAAGAAAGTGGATGAAAAGCCACACTGCATTGTGCATAATTGTAGACAAATGTTCATTTTTGCAATCTTAGAAATGCCAAGCCTCAAACTGCCTAGTATCAAGGGCACCAGTAAGAAAAGATGCAGATAATGCACTTCTCTATGGCAGAAATTATGGGACACAGGTGGCGCTGTGGGTTAAAGCCTCAGCGCCTAGGACTTGCTGATCGAAAGGTCGGCGGTTCGAATCCCTGTGGCGGGGTGCGCTCCTGCTGCTCGGTCCCAGCGCCTGCCAACCTAGCAGTTCGAAAGCACCTCCGGGTGCAAGTAGATAAATAGGGACCGCTTACCAGCGGGAAGGTAAACGGCGTTTCCGTGTGCGGCTCTGGCTTGCCAGATGCAGCTTTGTCACGCTGGCCACGTGACCCGGAAGTGTCTCCGGACAGCGCTGGCCCCTGGCCTCTTAAGTGAGATGGGCGCACAACCCCAGAGTCTGTCAAGACTGGCCCGTACGGGCAGGGGTACCTTTACCTTTACCTTTATGGCAGAAATTATGATGCACAACTAATCAGGTGGGCCTTTAAAAGCTTGCCTGTATGCAGAAGTTACGAATTATTGCCTGTGTGAGAATTAGGTTTAAGAAGAGAAGAAGAGTTTGGATTTGATATCCCGCCTTTCACTCTCTTTAAGGAGTCTCAAAGCGGCTAACATTCTCCTTTCCCTTCCTCCCCCACAACAAACACTCTGTGAGGTGAGTGGGGCTGAGAGACTTCAAGGAAGTGTGACTAGCCCAAGGTCACCCAGCAGCTGCATGTGGAGGAGCGGAGACGCGAACCCGGTTCCCCAGGATTAGCTGTTTCTGACATTATATGGTGCATTAACTATATTCGCAAGTTTGGGAGGCATGGATTTGTATTGTGTTCAGTCCAAGGGCACTGATGAGTGGGGTGTAAATCAGGTACAAGAAGCCTTTAGATTTCCAGGTGTTGCTGAACTTCCAGCTCCCATCATCATTGGGCAGTGCTTGCTGTGGCTGATGGAAGTCTCAGTTCAGCAACATCTGGAGGGCCAAATGTTCCCCACACCTGCTAATAATAATAATAATAATAATAATAATAATAATAATAATTTATTTGTACCCCACCCATCTGGCTGGGTTTCCCCAGACACTCTGGGTGGCTTCCACAGAGACCAAAAATACACAAAAATGTCACACATTAAAAACTTCCCTGATGGTGGGGTGTCTGTTTTGTGGCTTTCACAGTAAGGTTTGAATCAGTAGGCTGCGATTTACCTTCAAGTACATGGTCGACGACTTTAAATGCTTCATCCACATTTCCTCGTTCCAGTTTTCTCTGTGGTTCAAAGAATGAATTGTGCTCTATTGCCTCCTGAAGCAACAGAAGAGACATACACCTAAGCTCAGCACCCTACCTGTTTATTTTGAACAAACTGTCAGCACCCCTTGAGGGAAAGCCATGATATTTAAACTTTTATGTGTTGTGAATATTTAACATAGACATGCCCAAATACACAATTTACAGGGCAGGCTGTGGAGCAGCAAAATCAGAAGCATCAACGAGTATTGTGACACTTGAAAGATTAACCAAGTCAATTATGGCATAAGGTTTTGTTTACTAGAGTCTGCTCCATAAAATGCAATAAAGCTTAGGGCACAATAAGCTTATACCATAATGTAGCCTTATTGGAGTTCACCGATTGGGTCTGTGTTGCTCCGGGACAGGAGTAAGGAAGTCAAATGACACCGAGGTTGGTTCAAAGAAAGAGTTTATTCTGTTCTCCGGATAGCAAAAGGCACTTGCGTGGTGAGTCCACAGCAAGTCCAAAGAAATGAGAAGTTTCATGCAGTATATATATCCTCCAGGCACCCACTCCCTCCTCCCCTAGGAACCCAACCACGTCAGCCTATGTACACAGGTTGACATCACATATGTTCCTGCTCTGGTATTCTCAACCATAAAAGGATCTTCCTTCCTGTACTTCTGACCATAAAAGGATCTTCCTTCCTGTACCTCTGACCATAAAAGGATCTTCCTCTTCCTACTCTTATCTTGGAGGAAGAGGTCATCATCTCCGAGAACACACTCTGGCTTTGTTCCCGGACTTAGGTCTGTGCGTCAGGGTTGTGGTAAGATAAGACCTAGAGTGTCATCTCTGTTCCACTTCAGAGTGGACAAGGCCAGCCTTATCGTCACAGACTGATAAAGGAGAGAGCCTTGTTTATGCAGCTGTGTTCTTGTTATGCATTTGCTCAACAGCTCAAGTTAAAGCATTTTAGAAATGCTAAGAAAAGGGGGGGGGGGTGTGAGTCAGTTTTAAACTGACTGCTCAGAAACCCATTCCTTCAATAATAAGATGTCTCAGTTTTTTAAGTGCCACAGGACTCTTTGGTTCTTCTGTTATAACAGACTGACTACCAATATAGAAATTAGTAAAATCTGAATATCTGGTTGTAAGCCTACTTAGCCCTAAAATGGGACTAGATTATTTTAAATCAATGTAATTTGATTTAACTGGGTTGTGGACTGAATCAGACACCTGGAATTTTAATAGAAATAACTAGTAGTACAAATAAATAGCTTTTATCACAGCAGCAGTTAAGAAAAGGCTGTTCTTTACCTCAATGGTCAGGATCACAGGTTCTTGAAGTTCATACTGTATTTTCACTTTTGCAGCTGCTTGTTTAGCATGAACATCTGAATCTGCTACCACTGCACAGACAATCTGACCCACACAAGTCACCTGAAAACCAGAGAAAACCAGTGTCTTAACTTTTGGACACACATATTCCACGGAAAGCTGATGAAACTTGAATAATTAACGTAGCAAGTCAGTGGTTTGCTGGTTGCACACTGGTGCACAAACCAAACTGTGGGATCTGCATAATTTCAGGAGCTAGTTGAAAGCTGCACTTTCCCCAATTTCCCCACACTTTACTTTCATTAGCCAGGCATGAAGTGAGAGACAGTGTGAAAAAGTACTCTGTGAATGAAGCCCAGTCAAGAAACTGTCTCACACTGTCCCTGGCAGGGGAATATTAGAGAGATAAAAAGTGAGACAAATCAGTGAACACTTAAATAATGCAACAGAAACAAATATTCAAACGAAAAACAAAGTATATATACAATGGAGAATGAGTCAATTCTTATTCAAGTCAATTCTTATTCTTATTCAAAGTGTTGGTGCTGACCTTTAAAGCCCTAAACGGCCTTGGTCCAGTAGACCTGAAGGAGCGTCTCCACCCCCATCGTTCTACCCGGACACTGAGATCCAGCGCTGAGGGCCTTCTGGCGGTTCCCTCATTGCGAGAAGTGAGGTTACAGGGAACCAGACAGAGGGCCTTCTTGGTAGTGGCGCCTGCCCTGTGGAACGCCCTCCCATCAGATGTCAAGGAAATAAGCAGCTATCTTCTTTTTAAAAGACATCTGAAGGCAGCCCTGTTTAGGGAAGTTTTTAATATTTAATGCTGTATTGTTTTTAACACTTGATTGGAAGCCGCCCAGAGTAGCTGGGGAAACTCAGCCAGATGAGTGGGGTATAAATAAATAAATAAATAAATAAATAATTTAGATTAACAAAATTAAAATAAATAGTTAAATAACTATGAACTGTTGATGATTAAACGTGGCATACCTTTTCTCTGGCAAACACAATATCTGGGACATCATAGTTGTAGAACTCATTAGTCGCTGGGACATCCTGAACAGAAACGATATCAACTACACCTGACATCTTGAGAGCTTCTGAAGGATCAATTGATCTGCAAGAAGCAGTGCAAGCAAGTTAACTAACAATAAGAGCAGAAAGAATTATTCACAGGTTGCTGGGACAAGGGCGGGGAGAAAAGGAGGTACATGGCAGAATGAGGATGAGATGGGCCAAGGGGCTGGTGAAGACTAAAGGGGCTATGGGACTGGGGTGGGGAAGCAGTGGGATGTGTCGCTTCGACATTGAAATGGAGACGGGGCTGGTAAGGAAACTGGGGGTGGGGGTGGGCAGGGAAGGGAAGGGGGTGAAGACTCCCACACTGGCTCCCAGTACGTTTCCGAGCACAATTCAAAGTGTTGGTGCTGACCTTTAAAGCCCTAATGGCCTCAGTCCAGTATACCTGAAGGAGCGTATCCACTTCCACCGTTCTGCCTGGACACTGAGGTCCAGCGCCGAGGGCCTTCTGGCGGTTCCCTCACTGAGAAGCCAAGTTACAGGGAACCATGCAGAGGGCCTTCTCGGTAGTGGCACCCGCCCTGTGGAACGCCCTCCCACCAGATGTCAAAGAGAAAAATAACTACCAAACTTTTAGAAGACATCTAAAGGCAGCCCTGTTTAGGGCAGCTTTTAATGCTTAATAGGTTATTGTATTTTAGTGTTTTGTTGGAAGCTGCCCAGAGTGGCTAGGAAAACCCAGCCAGATGGGCGGGGTATAAATTATTATTATTATTATTATTATTATTATTATTATTATTACTACTACTATTACTACTACTCTGTACCTCCCTCATATTTGGGTTATATGCAGCTATTACATTCCACATCATGCTTATTTTGTTTTTACAGTGTTTTCCGTTATATTGTACTTGAATTTATTGTTATACACCACAACTTCTTATCTTATAAGATCAGGTGGCATATTGTTGTTGTTTAGCCGTCTTAGTCGTGTTCGACTCTCCGTGACCCCATGAACCAGAGCATGCCTTGGAAACTCTCACTTTCTACTCAAAGCTTCTCCTTTTTTATGCCCGTGGAGTTTTCTTGGCAAAATACTGGAGTGGTTTGCCAGTTCCTTCTTCAGGTGGATCACATTTAGTCTAAACTCTGAGCTATGACCTGTCCGTCTTGGGTGGCCCTGCACAGCATAGCTCTTAGCTTCTTGGGGTTATTAAAGCCCCTTCGCCACAACAAGGCAGTGATCCATGAAGGGGCAGGTGGCACACACACACACACACACACACACAATGTTTAGTTTTCTGTATTGCGGCACATACACAATCTTTGCATGGGGTTTAGAACTGGTTACTAAAGCTAAGAAGAGTTCTTCATCAACGGTGCGAATGTCATCACAATAAATAGCTTCCCCTGTGGCGTGTTTAGTACCGGCCTGGTGCATGACTGGACGTCCTACGGGATCTTGAGGAAGCTGTCCTGCCGACACATCCTTTTTAATTAAAAGAAAGAAAGAAAAGGAAACCACAAATCAACTACAAAAAAGTCAAGACGACCCTTTGCTTTAACTTCTTTTCTTTTTAATGCAAACTATTTCTCCTTTCTGGGATGCGGGTGGCACTGTGGATTAAACCACAGAGCCTAGGACTTGCTGATCAGAAGGTCGGCGGTTCGAATCCCCGTGACAGGGTGAGCTCCCGTTGCTCGGTCCCTGCTCCTGCCAACCTAGTAGTTCGAAAGCGCGTCAAAGTGCAAGTAGATAAATAGGTACCACTCTGGCGGGAAGGCAAACGGCGTTTCTGTGCGCTGCTCTGGTTCGCCAGAAGTGGCTTAGTCATGCTGGCCACATTACCCGGAAGCTGTACGCCGGCTACCTCGGCCAATAAAGCGAGATGAGCACCACAACCCCAGAGTCGGCCACGACTGGACCTAATGGTCAGGGGTCCCTTTACCTTTATTTCTCCTTTCGACAATTCCCCCCCCCCCCCAAAAAAAAAAATTGCAATCACAATGAGATAACCTGCATCCTAAACTGTAAGGAAGAGAAATCAGGGCTTATCCACATTATGTTTTAGTTCAACTCTTTCAGTCAAGCTAGTGCCAAACTTTTACCTAATATTTTTACCATAACATGCAAGTGAATGAGACTTCTACCTAGCATGAAAGCAAACTGTGTTTCCCTTAGCTTCCGTATTCCTTCAATGTATAGACTAAAAAAGCTGAAATCAATGACGCTCTGGAACACCTCTCATTCCACCTTGGAAATAGCTCACTAATCTAACAAAGCTCACTGATCTGACAAAGAAAGCTAAGATAATAAGGAATGAATTCTAAGCAGGCAGCAATAGCTTAACACTTAGAGAAGTCAAAGCCTGATATTACAAAACCCCCTCAAAATCACAGTTTTGAAATAATACGTGGGGCTGCCCTTGAGACTGACCCAGAAACTCCAGCGGGTGCAGAATGCCGCGGCGAGACTTCTTACGGGGTCTTCGCTGCGAGACTACATTCACCCGGTGCTATACCAGCTGCACTGGCTCCCGGTGGGGTACAGGATCAGGTTTAAGGTGCTGGTTTTAACCTTTAAAGCCCTATACGGCCTAGGACCCTCGTACCTACGGGACCGCCTCTCCTGGTATGTCCCACAGAGGAACTTACGGTCTTCAAACAAAAACATCTTGGAGGTCCCAGGCCACAGAGAGGTTAGGCTGGCCTCAACTAGAGCCAGGGCTTTTTCGGCTGTGGCTCCAATCTGGTGGAACGCTCTGTCACAAGAGACTAGGGCCCTGCGGGACTTGACATCTTTCCGCAGGGCCTGCAAGATGGAGCTGTTCTGCCAGGCCTTTGGTCGGGGTTCAGTCTGACTCCCTCTCCCCTTTCAGAAGAACTTGCATGAAAGTGGCCTCCCAATTTTTCTCACAGGCCCATATAAGTTCAGCACAAACAGTTGTGCCTGGTGAGCATTTAAGGTCCCCAACCCTAATCTGCGGGTTGCCATCTGATTGGATTTTATTCTGATCCTGATCTGATTTGAGGATGTATTTTAATTGATTGTCTGATTTTATGTTAATGTGTTATACATTTGATGTTAGCTGCTCTGAGCCCGGCTTCGGCTGGGGAGGGCGGGATATAAATAAAATTTATTATTATTATTATTAATCCATTCTGTGTAATAGGGTAGTACTAAAGTAATTCTACTCACCTGATACTTTTGCATGCTCTGTGGCATTTTTGTGTGGAAACTTTCAAGGGCACTTGCATAATTATCTGGGATATCAGGATATTGAGTAGGATACTATAAGAAAATGATTTGTCACATTTTATAAAAAGGAAACATTTAATTAAAACCCAATTCTAAAGTTAACATGCACACAGACACACACCTCCCCATACACAATTAAATGTAAGTTTCTGAATGTTTAAAAATGAACTGTACCACACTCCTTGCAAAAAGGGACAGAATCCAAAAATAAGGATATGTTCAAGCATGTGTGGAAGAATAGTGGGTCTTCTCTTTCTATAGGCACTTCATTGGTCATTGTGAGAAGAGGATGTCAGACTTAGAGGGGCCTTTGGTCTGATCTAGTAGCAGAGCCATAGGGACGTAACCTGGGGCAAAACATAGTCTCAAGACTTCCCCTTCCTCCAAATGCTACCAGAAGAAAATGCAGCATGGAATATAAACAAACTAAATGCATTATATAGTTTAGTGAATTCCTGGCTCAACATCTATTACATTCACCTTCCAACATCTAGAAATTATAATTATAAATAAAAATACTCCCAAGACAACAATTAGGCAGATTGGGACGCTGCCTCTAAATTAACTTGGTAGGCTGGTCACCCTGAGACTGCTTCCTTCAAATTCCACCCAGAAATGGAACTGAATTATGTAGGCATGCAGGCATGGAAATGTCATTTACCCAACACTTTGGCTTTAAATGGTTTATGAATCAGGCTGGTCACATATAACTGCAAAACAGGAATCAATACAAATCAAAATTACCATCATCTTCAGTGACTGCAACACCTCCAAGTAGAATTTGAAGATGAAACTAACAATGAGAGTTCTTCTGTACTCCACTTTACCACCTGGAGCTGAACTTGGGAGAATAATTTCTTTGAGGACCGCTCTGCAAGCTTCATCCAGCATCTGCCCATCCCAAGGTCTGGAAAAATAAATAATTATATATACTCAGTAAGCAGGCAAACTAAACAGTAGTTGTAAATCTACTATTAGAACAGCAGTAGTTGTATCCTTACTATTCATTTCCTATAGGATCACAGCTCTAAATGCACAGGACTGTATTCAGCATAGCACATTGGTACAATCTCCCCCTCTCCCTAAATCTGTCTGCGGGGAGGGTTTCACTCAACCCCACAGAACAGATTGGGAGACAGAGCAAAGCATACATGGGAGGAAAAAATCGCCTTACACTAGCACAAAAATAGTGCCCAGAGTTTTGAGCATGAAGTTTTTATTCCAAGGGGTAATCTCAGTAAAATACAAATTAGATTCTTAATGGGGGAAAGACTTACAACATGCATTCTGCAGCACACTGTTATTGTACATCAAGGAAACAAAGCAGATTCACTATTCCAATGGGGATTGATATTTTGGGGTGCCTTAGTTATGAGCATCTTCCTTTGCTATGAAGTAAGTGGATTTGATTTCTGTATTTTGGTTAAAGAAGATGTGCACAATATACAGCTTACAAAAAGGACGCCTATCCCAACGTGTTCCTGTTTAAATCTGTACGAACTCCAGTTTATTTTTTTAAAGACCTATGTAGCTAGCCCTCCTAACTACTGTGGTAAATTTGGAGGTCAGAACAATCGTAGAGGGCTAGAACCAAGGAGTCAGGCTGCATATGTTTTTCAACTCTTTTAATGACTGTTTCTTCGGTTCCATTTCAAAATAAGACTAGACTAGAATAAGTATAGTCTGCCCACCAAATCTAGTTAACGTAAACAGTGACAACTTCTTTAACAAAGGATGGTATTCAACTGTTTTATTCAGTGCAGACCCACTGAAATTAATGAACTTGACTAAGTTAGGTCCATTAATTTCTGTGATTCTACCCTAAGAGCGCAGGAAGTAACGGCATATGCTAACTTATATGCACAGATGCAGATTTAGAAATAACTGCTAAGATACTCAAGGCAACTGACAATCATTCAACATTGTATGCATGCATCATAATTTTTTAAAAATACATCATTCTGCTTAAAATATGCAGAAAATACAAAATGATTTCACAAGATGGCAGAACTTGTTTAACTCTTGGTACTGAACTGCTTGCCCACTTGTGAGTTTGTGTGATCAAAGATGAACAGAATGGAAAAGTAAAGATAGTTCCATTGTGTTGATGAATCCAAAAGGAATTCTGAAGAACAATAAGGTCTGAAATAGTCTTACAACCTATCTTATATAAACAGTAATTTGTCCATTTAATTGCTGCATGTCAAGCATTTATCCGGCGACAATATGATTTTAGTATTTGAGAACTCACAGCTTATCTAGACGCTTCTTCCTTAGGAAATTGCTACCATTGGGGTGAGCTTTCAGTCTAAAAGGTGTCAATGCTACAGGAAATCATATAGTACCTTCCAATGAGCGCCTGGCATGTTTGCTTGGCGGCAACTGTAGTGAAGCCAACACCTCCGTAACAGATACGGAAGTCCCTAATGATGTTGCAGTCTTCTTCAAAGACAACCCTCATCCCTGCTGTAACAATAGGTAAAGCATTTTCCCGCCTCGGAGCTTGTCGAAACGCTGCGACAAACTCACTCTGAAAAGGGATAGGAATCAGAATAAAAGAGAGAGATTAGTTGGGCTACAACCTTTTGAAATGCTGCCTTTTATTACAGGACATTCCACAGCAGCACTCACAACTTGACCATTGAAAACTGGGAGAAAAGTTTTTCCTAATTCTCCCCTGGATCATATTCAAATCTAAGTTTAAAAGGCTGTAGTCCTCTTATAGCAGTCGCAGACCGCCTTTGTGCCTTAGATTAAATTTGGAGGCTACTGCTATATATTCTCCCCTACATGCAGTTTGATTCCTATTTTTCACAGCAAGCTGAATAGAGTATGGGGAGAGCAGGGTCCGCACTACAGATGGTTCAAAGCCCTGGAGCTCTTGAAGCAAGAGGCATAGCCTCTGGGAAAGGATTGGCAGTCCCATTAAGAAAGCACTTTGCCCTTGGAGTCCCCCCCCCCCCATTTAAGACTGTTCACAGTCCCAAACCAATCTGTTGCAAAAACATTGACATTTGCCAAAATATGCACGTTGTGGATTGTCATCTAACTTTTTTTTTATAATTACCAATCTTAAAGGAAAATGAAAGACCACTGACCTTCCTGGAATGTGGGATTTTAACAGACACTAGGATCTCCTCTGGTTCCAGGGTATTGTTTCCAAGTCCATCAGCAAAAAGGTCACTGAAAGGAATCTGTCGCAGCCTCCCTAACAGAGAACATTCACATCCATACAAATTGAAAGAACATATGCAAACAACCAGAAACACATGTGCATACTTGCCACAAGTCTTCTCATCATAACAGAAGTGTGCCTTGCCCATGAGAGTTTGCACAGTCAACCAACTAAGCCTGGTTTGTGAGATAGCACACTGCGCCTTTCTTAATGTAACATACAAAGCGTTGCTGTGCCAAACTACACATTGCATTAAATGGGCCTTCACAGTTGTGTGCACCACAACTACAGGAGACCCCGATTCAGGTTAGAACTACAGACGGAGGGGTCCCACCCCTGTCCGCTGCCATGATGAAAATCACCTCTCTTGTCCAAAAGACAAGCTGATGTGGGCTTAAAAAATACCGTATTTTTTGCCCTATAGGACGCACCGGCCCATAGGATGCACCTAGATTTGGGGAGGGGGGGGAAATAAAGGGGGAAAAATATTTTTTTCCCCACACACACAGGCGCGCGCCTGGGGGCGGGGGAAGCCCAAGCTTCCCCTGACCCCAGAACGGGAGCCAGAGCGATGCCGAAGCTGAGCGCAGCTTCGGCATCGCTCTGGGAGCTTGCGGGGCGGGAGAAGCCAGAGCTTCCCCCGACCCCAGAACGGGTCCCAGAGCGATGCCAAAGCTGCACACAGCTTCGTCATGGCTCAGCGAGCTTTCGCAACCTTCGGGAGCCCGGCGCCTGGAGAGGGAGAGGGAGAGGGAGAGGGGTCGGTGCGCACCGACCCCTATCGCTCACCAGGCTTCAGCAAAAGCCTGTATTCGCCCCATAGGACGCACACACATTTCCCCTTTATTTTTGGAGGGGGGGAAGTGCGTCCTATAGGCGAAAAATATGGTATGTCCTTAGGAGGATAAGCAGGCAGCAGGAAACACAGCTAGTGAATGAATGAATTTATCAAAGGCCTTAGAGTGAAATACAGTGGAACCTTGGGTTATGTACTGTCCTCCTTACGAATGCTTTGGGTAACGAGCTCCGCTAACCCGGAAGTAGATGCTCCTAGTAGCAAACTTTGCCCCGGGATGCGAGCGGAAGTCATGTGCCAGCGGCGCAGCGGCAGCAGGAGGCCCCAATAGTGAAAGCACGCTTCACGTTAAGAACGGTTTTGGGTTAAGAACGGACCTCTGGAACGAATTAAGTTTGTAACCAGAGGTACCACTGTAATAGGATCTTCATTCCAGTCCTCACTGAGATATTTGCTTATTTGTAAAAAGAATACACTGGCACCTTAGAGTTCCTTATTGAGAAAGGGATTAGAGTGAAAAGAACAAAAATATGATGAAGGCTGCAGCTCCATACAAATTCACTTGGGGAAAGTCCCATTGAATTCAATGGGCCTTACTTCTGAGTACAGTGGTACCTCGGGTTAAGTACTTAATTCATTCTGGAGGTCCGTTCTTAACCTGAAACTGTTCTTAACCTGAAGCACCACTTTAGCTAATGGAGCCTCCTATTGCCGCCGTGCCGCCGAAGCACGATTTCTGTTCTCATCCTGAAGCAAAGTTCTTAACCTGAAGCACTATTTCTGGATTAGCGGAGTCTATAACCTGAAGCGTATGTAACCTGAAGCGAATGTAACCCGAGGTACCACTGTAAACATATATAGGGTTGTGCTACACAGCTTACACTCCCTGTGCCAATTAAAGAAAGAAAGAAATATCCTCACAAGCAACTATCATAGCCACAGCCTTATCTCTAGCTCCCTCAAAGGCACAGGCCTGCAGCTGTCATCCCAGGGACCTACAATGTGTTCCAAATACATAAAAGAGATTTGGAAGGTTTGGATAATACCGAGTGTGATGGAAAACTGAGAATGCATTTGGTCCTACCTTTCGATGCCACATTGAGGATACAGTTGCTAACTGCTAGAATAGGATTGATGTCAGATGTTGAACTTCTGCTTATGATATTTCCTCCTAAGGACTAAAAACAAAAAAAGGAAGGAAAAATGCAGTTTCAACACACGAAAAAAGAAACAGTTACAACATCAACGTTAACAAATTAAACTGGAAAATATTTGTTTCTCAGTTAACAGTAATCCAAGGTAAATTTGTAAAAATGTTTCAATTAAGGAAACATACAGCCACGTTTCGGATCTGCTGTCCACCCAGAGTTTTTAATTGTTGCAAAAGAGCAGAGAATATCTTGGTTTTCTCTGCTGAAAGTTTTGAGACCGCATCTGTAAGAATGTTTTTCACTGCAGTCAGGCTACACGCAGCTCCTAGTATTAGTCCTGAAAAGAATAAAACACAGGAGTAAAACACATGCTGGAACTGCTTTTTCAGAGCTCATCAAGGGGGAAAAATAATCGTTTAATGGAGCACAGTGTGCACTGTGATGGCCTGGGAATCTGATTCAGAGGCTGAACCGGAGGAATCCCAGCCTGCACAGAAGTCCCCGTCTCCAGGACCAGCTGAGCTGGGGCAGGGCCTTGAACTGAAGCGCCTGCACCTGTGCCGGATCCTCAGGAGCAGACACCAGATGAATCCACTCTGGCTCCGGAGGTAATGGAGGATCCATTGCCTGCAGATGCTCCTCTCCCAGCTCTGTCAGGAGAAGGTGAGGTTGCCTCTGGGTCCAGTAACGCTCCAGCCACTCCTGAGCTGCAGAGGCTCAGGGCAGAGAGGCGGAGGGAACTAGGTTCTCTCAGGAGGAGTGCTAGCCTTAAGGCCAGGAGAGGCGAGTCACCTGTGGGCCAGGACTGCCCTAGACCCCAGAGGGGATAAAGGCCAGTCAGCCCAGTCCCAGGCTGCGGGAGCAACGACGTTGGAAACCTGTTTCTGCCAGCACCTAGACCTGTTTTTCCAGAGTTCCCGACAGCGCCCGGCTTCTTGCTTTGGACCCCGCTTCGCCCTTGGTGGACAGTCTCCAGACCTTCAGCCCAGGACCGGACTCTGACCACGCCTCACGGTAACCGCCCCCCCCCCCCGGACCAGCACATGCACTTTCAAACTGATCCCACTGCTCTTAAAACTGCTAGCAGGGCCCAAAGATAGAAAACAAAGTTTACTGACCATCTTCTGTGCGTTCCACAACATACAGATCCATTATTCTAGTGGGCGAGATGATCAGTGGATGAAATACACCTTTAAATTTCATATCAGGTCCTACAGGGCAGAGGATAACAGTGAAAATGAGGAGGAAGGGGAATGTTGCTTGATTGCAATTTAAACCTTTGAAAATATTTGTTTGTAAAAATTGTGAGCCACTTTTCCTAATCACAGATGGGATATGAAGTACTCTAAAGCTAGTAACAATCTAGAGAATGTTTTAAAAGTACAGTGGTACCTTGGGTTAAGAACTTAATTTGTTCTGGAGGTCTGTTCTTAACCTGAAACTGTTCTTAACCTGAAGCATCACTTTAGCTAATGGGGCCTTCTGCTGCTGCCGCGCCGCCACAGCACGATTTCTGTTCTCATCCTGAAGCAAAGTTCTTAACCCGAGGTACTCTTTCTGGGTTAGCGGAGTCTGTAACCTGAAGTGTCTGTAACCTGAAACGTATGTAACCCGAGGTACCACTGTAGAGAAAATCCAATAACATAAAAATGCTGCACTTTAAAATATGCCACCATAAGATTAAAATGTACCACAGTAATCAGAGAGTAAACTTACTGCTGGTAAAAGGTGTTGTATATGTATAGGTGTGGGTGTATTCTGGGCCAAACAGAATTTCCTTGGCAGAGTATTTTAAATGAAAAGCTGTCCCCACAGAAAAAAATCCCACCATGTGATTTATCAGATTTGATCACTGCAAACGAAGGGCCACAAAGCAAGTCTCCTTTGGGGATCTTAATGTGCGCAGCGATACATATACTGGTATTACAGTAACAGGATATACCATATTTTTTGCCCTATAGGACGCACTTTTTCCCCTCCAAAAATGAAGGGGAAATGTGTGTGCGTCCTATGGGGCGAATGCAGGCTTTTGCTGAAGCCTGGAGAGCGAGGGGGGTCGGTGCGCACCGACCCCTCTCGCTCTCCAGGCTTCAGGAAGCTATCCGCTAGCCGTGGGAGACCTTTGGGATAGCTTGCCGTGGGATAGCTTGCCTGCACCCAGAAGCTTGGGGCGCGCTGAGCTCCGCACGCCCCAAGCTTCATGATTAGCGCAGCGCTCCGCTAGCTGTGGGAGAGCCGCACAGCTCTCCCATGGCTAGTGGAGACCTTGCCGGCACCCAGAAGCTTGGGGCGCGCTGAGCTCAGCACGGCCCAAGCTTCGGGCTTAGCGCAGCGCACCTGGGGGGGGGGATAAATTTGTTTCCCTTTATTTCCCCCCAAAAAACTAGGTGTGTCCTATGGGCCGGTGCGTCCTATGGGAAGAAAAATACGGTACCAAAATTCTACCGAAAGAATAAATTACAGCAGCTCCATGAAACCATGGCCTACAGACAGATCACCTACAAATCATCTAACCTTCACCAGGAGCTGACTTTCAATAGCTCATAGTGGGGGAGCTGCTCCTATATGTATGGAATCTACATACCTACAGCAGTATTGCCTACTACAAGAGGTGCCTGGGGGTGCTTGGCTTTCAGTTCCAGAAGTTCATTTAGATTTACAGGAGAAATCCATGCAGTCTTTTCCCCATGATAAACAAGAGTTTGTTGTGTCAGATCTTCAGCCATTTTCTGTAGGGAAAACAGTATCAGATTCGGAGGTTTGATATGCTTTGGAGTGCATTTGAACTGCACTGACCTTGCCCCTCTCCTTCCCAGGACACTACAGCAACATGGATGGTGGGAGGTCAGTTAAGCACTGCTGCCCTACCACACTGGCAGCCTTAGGACAACTTTTAGGTATGGGGAAGAAGAGAATTGTTTGGATTGGAGATCCCGCTTTATCACTACCCGAAGGAGTCTCAAAGCAGCTAACATTCTCCTTTCCCTTTCCCCCCCACCACAAACACGCTGTGAGGTGAGTGGGGCTGAGAGACTTCAGAGAATTGTGACTAGCCCAAGGTCACCCAGCAGCTGCATGTGGAGGAGCGGGGACGCGAACCCGGTTCACCAGATTACGAGTCTACCGCTCTTAACCACTACACTACACTGGAGTTGTAGATAAGCTATTGGATGGCAAACCCCAATGTTGGCAAAGCGTTTGGCCAGCTGCTCCAACTCAGGTCAAACGGATGGTTCACCAGTTGCTAAGTTCAGCCTAACTTCAGAAGCTTCATATTAGTAAGGCATTCTACAATCAGGGCACACAGTAAAGCTATCAGAGCTGGTTGCATATAGAACCAAATGTCCCCAAAGGCCTTTAAACACCATCTGGGTAGTCAATATAACTAATTGGTGTGAAATCACACATGATTTTCTGTTTGTTTTGAAGCTCTGAAACCTTAGTTTTGGTTCAGTTAGTTGGGAGAGGGAAGACTCCTCACTCTGCCTGCCTGTCAGCCACCCCCATATCTGAGAGATGGATGGAAGTGGGGAACAGGTATCTAAGCCAGGGATGGTTAATTGGGCTATTGCTGTCAGCTTACATAGCTTGCTTTTTGTATAAGTAACTCATATACAAATGGCCCCTCATGGACAAAGCCATGGTGTTTGACCCTACATCTGCCCTGAGGTGCAGTGGCAAGGAACCTTGCATTGCACTGCTGCAAGTCTCTTGATTTATCTCTATTATAAAGCACTAGAGCCGATCGCTCTGGCCTTCTGTGCATCTTTCTTTGGAATCCCTGCAACAGGGTCCTGCGGGGCATCAGGCAAACTTTCGCCCTGGTCTGTATTTGGACCCGTGGGACAGAACAAGGTTGCTTCTTCACAAATTCAGTGTTCACAACTCACTCAGTAGCCCAAATATCACATTAAAATGATAGTGGAAATTGGCTCTAAGCTGCAAGACAACATGCTGTATGTATGCTAATTTTTCTTACTATGAGTTCTGGTGGAAATATTAGTTCTTGGGTGGGATCCAATGGCTGGAATTCTTCTGCAGAAAATAGTGCTGTACAAATCTTAAAAAGAGAAAGACAGTACACAAATGTGTGAATTTCCATTGAGATCAACAAGAGTGTGTATTTTCAAAACTGAATATTAAGTTGGGTAGATTTCAGACTTTACCCCGAAGAACTGGCATTTATCACTGTGACTGTGTTATGCTATCATCTCATATTGTTATTGGCCTTTATTACCATAAGGCTATCATCTCATATTAGGGTGGCTATGGTTCATTCAATTATACAGTGGCAGGAAAAAGTGCTATGGGTCTTTGCCCATTCCATCTACTTACTTTCTCTGGCTCTTGGGTTTAACCTGAATCATTCACGTGAACAGTGGCCTTTGTTTAGCCCAGTCCACCTGAGAAGCTCGTGAAGAGGCTAACAATTGCTGCAGCTTAGCTACATGGCTCTAACAAGCCTTTTTTGTGTTCCTATACCAATAATTAAGGAACTTTCACCACTGTAACTAGGCCAAGTTTCACTGCCTGTGTTTTCTGACAGATGTACAAAAAGCACATGAATCTGATCTTTGGAGAGTTTGTAAGTAAACCATTTAACTTACCAAATTTGTAGTATTTTTCTATGATGGGGAAGAGGGCAACTATGGAAGGAACTCACAAGGGCATATTTTAAAGGTCTACCAACATATATTTCCCCGCTTTGCTGCATATTTTGTGATTTTCAATCTCTGCTGGGGTTCTGTCTCCAAATACTACCTGCCCCAAGCATGAATCTTGGCATCCAGGAATTCTCTTTTTATACCGATTTTGTTCTTGCCACCAACAATTGTTACAATCAAACAAACAAAAATAGGAAAGGGGGAGTGTGTTAATCAAATAACTTACCTTTTTTTCATTAGTTGGTGAAGGTAAATAATCTTTTTGATTCAAGCAACAATCCCCAGAAACTTTATTTTGGCAACAAGAGGATTCCTAAATACAAAATTCAGTAAAGAGAAATATGGATATTAACAAAAAGTGGAATGGCTTCCATTAATCCAAAAAGGCCTTAGACTGAACTTTTATTTTAGCTAATAATGGAACTGCCCCTCCAAATTTTATTCATGTATCTATGTATATAATAATAGTTCTGCAATTGAACTGCCAGAAACAATTTTGGTATTGGGCATGGAATTCAGCACCACAACCACCTCAATTCTCTTTTCTTTTTATCAAGAAAAAAAAAGGCACAATACATTTTCAGTTAAACAGTCAATGGGAGCAATTTAAGCATGTACAATGAAACCACCGAGAGAGAGGGTCAGAACCTTGCCTGAGGTCAGTTTGAATCCCAGGTTGAATTCAAAAGCAAGACTTTCTTGAAGTGTAAGGCTGGGAGCCCCTCCATTGTAGCCTCAAGGTTGCATATATGTGTAAATATGTCTTATGTCATATGTCATAAAGACCCCACAGTCTACACTGTGCCTAATTTCCAAAAGGAAACATGGATCCAGGGTAAGTGCCTGGAACTCCTGGAATCTTGCACCACTAGGAAATTGGGGTGGCATGCAACAATGCATTCGTTTTATAATCAGCAATCCATCTCATAGTCGTGCATGGCCTTTTTTCCTGTAGATCATAGGAAGCTGTGTCAGATCATTGTTCCATCTAGAACACTACTCTACACTAATTGGCAGCATCTCTCCAGGATTTTGAACAAGAGTCCTTCTTAGCACAACTTAGCAATGCTGAGGATTGAACCCAATACCTTCTGCATAAAATGCAAATGCTTTACCACTAAGCTATGCCCTTTATCCCAAAATCTGTGAATGCAGAATTATGTCACAGAGAGCAATACCAAATGGAAATAAGAGAACCAGATGAACAGACCACCTCTCTCTCTCTCTCTCTCTCTCTCTCTCTCTCACACACACACACACACACACACACACACACACACACATACACCCTTACCTTACAGAAGGTTTTACAACAGTCAATAATAGGTCTGTAACCTGTGCAGCGACATAAATTACCTAATTAAACAATAAAACAGATAAGATTATTTCTTCAAGATAAGGAGACCCAAAGCACAAATGTAGTTTTTTTTTAAAAAAAACGCACTATTTTTATGTACTTAACAGATTTTTATGCTACCCTTAAAAAAAATCTACAGGGCAACTTACACATGAAACAGCAGAAATGAAATGTTGAGGGTTTTTTTTAAAAAATAAAATCCAACACAAAAGCAGCATAAAACAATTTAGAGTTTAAAATTATCTTTGAACTATTTACCAGCGAGAGCTTCCATCATTTCATCCGATGTGGGTTCCATCTGGTTGCGCAGTAAAGAGTAGATAGACATCACCATTCCAGGAGTGCAGAAGCCACACTGAGAGCCATGACTTTTAGCAATCCGTTCCTGGGACAATGGAAAACCTGCTGCAGGATTACCACATTCTCTTATTCAGATATTTTAAATGAAAGCCTGCTCATGATTCATGCAGAAGCTGAACCTGAAAGGTTATAAAAGTTACCATAGCTTGGCTTATTGCTTATGGAACTGCACGTGTTGCTGCGACAGCACATGAGTCGATTGCTGTTGTAAAACACGAGTAGGCAATGTGGTACCTTCCAGATCTTGTTGGACTACAGCTGCCATCATTCCTGACTAATGGCCAAGTTGGCCTGGGCTAATGGGAGTTGGTAGTTCCAGTGATATCTGGAAGGCACCATATTAGCTTTGTTTATTCTAAAACAGGGAGCCAACAAGTGGCCTCAAGTGGCAGATGCAGTGGAAAAAAGCAGAAAGCTCAGGAGTGCTGCATATGTATTGCACATGAGAGCAGTCCTCAAAAGAGAAGATAGATAGGGACTGGAAGGTGTTTAAAAGATACTTGCAAAGCCATATCGAAAAATCAGAACTCCTATTAGAATAAACAAGTTCTGTTTCAAATACTGAAATACTGAATAAGATGCATAACAATGTGTAATAGAAAAAGAAGTATGAAATTAGGTTAAAGGTGTGTGAAAGAAAGTAATAGAAGTGGAAAGAAATTGCAATTGAGTAGATTGGAAATCTAACACAAAGGTGGGGTGAGGGGTGGTGGATGGTGATGGGAAAAGGAATTATTTGTGGGATTGAGTGTAAGTATGTTTGAACACTTTTAAGGATTGTATGAAATGTATGTTTGTATATTTGTAATATATGTGTATTAATGATGAATTATTTTAACAATAAAAACTTAATAATTAATTAAAAAAAGAAGAAGAGAGTAGTCCTGTCTGATACTTAGGGCTTGACTTATAGTTTGCCACATCAGACCCAAGAATTCCCTCAAGGCAGCCTACATCAGAAAAGCAATTTGAAACAGGCAAGAGTTTAAATCCCACATTAAAAAATAACAACCCTGTAATAAAATCACAACGCAAGAGCTAAAATGCAAAGATCGTAGTCGTCCACCATTGGTCTTATGAAAGTCCCTGGGCATGGTTTGAGGGGGAAGATTGCAGCCACCTTGCTGAGTTTAAGTAGGTCAGGTCAGAGCCTGTAGAGCAGGCTGCCTGGAGAAACTTTATGTACGCTGCCTTGAGCTTCATGATGGAAAAAAGGTGAGATATTAAAGTGACTGATTAAACAAAATTAAGGTAAAATAAAACAAAAACATTTTTACCCATTTCTCGAAGGACAAAAAGTTCAGCCACAAGTTATTTTAAATTAGCAGAATGACCATGATGTATGTATGTGTGTGCACATGTGTGTACACATGCATGCACTCCCAGGGGAGACTTGTATATTGTGAGGATCTCTCATTGGTATGTTTGCCTTCATTGCAACATTGTAATAAAACACAATGTTTTCTTTTTCTTTGTGAATGAATGGCTGGAGCTTCTGTATGTTCCGCACAAGAGTAACCTGCAAAGCTGGATGTTTTTCTGGATTGGTGCCATGGCCTGATGTATTAAAATGTACTTAGCTATGACACAACTAGAGTGGCTGTAGCCATGTTCACATGTGCATGTGCTCTTATAGTCCGGATGCAGGCTTCAACTGCACCATACTCAGCCCTCCTCAACCATGTTCATGAATTGGACAGTTCCCAATAAATATTCAGAGCACTGCTGGTTGCTGAAATATACAAGGAGTAAATAAAAAATCTCCCACAAGTTACAGCATGCATTTACCTGAACTGGATGAATCCTAGTTTCTGTATTTCCAATTCCTTCTACAGTGATGACTGCACTGCCATGCAATGAACATATGGGAATCAAGCAGGCATTGGCTGAATAATGACTTGGATTGTAAAGGAGAATATGTTTAACATTTATTATAAGTATATTATTTGCCTCTATTATTTGTGTGCATTATAATTACAAATATATTTAAAATTAAACACTTAGGTTGGAACCTCCCCCATCGTTCTGCCCGGACACTGAGGTCCAGCTCCGAGGGCCTTCTGGCGGTTCCCTCAGCACGAGAGGCCAAGTTACAGGGTACCAGGCAGAGGGCCTTCTCAGTAGTGGCGCCTGCCCTGTGGAACACCCTCCCATCAGATGTCAAAGCGATAAACAACTACCTGACATTCAGAAGACATCTGAAGGCAGCCCTGTTCAGGGAAGTTTTTAATATGTGACATTTTAGTGTATTTTTCATCTTTGTTGGAAGCCGCCCAGAGTGGCTGGGGAAACCCAGCCAGATGGGCGGGGTACAAATAATAAATTGTTATTATTATTGCCTAAAATTGTCACTGCCTGTATTTATGCACTGAGCTACTGTAGCTCAATTGTTTCTGGGTTTGTTTGTTTTGTATTATACTTTTGTCACTTTCCCATAAACAGCCTCCAGCATAATACGAAAAAGTAGTATGTAAATATCACTGAAGCTGAAATTGACGATCACCTATATAGAGTCATGAGCATTCACTTTCCATTGACAATACTGGCCTGGACTGATGGGAGTTAGGAGCCCAATGACACCTGGAGGGCTACAGGTTTCAAGTCCCTGACATGGAGATCATGGCACAGCTATAAACATACTTAACCAACAATATCCCTCATCCGAGGAAGACAGTTGCAATGTGCAGTTTACCAGCCTCTTGGCTCAAAAGGATACACAATCTTCTTAGTGACAGGCTCATATCTTGAGATCATCACAGTGCATGCACCACATCCGCCTCCACCACAGCCATACTTGGTACCTGTAAGACGGACTGAAAAAGCTGCAGTTAAGGAGGAAATGTTTCGTGCTGGAACACAACTACACATATTTTCTGTCTGCTTTAACCTGGAACACCATTGCTCCTGGGACAAACTTGTCTTACCCCATCTACATATAACAAGACATGGACAGGGACCCACTGATCCTCCAGATGTTCTTGGACTACACAACACTCATCAGCCCTGAACACTGGCCATGCTGGCTGGTTCTGATGTGACTTGTAGTCCACCAACATCCTGAGGGTCACAGTTTCCCCATCCTTGTCCTATGGCAATACACATTAAAAGGTACAAGCATATTATCTGGGAGCCCTTATGGCTATGAAGGGAGGTTGCTTGAAAAAAATGGGGGCAATAGCCAGTTAACTATCCAAAGTTGGGATGTGGGACTCAGTAGGATTGTAGTCAGCAGCGAGGGATCTTAGTGTTCTCTATTTTCCCACTACTAGAGCAGAATAAATAACACAATAAAAGTAATTATAAATTTCATTTGTGCGACTGCATAATTTAGCTTTCTTTGGAGCAGAAATTCTGCCTTGAAGCAGAATTTTAAAAATCCAGATTACATACATCCCACCCATAGATTATTTCAAGATTAGAAGCCTGAGGGCACACTCTCAGATTGCAATACTGACCTTTACTAGGCCTAAACAGGGCACGATATCTGTTTTAGGTTGGTTGATTGCACTTTTATTTCACCATTCCTCCCAGAAGCTCAGGGTGTCATATGACCCAGTCCTAATGCTATTCTCGTAACAAACTTGCCACATAGGCTAGGTTGAGAGATGATGACCAGTCCAAAGAAACCCACTGAGATTCATTAGTTACTTTTGTGACAAGCAGAAGTTTGTGTTTTCCAAACTAAGGATGTAATATCATGCACTTACTTGGAAGTAAGTGTCACTGAACTAAGAAAAACTTACAGCAGAGTAAGCACGCATTTCATTGGACTGCAAGGTTTTCAAACTGTATTAGAGATGGGGACCATCACTCCTGAAAACAATAATAAATTATTATTATTATTATATGTAATGCTGTACTGTTTTTAACACTGATTGGGAGCCGCCCAGAGTGGATGGGGAAACTCAGCCAGATGGGCGGGGTATAAATAATAAATTATTATTATTATTATTATTATTGTTTCCAAAGTGATGATTCAATGGATTCCTCCCTCAAGTTTATTCTAGGAAAGTCAGTGCTAAAGAGTTAAATGAGGTACAATTAAAATAATAGAAGTGCAGAAGTTGATTTGTTGCAGGAAAGATTATCGGTAGGCTACAAACTAATGAGCACTGCAGAACAAAAAGAAGCAATTCCATTTTCATAACAGAGGCTTATATGTTGTTTGAAATCATTAATCCAAGCATAAAATCCAAGCATATCATCAGGCTTAAGAAAATGACCAGCAGTCCAAAATGGGTGCAACCTCTCCAGCACTAAAAACAAAAGGAAAGTTTATGTTAAATAACACTGGCCTTCCTAGTATAAACCATGCATAATTTGAAGACATCTAAATTAATTTGAAGTGACTGAGCAATGTTATAACATGGAAATTTTCACCTTTATATAACTGACAAAAATTCTGAAGGCACTTTAAATTACTACTTCTTTTCAAGATGCACATTGCTCAGTGCTTCATGTTCTTGACTTTTGATATAGAAAGGACTTAATGTAATACATAAAGCATCCTCCCTCCATTTCCTTTCTATGTTTATCGTGTGGTTCACAGGCTGGTCACAGACTAGCCACAAAACTTTACAGTCAGTCAGTACAAAACCGCATAAATTTAATGCCACATCAACTGAATTAAGCCAAAGAACTGGGATACAAAATTATCTAAATGCATGTACAGTAATCTTCCATTATTCTTTCAAGCTGCCAAATGCTAGACCCTCGGAAAACTGAATTAACCCTCATTTTCTCCCCCTCCCCTTCTAATATGGTACTACAAAATATACAGGCAGATGAAGTTGACAGTGTCCAAATGAAGCTAGTTCCAGTAGCCCTGTGCAGCCAATGCAATAGTCCTAGGTGAATATGTTTTGCTCACTTGTCTCATGCCTTCAAGACATGGCCTTTGTGTTTACAGCTGTGTGCACAAGGCGCTCAGAGTTCCAGATCATGTCTCCATGTTCTGACTGTAGGCACAGAGGATGGCGTGTTACTTGGCACGTGATGTGGGGAAGCAAAATTACTTGGTATAGTGCCGTTCCCTTCACAAGCATTGGAACATGTGACTAGAGCTCCTGTGTTGGTTAGACTCTCTAACCACTAGAATGCCTTTTAAATGTGAACATTCAACAACACAAATATTAGGAAAGCAAATATGCAGACTCCTTTCCCTGAGCCCGCATTTTGGTTTTAAAAAAGGAAGCACTGGGAGGCTTAATGACATATTTGTTTGGTGTGTGTGAAGAAGTGCAAGGAGAAGGAGAAGAAGAAGAGGAGGAGGAGGAGGAGGAGGAGGAGGAGGAGTTTGGATTTGATATCCCGCCTTTCACTCCCCTTCAGGAGTCTCAAAGCAGCTAACATTATCCTTTCTCTTCCTCCCCCATAACAAACACTCTGTGAGGTGAGTGGGGCTGAGAGATTTCAGAGAAGTGTGACTGGCCCAAGGTCACCCAGCAGCTGCATGTGGAGGAGCGGAGACGCGAACCCAGTTCCCCAGATTACGAGACTACCGCTCTTAACCACTACACCACACTGGCGAGAGAGTGAGAAAGAACAGGAGATGAGTGAAAAACGTGGTAGAAACAGTTGACTTGATTCTGGGCTGCCACAAGCAGAAGAAGGATACGTATCTTCCGTAGATAAGGCAGCAATGTCTGCTCAGGGTCGGCATTCTTCTCCACTATCTGCAGAGGGGGGTGAAAACCAGATAGTCATACCCACAGCACACATTTAAAGCACTCCTGTACCACATTTAATAGTCGTGGCTACCCCCAAAGAATCCTGGGAACTGTAGTTTAGTTAAGGCTTCTGGGAAATGTAGGTATAGGTAAGCTCAGGTCTGGACCAAGGTTGGAGGACCTATGGCGCTCCTGATGTTGCTGAACTACAACTCCCATAAGTCCCAAGAAGCACCATCAATGGGTCAGGGATTATGTGAATCGTAGTTCAGTGTCAAAGGTTCCCTGACACAGGGGATAGGTTTTTTGTTTTTGTTTCATTTTCCATAAAAAGGTAAAGGGACCCCTGACCATTAGGTTCAGTCGCGGCCAACTCTGGGGCTGCGGCGCTCATCTCGCTTTATTGGCCAAGGGGGCCGGCGTACAGCTTCCGGGTCATGTGGCCAGCATGACTAAGCCGCTTCTGGTGAACCAGAGCAGCGCACGGAAATGCCGTTTACCTTCCCGCCGGAGCGGTACCTATTTATCTACTTGCACTTTTACATGCTTTCAAACTGCTAGGTGGGCAGGAGCTGGGACAGAGCAAAGAGAGCTCACCCCGTCATGGGGATTCGCCGACCTTCTGATCAGCAAGTCCTAGGCTCTGTGGTTTAACCCACAGCACCACCCACATCCCTTTTTTTCCATAGTGGGTAGCTAAACTGCTTTTTTATTTTTTGTAAAGGAAATCAGATGAGTAGTGATGGCTTGAGAGAACAGCATTGGCAGTGAGGAAATGCTTTTAAAAATCAAGATCGAAAGGCAGTGCTTTTAAAATTAAAACCAGCAAACTAGTCCACACTGTGGTAGTATGTTGCAGAAGTGTATAGAAGGGCCTTTTAAAAAATGAAATTAAAATGACAAAGTTGATAAAATGGAAGGAAGATATAGAGGTGAAACTAATATCAACGAGCACTATCCAAGAATGCTCTTGAAACTTAAGAGCTGCTGGATCACACCAATGGCCCATCTAGGTCACAGGGGCTGACCAGATGCCCGTAGGAAGCCTATAATCTGAACAAGAGAACAACAGCACTCTCCCCTCCCAAGAGTCCAAAAATCTGGGATTTAGTCCAAAAATCTGGGATTCCGAGGCAGCGGAGGTGTAACATTTATTTATTTATTGCACGCCTATCAGCCAGTATGTTAAAAGTCTCCGTATGTTAAAAAAAATCTAAATGCCCTTGTTTGTTTCCAGTTAGTAAATATGCACATCCTTGGCACTGTGAGTTTATTGTGTTGGAGAACAGGGGAGGGAGGTGAATTTCCTGCAATATTCCAACACTCGAAAGGATATTTGTACAGTATAGTTATACCCTACACATTATAGTCTGGCATATTTTAAATAGGATTAACTGCCGAGAGTTTTGACTTGCTTTTCTTGATATCAACGAGACTCTTAAGGCTGCAATTGTCTGGACACTTGCTTAGCAGTTAACTCCTACCGTAGCCAGAGGAATTCACTTCTGAGCAAAGGTGTCTAGTTTCAACCTGCAAAGCACGTGAAATGCATACCTTCCGGGCTTTTTTACCGTAATTTGCCGCTGTGTTTTTTCCTAGGGCCGCAGGCAGGGAAGCAATTCTGCCGTTTGAGTTAATACACAGAATGCAAACGTCTTGTTAGACGAGGGGTAAAGGGGTTCTATCTACTATACTGGGACCCTCTGATCGGAAGCAGAGGGCAGTACAGTACAGGCAGTTTCCTTTTGCTACACTTCAAGCTGCACTGTCAGAGCAGGAAATACCCCCAAGCAGCTGTTCCTGCGTCCTCGGGAAGCTCGATTCCCACTTACCCTTTTGCCGTTCACGTAGAAAATCAGATCGTCCGAAGCCCTTTCTGCTCGTTCTGTTGCTGGGGCAGACATCGCAGCACAGAGGGATAGCAACTGAGCGAGGAAACAGGAGCAGCAGGTCGTGAAGGAGAGTAAGGACTGATCGTGAATTCAACATGAAACATGAGTGCGAGGCGTGGCTTTGAGGCTTCAGCCCTAGCCTCCTCCTTCCGCCTTAGAGGAGGGCGTGTAGGACATTTTTCTCTTGCAGAGGAAAAGTTTTTTGGTCGCCGCTTAGCCATAGCATCCCCGATCTTCCAGTTATCCCGGTGCAGAACACTTCGTTTCGGAAGAAAAAGCTCAATTTCCTGTAATTTAATTCCTAACAACCCTTCTCTTTAACTCTGGATGTGGGACGACAACGCCTTTGCCTTTTCACAGTAACGAGGGGAAAGCACTGGATAAACGCATGCTTCGTGGCACTTCCTTGCTAATTAGTTGCATGCCCCAATCCTCCTCCAAATTACAGCCTGATAAATTCAGCCATCCAAGAAGCCTCATGCAATTCTATCTGGGATATGATATTCTTAATATCTGTCTTCAAGACAGTGGGTGATATTCAACTTTAGTCATCCTACAGTAGACCCAATGAAACCCACAGCCTTAAATTATATTAACTGAAGGCCAACCCACGCTAAGTTTTTTAAAACCAGTATGATCACGAGCAACACATGTGATGATACTCACTCCCAGGTGTGATATGGCTGACCCCTTAATTCTACGATTTCTCGGACTAGTTTATGCTGATTTATTGGTTATTGTGTTTTGCTATCATCCCTTCGTCACATGTGCTCTGCTCCTCTTAACATGCCTTCTCTGTGTTTCTCAGCCACTTTCACACACATCTCTTCCCTACTCCACCCAGGACTGTATATTTCTCTGGACAAATTAAGATGGTGCATGGATGGGTATCCCCAGCTATGTGGTTTCCAGTGTGTCCAATTGCCCTGCCATCAAAGTTTTTTGTTTTCTAAAATGAGTTTAACAGGACAGGAGATCTAGGGTCTGGCAGAAAAGGCTCAGGGCTCAGGCCCCCAGGCTACCTAGAAACAACATTCCTGCCATACAGCCATTCATTTCTATGTGTATATTCATGTTGGGCACTGGCTCAATCACTGCAGGCCACAGCTTTTCCCATGGCAAAAAGCTCACTGGGAGCGTTCCTGGGTTGGGAGAAATTAAAAGCAAAGCTTTCTCAGAAAACAAGTGTGTTATGAACACCTATTGCATAGTGCCTGAAACATCAGTATGATAAGCACTACATTTTCCTCCTGATCCCCATGTTATTTTGAGACACTTAAGGCACACTTTTTGGCCTTCTTATTCCTCTGTTGTTGTTGTTGTTGTTTTTTGTGGCACTGTGGTCTAAACCACTGAGCCTCTTGGGCTTGCTGATCAGAAGGTTGGCGGTTTGAATCCTCGCGACGGGGTGAGCTCCCGTTGCTCGGTCCCAGCTCCTGCCAACCTAGCAGTTCAAAAGCACGCCAAAAAGTGCAAGCAGATAAATAGATACCGCTTCGGCGGGAAGGTAAACGGCGTTTCCATGCGCTGCTCTGGTTCGCCAGAAGCGGCTTAGTCATGCTGACCACATGACCTGGAAAAACTGTCTGCGGACAAACGCCGTCTCCCTCAGCCTGTAAAGCGAGATGAGTGCTGCAATCCCAGAGTTGTCTGCGACTGGACTTAACTGTCAGTGGTCCTTTACCTTCACCTAGTGGCACCTGCTATTATGTAGGGGACAGGAATACAGGATTATTTATACTTCATGATGATGATGATGATGATGATTTTATTATTTATACCGTTGTTGTTGTTGTTATGGTACATGGGGATAGCCCTTAAGATAATGTTTCAAATGAATTGGAAGCACAGCGAATCACAGGAGTGATTAGAAAACAGGGTTAATTAAATGTAAAGACAAAATTAGAGAATATGAAATTGACCACCCTGGCTCCTCCATTATTGTCACATTTTATTTATACACTTTTCGGTGGCTAAGTATTTCTCCAGGTAGAAGGTTCTCTGAGTATTTTCTCATTGTCATGGAAGGTGGACATATTTTGTGAGAAGCCAAAAGTGTTCTTGCTAGTTGTGCCATATCCAAATATTGTTAATGCTAGGGGAAACGTTGAATGGATATAAAATGTACATTGCTGTCAATGTAGGTTTCACATTTCTTGAAAAAGGAACATTTAAACCTTGCATAAACAGCTCAGTCTTGCATATGCACAGAAATAGGCTTGGGTTCCCAGTCTATACAAAGTATCCTCTGCCTGCTTGATTTGGCATCAGGAGCTGATTCTACTTCCTGCAGTAGTGCTTTTGTGCAAAGGAAAATTCATGAGGAACACTCACCTCATGGTGCAGTCACAAGGCTTTTGTACAATAAAGAGAGAGCAGACAGATGGTAAGAAGGGGAGGACAAAATCCATTTAGGAAGAGATCCCAAACACCTATCAAAATCATATCAATGCAGGGAACTGTATTCTAGACCAACCTTCCTTATCTTGTATAAGAACCCTGTCCTCACTTGTCATTTGGTCACCCCATGTTTTTATATAGGCCTCTACATACAAGACACAACAGCTGTAACTCAGAATTGGTTCAGGCTGTGAGAAAGACTACTTTCCCAAGTAAAATGGAAAACTTCTGTTATCCTCTGAAATAATTATATTCACTTTACATTATGTGCAAAACTTGGAAACTTTAATTCAACAGTTTTAAAGTAGAATATGCTACGCAAAAGATGCTACGAAATGCTTAAACTTACATAAACTATCAACACTAAAGTTTTGTCTGTGTAGATATACTTTTGCTCACCTCGTTCATTCTGATTAAAAAGAGAGTGGAAGAAAGCAATCTAGTTCAAATAAAAATGGAGTCAGTGGAATTTAGTAAAGAAGAAATAATAAAATTTGTTTAAAAAGTAGATACAACATACTGGTAGGCACTTTTCTGTATATCCTCTTTAGAGTAATCTTGATTTACTTTTAAAGCTTTGTTTATTTCTGACTTTGAAGACTGGAGCATTAAGAAACTCTGTATCTGTGAATTTATCTCCTCTCCTCAATTTGCTGAAAGGCAAAAATAATTAAATCACTAGTGGCACTGAGAATATAACTGGTGAGCTTTTTTTTTTACTTAGTGTAATAATTTGTACAGAATAGCTGTCAGGGACTCAAGAGCGGGAGCACAGGGAAGGGAGGAGATGGAGAGCGAGGGGGAGCAATCCGAGGGCAGCGTAGGAGAAGATGACAGTAGCCCGAGAGATTCCATGAGCCTCTCCAGCGAATCGGAAGATTCACAGAAGGGGGCGCCGGTGGCCAGGGCAAGGGGGGCCCAAGGGGGACAATCCAGAAACAAGGGGCCAGTGGGGACTCCCAGAGCAGCAGTTGGAGATCAGGACCAGCTTCCCCACCAGAGCGTAGTGGGGGGGAGGAGTCCCAGCGTATTCACCACCAGGGAGAGAAGATGAGTCAGGATTGACCACGCCTACATCGGAGAGTCAGGCAACGGAGGGGAGGTCACGTCCAGCCAGCTTCCAGAAGGAAGGAAGCAGTGATAGAAGCAGTGTAACGGTCAGGAGGAGGATCACGGGGTTGGCGCGAGAGCCAAGTTCAAATGTACAGGAGCGCGGGCGGGACAGCAGAGAACGAGGATTGGGAACCAGGTCCTAAAGCCCGCAGGAGGCAGGGGGAGGAGTCAGGCGACTCAGCGTCAGAAGAGTCCAGAATGGTGAATGCCCCAGCGGGCAGGAGGACCCAGAGGAGGAGAGAGGAGAGGAAGAGGCTAGGATCTTAAACTGGTGTCAGAGGGGAGGAGATTCAGACGGAGCTTCGCCGGTCTAGGGTTTAAGACGTAGAGCTGCGCGCTGCGGCTTTGAAATGGAAACTGAACTTCAATAAAGACTTTTGTACATAACGACAGCCTGACGTTAGTCCTCTGTGAGCTGGGACCTAGGGGCAGCTCTGACAATAGCCATTCCTCCAATTAAGACACTTTGGCTGCAATCCTAACTCTACTTACCTGGGAGTAAAAAAACCCATCCCCACCCGCTTTAAAGCCCTAAAAATACATAAGTAAATTCCTTGTATTTTGTAATAAGCTGCAGTTGATTGAGAGATGCTAGTTTTGAACTTTTTCTCTAATGGGGTACTTGAAATTATGTGATATAGTCACTATACTAGATTAGCTTAGATTAACACAAGAAGCTCCTCAAAAATCTGTGTATATTTAGAAAAGTCATAGCAGCTGTGTGATTCCAGAAAGGTGTACTAATTGTGCTCATGCTCCACTTGCAAAATGTCAGCACCCATGTTTCTTTTTATGAGGCAATGAAATGACTAATACAGATCCATCTCCTTCATGTCTACTCAAAAATATGGGTTTAATGGGACTTAGGTGGAATCACACACATAAAAAATGCTGTGAAAATGCTTTTTAAAAAATGTTTTGAAAAATACCTTGAATTTGGCATAGCTCACTGTTGCCATCTAGTGTCCCATTCGTATATTCCACTTTACAACATATTTAAAACATTATTTATTTGCAGTTGTATAGCTGAGTCCCAAGTCCTAGGAGTGTGAGGATAGGATTGCACTATTAGACTAGTTTGAGTAAGAGTTGCAGCTTTGTCTCTCTGTGTATGTGTTATTCCTTAAAATCAAACCTACATTTTAGGTATTATTAGTCCCAACTGTCATGATTATGGAAGTTGTTTCAATAAACTCTCACAAAGTAATTATTCTACTCTCCTAAAATGTTTCTGGGTCACTTTTGGCATTCTTTCTTGTACAACTGTATGTTTCCATAAAAAATGTGCTTGATAAATGCCAATTGCAGAATAAGGTGTCAAGCATACTTTGAAAAATATTTAAATATAACAAAACAAAAAGAAACGATCTGTCAAAAACTAACCTGTTGATTTTGGGTTCTTTGTAGCAAACTGTAGCTCTCCTGCGTCTAACAGGTGATGTGGAATTTTCTTCTAAGTCTTTATTGGGTTTTGAAAGGGAAGGTGCTTTGATATTTGTCAGTTCTTGAAGAGGCTTACGCCCTGAAATTACAGCTATTATTGAATCACTAATTGCAAAAATATCTGGAATGTTAATAAACTTGAAAAAAAAAATTAAATATATATTTTTGGAGACACAGTGGTGTGGTTGATTGCATGCCAAACTTAAATTGGGGAGACTTGAGTTCAGATTTTGTTCAACCATGATACTTGGTGGCTTTGGGACAGTCACCCTCTCTAAAACTAACTTATCTCACAGAATTGTTGTGAGGATAAAATATTGGTGGGCAACATAGCTCTTTCTGGAAGACCAGTAGGATGAAACTGTAATTAATTAATCAAACACAAGTTAAGGCATGGTATTTGAAATGAACTTTGTGATTTGTAAAAAGTAGATGCTGTAATATTCCCAGTTTTAGCAACTGAAACATAGCTGAAGTGAGAACTCTTAATGTTATTTCCTCACCTACTGCATCAGGCAATACAACTGGTAGCATAGAAGTACAATGTTTCATTACAAGGAGGGCAAACTTTATATAGCGTGTGAAGGGATGTTGCAGTTACAGATAGGTAGCCGTGTTGGTCTGCCATAGTCAAAACAAAATAAAAAAATTCCTTCCAGTAGCACCTTAAAGACCAACTAAGTTAGTTCTTGGTATGAGCTTTCGTGTGCATGCACACTTCTTCAGATACACACAGATACACACAGTGTATCTGAAGAAGTGTGCATGCACACGAAAGCTCATACCAAGAACTAACTTAGTTGGTCTTTAAGGTGCTACTGGAAGGAATTTTTTTATAAGGGATGTTGCATTTGTGAACACGGAGGGACACATACTTGTGAGCTGCAATCAATCACATAACTGTTGTGCATGTTCACCATATTTAACCACAGTGTCTCCCTTTAATTATTATTACTGTTTATCAGTCAACTGGATAGCTCAGTTGGTTACAGCATGGTGCTGATAACACCAAGGTTACAGGTTTGATCCCTGTATGGGATAGCTGCATATTCCTGCATTGTAGGGGGTTTGACAAGATGATCCTCAGGGTCTCTTCCAACTCTACAATTCTATGATTAATTTTTTGCCACAGCAACTTAAAACGACTTACAATATTTTAAGCAAGCCCCGTATACATACATTCAAACCAACACTTTCTTTTTTAAAAAAAAAAACCCTGTACACTAAAACATCCCATCCATGAATTAAAAAAAGCCATAGATGATTAAAAACAAAATATTTTGCCTGGTCTAAATACATGTAAAAATTGGCAAGCTTCCCTAGGGAGAGCATTGTACAAGTGGGGAGCCACCACTGAAAAGGCCTGTTCTTGTGTTGCTACCCTCCAGACCTCTCATGGTAGTGGGCATACAAAGAAGGGCCTCAGATGACAGGTGCAAGGTCTGGGTCAGTTCTTAAGGGGAGAGGTGGTCCTTGAGGTATTAGGGTCCTGATATGTGTAAGACTTTATAGGTCAAAACCAGCACTTTAAATTGGGCCTGGAAACTAACCAGTATCCAGTGAAATCAGACAAGGATTGGTGTTACGTGCCGAAACCGTCTTGCTCCAGTGAGCAACCTGGCCATTGAATCAGCTGAAGTTTCAAAATCATCTTCAAAGGCAGTCCCACGTATAACCTATTGCAGTAATCTAAGCTAGAGGTTACTAGAGCATAGACAACAGAATTTAGGCTATCCTTCTCCATATAGTGGTGTAACTGGGCCACCTATTGAAGCTGATGGAAGGCACTCAATGCTACTGAGGCCACTTGAGCTTCAAAGAACAGCAATGGATGCAGAAGTACCCCCAACCTACATATCTTCTCCTTCAGAGGAAGTGTAACCCCAAAAAGAGCAGTCAGCTTTCTGTTACCAGGTCTAGGGAACCACCCATTAACAAGTTTATTGTATGGCATAAATGTGCATGGACTATTATAGCTCACTTTATCGGATATATGAAGTGGGCTAGAAGGCCATGAATATGAGGCAACAATCATTAGATTTTTAAATATAGCTCAAAAGTTTTTGCATACCCCTGTAGGATACCACTGTTGGGCATATAAGCATCACTTCATACCAGAAAAGCGGTTAGTGCTACATGCACTTCCAGATACTAACCAGAGCATAGTACATGATTCCTAATCACCCAGAGCTCACTACCTGATCCATAATGGCTATGGTCCAGGCCTATTCAATTGCATATATTCTAGTTTTTTCGTACAGGGATGTATATCGGAAGAATTCAAATCAAGTATTATTAAAATCAGAATACCCACCCAATTAAATTGGGGAATGGGGGCAGAAATTGACAGAGTCAGACTAATACCTAGAGTGCGTTTCCTAATATCCAAAGTAAAGCTACACATACCAAAGTTTGATACTGGTCGTTTGCTGCAAGACTCTTCACAAATTGTGTTCACATTCTCTGTGGAAGCATAGTAATTTTCTTCTTGGTAAATTCTTGAGAATTGCAATATTTCAGGTTTTTTCAGAACTGGAATGTTTTTTGGAATTTTATGGAACTCAGTAGCTATTTCAGTATTGTTAGAAATTACTTTCTCTACACTTTTACCTTGATCACATGAACAAACACTATAGGTCTTCTTGCTTGGGTTTGGTGTAGAATCTACCCTTTCTTCGGATGTTTCAACACAACATTCAGCTGCTTTCTTTAGGTAACGTGAAATTGTAACATGCTGAACGTTGGAATTTCTCTGAATGTTTTCATTTCCTTCATGTATATTCTCAGTATACACATTTTCATCATGTAATTTTTGTTTCACAGAAGTTTTTTTCTGAGAGTTTGGGTATATAATGTATGTCTTCCTACCAGCTTTTGCAAAAATTCTTCTTTTATCACCATGTGAAAACTCTTCATTAATTTGATCTGTTTTAGGAATACCTAAAGCATGAGCAGATCTCTCTTCTGTTGTTCCGAAATTGGAAGACACCTCTCTCTTATTAAAGCCACTTTTTATATCAGTCTTTTCATCTTGTATAGTCTGGTTATTAGAATTGCATACTTTTGATCTAGGCCCTTTCAAATACTGCCCATTTTCCATTTCACTGTAATGTGATTTTTTTATTTTGGAAACAACAGGATAGGACTCATTTATGTCTAAATCCTGTATTGAAACCACACAGCTTTGTACTGGTGGCAAGCTTTCAATAGAATAACCTTCTAATGGTACTTTACCGCTAGGTACGTTAAAATCATGTTCTGGGACCTGGCTGTCTGAATTCTGAGCTGTTTTGAAAATTGTATCTTTTATTTTTTCTTTTTCTAAAACATGAGTTGTTTGCTGTAAGTCTACAAGTCTTAGGGGATGCACCTGTCTGTCATTCTTGTTACTGTTCTTGAAATCTTCTCCAAGTTTATTGGTGTTCTTCAGTTTCATTATCTCATCATTTCTCATTTGAAACAATCCTTTTTCTGGTGGTAGAACATTTTTAGATTCAACAATATCAATATCTTTAACTTTTCCATTACTAGGAACTTTCTTGTTACATTTGTTAGGTTTAATGTTATATTTATCCTCAATCTGTTTTTCTGTACTTTTAGTTTTCACTTTTCTCAAAGTTGCTGAAATTTTATCAGTTTTTACTATTTTAGCGTTCTCAACCTTGGCTTTTGATTTAATTAAGAGTATCTCACCTAGTTCACTAGCAGTCAATTCCATGTCAGCATCATATACAGTTTCTTCTGGCTTTTTACCATTTATAAAACATAGTTTATCGATGTGATCAGACTCCTTTCTAGGTTGAGATGATTTAGTGCATGAAACATCTTTTGGGGCCATCTGACCAATAGTGTGGACTTTGTCGGTGTCACAATGCAATATGCTATTTTGCTCTGTTTTACTCTCAAAATTGTTTATAGTAGATTGAATATTCGATGTGCAGGACAGTCCTCGTTTCTTCCGTTCAGTCACATATCTTTGGATTAGAAAAGGACTATTGTGTGCTTTTGATTGTCCTTCATATTTTTCTACAGAAGATGTATTATCCAGATTCAGTTTAAAGGTCCTACTAGACATCCGATCCATACATGATGGATTTTCTGCAAACAAAGCAAAACCAGGTTCATTTACATTGCATAAACAGGAAAGGGTTTTTTTCCATTTGGAACATGCTTTATTTTAATCTTCAAAAACAATTTCAGCTTGCCAGATGGAACATTCTCCCCTTGCCTACACCTGTGCTGTTCTGATGGATCTCCAGACACCCAAGAGCCATTTGGGGAGAAGCATGTAGGGGGCACGCAAGGAGAAGGGAAAGCAGGGCTTCAGCTGACAGGATTCATCAGGGAAATCCCACCCATTATTAGTAACAATTTATATATCAACAACATGCATCTGTTTAACTGAAACTGTTAACAGTGTTTTTATAAATATCAGATGGGAGACCTGAACAAACCTAGTGATACTGGAGCTATTTTATTCAAATTGGTCTGTAACCTACTATAGTGTTTTAAATAGCTTTCATAAAAGCATCTTATGTGCCTAATTTTTTAAAATATAATGAAAAAACATTTGGAATAACATGCATTTCTGTGTTGGTGTGTCCCAACATAAATGTTCATTTATTTTCTAAGACTCGAACGAGACATGAATCATATATCTAGCTCTATTGTCCCTGATTTTATAAACATAGATTGCCAGCATGAAACATGTCCCCCCCCCCCCCAGCAATCTGAATCAAGACGCAGGCATGGAGTGGGAAGTAAGGGGCTTTAGTCCTTTATCCTCTTCTGCGGACCTGATGCAATGTGCACTGGGGTGAAATTCCTCCAGTGGGTGTATTTTTCCTTTACAAATTGCATGTATTAGAGATCCAATATAGACAAGAACTACAATGAAGGGAAAGGGCTGAAGACATCTACCCACCATGCCGGGGTCACAATCCAAACCTCTCCTGCTGACAATTTATATTTTAAAAGTCCTATATTGAGACTCTTGCTTTCTGCAACATTTGGTAGGGAGAAAGGACCCTATAAAATGAAGTGAATGCAATAAAATATGCTGTATACCTTTTGTAAATTTATTTGCGATAATTACTGTTTCTATTTTATTTGTTTCACTTGATTTTAATATGTTTTTTTCAGACACAAATAATTCTGCATTGATTTGATCTGCTGCAGTTTCCTTTGATGTAACAAGATCATCAGGTACACAGACTGATATGTTATTTTGCTGATTTCCATCATGTTCTTCAGTCTGAGTGCTCACATGTTGCCTGATAGTTCTGAAAGAACAATTTATTATGAAAGAGTTAATAAAATGGGATTCACTTCAGCATTTAACTCATAAGTAAACTTCACTTTGTTCAGTGGGACACTACCAGATAACAATGCACAGATTTGTAATCTAATAATGAATCACATTCTGTGTTATAAAAACCAAAAAAATAAGTAGGAAACAAGATCTAGTGTAAAACAGAAGTGTATGAGATTACATCTAAGGAGAAAAACTGCTAGCAAATGTACTACTGTAAACTACCTTAACCTAAGGTATAAATTGCTATTCCTAATAGCCTGCAAACAATAATTACCATGTATAGGTATAAATTATGTTTTTGTTGGCAAAATACACAAATGTCAGTTCATAAAAGATCAGAGTCTTTGTCATGTATTTTTCCAGGAAAGACTATAATCCTGCATGTATACTAGTTAAATCCTGTTAACCTCAGCAGGATTAGCTATGCAATCCTATACAGTAGATGTCTACTCAAAAGTAAATCCTGCTGACATTAATGGACTTTACTTCTGGGTGTGAGTATAGAGTTGCACCCTCAAGCAGTCAAACTGTACATATGATTGCAGCCTAAAACACAGTTTATTCATGACACTATGAATGAATTGTGTTTAATTATACTGTATCTAGTTCTTTTTATTTATAAGTACAAAAACTAAACTAAACTTTAAAGTCTTATTTAAAGCATCCCTTAGGAACCTGTGGGACTGTAGCCCTGATTAATACAATCTTTTGGCAGGTTTTATTTAAGGTTCACATTTTTATTTCCATCTAGATTAATAAATCAATTTAAATATTACCTAATTGGTTGATCAGAAATCTCAGGCTTTTGACCAGAACTGTTGCAGTGGTCTTTTTCCATTGCTAAGGGTTTTTGAATATGCTGTTTAAAAAGAGGAAAATGCTCAGAACACTTAAAGAGAAATTTTATGTACAGTATGTCTATAGAGAAATAATTCCCAGTTGAAGGGGGTTTGCTCCCAGTTTTGTGGGCATAGAATTGCACCCATACCAATATATTAAGATTTCGAGTGTTAAACTATTTCAATGAGAACAATTTTAATACAGTAAGTGTAAAGATTAGCAGCTGTAAACTAGGAATATATGTATAAAGCACAAATATGCAGATTAAGAAAATATTTGCTCACATAATGTAGTTATTTCATTGAAATGCCACTCTTCTTGTGCACATATTGAGCATTTATAACAGAAAAAGTTTCTTAATAAACCATTGATTTTGTACATGGGTATCATTTTACTGCTACAAAGTACAGTACAGCAATATTGTGTATTATGTTAGTTGAAGTCATCTAGTTGTATGTTTAAATCTATATAAATATGTCAACAATACAATTGGGTTTCCATTGTTTTGATCAACATGTTTGTCCTGCTGTACCTGTATTTTAATCAAACATCAAAAGTAAATCCACAGCTAACTTCTGAAAAACCAAAGGAATATTGATCACCAAATCAGTTTTTATACTGATTTTCAAAACATGAAGGCATACAGTAACAATTCCCTCTTCACCCTATGATAAGCGTCACAAAGCAGCATACCTCTGAAAGAGTGCTCATTTCAATTGCAGTTGAAATGTTATTATTCACGAATGCTTCCAGTTCTATGAGAATTTTATTCTGCATACAAAAAAAATTAAATATAAACATAATCAAAACTTTTATTTAACAAAGTTAGAAAGTTAGAGAAAAACAATGATAAAAAGGATTTATCTTTCTGGAGGAAAGAAAGAGACAGTTTTGAGAAATTAATATATTTTATTTGGGATTAAAGAGATAAAATTTATCTAAAAACAAGAAAACATCAAAAGTTTTTTATAAAATATATATTGTAAAACCTTCCCCCGCTCCAACCAGTAGCATTTCCCCCTCTGCTGTTTTACACATAAAGCAATGTACCTTATACAGAACAGATTAAGGTTCAGCAGTTCATTGTTTAAAAGAAACTTTGGGTGCATAGCTCCAGTTGCTGGGCGTGCATGCACACACAGGGTCTGAGTGTGACCAAGAGATAAGAAACATTTTGCCCTGATATAACAGGGAAGCTACATGTATACTCATGGACATACTGTAGCTGGGGGGGAGGCTGGGGGGCAGCTACCCCCCCCCATAAATCAAGTAAATAAATAAAAATAGTTAACTAACTGATCAATAATGTTGCAGATAGCTCAGTTCAGCCCGCCTCCTGCAAAATCCTGGCTATGCCCATGTGCATACTGAAAGAGGTGAGGACAGGTCTGTGTAGTCACCCCCCCAACCAGGCCTCAAAACCAAATTTCCCCTTTCTCTCTTCTAAAATCCACAGCTTCAGCTTTTCTCACATTTTCTCACAAGATGCTGCTGCATAAGCAAAGTGTTCTTTTTATCAGCGCAAGAAAGCTTCAAAAGCTAATGAATGGCTCTGTCAATGCCAAGCAGAAGCAGGCATGAGAACTGGGTCTTATCTCACCCAGTTGCAACAAATCTTGGACACGCTGACAAGCAGGCTTCTCAACCCCCTTTCTTCCTGGGAAGGGCGCCAGGAGTCCCAAGACAGGAGTTTCTGTTCATGCTCAGAGGAAGCTCATGAGGCAGGGCTCCTGAGGAGGGGGAGAAGGGGGGCAAGGGGCCTGGAGGGAATATATGCTGGGTGCAATGACTGTAAAAACTTGTGCTTGCTGTGAATGATCATGCAAAGCTCCTTCTACCAGCCCTGAAGGTAGAATAAACAGCTCTTTCTCTGGTTTAACCCTTCGGTGTCTGTGTTGACTCCTTCTTCCCTCCCCCCAGGGCGCAATGCTCTTTCCACCCGTGAAAAAGGCCTAAAAAGGCTACACATACCGCTGGTGTAATTCCCATTATGATATATCATTTGCATCATAATGTTTATCAAAATCCCACTGAACAGGATCTTTGAAACAGATGCACTAAGGTGAGCATTCCACCAGGGCAAGCATTCCCTCTCCTCCCACATGCACTCTTCTGGGGGTTATTCCAACCTGACCCACCCCCAGCCAATTCGGGGAGTATGATGATTGTGGGGATGCCCTGGGACTCATAGCTGAATCCCTTCCCCATAAGTTTTATTTTCATAATATATGCATAATGTAATAGCTCAAATAGTATTTTTCAGAACATACCAGGCGATTCAGCTTTTGGCGCAGTAAGACATTCTGCAAATGCAGCTCATCCACTTCTTTCTGTAATAAGAGCTTTTCATTTTTTAGCTTCCTAGAATTTTCTTTCTCTGCGCTGAGGGCCATGGCCAGAGCTTTATTATTGTGTTTCAAAGAAATCTTAAAAAGTGACGAGTTGCCTGCATAAAATAAAAATATGAAATAATTTGGGATTTTAAAAAACACGTATGTATGAGTGTGTTTAAAATATGTCTCTATTCTATTTCTGTATGTTTAAAAAATTGTTTTGTATTTATTTTAAACCTGCATCCAGACTCATATCCAGAACCATGGAATAGTTATACAGAAGACTTACAAATAAATACTGATATTGCTAATACTCTTGCACTCTACACAAAAAATTAATTTGGAGGTGCCAAAACATCTGTTTCTTCACTATTAAAAATTAATTGCGAGGAATTGTATTTATTTATTTAAAACCTTTAAATATCACATATTCAAATATAGTAAAAAACAAATAAAATCCTTCAGGCCTATATACTTGGGGTAGCTAATATGGTGCCCCCCAAATGTTGGACAGGACCTCTTGTTGGGCCTACACTTACATGGGAGTGAATTCTATTGCATTCAAAGCAACTTACATCTGAGTAAGCATATTGAAGACTGCACAGTTAAACAATTACAATTTTCTAATTAAAATGCTTGAATGACAAAGATTGTGCTCTTTTCTTGTGTATAGTTCTTGTAATCTTGCCTAACCATATTTTCTAATTTCTAGAAACTTGCTTTCTATAATTTCTAACAAGTCAGAATGCAAGCACCACCCCTATATACTATATTACTGAGTGATAATTTAAGGAGTAGTACGGGATAAGGGAATATTTATTATCAGGATTTGATAATGAATTAAATTCTACAGTATATCATACTGAAAATGGCCTTGCCTTAAAGCACGGCGGTTGTCCGCCCCGCCCCCCCCCCCCCCCGCATTTCACAGTGCTTTCCTTACTAGCTGTTCACATCAGCAAGGTTAGATTTGTTTATGTTTGTGTACATATCTGGATGTTGATGGACAAGAGTTGTGTTAAGTTGTGGGTGAACATATCAGATGACACAGCAACTCTTCAAACAGCTCTTGTTTATTCACAGGCCAGAACAGAACGGAACTGAAGGGTTCAGCCAGCCTGCTTATATAGAGCTCCACTACAACGCAACAGTAACCATTTTCTGTAACTATCCAATCACTGAACGTCACTTTCAATCCCTTATTTGCATATGTGGACCTGAGTGAAAACTATCTACAGTATCCCCCTGCTGACCCAGGGTGAGAACTTCAGTACATAACAGGTTGTCTTTACCCTGTGCGGAGATGTTCACAACTAGAGACAACTTAGAAATGGCTTAAGAAATCCACTCAGTGTGAAGCTGGTTTGAGAAGCAATGCATTTAGGATATGTGCACACAGATTAGAAACCTAGCATTGGAAACTGTGAGTACACAATAAGCAGCAGTGGGAATACAGTCTGAGAAACAGTAATATCACAGGGGATGCCAACCATTTGGGGTCCCTGAGTGAAACTGAACCTTTGAGGAACACCAGCCACTCTGGTGGCCAATCTCCTAACCTCCTCCATGTTTCCTTCTCCTCTCTTGTTTGCTCCATTTTCTGTCAGCTGCCAATCTAAATCTTGAAAACCACATAGAGCTGAAAGAGGGAAGAAATGGGAAGTGCAATGGTACCTTGGTTCTCAAATGCCTTGGGACTCAAACAACTTGGAACCCAGACACTGCCAACCCGGAAGTAAGTGTTCCGATTTGCAAACTTTTTTCAGAAGCCGAACGTGCTCCGTTTTGTATGTTACGCTTCTGATTTGTGTACCATGCTTCGATTTTGAGCGTTATGCTGAGGTCTGTCTGTTTTTGCTATTTATTTTGTGTTTTTGTGGCTTTTTTTTGTTTTTGTGACTGTGTGGAACCCAGTTCAGCTACTGATTGATGGACTGCGTGACTGCAGTACATTGTTTATTGCTTTCATTTTATGGCTCAGTGGTCTCATTAGATAGTAAAATTCATGTTTAACTGCTGTTTTAGGGGTTGTTTTTAAAAGTCCATTTTGCATTACCTTCTATGGGAAAGCACGCCTTGGTTTTGGAATGCTATGGTTTTGGAACAGATTTCCAGGATGGATTAAGTTTGAGAACCAAGGTACCACTGTATGCTACTTTTCCAGCTTCCTCTCCTTCAGTTCCATGCACTTTTTGGGGAAGCCACCCTTGCCAGCCCATGAAGAAAAGGGCAGTAAGGAGTAGTAGTGGGAGGGGCAGATCCTCAAGATCATTGTGCCCACATGCATAACATTATTAATCTTATCCTATTTTATTTGTACAAGCTCCTGGTTTATTTATTTAGAAGCATTTATAAATCACTTAATATTTTAAAACCACCAAGTACTGTACAACATAAAAACAACAAACAATATCTTTTTAAAAAACAGCAACATAAAAACCAGTAAAAACAAAAGGTATAATTATGCTAAGACGGTGTGACTGGCCCAAAATTGCTGAATATAATTTGAATAAAGGTTTCATGAAACATTGGCTCTTTTTTCATTTTGGATGAATGTATTTTTGTAGACATATTACACTGGATATTTTTAAAAAATGCTATTACTTAAGGAGGTCTACAAGTATTTTATTTTTCTGAGAGTTACATATACAGTATTATCAAAATTTTAGTTGACACTCACTTCTTATCTTAGTTTTGATTTTACATGCAAGAGAAGCATTCAGCTTCCCAGCTTTTAGAGATCCGTTCTTCTTCCCCCCAACACGTCTTTTAATATCTCCAAAGATTAACGAGGAAGATGCTTCTGGAAATGGATTGCTTTCCATTTTAATGGATTCAGTTCATTACCCAGTAGAAATCTAACAATGGATAACACAAAGAAAGATATATTAATGTTTTAGTGGATATTTTTAGTTGCATAGTTTCAGTTAAGGGTTATCATACTCTATTATTCTATTATTCATCATGTGGGTCTTGTATTCATTCTTAAACAAACAAACAATTTTTAATATATCTTTAACCAACTCATTCACTCTATAGAATCCCAAGTTATTCCACACATTTCCAAAGCATGTAAGGGACATGAGTGAAAAAGTAGGAACAATGTAGTGAAATTACTATCTAACAGTCTCTCCAGAGCTGGCCATGTGTGAGACTCTGTTTGGAACTATTAACATATTGAATAAAAGAAATCAGTCAGAAAGGAAATGACTTTTGTTGGACCGTCCTTAAGTCTTTTTTGAACACACTAGTTTAATAATCTACTACAGATTTTCCTAACAGCACTTCCTTAATTGTTCAATTCTGCTCCCCTGCAGAGAGCTCAGGGCAGCCTTTCTAGGCCACAAACAGGAATTACAAAGTACAATATTGGGGAAATTATTTTTGAGCCCTCTCCATTAGGAAAAATGTGTAAACCACGGTCGAAAGACAGAGTGGAAGCCCTGTTTTTTACATGACTGAGGTAAATGATCAGGGCCAGATTTAGGTTTGATAAGGCCCTAAGCTACTGAAGATAATGTCCAGTTGTCCTTTGTCAACAACAAATTGTCACTGTTTTTTGTGTTGAATATATGCTATATAGTCATTTAAGGACCTAATAGGTATCTAAAGCCATTTGCACACAACAAATAGGAGCCTACACAACACAACACTGTAGGTTTTATTTTATTTTATCTTATATTTTGGAAATGTACATCCAGTTCCCCCCCCATCCTTTAAATGTTTTGAGAGGTCCAAGAGAGTGGGGCCTTAAGCTATAGCTTGTTAACCTTATAAGTTAACCTTATAAGTAAATCCGGCATTGTAAGTGATCTTTCCCATTTATTATTTACTTGAGGAAAGGGACTCGAGCTCACAGGCTCCCCGGGGTCGGTTTTTAAAAGTGGCCTTTTTTAAAAGCAAAGTTTGAGGTAAAAGGAGGCAACACAGAGTCGTTTCTCCACACAGCTCCCCCACCGCTCTAGTTCCCGCCAAAACGGCGGCTGGAGGGGCGCTGATTGGATGGCCCGTCCCTCGCGCCGCAGCCGTTGAAACCGTTGAAGCCCGTGGAGGGCGCGCGCACGAGCAGCTGCGGCGTTCCCGCCATCAGCTGCTGCAACCCAGCCGAGGGCGACCCGGACGGCTTTGCCTCTCGCGAGCCACGTGGGCGCGCGCGGGGCGCGTGGCAAAGCTTTGTAGCCCGATCCATTCCTTACCCACGTCTTTGCTCAAAAACTGAAGTCCCACGGGGTTCAGTGGGTAAACTCGATGTTTGCTCTCTCACGCTCACCAGTGCATACCCAAGTTCAAATTGACCCCTGGGGAAACAGAAAGAGGTCGCTTTGCCCCTGTGTCTTCCAAACAAAACCAGAATTTGGAAACGTTTTGGGAGAGCTGCTATCTCCCCAAACAGAAGAATTTTACTAGTTGAGGCTGCACTCCTATACAGTGGTACCTCGGGTTACATAGCTTCAGGTTACAGACTCTGCTAACCTAGAAATAGTGCTTCCGGTTAAGAACTTTGCTTCAGGGTGAGAACAGAAATCATGCTCCAGCGGCAGCAGGAGGCCCCATTAGCTAAAGTGGTGCTTCAGGTTAAGAACAGTTTCAGGTTAAGAACGGACCTCCAGAACGAATTAAGTACTTAACCTGAGGTACCACTGTACATGCTTAAAAAGTAAAGGGACCCCTGACCATTAGGTCCAGTCACAGATGACTCTGGGGTTGCTGTGCTCATCTCACTTTACTGGCTGAGGGAGCTGGCATACAGCTTCCAGGCATAGCTGTCAACTTTTCCTTTTTCTTGTGAGGAATCCTATTCGGAATAAGGGAATTTCCCTTAAAAAAAGGGAAATGTTGACAGCTATGCTTCCGGGTCATGTGGCCAGCATGACTAAGCCGCTTCTGGCAAACCAGAGCTGCGCACGGAAACGCCGTTTACCTTCCCGCCGGAGCGGTACCTATTTATCTACTTGCACTTTGACGTGCTTTTGAACTGCTAGGTGGGCAGGAGCTGGGACCGAACAATGGGAGCTCACCCCATCGCGGGGATTCGAACCACCGACCTTCTGATCAAACAAGCCCTAGGCTCTGTGGTTTAACCCACAGCGCCACCCGGCAAATCATATTGCTGACCAATTGTTTTTGTAGGATTGCGCTGCTGTTTCTTTTCCTTTTTTCCAAATTATTATTAATTTTCCAAATTATTACAAATCAACCCAAATTAATCTAATAGTTTCTTAAAATCAGGCTCCCCCTCCTCTGAACATATGACCACCATCGTTTCCTCACGTTGCCGCATTGTTTCTTATTTAGGGTTCAGTTGACGTCCTTCAATGTTCAGTACTGCCATTTCTAAACAAAAGCTGGTACAGTGGTACCTCAGGTTAAGTACTTAATTCGTTCCGGAGGTCCGAACTTAACCTGAAACTGTTCTTAACCTGAAGCACCACTTTAGCTAATGGGGCCTCCTGCTGCTGCTGCGCCGCCGGAGCACGATTTATGTTCTCATCCTGAAGCAAAGTTCTTAACCTGAAGCACTATTTCTGGGTTAGCGGAGTCTGTAACCTGAAGCGTATGTAACCTGAGGTACCACTGTACTTGAGAGTAGTCCTGAACCTCTCGCTTTGAGCCTACTGCTCCAGCTTCCTAACTGTCCAACACAAATTATATATGCTTGTAAAGCGTGTCCCAGCTAATGTAAAAACAATTTACAGCCCAATTCCATACATGTTTGATTGGAAGTTCATGCTTATTCTCATGCATGCATAGGATCATAGCTTTAGACATAGATTTGGAACATAAATGGAGGCATTAGGGCAAGTGGGATTCCAAAAGGAGGGTTGTTTGCTTCTGTGGGATAATATCTGCCAGCAGAAGGTTCCTAGTTCAATTTCTGGCGTCTCCTGACAGATGAGAAATATTTTTACCTGACACCCGGGAGAACTGCCAGTCACAGCAGACAAGACTGGGCTAGATGGGCAAATAGTTTTATCTATGCTCCTCTGTTCCCAACAGCAAATGTAATTATATTCCAGGTTTCACCATGGGGTTCTTAGTTAACCTTTACCGCTTAGTAAATCTTTTTCCAAACAGTTGTTACCACAGATAATTGACCATGCATAAAACCCATGCTGCAGTGAGTTACTGTGTGTAGCTAATGAGTAACTGATGGTTTTGTACAATCACTGTGGAAAAAAATGTAATTGAAACACTCAAAGCTACTTTATTTATTTATATATTTGCTGCATCAGCAATCTCTTTTGCTGAGCCTTTCTAATTTATGTCAAAGTTATGCCATCTTAGTATTCTATCGGGAAAAAAAACTGATTATAGGGCCACAGTCATGGCCTCATGTTATTGGTATGATAGAAGGCTTGCCTAGTGGCAGGAGCCACACCAATTGTTGGGACCAACAACTTGAGGATCATGTTGAATCATGATGATTTGAACCCTAGTCAGCATGAGCAGTGTGTGGGATCAAACATGCCAGGCACTCACTGGAAGGTATTATAACATTTCCTGTTGCATTATGGGGCTGGTTAACCTGGGAACATAGCTCATCTAAGAGCAGGAAAACTCTGATCCTAAATCTCTGCTTGCGCATGTGCAGAAGCGCAAAATGACGTCACGCGCATGCGCAGAAGCGACGAATCACAACCCGCGCGTGTGCAGACGCGCCGCTGCGGGTTGCGCTCTTTTCATGTTGCAAATGGACCTCCGGGATGGATCCCATTCGCAACCAGAGGTGCCACTGTACACATTTATGCTTAACACCCATAGTCAAGTGGTTAAATTTATATGGATCATGCCCATTGTTAGCTTTGATTTACAAAGCACTAATTAATTTTAACCAAACTGCGGGAGGCAGTGGAAGACAGGAGTGCCTGGCGTGCTCTGGTCCATGGGGTCACAAAGAGTCAGAAACGACTAAACAACAACAAAAATTACTTTTGAGTGGTGTGAGGTTTCATTGTTGCTGTGAATTAATACAATGTAAATTGACTTCTTGTAGAAGAGGCTTCTTATCTACAAATGTATAGGCTGAGCATCACAAAACACACCTGCTACAAGTTGGAAGGATCCCTGCACAAGCATATTCAACCAGACAGATGTTTACTACTGTTAACTTTCCTCCACCTTCCGAACATGGGGTCTGCTTTGCCAAACCATATGCACTGTGTATGCAAATAGCTGCAGCTGCAGGATGCATTTATCCAGCAAGGGAAACTGCTTCTGCAGCCTCCTTATTCAGAAGCCTGCTTCTGCATGCAGATCACACTTTCTGGAGTGTGGGTGCTTTTAGATCATCTGTTTTGTGTGGGATTCAATAATGTATTGAGGCCAGCTTGCACAGCTGCAATTGATTTGTAGCTCTTGCACAACAAAGCCACTTCCCCAAAATATCAGACTGTTTGAAGTAAGGCAAGTGATGAGAAAATGCACTGAAAAGCTCCCCACAAATCAAGATGAATGCACAATAAACATATTATCTGAAAGCACCCTGTGATATTCTCTCTCTCTTTGTGTGTGTGTGTGTGTGTGTTTGTGTGTGTGTCATAGAAAGTCATCAAATCATAGTGTTGAAAGGGATCACGAGGGTCACCTAGTCCAGGGACGTCCAACTCACAATAGACTGTGATCTACTCACAGTATAAAAAAACTGGCCGTGATATACCCATTGTCGTAAAAAGACTGGCAGTGATCTACTCAAAGTTATTGAGCTTTCTTTAGGAAGCCAAAGTTGTGGAGTTTTTTGCAAGGAGATCACTGAGGGACCAGAGATCAACCAGGGTCTACCAGGAACACCCTGCGATCTACCAATAGATCATGATCTACCTGTTAGACATGCCTGATTCTAGTCCAACCCCCTTGCAATACAGGAATCTTTTTCCCAATGTGGGGCTCAAATGCACAACTCTGAGACTCTGAGATTAAGAGTCTCATGCTCTCCCAACAGAGCTATCATGTGTGTAAGCATATGTGTACAGTCATACCTTGGAAGTCGAACGGAATCCGTTCTGGAAGTCCGTTCGACTTTCAAAATGTTCGAAAACCAAATTGTGGCTTCTGATTGGCTGCAGGAAGCTCCTGCAGCCAATCGGAAGCTGTGGAAGCTCCGTCGGATGTCCGGCTTTCAAAAGAACATTTGAAAACAGGAACAGTCACTTCCGGGTTTTGATTGTTTGGGAGCCAAATCATTCGAGAACTAGGCAGTTCGACTTCCAAGGTACGCCTGTAATTATATATTGTTGGCCTCCATTTGTCTCAAGAGACAATGGAATGCACCGCGAAGGGTGAAGTGAAACCACTGCTTTAGCAGCACAGAAGTGACCTCCTCGGGGCGCAAGCCTGGGCAGCGTGTATGGAGGTTCTGGGCTGCCCTTGGCCTTGTTGATGTGGTCCAAAGGAAAGCAGAGCAACACGTTTGGCACCAGCTTGACTGCAGGAGTTGCCACAAAGAGGTGTACTGTACAAGACACAATCCGTCCAATTTAGGGGCTCTACTTCAGATTTGCGTAGGGTTTACTCCTTAGCTTTTTTTCTCCTGAAGATATCCCATAAGGCAGCTCATCTCACTTCACTGGCTGAAGGAGCCACCGTACAGCTTCCGGGTCATGTGGCCAGCATGACTAAGCCGTTTCTGGTGAAACCAGAGCAGCGTGCGGAAACGCCGTTTACCTTCTCGCTGGAGCGGTACCTATTTATCTACTTGCACTTTGATGTGCTTTTGAACTGCTGGGACCAAACAACGGGAGCTCACCCCGTCGCAGGGATTAGGCTCTGTGGTTTAACCCACAGCGCTACCTGCGTCCCAGCAAGAATGTTACTCGCCCACAAATGGAAAGAAGCAGAAGTCTCAGCAAAGGAAGAATGGATACAAAAACTTGTGGAATATGCAGAAATCGTGAAACCTACCGGAAGAATAAGAAATCAAGATAACAAACTTTTTATAGAAGAATGGTTTATTTAATATTTACAGATAAACTGTAAACAGATAAGAACATTGGCAGGATAATTGTAATTTCCTGCAGTTTTATAGGAGTATATATTTAAAGTAGATGAATAAATGAGCAAATTAAGTTAATTTAGATATGCAGAAGATATTAAAAATAAATCTAAGAAACTACAGAAAGGGGGAAGGAAGTCAAGTTTTGAAATATTAAAATGATTGTAAAATTAGTGAAATGTAGAAATCTGATAAGCATAAAATTTAAAAGAAAAACGACCAAAAAACCAAAATCTCATGTAAATTCCTCATTGAGAAAGGATTCTCTCAGAGTCTATAGAACAATAAATAAGAAATAAAAAGAACCGTTGAGCTTACCTGTAAAAGGTTTCTTTCTGAGAGTGAACAGATGCTCCCAGGTGGGTTGTGGGCTCCTTCTAGTGCTTGCAGGCAGGATTGCAGCATTTTTCTCCTCGCTTGTTTACACGGATGTCAAAACTACAGCCATCGATCCTCAACACAAGAACATTATTTTTTAACACCTCCTGCATCTGGGCTGGACCGATCTGCCTGCGTGGTCTCAGGTGGCCTCTCTGGCCGGGCACAGCCTTCTCTGCAAAAGCCCCAGAGTGGTGCAGCCCCTTTGTAGTTTCTCCCAGGTGGGGGTCCTTCTGGCTGGGCAGGGATTCCCTCCCTCCTGGACCACAGCCCAATGCCTTTGCCCATTTGTCCTGGAATCAGAGCAAATGAATTACGTTTACAAAAATCCACGCATAAGAACCCATCTGGTTCTGGAGATCTACCCTCGGGGTCCCTGCCGACTCTACAATCAATCAATCAATCAATCAATCAATTCATTCCTCGAAAGGAATTAACTTTCAAATGCAATCCTATTCGAGGGCTGAGCAGCCTGCAACCCTTCATCCTGGCGGGCAGCCTTTCTCCACCTTGGGTCTCCAGCTGTTTGTTGGACTACAACTCCCATCATCCCAGGCCACTGGTCTTGCTAGCTAGGGCACGGTGGGAGTTGTAGTCCCATAGCCCAACAACATTGGGGGGACCCAAAGTTTAGAAAATAAGGCAACATTTGGAGGGCTGCGAGGTTCGCCGCCTCTCCGAATAGACTGGCAAGTTGTGTGCTTGTTTCGGATGCTGCTGGCCTTTGAACCCCGTGGTGGTGCTGGTGGGGTCTTGTTTCTACGATCGCGCTACATCTCGTCCAGCCTCCCTGCAGCGCAGGAATCTTAACGTCAGCGTCATCATAGACAGATATTGATTCCTTCGTTATTCCGTTCACTCCATTCCCGCTCCTCCCAGAGGATGATGGGAGTTGTAGTCCAACAACCTTCCCTCCACTGAACGCAGGCGCCTCTGCGCACGCGCCGCAGCGACTCCCTCCTCCTCCTCCCCCTCGAATGGTGTAGCGGGAGAGGCTCGGCGCGCGGCTGGAGGGCCGTGACGACAGCGGTGACGAAGAGGTGGGCGGAGCTTCGAACCGGGAAAGGTAACGAGCTGCCGCGGTTATCCTTTCGGCTCCCCACTCGCGCCTCAGTCTATCCCTCTCACACCCAACTCTTCCACGGCGGGGGTGGGGCGGGGCGGGGAGGCAACTGGAGGCTTGGGCCCCTCCCCCCCTTTTCACCGGCCTGGCTGCTTTGCTTCGACCCCTTTGCCTCAGGCGGAAGAACCATGGCGGTGTCGGGGCCACGAAGCCGTTTGGAAAGGGAGCGGAGGAGGCGCGTTCCTCAGACTTAAGAGAGTCTTCTTCTTGTTGTTGTTTAGTCGTGTCTGACTCTTCGTGACCCCATGGACCAGAGCACGCCAGGCACTCCTGTCTTCCACTGCCTCTCGCAGTTTGGTCAAACTCATGCTGGTAGCTTCGAGAACCCTGTCCAACCATCTCGTCCTCTTCCGTCCCCTTCTCCTTGTGGCCTCCATCATTCCTAACATCAGGGTCTTTTCCAGGGAGTCTTCTCTTCTCATGAGGTGGCCAAAGTATTGGAGCCTCAGCTTCAGGATCTGTCCTTCCAGTGAGCACTCAGGGCTGATTTCCTTCAGAATGGAGAGGTTTGATCTTCTTGCAGTCCATGGAACTCTCAAGAGTCTCCTCCAGCACCATACAGTGGTACCTCGGGTTACATACGCTTCAGGTTACAGACTCCGCTAACCCAGAAATAGGACCTCGGGTTAAGAACTTTGCTTCAGGATGAGAACAGAAATCGTGCGGCGGCGGCACGGCAGCAGCAGGAGGCCCCATTAGCTAAAGTGGTGCTTTAGGTTAAGAACAGTTTTAGGTTAAGAACGGACCTCCGGTATGAATTAAGTACTTAAACCGAGGTACCACTGTAATTCAAAAGCATCAATTCTTCAGCAATCAGCCTTCTTTATGGTCCAGCTCTCACTTCCATACATCACTACTGGAAAACCATAGCCTTAACTATACGGGCCTTTGTTGGCAAGGTGATGTCTCTGCTTTTTAAGATGCTGTCTAGGTTTATCATCGCTTTTCTCCCAAGAAGCAGGCGTCTTTTAATTTCATGACTGCTGTCACAATCTGCAGTGATCATGGAGCCGAATCTCTCAATGCCCCCATTTCTTCCCCTTCTATTTGCCAGGAGGTGATGGGCCCAGTGGTCATGATCTTCGTTTTTTTGATGTTGAGCTTCAGACCATATTTTGCACTCTCCTCTTTCACCCTCAATAAAATGTTCTTTAATTCCTCCTCACTTTCTGCCATCAAGGTTGTGTCATCTGCATATCTGAGGTTGTTGATATTTCAAGAGAGTCTTGAGATGCCTTCATTGCATGGGTTTGGGCTAGGTCATCCCTAGCTAACAGGACCAGTGGTCAGGGATGATGGGAGCTGTAGTCCCAAAACATCTGGAGGGCCGAGTTTGCCCATGCCTGACCTAGCCCAAACCCATGCAATGAAGGCATCTCAAAACTCTCTTGAAATATCAACAACTCCCATCAGCCCTTGCCAGCATGGTCAGTTATCATGGGAGTGGTAGTCCAAAGTATCTGAGGGAGGGGCACTAAGTTGGTGAAGGCTGGTCTAGTGGCTTGACTATTGGACTGGGTAAACAGGTGGCAGGTGGTTCACATGACATTTCTCAGTAGTCGAGGTGATGTCATCCAGTTCTGTCCTGCTTACTTGCCAAAACAATGCAGATGTTCTTGTAGAGAAGAGGCATTAGCCTAGCAGTGCCCTTTCATGTTCCATTGCAGATAACTGGGTCATTTACATCCAGTCCTTTTGAGTGGTTGTGTAAACTGATCCTGGAAGACCCAGGATTGCTCTGGGCAAGATAAAGTGACTAAGAAATTTTTAAAAGTAAACCCACCTCTGTCCTTATGCTGGGGTTCAAATATATGCTGCCTTTAATTTCTTGGAGGAAAGGCAACTTATAAATGTTATAAATGCTTTTTATCTGCCTTTTCAGGAGCATAAATTATTGATCTTAATGGAGAAGCCAAGTTATTCCGTGTTCTGAGTACAATTTTTACTCTTTTTACAGCTTTGAAAGCACACCACCCAGCCGGCAACGTTAGCTACAAATGCGATGGAAGATAGCAAGAGCGAAAAGGTCGCAGATATTATTCGGCTTAATGTTGGCGGATGTATGTACACCGCTAGGCGTAAATCTTTATGCCGTTTTAAGGACTCAATGCTAGCATCTATGTTCAGTGGACGATTTCCTCTGAAAATGGATGACACAGGTAAAAAAAAGTAGTAAATAACTAAAACTTCATTGTAAAGTAATTATGAATTCAATTTTCTAATATTTTTCCAGCTTTGGCCAAGGGGTAATAAGCATGTGTCAGTACAAATGCATTGTAATTTTTATTATTTCCAGTATAATGAGCAACTTATTTAATAGTTTAAAGGTTAGCGATTTCCAATAAAGTGTGGTAGAAGAAAAACATCAAGTATCATAGAATACAATGTATTCTTTAGCAAAGAGCTAAATATGTCACTACATCTCTGTGCTTGAATATAGGATTGGCAACATCATCAATCGTTTGGTTCATCTAGGCAGCACGAAATATTTGTGCGGCAAACAGGTGTGGTTTGAATAATATTTTCTTTTGCTCTCAGTATATTTAGAATTTGACAGATTTCCCTCAGGCAAAAATTACAGCGTGACGTCAGCCATTTTGTCTGACTGGTCCCAAATTAAGTAGAAAGATGGACAATTTTGAACAATAGAGGAGAATACTATAATAGAGAAAAGAGCTGAAAAAATCCTACCTGAAACCCTGGAAAGTGTCTTCCAGTCAGTGTTGATGTTACTGAGTTTGATCGATCAATGGTCTGACTCAATACAGTGGTGCCCCGCAAGACGAACGCCTCGCAAGACGAAAAACCCGCTAGACGAAAGGGTTTTCCGTTTTGGAGGTGCTTCGCAAAACGAATTTCCCTATGGGCTTGCTTCGCAAGAAGAAAGCCCATAGGGAAATCTCCGGGGACCTCTTTTAAATGCTAGCGTGGGGAGCAAAGCCTTCCCCCCCCTCCGGCCTTCAGAAGAGGTCCAGGAAGGCCGGCGGGGGCCGAAAGGCTTTGCTCCCCACCGCCAGCATTTTAAAAGCAGTCCGGGATAGCAAGGAAGCGCTTCCCGCTATCCCGGATGGCTTTTGAAGGCAGGCGGGGGGGAGCAAAGACTTTTGCCCCCCGCCTGCCTTCCCGGGGGCTTTTAAATCGCCCCGGGACAGCGGAGGAATTCCTCCGCTGTCCCGGGGCGATTTTAAAATGCTGGCGGGCGGCAGCGCTGCCGCCCGCCAGCATTTTAAGATTGCCCCGGACAGCGGAGAAGTCCTCCGCTGTCCCGGGGTTTTTAAAATGCTGGCGGGCGGCAGCGAAGGCTTCGCTGCCGCCCGCCAGCATTTTAAAATCGCCCCGGTACAGCGGAGAATTCTCCGCTGTCCTGGGAAGGCAGGCGGGGGGGAAACAAAGACTTTCGCCCCCCGCCGGCCTTCAGAAGAGGTCGGGGGACAGACTGTCCCCGGACCTGGTCTGAAGGCGGTTTCCATAGGAACGCATTAATTGATTTTTAATGCATTCCTATGGGAAACCGTGCTTCGCAAGAGAAAAACTCGCAAGACGAAAAGACTTGCGGAACGAATTAATTTTGTCTTGCGAGGCACCACTGTATAAGGCAACTTCTGGTGTTTCTCTTTTTCTCTGGACTGCTGTTCACAAAGAGAACGCTTCTTGCAAGCTAACATCTCTGGGTTTTTGCCATCTGCATCGGTTTACTCTTGGGGTGTAGCCTTCCTTCCATTCACAGATAATTTCCTTGGAGCCTGTGCAGGAAGTAGTACTAGTTTGCTCAAGGATGTGAGCTAAGATCCATTCAGCAGGGGGAAACAGAACAAAACAAAATCTTTCCATCTTCTCTGATCAGTCTGATGCCAACTATTGCAAATCCTCCGGATAAGGAGAGACTCTATCAAGGGGTTGTCCAAATAAAAGATTTTCAGGGCATCTCTCTTCTCTTCCTGCCTCCCCAGCGACTTGTTTATGCTGCCTCAGGTTATGATTCCCCAGCAGGAGAGAGGACTTTCCTTAATGCAGTTAGGGCTTGTGTTCAGGTTTAGCACTTAGTCGGGGCTGTGAATCGCTTGCCACAAGCAACAAACTAATGTAGCTGGTTGAGGAAAGAATTAGCCTTTTTAATTATGTTTGCCTTTTGATATTGTCTGTCGGTTAATACATACACAGGTTCTTTGTGTCTAGTATTTTATTTGAGCAAATCTGAAAGAGAGATTGAAAAAAGATACATCTTCTTAAAATATAACACCGCCAAGAAGAGCGAACTGAGATATACAGCGGTACCCCGGAAGTCGAATGGAATCCTTTACGGAAGTCCATTTGACTTCCAGAACGTATGGAAACTAAGGTGCGGCTTCCGATTGGCTGCAGGAAGCTCTTGCAGCCAATCGGAAGCTGCGTCAGACGTTCGGGTTCCAAAGAACCTTTGCAAACCAGAACACTCACTTCTGGGTTTGTGGCGTTCGAGAGCCAAAACGTTCAACTTGCAAGGCATTCGGGATCCAAGGTACGACTGTGTTTGTTTGATGAATTGACAGCTTGGATGCAGTTATGATAACCATGCCCTTCTCAAAAAATGGATTCAAATCCCCATTCAGCCATGAAGCTCATTGGGTGATCTTGGGCCATTTACTCTTTCTCAGCCAAACCTACTTTTCAGGGTTGCTTGGAAGAATAAAGGAGGGTGAAGTAGTATATGTGTTGCCTTCAACTCTTCGGAGGATAGGCACATTATAAATGTTGTACATATTTTTATTTCCCTTTACAGGAGCTTGCCTTATTGATCGAGATGGCAGCCTCTTTAAATACCTCTTGGATTATCTTCACGGAGAGGTTCAGCTACCAGAAGATGAGCAGACGCGAATTGCATTGCACGAAGAAGCTGATTACTTCGGCATTCCTTACCCTTACAATCTTGCTGACCATTTGGCCAATGAAATGGAGACCTATTCTTTAAGATCAAACACAGAACTCAAAAAGGTACGGGAATTTTCCTGTGCCTTTAAATTAAAATTAAATTAAAAAACGTCATTAGCAGTTGAAGCACAGGGGTGGCATTGATCTGATCCTGGGATACCCAGGATTGCCCTATGCAAGGTAAAGTTGACTCAGAAATTGAAAAAAATGAAAACACCCCAAACACAGTGAAACCAAAGTGACATAAGGGTGCCCTGAAGCGTATTTATAACTACAAGCCTTGCATTCATTCATTCATTCATTCATTCATTTATGAATGGATGGGTGGATGAATGGACCAGGCAAATGCAAAGCAAGTGGCTTATATGGGTGGGGGATAGGGGGCAGGAGACATTTGTGAGGCCAATGGGCTCTAATGGGGCAACAGCCCACTGTCCTAAAAGAAAATGTCTCTGTTGTCTGTTATTCAGAGTAAAAGCAGTAAGGCTGCAGTCCTTTGCACACTTGCAAGTAAGTACAATTGAACTTAGTAGGATTTATAAGTAAACATGTTCAGGATTAGTCTGAGCACATTTTTGTGCTCTTTTAAAGTCCCTCAAACACACAGAAAATAATGAAATTGTTTGTATGTATTTGTATATTTCCTCCCCAGGCACTTCTAGATTTTTGTGAGTCTTACGGCTTAATATGCACTAAGCCTACAGTGTGGGTCTTACACTACCTCAACACTTCTGGTGCAAGTTGTGAGAGCAGAATAATGGGTGTGTACGCCACAAGAGCTGATGGAAAAGCAGCAATTGAAAAGGAGCTGGGAGGAAGATTACACAGCAAAAATATTTACAAGAGGTAAGAAGCTTTATAGTCATGTGATTACATCAAAGTGTGCTTGTAAAATTCTGCTGAGAATCTTGTACAGTCAAACCTCTGTTGTCAAAACGTAATCTGTTCCGGAAGCCCGTTTGGCTTCCGAAATGTTCAAGAACTGAGGCGTGGCATCCAATTGGCTGCAGGAGCTTCCTGCACTCAAGCGGAAGCCACGTCTAACGTTCAGCTTCCGAAAAACGTTCAAAAACCGGAAACGTTCCAGAACGGAGGCGTTTGGAAACTGAGATTTGACTGTATCTACTTCAGAGATGGCAGTATTAGATGTGTAAAAACATGCACATCTCTTCCATGCCTATGGAGTTTAAAGAGATGCTTAGTTACACAAATTTCCTTTGTTATATTAATATTGGTGGATTATTGTTAAATACTTTGGGCCCCAGTTGATCATAAACAAAAGCAAAGGCTGGAACATCTACCGTATTTTTCGTCCCTCAGGACGCACCTAGTTTTTTTGGGGGGAAATAAAGGAAAAAAAATTTCCCTTTATTTCCCCCCCAAAACCAGGTCGGGGAAACCAAACCAGATCGAGGAACAGAGGGATGGCGGCGCTGCGCCTCCCTGCTGTCCCCCGAGCTTGTGGGGCTGGCCGATGTCTGCCCGGCGTGCTCTGCTTCAGCGTGCCCTGCCCGCCGGGTGGCAGGCTGCTATCCGCAGTGTGGGGAGCCCTGCGGGGAACTCCTGCAGGGCTCCCCACGCTGCGGATGTCTGCACGGCGCGAGGGGTGCTCTGCTTCAGGGCGCCCTTTGCGCCGGGCAGCAGGCTGTTCCCCACGCTGCAGATGTCTGCACGGTGCAAGGGGCGCTCTGCTTCAGGGCGACCTTCGCGCTGGGCGGCAGGCTGCTATCCGCAGCGAGGGGAGCCCTGTGGGGAACTCCTGCAGGGCTCCCCACGCTGCGGATGTCTGCCCAGCGCGAGGGGCGCTCTGCTTCAGTGTGCCCATCGTGCCGGGCGGCAGGCTGCTATCCGCAGCGTGGGGAGCCCTGCGGGGAACTCCTGCAGGGCGCCCACGCTGCGGATGTCTGCCCGGCGCAAGGGGCGCTCTGCTTCAGGGCGCCCCTCGTGCCGGGTGGCAGGCTGCGGATGTGTTCCTGAAGCGCCGGGCACTCTGCTTTCAGCGCGCCCAGCGCTTGAGGAAGCAGGCTGCTAATCGCAGCCTAGGCAGCCCTACGGGAACTCCCACAGGGCTGCCTAGGCTGTGGATGTCTTCCTGAAGCCTGGAGAGCGAGAAGGGTCGGTGCGCACCGATCCCTCTCACTCTCCAAGCTTCAGTGAAAGCCTTCATTCGCCCCATAGGACGCACCCAGATTTCCCCTTCATTTTTGGAGGGGAAAAAGTGCGTCCTATAGGGCGAAAAATACAGTAAATGCTTCTCCTCCAGATATAAATAAATAATAGTCAACCTGAATGTGGGAAACACTAGACTTACTAGTATATTCATAAGACAATACTCAAAAGAGTTGTTTTTGAGTATCAGAAGACGTCAGTTGTACCTGTTGTTTATTTTGTGTATTTTCCCCCTAGACAGTTAGGTGAGAGTGTTGCTTTAATCTTGGTGCAGAGAAAGCAAGAAAAGGAGAAGCTTGCAATCTGCAAACCATTTGATCAGGAGTCTTGTTTAAAGCCAGTTGCTGCAAGCCGTTGTCTAAATGGCAACGCTGAAGCTTGATAGGCCGATTAAGACTAACCTTAGTGCCATTGGCTGAGTGTTCCCATTTGTGGGGAAAAGTTGTTATTAGTATTTAATAAATTTGCATACCACCATTCATCAGAAGATCCCAGGGCAGTTAATAACATAAAAATGCAACATGGGAACACTTAATAAAACAAAAACGAACCAATGACTCCCTCTCTCAAAAGCCCATTTAAAAGGCCATTGAATGTTTATCAGCCAAAGGCTTCACTTGGCACCGCAAGATATGTAAGGAAGGTGTCAGGCAAGCCTCTCTGGGGAGAGCATTCCACAAATGGGCAGTCGCCACAGAAATGGAAACCATTGTACAGTCGTGAGAATGAAACTCAAAAGAATTGTGGTTTTTGACAATGAAAGTATATTACAAAATTGGGAAAACTGTGTTTTTATGCTTTTACATACTTTGCTTTTAGACTTTTAGCAATTTTTTAAAATTATTATTCAGCTTGTAAAGCAGTGTAATTTCCCCTCTTTTCCTACATTTTTTCTCCAGGGAAGCCGGAAACAATGTCCAATATATCTGGAGCTATTATTCAGGGTCCGAATTGGAAAAGATGATGGATGCATTTGAGGCTTGGGAAGGGAGAGGTATCTCATGTTTCTGATAGTATTTTCCGTAAAGAATAAATGTTTTATCCTGCAACTGTTTGTCCTGAAATAGTGTCAATTTGTGAAGGGCAGGCAGGCTATATTTCCAACTATCCTTTAGTAAGGAAAGGGAATAATTGAATTGTCTGTGTTTGGTGGGGAAGCATTGCAATTGGCAGAATGCTAGGTTATGGATGTATTTATTTAAAAGTCTGTGCTTTCATACACTGGCCCTATTGAGCTCTCAAAACAGCCAATTTATTTTGCATTGCAGTTGTGCACTGCTTTAAGTTTTAAGATTTAAGTTTACAGACATGCTTGTGGAATATCTTTGGTCTCTTCTGGTGGTTGGTTGTTTTTTATTAACCTAGGAGAAAATTCGTAGACACTTTATCTTAGCCTAGATAAATTCATGTTTCTTGGACATTAATGTCACTTGGCTTCAAATACTTGTCCACTACTTTGATTAATAATGCCGAAGGCAAATGTGAAATACATGCAAGTTCAGGGAATTCAGGGAAGTTTTTAATATTTAACGCTGTACTGTTTTTAACACTTGATTGGGAGCCGCCCAGAGTGGCTGGGGAAACTCAGCCAGATGGGCGGGGTATAAATTATTATTATTATTATTATTATTATTATTATTATTATTATTATTATTATTATTATTATTATATTAAGGAAGTATCAGATATTTTGGGAGATCTTTCAGCCTTCTGTACATGATGTATGTGTCAGGGAGATGCAAACGGCAAAAGCACTAAGGGGAGAGACTGGCACTTATAGAGAGCCTAAAGAGAGAATTAGTAGCCTTTCGTCTGACAGCGAAGAAGAGGCAGGGAGGGGGGAGGCTGAGCCCGGAACTACTTATTCTTTGAACAGAGGAAATCAGAGGCGGGGTTTCTGCCGCCTAGGCTGGTGGGGAAGAAAAAGTAAAAAAAAAAAACATTCGAGGCATATAAGCTGACAGGGTCGGACATGCTTTGAAGCTCTGGAAACTTTCCTTGAACTTTATAAATAAATCTAAAAGACAGCAACTGGCAGCGAACCTGCAGTTTTATCTATGCCGGCTTTGGCAGCACTCACCTCTCACAGTATGTTAGTTTAAATTTGAGTGTTCGCTCTGTCAAAAGAAGAGACCTGTGAGTTCTGAACGCTTGCACATTCTTACAAGCAGGATTTAGTCCACCCACTATCACATTCTCCCTCCCCTCTCTTTTCCGGAACCAACATGACACCACTGTATCAGACAGTTTTTTGAGAGAAGGAAAAAAGTGTAAATAAAACATTTAGCTCTTTAATTAGGAAAATAACGATTTAGGGTGGGAGTACATTGTGCCAAGTTCCCCAAAGAAAGCATTATAGTTGAGCACTCGGGAGATATATGGTGTCTGAAAGAGTTGCCAGTGATCCCTGATTGCATATCATTGGGCTTATACAGTTGAGAAAAACATCTTGAATATTGTATTAAAATTGCATTTGAAATTACAGGTGTCAGTTATTGGCGAGTCCCGCAGGAACTGATAGAATGTTGGACCCTTGAGGAACGCCCTTTGAAAGGAAGTCTCCAAAGCATGCCTCCAATTCATAGACGGTACGTCTTACTAATCATGTTTCGTTTTCTCGAAGAATGCTTCATATGGAACAGGGACTATTTCAAAAATAGCGTTATCTCCATGTTAATATTTGTGCATCCCCTAGTTATAAGGGTGTAAAATCAAAAGATGATGCAGGAAGGTTTCATATCAAGTCTGTTAATTGTAAGTATATTACAAAACCTGGCATAATACTAATTACATAACTAAATTAATGTAACAAAACTATAATTGTACACATTTTAAGGACTGCCTCTGCAAACGCATACCCTAAAACAGGAAAATATATAATTGTAAGTTACGCATTCCACAGATATCTGTGTGGTGGGCCTCTCGCTATATATTACAAAGCCAGCCATTAGACCATTTCATAAAAATTTAATCAGGAGCATAAGACTCAGTACTTAGAAATATCCTGCAATCCATATTAGATAATAAAAGAATATGATTTCCCTGTTATTTGTGTTGAATCCAACTGGTTCATTCCAGTATGTTGGCCTGCTTATTTTTGGCTGAATATACATGTAAAATGTATAGTTGTTTTATACTTGTATATTTTTCCTTGCTCTGTGTAAGTCCGATATAAAAAAATAAATTTGAATGCATACACCTACTGCAGTTTTAAACAGATCCTGGAATAAGAAATATTGTATCCAGAGGTGAATGTAGGAAGCACCCTTAGTTGCATCTGAGTTATGATCTGTGCGTAATTTCCCAAAGCAATCGAGTCAGTAATTTTATTCTCTGTGTTTACAGACAATTAATAGATCTTTCTGAAGAAGAAGAAGAAAGTCACTTGAGCAGTAGAACAGGCCGAAAGCCAATTCAGTTTTCTGGTCCGTCAACAAGTACTCACATCACAATTAAGAATTCTGCTTTTGTAAAGGTAGCAGTATGCCCTACATCTTCCCGTTCCCAGAAGACTCTCAAGCGACCTAGCAGAGACAGTTTGTTGCTGTGCAAAGACGTACCAAAACCCACACAATTGACTAAAAATTCTCAAGAATCCATTAGGAGCACTGAAAATGGGGCAAACTGTCACAGGACGCTAAAGGCCCCGTTTTCGAAGAAGCCTGCAACCAGTCGTGCGGTAAAACTCAAGCGGACTCCGCTCTGTAACGACCGGTTAAGTCAACACACTTCCCAGGTGCTGAGTACGGTAACTGAGCACCAAGTTCCATCTGTTGCAGTTGGCTCCACTCCTGCTTCCCAAAACTTAGGCCAGGAGAAATTTGGACACTCTGAGGAAAATGTTACCGCTAAGAATCATTCACAGGAAGACCAACTGAACGATGTGGCATGAATTTTATATATATGGTGTTATCCGTCATGATCTGCTAGAGACAAAATTCTGATCTTATGGGAGTCCTAATAAATGTGACGCATTTGGGAGGGGGGAACATTCACATTTATAATCAGATTTATAATGATTTTTCTCTTTGTGTGGCGAAAGAGGCACATGGATGTTTGTTCAGAAATATTATGTGCTTTTTGTCGTTCACTCATTACATTATATAAATAAAATTTGAGCTGCTCAGTCATTCTAGAATAGAGATTGTGCCAGGCTTTGTGTACACTTTGTCCCTTTTTTTCTAAACCCCCAATTTTCCCACTCCATATAATTTTTGTGTGACTTATTCTGCATCTCTTTCCATTTTGTGTAACTTATTCTACTTCTGCTCCTCCTGAACAGCATCAAGGGCCTACAGAGGTCAGTGAAAACTCTGTACTCCACAATTCTTCTAGTTTCTCAGCAGGCATTGTCCACATTTTTTCAAGTGCCTCTTTGTAGCTGTTATATGGCATACCTTATAATCTGCACCACGGGATCTTTCAGTAGACCTTGAAAATTAGGCTACATTTTGAGAACAAGCCTTGGGCTTGCATACTGTCCCCCTTCTCTGGCACAACTAAGAGGAGACTGGAAACCCTCTGCTTGTATCTGAGTGTCTTTTGAACTCTAAAAACTGTAGCTAATGTTAGCTAGACTTGGTTGAAACATACCAGTTCCATAAACTAGGATTTGAAATTGGGTCCATAGTTACAATGAACTAGTGTGCCTGTGCTTGAAGAGCATGACTAGTTGTAAATAATACAAAATAGAAGTGAGATTTTCAGAGTATAGACATACCTCAAGTTGGGTTTGCTCCATGATACATTTTTTCAGGTTGTGTCCCGCGGCGACACGGAAGTACCGGAAAGGGTTACTTCCGGGTTTCGCTGCTTGCGCATGTGCAGATGCGCAAAATGAACGTCGTGTGCAGATGCGGCAAATCGCAATGCGCAGACACGGGTTGCGTTCTGCTCATGTTGCGAATGGGACTCTGGAGCGGATCCTGTTCGGAACCAGAGATACTACTGTATTTAGGCATGTGTCAGAAGAGGAAGGAGGAATGCGTCGGCCCAGGGCTTGGTGTAGCTTGTATTTGTAATACTAAGTTGTGACCAATGTTTTGGTGTAGATTAGGAGCTCAGAGCTATGAACCATGGTGTCTGGTTTGAATTTACACTCTTCTCTCGTCCTTAGTAATCCACCTGCGATACGGGGATAATAATGTAGCCGTTCCTTGCAAGTTCAACATGTAAAGATTATTGACAAATCAGGAGCTGTTACATTATTAAAATGAACTCGAAGTTTTGTGCCATGCATTCTGGTTTGAAATCAGTGCATTCAGTCAGATGAGAGTATGCCTGCTGGATTTATTTTATTTTATTTTTAAAAATCTATGTTAAGAAAACTCTTGTCTATAGTAGCAGGAGAACCCAACCTTCACAAATTGGAAAATGCTGAACCCTGGCAATGCGATGAATGTAATTACATTTTTATTGAGCCATTAACTTGATTGAGAGGAGCTCATCAGTCTTCTAGTACTTAGTGTTTGATTTGAATTGAGTGCTCTAACCTCATTTGTAACATTAAAATCCATTTTAAGTGGATCTTATTAATGATAATACTTTTGTCAATGACGTCACAAGAAACATGTTTCTGCAAAGCTTGGTTAAAAAAAAAAACTTCTACAAAAGCGATAAACTTACGTTAACTAAAAGAGATCATTAACTAAAAGAAATCAAGAGTTGTAGAACAAAGCTTTGTCCTTTGTTTTATTTATTAAATTTATTGCCTTTCCTCCCAAAAGAACTTTTAGGCCTGCTAATATATTGGGTGGGCTGTGCTCTTTCTGCTATAATACTTTTATAAGTACTGCTACATTTCACATAATCTGTAATACGACTTTACTTAATGATTAAGTAAAGCGCCTTATGAGGAACGGCTAAGGGAGCTGGGCATGTTTAGCCTGGAGAAGAGGAGGTTAAGGGGTGATATGATAGCCATGTTCAAATATATATAAGGATGTCACATAGAGGAGGGAGAAAGGTTGTTTTCTGCTGCTCCAGAGAAGCGGACACGGAGCAATGGATCCAAACTACAAGAAAGAAGATTCCACCTAAACATTAGGAAGAACTTCCTGACAGTAAGAGCTGTTCGACAGTGGAATTTGCTGCCAAGGAGTGTGGTGGAGTCTCCTTCTTTGGAGGTCTTTAAGCAGAGGCTTGACAACCATATGTCAGGAGTGCTCTGATGGTGTTTCCTGCTTGGCAGGGGGTTGGACTCGATGGTCCTTGTGGTCTCTTCCATCTCTATGATTCTATGATTACTTATTACAAAAGTGCATTCTGAGCCTAAAATGACATTTAAAAAAATACCATTTATACCTAGCGGTGGCAGTAGAGCTGGATAGGTAAGGGAAAAGAACACAGGACACCCAGTCAAAGTTGACTTCTCTTTCTAGTCTCTTATATGAGAAACACAGTGGAGTAATCCTGCCCCCCCCCCACTTGAGAGGATGGCAATACAAGGGAGTCCAGATGTAAAATTCAGTATGACAAAATCATTTGCATGTGACAGAGCATGGGTTAGTCAGCCTGTTAAATGTCCTTAGGAGATGCCGTTCATATGGCTTTCATTAAAATAGCTGTAGGGTGGAATGTGATAACGAATGATAATTTCATATGACAAGCACATGATGGTTTTAGAATCCATAGCATGACTTTTTGAACAATGAATCTGGGGAGATGAAAAGCTGTCATAAATTAAGTGAAAACATAATGTTAAGAATTTGTCGGGTTCTCCAGAGTGAGGGAATGTGGGGGTGTCTTTATTGAATCTTTACTGCTTGCCATTTTGGACTTACCCCCTGACTATCATTTGGAACTTGGGAAGGTCAGTAGATCTCCTCTTCCTAAGCAAGGCCATTTGCTTCCCAACCAAGGAAGACATTCCCTGTCATGCAAGGCAGAAAAAGAATAACGCTCAGATTTTATTTCCAAATCTAATAGAAGTGATTGATCGATGACAAGACTTTTCAGGAGTATGTCAAATGGCAAAGCGCTCAGTACTTCCATGGTACTTCCAGTCTCTTGGCGCATGGACCAATGATGGCAGAGCATTTCTCAGCAAGCTTGGATCCACTACAGCCATAGCCCACTGAGGGATGAAGAACACTTCCAATACGTTGAATTTCTTCAAATTGATGACTACTCATTATTAACTTCATGACTACAGTGTTCCACCCCTGTCTCCTTCCATTACCACTTGCTGTCTTTATGGCAAGTTGTTGCTGAGTTATTTTTTCAGTGATAAAGCTTGGGTGACTCCAACGAATGGAGGCAGATGTAGAAGCTTAAAAAATGGAAAACGGAAATTGCCTTCATTTCAGAGGCTCATGTTCCAAAGGTGGGTGTGGAATAGTGCAACATCTTTTCTAGTGACAGTACGTCCTCTCCCTGCTCCACCCCTCTAAAAAAATATTATCAGCTGAATGAACAGGATTTAGGGAAGAAGAGGAATCTTTTAATTTGCATTAGGATTTTAAAAGGTAAAATGCAGGACGACTTGGGAAGAAAGCATGGAAAGCTACAAATACTAGGTAAAGGGACCCCTGACCATCGAGTCCAGTCGTGGCCAACTCTGGGGTTGCGATGCTCATCTCGTTTTATTGGCCAAGGGAGCCGGCGTACAGCTTCCGGGTCATGTGACCAGCATGACTATGCCGCTTCTTGTGAACCAGAGCAGCGCACGGAAATGCCGTTTACCTTCCCACCTATTTATCTACTTGCACTTTGACATGCTTTCGAACTGCTAGGTTGGCAGGAGCAGGGACCGAGCAATGGGAGCTCATCCCATCACGGGGATTCAAACCGCTAACCTTCTGATTGGCATGTCCTAGGCTCTGTGGTTTAACCCACAGCGCCACCCGCGTCCCTCTACAAATACAAGCTGGTTACTAATGCAGGCCAACATTTGTGGACCCCTGTCATAGAACAGTGAGCCAGACATCTTCCTTTTCATCATTAGAAATGACTGATTTGGGGAAAAGGTAATAAGGTAACAGAATCCAGATGATTTGGTTGTTGCAAAATAAAACACTGCATTTTGTAAAATTGTTTGTTTTTTAATAAAAAGGGGGGATAATTTTTCCGAAGTACAGTCTTGGGCTATTTAAAGCTGTGAGCTTGTTTTAAAATATAAGCCTGGGATTTTGCATGTGCTCAGGTATGATATACATGGTATCCTGTAAGATTTGCAAGACACACAGGCCATAATTCAACAAACAATTGTATAGGATGAAACCCAAAGAATCAAGTGCATACAACTCCGTACAGGCTTGTGGCCAATAGTGCTTAAATAAGGAAGGGATGTCTACAGCGATGAACAAGAAAATTAAAGAATCTCATACTGAAACATGTCTGATTTTTAGTCTGCAAAGATAATTGAAAAGGATTTAAGAAGCTGGAAAACTTAGTCTTACTTTTTCAGTTCAAAATTTATATCTTACCCAATCTTGTACAAGTGGCACAGCACAGAAAAATATTAATATGCCGTTTGTTAGCTAGTATTTTGGACTCATCTTGACAATCATTCAGGCTATGAAATTCGGTTACATCAAACTGAACCACGAGGTTCGTTTCGCACAAACAATTTGGGGTCCATATAAAATGGAAATAGTTAAGAGCAATTTTATATGAACACAGGTATCTTGATTGCAGACCAACAATAGGAATGCCAGGATTACCCTAATACCAACCTTTTGGACAGTAACAAACACATTATTTATATTGACATCCTCCTGCCATTTATTTTTAACAACAATTTCATTGTTTTACTAGGCACTGGCTAGCTAAAAGCTGCATTGTTATGAGAAAAAACAATATCGAGTATATTGAGCAAAGCCTTTATAGTATGAAATGAGATATGGCAGATTACTGTGGTTTAGAAAACCCCCAGTAAGTTCGGTTTACCACAATTGTAGTATTCTACACAAGCTTTTTTTTGTGTGTGTACAGTATTTGGAATAAAAAGAAAGCACCTTTAGTGAGAAACTTAAATATGAAAATGCATTACATTTGTTAGTCGCCTGTCTTTCCAATCCTCACGCCACCAGTGTCACAGCTGGCACTGAAAGGACAGGGGCCTCTGTGGAGGTTTCTATTCTTGCAGGACGTAAGTTGCACTGAGAAACCCTTGTAATATTGCTGCATAAAGGCCTTTGCTCTGTGGGGCCTGGCATAGGATGCTTTCGTCTTGTTTTCTCTGGATACGTTAGAGTTTCCATGCTTTTTGCTGCTGCAGAATGCTCTTGGGTTTTAAAAGTGCCTTTGTTTTTTGACCGGAAACTATTATGGTGCTGTCGTCTGTATTCCTGTCGGGAGCTGCCTTTTGTGCTGTTCTGATCTGACTCGTTAATAGTACTTGGAGACTTAAGCGGTCCATTCAGCCGAATTCCATGATACTGCGTGTGAAATCTCCGCCTGTGGCTAGAAGCTGCATTCTGTCAAGGAACAAAACGAAGGGTTATGGCAATGGTGGATTTTGGGCTTTCAAGCTTCAGCGATGCCCTGTGCAATGCTAAAATATGGCGTGCGGTTCCCCCCCCCTCCTTGTGCTCCATTCTACAGCAATGTTGTAGCACCCCCTGCAGCACGGCCACACCAGTTGCGCTTTCTTAAAAAACTTCTCTGCCAATGGATGTGGTTGCATCTTTCCAGTGGCCATTTTTGGTGAAAGCTGAGTAGAATCATTCTCATTATACCTGTATACCTGAAGGAGCATCTCTACCCCCATCGTTCAGCCCGGACACTGAGGTCCAGCTCTGAGGGCCTTCTGGCGGCTCCCTTCCTGTGAGAAGTGAGGTTACAGGGAACCAGGCAGAGGGCCTTCTTGGTAGTGGTGCCCTCCCTGTGGAACGCCGTCCCACCAGATGTCAAGGAAATAAACAACTATCTGACTTTTAGAAGACATCTGAAGGCAGCCCTGTTTAGGGACGTTTTTAATGTCTGATATTTTATCGTGTTTTTAATATTCTGTTGGGAGCCACCCAGAGTGGCTGGGGCAACCCAGTCAGATGGGCGGGGTATAAATAATAGATTCTTATTAATAATATTATTACACCTCCACGCATACTTATTAAACATACAGTTTGGGATCAAGACCACTGCTGGCCACTGTGGCCTGTGTGCAATTAAACATGGGCAGGCTGGAAGAAGAGCACTGTGGCGTTTGGGTGTCTGACGCTTTCTCGCTGCCTCTGCATCCAAACAAAGAGGAGACTGGAGAACAATGAAGGAGACACTGCAGGAGACACTCAGAGACAGTGGCGTAGCGTGGGTTGTCAGCACCCGGGGCAAGGCAAGTAATTTGTGGCCCCTAACCCGTGGATTTGCGCCCCCTAACCCTAACCCCCAGATGTTGCGCCCGGTGCGGCCGGCCCCCCCTGCACACCCCACGCTACGCCACTGCTCAGAGAGGACAGGAATGTTATTGGCAGAACCAAGGAGGGATACCTGAGATTAAGGTGGTGAATTGTGGCAAGAGGGGAATAAGGAGTTCCTAAGGAAGCCTGAGAATTAGTATGAAAGCCTCTTCATTGTGTGCTTATAGTGTGCTTATAATTTTCTGGAGGACCCACTTGTTGAGCTGACTACTGGACCATGTTGAAAGGGATAAAGAGCTGCCATGCCTTCTCCAAAGTGTTTGGTTGATGCTTTCCTGTTCACAACAGCAATGACAACAACAACATTACAAGGTCCTTTCTCTGAAATACGGTAATCAAGAGTACAATTTGCAATCTTAAAAAACAGAGACATCACCTTGCCAACAAAGGTCCACATAGTTAAAGGTATGGTTTTCCCAGTAGTGATGTATGGAAGTGAGAGCTGGACCATAAAGAAGGCTGATCACCGAAGAATTGATGCTTTTGAATTCTGGTGCTGGAGGAGACTCTTGAGAGTCCCATGAACTGCAAGAAGATCAAACATCTCCATTCTTAAGGAAATCAGCCCTGAGTGCTCACTGGAAGGACAGATCCTGAAGCTGAGGCTCCAATACTTTGGCCACCTCATGAGAAGAGAAGACTCCCTGGAAAAAACCCTGATGTTGGGAAAGATGGAGGGCACAAGGAGAAGGGGACGACAGAGGACGAGATGGTTGGACAGTGTTCTTGAAGCTACCAGCATGAGTTTGACCAAACTGCAGGAGGCAGTGGAAGACAGGAGTGCCTGACGTGCTCTGGTCCATGGGGTCACGAAGAGTTGGACACGACTAAACAACAATTTGCAAAACCAAATCAAATTAATTCTAGTGGGTGTTGTGCTGCAGGAACAGAAGGAGAGCATTTCTAGGTAAGGTAAAAATAAAAACGGTAAAGGACCCTTGGACGGTTAAGTCCAGTCAAAGGCAACAATGGGGTTACAGTGCTCATCTCACTTTCAGGCCTAGGGAGCCACAGACAGCTTCCAGGTCATGTGGCCAGCATGACTAAACTGCTTCTGGTACAACGAAACACCATGACGGAAACCAGAGGGCATGGGGAAACGCAGGGATTCGAACCGCTGACCTTCTGATCAGCAAGCCCAAGAGACTCAGTGGTTTACACCACAGCGCCACCCACGTCCCTGTTGTTTAGAAACTGTGTATGTGCAGCTACTCACACAGAGTCAATTAAGGTTCGGCAGACAGCCAGAAGGCAATCTGAAGGAGTAAGTCCGCCTGGTGATAACAGAGACATAGAGACCGCTCCCTGATTGGTCAAGCTCTCTCAAAGGAGTGATAATTAATGGAAGGGACATGGGTGGTGCTGTGGGTTAAACCACAGAGCCTAGGTCTTGCCGATCAGAAGGTTGGCGATTCAAATCCCCGCAACGGGGTGAGCTCCCATTGTTCGGTCCCTGCTCCTGCCAACCTAGCAGTTCGAAAGCACGTCAAAGTGGAAGTAGATAAATAGGTACCGCTATGGCGGGAAGGTAAATGGCGTTTCTGTGTGCTGCTCTGGTTCGCCAGAAGCGGCTTAGTCATGCTGGCCACATGACCCGGAAGCTGTACGCTGGCTCCCTCGGCCAATAAAGCGAGATGAGTGCCGCAACCCCAGAGTCGGCCACGACTGGACCTAATGGTCAGGGGTCCCTTTACCTTTACTAACTGGTAGTTCAGAGTTTGGAGTTCGTGAGTTCAGAGTTTTGTGTCAGTGTAGGAGTTGTGAGTCGTGTCAGAGAGAGCTAGCATAAGATCCGTGTTCTATTCCTGTAAATAGTCCACTGTATACAGTGGTGCCCCGCAAGACGAACGCCTCGCAAGACGGAAAACCCGCTAGACGAAAGGGTTTTCCGTTTTGGAGGCGCTTCGCAAAACGAATTTCCCTATGGGGTTGCTTTGCAAGACGAAAAAATCTTGCGTCCCCCCGCGGGTTTTTTCCGCTTTTTTCACCCTTTTCTTAAGCCGCTAAGCCGCTTATCAGCTGTTCCGCTGATAAGCCGCTTAACAGCTGATCGCTGGAAGCCGCTTGACAGCTGTAGCGCTTATCCGCTAAGCTGTCAATGGGCTTGCTTCGCAAGATGAAAAAACCGCTAGACGAAGAGAATCGCGGAACGAATTCTTTTCGTCTAGCGAGGCACCACTGTATAATAAACACCTAACTACAAGTTCCTAGTTCTTGCTTCATCCATCCTGTCTGCAGCCAAGTTGCCAATTGCTTCCGTGGATTCTGCGTGTACTCTGCTAGGTCTGTGTCAGGGAACTGCCATCAGTGCCGGAGGGAGAGAGCAAAATCCAGAGGGATTCCAGAGAGCATCCCGGGATTGGGAGAGGCAGCCCATCTTCTGGGGAAGAGAATCAGCGTAGCACCAGTGGAGAAGGGGGGCAGATGGGGGAAGTGGCGAGGCGGTCCCATGACTCCTTGCCAGGGACCAGCGGGGAGAGTAGAGGTCCTCCGCTGCCTACGCCCTCCTTGCGCAGAAGGCTTTCACGCAGAGAGAGTAGGAGGAGACTAGGCATCAAAGAGCTTCTTTGCTGGAAGACGTTTAAGAAACGCCCACTGACGGATTGTGCCAGCGACTGAGGCAGCCACGGGTGAGTGGCTGTCTGGACAGAAAAGGTTCACTCAGGCAACCCAGCCAGGTGTTTGCACTGTTTTACGCACGAGCAACCCCTAGAACCATTACAGTCTGGCTAAGGTCCTGCAACTAGTCAGAAAGTTGCGAAACACCAAATAGGTTTTACCAATACCTGTTTCTACCCAGTGCAGGACTGATAATGTGAAAGTAGAAGATAGCTTGATATTACTGAGTTTCTGATTCCAGGGAAGTTGAGGGCAGTGGATAATAAATTACATACTTTGAGAAACGCTTTGGTTTTTTCCTAAAACAAAAACAAGATACGAGATATTGGTAGGGATTGAAAGCCACTATTATTTTCTGTACCTTACCTGTTTGTTTGTTGAAATCGTCTGAGGAGAGGATTCTGTGGTGTTTGTGCTAACTTGGCTGGAGACTTTAGATGTTGCTGCTTTGCCATCAGGAGTCTTGGCACGAATTCGATTTGAAGATTTTTGGATGTATGTGCTTGGTATGCTGGTTGCTGTGCGCAAAGATGTCGACTGCAGCAGTGGGCCGGATGGCGTTCTTGAGGAATAATTGTTCTTTGGGTGAGAAACTACAAGGAAGAAAAATGCCCAACACTCACAATCACAAAATGGAAACAGTTTAACTGAGGGCAGAAAGGAGTCCGTTTTTTGTTGCTGTGTGCTGTGATTTGGCAACCAACAGTCATCCAAGATAATAAAAATAATCTTCCGAGTAAAGTTTTGGATATATTTAAATACAACACTTAAAACCATATTAACTGTGCTTTATCAATTCCAATTGGATACTTCAGCGCAGATATTATCATGGCCCACTTTTAAATGTTTTGTTTCTTAAATATAAGCCAAATAAGTCAGATCTCAATCAATTTAGAGAATTTATTTCAGGAAAACAGTAGTGAGTGACATCTGCTCGCCCTCCGACTTAATTTTTACCATATATTCCTCTGTTCAGTTTCATTTGGACTTAAATACAAGTTCATATTTTTTTGTGTTATTCAGGCATGGTGTTTACCAGCCTCTGTAATAGGTACACTGCACAGAATAAAAGAACAGCTGGATTCCTTTTTTTTCAAATTATCCAATCCGTTTTAGAAGCAGGTCATCTGGTGACCTTCTACCTTGCCAAGTGACCAACCATCAAGGCAGAAGCTTGTGAAAGCCTATTTGGCTCAAAGGTGGGATAGTTGAATGAGGAAGAGGCTACAGTGCACACACACTTTGCCCACCTAGCTTCCCAAGGAGAAATGCAGTCAGAAAGGTACAAGCTGTACAAGGGAATCAAGAATCTACACGAGGCTTCGTCAGAAGCACCATGACTTACGTTCTCCGCACTGCAGAATCTCAGTCTTCAGGTGTTCTATGTCACAGGAAAAGCGGGCAGATCTTCCCAATTCTTCATCATATTTACGTTCGCTTACAAAATGCTGCAAGGTAGTGGGGGGGGGGGATGACTTAAGTTATAAACTGCACCAGGTAATAAAGGAGATGTCAAAGAAGCCTGCCCAATACAAAATAACTTTAAAGCCTCATCTGCTGAATCTCAAGCGTTTTAGAGAGCAGTCTTAAAGCGCATGGTTCAGGGAATATTTCTTTAAGGACAAAAAAACCAGAAGGAAGAGTTTAAATCTTTCTTTTACTGTCTCTGGGTTCAATAGAGACCAACCTTTTAATTTCATGACATTAAGTGAAATTCATGGATGCTTTAATTGAGTTTCCTGCATTGCAGGGGGTTGGATTTGACTCTTGGGAAGTCTATGATTCTATGACCTACCTAGGAAGTCAGATCCGCACTTTGTTTTGGAAAAAAACCACACCCACCCTGTATTTGAGGAATGAATTATTGTGTCTCTGGTTCGTACGCTACAGGAAAGGAGGCACGGATGACCTCAAAAGAAACGACCACACAGACTAACCTTAATTTCAGCCCTCAGTTCAGCCAACTGAGACTCTGCCATTTGGCTAGCCAAATCTGTTAACCTCTTCAATTCTTCAGCTTTTTTCTGACGAGCGGTTAAGATTTCCACTGCCAAACAAGAAGGTGATAATAATAATAATAATAATAATAATAATAATAATAATAATAATAATTTTTATTTATATCCCACCCTCCCCAGCCGAAGCTGGGCTCAGGGCAGCTAACAACAATAAAATAGTACAACACTCTAAAATCATTTCATTATAAAATTAATTCAAATCAAATTGATGGCAACCATTAGGCTAAAGTTCTGTGAAGATTGCCAAAGGAGGGAGTCAGGCTGTGCCCTGACCAAAGGCATGGTGGAACAGCTCTGTCTTGCAGGCCCTGCGGAAAGATGTCAAGTCCCGCAGGGCCCTAGTCTCTTGTGACAGAGCGTTCCACCAGATCTGAGCCACAGCCAAAAAAGCCCTGGCTCTAGCTGAGGCCAGCCTAACCTCTCTGTGGCCTGGGACCTTCGGGATGTTTTTGTTTGAAGACCGTAAGTTTCTCTGTGGGACATACCAGGGGAGGCGGTCCCGTAGGTACGAGGGTCCTAGGCTGTATAGTGCTTTAAAGGTTAAAACCAGCACCTTAAATGCCAACAAAAGTTTAATGTGCGTTTAATGTCAGAACAGGAATGGTACTTTGCCTGCAGGCCAGATCCACAATCTCTGCACCCTTCACAGGCCAACTTTGACAGGTTGGTGGGAGTGCCCACTTCTCGGTCACTTACTTTCCTTGTGGCACCTGCAGCACCTGGCAGTTCTTGAAAAAGCTCTTCTGGAGGCAACAACACTCTCAGGAAAAACCTGAGATGTGGTGTGAGCAAGGTGGCCCAAATCCACTTGTGTGAGACTGGGTGCAATCTTACGCAAAGAGGTGTGCAAGACAACCCTGGCTTTGAACACTACAAATCCCAGTCCTCTCTGCCCATGCTTTTGGCTTGTGAGAATTCACCCAATTCCATTAAAGCCTACTTTCATAGTTAGAAACTTGCTTTTTTGGAGAGGGGGGTGGTTAACATTTCAAACCTTACTCTCAATCCAATAACCATGTGTATCCTTATGATGGTTGGATGCACAGCAACCCTCATTTCTCTTGAAAGGGCAATTTCAGGCCAGAACATCTGGCACAAAACCTAGGTGCAATTCTACCTACAATCCAAAAACTTTATGTGGTGAAACACACAATGCCGCTTCTGAACAGATGAATGATTGTTTTTATTTCTGCAAAAGCAGCTATAAACACCCCTTCCCAATTGTTTCAAAGCATACAATATTCCCATTTACTTTCATCTTTACTTACTGGCTTCCTCTTTAACTTTGTCAACTTCTGCCATTAAAGAGACTTCTTTGTCTATGATGCTGAAAATTAAAAACATGAGATTTAAAATAATTATATTCTTTCGAAGGACATACGGACAGTACCTTGGCAGTTTGGGCATATATTATAAGCAATTTCTGGGAAGATATAAAGCATGGGCAAATTTCTGAGTACCGTGATAGTACCGTATTTTTCGCCCTATAGGACGCACTTTTTCCCCTCCAAAAATGAAGGGGAAATGTGTGTGCGTCCTATGGGGCGAATGCAGGCTTTCACTGAAGCCTGGAGAGCGAGAGGGGTCGGTGCGCACCGACCCCTCACACTCTCCAGGCTTCAGGAGAGCCACAGAGCCAGCCCCACAAGGTCGGGGGACAGCGGGGAGGCGGAACGCCGCCATCCCGCTGTCTCCCGATGTGCTTTGGAGGCTGACGGCGGGGAGACGCGTGCTTCTCCTCGCCGCCAGCCCCGCAAGCTCTGGGGACAGCTGGGAGGCGCAGCGCGTCTTCCCGCTGTCCCCGGACCTGGTCTGCAGGCAGGCGGTGGGGAGAAGAGCGCTTCTCCCCACTGCCTGCCCCGCAAGCTCCAGGGACAGCTGGGAGGCTCAACGCCTCTTCCCGCTGTCCCCGGACCTGGTCTGCAGGCGGGCGGTGGGGAGAAGCGCACTTCTCCCTGCTGCCTGCCCCGCAAGCTCTGGGGACAGCTGGGAGGCGCAGCGCCTCTTCCCGCTGTCCCCGGACCTGGTCTGCAGGCGGGCGGTGGGGAGAAGCGCACTTCTCCCCGCTGCCTGCCCCGCAAGCTCTGGGGACAGTGGGGAGGCGCAGCGCGTCTTCCCGCTGTCCCCGGACCTGGTCTGCAGGCGGGCGGCCCCACAAGCGCCTGGGGGGGAAATAATTTTTTTTTCTTTATTTCCCCCCCAAAAAACTTGGTGCGTCCTATGGGCCGGTGCGTCCTATGGGGCGAAAAATACGGTAATTCATCATATGTCGCTACTTTATTAAATTCAAGCCTGTGCAATTTATCTTAAGAGAATTACTTGGCTGTTACCAACAGAACGCAGTGATGACAAATGCCACAATTTGGCTAGTGGTGATGGTATTTTGCCCCAGGTTTCCCATGCAAGTCTTACATATATCAACTCAGAAGCAAGCATCACTGAACACACAGGAAAGTCTGCCCAGTACTGCAGCCTTACAGAGCAAGCTACAGTCACATCATGCCAGGACTGGTTATATTTTGCTGCTATGGCTGCTGTAACCAATGTGTGGTTAGCTCAGAGGGAGGCGATACGGATATGGATTGGTGTGTGTGTGTTTCTGCATTAAACCTTGAGAATCATTCCATCTAAAGGAGGGATATAAATCATCATAAACATGGACTATGCGCACCCCATAGTCACCTTTGACTGGACTTAACCACCCAGGGGTCCTTTATCTTTACCTGTCAATTTTAACCAGCTTCTTCACCTAATAATTATTTTAAGAATGCCTAAATGTCACAAAAGGGCACATCACAAAAGGAGGTGTTCCGAATAGGCGTAGGAAACAGTCTCGTTAAACATAGCGCAACCCCCAAGGCATTTTGACAAAAGATGATCCTTGTGGGCAGCATCTTAGAATTCTTCTCTTGTAAAGGAGCAACAGATTTGAGCTCCTGCAGTGCTTTCATGTCTTGGTAGTTGAAGAACGTTTCTACGCATGGGGCTCTACAACCCCAATGTGGAATGTGCAATACAGACCAGCCTATCCAGACAATAGGGACGCGGGTGGCGCTGTGGGTAAAAGCCTCAGCGCCTAGGGCTTGCTGATCGAAAGGTCGGCGGTTCGAATCCCTGCGGCGGGGTGCGCTCCCGTTGCTCGGTCCCAGCGCCTGCCAACCTAGCAGTTCGAAAGCACCCCCGGGTGCAAGTAGATAAACAGGAACCGCTTACTAGCGGGAAGGCAAACGGCGTTTCCGTGTGCTGCTCTGGTTCGCTGGCCACGTGACCTGCAAGTGTCTCCGGACAGCGCTGGCCCCTGGCCTCTTAAGTGAGATGGGCGCACGACCCCAGAGTCTGTCAAGACTGGCCCTTACGGGCAGGGGTACCTTTACCTTTACCTTTTTATCCAGACAATACGGCAGTTCATTCTACCCTGTATACGTGTTTGCTTCTGTCCTCCTTTTTCAGCAACGCCGTTCTATTCCCGCACCTTTGCTTTTTTGAGAATCCGCAAAACCTGGGGTTACACAGAGCCTGCCAATACCTCTCCCTTCTGTGGTGCAATTTTGCTGCCTACCTGCCCCCCCCCCCCGCCCGGTTCTGCAAGCATGACTCAAATTAGCATTAGTGCATATTATCTCCTGCACCTATTGGGAAAATCGTTTTTTCTGTGGTCTGGATTTGATTTAGCAATTCTCTTTGGGACACAGCTGAGATGCAGTCTCCAGCAGATGGCGCCCTATGCATAGATTCTCTAAGTGCTGCTGGTCAGAATGTTGGTCCAGTATCAGGAAGGAACATCTGTAAAATTCAAGAGGTCTGGCAGCTGGGACAGCACCAAGCGCCCCCGCCCCCCCCATGTTACTTGCCCATGACGGATCCCAGTGACCCAGTTACAAACACCCCCATCTTCCTTCTGCATGGTATGAGATGATATTACTGCAAAACCATTACAATACTGAGCAGCTATTGTCTCTCTCTCTCTCCCTCCCTCCCTCCACTCCCCAATTCCTATTTAATACAATGGTGCCTTGCAAGACGAAAAGAATCCGTTCCGTGATTCTCTTCGTTTAGCGGTTTTTTCGTCTTGCGAAGCAAGCCCATTGACGGCTCAGCGGATTAGCGCTATTAGCGGCTTAGCGCATCAGCTGATAAGCGGCTTAGAAAAAAGGGGGGGGAGGGGAAAAACCCTGCAGGAACTCGCAAGACATTTTCGTCTTGCGAAGCAAGCCCATAGGGAAATTCGTTTTGCGAAGCGCCTCCAAAACGGAAAACCCTTTCGTCTAGTGGGTTTTCCGTCTTGCGAGGCGTTCGTCTTGCGGGGCACCACTGTATATTTTTAAAGGGTTTGACTTGGAACTCAGTGGCAATTTCTCCCAGCTCTTCAACTTGTGTGTGTGTGTGTAGGGGATTTTAGGGAACTGTTATAAGAAGGAGCAGTTTTTTCTTATAACAGGAACAATGTGGTACAGTGCAATACAGTGTTAACATCATGCGTCCTGGTGGGGTATGTTTGCTCACGCAGAGCCAGGGGAGACCAGCCTGGGCTCAGATAGCAGCTCTTGGGGTTGGGTATGCATTTACAGGGAACCGGGGGTCAGATGGGCTGAATCTGTGGTCCCTCCCTACTCAAGAGAAAGCACAGTTCAGTCAGTCTCCTCCCTCCACTGCTGTGCAGGATATCTTCAGGAGAAGAGGAGGCTAAGGAGTAAATTCTACACAAATCCGGAGTGCAGTCTCTAAGACGGATAGATGGCACCTTGTAGCCTCTTTCCAGCAACTCCTGCAGCCAAGCTGGTGCCAAACGTATTGCTCTGCTTTCCTTTGGCCACATCAGTGAGGCCAAGAGGGAGGTCTTGTTGTCTGGTTAGCCCAGGACCTCCAAACACACTGTCCAGGCTTTTACAGTGACCAATAACTATTCTCACATTTTTATGGGGTAAAATAATACCAGTGTTCAGTAGTGGGCAAAGTTTGGAAGCACTTTCACCAAATCTGTTATGTACTGAAGTTCTCACCCTGGGCCAGCAGGGGGATACTGTAGATAGTTTTCACTCAGGTCCACATATGCAAATAAGGGATTGAAAGTGACGTTCAGTGATTGGATAGTTACAGAAAGTGGTTACTGTTGCGTTGTAGTGGAGCTCTATATAAGCAGGCTGGCTGAACCCTTCAGTTCAGTTCTGGCCTGTGAATAAACAAGAGCTGTTTGAACAATTGCTGTTTCGTCTGATATGTTCACCCACTACTTAACAAAATCAACCCGAACTTTCTCCCCAACATCAAGCTGGTTGTTGGATTTGGGGAGTGGGGGTGGGAATGTTTGCTTGTGAGGCGCATGATTTTGCAAGTTTGCAGCATGGGCTCGCCGTGAGTAGCACTGACCTGTTTGCACCCATGAAATCGCCTAAATGCTCAGTCTCCAGAGCAGTTCTGCAACAGTGTTTAAATGCTGCTGTTTATTTATTTATTAAAAAGATAAAGGATGAACATAGCAGATAGAGGTACATGTGGCACAACTGGGGGCAAAAATTAGGGCAGAAGGAAAAGGGAAATAGTGAGAAGGGACAGGACTGATGACGGAATCCGTGATATGTCTGTCTGTCACAAACATTGCAATGCCAGGAAAAATCTGCTGTGAATTCTCTTTAGATATGTGTCTCTGCCTTTGCCCTGATTTACTTCTCACAGGCAAAGTTACATGGTCCTTTGAAGTAAGAGACAGCACTGTGAAATCTGAAGTGTATGTTGAGTGCTTGCCCATGGCAAATTAAGCAGCCAATGCATGATTGGGAAGGTCTCTAAAGATAGCATGAAATCGTCTCAGAGAAGATCCAGGTTTTGTGTGGCGATTGCTAATTCGGGCTGGCTTCCTGCTGTTTCCAAAAGGCCAAAAAAATGTCTCTCTCTCCTTCCCCATATGGAGAACTTGGCTCACAGTGTTATTGGAAGTTGGCTGCCTTGAAGGGCTTTAGAGTAAACAACATAAATGGTTTCATTGCGGCTTCAAATCCCCCATCTAGTGAGAAATTTTATTAGTGGGAATTCTGCATTCTAGAGTTCTGCTGGCTTCTGCAGCCACACAAATGAAAACAAACTGAAATGAGGGGGGAAAGACAGAGCATATCCACTTGCACAGATAATCTTTGGAACATCAGCACCACCACGCCATAGTGATTATGTAGTTCATGGGGGGGACGACACTTCCAGAAATACTGATAAAAACATCAACAAAAGCCCACACCCCACATGTAAATTTGTAGGTTAAGGCCAAAGGATCTTTTTACTGCTGCTGCAACAACTGCTGCATTTGCATGGAGTGTAGAAAAGGAATTCGGGTAAAGCACTAATAAAAATAATTGTTTATGTTTAAATGGATGCTTAGAACTGGAAATATTTTTTAGGGAACAAGATTAGTTGATTGTCAAGTGGCATCTCAAACCCTAAATATGGTGAAACTACTTTTTGTTCATTTATGAGACAAAAAGAGGCCCCTTCAACTGTACGAGCTGTGCATCTCTTCAATGGAATGTGCATAACAAGAGACAAAATAATTACCTGGGTGCTTAATGCAAATATATGCAGGATTGCAGATCTAGAAAAGCGATTAGAAGCTTTGTCAAATGACGGATGAATAGAACCACTGCCTGGCTGGGTGGAAACATGTAGGCAGGCTCTCTATTCAGCTAGGACCCCGGGAGGGTAGCCATTAAATTACATAATTTTTGCCATGCTCTGGAATAATTGTGCACAAGATTTGAATAACAAACCAGATTATGCTTCATTCTTATTCTGGATACAAGAATTAAGCTTGCTGGGGGGTGGGGAGAGATTTAAGCATGTGATATAACAAAAAACTCTATTCTGTAATAAAAATAATTGGATCCAACATTTTGCAAAGTGGGTTTATTCACCCTAACCTTTGCAACTGCTGGCCAAACACATACTGAACACTTTTGTTTTGCAGGAGCATAACCTGGATGCATGAAGGAAAGCAGGATGCCTACACAGAGCTCTCCCCAAGCTCTCTGAACTTTGGGAAGATTTAGTTTAATGTTCTAAGCCTGCAGCATACAAAAGGGTATTCACCCATCTTTGGTTGTTTATCCAGAGTAGATGTCTGGAAAATGTCTGGGAAAAACCCAGAGGCCAGCATTCAGCGGGCTAGAAATCAAATTCTGCAAAAGATGCTGCTACCTAGAAGCAGGGACGCGGGTGGCGCTGTAGGTTAAACCACAGAGCCTAGGGCTTGAAGATCAGAAGGTTGGCGGTTCGAATCCCGGCGACGGGGTGAGCTCCCATTGCTCAGTCCCTGCTCCTGCCAACCTAGCAGTTCGAAAGCACCTCAAAGTGCAAGTAGATAAATAGGTACCACTCCGGTGGGAAGGTAAACGGCGTTTCCGTGTGCTGCTCTGGTTCACCAGAAGCGGCTTAGTCATGCTGGCCACATGACCCGGAAGCTGTACGCCGGCTCCCTCGGCCAATAAAGCAAGATGAGCGCCGCAACCCCAGAGTCGTCCGTGACTGGACCTAATGGTCGGGGGTCCCTTTACCTTTACCTAGAAGCAGAGGGTGGGGTGTGAGGTAGCAAAGATTGCAGCTGTGTGCTCTAGAAGCTGACTTGAACTCAAAATTAGTTTCTTACAGACCTGACTTCTCAACTGCAGACCTCTGCCCTATCAGAAACAGCAAGAAGTGTCTCAAGAGGCCCAATCAGGCTTGAAGAATTTCCCCTGTATGTTTGTTTGTTGCAAAGTTTGTTGATGGCCCAGTTAGTCTTCGCTCTGACACTATGTGGTATTAATATAGACAGAGCCTGAACACAATGTTGGACTGAAAGGAAACATTAGCCACCCCATTTTCCGTACCCAGCAGAACTAAGCTGTTCTGGTGTTTATACAGCTAATACCACACCCCTCGACTCTTGTATGTAAGTAAAAGAATTCTATCAGTGCTGACTTTGGCTTTCCACCCACTTCCTGCTTTTTATTGCTCGTGGATTCATTCTATACAAGTTTTCTTAGGATTGGTAATAACGTCTGGAATTACTCCCCTCTCTGCCTCCCTCCCGCACCCGCAGTGTTACTCTGGAAACAATTTCTTGAAAGCATCTGGTGAAGCTCTGAAAGTACTATCTGCACATTTCCAAATATTTAAGCACACTGAACTTAATGCTTGGCCTAAGCCATTTGGCGCATGGGAACGTTTGAGAGGCAAAAGGAGGCGAGCTGTTTCGCCGGTCAGCTCTGCACATAACACAATGACATCTAGGTAATTTCTTTCCCACAGTTTGCTTTGCAACGGTGGCAAACGACAGACCAAACAGTCCTAGGAACAGATGTTTCCTTTTCATCGGTAGCAAAGCAGTAATTTGGGGTGGAACTGTCTTCCTGATTCCTGTGTTGCTGTGGTTTACCTGAAAGGTACTGGGCAGGTGAGCTCAGGGCTGTGCTGATGCACTCATGCGAGTGCACAATTAACTCAGAAACTAAGCCCTGCTGTGTCCAATGGGACCACTCCAGATCATGCAATGGATCTCTTGGATCCCCTGCGCTCCCCGCAGGGGTGATGTCTTCTTCCCACTGCAACCCTGCTACAAAGAGGCTTTTCACTGCTAAACACAACACACTTGGTCCTTCTGACTGAGTCGCCGAGGGTCCTACTAGTCAGCAGAACAAACAGCTGTATCACATCTGTATGCAATCATCCAGTGACAACAGAGGGACAGCTTCCGTTTTGCAGGTGCGGTGAAAACTCTACCGCATGCAAATATGTGTGTGCATCCTGGCATGCTTTTATATTTAGACAACATTTTCTCTCTCCCTCTTTTAAAAAAAAATTATATCTGGCTCCTTTAAAGCTAGGAAATAAGTCCTCCCTATCTTCTGTTTTAGGGACGTGGGTGGCGTTGTGGGTTAAACCACAGAGCCTAGGACTTGCCGATCAGAAGGTCGGCGGTTCGAATCCCCGCGACGGGGTGAGCTCCCGTTGCTCAGTCCCTGCTCCTGCCAACCTAGCAGTTCGAAAGCATGTCAAAGTGCAAGTAGATAAATAGGTACCGCTCCAGCAGGAAGGTAAACGGTGTTTCCGTGCACTGCTCTGGTTCGCCAGAAGCGGCTTAGTCATGCTGCCCACATGACCCGGAAGCTGTCTGCGGACAAACGCTGGCTCCCTTGGCCTATAGAGCGAGATGAGCGCCGCAACCCCAGAGTCGGTCACGACTGGACCTAATGGTCAGGGGTCCCTTTACCTTTATCTTCTGTTTTATTACTGCAGTAAATGCCACCCAACTGTTCTACACATGTACTGTATGCTAAAAGGACAGGAAGATCATTGTTTGTTGATTAGGTGACTACATGGAGCAGGGAAGAGGAGGGAGGCAGCAGTGGGAATCTGCTCATTCAGAATCAGTGTCCTCCTATCAGAAACATGGTGAGAATTAGAAAGTCAGGCATTGATAGAAGACTTCCTGTTGGAGCTGCTATTGTTGGTCTTGTGCCCTCTGCTGCTAAAGATGAAACTAGATAGCAGGCCATTGTGTGTGTGTGTTTCTTCGCCTGGAACATTTCTATAATCAAAAGCAACTGTGGGAGTCTGCAACCTTGTAAAAATGGCTGGAGTGAGAAAGGGTTCAGCAGCTCCCATTCTCTGTACGTACAGCTTTGCTAAAAAAAACCTGCAGCCCCTCCTCCAACTGCTCTTGATCTCTCTCAAGAGAAGCATCATCATCATTATCCTCATTTGCTAGTTGTTTTATAAAAAAATAAATAAATCTGAAAGCAATTGAACAAGTTGAAATACAGATAAAATAAATTAAAAGTCATGTACGCTTCAGATTAGGCAAGCATGTGTGCCAGGTGTAGTTTCAGCCTCAAAATACTTGTGAAACTTGGGATATTATTACCCACCCTGTGACCTGTTGGTGAAATGCAAGCAAGAAATTATTAATTATAATCCCTTTTATTCTAGTGATGAAATTGGCCCACCACCCACAATGCAGTACTGTAGCTACGTGGGGTGGGGGGCTAGCCAGGTTTTTTGCTCTGGGTGACACCTCCATTGAGGTGCCAATGAGGCTCCCAGCCTGTGTCTGTTTGTATGCAAATGTGGGTGGGTGGGTGGAGGTGCCAAACTGGGTCTTTGACCCAGGTGAAATAAAGACTAGTTTTGCCCCCTCACAATGGCAAGGGGTAAGGTTCAGAAGAAAAATTATTTGTACATCAGGTTAGACAGGAATGTAGAAGTTACATGTTTATAAAACAGAACTGTCCTAGTTACATAGAAAGAATGGGTGCGATCTGATTTTGGCAGCAAAAAGGGAAAAGAGGGCAGAATCGTCTCCCCACCCCCCATACGTGGTTTATCTCCCCAAATGCTTTTCACGGCTTCATTAACTATGAACCCCATAATCTGGGACCAACTCCAAATCTGCGCCAAGATTTTGCATTGTACATCTGCTTTGTTGCAAAACTTTGGTACAGGTTTGGATGGGATCCCAAATTTGTTTTGTTGTTGCTGTGCTATAGGAAAACATTTCAGAAATAACAAGAACAAAATTTATATTGACAGAGCTGCCTTTCCCCCAATGTGGCATGAAAAATAACTAAGCTGCATTCACCTGCTTGGGTAAAATCTTGGTTAATAGGTCCTTGCAATTCTTACCTCTGAGACCAGCAACCAAAGAACATAAAATGTGCCAAGGTCTCAAGTGCTCTTATTTTCTTTGTGGAGTAAGTCCAGTGAGACTGGAATGGTCCTCTAACGGAATGGACTTCTGAAAGATCTCACCTGAGTTCCTTGTCCCTCGCCTACTTACCAGCTATGTAGTTCTGCAAAGGCTGCTTTAATCTTCTTCACAGAATTATCCACCTCCTCTTTAATCATCATGCGGTATCTTGTCAGCGAAACAGTGCATCGCTGAAGATCTTTTACAGATTTTTCAATGTTCGGACCTGTAACAGCAAACAAACGTCAGCTATCCTTCTGCTGTCAAATTTAATCTGGAAGTGAGAAAAATTGCACTAAGCAGCACTAGATGTGTTGGGCTGCAATTCGATGTAGCGCCAACGAGCGCTTTGTGCAAGCAGAACGACACCCGCTTGTAAAGAAACCGTCATTTGCAAAATGGCAATTCCATTATGAAATAGACAGGGCTTCCCTGCTGCACACAGTAATCCTGCAACTTGTGGAGGAGGCTAGAAGAAGGAAGATAGGGAACTCTCTCTCACCCTCATATTATGCCATACTAGCCTGATTATCACATCACTTTAAACCACAGCCAAACGAAACTACCGTATATGCTGCTGAAATCACAGGTGATTTGACCCTTCTCATCTCCCGCTGAGCTGCTGCAAGCGAAACCATGGTTTGGCCTAATATTACATCAGAACATGGACTCATGGGTTCCCCTACCACTCCAAACAACCATGAGCAGTAAGCAAAGAACAAACCTTGCTTGCATCTCACTGTTTATTTGCACTTGATACGTTCCATGAAATACCGGAGTGATGATGCAAAACACAGTTCGTTACATACATTTTTGTCTGAGCCGTGAAAATGGTGGTCTTCATGGATAAAGAGGTGGAATGAAGTTAGAATGGGTTAATCACCGAGGACACTTGGGCTGCCTTAAGGCAGGTCTGGGGAACTTGTGGCTCTCTAGTCATCGCTGGATCCCAAATCTCAGTACACCCAGTCAGTACCCTCAACTGTCCCGATTTAAGTGGAACATCCCGTTTGGGGGGGGGTGCTCTTCTGCAAGTCACCTGGCTCCCATGAGCTCACAGCCCTGAAAGATGCATGTGCTTCCGCAGGAGCAGCGGCGGAGCATGTTGTCATGGCACCCAGGGAGCACATGTGTCAGGAGGGTGAATGAAGCCCGCTGCACACCAACCCAGCCCTTGTCGCCACTTGAGCAACAGCATCCCTGAGCCACTTTGCAAGGCTGGAATGGTGCCTACAGCATCCCTGAGCCACTTTGCAAGGCTGGAATGGTCCCAGCCTTGCAAGGTGACACAGGGTCCTGAGCTGCTTTGCAAGGCTGGGGTGTGATCAGATTCCAGTCTCGCAAAGCGGAGCAGGGCTGACTTGGGGAGGGCGCCGTTAGCAATGCCCCCCCCCAATGTGCCCAGGGTGATTGTCCTGGCAGCCTCCCAATGCTACACCCCTGCGCAGGAACACGGCCCCAAACGACATGCATCCTGGTTTTACCCTGGCGCATGTTGGAGTGCATGTCAGCTTGGCCAGTGATCAGGATGTTTTGAGATGTAGTCTAACCACATCTGGAGGGTCACAAGTTCCCCTTCCTACTTTACAGAGAAGACAAAAACAGCATTGACATACGATGCTTCTTTTAAAGATTACTAAATGGCTACACAGAATTTTTGGTAAGGTTAATAAAAGCTTTGGAAGTAAGAAAAAAAATGCACTGGGTTGCACTTCAGAGCAAACAATTCTCTTGTACCTCTTTTCTTGACTGAATCCTCTGGTTTTATTTCAAGATGGGCTGTGGGGACAGACGGCTTAACCACGGATGTCTTTGCCTTCGGCCTACCAACACTGCACTGAGATGGCTGGGAGGACTGGAAAGGATCAGGCAGCTGTGCGCTATTTACATATTTTCGGCCAGCTTCTATAGGTATGGTTTTTTGGTCTGCCTTTTGGTCTGCAAAAACCCCAAAACAACAAGTTGGAAAATCAATGGCGGAGTTTCTTGTATCGGTTCATGTGAGAAATCAGAGGCTCTTTCTCATGGGGAAAAAATTCTAAAGGTACAGAGGAGAGGAATTATAAAAGGTCCATGATTAGAAATGTCATCCTCCTGCTTACTTTTCCCATACTCTCTTACAACTTCTGGTGCTGGGGTCACCAACCCAGCACCCCCGGGGCCGCATGATGCCCATAAAGACTTTTACTGGGCAGGTGCTTCAGAGTTTTGTTCAAAGTAAGTTAAGTCTCTAGCCCCCCTAGAAGCAAGTTAAGGGGCAAACGGTTCTAAGTAATTTCTGTGAAATCAGAGGTAGTGTGGTGTGATCACCTTGTATGTTTTCCCTCTCTGCTATTAGACAGCAACAGTGTGTGTGTACAGTGGTATCATGGTTTACGAACTTAATCCATTCCGGAAGTCTGTTCTTAAACCAAAACTGTTCTTAAACCGAGGCTCGCTTTCCCTAATGAGGCCTCCCACCACCGCTGCCCTTCCACCGTTCGGATTCCGTTCTTAGACCGAGGTAAAGTCCTCAAACCAGGACACTATTTCCGGTTTTGAGGAGTTTGTAAACTGAAAGGTTCTTAAACCGAGGTAAGGTAAAGGGACCCCTGACCATTAGGTCCAGTCGTGACCGACTCAGGGGTTGCGGCGCTCATCTCGCTTTATTGGCCGAGTACAGGGAGTACAGCTTCTGGGTCATGTGGCCAGCATGACTAAGCCACTTCTGGCAAATCAGAGCAGCGCACGGAAACGCCGTTTACCTTCCCGCCGGAGCGGTACCTATTTATCTACTTGCACTTTGACGTGCTTTCGAACTGCCAGGTTGGCAGGAGCTGGGAGCTCACCCCGTCGTGGGGATTCAAACCGCCAACCTTCTGATCAGCAAGTCCTAGGTTCTGTGGTTTAACCCACAGCGCTACCCGCGTCCCTATGCTGCATGGTAGGATGCACCAAGATTCATTAGAACCAGATACAGGGAGAGACCATTTTTCGACAGCAGGGATGTCTAAGGTTTACAAGGCAGTTTTTCTTGTTTTCATGACATTTCCCTGTTAGTTTCCCTCTTACTGTTCACATTGAGCTTTCATATGATATACAAGGCACTTCTGGAAATATAGTGCATGTTTAGTGATCATTTCCATGTTATTTGCAAAAAGAACTTTTCAGTTTGCAAGGAAAAGGGGTGCTAAACTTGAGCAATAGTCTGCTATATTGGAAGAGCATTCAAACATAATGCATAAATTAAGTGTTAGAAAAACACTGGGAAAACAGAATAAACTGTTGTGTGGATGCAGCCTAAATCCCTCCCTGACACATTGTGTAGTTTCCATTTGTTTAATTCTTGGCATTCAGAATGTGCTTTCAAATGTTCAAAGTGCTCCACGTACTTTACCTTGTTGTAATGTTTGTTTTATATATATATTAAAAATGAAATTGCGATTTTAAATTTTAGTAAGCTGTTCTGAGTCGTGCTTTAGGAATGAGGAGGAGTGGGGTATGTTTTAATAAATACATGAAATAAACTAACCACCTTGAAAAGTAGATTGAGGAACCCTGTAAGGTAGATCAAATTAACTTTATTAGGTTAAATCCAACGATTTCTCCCACCACCCTCACAACTTCAAGAGCCTAAGTTAATGCTTTATTATTTTGATATATTTTGCTTTTATTGTTCTATGTTTTGTTGTAAAGGCTTCTCAGCAAACTTTGTGGCACATGGAAAACTGTGCTTGCAAACAAAACTTAAAACTCGAGGGCACCAGAGGTACTGCCAGTGTTACAAACATCTTAATGAGAAATCAATTGCTGGTGTCTCAAGCACCAGAACAGTACCCTTTAGAATCTCTTTCACACAGAGCTGAAACACTATCTGAGATGTAGCTCTCCAGTCACTGTATTAAGGGCTGGGTGTTTTATCAGGTCTGCTGATAGTGGGATGAGCTCAAAGAGTCTACTCTGAATCCCAAGCTGCCATTTTCCAAGGACTTGCTGTTTTATCTCGATATTTTCAAACCCCCTAAAGAGGGGGTGGGGGAGCTCACCCTGAAGCTAGAATCCCTTTCTTATTAAAAAGCTACCTTGAAAGGTCAGCTAGGAGTTGGGGAAATTGTCAATTGCCTTTTGCGAGAAACACTACAACCACCACTCTGTAACAAAAGGTGATTTCGGAAAAACTTCAGGCACTTCTAGACAATGTCCACCACATATCTCTATGTGGCTTTTCTATATAAAGATGTGCCCACCCGCAAGATGTCAAAGGTAGTCAAAATCCAAGCTATTCTAACTGAACAGAATTCCTTCATTAGCTCTCAAAACAGATACCGTATTTTTCACTCTATAAGACTCACCAGACCATAAGACACACCTAGTTTTTTGGAAGAGGAAAACAAGAAAAAAAATATTCTGAATCCCAGAAGCAAGGACAGCTAGCGGGATTGCAGCACAGCGATTCCGCTGGCTGTCCTGGCTTATGGGATAGCCACGCACAGGGGGAGCCTTCATGCCCCTGCCCGGGAGAGGCTGCGCGCAGCTAAGGCTCCCCCAAGAGCAGCGCTCCCTTTAAAGGGCGAGCGGAGTGTGTGTGCGACTCTTGGGGGCTTTTCCCCAAGGAGGGAGAAGGGCAGCCCTTCTCCCTCCTGGGGAAAAGCCCCCAAGAGCCGCACACACGCTCCACGCAGCTCTTTAAAGGGAGCGCTGAGCAGAGCCTCCCGCCAGCATTCGCTCCATAAGACGCACACACATTTCCCCTTACTTTTTAGGAGGGGAAAAGTGCGTCTTATAGAGCGAAAAATATGGTATATCATGAAACCGCTTTGAAAGCTTCCTTGCTGCATTCAGCTAGGATTTTATTATGTAGGGTTTAGCCGTAACACAGAAAAATGTTCTGCAAGTTCACAAGGCAGGAGTCTGATTTCTCTTTCTTTTTTTAATTTAAGGCAATCATTACTGTTATTAATTACATTTATGTACCTCCCCTTAGCAAAAGAGTGGATTAAAATGTAATTAAAAGGGGGGGGGGGAGAACCACACCAATAAAACATACGATTAAATTAAAACCAATAAACATGTCAGGCAATTGTGCTTGAGATACCACAAGCAACCTCCTCATCTCCCGGTTAGCCTTGCAATTGTTTTGAAAATGTTTCTGCCTGATTAAAAGGAAGGGTGAATGCATAAATGAATGTTTCACAAGTGGTGCTTTGAAATGTGTTTTAAAATGTATTCTATGTGTGGCACATTAGTAAAATATGTTGGGGCACTTGCCTAAAGCACAGGGAAAGGACCAAGGCTGATTGCTAAGGAAGTGGTCGACTGGACAGGTGCTACCCCCAAAAGCTGCAACCATTCTTCATAAGGAAGTCGCCCAACCCCCTTAAATCATTTCGGTTACCCTTCTCTGAACCTTTTGCAACTCCATGGTATCTTTTTCGAGTTGAGGCAACCAGAACGGTACATAGGATTGCACATACACCACCAGTTATACGCAGCTTTTATGTCTGTGTGGAAGGACATACTCCTGACCATTAGGTCCAGTCGTGACCGACTCTGGGGTTGCGGCACTCATCTCGCTTTATTGGCCGATGGAGCTGACGTACAGCTTCCGGGTCATGTGGCCAGCATGACTAAGCGGCTTCTGGCAAACCAGAGCAGCACACGGAAACACTGTTTACCTTCCCGCTGGAGCGGTACCTATTTATCTACTTGCACTTTCACATGCTTTTGAACTGCTAGGTTGGCAGGAGCAGGGACCGAGGAACGGGAGCTCACTCCGTCACAGGGATTCGAACCGCCGACCTTCTGATCAACAAGCCCTAGGCTCTGTGGTTTAACCCACAGCGCCACCTGCATCCCTTGTAGAAAGACATAAGTCAGCCCCAAAGTGGAAGCAGCTTTGAAGTCTTCCGTAAGAATCAAGGATGAGTAAAATACTACAAAAGCCCCAGGAGAGGTATGTACTGCCAAAGGGAAGAAATGTCCTCTCTTGATGTTAAGACTGATGTGGGAGGAGAAAAGCTCCACATCTACAGTGGTATCTTGGTTCCCAAACTTAATCTGTTCCGGAAGTCCATTCCAAAACCAAGGCATGCTTTCCCATAGAAAGTAATGCAAAATGGATTAATCCGTTCCAGACTTTTAAAAACAACCCCTAAAACAGCAATTTAACATGAATTTTACTATTTAACGAGATCATTGATCCATAAAATGAAAGCAATAAACAATGTACTGAGGTCACACAATCAATCAATCAGTAGCTGAACTGGGTTCCACACAGTCATAAAAACAAAAACGCAAAATACCGTATTTTTTGCTCTATAAGACTCACTTTTTCCCTCCTAAAAAGTAAGGGGAAATGTGTGTGCGTCTTATGGAGCGAATGCAGGCTGCGCAGCTATCCCAGAAGCCAGAACAGCAAGAGGGATTGCTGCTTTCACTGCGCAGCGATCCCTCTTGCTGTTCTGGCTTCTGGGATTCAGAATATTATTTTTTTTCTTGTTTTATCCTCCAAAAACTAAGTGCGTTTTGTGGTCTGGTGCGTCTTATAGAGCGAAAAATACGGTAAATAGCAAAACCACACAGACCTCAGTGTAACACTCAAAATGGAACTGTGGCACTCAAATCGGAAGCGTAAAATTGGAGCATGTTCGGCTTCCGAAAAAAGTTCACAAACTGGAACACTTACTTCCGGATTTGTAGTGTTTGGGTTCCAAGTTGAGTACCAAGGCGTTTGAGAACCAAGGTACCACTTGTACACACTGCAAACAGCACATCACTCCTGGCAATTATGATAGCTCTCGTCTGCATTCCAGACAGGTTGGAACCCAAGACAGATCAAAGAACAGAGGTGGGGTTTGGATGTGCAGTGCAGTGCCTCCAGCACAGATCAGTTTTAAAGGAGATGGCTGGAGGAGATGCACCTATATTCACATCCAGAATAATACAACAATGTGTTCAACAAAATCTTCCTGTTGGTGTGAGGACTTCCATCCTGGGGGGCTGAAAAGGAAGCTGTTTACACATCTTGCAAAAGCCACCTGGCATACAGTGCACTGACCTGCGGTTTCTGGTTTTGCCTCTCCCCTGTCCTTGCCTTCAAAACTCTTTGGTTCTTGAGGAATTGCTTTTGATTTTTCACTGGCAGGTTCGCTGGGGGAAATCTCCTTATTGCAGCCATTCAGGTGGCAGCCATATAATCCTTGGGATTCCAGAGACGACAACTTTTCTCTCCCATCCTCTTTACCTTTCATATCTCTGCTATGGAAGTGCTGCTTAGAGTTGCTTCGTTTCCTTTTGCTGTTCTGCAGGGAGGGAGGAAATAATTCAAGAATAGCAATGCCATGAAATATAGATCATATTGCAAGTAAAACAACCCCCAATGTTTTCATTTTCCAAAGCATGGCATAAATTTTACTAATTGTACTAGAATTTGAGTAACTGTGATGCACTACATCATAAGCTTTGTCTTTGCGCCTTAAAAGTAGATCAAGGAACTCTGTAAGGTAGATTAAATTAACTTTATTAGGTTAAATCCAATGATTTCTCCCACGATCCTCACAACTTCAAGAGCCTAAGTTAATGCTTATTATTTTGATATATTTTGCTTTTATTGTGTTGTGGTTTTTTTTTAAGGCTTCTCTTATCTTTGCTCCAAAAATCGTGAGAGACAAATATATATATATACGTGTATATTGGATCTTGGAGCTACAGAAGCTGTTCAATATAAGTTCCTAGGGCCATTTTTTCCGTTTCATCCTGTGTTCCAAATGCTTCATTGCGTCTGGAGGCTAATCTCCCCTCTGTTGAATTACAGTTTTGGTGGAGGGCATTTAATTATTGGCTTTGGTTAAATTTAAACCCCCTGTTCCACTACCCTTAGAATCGCAAGATTGTCATGTCAGAATCGCTTAGACTAAAATTGTCAACCAAAAGAGTTACTTTTCTGGTTTATCACCACAACAGTTATTAACACCAGGCTTCATAGGCGCCGACTCCATGGGGCCTGAGGGGGCCCGAGCCCCCTCAAAAATTCGTTTGGGGGGGCTCTGCCCCCCCAATAATTTAAGAAAATTATTACCGTATTTTTCCGGCATTCTGCCTCAGGGTCTTACTGCCCACCCTGCTCTGTTTCCTTGCTGTGTTTGCTGAAATGGAACAAAGAGCAGGGAAAGCCCCTCCCCTCCAGGCAGAGGGAAAGCAGAGTGTGTCTCTGTGCTCCGTGCAGGAGGGAGAGAGAGAGAGAGCGAGAGAGAGCGCGCGCGAGCTGGCTGACTTGGGTGGGTAGGTGAGGGAAAACTTTTGCCTTCCTTTCCTCCCTCCTCCTGTTATACCCCTCTCCTGCATTCTTAGCCAGCTGCTTCTCTGCACACCCCTCTCCTGCTCCGTGTCCCTTCTGTGTTTTTCCTTCCCTCCCCACTTAAAATGTGGTTAAAAAGCATGGATCCACATGGATCCTCAGGATCTTTGCATTGGGTCAGCCCAAATTCACCATCAGAGCACATAGCATGTCCATGGCTACAGCCTGCCCTCCAAAAATCACGCACCCACTGTTGCCTGGGGCTGCAGTGGTGCAAAAACGTGGTTACAAAACATGGATCCACATGGATCCTCAGGATCTTTGCATTGGGTCAGCCCAAATTCACCATCAGAGCACATAGCATGTCCATGGCTACAGCCTGCCCCCCCAAAATCACGCACCCACTGTTGCCTGGGGCTGCAATGGTGCAAAAACGTGGTTACAAAACATGGATCCACATGGATCCTCAGGATTTTTGCATTGGGTCACCCCAAATTCACCATCAGATCACATGTCTGTGGCCACAGCATGAAGCACAAAAATGATACATCCACTGTTTCATTCAGAATGTTTTTTTTCCTTGTTTTCCTCCTCTAAAAACGATGTGCGTGTTATGGTCAGGTGCGTGTTATAGAGCGAAAAATATGGTAGTTATATTATGCTTTGTAAAATCACAAAATTATGTTGGTATTTTTTATTTTCCTTGTTTGATGATAGTTACCTTTTAAAATACATTCAGTAATGAGTTAAAACAAATAATTATTACGGTAGTAAAAGAGGCGGCGCGAGTAGTTTTGCTCGGTGCGTGCGACTGGCCCAGCCCCTCTTTCCTTTTCCTCTCTTCTGCTCTCCCGCCGGGCGCCTGAGGGAGAGTTACTTAGCGGTTCTGAGGAGCCGCTGTTGTTTCGGCAGGGGAAAAACCGCCGCCCGCGAACCGCCGAGCTCCCTCTCTCTTTCCAGCCTCTCTTTCTCTCTCTCTCTCTCTCGCTATGGCCAAGGAGGAAGAGAAGCCCTTCAGCCAGTCTATGGCCGAGTGGCGGAGGTTCATCTACAACCCCAACAGCGGCGAGTTCCTGGGGCGAACGGCCAAGAGCTGGGGTGAGGAGGGCGAGCGAGCGCGCGCGCGCGGGGAAGGGAGGGGAGGGGGCGGCCGGCACGAGGGGCGGTGGGAGGCGAGGCGCGGCGGGCACTTGCCTTGCCCACCACGCATCTCTCTCCTTCTCGGTCTCTCTCCCTCCCTCAGCTGGCGAGGGGGCCACGAGGCGGGCGGCAGCAGCAGCAACGGGCCGGGAGCGGATCTTATAAAACTTCCCGGGGCAGGACCCCAGTATGGGCCCCCCCAATATTTTTTATAAGTCGGCGCCCCTGCCAGGCTTCAGAAAGCAAATAATTTAATCTGACAGCGCCTATATCAGGCATCTCCAACCTTCAGCCCTCCAGATGTTTTCAACTACAATTCCCATCATCCCTGACTACTGGTCCTGTTACCTATGGATGATGGGAGTTGTAGACCAAAACATCTGGAGGGCCACAGGTTGGGGATGCCTGGCCTATATGATATCGAGCGACAGAATAATTTGGCCACGATAAGGAAATTTTTTCCCATGGTATGATTATTTTCCATCTAGTCATTTTGACACTTTGGCACCTTATTTGCAAAATTTGACAATTCCAAAATAGACGCACTTTCACTTCCACAAGATTGAATATACTGCTCTCAACTGTATTTGAGGGTTAATTTCAAAAAATATCACTGGAAAAACAGTTATGTCCCTGTGGAGATGGCAGTATTGAGGCAGTGGCTCATGTGCTTCTGGCATGCACTCTTTATATAAGTTTGAGGAGTGAGGTTCTGTATTACTCTCCACACCGGGTCGCTCAACCATTGCTACTATGGCCTTCCTTTTAGCAGATCAAGGTTACAGCAAAAACTGCAAGGTTTTTAGCATGGGCAATTAGAATAAGATCTATTATTTGATTATTGATGTAAACATCAAAAATGTATTTTGTATAGTTAATCTTTTACCTCTATCTTCAGTACATTTTATTTTATTGCTATGGCTAGTGGCTGATGCAAATAAAGATTCTTCTGATTACTCTCTCTCTCTCTCTCTCTCTCTCTCTCTCTCTCTCTCTCTCTCTCTAATACACCATAATATCTGGCTTCTTTCTGAGTTGCTATTCTGAACACAAATGTCGGCTCATTTAAACCACAGTAGCCCATAAGTATCAAGTATACATAAAAAAGGGAATTTAAGGACAACACTCATTCACAGCAAGAAAAGAAAAAAATACTAGCACCCAAAGAATTCCAGAACACATATTTATTTTGGTGCCATCTGAAGATCATGTGGGATGGAAGTAGAACCCATGTTTCCTATATTTTTTTTCAAAAGTATACACTCTGTTCTTTTTGGAGCAGCAATCAACATCCATAGCAACTGAATTTTGGACTCGGTTGGATGCTATATTCAGATGGGTTTTTATTTCTTTCTGCCAAACACCTGCCATTTGGCACAGTCAGGATAATTCATAGGACAGTAATTTAAAGTGCTTTCCATAGCTGGAAATTATACATTATGTTTGCCCTGGCAGTAATTGCTTGTAGATTCTCTCTAATTCTTCCTTCTGTTTCACATAAGTTATCTGTGAGCTGACACTAGCAGGAGTCTGGCATAATGTTGTTTCTGAAGAACAAAATTTATTTCTTTTTTTATGATTGGGGACCATTAGATAAATAAGTGCTATTGTCTCTGTGCACCACATTCAGTGCCAGAGTTATGTCCGTATCAATAAAAAAGACAAGCACTTCCTAGAACCTGCTCTGAATCCATTGCTTAACGGAGCTAAACAGACTTCACTTGAGAGTTCAATACCAATTTGTTTCCCATCTCAAAAATCTTAGAAAGGGACACTCAAGCTGACATCCAGCTTGAAACACCTTGCGCAAATAGTTCTGAGTGCATCAGTAAGTATTGTAGCCATAGTGGGAGAAATCAGAGGCACACGATGTCACACCTTTGATTCCTTCCAGGAGTCAGTGAGAACTACAGTGGTACCTCGGGATGCGAATGGGATTTGTTCCGGAGCCCCGTTCGCATCCTGAACGGAAGATAAGACGCGACGGCGCGTGTTGCGTTTTGCCGCTTCCGTGCATGCGTGTGACGTCATTTTGAGCGTCTGCGCATGTGCGAGCAGCAAAACCCGGAAGTAATGAGCTCCGTTACTTCCAGGTTGCCAAGAAGCGCAATTCGAACACGCTCAACCTGAAGCACATTCAACTTGAGGTATGACTGTATAGAAAAATGCACAGTTTTACTGGACTGCTGTCAACTACTGTCTAGAGTTGTGAGGAAGGGGGGGTGAAAACCCAATTTAGCACAGCACCCTTCTGGCCTCTTAGCACACTTGCTTTGGGCAGGTGTATGTACATATATAGGGACGCGGGTGGCGCTGTGGGTTAAATCACAGAGCCTAGGACTTGCCGATCAGAAGGTCGGCAGTTCGAATCCCCATGACGGGGTGAGCTCCCGTTGCTCGGTCCCTGCTCCTGCCAACCTAGCGGTTCAAAAGCACGTGAAAGTGCAAGTAGATAAATAGGTACCGCTCCGGCAGGAAGGTAAATGGCGTTTCTGTGTGCTGCTCTGGTTCGCCAGAAGCGGCTTAGTCATGCTGGCCACATGACCCGGAAGCTGTACGCCAGCTCCCTCAGCCAATAAAGCAAGATGAGCGCCTCAACCCCAGAGTCGGCCACAACTGGACCTAATGGTCAGGGATCCCTTTACCTTTACGTACATATATATGTAAAGTCCTTCTCTTATACAGAGAACAAGCCCTTCTCGGTGTAGCTCAAACATTTGCAGAACCTTTTCCCAATTGTGGCCCTGACGCCAGGGGCGGTGCGGTGGGGGAGGGCCGCCCCAGGTGTCACCACTGAGGGGGGGGGGTGACAAAATGCCAGGCGGCACTCACCGCGGGGCCTGCAGTGCACCCGAGCCACACATCTCTCCTGGAAGTAATGTAGTGGCTTGGGTGCACGCAGGCTCTGCACTGCCCAAACGGTCTGCTCACTGCCTCCCCCCCCCCCCCCCCGCTGTATGTTGGCTGAGTGGGAGGAGGCGGGCAGACTCCAGAGGCCCCGCGGTGCGCCCTGCCCCAATGGGAGACTCGCCTGCCCTGGGCGCCCCGCCCCAGGCGCCCGAGCGACTTCCTCCGCCGCTGTCTGACGCTACTCAAGAACAGTGTCCATGTAAGGTACTCAGGAGAGAGCAACACAGTGAAGACCAGAGCTTTCCCAGATATGGGATTTTATTAAGAAGCTAAAGCAAACTGCAATTTTATAGGCTAGCTATCGGCGGCTGCCCCAGAGAAGGGGGTGGTGAAAGGGGAAGAGAAGCAGCTAAACAATTCAAACGAGGACCAGAGTGCAGGAAAGGATGTTACCCAAAAGTACCGTATTTTTCGCTCTATAAGACGCACCAGACCACAAGACGCACCTAGTTTTTGGAGGAGGAAAACAAGAAAAAAAAAATTCTGAACCTCAGAAGCCAGAACAGCAAGAGGGATCGCTGCACAGTGAAAGCAGCAATCCTTCTTGCTGTTCTGGCTTCTGGGATAGCTGCGCAGCCTGCATTCGCTCCATAAGACACACACATTTTCCCTTACTTTTTAGGAGGGAAAAAGTGAGTCTTATAGAGCAAAAAATACGGTATATTTTCATTAACAGGGAAAGGTGGTGTGTGTGTGTTTATATGCTTTGCATTAGGAAAAGTGTGGGGGGAAAGGGAGGACCCTTTCCTCGGGGCAGCAGTCCAGATCTGAATTAGGGAAGGGCTGCTTAAAGAGAGAGAGAGAGAGAGAGAGAGAGAGAGAGAGAGAGAGAGAGAGAGAGATTTTCAAGATCTCTTCTCTTCTTTGGTCCTAAGCTGGTTATCACTTGCATATTGTTACAGTTGAGTCCTACATATGCATTACCCTTGATGTAAAGGAGAACTTCCTTTTATCATTCAAGGGTCAGTTGCCAGAGAAACAGCTTGGTGCTGATTAGAACTGCTCATAGCATCTTGAAGAACAGTTTTGCGATCTCCATATGAATACCTTAATTATTCCGACAATTCTGTCAGAATAGCAAGCTCAACCTGCTGGTATAAAAACAGCAACAGCAAAGCGGGATTAAAAATGTAAAAAGCACCTATTTATTTCGAAGTCTTTTGAACGCAGGCTTGGGAACGAACAGTTCACAGTTGTTAAAAAGAAATAAAAGTGTATTTGTGTGTTTGTGTGCGAGCAAAAGCCTTGGCAACATATATGCTGTTGTGCTCCAGCGAACTATGATGATAAAATGGACTTAATGACTTAACTTTCACAGGAAACTCCTTACCTTCTTTTTCCCTGACATATTCCATTCTTTTAGAACTTGAAGTGCACTACCTAGAGGAGAGAGGGAGAGAAAGAGACTTCAGCAAGTCAACAATAACCCTCTTCCAGGCTGGTGACCATTTGCTCAATTTATTTTCATTTATTTTGGTCAATGTGTCCCAAGAGTCAGAAAAAAATTTCATTTCCTTTAGTTCCCTTGTCTTGAAACAAGAGAATGTTACCTGTTACCTGTTCCCGTCCCTTGGAGGCTGCTTTGAATAATGGCAGCTAAGCAACTCAGCTGAGCCCAGAATTTAAGCAGGTGATTAGACTTAAGCGGGACGCGGGTGGCGCTGTGGATTAAACCACAGAGCCTAGGACTTGCACATGACCCGGAAGCTGAATGCCGGCTCCCTCGGCCAATAAAGCGAGATGAGTGCCACAACCCCAGAGTCAGTCATAACTGGACCTGATGGTCAGGGGTCCCTTTACCTTTAGACTTAAGCACCCAAGTGGAGAGGCTGTCATGTACCTTGCTCTAGGTATCTCTGCCTTCTGGTGAGATCGACAACCAAAAACAAGAAGAACTTTCCTTAAATGTGCATCTTTCCTATGGGGTCACCCTTCTACATAGTGGGTGGGTTTAGTCACCACAAACATTTCTGCTTGCCCAGCAGAACTATCTCCCCTCTCCTCCCCATGTTCTCCTGAACCTCCACAGCAGATGTGGGGGAGGCCTAGGGGGCACACAGCAGAGGGGAGGCAAGGGAGAAAAGACACAGCACACTAGCAGGAGTCATTGCACCCACTTCTACTAACAGTACCCGATAGCTGAATCCAGCCCCCTGTCCAATTGTTTCTCAACCTACACATAGGTTACCAGACATCCCCGTTTCCCGGGGACAGTTCCTGGATTTACAAATCAGTCCCCATACAAAATCCACTGAAGTTGGAAAGTGTCCCCAGATTCATTGAAAAAAATCTGGTAACCTTAACAGGCTAGTCCTCAATCTCACAATGCACGAATAATGAGTAATAGATAAAATACAACATGGTGAAATGTCAGGAGTTAGAAAGGAATCCAGTTGCCAGGGAATGTGGAGTCAGTGCTCTATATACCGTATTTTTTGCTCTATAAGACTCACTTTTCCCCTCCTAAAAAGTAAGGGGAAATGTGTGTGCGTCTTATGGAGCGAATGCAGGCTGTGCAGCTATCGGAGAAGCCAGAACAGCAAGAGGGATTGCTGCTTTCACTGCGCAGCGATCCCTCTTGCTGTTCTGGCTTCTGGGATTCAGAATATTTTTTTTCTTGTTTTCCTCCTCCAAAAACTAGGTGCGTCTTGTGGTCTGGTGCGTCTTATAGAGCGAAAAATATGGTAGATATTTGCGTTGGTTCATGGAAAGGGCAAACACAATCCTCTTTAAAACTAAAGGGGTAAATTATACAGTGCATGTATTGCATACTGATAGTTAAAATAATAGCGTTACTGAGAACCATACCACACATATGGACCACCAAAGTCATTTTGCTCGCTTTAGAATAGCCTAAGGATTTGAATTAAGTCTTAAAAGCAAATTTAATGCTTGTTCTGGGCCTCCTGTGGTTTAACAGGATTTCCTTCTTCCGTGAGAAAACACAGTGTAAAGGGTTTGTTTTTGACAAATCAAAGGGGCAGGGATTTTAAATAAGGAATAACTACCCATGTGAAACTTGCAGTAATAAAATGTTTCCTAAATTCAGCTTTTCTACCAGACTTCACCATTTGCCCAAGAATCTAAACTGGCTTGAGTATGTTTTTAACCATTTTGATTTGGTCCTTTAAGAAATATAAGGGGAAGTCCAACAGATTTGGAAAAAGGAGTAAGAAAAATTTGTAACCTTTCTTCTTTACTTTTGCAATACGTTCTTTATTCTTTTTTCTGTATTATATAAAACTAATAAAAAAATATTATAAAAAAAAAGAAATATAAGGTTTATATGCAAAGTTGAAAATGAACCTCAGTACGTTTTTCCTTGTTTGTTATCCATTGCTTATCTCCCGCTAGGTAACATTTTCTGACATCTATTGAAAGGGAGGCAGTCAGCAAATAATACTTGGCATTGCAATCCGCATTCACATACACCCTCCCCAAATATGAACAAGACAAACTGCAGTCGGGAAGAGGAAGGTTTGCACAGTTTTTAAAAGCAACCTTCCAGCATTCTACACAGGCCAATTAAACCCAGATTTAAGTTTGTTTGGTTAGTTCATGGACACCAAATGTATTATGAAAAGGTATAAAAATGAGTAGATGTAGGAAGTGGAGGGTGGTCTATTTTTAGGATTGAAGTTGTTGAACTTTTTTATGATTTTACCCCAAAGTTCTTGAGCTTTTTAAAGGAGTTTACCCCAGAAGATAGACTGCCATAGGGGGCCATATTAGGCCCCCGAAACATTCCTTGGGGCAATGTATGTCCTTAACGAGCATTGTGCATAGACCTTTAGCAGCTAATGCAGCCAATGATCTCAACTTCTTAACCATGTGAAGTTAAGGCGCAGGTTCCTTTCCTCCTCTGGGGGTCGGTACCAACCTTAGCTGCAGTTAATGCCTAGTAAGGTTTCCCTGGGGTGGGATGCAGGTGGACGCGGGTGGTGCTGTGGCTTAAACCACAGAGCCTAGGACTTGCCAATCAGAAGGTCGGCGGTTCGAATCCCCGTGACGGGTGAGCTCCCATTGCTCGGTCCCTGCTCCTGCCCACCTAGCAGTTCGAAAGCACGTCAAAGTGCAAGTAGATAAATAGGTACCGCTCCAGCGGGAAGGTAAACGGTGTTTCTGTGCGCTGCTCTGGTTCGCCAGAAGCAGCTTAGTCATGCTGGCCACATGACCCGGAAGCTGTCTGTGGACAAACGCCGGCTCCCTCAGCCAATAAAGTGAGATGAGCGCCGCAACCCCAGAGTCGGTCACGACTGGACCTAATGGTGAGGGGTCCCTTTACCTTTACCTTAAGGTTTCCCTGCGCCCAGGGTTTCCTACCACCTTAAGAACCTGTTTTCAAATCCTCATTTTCCAAAAGGAAACATGGACCCTGCATAAAGCATGCCTGGAACGCCTGGAATCTCACAACGCTTGGAGATTGGGGTGATATGTGATGTTATCTACACAGGGACTTTTATACAGGGCATACATGCCCACACAGGTTGGCTAACTCTTGACTTTTTAAAACGGTCTCTCAGGTTGCTAAGAAAGACATCATAATATCTTAGGAAATTCACTTTTTAGCAGCATATACACCTGTGGACCTCATTTTGGACAGTGTTATTTTTCGCAGTGTCCGTGAAATAGAAAAAGGGTACAGACCATCCACAAAAGCTTGTACAGCTTTGTCGACGTTGTTATCAAACTGCTGTAGCACCAGCACTATTTCATTGTTGCTTTTGTTGGGTACAATTGATCGCACCGCATTGATCTGCAAGCAAGAGAGATGAACACAGGCATCTTAAAACACAGAAAAGGCACACCACACCGCAAGGCAAGTAGGTATTTTTCACACAAATGCCCTACAATTCTGCAAAGGACTGTTTGTGCTATGTAGTCAGAGCACCTTAACTACGCCATGTCAGTACAATTACATCCAAAACACGTAAAATAACAAATCAAAACCATTCCCATTCCTTCCCACACACTTCAGATGATTCCCGGAATGTTGATCTAGGTTGCAGTATATTATTTCTTTAGCAACAACTTTCCCCAATGCACATGAAATTGGTCCTGATAATTTCCATTTATTTGAATCCTGTAGACTGCTTGATAAGTCTTAACTGATTTTCAGCCAATGGTACAGAAGCACAGCTGTATGTATGAATATGTATGCATGTATGTATTTACACACACACACACACACACACACACACTTTGCCAGCCTGGATATGCTCTTGACATTTAAGATGGTTGGAGCAGCACTTTAACGCTGTACAATTTCAACAAAATGAGATGCACTACAAGCCCCGTTTCCCTGGCTAAATTCAGCTCCCCCACTGTGCTGACTTTTACGCTTCTCCTAGCATGCTGCGTAGAATCATAGAACTGCAGAGTCAGAAGGGACCCCACGAGTCATTTAGTCCAACCCCCTGCAATGCAGGAATCTCAACTAAATCATACACGGCAGATGGCGATCCAACCTCTGCTAAAAAAACCCCAACCTTCAAGGAAGGAGACCTCTTGTCCCCAGCTTGTCAATATCCTTCTTGAATGACGGTGTCCAGAAGTGGACACACTACTCCAGGTGTGGTCTGATCAAGGCAGAATAGAGCGGGACACGGGTGGCGCTGTGGGTTAAAGCACAGAGCCTAGGACTTGCCGATCAGCAGGTCGGCGGTTCAAATCCCCGCGATGGGGTGAGCTCTCAATCCCTCTTGCTGTTCTGGCTTCTGGGATAGCTGCGCAGCCTGCATTCGCTCCATAAGACACACACACATTTCCCCTTACTTTTTAGGAGGGCAAAAGTGAGTCTTAGAGAGCAAAAAATACGGTATATTTTTTAAACATCCGAAAGGTTCTGGACCTGTATGCTGTATGTGGAGTAGTATGATAATTAGAGATCTTACCTTTTCCTTGATGTTTGCTTGCGAGCCAATTTCTGCCATTTCCAATTTGATATGGATAAGACCTGCAGGTCACAATAAGTTAAATAAACAGTATTATTTTAGTAATCCAAATGCTTCCCTTGCTATGGAAACGCTTTGCTGCTATGTTCATTTTTTAAAAAACGAACTACATTGACAAGAAAAATAAAGACATTTTATATGCACTTTCTTTATAATTTTTCGTTTTAGACTACCTCAAGCATATTTTTTATTTTTTCTCTTTAGGGTATCTCAAACATGAAAATGCTTTCAAACCCTCAGGCTGCATATTAATGTCATCATCCTGCACTTACCTGGCAGTAAATTTAATCTGAACATAATGGGATAGAGTCTGCTATAAAGTTTCAATCCTAGGAACGATCACAAAATCGCCAACTTTTTGTCAGCCCTTGGTTTTAACCGAACTTGATTGTCAGATATTAGGGCAGAGGTGGGAAATCTCCAGCCCTCCAGATGATGTCAGAGTAAAATTCTCATCAATCCTGGCAATTGGCCATGTTGGAAGGAGCTGATTGGAACTGGATCCCCACAATATCTGGAGAACCACTGATCTCCTTTCCCTGCAGTATAGCGAGAATACTCTGAATAAAGTTTACCTGCTAATTTCTGTGGATTTGAGCAGCTGTTAAGGACAAAAAAAGAAAGGCTAAATCACTGGTTTTCTTGGCGGCGGGGGGGGGGGGAGCGGCGGGGGGGAGGGGGCTTTCCTAGCAAGAAAAAGTGGTTTGCAAATCCAGAAGGGAAGGGATCAGTACTTCACAACCAAACATGGGTGTAGCCAAGGGGGGGCAGGGAGGGATAGCTGCCCCCCTAAATCAATAAAAATACATAGCTGAGGTTCTGCCCCCCCATAAAAAAGGCCTGCCCCCTGCCCCAAATCCTGGTTATGCCCATGTAACTAAGGCGCTTTTGCTGGGTGGGGGATAATTCATCTGGCAACCCTACCTGAAGGATCATAATGGTTTATAATAATAATTCATTATTTATACCCCGCCCATCTGGCTGGGTTTCCCCAGCCACTCTGCGTGACTCCCAACTGAATGTTAAAAACACAATACAGCATCAAGCATTAAAAACTTCCCTAAACAAGGCTGCCTTCAGATGTCTTCTAAAAGTCAGATAGTTGTTTATTTCCTTGACATCTGATAGGAGGGCGTTCTACAGGGCAGGTGCCACCACCGAGAAGGCCTTCTGCCTGGTTCCCTGTAACCTCACTTCTCGCAGGGAGGGAACCGCCAGAAGGCCCTTGGAGCTGGACCTCAGTGTCCGGACAGAACGATGGGGGTGGAGACGCTCCTTCAGGTCTACTGGACCAAGGCCGTTTAGGGCCTTAAAGGTCAGCACCAACACTTTGAATTGTGCTCGGAAACGTACTGGGAGCCAATGCAGGTCTCTCAGGACCGGTTTCTAAGCATTTTAACAAAACAGGAAACTAGTTTAGCATCTCTGTAAACATGTTTGCTATTACAGTGGTATCTTGGGTTACAGACGCTTCAGATTACAGACGCTTCAGGTTACAGACTCCGCTAACCCAGAAATAGTACCTCAGGTAAAGAACTTTGCTTCAGGATGAGAACAGAAATCGTGCAGTGGCAGCGGGAGGCCCCATTAGCTAAAGTGGTACCTCAGGTAAGAACAGTTTCAGGTTAAGAACGGACATCCGGAACGAATTAAGTTCTTAACCAGAGGTACCACTGTATAAGTGTAAGCAGCCAAGGTACTTTGGTGGATTTCTTAGAGATGAGTGAAAGGACAGTGACTGCAGTTGTCTCCCATTAAATAGTCATATAATATGACTTCCTTTCACAAAAGTATACACAAAGTCCAGCAAATCCTTAATTGGGATACTGAAGGCACAGTAGAATCGGGTCCTTAAAAATGATACCCACCGAACTGACAGCAATAGTGGTGATAGAAGGACCTTTTAAGCTAAAGATTCTTCTTCTGAGAATGAGGAAGAGAGAGGAAGGTCTCTACCATTCCAGTGAATTCAAGCCCTGAATACTAAATGGACTGAACACAGGGTATGTATAGAAAGCCTGCTAGAGAAAGCTTTTCAAGTCTGAATGTCAGCTTTAATATTATGCCTCTTTCTTTAGCAGCATCTCATTCACATTTCTGATACTGAAATGTCATTGCATGATCAGTCTTGTAAAAAGAAAAGAGAGAGAGAGAGAGAGAGAGAGAGAGAGAGAGAGAGAACTGGAGGGGAGAGAGATTAAATAAAAGAAATAAAGGATCTCTTATTTAAAGAAGGTGTCACCTTCGGAAACTGGTTTCCAAGTGCATGTTTCTTGAGACAGTAAAATGCTTTTCTATTTATTCCTTACATAGCAAGGGACAGGAGGGCAGCCTCTGTTCTCATTCAAACTACACACCCTTTCCTTGCAAAACTGAGCAAGTTAAATATAACAGCCGTACACTGGAGGGGAAAGCAACAGAAAGCCGTTCCATTTTGCTGGAGCTTTTCTCCCATATGGAAAGTAGCTGTGACTTTCTCATGAAAGAAGAACAAAGAGACATTCAATGAACTAAGAAGCGCCAAATTCTATAACGGAAAGCAACAACCCTGACACACTGTATTGGAATTTAGAGGCTCAAAAAAGGCATTTTTTAATTTTATTTTTAAGGAAGATGTATTTATGGCTGTCTTTTCTATTTAAAGATGGAAGTGTTCACAGTTCTACTTTTGCATGGCTTGTAGAACTCATTGCAAATTTTGATGAGATATGGAACTTTGAGAAATCTTGCATTAACCTCTAAGCTAAGGCTGCTTGTATTTCAAAAAGCAAATAAAGTTTTTCAGCTATATTTTTTTTAAAAAAAGGAAATTTGCCCCCCAAAATCAACACTTCCAATATGGGCTGCCAGGTTTTCTTGGACATTTCAACTGATTACAGAAAATTTTCGACAGGACACAAATATGATCTGAGCATTTCCCCCCCCCCCCAAGATAGCATGAGGACACTCTTTTCTTACTTCCATGTGAGCAGTGTTAGCATACTGCAGCAAAACCAAAACAACTGTTGCTTCAGATGCAGTGGGGTGCTAATAAGACAGTGATGGCCAAACTTGGCCCTTCGGCTGTTTTGGGACTACAATTCCCATCATCCCTGACCACTGGTCCTGTTTGCTAGGAATGATAGTAGTTGTAGTCTCAAAACAGCTGGAGAGCCAAGTTTGGCCATCACTGTACTAAGAGGTGACCATAGAAACATAAGCAGAGCTTGAACGCTGGATCAGGTCAAAGGCCCATCTAGCGCAGCACTTTGCTCTGACAGTGACCAACCTATGCTGCCTTATGGGGAGCCTGTAAGCAGAACCCAAGCATAACATCACTCTCCCCACCTACGACTCCAGCAAATAGTATTTAGAGGCATATACAGCCTTTGAATGGGACGCGGGTAGCGCTGTGGGTTAAACCACAGAGCCTAGGTCTTGCTGATCAGAAGGTCGGCGGTTCGAATCCCCGTGACGGGGTGAGCTCCCGTTGCTCAGTCCCTGCTCCTGCCCATCTAGCAGTTTGAAAGCACATCAAAGTGCAAGTAGATAAATAGGTACCACTCCGGAGGGAAGGTAAACGGTGTTTCCGTGCGCTGCTCTGGTTCACCAGAAGCGGCTTAGTCATGTTGGCCACATGACCCGGAAGCTGTAAAGCGAGATGAGCGCTGCAACCTCAGAGTCGCTCACAACTGGACCAAATGGTCAGGAGTCCCTTTACCTTTACCGCCTTAGACAGCGGATGTAGAGCAGTGGAGGTAAAAACAGCCTCTGTGTCTAGAAGCGATTGGCATCCTTATCCTGCAATAATTTGTCTAATCCTCTTCTGAAGCCATCCAAGTTGGGTGGTTGTCACTGTCTCTTGTGGGAGCCAATTATATAATATGTGCTGTATAAAAGAAGTACTTTCTTTTGTCTCTCCTGAATCTTCCAACGTTCAACGTTCATTGAATGTATGGGGGGGGGGGGTTTGAGGTTCTACCTAACAACTTTCACCACACCATGCATAATTATACACCCACATCACATCTAAAGAGATCCGAATGTTTCAACCACTGAGGCTCTTGGGCTTGCCGATTGGAAGGTCGGTGGTTCGAATCCCCGCCACAAGGTGAGCTCCCATTGCTCTATCCCAGCTTCTGCCAACCTAGCAGTTCGAAAGCATGTCAAAGTGCAAGTAGAGATATAGGTGGGAAGGTAAACGGCGTTTTGGTGCGCTGCTCTGGTTTTGCCAGAAGCGGCTTAGTCATGCTGGCCACATGACCCAGAAAAACTGTCTATGGACAAACGCCGGCTCCCTCGCCCTGTAAAGCGAGATGAGCGCCGCAACCCCAGAGTCGGTCACGACTGGACTTAACTGTCAGGGGTCCCTTTACCTCCCCCCCCACAAGATCCTTTTCAAGGCGAGGCAACTAGAACTGCACACACCATTCCAAATGTGGTTGTACCACAGATTCGTGCAATGGAAACATGCTACCGGCAGTCTTATTTTCAATCCCTTTCTTAACGATCCCTAGCATGGAATTTACCCTTTTCACATCTGCCACATACTTTAGAATTCTTTATGCTTTTAGTTACTACAAGTCTCTTGGTTGTTGTTGTTGTTTTGGTCTTTTCCTGTTGTATATTCATTTGAGCTCTGTAAAGAAATGTTACAATTGACTGTGGCCATTTCATAGCCGTTTGCCCCCCCCCCCCCCCGATCACCACTCCCGGCTTATGCAATATCCTTTGTCATACAAAGGACAACTACGCAAAAACTTCTGTTTTTCCACAATACAAACCATTGCGTTTATTTTTGCATCAATGTGTTTAATTTGAGAACCACCTTGAAAAATACTTTTATTAGGAGAGGTTTTCTTAAACCGACCAATGAAATAGTCTTTTCATTTGTGACAGGATATTTCACTCTGCATATGTAATATCCTTGCTTGTTCAAACAGAAAATCACTAAATCCTAAAAACAAAAAACCAAGCTTTGTACTACTTTACATAGCCATGTTTTTCAGCTCAGATCACAGGTAATTGTCATTTACGATTTCTGGATTTTCACTTTTCAAATTGCTAAATGAGAGGATTTGCCCACAATGCAACCTGCTTTTAATCATGTACATGTAAATGGATTTGGAAATTTGCCACGCCATAGCTTTGCTTAAGCCTGTCAAACAGCATTTGCAAGGAAAAACATCACTGCAAAGCACCATGGGTGATCTCCTTTTATGGCATAATCAACATTTGTCAAGCTTATTTAACCGTTGAAGGAAACGAATATGTTGGCAAACATGCCAGACAAGCAAAAGCTGAATACGACTTAAGACAATTAGGACCATGAGCTTGGTCATATGTTCCATGGATCTTAACGTGCTAATGTTAGAAAGAAAATTATAAAATATGCAGTTCAATTCTAAAAACGTTTAGAATGTTCAACAGGGCTTACTCCAGAGTAAATCTATACGGGATTGCAGCCTTAATTGCAAATAGGGTGTCGCAAGATAAAGACGTGATAGAAATGAATTTCTACGTGATAGAAATGAATTTCACATTCTGAGTTGTAGTTCCAAGGTTCTGGACTAAACATGCTGAAAATCATGCTTTTTGCTGATGGCGGATGTAGCAAAACAGCTCATCCTTAGATATGAACACACACTCTATCTCTCTCATTAGCAATTGGGTTCACAGTGATTGTCTTAAACTTGAAGTGGCTCTCTGACTCCAAATCTGACACTAAAACCTCAACACCACACTGATTGGGGTGGGAGACTTACTTCTTGCCAGATGGCCAATCATTTGCAGTTATCCCGTGAAATGTTTTCCATCAGATGCCCTTCCATGGACACAAACATCTCTTCCCCTCACTGGAAAACCCTGCCCATGAGATTTGTACTCTCCTGTTTAAATACAGTTTATTGATGAGTGACATTCATAGCTTTGCATGGCTGAAAGACAAATGAGTTCACTGATCAACACCACATGGCCAACTGTATTATATTATTGTAATTTTGAGTTCAGCGGACAGCAGGAGACAATAGGGCAGGACTGAAGAGGAGGTTCAGCACCTTTCAGCAGGAAAGGAGCATTTAGCTGTTCTAATTAAATGGCTAAGGTGATTTGTGTGTAGGAACATGAATAGAACTCCATCACAATCTGGATATAATTGCAGCAGCGGAAAACATGATTAGCAATTCAAATGCACCATATGCACTTAAAAAATATGTCGTTTTACAAAATCACGTGTATCAAAAGGGTTATTTTAAGAGTGCTTATGTCGCACAGAGGGCAGCGCTTCAAGATTACAGCAACTGCATTTTAAATTATTATGGTATGGTCCTGATCGTGGTTTTGCACTTTGCATTAGGGCTCCAGTTTTGATCTTTTGTGACCCACCCTTAACACGGAAAGAAAGGGCATTCCTTTCAACCTGCTCAGTCAAGAGAATTTAAAACGGACTTAAAAAAAACAAAAACCCAGCAAGATCCAGCACTGTCCCAGCAGATGGAAAGGAATCCATCTCCACCCACTACGACGCCTCCTCATCTGCTCTGAAGGCTCCGCCGATCCTCCAGAGCACATTTTGGGGGCAGACAGGGGACTGCAGAGGGGAGCAGAGGACGTCCTTTTGTGTAAGCAAGCTGTCAGAGTTGGCATGTTGGCACCATGTTTTTAAAGCAACCAAAATACTCGGGGCGCTAAGTACCATTGGAAGAACGAAATACTTGATTTCACTTTTGGAAAATGTTTTTTTGTGTGTGCGTAAACTAAAGTGCAGAGGGACACGGGTGGCGCTGTGGGTTAAAGCACAGAGCCTAGGACTTGCCGATCAGAAGGTCGGCAGTTCTAATCCCTGCGATGGGGTGAGCTCCCGTTGCTCGGTCCCTGCTCCTGCCAACCTAGCAGTTTGAAAGCACGTCAAAGTGCTGGTAGATAAATAGGTACTGCTCCGGCGGGAAGGTAAACGGCGTTTCCATGTGCTGCTCTGGTTCGCCAGAAGCGGCTTAGTCATGCTGGCCGCATGACCCGGAAGCTGTACGCCAGCTCCCTCGGCCAATAAAACGAGATGAGCACCGCAACCCCAGAGTCAGCCACGACTGGACCTAATGGTCAGGGGTCCCTTTACCTTTTTTAAACTAAAGTGCATTTCAAAAAATAAAATAAAATGTTATCCCAGTAAACTTTCTTAGAGCACCTAGCCTCCTGAACACTAAAAGTACTTTGGCCTAGACAGATCTTTTCAAGTATCAACATTTCTCATTTCATTAGTTAATGTTGTTAGCGCGTTCACATGATGATGGAGCAAGGCTGCCTCCAAATGAAAACTGCGAGGCAAGATTTCTTACATAGGTTCCCTATTACCAGCTTTCCTACCAGTGCATATCACAGGTGTATTTTGAATGCTCTCAGAGAATGCTGTATGCAAATCTGGAAATCAATATTGTCAAGTCCGAAAATGTTCCTTTGGAAAGCATGAGACATTATGCTAAGTGGCCCATCTAAAAGTTGCCATTTAGGGGTCAGTGGTAATGGATCAAACTCATAGGGTAATGTCCAATGATAATCATACTCTGAGTCGATCCACTGAAATCAATGGACTTAAATTCATTGGTTTTCCTGGATCTACTCTAAGTACAAATTACTGGGAATCTTCCACAGAGAATCTGTGATAGAATGCATTCCAAAAGGAGCTTGTTTTTTTAAAGAAGGGCAGAAAGGCTATTTTACTCTCAAGATCTGTCTGGTAAATGCTGTGGTCAGTGTTCGAAACTACCATTGTTCTAGGCGCATTTTGTGACAGTGGATTTCATTGGTGTGAGCAGTTTCTGAGCTCCGGGCACAGTACTGCACCTAAGGTTTCAGTTTAAAATTGTAGAGTGGAAGGAAAGGAGGAGCTTTTTCTGCTTCCCCACATCCAGCTACTCTCTGAAGACTGGAGAAGAGACCCTCTTAAAGAATATTAGGGGGTGGGCAGGGAAAGGACTAGACCATGTGAAAAATGAACATAATATTTCAACTGCAGTTCATTCATTTTCAGCTTTGTATTCATGTTATTAAAAATGTGTGCCTGGACATTCCATTGTTGCACACATAACCTAGGTTTAAGGCACCATTTAGCTCCATATCTCAGTTCCTAACACTGGCTGGAGTGTGGAACTATGAGAGAATGGGTCAGTTTACATCTGATTAAAAATTGTCAGTTTATTTTCTTTGTTTTTTTGTTTTTTGTTTAGAACATAGTTATCTCTGTTAGCTGAAGAAGCGTGCATGCACACGAAAGCTCATACCAATAACAGACTTAGTTGGTCTCTAAGGTGCTACTGGAAGGAATTATTTTTTATTTTGTTTCGGCTACGACAGACCCACATGGCTATCTACCTATAACTATCTCTGTTAGCTGTAACTCACAGCATAACTTGCTGGGGTGAACCTTTTAAATAAGATTACTCAAGCTCTCTTAAATGAAATAGCTAAACACAACATATTAATCAAACAGAGTCTCTAAAGAAAGTGTCTGAGAAAAGCTCATTATTGTCATTTGGTTGACTGAAAACCATTAAGACATTCTTGTGGATAAATAGATGAGGAAATATGGCAGAATGTGACAGTTAAATAAAAGATGAAGCAAAAGCTTATTAATATTGCTGTGCAAAAGGATAGGAAAAATAAATATTGTCTCAAGTGTCCCCACCCCTTTTTAAAAATGTGAACTATCCATTTGGACTGGAATTTTTATACGAATAATGTATACATGCTCAAGTTAAAGTAAGCCTTCATCAAGGTATGTTTTCCTCAATAGACACTATTAGGGAATAAAAATAATCAGCTGGTGTGGAATGAACAGAGTAGAAGATCCAAACAATTTGTTAAGAAGTTGCCTCTTATATTTAATACTTGCACAAAATTGGTTGGGTAGGGAAGGAGAGAGAGAGAGAGAGAGAGAGAGAGAGAGAGAGGAAGGAAGGAAGGAAGGAAAACACTGTATTTTAACTTCCTTTTAACTTCCTATGGTTGAGTCATAAACCTTCAGTTCCCAGTAGTGCAGTAGCTAAGTTAGAAAATATTTCACAACCTCTCAGCCAACTTCATTCTGAAAAAAGAAAAAAACACCACCACCAGGATAAATGTGACTTGAAGTTTGTTTTTTCCTAGACTTGTCCTGTTTATGTCTCTAAATCCATTGTCTTTGAGAGATACAGGAGGAAGAAAAAATGTGTATACAGTGGTACCTCTGGTTACATACGCATCAGGTTACAGACTCCACTAACCCAGAAATAGTACCTCAGGTTAAGAACTTTGCTTCAGGATGAGAACAGAAATCGTGCTCCGGCGGCACAGCAGCAGCAGGAGGCCCCATTAGCTAAAGTGGTGCTTCAGGTTAAGAACAGACCTCCAAAATGAATTAAGTACTTAACCAGAGGTACCACTGTATTGGGATGATTCCACCCTATTTCAGTTTGCTGGTGCTCAATTATAGGTCCATTCTGTCTCATTTTGTGCAGATCCCCCCCCCCCAATGTCTGCTTTTAAATAGTATACATTTTGTCAGGGCTTTTTTTTTTTTTTTTTAGGGGAAACTCACCAGAACTTTGTAATTGTCTAGTGCTTCCCTCTGCAAATTAATCTGAAGTGTAAATCTGGATGGATTTGTACCCAATTATGTTTTTATTTGCATTTTTAATACAGAAACAAAAATCCCCCACCCCCTTCCCTCCACCCACCAATTATTTTTTAAAAAAGGATTTGTTCCTAATTATGTTGTAAAGTCTCTAGCTTTTCTACAAACTGTGGACCTGATAATGGGAGTACAGTCTTAAAGAAGTTGCATACGTAAAACCCTCTCTCTTTCCAAGCTTTAGGACTTGCCGATCGTCAGGTCGGCGGTTCGAATCCCCGCGGCGGGGTGCGCTCCCGTTGCTCAGTCCCAGCGCCTCCCAACCTAGCAGTTCGAAAGCACCCCTGGGTGCAAGTAGATAAATAGGGACCGATTACTAGCGGGAAGGTAAACGGTGTTCTGTGTGCTGTGCTGGCTCGCCAGATGCAGCTTGTCACGCTGGCCACGTGACCCGGAAGTGTCTCCGGACAGCGCTGGCCCCAGGCCTCTTGAGTGAGATGGGTGCACAACCCTAGAGTCTGGCAAGACTGGCCCGTACGGGCAGGGGTACCTTTAATTTTTTCACTACAATAAAACAGGGTGCAAGAGAAAGGGAATGAGCGAGAATATGGGCACTGCTGTTAATTTATTCATCTTCTCCACACAGTCACTGTACTTTTCATAAATGGTTCTCAAGTCTGAATATTTTTTTAAAAATAAAGAGCAGTCTTGTGAAGTCCCCTTTCCCTTGTCCGATATTAGAAGCCTCTTTCATCTGCACCAATGGTCTATTTAGTTTAAGTTGAATTATTGCTGAAACAGCTAGCAACAGCAGCATGGCATAATGTTTAGTGTGACTTTCCAGGTTCCCCCACATATGTTTTCTATAATGCACTTTAGTGATGTATGGAAGTGAGAGCTGGACCATAAAGAAGGATGATCGCCGGAGAATTGATGCTTTTGAATTCTGGTGCTGGAGGAGACTCTTGAGAGTCCCATGGACTGCAAGAAGAGCAAACCCATCCATTCTTAAGGAAATCAGCCCTGAGTGCTCACTGGAAGGACAGATCCTGAAGCTGAGGCTCCAGTACTTTGGCCACCTCATGAGAAGAGAAGACTCCCTGGAAAAGACCCTGATGTTGGGAAAGATGGAGGGCACAAGGAGAAGGGAACAACAGAGGACGAGATGGTTGGACAGTGTTCTCGAAGCTACCAGCATGATTTTGACCAAACTGCGGGAGGCAGTGGAAGACAGAAGTGCCTGGTGTGCTCTGGTCCATGGGGTCAAGGAAAGTCGGACACGACTAAACAACTAAACAACAACATAAAGCACTTTGTAACAGAGTCTCACTCCCCCCCACCCACAATGGATAAATTTAAGAAGTAAATTTTGCAATTAAAAACAATACAATATTTTCTTTTTTTTAGGGTTATTGGAATAACTTGGAAAAAATATAGGGAGGAATTGAGTGTAATCTGATCGTATTTTGGCTTGCCAGGTGGAACAATCCCCCCTCCCCTCGCTGTTCTGGATGTTCTCTCAACGCCCCCCCCCCCCAACAGAGCCAAACTTGTGCATCAGCCATTTTCATAAAGCACATGAGAGTTACTAATTTCCGAAAGACCAGCAAATGGAAGAGTCAGGAGTCTGTCCGTTGATTCTTGGGAGCTTTCTCAGAGTTCTGAGATCCAGTTGTGTTCACTCCTGCAGGCTTTTGCTGGCATCTGGTCTTGTTCTTTTTTCTGTATTGTCACTGATAAGTGCCTCTCGATTCCTAGTTGATTTCGCTGTCATCTGAATCAACAGCAGCGATGTTGTCACCCATATTAATGCAGAAGGAATCCATAAAGCCTTTGCCACTTTGTGAGTTGTAGCAGCATGGGAAGATACCCTTATTGGACACAATTATCTTCTCGAATGAATATCTCCCCAACTGTAGCAAACTCCTTAATCCTGAAGGAGGGAGGTATACACTGTAAAAATACACGTGTTATGCAAAGTGCTCAAGTCAGGGAAGCCAAATACTTTTTGACTTTCATATTCTATGTTATTCTTTCCCATGGCAAGGTTAAATATATTTGTATGAATCAGGTAGTGAGGAAATCACACAATAATATCTCTTGGTTTTCCCCTGTCATTGTGGGTCTTGGGTAGGGAGAGTTCTGTGAATTTTGTCAATGTCTCATTCCAGGGGTTCCAGTTAGTAGCTCAGATAAACCTTTTACATATGACTTCTATCTTCCACGTCAACTAAGAGGAGTTTAATCTGTCGTTATGTTTAAGGAATAGAAGTGATAGATGGGTAACTATGCACACCTAAATTCCAAAGCTGAAAAAAACAACCCTTTTATTATCAACTTTTATGACTACTCTTCTGATAAGTCACTCTTAATTTTTCCCCCAGCATTTTGGTAAGAATTTCTAATTCTCCTTAACGTCACTGTGTTTTGGTTTGTCACTGAAGGCTGCAGAGAAGATAACATGCTGCAAGCCAAAATAGATCTTGACAGACATTTCTTCGAATCCATGGACTTCCTTTTCAGGCACAGTATTATAAATATTTAGTTCATGTGTTTTGGTGCAGTTAACTGCTATTTATCCAGGTGAGGGGGAGGGGACTCAACTCAGCTAGCCATCTTCAAAGGGGCGGAGAAAGGGGGTGCGGTGGGGGAGGGCCGCCCCAGGTGTCACCACTGAGGGGGGGTGACAAAATGCCGGGTGGCACTCACCGTGGGGCCTGTAGCGTGCCTGAGCCACACATCTCTCCTGGGAGTGACATGGTGACTTGGGCGCCACGGGCTCTGCACTGTCCCAAACGGTCCACCCGCTGCCTCCAACTCAGCTGCCCTACAGCAGACCCCACAGAGCGCCCTGCCCCAGCTCGCCCACCCTGCGGGCAGCTGGCCCCACACCTGGGCACAGGGCACACACACCACCTCAGGCGCCCAATTGGCTTGCTCCGCCGCTGCATCTTCATCAATGAAGTCACTGCTCCTTATGCATTAGGTTTTCCCCCCTCATCCCACACGCCTTCACAGTAAACACCATCAATCCATGACATAAGGATGTAAAGCTATAAATCACAACACAGATAATTTGATGTCACAAATTGGTTTATTTTCTCCTGTCTAGCAATTTTTTTAAAAAATAGCAGGCATTTTTAAAGCAGTGAAAGAGAAATAAGGCTGGTACAAATAAGATTTATCTGATATAAAAAGCCTCTTCCAGAACAATAGCGTATATGTCATGTTCGATCAAATGAAATATAATTCCTTGAAAATAATAATAAACGGTTTCATATGGAACTTTCCTCTGTAATAAAATTACTCCCTTGACTGTTTTGTTCACTAGCTAAATGTTCCATGGCAGATCGTCAAAGAAAACACTGTAAGAAATAATGACTTAAGGGGCAGAAGAAGAAAGGAGTAAAGGTACTCACACTTCAAATTATTTTTGGCAAATAGTAAACATTATAAAAGCAATTCTCCGGCCCATTCCGGAGTTACAGTGATGCCAACAGGATGTACAAATAACTGATAACAGAACTGCATGCTCTGCTAGGTTGGAGGCAAGGTATCAGCTACACTCACATGTAACAATAAGCTGGAACCTTAGCTTGTACTGTACATGAAAGTAGCCTTTAATCCTCCTTTCACACAGGTGGGTAAAGCAAACCTGCAAAGACACAGGCTAGCATTACTGAACCCAGGGTTGTGGTTTGCTCCCCACTAACAAGCCAGGGTTCGTATGTCAAGACCAAACTCTGGTTGCCAGAGAGTCTTTGTCAGAGAGAAACAAACCATGATCCTGGGTTCAGCTATCCCTCCTCCTGGTTTGTTTACCTGCTCGCAGAGATGAGGAAGCTAAGTAGGAAGAATCCCAAATTTATTGGCTTATTGTTATGTGCAAACACAGAAAATTGGACATGGCACAATGTAAGTTATTGTTGTTTTCGCAGAGTACCCATATTTCTTTGGTGTCGTTATCCTCTCTGGTTAAACAGGTTTTGTAAATTTTTGAAGCACCGCAAAACTCTGTTAGCTAGTAGATAGTAGAACAAGTGCATACAGTCCAAACAACAATGCCTCTTTCATACCACCCTCAATACTGGAAAAAACCTATTCTCTTTCTCTAGCCCTAGGTACTTTCCCAAGCTTAACAATAAAAGACCAGGCTCAGTAACAGCTTCACAGATCAAATCTTTTCATGAGCTGGTAGGTAATATATTTCAGCTGGGTTACATGCTCTGTGCTCAGATGGCACATATATAAGTGCTTGCAAGTTGACAATGTCTGTCTGCCTGGAATTAAATATGCTTATCGAAAAGAAAAGAAAAGAAAAGAAAAGAAAAGAAAAGAAAAGAAAAGAAAAGAAAAGAAAAGAAAAGAAAAGAAAAGAAGTTTAGGATATGTCTAGTGAGATTCAAGGTCTTTCTCCCAGGTACAACAAATCCTAGATCCCTTGAACTCCAGCCACAGAAAATCTTTCCGGACTTTCCTACACAATCAGGATATTTATTTTTTGTACACCAAGAGTCTATTTGTTTAAGATACAGGTATTTTGCACATAGTCTGCATGCCTCCCTTCAAGGCATAGTTCATTGTATACCTGGGAAAATGCAATACCTCCCACAAGATACTCATTGCCTTTATAACCAAAGTGTGAAACATGGCGCTGTGGTTGCTACATGGAAATATTACTGCTAATACTAAAAGCCCTTCCCCCAAATCATCCCAGGGCAGCTTACAAAAATATCAGAATTAAAAGCAAAATACTGAATCAATAAAAATCACAAAACTGCCAAATTCCGTAACATATCTTGTGAACAGGGACATACGATTCCTACTGGCTTTCATTAGTTGTTCAAACATGCGGTGCCATTTTTTCCTGCTTAAAAAAAGATACATGGATTTGACATTTCCAATACACTTTGTATTATTTGGAAGCTGTTCTGCCACAATTTCTGTGTGGGAATGGGATGAGGTAGTGTGATTTTTATTTAATGCTTCTCGGAGACTGGATCTGCCACCTCTTCGGAAATAGCACCCCATGCTGCCTCTACAGCAGCCCTTGGAGAATAGGAAGTGCTGGTGGTCTCCCATCCCTAGGGAGGAATGGCAAGGGCTGCCCTCTGGGGTCTCCTGGGCTCTGCACCCGCCCAGCCTGATTCAGAGTGAGCGTCTTTCTCCCCCGTGACCATCTTAAGCATATCCAGCGCCATGGTGCAAAGCTCCCTTGGGCGCCCCCCCGTTTTCCAGAGTTTTTAGGGAGGATGGCACTGCATATGGGGCTGGAGGAGGCGGGCAGTGGCCGGAGTGCAGTTCCTCTGGTGGGGAAGAGGCAGAGGCTGGACGCGGCGCCTCCTGGCTTAGCTGGCCGCTTTGTGCCGCGGTGGCCACGGCAGACGGAGGCTCCGGGTGTGGTGCTGCATGGCGGAGGTGGGTGAGGGCAGCTGATGCCGGGAGGTGCCATTCCAGCCTCCGCCTCTTCCCTGGCATCCTCCAGAACTTGGCACCCTGGCACCCCACACCACTAGCCTCTATGGGTAAGACACCCCTGCCCATGACAACCTTTGATTCCTTCTTCAACTGTCAGGTAAGGTTGATTTGATTTCCCGCTCCCTTGTTGCAGTTGTAGATCTTTACTCACCCCTTGTTCCCAGTGTAGGATTTTATTCCACACACCCACCCTTGTTTCCAGTGCAGATCTTCCCTCAACCCTCGACCCCTGGCGAAGGGAGGAGTCATTTTGTGGTTTGCCTCAGGTGCGAAAATGTCTTGATGACAGCAGGAATACCTCACATTTCCTTTACAAATGTGATTGTAACTGCAGCTCTCTCTCTCTCTCTCTCTCTCTCTCTCTCTCTCTCTCTCCTTTGGCATCCCTCAATTTAGACTCCATTCTGTTATGTTTTCAAATTAAGGTAAATCTGCACTGCTGCCTATTCTTTGTTGTATGAAAAAGGCTGTCAAAGTCACAAACTGACTATTTCTGCTGTTCTGCCATCACTTTCTTGAGAACTGTCCCCAAAGGCCTTTTTTTTTTTTAAAAAAAAAAGAGAATTAAACTGTAACTTGAAGTGAATACTGAAAGCAACCTTTGATGTCAGACTATGAATTTTACACTATTCTATTTAAACTGAAAAACGAATTGCTAATCAAACGAAATTCTAAACAGAAAGAACAGGATGGAATGTACAAACAGCTTTATTTCTAGATAAAGGCTTCGTCAGATCACCCCCGATATCCTCCAGCCACACAAAGACCAATGTTGCCCTTTGATTATCCTTATTAGTCCAAATGGAAGACTGGGGACTAGCCAGATTAGTATGGGTGGCACTGCACAAATACAGAGAAAACCAAGAAAATGGTTGTAGCCATTTATACACTGTTTAACCTAAGAAGTTTCTGAGCAGTATGCAATAAAATTGCAAAAAATTGTATACAGTGGATAAAATAAAATAAATCGTAAAAACAGAAAGCACGTAAAAACGTGTTGAAGTAGGAAGGTCTTCATCAAGTACCTGAAGTTTTACAGGAGGTGCTATCTGATTTCAAGCCCGCATTACTAAATTGCTTCTGGCAGATATAAGCTATGCATCTGAGCTATGGGGAACCACAGAGGCTTCCCCAAAGATCTCAGCGATCAGGCAGGGATATAAGGAATATGAAGGTATTCCTTAAGCTATCCTGGACCCAAATTTTTAAGGGCCTGGTAACATGTGGTAAGGTAAAGGGACCCCTGACCATTAGGTCCAGTCGTGGCCGACTCTGGGGTTGCGACGCTCATCTCGCTTTATTGGCCGAGGGAGCCGGCGTGCAGCTTCCAGGTCATGTGGCCAGCATGACTAAGCTGCTTCTGGTGAACCAGAGCAGCACACGGAAACGCCGTTTACCTTCCCGCCGGAGTGGTACCTGTTTATCTACTTGCACTTTGACATGCTTTCAAACTGCTAGGTGGGCAGGAGCAGGGACTGAGCAACGGGAACTCAGCCCGTCACGGGGATTCGAACTGCTGACCTTCTGATCGGCAAGTCCTAGGCTCTGTGGTTTAACCCACAGTGCCACCTGCGTCCCACGGTGGCATTAGAAGTCTGACCTTTGCAATGGTCTAACTACAGCATTTTGCTTGGGGCTTCCAGTCCAGGCTTGGGCATAGCCCCAGAGCGCACTGCAATGCATTTCAAGGGACTGCGAGCATTTCTTATTTTACATATTCCATTTGTGTCTCAGCAAACGAAAGTGAATGCATCACACAGAGTAGTGTTTTGGACACTAAAGCCCAGTTTAGAGGAAGCCACTGCAAAAATGGCACCATAGGCCGAAGAAATTGCTCAGTCCCAACACAAATGGTTTGTTCTGCGGTAACGATGCAAACAACAAAATTCCTATTCCAAGAAAGTAGCAAATTGCAACGAAAACGATGTAATATAACCTAGCAGATGTAGGCTCAAACCCCAAATCAACTACAGACCCACGTAAATTCCATTCGCAGCACTGTGTTTGGCCTTAGATTCCCATCTGCAAAATGTGAAGAGACTGCCTTCCTAGAAGGATGCTGCGAGCGGATACAACAATTGTACAGTGCTCTGTACAGCTAAAATCGTAATGAAATGCCATATATGCCCATATAGCACACCCCTTGGAAGACTCAACTGATGAACTGTTACGTCTTACCCAAAGTTTTATATCTGATATTGAATCATTTTCAATAAGTAAAGCATCTTTTGGGCAAATCATAATTGTGGTAATACTGACAGCTGGAAGTAGAATTCTTCCTAACAGTGCAGGAAAACGTACAATACCGCAAAGTTGTTAAGTACTGTAATTTAACTCAGGATGCCATTTCATGCAGAACAGCAAGTGAGCGGTTAAGAGGCCAACACATTCCTTTGAGCGGACACTCCCTTGTAGCTGGCATTTGTGTTTCAGGATAGCGTGTCAGCAATTTGCCTGTTCGTAATGTGCATATATTATATCCCATATAATAGGATAAGTCCCGTATCACCATTCATGGGCTACACTGCACTTTCAATGGTTAGCATTTGGGCTATTATCTGTCTGCCTCCTTTGCAACAGAGCCAGCATCCATAAATTGAAATTTCAGTTTCATGAGGGGAAGAGGGGATTTTGTTGAAAAGGGAAGCGTTGCTAGAAATAACACATACACACAAAAAACCCCACCAGCGTCATTTTGCCTATTTGAAGTTAGCTCTTCTTCCCGTATTTGTGTGGATACTGTATGGTGGTTCCAAAATGTAGTCTGAGTGAAGACTCCTGCTTAGTTACAATGCTGTGCTCTCCCTCTTTTACACACACACACACACACACACACACACACACACACACACACACACTGCATTGACACTTCTACAAGAAGGGTAAGCGAGAATATTTAGTTGTTGACTGTATAAAGAAAGATTGCAATAGGCTTTTACATGTCTGTTTTGCATTTCTTTCAGCATATGCTTATCTCGGCATTTGATAGTTATTTGTTTTGTGGGACACCTCTTCTGCTGAATCTATACTGTTCTGTTCCATTTGGAACATTTTTACTTGCTTCAGTCATTGTGCAATGGTTCTATATGTTTTATAACTGCATATTATTTTCGTCAAATCTACCCTGGGACCTTATAGTGAAGGGTAGGCAAGGAGTCTTCTGAAATAAATATGTAGATGTTCCCTTGTAATATCATTCTCCTTAACCAGAAATGGTGTGTTTTGTGTGGCAATGCCAGGTTTATGATATGCGCTACCCATCCACAGAGTTTTAGGCACCAACAATGGAGCTGGTTACTTTAGCAAGACGTCTTATGAAAATTATGTATTTTTATTATCTTCTTGTCCAATTGCCAATGTTGTAATCCTGATTCAACAAGGTATTTTGCTTTGAGTTTATGTTATGCTGCTTTGGTTCCCACCAATATTTTGTACGCTGCATAGATATATTTTTATACGACTTGTGAAATGAAAACCACCACCGTACAATGTGTCATGTACTCCTAAAATTTCAGGCAATGGACAAGGCCTGATATATTACTATGGAGCCTCATTGTGCTTGCTGGGTGATCTTACTGAGGTAGTGGAATGGATCCTGGACTTAATGCCAATCTATGTGCTCGTCTGAAGCCTGCATCTGCTGGTTATGAGGAGTGTGTTCCTGTAGAATATGAAAAACCTCATAGAAGAGTAAAACAAGACACTGCAGCTGAACCTAAAATTTCTGGAAACTTGGAAATTCCTGGATACTTTGTGGATCTTCACCCATGCCCTTTTCCGACGTGTAGATTATTTTTGCATAGAAAAAGTGCCAGGCATGAAGAAGCTCACAGCTAAATCTCACTTGAAACCCAAGGAAAGTTAGTTATTAACTTACATCCCATTTTTGGCCCCACTGATTACATCTGTTTTTCTCCATATCCATATAAGCGCCTGCCAACAGAGGATAACAATTCATGCATCTGACAAAATGGGCTCTAGCCATAAAAGCTCATGTCCCAATAAATCTGTGTTAGTCTTCAAGATAATGCAATACTCTCTGTTGTCCAAATCTCATTATTTTCCGTGGAACTAATAGTGCAATTGGAATAAAGTCCCACTGTGTTGAGAGGGACTTACTCCCATGTAAGCGTCTTTAGGATTACATGACTGACTGAACTGAGCTCTTGCAGTGAAAGAGAGGGAAATGACTGTGCTACATCAGCTCAGTGGCTGATTCATGTCAACATCTCACTTCCAGCAGTGGGTAAATCTTAATGCTATAAAGGTAAAGGACCCCTGGATGGTTAAGTCCAGTCAAAGGTGACTATGGGGTTGCGGCGCTCGTCTCGCTTTCAGGCCGAGGGAGCCGGCGTTTGTCCACAAACAGTTTTCCAGGTCATGTGGCCAGCATGACTTAACCGCTTCTGGCGCAACGGAACACCATGACGGAACCCAGAAATGTTGTTTACCTTCCCACCGCAGTGGTACCTATTTATCTACTTGCACTGGCATGCTTTTAAACTGCTAGGTTGGCTGGAGCTAGGACAGAGCAACGGTAGCGCACTCCGTTGTGCTGATTCAAACTGCCGATCTTCTGATTGGCAAGCCCAAATGGCTCAGTTGTTTAGACCACAGCGCCACCCGCGTCCTATATAATGCTATAAGAAGTCATACAACGGAGAAAGCTAATGGAGGGTTCCCATCAAGAATTTGATAATTTAGAGCATCCAGGAGCATGCTAAACATTAAGATGAATGGCCTGAACGTCCTAGCTAATAATAACTGTTGACAGCTGAAAGTTTGCTCTTCAACTTGAAACACTTAAAAAAATTGTTGTACTTCTTATGAGGTCTGGAATTGTAGAGGGTCACCCAGTCCAATGCCCTGCAATGCAGGAATTTCAACTAAAGCATCCATGACAGATGGCCACCCAACCTCTGCTTAAAGACCTCCAAGGAAGGAGAGTCCACAATATACAGGGTTCCTTCCCAATGCAGAGAAGTCAATGGAGAGTAGACAACAGAAATCTGCTCAAGACCAACACATACTCAACAAATACATATTGGACTAATTAGAGCTGGAAGATGGTCCAAGTATACAATATACTCAAGACCACTTTTTTGAGAGTAGCTAGCCCATGCCAAACCTGAACAGCTTTACTCTCTTACAAAATTGAACAAAAATTCATCTTACATGTTTGAAAAGTCATTAATCCAAGATACAGCACCAGCCACTTCCAGGGGGTGAAGGGTAAAAAGTCTAGTACAGTAAACTACAGTATCCCAAGGTAAAGAAGGAAGCAATTGTTTCAAATGCTGGATCAAAGGAGCTTAAGATGGTACACAGTACATGGTTGTCTATTTCCACTCACTTTGAGGAGGTTTTGTTGATGATGACAGATGCTGTAAACTTATAACCTGGACCAAATTTGACTATGGTTGCTTATGACAAAATAGTATCGCAGAATGATGGTCTGGAAACTGCTGGTTTTACCTGTATTATGATAAATGTGTAGTCATGCTTACTTACTTCCAGTCTGTTGAGATCCCAGCACCTGAAGGCAACACACACACACACACACACAGAAGGGAGAATCTATGCTAGCTGAGTTGGGGGACGCACATATCATGCTTTCTGCTGGATTACACAAGGCCTTTAAAAAGTTGTGTTGGGTCTGAGCACAGGAGAAGGGGCACAATAGCTCATCTCCATTGCTGGATGGGAGAGCACAGCCCTGGAGCCAAGCCCCAGCTCCAAGCTGAGCAGCAAGGAAGCAGAGGACCAGGAAGGTGAAGGAGCAAGGAAGCAATGTTGCTCTGCTTCATCCAGACTCCTTGCTGGGCTGGGAAGAGGGTCTTGGTTAAAAATTTGAGCTAAGCCCAGGCTCCAAGCTGAGCAGGATGACACAGCAAAGGAGCAAATCTCCTTTCACCCCTATACTTTTTTGTGGGTTTCCAACTGTGGGTTAAACCACAGAACCTAGGGCTTGCCAGTCAGAAGGTTGGCGGTTCGAATCCCCGCGATGGGGTGAGCTCCCGTTGCTCGGTCCCTGCTCCTGCCAACCTAGCAGTTTGAAAGCACGTCAAAACTGCAAGTAGATAAATGGGTACCGCTCTGGCGGGAAGGTAGGCGGCGTTTCCATGCGCTGCTCTGGTTCACCAGAGCCACATGACTCAGTTCTGCTGGCCACATGACCCAGAAGCTGTACGCCGGCTCCCTCGGCCACTAAAGCGAGATGAGCGCCGCAACCTCAGAGTCGGTCACGATGGGACCTAATGGTCAGGGGTCCCTTTACCTTTTAACTGTGTGGAATTTTTTTTTAAAAAAAAAATAGTGGTAACTGTTTTATAGCAAAATTACATTTATTGCTAACTTGCACTTTCGAATAATAATGTTGTGCACATATCTGAGTGTAACCTCCACTGAACACAATGTACCCGATTCCATTCTGAGCAAACAGGCACAAGGTTTGTGCTGCTAAACAGCCTGAATGCACACAGACTCCTTATCGTTCCGTTTCCATCAGCACCAAACTCTCTCTTACAGGAACAGCTGCAATTACACCCCAGTTAGCAAGCTACATTTTAAACCCTCAATTGATGCAGACATTGTGCTTATGAAAGCTTTCTGTAAGTAAGCTACTTAACCGAGTGACTTACAGCAGTAGTAATAATAATACTGATCATTTGGCACCCCAGACAAAAGTAGCTTTAAACAAGCCCTGGGCTAGAGAATTCCCAACTGCTTCAGGTGCCCACTAAAGCCTTGTTGCCTGATCTCTGGAAGTCCAGCTCAGAACTTCTCTGGCTTTTGAGATTTCACCAAGCGTTGCTAACCTGCATACCTTTCTACAAGTTGCATCCCATTCTTTTACACCAGAGTGAAACATGTTTGCTAGATGGGCCCCATGCCTTAAAAAGGAATTTTGATATCATTTCTTTAGGAGGTCATCCTGACACCTCCTCTTATTATCTGCATTTTGTACCTATTCTCAAGGCTGTTTATTCTACCATTCTGCACAAATGTGTAGGAACGTGAGAAGAGCTTCATCAGATCACACCAAGGGTCCTTCTACTCCAGCATCCTGTTTTCTACAGTGGCAAGAAGACTCTTCTCATGTTCTCTTGATGTTGCTCCTAGCAACTGGTACTCAGAATCAAACCACCTCTGAAATCTGTCAACTGCATTTAAGTCATCCTATCTAGTAACCTAGTATCTTAGGGACACGGGTGTTCTGGTATTAAGAGAAAGGGAGAACATGAAAGACCATTGAAGTGTGCTGGGTGGGGGGTGGGGGCGGATCAGGTTTAATTATTTTTTAAGTTTCAAACATAGTCTTGAAGAGAGCTTTTTTTCCAGCCCGAACTCAGCAAAACTGTTCTGGGACCTCTCAGGTGGGTGCCATTGCCTTCTAAGTCACAGGGGTCAGGAGACTTTTTCAGCAGGGGGCCAGTCCACTGTACCTCAGACCTTGTAGGGGGCCAGACTATATTTGGGAGGGGAATGAACGAATTCCTATACCCCACAAATAATCCAGAGATGCATTTTAAATAAAAGCACACATTCTACCTGTGTAAAAACACCAGGCAGGCCCCACAAATAACCCAGAGATGCATTTTAAATTAAAGCACACATTCTACTCATGTAAAAACATGCTGATTCCTGGACCGTCCGCAGGCTGGATTTAGAAAGCGATTGGGCCGGATCCGGATCCCCTGGGCCTTAGTTTGCCTACCCATGTTCTAAGAGAACAAGGGAGACGTCCATGATGATTTCCAGAACCTCTTTTTTTGTAGAAAAATAGCACTGGTCTTGAAAGTAGGTGGGCAAAGCTTGATGAAATTGCAAAAGTTAGAAATTCTGAGTTGAGATTCCCAGTGGTCATGGGGGAAAGGCTTCAGTGACCATCTGAGAGGGCTGAGACAAAGTGACTTCATGTTTCCTTAGGCAAGGGTAGGGATGCAGGCAAGAATTTCTTCTCCCCCTTTTCACTCACAGGGTGGGTTTTGCCCTTTGTCTGCCTCACATTTTCCAACCCCACTATTCAGGCACCATCGCTGAATGATTTCCTCAAGACCTGAGGATGGCTGACTTGGAAAGAAGTTGTGCTTAGTTTGCTTGGACAAGGCCACGGCTCCAACAGAGGTCAGTCAAGAAGGAAACGCCAGCTCCTTTGAAAGGTCAGGCAAGATGCACTGGTTTGTTGGGGGATCTGGTTTCTCAAGGGAGAAGCCAGCGGAGATAGTCAGTTTCTCCTACAGCTCCCCTACGTTTTTGCATCTTTCCCAGCAGACTAACTACTCTGCTGGGGTGGTTATTTGTGGATGAGCCTCACAGGCTCACTGAATTCTTTTTTCTCTTTTGTCATGGACCACAAGGGCAGGCATCAAGCTGTAAAGGCTTGTATTTTCTCTTTGTGGGTCCGTCTCCTCCCACAAAGGTGTATTCCGAAAAACTTACAGCAACATCTCTCTAGACAACCGGAAACAGAACTATTCAGTTTTCCTTAATTTTATGCAAGTTGCAGAATTCAGCTTTTCTTGATGCAGAATTTCAGTGTAGGCATTTTTTCTTTTAAGAACAGATAATACATACCCTGCATTTTATCAGCACTCATATATAATTTATAATCATTCACATATTCTAATGGATGGATAGAACTTCGGATTGAAAATGTTACAAGGTTTTTGCATGAGCAGGAATGCAAGGAATGGGTTGTTGCTTATTTGCTATCTCTAAATGTGGGTAGCTGCACACTGGCAACCAAAATCTCTTTCCTTCTCTACCTCACCAAGGAAAGAACCAGCATTTACAGTTGTGCAGGAAAAGAAAACCACTGCGATGATATGGAACAAAACCAATCCTGTTGCTGCCAGCTGCCAGTAGACACAAAACGATCTGAAAATAGCAACAGCGATTTTTTGTGCTCTGCAAGGGAAGAGACTGAATGTGAACAGCGAAGCGCTGACTGAAACTGCAGCTAAAAAATAAATAAAATGACAGAACCGCCGTGCAAACAGCCTCTACGGGTCACTCACCTTTGCATCTGCCCGTTAAATCTCAGCACATTTCTACAGCCACATTTGGGGCCAGTTCCTCCAGAAAATGCCATGCATCCCTTCTCGAAGAAACGAGCAGTGCTGCTGTCTCAGCACATTTTGTTTCATTTTTTCCCCCCAGGGCAGCCAGTACTACTGTCACTTCTTAGTTTCACGGCGCCGCTCCAGTCATTCAGAATTAATATTTCCACAAAGCCATCCAACTTTAATACCGATACCCTTTAGAGACTTTTAGCAGGGGGTGGTGGGTGCGTATGGGAGACAAGGAATGAGGGAGGGAGCCTGGGGAATGTGGTTTATATGTGACTCACACATAACATTTCCCCTTGCAGAGAGCCTTGGATTGCATCAGTACTGTACTATGTACTGTAAGACGAGCCTCAAAAACAAAACATGGGTCGGCGGCGCCCGTCTAGCTAGCTCATAACCCAGGATCCGATCCTGGGCTTCTGACGCCCCCTGTGCTGGAATCCATGGGGAGCGCTTGGGGAAAGGAGTGCCAGGATCAGATCCCCGAGGCTGTTTATAGATTGGACAAGGGCACGGGCGGGCTCCTTTCAACGTACACTTCCCTAAAGCTGCAATTCTATTTTCGTTTCTCCGGGCTGAAGAGCAACATTGCATTTGATTGGGGGGGTGGGGGTGGAGCAGAGAGAAAGAGAAACCGAGTTCCCTAACTGACCCCACAGCACCAGAACCACATTTGGTTCCCCACACGGTGTCACAAAATCGCCTTCCTAAATATGCGCGCCCTGGAAAGGCTGGGGAGGGGGCACTTTATTTTGTGGGGGGTGTTCTGGATCCTTCCAAGCATTAACGAGAAGACGGCAAGTCCCCACCCTGCTGCCCCCCCCCCCGTGTGTGTGGGGGGGAGCCAAAGGCATTCCCCAAGTCGAGGCGCCATTGCGCCCCGGAGAGGCGCGCGAGAGACGCGCCGGGCGCCTTACCTCACAGACGCAGCCAATGGTCTGTTGTCGCCTGAGGCGTCGAGGTCCGGCCAGGGCAGGCTTCTTCTAAAAGGGAAAGGCTGCAGCTGCCGAGGTCGAGCGGGCGCCTTCTTCTTCTTCTTCTTCTTCTTCTCCCTTCCTCGCCTCTGGCTCCCCTCACGGAACTCGCTTGGCAGGGAAGCGGCGTCCTTTCCCCGCTCCAAGCTGGGTCTCCACGTCCAGCCAACTTTCCTCGCGCGCGCCCAGATGCTCCCCCCACGGAGACACTCCCCTTCTCTCACACAATCTCTCTCTCCTCCTTCTCTCTTTCTTTCTACGCTCCCGTCTTTTTTTTAAAGCACAGGAAGGCGAAGGGCTCTCCTCCTCCTCCACAACTACCAAATGACTTTACGGTTCCCCGCAGCAGCCGCCACTGGCGTTTCCTCGCTTTTGCGCGCCGAAATGCACAACCTTGGCTCCCTTCTGCGTTCCGGTGCATTGCTAGCTTCTGCCTGGAATTGAGGAGGAGGTGTGTGGGAGAGAGAGGTGGAGAAAAAGAGAGAGAGAAAGGGAGATCATGACAAGCCAAGGGGACATAGCCAGCATATTTTCTCGATGAGGCATTCCGGAGGGGGAAATAATATAGCGAGGAGTTTCTCACAGCCTAAAACACATCTCCCCGCCCTCCGAACTGGATCCTGATGGAAATGGCCCCACTTATTTGGTCAGATTTTGTGTCAGATTTTAAGACTTCGTTCCTCACAACTTGCCCCGGTTGCGAGATGCGATTTCTCCTGCGATTCTAGCACGTTGGGGCAGACACCGAAGAGGCAAACGAGAAAAATAAATAGATAGCGGGTTAGATGGGTGGCCGAAGAGACTAGCCATAGACAGAGGGCAATAGTTCACTAGGTGACTCACTGAACTGCTTCAGAAGGATCTAATAATCTCCTCCTCAAGTTGTTTTCCCCCATAAATAAGCCCCATAAATAAACTCCCTCCATTAGGACACCTAAACAAACCACACTTTATGTACTGTACTCAGATTGAATTAGGATTCTAGGATAATACTGTTATGGATTTGTGGGTGCCAGGCTTCTAATCCCTATAATCATAGCTGTCAATTTACAGATTTGAAAATAAGGGACCAGCAGCCTTGAAAATAAGGGACCAGCAGCCAAAATAAGGGACCTGCAGCCTCACCTGTTCCAGGCACTCCAGTCTTCCTGTCCTCCTGCAGTCTGGTCAAACTCATGCTGGGTAGCTTCGAGAACACTGTCCAACCAACTTTGTAACCAGAGGTTCAACTGAATAGAATCTGAATCACATGCACCACAAGGCCTATGCAGCCTCAACTGAAGATGGCTCCCTGGCCTGGCTTTGCACTGCAAAGATTGCAGCAGCACGTGCAACAAAATGGTGTCCAGCATTCAAAAAACCCCTCAGCTTGCATTAACTAGCCACACACAAGGCATGCAAGCTCCACACACCCCCAGTCGTTCTTAGACTTCTTATTGGATGAGCAACACAGCCAAGCAACACAGTTGGAGCCTCCCTCCTCCCTGGCCAGCAGGGAGGGAGGGAGAGGAGCTGCTTCCTTGGAAATTTAAGGGACATCATTTAAGGGACATTTAAGGGACATCAATCATTAAGGGACAGCAGCGGGACATGGCGCTGGAATAAGGGACTGTCCCTTCAAATAAGGGACACTTGACAGCTATGCCTATAATCCTAGCAAGTGTCAAAATATAAATCAGGCAGAGGTGATCGACTGGCAAACGGGCCATTAAGAGAACCAAGGAAAGGGGGCTTTGTGCCAGATGGCAAAATGGGTGGGGCTCCTCCTCTTCTCTCTCTTAGATCAGGAGTAGGACAAAGCAACAGTTGTTATGTGAGTGAGAAGCTGGAGTAAAAGCAGCAAGCAAAGGATAAGAGACAATGTTTGATTTCTGTTTCAATCACAGGCTGCTGCTATGGGAGAAAAAAGACATTTTGGGGTGTTGATGCTATGAACCCCTCCATCGTATGCTCGGGTTGTATGTATGTGTAACTAAACTAAACTAAACACCCTAGTGGTCCCGGGCCCTAAGGAAGTTAGATTAGCCTCAACCAGAGCCGGGGCCTTCTCAACACTGGCTCCGGCCTGGTGGAAAGCTCTGTCTCATGAGACCAGGGCCCTGCGGGATCTGATTTCTTTCTGCAGGGCCTATAAGACAGAGTTGTTCCACCTGGCCTTTAGCTTAGAATCAGTTTGATTCCTTCCCCCTCTTTCTTTTTCCTTTCTCCTCCTGTGAAGAGGCTGCATCCTAATGTTTTAATGTTGTATTTTAATTTTTTTAAATTGTATTTTAATCAACTTGTTTTTATTATTGGTTGTTAGCTGCCCTGAGCCCGGTCTTAGCTGGGGAGGGTGGGGTATTATTATTATTATTATTATTATTATTATTATTATTAAACCATAAATCCTGAAGACACCACACTCTTGACTGTGCCTCATTTTGAAAAGGAAACACAAACCCTGGAGTTTCACACTGCTGGGAGATTGAGGTGTCATGCAACAATACCACACCATAGCTTTTTGTTTAGTGTGAAATGCATATGCAAACTAAGGGCTTGTGTACAAAGGGTTTCCCATTTTGTTCTTAAAGCAATCTATGGGGAAAAGGTTAAAACGAGACAGTGCTTTCTGGTGGCTTTCCACTGTGCATCACAATGGAAACTTGAGCTCTGATCCACTATGTTATGTGGGCTGTCATTTGTATCCTCTTTCATATGATTGGCATACAACCTAGTAGGGATAAAGCAGGCATAGGCAAACTCGGCCCTCCAGACTACAATTCCCATCATCCCTGACAACTGGTCCTGCTAGCTAGGGATCATGGGAGTTGTAGTCCCAACACATCTGGAGGGCCAAGTTTGCCTATGCCTGGGATAAAGGATCAAAATAAATATTGCGTGCAACTTCTGAATTTTCTAAACATACATTTTGAATTTCTTGGATCCAAGTTCTTTTCTAGTTACAAAGTTCAAACATGCGTCTTATGTTATGCAGCGCGGTGGGGATTTTGGGAATCCTGAGGATTCTTATAGAATAAAGCTGTTATTGCAAACCAGCTGGGAAAACAGGATTCAACAAAAGACTCAGACAAAGATCTTGGAGCAGAATGTAGCTATAAGATAAAAGGCTATAAAAGATTTACAAATTATATCTGGATGTGGGAAAGTGAAGAGAAAAATCTGGAAAGTGAGCAAAAAAGTGTCCTGCTGTTTAGTTCATACATCAAATGTATATGTTCAGCCAAAGGTCAGTTGGCTTATTTTTCCATTTGATTCATAGACTGGTGTGGGTGTATAGCACATGCATTTCTGTATTAGGAAAGTAAATGCTAAAGCATATCAGGATGCTGTCCAATAATTTACGTATCATTTGTACTTATCTAAAATATTTAGTTTTTGTGTTAATAATTTTCCAACTTCAGCCATAGCTCCAAAGTTGGTTTTGCAGTCTGTAGTCATTTGGTTCATGTGATAGGAAACATTTTTCATTTGATCCAATGCTACTTTTGTCTGCCAGGAAAAGTCCAAATATAGATAGATAGATAGATAGATTCTTTATTGTCATTACACAAGTGCAACATTGCACAAGTGCAACGAAATTGGATGCCATCCCTTAAAAACAACAAAACAACATATCCAGAGATGCCAGAACGCCATAAAGGTAATTTAATAGAAATCCACTTCTCCTTCATGGAGAACTACATAGTTATGTGGCAATGCGTATAACAGCATCCCAATGTCGTTGTGTCGTTTTTTGTTAAAGAGCAGAACAAATTTGGGAAGGGAGGAATCTATAGAAGAGGGATGGCAGGAGGGGGAGCTTCAGATGTTGCTAGTGAACACAGGCAAGCTACGAAAACGATGAGTTCAATCTAAAACCTCTAAAAATAATACTCATTTTAACATCTTTTCATAGGAGTTCAGCATAAATCAGGCTCACTTCTTAACTGCCCACACATAAATAATTAAATGATAAAATCATTCCTTAGAAGAGATCTGTATCCTTTCATAACTGAATGCAGCTGCTTACAATCTGGCCAAATCTCCCTATCCACACATTTTCCTACCCTAAAAATAGCCTATACAGATGACATTTATGTGCTCTTTCACAGCAGAACTGCAGGCTATAGCTCTTGATAAAATATGCATTATAAAGGCATTAGAACCTACTGTTCTGCATTCACTAAATGTACAGTGGTGTTTTTTTAAATATACAGTTACTGGCTCACACTTGCATGCATGAAAGGGTTAACCTTTGTTTCCTCCCTCTCAGTTTTGTTCTCTTCATGCTTCCTGGAACCAGTGAAGAAGGAGAAATGTGGCTTGGCTCCCAACTCAGCAAATGCTGCTTGTGAATGAAGAATCTCGCTAAAATGAGATTTTATAGCCTGCATCTTTGCTAACCTAAACATTGCATGATCCTTTTTTTTTGTAACCAATTCCTTTTTTAAAAAAAAATAATATTTATTAAAGTTTACATTACCATAAGAAAAAACAACATACACATACACAAACAAAGAAAAACAAACATAAACATAAACACAATAAACAAGTATAATTTCAATCCTTATTTTCTTAACCCTAGTTTCATCGACCTCCTCATACCTCCCCCTTCTGCATTCTAATTTCATTATCTAATCAGCAAATCCATTCCCTTATTTCCCATAGCTTTTAACATTTCTGTTCATTTTCTGTAATCAAACCTCTGTAAACCACATAATTTTAAACCCATGTCAATTCTAGCTTTCATTAATTTTATAATATTTATTAAGATAGTCTTTGAATTTCTTCCAATCTTCTTCCACTGTCTCTTTCTCCTGGTCTCGGATTCTGCCGGTCATCTCTGCCAGTCCCATGTAGTCTGTCATCTTCATCTGCCATTCTTCCAGTGTGGGTAGATCTGGTGTCTTCCAATACTTTGCAATAAGTATCCTTGCTGCTGTTGTAGCATACATAAAAAAGGTTCTGCCCTTCTTTAACACCACATGGCTAACCATACCCAGGAGAAAGGCCTCTGGTTTCTTCAAGAAGGTATATTTAAATACCTTTTTCATTTCATTTTATATCATTTCCCAGAAAGCCTTAATCCTTGGGCATGTCCACCAGAGGTGAAAGAATGTACCTTCACTTTCTTTACATTTCCAGCATTTGTTATCTGATAAGTGGTAAATCTTTGCAAGCTTGACTGGAGTCATGTACCACCTATAGATCATTTTCATAATATTCTCTCTCAAGGCGTTACACTCCGTAAATTTCATGCCGGTGGTCCACAACTTTTCCCAGTCAGCAAACATAATGTTATGTCCAATATCATGTGCCCACTTAATCATCGCTGATTTAACCGTTTCATTCTGTGTATTCCATTTCAGCAGCAAATTATACATTTTTGACAAGTTCTTAGTTTTGGATTCTAGCAGTTCTGTTTCCAATTTCGACTTTTCCACCTGGAAACCAATTTTTCTATCCAACTTATAGACCTCCAATATTTGATAATAATGAAGCCAGTCTCGCACTTTGTCTTTTAGATTCTCGAAACTCTGCAATTTCCACTTATTACCCTCTTGTTCTTAAATTTCACAATATTTTGGCCATTTAGACTCCATATTAAGTTTTTTCAAAGCTTTTGCCTCCATTGGTGACAGCCACCTTGGAGTTTTATTCTCCAACAAATCTTTATATTTAATCCAGACATTATACAATGCTTTCCTGACAATATGGTTTTTAAAACCTTTATGAGCCTTAGCCTTGTCGTACCACAAATATGCATGCCACCCAAAAAAGTTGTTAAAACCTTCCAAATCTAAAATGTCTGTGTTCTCAAGAAGCAGCCAGTCTTTTAACCAGCAGAGAGCTGCTGATTCGTAATAAAGTTTCAAATCTGGCAGGGCAAATCCCCCCCTTTCCTTTGCATCAGTTTAAATCTTAAATTTTATTCTGGGCTTTTTGCCCTGCCAGATAAATTTAGAAATATCTTGCTGCCAACCCTTGAAACATTCCATCTTATCCACAATTTGCAATGTTTGAAACAAAAACAACATTCTAGGCAATACATTCATCTTTATAACTGCTATTTGACCAGACAAGGAAAGCTTCAAATTTGACCAAATTTCTAGATCTTTTTTCACCTGTTTCCAACATTTCTCATAATTATCTTTAAATAGATTCATATTTTTAGCTGTCATATTGATCCCCAAATATTTTACACTCTTAACCACAGTTAAACATGTCTCATTCTGAAACTTCTCTTTCTCAGTAACTGTTAAATTTTTCTCTAATACCTTAGTTTTTAACTTATTCAATTTAAATCCTGCCACTTGACCAAATTCTTGAATCAATTCCAAAACCCTTTTAGTACTAGATTCTGGCTCTTGTAATCTAAGTACCAAGTCATCTGCAAATGCTCTCAATTTATATTTTTTCGCTCCGACCTGAACCCCTTTAACCAGCTGGTCCTTTCTTATCATGTTCAGCAAAACCTCCAGGACCGAAATAAAAAGTAATGGGGAAATTGGGCACCCCTGGCGTGTCCCTTTTTCTATTTTAAGTTCTTCCGTAATCACATTGTTCACTATAAGTTTAGCCTTTTGTTCAGAGTATATAGCGCCTATACCGTTTTCAAACCCTTAACCTACCCCCATCCCCTGGAGATTCTTCTTCATAAAGGTCCAAGAAATATTGTCTAAGGCTTTCTCCGCGTCCACAAATATCAAGACAGCTTTTGTATTTATATTAACTTCTAACATTTCCAAAATGTCTATTATATTCCTTACGTTATCTGATAGATGTCTTCTCGGGAGAAAGCCTGCTTGGTCACTGTGAATCTCCCCCATCAAAACTTTTTTCAATCTTTTAGCTAAAATGTCAGCAAAGATTTTGTAATCCACATTTAATAAGGAAATTGGGCAGTAGTTCTTAAGTTGGGTCTTTTCAGTCTCTGTCTTCGGTATAAGCGTGATATAGGCCTCTTTCCCTTTTCATTTTTAAGTTTCTTGTAAACTTTTTTCTTATTTATTTTACTGCCCATGGATGGAGACTTTTTTGCTTTAACTTCTGGAAACACTGCGAGTAAAACCTTCACTCATTTGCAAAGCTAAGTGCCTGTAATTTATTCTAGCCTAAGTATTTTTGTGGGGAACATTTGTTTAAAGGTAGATGGGGGTAGATGTAAATCTAACCAAGTCTGAATATGCTTCGAGTAATTGTCATTGGGCTTAACTCTGTTACTGGAGAGTAGGATCTCTTTTCCAGACCTCTCCCGAAACCTCTTTGAACCTCACTACACAAGTACAGTTTTCACAAAACTTTCCTGTGCCACATTCATACAGTACTTGGTGACCACCATCTCAACAAGCATCTACAAGATCACCACACAGACATACAAAAATAAACTCAGGACTGATTTCAGGAGCACTCTCCCATACTCCAAATTTGGGGATTTTAATTCCAAAGTTTTGCATAGTGAGATTATTGGCATTGCATGTATGTGAAAATGACAAAGGGGAGAGAGGGTGGGGAGGCTTCCTTTTCACCAGCACAAAAATGTAGTTGAATACTACCCAAAACTTACAACGCCAGAAAAGCAACCACCAAAAGTCTTGTGACTTAGACCACTTCTAGACAAGCCATTGTTATCCCACACTTTCCAGTACACCTTCCTGTCACTTACTGCAAAAAGTCCAGGAGGTAATTCTGGATGCAGGTTTGTTGCACAAGAGTGCTAAATCCAATTTATATCTGCTGTTATTCCATTGAATCTCACCTGCAAAAAAGTGACTACAAGTGACATTCGTCTTTTTCAAGACAATCAGTTGGTCTCTATGGTGCCACAAGACAAGGCACATTTCTTGCATTTGCTGAAACAGATCAAACATGGCTACCCTGCTGCTATTGGTAACACCAGTAAAAGAGGCTTGAAACTAATCTGGGCCTTTTGTACATCTTGGATAAAATTTTATACTCATTATTTATTATTTCTATTTGAAATTTTGACTCTTTTTCATCAAAACCTCTTTCTTTAAGATCCTTTTTAAACATTTCGTTAACCTGATAATAGTGTAACCAATCATATACATACCCTTTTACTTCTTCATAGGGTTTCATCTTCCATTTTCCTCCTTCTTTTAGAATCAATTCTCTGTATGTAATCCAGTTCCCTCTCATATTAACTTTCTTAATACTCATAACTTCTAACGGAGATAACCAGTGTGGAATTCTTGGTTCTAATAAACTTTTATACCTCTCCCATATTTCTATGAGAGATCTTCGAAAGATGTGGTTTTCAAAACCTTTATGAATTTTTTTCTTCTCACACCATAAATATGCGTGCCAGCCAAATCTGTTATCAAAACCTTCTAGATCTAACAACTCAGTATTATTTAACTTTATCCACTCCTTCAACCAACAGAGACATGAAGCTTCATAATATAATTTCAAGTCTGGCAGGGCGAAGCCTCCTCTTTCTTTCGCATCCGTTAATAACTTGAACTGAATTCTTGGCTTCTTACCCTGCCAGATATATCTTTAAATTGCTCTTTGCCATTCTTTAAAAATCACTGTCCCCTTGATTATTGGAACTGTCTGAAATAAGAATAACATCTTTGGCAGCACACTCATCTTAATCGTTGAAATTCTTCCCCAAAACGATAACTTCATTCGTCCCCATACCTCTAGATCTTTCTTTATTCCATTCCACACTGGTACATAGTTATTCTGAAACAAGTCAATATTCTTAGGAGTTAACCAGATTCCCAAATATTTAACTTTTTTCACCACTTCTATCCCTATTTGTTGTTGCATTATTTCTATCGTACCTTGGTCCATATTTTTTGCAAGTATTTTGGGTTTTTTCTTATTTAATATAAACCCTGCCACTTGACCAAATTGTTTGACTTCCTCCAAAACTACTTTTGCACTTTCCAACGGTTCTTCTACTGTTATTACCAGATCATCAGCAAAGGCTTTTACTTTATACTCATTCTGGCCTACTGACACACCTTTTATTGCTTCATTTCTCCTTATTGAGTTTAGAAAAATTTCCAGAACCATTATGAATAACAATGGTGAGAGAGGACATCCTTGTCTCATACCCTTAGATACTCTTAATTCTTCTGTAGTCATGTTGTTTACAATTAACTTCGCTCTCTGTTCAGTGTATATCGCTTTTATTCCATTAAATAATTCTTTCCCTACCTCCATATATTCTAAATTTTTTAACATAAAATCCCAAGATATGTTGTCAAAGGCCTTTTCTGCATCCACAAATATTAACACAGCTTGTTTCTCATTCCTGGCTGTCAGATATTCCAACATATTAATTATATTCCTTATATTATCTTTCATCTGTCTGCCAGGAAGGAAACCCGCTTGATCTTTGTGAATAATTTCTTGTGATATCTTTTTCAACCTCTTTGCTAAAATGCTTGCAAAAATTTTATAATCTGTATTTAGCAATGAAATAGGCCTATAGTTTTTGACTTGAGTTAAATCAGAGTCTTGTTTTGGTATAAGTGTAATAAAAGCTTCTTTCCACGTCTCCGGCATTTCTCTATCCTTAAGGATGTTATTCATGACTTCTTTCAACAGTGTAGATGTGTCTCATTTCTTTATAATAACTTGCTGTAAATCCATCTGGTCCCGGAGCTTTCCCTTTTTTCAATTCTTTTATAACTTCTTTAATTTCTTCTATTCCTATTGGGGCGTTCAGCCTTTCTTTCTTTTCTGTTGGGATCTTCTGCACCTTTTTTTCTTTTAAGAATCTTTCAATTTTCCTCATATTATTTTTCTCTCTATTATTGTATAAATGTCTATAAAAGTCCAAGAATCCTTTTCTAATGCCTTTTGGATTAACTATCTCTTCTCCTTCCACGATGATTTTATTAATTGTATTCTGTTCCTTTCTTTTCTTGATTTGCCACGCCAGCCATTTGCCTGATTTATTTGCGAATTCAAAATTCCTTTGTCTCATTTTTTAAATATTCCACTCCACTTCTTTATTATCATCGCAGATTGTGTTTGCAGAGCCTTTATATTCTGTTTTATTTTTGAATTATCTGGTTTTTTAATTAGTTTTTGTTCATTGTCCATTATTTGTCGTAAAATTTCCTTCTTGCCTTTTTCTCTGCTTTTATTTTTTTTTTTTAATTCTGTTGAATAAAAAATCCTCTCATCACCGCCTTGCTGGCATCCCAAACTATATTCATTTTCGTACCTTTATTACAATTGTTCATAAAATACTCCACCAGCTTCTTTTGTGCCTCTTCTAAGATTTTTTGATCATCTAGAAGGTAGTCATTGATTCTCCATCTAAACGATCTTTCTTCATAACCTCTTATCTCACATTTGATTGGACTATGATCTGAAATTACTCTTAGTTGGATTTCAAAATGTACAAAATGTTGCTGGAATATTATACAAAAGATGAGGAAGTTAAATCGGTTATGATACACTGGGCCAGAGATTTGGGACATAATATACAGTTTAATGATTGGATAAAATTATGGAATGAAAATATAAAATTTACAGCATGTACTGCGCTAAAGGAAAATGTTATGAAAATGGTCTACAGATGGTATATTACACCCGTAAAATTGGCAAAAATGTATAAAACATGCAATAAGTGTTGGAAATGTAAAGATAAAGAAGGAACATTTTACCATATGTGGTGGGAATGTAAGAATGTGAAAGGTTTCTGGGAATTGATATATAATGAATTGAAAAATATGTTGAAATATACATTTGTTAAGAAACCAGAGGCTTTTCTTTTAGGAATAGTAGGAAATGAAATAAATAGAAAGGATTGTAAACTTTTCCAATACACAGTAACAGCAGCGAGAATATTATTGGCCCAAAAATGGAAACAGAAACAACTACCAACGTTAGAAGAATGGAGAATGAAGCTGATGGATTATGTAGCACTGGACAAATTAACAGGGAAGATAAGATATCTATGAGACCACAAGTTCATCGAGGACTGGGGGAAATTTACAGATTATTTGGAATGTATATGTGATAAGCAAATAACGCTAGTGGGTTTTAAAGAAGCTCTGTGAATGTTTGAGAAATATTGTAATAGAATAAAATAAGAGGGAGAGGGTATACAAAATGCAATATAAAAATTAGGAAATGCGTAATTAAAAATTTGAACAATGGATGATGATCAGAGAGGCTGAAGGAAGTCTAAAAGAGAAATGTGATAAATTGTGATTTGATATAAAGATATGTTGGAAAATTAATAAAAAATATTTTTTAAAAAAAGAAAGAAACTAATCTGGGCCACCCTAGAATTGCATGTATGAAACAGTCTCCAAGTAGCTGTCTTAATAATAATGAAAAAAACATCCCACTCAAGTCTCTTCCAACACACAGGGGAGTTATCAGGAATCTGCCAGCTTGTTTTAAGGTGTCAATATATAGTTGATATGCTATGTTCTTGATACAGAGTTAGAGACCGGATATGGCCTCAAGGAAATGTCCACACTGAAGCCATTTAGCTTGTTTTCACCCCAACCAGTAAACTCCTGAAACAAGAGAAGTGCCTTAAACATATCTCCTTAATGACTTCGTTTTCCAAGAAGGCAACCTGAGCTCATTCCCATGCTGTTACTGTTATATTACAGTGGTACCTTGGGTTATAGACACTTCAGGCTACAGACGCTTCAGGTTACAGACTCCGCTAGCCCAGAAATAGTACCTCGGGTTAAGAACTTTGCTTCAGGATGAGAACAGATATCGCACGGCAGCAAGAGGCCCCATTAGCTAAAGTGGCACCTCAGGTTAAGAACAGTTTCAGGTTAAGAACGGACCTCTGGAATGAATTAAGTTCTTAACCTGAGGTACCACTGTATTACTATCATATTGCAGCTCAGAATCTGAATGCTTCAAGAAAAATGAACCTTAAAAGGGTTGCTTTAGGGTGTGTTTTCTGCACTGCAAAGCATCGCCTTGATCTGGATGGCTATCGTTTAGTCGTTTAGTCGTGTCCGACTCTTCGTGACCCCCTGGACCAGAGCACGCCAGGCACTCCTGTCTTCCACTGCCTCCCACAGTTGGTCAAACTCATGCTGGTAGCTTCGAGAACACTATCCAACCATCTCGTCCTCTGTCATCCCCTTCTTGTGCCCTCCATCTTTCCCAATATCAGGCTCTTTTCCAAGGAGTCTTCTCTTCTCATGAGGTGGCCAAAGTATTGGAGTCTCAGCTTCAGGATCTGTCCTTCCAGTGAGCACTCAGGGCTGATTTCCTTCAGAATGGAGAGGTTTGATCTTCTTGCAGTCCATGGGACTCTCAAGAGTCTCCTCCAGCACCATCATTCAAAAGCATCAATTGTTCAGCGATCAGCCTTCTTTATGGTCCAGATCTCACTTCCATACATCACTACTGGGAAAACCATAGCTTTCACTATATGGACCTTTGTTGGCAAGGTGATGTCTCTACTTTTTTTTTTTTAAGTAGGGATGGCTATCTAGGGCAGCCCATTTGCTGATTTTAGCTAACCACAGGATCCAGCATTGGCTGAATGACTTCAACAGTATTTGTTTACTAGCTTGAAGAGTATCTGATCCCTGTGTAAAAACTATGTGCAATTTCTTCTGTGTCATAGTATATAATTAGTGAATTTGTCACTTGGGTTTGCAGAACAGTTCTTAACTTGCAGTGTGCCTAATTTCATGATAAACGCTTGTGCTTCACATGTCAAATGGATCGTATTGGTAAGTTGTTATTCCCGTCTTGTTTTAATTATGAAGATTAATGTCTATGAAATATGTCATCTAGCTTGCAGTATGCATTATTTCATTACTCTGCTTGAAATGTAAATTAGTTTTTTGGGGTTTAAAATAGCCATATGGAATATGTAAGTAATGCCAGCATCCTTAATATACTGTATTTTAGGAACAGGATTAGTAACTAGAGTCTGGGGTGTATGTGAGAGAGTCTCTGACTGCCTCCCTAGTCTACATCACATATAATCCTGCAGAACAGCTGAGTAACTTAAATTGGCTTAATATGTCACTCGTTTATTTTGTCCTAGTCAAAACCTGGAAAGCGGGAACCCATATGGGACAATTGTGTGAACTTGCATTGGTTGTCAGTAGAATGATGAAGAATTTCAGCTCTCTGCCTTCCTTACCAGGCTTGGGAGGTTCTTGCAAGATCTCAAAAGGTCTTCCTACAGCCCAGTAAGTAAGGCAGAGAGCTTTTAAGTTTTTCTTGGGGGTGGGGGAAAAGACCCATTAAGTGTGCTGGCACGGGTGGAAATATAGGCTGTTAGACCTTTAAAATATGCCCTTCTAAGTTCCTTTCAAAGTTCCCCTCTCCCCACTAGCACAGAAACAGACCGCATGTATGGTAAGTTAAAAAATAGTTTACTTACAAGCGTTCCAAAGGTCAGATTCATGTGCTTTTCCATACAGCAGTCAGAAAATGTTGCATAGGCAGTAGAACTTGGCTTAGCTACAGTGGTGAAAGTTCCTAGATTATTGGGATTATCAGACCTCCTCACACACTGAGCTTCTCTGGTAGACTGGGGAAACAAAGGCTTGATTACCTAATCCCTCCCAAGGTGAGCTAAGTCTGGCAGCACAGCTTACTCTATGGTCTTAACCAGGGGTCAGCAAACTTTTTCAGCAAGGGGCCAGTCCACTGTCCCTCAGACTTGGGGGGGGGGGCTGGACTATATTTTTTTTGGGGGGTGAACAAATTCCTATGCCCACAAATAACCCAGAGATGCATTTTAAATAAAAGGACACATTCAACTCATGTAAAAACATGCTGATTCCTGGACAATCCACGGGCCGGATGTAGAAGGTGATTGGGCCAGATCCGGCCCCCGGGCCTTAGTTTGCCTACCCATGGTCTTAACCCTTTCATGCATTAATTAGACATAAGCATGATGGTTATGGGACGCGGGTGGCGCTGTGGGTTAAACCACAGAACCTAGGACTTGCTGATCAGAAGGTCGGCAGTTTGAATCCCTGTGACGGGGTGAGCTCCCGTTGCTCGGTCCCTGCTCCTGCCCACCTAGCAGTTCGAAAACACGTCAAAGTGCAAGTGGATAAATAGGTACTGCTCTGGCAGGAAGGTAAACGGCGTTTCCATGTGCTGCTCTGGTTCGCCAGAAGTGGCTTAGTCATGCTGGCCACATGACCTGGAAGCTATACGCTGGCTCCCTCGGCCAATAAAACGAGATGAGCGCCGCAACCCCAGAGTCGGCCACGACTGGACCTAATGGTCAGGGGTCCCTTTACCTTTATGATGGTTATATGAGACTAATATCCCAAAGAATGGAGCATGTTGTTGACAGATCTGGATATGAAGCACAGCATTTCTAGCAGATCCAGGAATCAATCCCAGTGGGGATTTTTGCCAATGCAAAAGCTGCCTATTCACTGAAGATGTACAACTTTAAAAGGCTGAAGGTGAAGAGTGGCAAATGACTCTGAAGTTTACAAAATAGGTTAGACCATTATTTTTCTGGCCAGTTTAGGCAACCCTGGAATTTTAGCAAGTGTCTGCCTTTTCCAACTCTGCTCTAGCCAAGGGTCTAGTTACCTTCCTATATCTTCTTGTCCTTTGTCCCTTCACCAGTACTCTACATGGTTCCTGCTATTTTTAAAGCTCTGTGAAGGCTGTAGCTTCATCTTTCTAAATATGGTAACTGTAGTTGCCACTAACTGATCTTGCATCAAGTAAGACCTAGTCTACATCCTAATCAGCTTCACCAGCTTATCTTTACAATTAAAGGTAAAGGTAAAGGTACCCCTGCCCGTACAGGCCAGTCTTGACAGACTCTGGGGTTGTGCGCCCATCTCACTCAAGAGGCCAGGGGCCAGCGCTGTCCGGAGACACTTCCGGGTCACGTGGCCAGCGTGACATCGCTGCTCTGGCGAGCAGAGCCGCACACGGAAACGCCGTTTACCTTCCCGCTGGTAAGCGGTCCCTATTTATCTACTTGCACCCGGAGGTGCTTTCGAACTGCTAGGTTGGCAGGCGCTGGGACCGAGCAGCGGGAGCGCACCCCGCCGCAGGGATTCGAACCGCCGACCTTTCGATCGGCAAGTCCTAGGGGCTGAGGCTTTAACCCACAGCGCCACCTGCGTCCCATCTTTACAATTAGTCTTGCAATATCTTTACAATTAGTCTTGCAATATTTCTCTGCTCTCCCCTACAGCAATCGTGCATTTCATCTTAATGAAGGGTTGACATGTTGCTGAATAGCAGCTTGTGAGTAGAACCCCGCTTTTGAAAGGTTTCCCATGAGAAAGTGGCATAATATATCATAAATCAGAACATTTTAATCCTCTGCAGCTGCTACAATAGACATGTTTACATATTTCTTTCCCTATTGAAAGCAGTCTTTATAATGCATTGCTTGATCAGGATTAGGAATGCAATGTGTACTCAGAACGCGGCAAGGTTTTTTTAATATAAAAAAATAGCACTCTGCACAAATAATGGAATTTTTCAGACGCTACTTGAAAAAGGTTGTGGCTCTGATTCAGCAGTTTTCTTTACCATCTGCAATTATTCAGGGTAAAATCAGTGCTCTGCTCAAACCTACTAAACTATACTAAATGCAGCCACAAGCACGAACGAAACCTTAATTCTTGCTTATGTGAGCAAGAATTTTTTTCATGATCTAATATTGTACTATTTTTCATGATTGAAAATACCTATATTAGCAACTCAAGAGTAGTGCACTGTCAATGTACTAGATATGTGCCCTCAAAGAAAGCAGGGAGCTTAGCTGATAGCAGGTGGAGTTTGCAGGGCAGTTACCATTAGCCCTAATGGACCAGACTCCACCGACAATGGGGCTGTTTGCCACTATCTCCAACATCTGCTACCCTTTGGGTGATTGTTTGGGGGCCCTCTGGACTATAGTGCCCTGAACCTTGGGCCCCAAAGTCCAGCTCTAACTGCACCACTGGGGAACAATGTAACCCTGCCTGTTTCCATTCTAATTTCTAAATCTGAGAGCCAGTGTGGTGTAGTGGTTAAGAGCGGTGGACTCGTAATCTGGTGAACCGGGTTCGATTCCCTGCTCCTCCACATGCAGCTGCTGGGTGACCTTGGGCTAGTCACACTTCTCTGAAGTCTCTCAGCCCCATTCACCTCACAGAGTGTTTGTTGTGGGGGAGGAAGGGAAAGGAGAATGTTAGCCGCTTTGGGACTCCTTTGGGTAGTGATAAAGTGGGATATCAAATCCAAACTCTTCTAAATAGGCCCTAGTAAATCCCAGTGCACGTACTCCGTCAACTTATTTTAGGTGAGATAGCCCTGAGCAATGAAATACACAATGACCCTTCAGCTATTGTGTGGTACTGTTGTACCATTGCAGTACAAGGCCTACTATAACATTTTGAAGGTCTTAATATTTACAGTGGTACCTCTGGATGCGAACGGGATCCATTCTGGAGCCCCATTCACATCCAGAAACGAACGCAACCCGCACCTGCACATTCGTTGGTCACAATTCGCTGCTTCCGCGCATGCGGGTGACGTCATTTTGACTGTCTGCGCATGCGCGAGCGGCGAAATCCAGAAGTAATGTGCTCCATTACTTCCGGGTCGCCGCAGCGCGTAACCCGAAAATACTTATCCCGAAGCCACTTCAACCCGAGGTATGACAGTACAGTGGTACCTCAGGTTAAGTACTTTCTTCGTTCCGGAGGTCCGTTCTTAACCTGAAACTGTTTTTAACCTGAAGCACCACTTTAGCTATTGGGGCCTCCCGCTGCTGCTGCGCCGCCGGAGCACGATTTCTGTTCTCATCCTGAAGCAAAGTTCTTAACCTGAGGTAATATTTCTGGGTTAGCGGAGTCTGTAACCTGAAGTGTATGTAACCTGAAGCGTATGTACCACTGTATATGTGTGACAAGGTTTGCTGTGTGCCCACTTCCTTGTAGGTTACCGCTGACCAAAAGACCACTCATGATTACATTGCATGGTTCAGATTCAGCCACAACTTTTTGGTTACAGCTGCAAGAAGTTTGGCAAAGGCACTGGGTTACAACTGATGTCAACCAGCCCCAGGGGTCAAACCAATGTTGAGGAGGCCCTATGACATACCTCAAACAGGTATCACCTCCTGAGGATTGCAACTCAAGAAGTGCTATGGCCCTAGTCCCCCTCCTCCAACTGGACGTCCGGACAGAAGCACCTCCTCCAGGATTTCCAGGGAGAGGACTTGAGTGGAGTGCCTGTTGGACCCAGACAAGTCCGTCCCTCAAAGTGAGCCTGCCTCTGAGCCCACCTGCCATTGGCCAATCTTGCAGGCAGGCTACTTCAAATTATCCAGCTGGAGGAAGAGCTCTGTAATGTCTCCGTCTGGGCTGTTGCAGCTGCTACAAATGCCTCATAATGCTTTTCTCATGGATGTTAGGCAGCCATCTTCACTGTACAGTATTGTTTTCGTCACCTTCTAAAAACTTCTTTGTTTGGGTGAAACTACCCGGACATGCAAATTTGACATATCAATATGTAATTTTCCTTTTAAAACCACTGAGTTCATTTGTATTTTAAGGTCAGCTTGCTTTTTAACACATGATTTCCTCAGTATCGTTAGCGTATATTTTATATGAACGGCTTAGAGGTTTCGATTATTAAGTGATATACAACTCCTGTTAAATAAACGAGAAAAGCCCAAAAATCAACTGCCTGAGGCAGCTGCTTTGCTCTGCCTAATTGGTAGAACCATCAGTTCATGCAGCTGGGGGAGTTAAATCATCTTTTAAAAATAAAATAAAAATGCTGCTCCATCATTAAATACCTTCAGCAAAATGACTGGTGTCACCTTTAATCTCTACCTATGAAAAGAAGCTAATCTCTTGCCCAACAAAAAAAAAAATGTATGTCCATTGCCTTGATATATTTAGTGTAACATACGCTCTTGAAAAGGATTTGATTAATAATCCATGTTAAAAAGAGAGAGAGAGAAATGAACAGAACCCACCGAGTACAAAAGCCTGATAAACTGATTCCCTGAGCGCAAGCTGATGTAATCAAAATGTAAATGAACCAGTTCCAGTAATATATTTATAGCCTGAAAGTGATGTGGCTGATTGGAGAGGCCTTATTTAATGCTGCTGGGAAAATTAGAAATACTTAAAAAAAAAAATACTTACAAACAATTAATGTGTTGGCATAGAAATGAGCCCCTTTGGGCGTGTGTTCAAAAAGTTGTGAGCAACAGATTAACAAAGCTTTTAAATGCCACGAAGCAGAAAAGCATCTGTTTCACCATTATCCTGGACATAGCACTCTCAAAGGAATCTAAGTCAAAAGGCTTGGTATCTAAGATTTCATCCCAGCTACTAATGTAGGTCACACACATTTGGCATCCTATGACGGTCTCCAGCTGTCCGCTTTGGAATACAAAAGGGGGAGGAATGACTTTTGGCTACAAAAGACGCCAGAGAGTACATATTGAGTTAGGGCTACGATTCTAATATCTGTGGCTTAAAATGTATAAATAAACTTTTTCTTGCCTTCACTGTTGCTTTTATATAACAGTGGAACAGTCCAATTAAAACTGTGCATCTTGTCAAATATTTCATCCATGGAAACTTATGCCATAATACATTTGTTAGTATTGAAGTTCTGTGCTGCCAAGTGACCCAGACGCTTTTAGGATAACTTTCTTTTAATGCCCATCATGATTAGAGATGTCTTTTCTAAAGTCAAATCCCTGCTGGAACTTACCCCCAATTCACTGTTAGTTTTTGGGTTCCCCTTTCCAGCCTATATAGGTAAAGGGACCCCTGACCATTAGGTCCAGTCGTGACTGACTCTGGGGCTGCGGCGCTCATCTTACTTTATTGGACGAGGGAGCCGGCGTACAGTTTCTGGGTCATGTGGCCAGCATGACTAAGCTGCTTCTGAGCAGAAATGCCACTTACCATCCTGCTGGAGCGGTACCTATTTATCTACTTGCACTTTGACGTGCTTTCGAACTGCTAGGTTGACAGGAGCAGGGACCGAGCAACAGGAGCTCACCCTGTTGCGGGGATTCGAACCGCCAACCTTCTGATCGGCAAGTCCTAGGCTCTGTTGTTTAACCCACAGCGCCACCCACATCCCTTCCAACCTTTACAAATGGATCTATTTTATACCTGCCTGCTTAGAACCTGAAGTGGTAATTACTTGTGTAATTATGCCACTTGCGTCAGCAGCCAAGTTTGTAAAGTAGGAATTACTGATTAGAGTTGAAGAGGGTTAGGCTAGTAGTGAAGCTCAAGTGAGAAGACCAACCTTTTCAAACTGTGTGCAGAATAATTAGAGTGGCACCACGTCTAGCATTACCAACTTTTCAACCTGATCAGAATTGCTGGCTCCAATAGCAATTGCTGGATCTGTAGCAATTGGTAGGCGGTTATGTTTAACGCTATGTCATGAAAAACGTCCCCAGTTGATATATGCCTATGCTGCATAGCTGTCAACCGTCCCTTATTTGGTGGGAAACTCCCTTATCCCAGCGCCGTGTCCCGCTGCTGTCCCTTATTTATGATGTCCCTTAAATTTCCTGGGTTTCAAAGGAAGCAGCTCCTCTCCCTCCCTCCCTGCCGGCCAGAGAGGAGTGAGGCTCCAACTGCGTTGCTTGGCTGCATTGCTCACCCAATAAGGAGTCTAAGAACGACTAGGGGGTGGAGCTTGCATGCCTTGTGCTGATCAAATCGGCCGCGTTGCCTGGGGACTCACCTTTGCTCAGCGCTTCCCAGCAGAGAGGTGACGGTGGTTTTCCTTGCTGCATCCCCTTTGCCGGGTTGCTGCACTGTGGGAACCACCGCTTGAGGCTTCGTTTGGCTGCTGGCTGGGCTTTCTGCCTTTGGCTTGGAGGGGCTCAGAAGTTGAACATACCTGTGCTTGGAAAATCCCTTATTTTGGCTGCTGATCCCTTATTTTCGAGGCTGCTGGTCCCTTATTTTCAAATCTGTAAGTTGACAGCTATGCAGTATGCTGTCAGGAGGAGGTGGACAGAATGGTGGGCAGGCTGGCATGGGGAGGATGCATTGACAGGACCACCAGATTGGCCCTGTGCTGACCTCCCTATGCCTTGCCCCTCTCACTCCTGGTAAGCAACAGTGAATTTGGTGCTGAGAGGACAGGTAAGGGTCACTGCCCCTCCTCACTGGACGCTCCTGAACTCATGACTTCAGGGGCGGGCTTTCTATTCTTAGCATTTAGCATCTAACCCAGGCATAGGCAAACTCGGCCCTCCAGATGTTTTGGGACTACAATGCCCATCATCCCTGACCACTGTTAGCTAGGGATGATGGGAGTTGTAGTCCCAAAATATATGGAGGGCCGAGTTTGCCTATGCCTGATCTAACCTTTTTACCTGCCTGCTTAGAAGCTGGATACAGTCATACCTCGAGTTGAATGTGCTTCAGGTTGAGCACTTTCGGGTTGCGTTACTTCCGGGTATGGAGCAAGGGTGCGCGTTACTTCCGGCTTTCGCTGCTTGTGCATAGAATCATAGAATCATAGAGTTGGAAGAGACCACAACGGCCATCGAGTCCAACCCCCTGCCAAGCAGGAAACACCATCAGAGCACTCCTGACATATGGTTGTCAAGCCTCTGCTTAAAGACCTCCAAAGAAGGAGACTCTACCACACTCCTTGGCAGCAAATTCCACTGTCGAACAGCTCTTGCTGTCAGGAAGTTCTTCCTAATGTTTAGGTGGAATCTTCTTTCTTGTAGTTTGGAACCATTGCTCCGTGTCCGCTTCTCTGGAGCAGCAGAAAACCTTTCTCCCTCCTCTATGTGACATCCTTTTATATATTTGAACATGGCTATCATATCACCCCTTAACCTCCTCTTCTCCAGGCTAAACATGCCCAGCTCCCGTAGCCGTTCCTCATAAGGCATCGTTTCCAGGCCTTTGACCATTTTGGTTGCCCTCCTCTGGACACGTTCCAGTTTGTCACTGTCCTTCTTGAACTGTGGTGCCCAGAACTAAACGCTCAAAATAACATCACACACATGTGCGGAAGCGGCAAAACGCGACCCACACAGTCGCGTGTTACGTTCTACTCAGGATGCGAACAGGGCTCTGGAACGGATCCCGTTCACATCCTGAGGTACCACTGTAAAGCGGTCATTTCTTGTGCCGTGTCCCTTGCAATACATGGAAACGGATTGCCTTGCAATGTACTGATGAGTCTAAAATATCAAGGCTGAAAGAATCAAAGTATAGTATGGAATATGCAGATAAACAATATATCGGTTGGCATCAAGAAACCAAGTGAACAACTTAAGCATTCAAATTAAATTATCTCTTAATTGAAGTCCGTCAGAGATGTGGCAAAGCAGCATTGAAAGCATTCCTAACAACTGACAGGATTTTAAAACTGTCCAAGTATGCATGTGACTGTGAGCCATGTGATCCACAAGGATCAGTTCAGTTAAGAACAAGTTAGGGAACCTTGTGTCTGTTGAGTATAGTGATTTAATTCACTGAAATGGTAAATGCTTGTGGGCATTACCATGTACTTAAATTTGATTGGTTGGTAACTAAATTCTAGAGAGTTCTCTAGTAGTTCTCATGTGATTGGCTAATGTTGGTCACATGGGACATAGCTAGTGAAGGAGAGACTCCATTTTATGAGTAATAATAATACTCCACCCATAATAATACCCCAACCTCAGAAAGCGGTTTACATATTATTATTAAAACAATAAGCATCCATTTAAAAAACAAGTTACAATAAAATGGAAAAGACAGCTTATTTATTTAGAAGCAGCTGTTACCGCTTCTTCTCATTCCTCTCAGGGCAAGATGGTTCCGCAGAAGCCCTTATAGTAGTGTTGCCATATTGGATTTTAAAAGCATTAAAAAACACCACCTCGCCCTACTTGCCATACGTCCGGCTTTTACTGGACATTTTGCTGACCAATTCCTGGACAATGGTTTCCCGTGATGGCAGACAGATGGTGGCAATCCCCAAAGCTTCTCTTCCATCTACAGTGGTACCTCAGGTTATATACGCTTCAGGTTACATACGCTTCAGGTTACAGACTCCGCTAACCCAGAAATAGTGCTTCAGGTTAAGAACTTTGCTTCAGGATGAGAACAGAAATCGTGCTCCAGTGGAGTGGCAGCAGCAGGAGGCCCCATTAGCTAAAGTGGTACCTCAGGTTAAGAACAGTTTCAGGTTAAGAACAGACCTCTGGAACGAATTAAGTACTTAACCCGAGGTACCACTGTATTCACTAAATGTGGAAGACTTATTGGCATCTCCAGACAAAGCTGAGGAAGATTCTTTTCTTCTTTTCTTGTTGAGAGCTTGGCCAGCCGCTGTTGCCAGTGTTGTGTAGATCAGGATACTCAATGTGATACCCTCCAGATGTACGGTATAATCCAGGTTCATATGTTCAGCTGAGAAAGACTTTCTAGGCCAAAAGGACTAGTTTGCATGTGCTGGCCCATTCTAACTCTGCATTTCTCACCTGGTTACCAACCACATATCTACTATATGGTTTCCGCACTGGGGATGCTTTAGGGCAGGGGTGCCCAAACTTTTTTCAAAGAGGGCCAGATTTGATGAAATCAACATGTGTGGGGGCCGACTACAGTTGCTGAGATTTTTTTTTTTTTTACGATTTTACTCCATAGTTGATGACCTTTTTAAAGGATTGAAGTTGTTGAACTTTTTTAGGGTTGAAGTTGCTGAGCTTTTTTTACAATTTTACCTCATATGTCATAAAAGGATTTAACTTGTTGAGCTTCTTTTGGGATCTGACCACAATAAATAAACTGCCACAGGGGCCGGATAAAGACAGCCGGGGGGGGGGGGGCGCGGATTAGGCCCCCAAATCAGATTTTGGACATGTCTGCTTTAGGGGGTTGGGCTAGGGATTACGGAAGTTGGAGTCCAACCACAAGTGAAGAACCACAGGCTCCTAGTCCTTGAGCAAGAAAAACAAGTATTATTATTATTATTATTATTATTATTATTATTATTATTATTTCAATTTACACACTGCCCTTTATCGAAAGATCTCAGGGCGATGTACAACAATAGACACATTACAAAACACCAATGATAGAAACATAATAAAAACACAGCAGAAACTAGCATGCTGACAAACAGCCTAATAGTAAAACAATCATAATAATAACAACAACAGTTCTCCTCTACTAATGAATTTACTAATGGATCTGTTTATCAGAATGCTTTTCGTATTTGTTTAAACCTGGACGCATTACATTTCTGGACTGGAATTAAGATACTTTCCACTCAGAAAAGGCAACCAGTAGTTCAGATTAGAATTCTTACAGCATCAAGGCCTGTTCTTCTGCTCTTTCTTTTACCTGTTCCACTTGATTCCATCCCTTAGTTTGATGTCAAACAAATTCTTAAAGTAATGCAATGCATGGGATATGTTTTCCCTGGCTTTTGCTCCTTATTTTCCCTGTTGACCTTGGCTAAGAATATCTAGCCTTTTATTTGGACCTGTTGTGAGAAGCTCCTTTCGGCATGTCTGAAATGGTCTTCCTCAAACCAGACGGAACTCACTAGCTAGCAGAATTTTTTTAAAAAAATGTTTATCGGGAACAAGCAGTTCAAGGCAGTGAATGCCCTGTATGTTAAGCAGTGTTTGGAGGCGATGATAAATATTAGACTTATATGAAACATTCCTAGCATTCTTCCATTGCTCATGGTGAATGGATATTAATGGCATTTGCTTAGCGTTTTAAGTAAAGCTAGCTCAGAAGGATGTTAAAATTTGGTGCTGGGGAAGAAATCAATATTGGCCCAAGAAGTATTTTTTAAAAACAAACAAACATAGATTTCGTTTTATGGAATATTTTACAGCCTGAAAATTTATTTCCACACGTTGTCTCATATGCTCACTGCACTGGGAATTTAACTCTTGGTCTCTAGGCTGTTTAGCCCTGCCATCATAACATTTAATTTCAGGGAGGTTTTTGGAATGAGTCTACTGGAGGAAAACATATGGTAAGCATTTCACTGCAATTGAAAACCCATGTGGATTTTTACAGAAAAGATTCCTGTATCTAAATGGTATCTAAATAGCATAAGATATCATTTCTTGTAAAGTTAAGAGAATTTTCAACGCCAGCATGACAGTATTCCATGTATATTCCTCCACAGGAATCACTCTAAATCTGCAAACTATTAGAACGCTCTGGAATGTTTTGTGCAAATTTTCAGCACATTACATAAATATAGAACCAGCTATTTTAAATTCAGGAACAGGGCGGCCATGTTTATCTTGTTGTAGCAAAACCTACAAAGGGCCTGTGGCACCTTGAAGACAAATTATACTTCATAATAAATACGTTAGCCGTTTAATGTTCCAGACTTTATGATATTTCACCCAACTGCACTAGTTTCCTTGTTACCCCCCCCCCACCTCCAGCAGTATGTGATAGCTAATCACACAGCTAATCTTTCTTGTATCTCCAATGCATTTCAAGGCCCTGCAAAGTTAACCACAAGTCTCCTATGACAGACAACAACAAGGAATTATAATGCCACTGGTGGAGTCCCAGCAATGTTATATAAATCAGTTATTGAGTTTTTTTGTGAGATTAGACCAGGAATGAGGAACCTGTGGCCCTCCAGATGTTACTGGACCACAATCCCCATCATCCTTGACCATTGTCTATGCTGGCTGGGGATAATAATAATGATAATAATGATAATGATGATGATGATAATGATGATGATGATGATGATGATAATAATAATATTTATATATACCCCGCCCATCTGGCTGGGTTTCCCCAGCCACTCTGGGTGGCTTCCAGCAGAATATTAAAATACAATGATTCATCAAATATTAACAGCTTCTCTAAACAGGGCTGCCTTCAAATGTCTGAAGAGGATGATGGGAGATACAAGCACAACATCTGGAGGGCCACAAGTCTCCCACCCCAGAATTAAGCATTAATGAAGGCAGAAGCACCAACTTGTGAGGGAGATTGGGAGAGGGGCTGACATTGTGCATGTGACGTCACACATGTGGTGTGCGGCATGTGACAACATCGTGTCAGGATGTCGGGATGTCAGGAGGAGCCAGAGGGCAGAATCCAATGCAGTAGCAGTACAGCTTCTGGCTTCTTCTCCTCTCTGGTGCTTGGCCTCTTCCTCCTCAAGCTGCCGACATTAGCTGGAGGCTGCCTCCCCCCCCCCCTTCTTCCCCTACCGTGGCAGAAGGAAGAGAAGGAGCTGGCCACTGAAGCCACGCCATGCTCAGCTCTGTGCTTGGCCTCCTCTGCCCCCTGCTTTTGTTAACATTGCCCCTCCCAAATTATTAGGTAAAGGTAAAGGGATCCCTGACCATTAGGTCCAGTCGGGACTGACTCTGGGGTTGTGGCGCTCATCTCGCTTTATTGGCCGAGGGAGCCGATGTACAGCTTCTGCGTCATGTGGCCAACATGACTAAGCCGCTTCTGGCGAACCAGAGCAGTGCAATGAAACGCCATTTACCTTCCCGCTGGAGCGGTACCTATTTATCTACTTGCACTTTGACGTGCTTTCAAACTGCTAGGTGGGCAGGAGCTGGGACTGAGCAACGGGAGCTCACTCCGTTGCGGGGATTCGAACCGCCAACCTTCTGATCGGCAAGTCCTAGGCTTTGTGGTTTAACCCACAGCGCCACCCGCATCTCTTCAAATTATTAGTGGAGCCCAAAAGAACTGGGCCACCAGGAGTTGGTGCCCCTGACTGGAAGATAAATCTAGTTGCACACCTATTAGTTAACAACACCTTCTTTTTCAGAGGACACATGCCTCTAATAACCAGGTACAAAATGTCTGCCTCCATCATGCTTTGCTTATGAGCTTGGCAGTGGTATCTAGTGGTATCTTCCCAGGCTGAGAGGGAAAAATGGTGAAAACAGGTTATTTATTGGGACAGTGTGATTTTTGCAACTGCTGTTAAAGTTGCAAAACAATGGAGCACTGGACGGAGCAATGGAGAGTTTCTGAAACTCCAATGGGATATTTGCTCCGCCCAAGCCATGATGGAGAACAGCAACAACTGGGAAAAGATAGACATAATATTCTACAAGGACAGGGAGAAACAACACGGACAGAATAATTGCCACACACAGGAAGAACAAGGATATAGTTTGAACGCTTCACCTGTAGATTGATGTGTCAATACAAAAGGAAGTTGTTAATACTGCGGTTGTTGTATAAGGAATTGTTCTTTCGACTGGAGTGCAATTGAAATTAATAAGATCTTGGAACGCAGAAATAAAGTAAATAATCATACCATCAATTCTAGCACGTGGGGGGGGCACCTAAATTATATAATTTGGTATCTGGATGATTGGCATTAGTATTATACTTTGGCATTGTTATAATGAGGCTACTATTGGATTATTGTAATTGAAAACTAATCCACTGGATCAGTGTTGGAGACTGACTGCTGAGCTAGATGAGCAAGATTTTTGTTTAACACTCATACACGGATTCTGTAAGTATGCCAAGCTACAGGGAGTCTAAGTACAGAGGAATTGACAAGGAAAGCCATCTTGCTACACAACCAATCCATTTAGTAATGCATGAAGTATTGTGTTTGGGCCTTAGACCACTGTATTCCAATCCCTGCCTAGCTATAGATTCACTGAGTATCCTGTTGTCTCATAGTTTTGCTGCTCCTGTACCAAATCACACCAATAAGAACCCCTCTCTAAATAATAACATTTGCACATTAGAAGTATGAGGCAAACAAAAGATACTAAAAGTCAAAGCTGCAGAGCCCCATAAAAGGATGTTCTTCAAACATTAAGCCTCAGCATACTGCCAATTCAGCCCTACATATAATTCAATGTTCTTTGTACAGCTGTTATTTTGTACAGCAACAAGCCGCATGGTTTTCCTGTTACTGAAAAGTAAGAATGCCTGTTTCTACAAGTGTCTTTGTAGTACACTTACATTAGTAAAGGTAAAGGGACCCCTGACCATTAGGTCCAGTCGTGACCGACTCTGGGGTTGCGGCGCTTGTGGCGATCACACACAGGGCTCCCAGATGTTTGACGGTCTATTGACCCTGTGCTGCCACTGTGATAGCTTTTTCCACTGCCACCACCCTGTATCTCAAGGGGAAACACGGAGTCCAGTCAGTTGTTAACATAAACAAATAATCAAGTTTATTTTTAAATGCAGGAACAAGCTTTTGGTTACAGTTAATTTTTCTCTTGTCAGTTTCTTATTCTTAGTTCCTAACAACTCCAAACTGATTATTCCCAACTATCTATCTGACTCCACCTAACAATTCCTCTCACTCTCTCACAATACAACTCTACCAACCCACACCTAAACCTCCCTCTTCCTTCTTCAACTCCCAAACCTCAACCCTCAACTCAACTTCACTTCAGCTTCAACTCAACTGACTTTCAAAACCTCCCACTCTAACTTTTATTTTCCCCTTGCATTCTCACTGGCCAATCACATCACACCCATTTTAACCTTTTCTTTATGACCCATCCTAGGAGGCAAACGCCACAGCGCTCATCTCGCTTTATTGGCCGAGGGAGCCGGCGTACAGCTTCCGCATCATGTGGCCAGCATGACTAAGCCGCTTCTGGCGAACCAGAGCAGTGCATGGAAATGCCGTTTACCTTCCCGCCAGAGCGGTACCTATTTATCTACTTGCACTTTGATGTGCTTTCGAACTGCTAGGTTGGCAGGAGCAGGGACCAAGCAACGGGAGCTTACCACGTCGTGGGGATTCGAACTGCTGACCTTCTGATCGGCAAGTCCTAGGCTCTGTGATTTAACCCACAGCGCCACCCGCGTCCCTACACTTACATTACTTGAGGGCTATTTTGGTTTTCAATACAATCATAAATCCAAGATCATCTGTCTCTGTGATTACCAAGAACTGAACATGTGTTGTGGGCAGAGTATAATCAACTTGGATCAGAGAAGTGCTTGGTTTGAAGTATGAAGATCTCCAGTTGGCCTTCAGAAATGTATATGTAAAATCAACCTCTCAGTAGCCTAGTTTACACATAATGCTAAGCCAGGGTTTATTAAACTGGGGCCTATTAAATCACATCTTAGTATTATGTGTGAATCCTGTCGAAGAGCTTAACTATGGTTTGTTCAAGTCATAGTTTGCTTCTGTCTTATGAACCTTGGTTTGTCTTAACTATGACTTGGTATTACTTGTAAAGCCGGTACTCTTCCTTAACCATAGTTTGTTTTATCATCCCACCCCATGAAATTATAAAGGTACAATACAAGAGCAGTTGGGGGGGGGTTGAGAAATAAAGCTGTGGGTTTCTTTTTAATGGTCGATAGGAAACCTCATGGTTTGTTAAACAAACCATGGCTTAGAGCTTTGTGTGAATGAGCCCAGAATTGTGAAGATAAAACGTACACCCCCCCTCCCAGCTCCTTGGAGGAAGGTTGAGATTACCAATATGAAAAGTGCTGATTTTCTCAATTTTGTTAAAAAGCCCGGAGAACACCATTTATACCAAATCAGCAAAGTTGTTCCAAATAAAGTAAGATGACTTACCCTTATCTCCTTCCTGTCCTCTGTGCTTTGGATTGCCTTTAGCGGGTTTGCTTAGAGATAACAACTTGACAGATGTTAAATGCTAGAGTAAAAATCAATGACCATTCCAAACAAATTGCAAGCACATCAAATGGTCCGCTGTCAGCTTTAGGGGTCAGCTCCATGTCAAGAAGGCCTGCACAAGTCAATTCTACAAACCCCGCATGTAAACACCGCTTTCAATGCAGGGTCACAGAACTCATTTCGACACAAAGACCCTGACATTTGTTTCAGTGGCTACGTACTGGAAAAACCATAATTGTGTGGTTAGGGAGGGAAATAAAACACCACATTCAGAGAATGACCTTCTATTATTATGTACAAAATCTTTAAGTAGCATGGCAATAAAAAGCTTTTCTTATTTCCTGATTCTGCAGAGACATCAGCCATGAGTGTCCTTGAGTTACTGTCTTCACAAGCAGAGGGACTCCCTTTCTCCTCCAGATGGGGTCTAGGCCAGGAGTCAGCAATCTTTTTCAGCAGGGGGCTGGTCCACTGTCCCTCAAACCTTGGGAGGGGGAATGGATTATATTTTGGGGTGGAGGGGAATGATGCAAGAGTACCACGAGCCCTGGTGACTGCTTACCTGTGTCTTGTGAGGGGCAGGGGCTGGCAGCAGTGGTGGCGGTATGATGAGCGGCGTACGAAAGGACTCTGGAGAGGGGTTGCTTAAAATGGCGGCTGCTTGAGCGCTGCTGCTGCTGGCACCAAGAAAGCCCAGCCCCCTTCCTCCTCTAGGCAGGGCAGGGAGAAGCCAGGAGGAGGGAGGGAGGAGGCACCACCACCATGTGAATGAGAGGGTGGGAGAGAGAGGGAAAGAACACATATGCTGGCGATCTACACAGCGATTCCTGGACTGTCCACGGGCCAGATCCAGAAGGCAATTGGGCCTGATCCTGCCCGTGGGTCTTAGTTTGCCGACCCATGGTCTAGGCTGATTGTGTAGGCTGGGGTGGAGAACGTGGAAGAAGAAGAAGAAGAAGAAGAAGAAGAAGAAGAAGAAGAAGAAGAAGAAGAAGAAGAAAATTGAGGGGGGGCAAAGCCCCTTCTGCCCCCTATAGTTGACGCCCCTGCATACGGTTGTCTCTATTTTTATCAAAAAGCTGTTTCCATGTTCCAGGAATAAGCCCTTTGGGGACAATAGTGGCTGGAGGAATTGTGTTTGGTGCTCAGCGAACCTCTTCTCTTTGCAGTCCTCAGCATTATTCCTGACATTGATCTGTCAGGTGATCATCCTGGTTCTGCAGCTCCACTCCCATTCGCAGCCACTGAGAGAAGGATCCCTGGGGCATGTCAAAGAAGGGATGTCCTCTAACTACAGCTTTCCACACCTCACAACTTCCTGAGCAATCGGGACGAGCCCACATCAGTTTTGTGTTTGTTTGTTTTGCTTAGTGAACAGAATAAAGGTCCAAGAATAAGCCCTCCAGGAACAAAAGATGGCTGCGAGAACTGAGTGCACTATTCTTGCCAAAGGACAGGCTGTTGTCTGTCTGGTAGTGTGCTGGCCCAGGAACTAACAGCTTTTGCCAAATTAATAGGAAGACAGCATAGGTTGTTATGGATAAATGAAGTCTAGATGTGGCTCTGCTTATTTTTCTGTGACCTCTGCTGACATTGGAGGTCTCATGCCGTTCCTTTGTTGCTGGTATGTAGCTGCTTGGTAACCAGATTTGAAAAAAGAGAGAGAGAGAGGAAGAAAACCCAAACCCTTTGCCTGGATCAAGTAAATTCATATCGATTGATCTTGGGTAACAACAGGCTCTGATTGGCTGTCAGTTTGGAGTTGATGGTCAGAGGGAAGAAATAAGGAGTTAGGAAAGACAGTTAAAAGGGGACGGCTGAAGACTGCTGGTGTGGACTGTTGACATCCATCTGTCTTGGGAGACAATGGAGAAGTGGATCTTTCCGGGTGAAGTCAAACCATTGGGGAGTTACAGCTCCTGCTGTGGCTGTAGAGACCGATACAAGAGAGACATGTTTTATTGCAGCTGGGGCAGATGAAGCCGTCCGGTTGTGCTGCTGCAGATGCACCATGGCATTTCTTTTCTCTGTGCTCCTCCCAATGGTCATTCCTCTTTTGGTTACTGCTGTGGATACATGACCTGACAGTCTGTCTCCAGGCGCTGCAGTCATCTGCAAGGGATTTCCACATGGCAAGAGCTGATGCTGGCCAATGAAGCCACGCCATGCTCAGCTCTGTGCTTGGCCTCCTCTGCCCCCTGCTTTTGTTAACATTGCCCCTCCCAAATTATTAGGTAAAGGTAAAGGGACCCCTGACCATTAGGTCCAATTGGGACCGACTCTGGGGTTGCGGCGCTCATTTCGCTTTATTGGCCAAGGGAGCCGGCGTACAGCTTCTGGGTCATGTGGCCAGCATGACTAATCCGCTTCTGGCGAACCAGAGCAGTGCACAGAAACACTGTTTACCTTCCCGCCGGAGAGGTACCTATTTATCTACTTGCACTGGTGTGCTTTCGAACTGCTAGGTTGGTAGGAGCAGGGACAGAGCAACGGGAGCTCACCCCGTCGCAGGGATTCGAACCACTGACCTTCTGATCAGCAAGTCCTAGGCTCTGTGGTTTTAACCCACAGTGCCACCCGCGTCCCAGAAGTATAGGAAGGACCAAAAGGAAAGGGAGATGCTCTCTTACATCAACAGCACACAAGCGGGAGAAGTAAACATGTTGCTGTGTAGCACCTTTATATTATAGAAGCTCCTCTCTCAGACCATGAGGCCAAATCTCTCAAGTGCTCAATAGATCTCCTGCTCTATGTGAAAAGTGAGTATGACCTCCTTTCTCTTCTCCTGCGTTCGAGACACTAGAATCAGCACTGGGTGTTGGTTGCAGAATGGCGTAAACAAACACATTGGGGGACATCAATGCCATGGAAGTGGCACTTTCACACTGCCTTACCAACATGTCAGCCTATAAGGAGGAGGATGTAAATTGTTTCTGTTCACATGGTGCATCATCGTATACAACCTTTGGCAGTGTGACATGGGAAGAGGGGACACGGTCCTGTCTGAAGAAACATGCAGTCTAAGTTGCCATGGTTCAAGAACTAACAGATGTTGGGGTAGAGGGCTAAGAAAGGTTAGATGTTTCTTTATTTTTAGGCAGTGCTTTTTCTGGGGGGGGGGGTACGCAGGGGTATGCATACCCCTAAATATTTTGTTAGGGATGTATGGAAGTGAGAGCTGGACCATAAAGAAGGCTGATCGCCGAAGAATTGATGCATTTGAATTATGGAGCTGGAGGAGACTCTTGAGAGTCCCATGGACTGCAAGAAGATCAAACCTATCCATTCTGAAGGAAATCAGCCCTGTGTGCTCACTGGAAGGACAGATCCTGAAGCTGAGGCTCCAGTACTTTGGCCACCTCATGAGAAGAGAAGACTCCTTGGAAAAGACCCTGATGTTGGGAAAGATGGAGGGCACAAGGAGAAGGGGACGACAGAGGACGAGATGGTTGGACAGTGTTCTCGAAGCTATGAGCATGAGTTTGACTAAGCTGCGGGAGGCGGTGGAAGACAGAAGTGCCTGGCGTGCTCTGGTCCATGGGGTCACGAAGAGTCAGACACGACTATATGACTAAACAACAACAACAAAATATTTTGTGCATCTAAGTTTGGCCTCATTGAGGGGCAGTATTTCAATATGAGTAGGAAAATGAGAGTATCCCTAAACATTAAAAAAGGACTGTTTTTATGCGTTTGGGGAATTCTTCAACACATTCAGTGGTTATCTTTCCTAAACAGAGCTTTGTTTTACAGCCCCAGATCTGAGAACCAGTGAGGTTGGCATCCTTCTGGTCTATTCCTTCCCTCCCTGAGCATGGATAGGAGCTAATGGAGATGGATGTGAGCTACTTAGGTTCAGCTTGCTCCGACGACGACGAACATTGGATAATGTGATTCTGCAAAGCAGCCCCTTTTAAAAGGACAGGAGTAAATGATGATTTGCCTCCTTGTTCTGCACACATAGCAGGAAGCGCCCCAGACCTTTCAGCGTGCTGATGGACATTAGAGGAGCTAAACCCCTCTAAATCCTGTCGAACAGGAAGGGGCTTCTGCTGACATAGCAAACCTGAACATCAAATACTTAATCTATGAGCACTTTATGAGACAAGGTGTTAGTAAGCATTTGGAATTACAGCTCTCTACATAATCTTAACCAGTAACCAAGACAACAAGTAGCAAGCGGTATAAAAATAGCCAACTTAACAAACCTTAGCATGGTCCATTAGGGTTATGATGCATTGTATATGAATTTGAATCAACCACCATCTAAATACTGTACACTGTGACTGGAACTGATGCAAGATCAATACAGATCTAAAGACTGGGGGATCCCTGAGCTCAAGATGTTTCAAATTAAGATGGTTCTATAATAATAATAATAATAATAATAATAATAATAATAATAATAATATATTATTATTATTATTATTATTATTATTATTATTATTATTATTTATACGCCGCCCATCTGGCTGAGTTTCCCCAGCCACTCTGGGCGGCTCCCAATCAAATGTTAAAAACAATACAGCATTAAATATTAAAAACTTCCCTGAACAGGGCTGCCTTCAGATGTCTTTTAAAGATAGGAATAGCTGCTAATTTCCTTCACATCTGAAGGGAGGGTGTTCCACAGGGTGGGTGCCACTACCGAGAAGGCCCTCTGTTTGGTTCCCTGTAACCTCGCAATGAGGGAACCGCCAGAAGGCTCTCGGCGCTGGACTTCAGTGTCCGGGCTGAAAGATGGGGGTGGAGACGCTCCTTCAGGTATACAAGACCGAGACTGTTTAGGGCTTTAAAGGTCAGCACCAACACTTTGAACTGTGCTCGGAAATGTACTGGGAGCCAATGCAGATCTCTCAGGACCGGTGTTATGTGGTCCCGGCGGCCAGCCCCAGTCACCAGGCTAGCTGCCGCATTCTGGATTAATTGCAGTTTTTGGGTCACCTTCAAAGGTAGCCCCACATAGAGCACATTGCAGTAGTCCAAGCGGGAGATAACCAGAGCATGCGCCACTCTGGCGTGTGTGTCTGTGCATGCATGTCCTCAAAACACACAAGTGTAGCATAAGCATGGCCCTTTTACCTTTGTGACGACAAAGTGTTCAAGAACAGACTTGAGCATGGAAAAACAATTACAGTGGGTGTCGCACGCAAAGAAAGCAGGAAAGTGAACTGCTGAAATAGGCAGGGTGTTGTGAATGAAAGCCTTTTTAAAAAAAAATCATAGTAAGTGATCATAAATTCCTGCACAAATACTTTCTCAAACCACAAGAGACAATGCAACAGTGTGGGAGGAAGCCATAACCGCTGCAGATCCTATTTAAGTTTCTCTAGCAGAAATGAATGGAGAGAACAGGGGGGAAACAGCTTAGAACAGATCCTAGAGTACTGCAAGTAAAGTGATTGCTTTAGCAGTGAAGGAAGAGGCTGGAAGACAGAAAAACACAATGTCTAAATTCATTATCCAAAGCAGTGACTCTTGGGGTGTGTGGTCTGTTTGGAAATCTGTACTAGTGTGTGACTGCAGTAGGATAGGAGGGAAGAATGAGATCTGATATAATATCAAATTTTGCAGAAGTAAGGTAGTTTTTTTAAGGGACGCGGGTGGTGCTGTGGGTTAAACCACAGAGCCTAGGGCTTTCTGATCAGAAGGTTGGCGGTTCGAATCCCCGCTCCCGTTGCTCAGTCCCAGCTCCTGCCAACCTAGCAGTTCGAAAGCATGCCAGTGCAAGTAGATAAATAGGTACCACTCCAGCGGGAAGGTAAACGGCGTTTCCGTGTACTGCTCTGGTTTGCCAGAAGCGGCTTAGTCATGCTGGCCACATGACCTGGAAGCTGTACATCGGCTCCCTTGGCCAATAAAGCGAGATGAGCACCGCAACCCCAGAGTCGGCCACGACTGGACCTAATGGTCAGGGGTCCCTTTACCTTTACCAAGGTAGTTTTTGCCTTCAAACATATATGCATTTTAGGCTTTTTGAATTAATGGAAACTGAATAGTTATTTAACTATAACCCACAGTTTTCATAGACCTGGATTCTTAAAGTGCAATGAGTTTCTAGGTATTAGACAGGGGGGAGCCACCAAGGGTGGCCCTCAACCGCATTTTACGAGGCCCTCTGCAAGTGATGGTAAATTCAGACCTTTGTTGAGAGCAATCGGTCTCTGATGTCCCCCTCGTATTTATTTTTAGATTACAGTGGTACCTTGGTTCTCAAACTTAATCTGTTCCGGAAGTCCCTTCCAAAACCAAAGCGTTCCAAAACCAAGGTGCACTTTTCCAGAGAAAGTAATGCAAAATGGATTAAACCACTCCAGACTTTTAAAAACAACCCCCTAAAACAGGAATTTAACATTAATTTTACTATCTAACGAGACCATTGATCCATAAAATGAAAGCAATAAACAATGTGCTGCAGTCACACTATCAATCAATCAGTAGCTGAACTGGGTTCCACACAGTCACACACACACAAAAAGACAAAAACACAAATGCAAAATAAATAGCAAAAACAGACAGACTTCAGCGTAACACTCAAAACGGAAGTGTTGCACTCAAAACGTGTACCAAGGCGTTCGAGAACCAAGGTACCACTGTACAGTGGTACCTCAGGTTACATACGCTTCAGGTTACATACGCTTCAGGTTACAGACTCCGCTAACCCAGAAATAGTGATTTAGGTTAAGAATTTTGCTTCAGGATGAGAACAGAAATTGTGCTCCAGTAGCGCGGCGGCAGCAGGAGGCCCCATTAGCTAAAGTGGTGCTTCAGGTTAAGAACAGTTTCAGGTTAAGTACGGACCTCCGGAACGAATTAAGTACTTAGCCTGAGGTACCACTGTATAAGCAATTTGGGGCAAGGACTCGTCGTTGCACACTTTGTCCAAGGGTTGTGGATTGTTTGTTATTTATTTATTCTATGATATTATTTATCCACGTACATAGATGACACTATGTCAATTAATACCAACGTATTGCTAGGAGAGCACAAGATATGACTGGTATCCTGTTATACATTTAGGCTGAGGAACATGAAAGCAAACTGACAGGATACCAGTCAAGGTGAGCTAGAGACATCCCTCTGCAGAGACCCGCTGGGATTCAAATCTGAAAATCACAGGTAAGTAATTAAAGGCTTAAACCCCTTTTGCTATAGTGGTTTGGCAATGGATAGTCTAATAGAGAAATAGTGCAAAAAGGGATCCAATGGGCCCTAGCACATAAAACGCCCAAATCTGAATCCATAAAAGCTTAATCTGAATACGGTGAATTTACAGGTTGCATTTAGCCACACAGGCTTCCCCCTTTATCAGTCAAAACCTTCAAAGCACCATTTGCTAGTTTAAAGGGTGCTTGCGGGGCGCAATGTAACGCAGCGGAAAAATTCCATTAAAAACCCGACACCCTCTCCCCACACTGACTGCCAGCCTTTCTCAGCCTTTCTCAGCCCCTGTTTAAATGTCAACTTCTCTTAGCTGGGTGACCCTAGAGCAACAGTATAGAATGGCAGTAAGCTTCTTGAGAGAGACAACTATCTAGAAGGACAAATTCATTGCAACAGCAATTTTAACCCAGAACAGCCTTATCTGGTAACTGTAAATAGGCTTGGCCCAAAAGGGTCTCAAGGTATTTTTGAACCACATTGCTGGGGAAACTGCATTAGGCGATTCTCCCACTGACATTAGGTTGTTAGGACAACAACAACAACATTTTTACCCTGTCCACCTGACTGGGTTGCCCCAGCCCCTCTGGGCAGCTTCCAACATATATAAAAACATAATAAAACATTACACATTAAAAATGGGTGTACACATGGTATCGACGCTTCATTTGACACATGATCGAAACTGACAATAGCATCCAGCCAGGACATCATTCAGCATCGCCCACTTTGGAAAACCCTGCTCTAGCTTATCCATATTCTTTCTCAGTTTGGCGAGGCTAGGGAGGGTTTCAAGAGGTATTCGTGGCTTTCCACCATGTTCATGTCTAAAGCTTTATCAATCATCTTTTGGAAATTGGAGAAGTCAGACAGCAGCACCCTCAGAGGTCCTGTGAACAATGCATATACTAAGGTACTGCAGTTGAAAGCTTTTTCCAGTGCCTCTATTCAGGGGCATGTGAAGGGGGGTAAAAAAATGGCGGGCGGAACTCATCATCACGGGGCCTGCAGCATGCACAAGCCATGCGTCTCAGTGCCCACAGGTTGTCTGCCTGCTGCCTCCCCTCCAGCTGTAGGGTAGCTGAAGCCCCGCTGTGCTCCCCACCCCTATGAGCGCCACATCTTGTCCCGTATGGGTGCCGTGCGCTGCGTCTCCTCCCTATGGGTACCACGTCCATCCCGTATGGGTGCCACGTGCCCTGTCCTTATGGGTCCCACGGCCGTGTCCCTATGGGCGCCGCATGCCCTGTGGCATGTGGCGCCCATAGGGATGGGGACGGCACAGCACGGGGCATGCCGCGGCGCCCATAAGGGCAGCACAGCACGCTGAGCACCCTGTTCCGTCCTTATGGGCGCCACGTACCCTGGGCATGCCACCCAAGAGGCTTCTTCCGCCGCTGCCTCTATAGTGGTACCTCGGGTTAAGAACTTAATTCGTTCCGGAGGTCCGTTCTTAACCTGAAACTGTTCTTAACCTGAAGCATCACTTTAGCTAATGGGGCCTCCCGCTGCCGCTGCGCAATTTCTGTTCTCATCCTGAAGCAAAGTTCTTAACCCAAGGTATTCTTTCTGGGTTAGCGGAGCCTGTAACCTGAAGTGTATGTAAGCTGAAATGTATGTAACCCGAGGTACCACTGTATCACGTTCGATATCGGATTAATAGCCTGGTATATTTTGTAACAGTCCTGGAGTGCGACTTTCTGGGGGAATTTTTTCACCATCCGATTGAAGTCCAGAAAGCAACAGAGCAGATTGTGAAGAGGCTGCCTCAGATCTGTGTCTTCCACTAAGGCCTCCACCAAGTTTAGCCTTTCCTCTGTTTTATTCTTGTCCACTAGGACTGTTCGATCCATTGGTTCACCAGCCTCTGTCCTTGAGCTGTTCTGCACTTATTTAACAGGCTGGCCAAAGACCGGGTACCTCGGACATTTTCTGGAAATCCCTGGAAAAGGTTAAGTGACCTGACAACAGAATGATCCAGTGTGACATACTAATTGAGGTCCAAGGTGGAAATTTCAAATTGCCCAAAATTAGACTCATCTAAATAGTTCTAAATTAGAGGGACGAGAGCCAGTGTGGTATAGTGGTTAAGAGCAGTAGTCTCGTAATCTGGGGAACCGGGTTCGCATCTCCGCTCCTCCACATGCAGCTGCTGGGTGACCTTGGGCCAGTCACACTTCTTTGAAGTCTCTCAGCCCCACCCACCTCACATAGTGTTTGTTGTGGGGGGGGAAGGGAAAGGAGAATGTTAGCCACTTTGAGACTCCTGAAGGGGGCTGAAAGGCGGGATATCAAATCCAAACTCCTCCTCCTCCTCCTCCTCTTCTTCTTCTTCTTCTTCTTCTTCTTCTTCTTCTTCTTCTTCTTCTTCTTCTTCTTCTTCTTCATAATGTGGCCAAAGTATTGGAGCCTCAGCTTCAGGATCTGTCCTTCCAGTGAGCACTCAGGGCTGATTTCCTTCAGAATGGAGAGGTTTGCTCTTCTTGCAGTCCATGGGACTCTCAAGAGTCTCCTCCAGCACCATAATTCAAAAGCATCAATTCTTCGGCGATCATCCTTCTTTATGGTCCAGCTCTCACTTCCATACATCACTACTGGGAAAACCATAGCTTTAACTATACGGACCTTTGTTAGTACCACAGGTTAAGAACTTTGCTTCAGGATGAGAACAGAAATTGTGTGGCAGCAACAGAGGGAGGCCCCATTAGCTAAAGTAGTACCTCAGGTTAAGAAGAGTTTCAGGTTAAGAACGGACCTCCAGAACGAATTAAGTTCTTAACCCGAGGTACCACTGTACACCATTCAAAGCAACAAAACAGAAAACCTACTTGTCGTAAGACTTTCTACTGCAATCTGTTTTGCCTCTGATGCTTTTCTGTTACATATGCCTATTAGGACCAGTTGCAAAATCATTTTTTTTTCTCCATAACGGTGGTTTATAATTAGGTTGTGCCATGCTTTTTAAAAAAAATAATAATAAAGGTTATGGTACTTACCATGAAGTTGTTATAGTGAGTGCCACATGTTTAACATTGGGGGGGGGGGAGTGCCAGTACTGAGTACCCTTGAGTAACCCCAGAAAAAAAGCACCAGGACTGTGTATCTTGTTTTAATTATTCCACTACTGCAACTTTGGCAAAAACTGAATGTGGTACGGGGCTGGATGCAGCAAATAATTAGAATAATGCAGTTCTTTGGCTGAATCTATGGCCCAAGTCAATTCTTGGATGGGAGACTATAGTGTTGTAAACAAAAATTGCCCTTTTCCCTTATGGGGTATCCAAGAGCCCATATAGAGTCCTTACATAGGTTCCCTATTGGTAGGAGAAGATAACAGAGGCCAACCAGAGAATATTGAGAAGCAAAGCAGCTAGCAAGCTTGATCTTTATTGATCTGTTGCAACAGGGTGCTCCCCTCACCCGCAGAAGAGAGGAGGGACCCAGAAAAATGGCTCGCAAGGCCATATAAAGACTTTTGAAATTGCCACCCTGAAGATCAAGACCACCCCCAGAAACATCATACATACATCACATAAGGGGTGTAACCTAAGACCACTCTTCAGATACATCACACCTACATCACAGAAAAGGCGGTCTAAACAGAAATTTGAATGTTGTTTTTCTCCTGTCCTTGTTTATCTCCTGTCTAGCAGGTTACTTGATTGGATTGCCTGGGTAGCCTGGCCAGTCTTTTGTAATGATAAATAATTAGTTCCTGGGCCAGGGCACAGGCTCGCACCCTATTCATATCTGAAATGTGCCCTTAAGACAGGATTTGTGAGGAAAGAGACAATGGGGAGGTGTCCCACTTTGACCTTGCAGAGAAAACATTTGCTCAGTTTAGGAGTCAAAATGGTTCCAGGTCGGTCTTCCTGTGCTGATCTATGTATGTGCTTGGTTGGTACGCTTATGAACATTACCATATATTGAAGACTTCAAAATTCCTATCACCATAGAAAGCCCTATATAGTACTGAGAAATAGGCTAATAAATGTGTGTTTAAAAACCCCCCCACAAAACTGTCAATAGTCCCAGCAGTCTCCATTTTATTTTTAAATGGAAAATTATAGTCATTATGGATGCAAAATAGGCTTCAAAGTGCCGGCGGGGCGGGGGGGGGGGGGGGAGGTCGGCAGGAAGGAGTTGAATAGCCCAAGAAGTTCCACTAGTGCTTAGAGGGTGGGATTCTGCTCATTCTACTTTCAGCTATAATAATACCAAAGAAGTAAACAAGGAACAAATCGTTTAATTTGCAAAATTGGAGAGATCAGAGATTATCGCTTTTAATTGGCAGAGATTTGGGATTCATGTTTTCATTTCCTCACTGAGTCATCAAACCATCTGCTGCAGATAAAAAGCATTAGGCTGGGTTCAACTAGAGGAGTATCCTTCCATTTAGGAAAAACTAGCTGTTTGAATAAATCAGCCATTGGTGTTTCGAGTTGCTGGAATAAAATAGTTGGGAGTGGCAACAAAATGTTCTGGCTGTAGAAAAACACTCCCACCTAATGTTTGCAGAAGGGAAGTGCATATGTTTTATATAAGGGTTATTCTTCCCACTTTTTGTTTATGCATTTTTACAACTTATAAATACACCGTAAAATATTCATCGTTATCCCCTATCCTGAGACTTCCCAATCCATCTCTCCATGGCATTCTAGGTAGTCTTTTATCAGCTGCATAATCTAATATTCCACGCATTTTCGTCTCAGATCTTCCTTTATTTAATGCTATCTTCTGCTCATATGTTCATTCCTACTTGTAGGTTAAACCGACTATCATACCCTCTGAGATACTCTTCAAAACACTTCCACTCATTTCTTATCCGTGACTCATCCTTATTTCTTAGTTTTGCGGTCATAGTTATACATAATTCTGTGTATTCTATCCATTTATTCTGCCATATTATTTCTTTCGTGGGTATCTCTTATTCACTCCATTTTTATCGCATATACCATTCTAGCTGCCACAGTCACATATAAAAAGAGACTGAGTGCCTTTTTCAGGATTTCAGTGCTTGTTATCCCTAAAAGAAAGGCCGCAGGTCTTTGGGGAAATGTGATTTTAAGGATCTTTTAAAATTCTGTATGAATCATCTCTCAGAATTCTCTAACATATTTACACAACCACCACATGTGGATCAGGGTTCCTTCTACCTCATGGCACTTCCAACATAGATTGGACCCCTTTCTGTACATTTTCACCAGTTTGCTGGGTGTCAAGTATCACTTTTTGTAAATTTTCCTTAATAAGATAGCAGGCAAAGAAGTTAGGTTCCCCCCATAGTTTTCCCCATGCTGACATTTCTATATTATAACCAATATCTATAGCTCATTTAATCATTGTCGCTGTTATGTACTGAGTTGAATAAGATCCAAAATGCAGCAGTCTGATTGGTCCTAGAACAATAGGATCCAAAATGAAGCAGTCTGGTTGGTCCTAGAACAATGCAGCAGTATGATTGGTCCGCAGGAGCCACCCAATCCAGCTCCAGGTGGAAGTGAATCCACAACCTGATTGCCTACAGGAGAATCCCGGAATTAGCCAATCACGTGCAGCCCATTGTGTAAATAATGTATATAAAGAAGATATTGTGGCGGTACTTCCACTCCTCCTCACCACTATGAGCTGAATAAAGAGCATCAAATCCACTCTCGACTCCGAGTATATTTCAGTCGCCTTTACCAAGGATTATTTTTCCACCCTACCTGGGCAAGGTAGTGCTTCCCTTCCACTTTCAGTTCAGAAAATGTTTGCCTGTTGTAGAACATTCATCAACATAAAGCATGGATCACAATATTGCAACTTTAAAAACCAACAATACACTTTTAGTTAATGCTGGGTTTCTCAGTTTGCGCACGAGATTGTGGCGAGGGCTTTCATGTTTGCTAATCCGTTTTGCTCCCTGTGCCACTGCCCGCAATTCATCCGTCTCTAGTTATTTCTAACCCAGCAATATTCCTTCCCCTGACTTTTCTGATCTCTCCGTTTTAGGCATTGACTCTCTAGTTGCGATGGCAATATAGGTAGGTAAAGGTAAAGGTACCTCAGTGCCTGTGTCCTCTCGTCGCCCGCCTGCCTCCACAGGTGGATCCTTCTCTCGCTCCCCTGGCTGCAACGGCGGCCTCCGCTCTCGCTCGTGTGCCGTCTGCCAGCGGGGTCGCGGCCGAGGGGATGGCCCTAGAGCACAGGACCCACCCGCTGGTCGCAGCTACCTGGTTGATCCTGCCAGCAGCATATGCTTGTCTCAAATATTACCGTATTTTTCGCTCTATAAGACGGACCTAGTTTTAGAGGAGGAGAACAAGAAAAACAATGTAATCTCCCTCTCTGCTCAGCACCTCTTCAGCGAAGCAGCAGGGGAAGCGGAGCCCCTTCTATTTCTCCTCCCGCTTTGCTGAAGGGGCGCTGCGCAGAGAGGGAAAGCTGTGCAGCGCCTCTCCAGCAAAGCGAAGCCAGGAGAGCGAGAGGGATCGATCCCTCTTATTCTCCTGGCTTTAGCAAAAGCAACGCAAAGCCATGGAGCCTGCATTCGCTCCATAAGACGCACAGACATTTCCCCTTACTTTTTAGGAGGGGAAAAGTGCGTCTTATAGAGCAAAAAATACGGTAAGCCATGCATGTCTAAGTACATATGGGTGTTACAGCAACTTACTTCCAGGATGAGAGGAAGGGTAGCTTTCTGACTATCCGTCCCTGGGAGTAACAGGCAACGACAATTGCCTCCACATCCTGCTTAGGGGCTTCCCAAAGGCATCGGGTTGGCCTCTGCTGGAATAATAATAATAATAATAATAATAATAATAATAATAATAATAATGTATTATTTATACCCCACCCATCTGGCTGAGTTTCCCCAGCCACTCTGGGCGGCTTCCAGTCGAGTGTTAAAAACAATACAGCATTAAATGCAGTGGTACCTCGGGTTACATACAATTCAGGTTACATACACTTTAGGTTACAGACTCCGCTAATCCAGAAATAGTACCTTGGGTTAAGAACTTTGCTTCAGGATGAGAACAGAAATCGCGCAGCAGTGGCACGGCAGCAGCGGGAGGCCCCATTAGCTAAAGTGGTGCTTCAGGTTACGAACAGTTTCAGGTTAAGAACGGACCTCCGGAACGAATTAAGTACGTAACCAGAGGTACCACTGTATTAAAAACTTCCCTAAACAGGGTTGCCTTCAGATGTCTTTTAAAGATAAGATAGCTGCTTATTTCCTTCACATCTGAAGGGAGGGCGTTCCACAGGGTGGACGCCACTACCGAGAAGACCCTCTGCCTGGTTCTCTGAAACCTCACTCCTTGCAATGAGGGAACCGCCAGAAGGCCCTCGGCGCTGGATCTCAGTGTCCGGGCTGAACGATGGGGGTGGAGATGCTCCTTCAGGTATACAGGAAACAGAATGCAGGGGTTTATGAGTCTTTGGCCTGACCCAGCAAAGCACTTCTTACATTCCTTAGTGACTTCACAGAATCACATACAAGGTTCTGAAACCATCACAAATAGCGCCTCATACTTTGTTTAAGCTACATGTAAAACTAATATTACATAGAGCAAATAGAGCAAATTCTAATTGATCGGGGGTGGGGGGGAATCATAGGAGAGACTGGGAGTTAATGACACTATATTTTTATACAATCATTTCACCATCAATGTGTTACTCTAATGGGACAAACTTAAAAATAATAGATTCTTTTCTCCTTAACAATTAGTTGCTGGTTTTTTTTTTTAAACTAAGGTTTTTTATGCTTCCTTTAGGTCAAGCTTTCCCAAACTTGAGTCTCTTGCTGTTTTTGGACTACAACTCCCATCATCGTTACCTAGTAGGACCAGTGTTCAGGGATGATGGGGATTGTAGTCAAAAAAACAGCTGGAGACCCAAGTTTGGGAAACCCTGCTTTAGATCCTGAAAAGCACTTGGGTTGGAAGATGTTATGAAGGTTTGGTTAATGAAATTGATCAGTTTTTGAGACACTTACCGTATTTTTCGCTCTATAGGATGCACTTTCCCCCCTCCAAACATTAAGGGGAAATGTGTGTGCATCCTATGGAGCGAATGCAGGCTCCTTGACTTCAGCGATAGCAACGCGAAGCCTCCGTAGCACAGAGGGAGCGCTCCCTCCGCGCTCCGGAGGCTTAGCGTTGCTTTCTCGAAGCACCGAACCCTCTCGCTCTCCAGGCTTCAGGGGTGGCTGCCTGAAGCCTTTGGAGAGCAGCGGGAACTCGCGCTGTGCTCCGAAGGCTTCGGGTTCCTTTTGCTGAAGCTGGGAGAGCAAGACTCTCCTGGCTTCAGCACAGAGGGAGAGCTGCGCAGCGGTCCTTCAGCGAAGCGGGAGGAGAAATGGAAGGGGCTCCGTTTCTCCTGCTGCTTTGCTGAAGGGGCGCTGAGCAGAGAGGGGGAGAATTTTTTTTATTCTCCCCTTCTAAAACAAGGTGCGTCCTATGGTCGGGTGCATCCTATAGAGCGAAAAATACGGTAATTGGTGAGCAGCCCTACTTATTGAGACAGCATAATCACTGGCCTGGTCCACACCCTGCAAGCATACATCAGATGTGTTTTGGGTTATGCAATGTAGGAAAGCTTTCTTATATCATGTCAGATTATATGTCCACCAAGCCTAGTGTTGACTATTCTTGACTGTAAGCAGCCCTCTGGAGTCTCAGGCAGAAGAGTGTTTCTTATCACCTGCTATCTAATGTTTTTAAAATCAGGTGTGGGGGACCTTTGGCCCTCCAGATATTGCTGAACCATCATTCCTGGCCACTGGCCATGCTTGCTGGGGCTGATGGGAGTTGTTCAGCAACATCTGGAGCATCAAAGGTCCTCCACACTTGTTTTAAATGAAGATTCCAGGGATTCTGCATGCAAATCAGTTCTCTTCCACTGTATTATATTCCCTCTCCAGTAGGTGTGGTAGCTTTCAGATAATGAGAATGATAAAAGCAAGATAGCAGCAGAAAAAGCATCCCACCTTCCACCCCGAATTGGTAGGCATTTTGGGAAAGCAGCCTCTAGGTCATTTGTTAGCAGTTTTGCCTCCTCCAACAGCTTACTAGAATGCCATTCATATGAATGAGTTGTCTGATGCTGGTAGGCACTATCAATGGCAATATATATTTGTAGCATATGGGAAGAGTCAGGGCATCCATTTATCATGGAGGAGGAGGAGGAGTTTGGACTTGATATCCTGCTTTATCACTACCCGAAAGAGTCTCAAAGCGGCTAACATTCTCCTTTCCCTTCCTCCCCCACAACAAACACTCTGTGAGGTGAGTGGGGCTGAGAGACTTCAAAGAAGTGTGACTGGCCCAAGGTCACCCTGGCCCAAGGTCACCCAGTAGCTGCATGTGGAGGAGCGGGGAATCAAACCCAGTTCCCCAGATTACGAGTCCACCGCTCTTAACCACTGCACCACACTGGCTCACTGGCTGATGTTGATGTAACACCTACAGTGATTATTCCATGAGTGCCTAAGCTGCCAGCTTATGGTCAGCATTAGAAAGGAGCAGGTCATTGTAGGAGGAGGAACAAGAAGTCACAGAACATGTTTTGCCAATGAGACAGTCTAGTCTGATGTGGAGTTAGGATATACCTAACCCTCCATATAGGTTCAGTGTTTAAATCCTTCCACAGTCATACAGGTGATACCAAAATTGCAATATGACTGTGCCCTTCATTGCTGAGTCAGGAGCTAAAAAACAGATGCCTTCTCAATAGGGTGAGATAATATTCACTTATATGCTCTCTGGTAGAGAACACACTTTGCATGTATAAGGATCCAGCTTCATGCTCTACAGATCTCTCCACAATCACATTGAGCTCATCGAACCAAACCTATAGTAGCCCTTTCTTCTTACCCTTTAACGTACCTCACCTTAAGCGATGGGGAGGGGGGGAAGGGCAATGAAGGAAGAGAGCTCATCACAAAGCTTACCGTATTTTTTGCTGTATAGGACGCACCTTATTTTAGAGGGGGAGAACAAGAAAAAAAATTCTCCCCCTCTCTGCGCAGCACGCCTTCAGTGAAGCGGCAGGAGAAACGGAGCCCCTTCCATTTCTCCTCCTGGTTAGCTGAAGGGGCACTGCGCCTTAGCTGAAGGGGCACCTACCCTTCAGCGAAAGGAACCCGAAGCCTCTGGAGCATGGCGGGAGCTCCCGCTGCGCTACAGAGGCTTCAGGCGGCTATCTTTGAAGCCTGGAGAGTGAGAGGGGTTGGTGCGCACCAACCCCTCTCGCTCTCCAGGCTTGAGCGAAAGCAACGCGAAGCCTCCAGAGTGCGGTGGGAGCGCTCCCACTGCGCTTCGGAGGCTTCGCGTTGCTATTGCTGAAGCCAAGGAGCCTGCATTCGCTCCATAGGACGCACACACATTTCCCCTTAGTTTTTGGAGGGGGAAATGTGTGTCTTATAGAGAGAAAAACACAGTAACTTGCTGTATAACCACAAGTTATTAAGCATCTTTTCTTTCACACTGGAATGCTACAGATGAGATAGGCCAGGCATGTGCAAAGTCTGTTTTGGGGGGTTGGTCAGTTTAACCTGGCCCCTGTGGCAGTCTATTTCCTGGGGTAAAATCCCAAAAAAAACCTCAACCCCCCAAAAAACCTCAACAACTTCAATCCAAAAGAAAGCTCAACAACTTTGGTTGGCCCTCACAGCCCTTCACTTCATCAAATCTGACCCTCTTTGAACAAAGTTTGGACACCACTGAGATAGGCTGTAAATTAGTTCTAATGTTCCTGAAAAACAAATATTTTTGACTGTATCCATTATGTAACTTCTACTTTTGGTGACAGTTTGGAAGTTTGGAACTCACTTCTCTCCTTTCCTTATTGTGCACCCCCCAAAGAAAAAAACCATTTGAACAGATCATTGAGGGGGGAGGGGGAGACAGGACATTCAGTTATGAACTGCCAGACGATGCATCACTTTCTTTCAAATTTACACCAGTATTTCTCAGCATAACCACTTAGCATGCTTCATATTGAAAGTGACTTCGAATGACGCTTTCAACGGCGGGCAAAGAACACATCTGTGAAGTTTCCAAGTCTGATGAAAAAGATTTTATTTTTATGCTTTGGAGCAAGACTGTGTTCCGGTAATTGAGAAGTACAAAAGCAGTCCACAAAAGATTGTGGCACACAAATCTTGAGATGTCTTCTGATATGTGAGAGTATTAATAACTGTCTATGAAAGTCTCCAGTCAATTCATTCTAATAGCTTTGGATGTTCAATTCTTGTAATTGTCCAGTCTGGTTTCACACCTTGTGTAAATTCTCTTCGAAATCTTGGGGGGGGGAGGGGGGGGGAGAGAGAGAGAGAGAGAGAGAGAACAGAAATAAGAGACTGTAACACAAGCCAAGCAGCAAAACATTCCCAAATCCTTTATAAAGCTTTTAGTGTTGTGGCAAATCCAATACTGAACTGATGGATAAAGTATCATTTGGCAATGTAATAATAGGCTCAAACTTGGCTGCTTAATCCCAGTGGGTTGCATTCAATGTAGAAATAAGGCAAATATTCCACCAGAACAAGGTTATCTCCTTGCAAAAGGAAACATTTCCCTACTCTTCTCCCCCTGTGCTCCTGATAATCTGTTTTGGGTTCCCCCCAACCCTCTGGAGCAGATTTTGGAATTGTGTGGGGTGCAGAGAAAGTCCAATGGTTCTTTCACTCTCACAGTTTTTTATTTAGCTGGATACTTTCCAATGGTACAATAAATGTTGGGACAGTAAACCAAAAAAATCTTAATGTTTCTGTATCAATACTTTAGGAGACCCGTTAAAACATTCTCTCTTTTGCAGGAGTTTAATGCACCTATTCCTGGTCTCAACTTTTATTTACCATTTTTTCACATTTATGTATTATTCACCATTGTAAGTGCATAAATTCGATTATCTTCTTCATCCCCCACACCCACCTTACTGTTGCTCACATTTCAGGAGAGAAAATAGTCAACTAAGTGGCTTTCTCACAATGGCATTGGTGTTTTTTTCAGGAAAGTAAACCCTGAACTAAAATGCACTGATTTGATGGGAGTTTCTTTATACACAGAGCACAATGCCACCACCACGTAGAAAACCAAGGATGTGCTTACTCATAATTTGCTGTTAAAAGACGCTTCGTTTCCTGTGAAGTTTCATCTCCAAACACGACCTGGAATATTTTGGTTCCATCTGGAGTCTCATCAGGGAGGTCTGCACTCGTCAGATACCAGAAACGCATCAGGATGCTAACAAACTTTCTTCCTGTTTTCAAGATAAAATGGGTATTAGAAGAGGAAGTACTATTCCACAGCTTCAGATTGGTACAAAAAGGATGGAGCAGACAGATGCTCCATTTAAGAACAAACACACATACAGCCTAATTTGGAAGGCTAGCGGGTGGTGCTGTGATAAAGCGGGATATAAAATCCAAACTCTTCTTAATATTATTAATGTTAGCATCAGATTGAAGAAAAGTGCCGCATTTTTCGCTCTATAAGATGCACCAGACCACAAGACACACCTAGTTTTTGGAGGAGAAAAACAAGAAAAAAATATTCTGAATTTCAGAAGCCAGAACAGCAAGAGGATTCACTGTGCAGTGAAAGCAACAATCCCTCTTGCTGTTCTGGCTTCTGGGATAGCTGCGCAGCCTGCATTCGCTCCATAAGACGCACACACATTTTCCCCTACTTTTTAGGAGGGAAAAAGTGAGTCTTGTGGAGCAAAAAATACGGTACTTTGAACAGTATCACAGAGAATGGATGATAAGTGTTTCCCAAAAGCGGCCAAAGGATTTAAAGTAAAGCATTCTGAGCCGGTTCGGTTACATACCACTGTCGTCATAGTAAATGCCAACATCTCCTGCTGTTGTGTACATTATTTCATCCACGTCGGCAGCTAGGGCACTTCTGTGGCTTTCGGAGAGTGAAGAAAGCTTCTCCTTCAGCACCTGCAGCATCTGATTGAGAAGGGATCATTGTTAACATAGACGGCAGGCTCTTCAAGGATGTGCTCTACAGGGAGCTGAGTTTGGGCACCAGGCACACTCCTTTTCACAAGGTGTTTAACTGAGAGATTCAGGTTTCACAACTTAGTCCCTACATAAAGGTTACAGTCTCTAACTTGGGAGCCTTTCCCCCCATGAGTGGCTGGTGGTGGAGATTGCTCATTGATGAGGGGAGAAGTACCGTATTTTTCGCCCCATAGGACGCACCGGCCCATAGGACGCACCAGGTTTTTTGGGGGGGAAATAAAGAGAAAAAAAATTATTTCCCCCCCAGGCGCTTGTGGGGCCGGCAGCGGGGAGAAGCGCTCTTCTCCCCGCCACCCGCCTGCAGATCAGGTCCGGGGACAGAGGGAGGACGCGCTGCGCCTCCCAGCTGTCCCCGGAGCTTGCTGTCCCCCCCCCCCCAGGTGCGCTGCGCTAAGCCCGAAGCTTGGGGCGTGCGGAGCTCAGCGCGCCCCAAGCTTCTGGGTGCTGGCAAGGTCTCCGCTAGCCGTGGGAGAGCCGCGCAGCTCTCCCACAGCTAGCGGAGCGCTGCGCTAATCCCGAAGCTTGGGGCGTGCGGAGCTCAGCGCACCCCAAGCTTCTGGGTGCCGGCAAGGTCTCCGCTAGCTGTGGGAGAGCCGCATGGCTCTCCCACGGCTAGCGGAGCGCTGCGCTAATCCCAAAGCTTGGGGCGCGTGGAGCTCAGTGCGCCCCAAGCTTCTGGGTGCCGGCAAGGTCTCCGCTAGCCCTGGGAGAGCCGCACGGCTCTCCCACGGCTAGCGGAGCGCTGAGCTCAGCGCGCCCCAAGCTTCTGGGTGCCGGCAAGGTCTCCGTTAGCCTTGGGAGAGCTGGGTCTCCCACGGCTAGTGGATAGCTTCCTGAAGCCTGGAGAGCGAGAGGGGTCGGTGCGCACCGACACCCCTCGCTCTCCAGGCTTCAGGGAAAGCCTGCATTCGCCCCATAGGACGCACACACATTTCCCCTTCGTTTTTGGAGGGGAAAAAGTGCGTCTTATAGGGCGAAAAATACGGTACTCTGCATGTGTTCATAGTTGTTCTTCCTAGTTGTACTGCATCTTCCAAGAATGAGCCTTCCTACTGAAAGAGCTATGGACCTGTGACTTGGCTCATATGCTTCTTTAAGAGATGGCAGTAGAACTGAGGGAGTTAAATTGGGTGGGAACTGAAGAAAGAATGAAGAGAGCATGAAGTGGCAATGAGTAGGTTATAAACTGCAGGACACAGAGGAGGGAGGATAGATCCTGCTTTCTGTTCCCAGAAGCTCAGGTGCTAAACCCATTTTTTTGAGGTGTCAGTTGCTATTCCTGCTCAAGCAGCAGATATGACCCGAATAATATATTCTAGTCTTCGTCTACTATGTCAGCTTAAGGAACAATGGATATATCAGTTTTACCATAACAATGGAAATAAACATTTACCTCTTTTGATACAAGCTCCTCTAGTAGATCATATTTACACTGAGAAATTAGCCTTGAAACAAGAGCAAAAGCCTAGAAGACAGGACACACAAACAAATATCAAGTTTTTACTCAGAAGTAAATTCACAGTATTCTCTCTGTGTATTAAGTACATATTATGTCTCACAAATCAATGTGCTCTTGTCGTTCAGCTATATTCCCAAACAAACGGCAAACAGGGAGTGATAGTTATTTTATGCTCAGTTGCCTAGACTGCTTAATGGTGTCCTGTTTGTGCAACTTGAAAACGGACTCAAATGATGGATAGTGCCAGAGAAAAGGAAGAAGGGCTTTCATACCCAAACCAAGAGGTGGTGCAGTAGAAAAAGGATCAATAGAGAAGAATTTCAAGCAACTGGGAAATCAGAGTTAGGAATGCCGCCTTTCTTTCTTCGCTGGAATGCTGTACCTTTAACAGTATCCTGAAAACTAAGGAACGGCATAGTCACTGCAGTCTTCATCACTAGACTTTTGGAGTAGTTGTGGTAGGGAGGCAGGGAAAGAGAGGTAGGATCCTGTTGGATCAGACCAAGGATTCATCTAATTCAACACCCATCACAGTTTTTCCTTGGCATCTAATCCATGTGCCCAGAGGGGCCATTTAGTTATCACTGGTACCCTCCATGGATTTCACTTGTAAGAGACTTACATTTAACAACTTGCCACATGTAACCAGGAATGAGTGGGCTGCTAGGTGGAAAGAGCACAGTTTTCTCATTATTCCCTTGACTTCCACAGTAACTGAAGAGAAAGTAGAACCACAACCAGCATTGAAACCAAGAAGGCTGGCGAAAGTGGGCTGGACTGTTGCATCCTTCCTCCACCACTTTTTGATATAAGATATAGTGGTACCTTGGGTTAAGTACTTAATTCGTTCCAGAGGTCCGTACTTAACCTGAAACTGTTCATAACCTGAAATACCACTTTAGGTAATGGGGCCTCCTGCTGCTGCTGCTGCGCCCCCGGAGCACGATTTTGGTTCTCATCCTGAAGCAAAATTCTTAACCTGAAGCACTATTTCTGGGTTAGTGGAGGCTGTAACCTGAAGCGTATGTAACCCAAGGTACCACTGTAATTTCACTTGTTTTTGACCAAACTGCGGGAGACAGTGGAAGACAGGAGTGCCTGGCATGCTCTGGTCCATGGGGTCACGAAGAGTCGGACATGACTAAACGACTAAACAACAAATTTCACTTATTTACCTTACTAGGTAATTTTAATCTCTTTTTAATGTTTTAACTTTTGTAATGTTTTAACGTATGGTTGTAATTGTTTCTTGATTTTATTGTTTTATCATTTTGGTAAACCACTTCGTTCTTGTTTTTGTACAACTGAGCAGAATATGAAATAAATAACAACACTAGCTTGCTAAAATGCTTGCCACTTGGATTTTCATGCTAGGCAGGGGAGGGGGATAGGCTACCTTTCCTCTGCAAACAGCATAGAAAAACAAGTTACTTCAGTCGTTGCCGTGCTCATGTTGCTTTTCAGGTCAAAGGAACCAGTGTTTGTCCGCAGACTTCTTTCCGGATCACGTGGCCAGCTTGACTAAACCGCTTCTGGCACAACGGGACACCGTGACAGAAACCAGAGCGTACGGAAATGCTGCTTACCTTCCCGCCGCAGTGGTACCTATATATCTACTTGCACTGGCGTGCTTTCGAACTGCTAGGTTGGCAGAAGCTGGGACAAAGCAACAGGAGCTCATCCCGTCATGTGTTCGAACTGCTGACCTTCCAATTGGCAAGCCCAAGAAACTCAGTGGTTTAGACCACAGAACCACCAGTGTCCCTAGTGAACTATGAATGGTATAAATGTAGCATAAACATTGACAACTGGGAAACACTGGCCTGCGAGTGCTCCAATTATAGAATAGCCTCTACCAAAGGTGTCATGGACTCGACCTCAGGACAAAAGGGAGAAATGTGCTAAGAGGAGGGCAGGTTTGGCAATCCCTTACCGTGATCAACTCTTATCCAGAAACCTATGTCCTCACTGTGGAAGGACGTGCGGATCCAGAACTGGCCTCTGCAGTCACAGACTCACACCGTGTTCATGGAAGACAACCTTACTCGGCTACGAGTGATTGCCAAAGAAAAAGATAAGGTTGCCATAACCCAGGGTCGACCCAAGACATTTTGGCGCCTGAGGCGGATCACAAAATGACGCCCCCTTCCTGCCAGAAAAGAATGGGCGAGGTAAGATCTGCATCAGCGAGTAGCAGGGCCAGATTTAGGTTTGATGAGGCCCCAAGCTAGTGAGGTAATGGGGCCCTTTATATATCCAGTTGTCCTTTGTCAACAACAAACTGTCTCTGCTTTTTGTGTTGAATATATGCTTAATGGTAATTGATGGACTTAACAGGTATCTAAAACGATTTGAACATAACAAAAAGGAGCCTACACAACACACAACACTGCTGCTGTATGTAGGTTTTATTTTTTTGTTTTTTATCTGATATTTTGGAAATGTACATCCAGTTTCCCCCCTTTAATTATTTTGGGGGCCCCCAAGAGAGTGGGACACGGGTGGTGCTGTGGGTTAAACCACAGAGCCTAGGACTTGCCGATCAGAAGGTCAGCAGTTCGAATCCCCGAGACAGGGTGAGCTCCCGTTGCTCGGTCCCTGCTCCTGCCAACCCAGCAGTTCGAAAGCACGTCCAACTGCAAGTAGATAAATAGGTACCACTCTAGCGGGAAGGTAAACGGCGTTTCCGTACGCTGCTCTGGTTTGCCAGAAGTGGCTGTACGCCGGCTCCCTCAGCCAATAAAGCGAGATGAGCGCTGCAACCCCAGAGTCGGTCACGACTGTACCTGATGGTCAGGGGTCCCTTTACCTTTACAGCGGTACCTCAGGTTAAGTACTTAATTCATTCTGGAGGTCCGTTCTTAATCTGAAACCGTTCTTAACCTGAAGCACCACTTTAGCTAATGGTGCCTCCTGCTGCCGCTGCGCCACCAGAGCACGATTTCTGTTCTTATCCTGAAGCAAAGTTCTTAACCTGAAGCACTATTTCTGGGTTGGCGGAGTCTGTAACCTGAAGCGTATGTAACCCGAGGTACCACTGTACTTGAGAGTGTAGGGCCCTAAGCTATAGCTTCTTTAGCTTATACGTGAAATCCGGCCCTGACAAGGGCCGATGGGGAGAAAGAGGGGACATGGGAGTCTGCTGCCCCGTGGATCCTGACCCCCTGAGGCGGCCCTCCTTCCCTCGCCTCCTGCCCAAATCCCCTCCTCACCTGCTTGGCCCCTTCCGTGAACTCGTGGACGCTGAACTCCTGGTCGAAGTAGGCGCGGACGAGGAAGAAGTAGAGGCGGGTGCGGAGCCACATGAGCGGGTTGGGCACCCCGACCACCACCACGCCGGCCTTCCGCCGCCCGCCGGGCTCGGGGCCGCCGCTGCAGGGGCGCGCGGGGACCACGGGCCAGCGGGGCGGCGCCGAAACGGCGGCCCGGCGGGGAGAGGGAGGCCGTGGGAACCCGGCCCGGCCGGGCTTGGCCTGGTCCGCCGCCGGGAGCAGGAAGTACCGGCGCGGGTGGGCCGCGGGGACCCGCAGAGCCCACGGGCAGCGGCTGCGGGAGGCGCCCACGGGCAGCGCCATCGCTCCCCGCCTCAGCCCTCCCGTCATCCCGCGGGAGTCCGGTCGCGAAAGGGGTCCGGGCGGAGCGAGAGAGTGCCGGGAGGAAGGTTCCGCCGGGAGGAAGGTTCCGGGCGCCTCCCCTCGCCGCTGCTTCAGCGCCTTAGGGCCGAGCCATAGAAGCGTCGGAAGGGGCCATCTCACCCCCAAAACCCTTGCAAAGCAGGGATCTTTTAGCCCAAACTCCTGCTGTTTTCGGACTACAATCCCCGAGCACCGGTCTTGCTCGCTAGGGATGATGGGAGTTGTAGTCCAAAATCAGCTGCTCGCTAGGGATGGTGGGAGTTGTAGTCCAAAAAAAGCCGCCGGAGACCCAAGCTTGGGAAATATTGTTTTAGCCTAACAAAGCGCTCGATCATGCTCTGCTGCAAGGTTTCCCAAACTTGGGTCTCCAGCTGCTTTTTTTTCCGGACTACAATTCCCATCATCCCTGGCCACTGGGTCCTCCTAGCTAGGGATGATGGGAATTGTAGTCCAAAATCAGCTGGAGACCCACGTGTGGGGAACCCTGCCCTACGGACTGAGCTGACACAGCCCATGATCGTCTTCTACACACTGGGCTGGAAGCGCCTCGCGCGGGGTTTCCAGGCAGGAGTCTGCTTTATCCCACCTTCCCCTTGCGAAAGGAGAAAACAACCGCGCGGTCTTCTCGGCCTGTACAGCCTGGTTTCCCTGGAGGAAGCAACCCGATCGCGGAAACGAGAGGGAGAGAGGATCTGGTCCCGGCATGGAGGGGCAGCGAGTCATCCCCCTGGCTCAGTACCCCGGGGTCACCCGGGAGCGCTTTCTGCAGGACATCTACCCTCTGGTAGGAAAAAAAATATCGCACCTTAGAACTCTTGTAGAACTCTTAAAAAATCAAAAACAAAACTGTCGGACTTATTGCCATGATACTTCTTCATCTTCTGTAAAACAGAAACACTACAGGATTTCCTCTCCAAATGCATGTGTTTGAAAGGTCATGCATTTAAGCCCTGGGTGTTGTTGTTTAGTCTTTTAGTCGTGTCCGACTCTTCGTGACCCCATGGACCAGAGCACACCAGGCACTCTTGTCTTCCACTGCCTCCCGCAGTTTGGTCAAACTCATGCTGGTAGCTTCGAGGACACTATCCAACCATCTTGTCCTCTGTCGTCCCCTTCTCCTTGTGCCCTCCATCTTTCCCAACATCAGGGTCTTTTCCAGGGAGTCTTCTCTTCTCATGAGGTGGCCAAAGTATTGGAGCCTCAACTTCAGGATCTGTCCTTCCAGTGAGCACTCAGGGCTGATTTCCTTAAGAATGGAGAGGTTTGATCTTCTTGCAGTCCATGGGACTCTCAAGAGTCTCCTCCAGCACCATAATTCAAAGCATCAATTCTTCAGCGATCAGCCTTCTTTATGGTCCAGCTCTCACTTCCATACATCACTACTGGGAAATTAAGCTCTGGCTAGCTAAGCCCAAACAGATTTACAAATTCATGTGTGTGTGTGTGTGTGTGTGTGTGTGTGTGTGAGACAAATTCTAGAAGGGTCCTCCTGTTAGGCTGCAATAGGTTGTAATGGATTGCTTTCAAGTCACTTCAGCACCAGATGAAAAAAAAATTGTTGTGTATTGAGTCAAAGGATTTTATATCTGTATTATTATTGTCTGTATTTGCATTAGGGTAAAGTGACTGCCTTTTGGTTCCAGAGGGTACAGCTACTATTGGTTCATTTAAGCTCCTGTATTTGGATCCTCTGTCTTATTGGTTGCCTCCAAAAGACAGGACTGTGATTGCCTGATATTGTTCCCTCCAAAATGTATCCTTTCTAGCTAGTTCCCTGTCCCTATAAATGTAGCTCTCCCCTCCTCAAGTCTCAGTCTTGTTGCTTTAATAAAGAAGTGTTACTAGAGAACTGTCTCCAGCATATTATGTCAAGAGAGCTGAAATCACAAACCCCACGTCACAACAAAAATCATTCACCAACCGCCCTGCCCTGCCCTGTATTTTACCAGAACATCACAACGTCAGCATGACGCTCATATTGACTTTCAGCATTTTTAAGTTGAAACTCAACCAAACAAAGATGTAAAGTTTGAAAGCATGTATGTATTTGCATTGATTAGTAACGTTATGCCAGTATAATCTTAGATGTCATAACTGTCCGTACTGTTGAGAATGGTTGTTGGTAGAAGGTTGTAGAATTGCAAAAATGTTCTGCAATAATATATATATTTTAATTCTTAGAGAAAGCCAGTAGTGCTGAAAGGTATCGATTTGGGCCCTTGCATGACCAAGTGGACCGTGGATTACCTCAGTCAAGCATCAGGAAATAAAGAAGTAAAGGTTCATGTTTCTGCAGTGCCGCAGATGGACTTCCTCAGTAAGAACTTTCTGTATAGGTATTCCGTTTCAATACTTTCTCTGCTGTTAGAGGAATGCTCCAGACTTTTAGAGACTCAGTACTTCTGCTTGAAACTTTTTATACGGGATCTGTGCTTTCACTTTGCAAATGGCATTCTGAATTACGAGTTGTTATCTTGTCCTGCTTTTGAAGCTGTAAGAGATTTTCTCCCTTCCAAGAACGGTCGACCTGATGTTCTGTGACTAGGGCTGGGCGATATCTGGTTTTCAACGTGATATATCACCAGCTAAACATTGTGACATACTGATATACAGTGGTACCTCAGGTTACATATGCTTCAGGTTACATACGCTTCAGGTTACATACCCTCTCTGTAACCTGAAGCGTATGTAACCTGAAGCGTATGTAACCCAAGGTACCACTGTATATACCTGTGTCATATCTTGTCGGTAGTAGGCCAATAAAGAATCAAGACTTGGAGTTCTAAAATGGGTGATCCTACTAGCATTGTTGAAAGGAAGGGGTTCCAGATTGTGCTGAGAATCTATGTTCCTGTGTGTGAGAGAGAGGAAGGGAGAGAGAGCTGGGTATGTGGTGAAGAAGCGGTACAGTGGGTCCTGGAGAGCTTGGGGAAAATAAGCAATGGGGTTTATAGACTGAGGGCCAGGGGTAGCCAGTGTCTTGCCTTCCAGATGATTTTGGACTGTGATTCTCATCAATCTCAGCCAGCATGGCCAATGGTCAACTGTAGTTCAGCAACAACTGGAAGGTGACATACAAAAGACCTAATATGTTTAGGAAACAGGTGGGATTCAACTACCCAGTTCCATTAGCAGAAGGCAGCACAAGGAATCCCACTAGCGTAATCATGTCCAAAGTCTGTTTTGGGGGGCCTAATCTGGCCCGCCGGTTGGTTTAATCCGGCCCCTTCAAATCCCAAAACTTCAATCCTAAAAAAAGCTTGGTTGGCCCTTTGGTCGGCCCTCACGGCCCTTCACGTCATCAAATCCTGCCCTCTTTGAAAAAAGTTTGGACAGTGACTAGCGCAATGGGATTCTCGCCCCAACGGAGGTTCAGGAGAACCCCCAGAACAGCACATACCCTTTATATATGCAGTGTAATTGACAGTAGTATGTCTGATTATATGACAATTACAGTATGTATTTTAACAGGTTTCTGATAAGCTTCCATGACTGGAAGTTTAAAGTTGATTTGATCTAGCACCAATTAACTGAAAAAATGCAGTTTTGTTAAAATGAAAAATGAAAAAAAAACCAAAACTTTTTGGCATTGGGTTTGGGAACGTTCTGCAACCCGGAGTGTTTTTTTCTTGAATTGTTGGAACTGCTTTTCAAAGCCTAATTGCTGTATTCCCACCTCACGACCCTTGATGGACAGACCTTTTTGTTCTGCTGTGGCTCTGAATAATCGTTCCTTCTTCCCCAGTGAACCGAGCAGGGTAATGTCACCACCAAAATCCAATTTATCCAATTGTCTATTTTCATTTGCCTGTGAAATTCCTAAGCTGTTTTAGACAGCTCCTATCCTCGGGACCCATTTAAACACCAAAGGGGGACATTGTGTGCTCTTACTTAAACTTCAGGGTGTTCTGTGTAAAAGAAAATGAGAGCCTTGGTTTTTGAATATAATGCCCCAGCATAAATGAAAACCACAAATTTGGTGGGTCAGGGCTACTTGTAATTATTTCCATTGTAAACAGTGGGGCTCGTAGCACAATCCTAAAGGAATGCACTTAGAGTTAAGTCCAGTGACATGTTTCCTTGCCAGTATTAACATGACACAACATAAATGAAACATTAAAACATTAAAACCACCAATGCTGTGCAAAGCTAAAAACATAAATCAACGAACAGTATAAATATAAGCCAGTTAAGCAATTTGCAGTGGGTTCCACACACCCTTGCTCACCCCGTTTAGCCTTGTAGGTTTTAAAAAATGAAGCAATCTATTTGGAGTTGTTATATATCTGGCAAAAGTCCTATTCCATGTGAAACGCCTGGAGAGTTTTAATTTAAATATATTTTTATTTCAGAACGTTACCTTTCGATGTATTCATAAGGAGAGCTGCTGAAGCCAAACATACAGATTACTTTATTTCAGAGGTAAGACTGTGATATTGTAATTACACTGAGATATGGGTTTTTGGAGGGAGGTGTAGATTGAAATTCAAAATATTAATCCCGCGAAATGCCTTAAAATGTGAGATAATAACTGTATTTCGCTGTAAATTCTACTGGGTGTGGGTGGTTCTTACTCTCAAGTAACTGTGGGCAGGGTTGCATTATATCAGTACAATCCTAGGACTGTCTACTCAAAAGGAAGTACTCCCAGGTATGTGTTCGTGTGTGCAGGATTGCAGTGCCTCACTTCGGCCCAATCTTTGATGCATTTATAGCCAGTGCACATAGACTATGGTGGGATCCAGCATTAACAACCACCATCACCTGGGGGGTCCTTTCCAACTATGCATTTCTATGATATTCACCCCGGCGACTTACACTTTATATTTGCAGCGTAATTGACTGCATTGTGGCTGATTATATGACAATAGGCAGAAGAGTTCTTTTTAATAGCACTTGTTCTGTGCTGCATTCGAAGCTGTTTCACATACAGTTTCTGAAGCACTTCGGCCCCTTTAGCTAAGTAGCTACTTTAAACATTTCTCCTTTTATTTCAAAATGTTTTAGTATTTGCCATGTGACGTGAGTAGGGACACGGGTGGCGCTGTGGGTTAAACCACAGAGCCTAGGACTTGCCGATCAGAAGGTCGGCGGTTTGAATCCCCGCGACGGTGTGAGCTCCCATTGCTTGGTCCCTGCTCCTGCCAACCTAGCAGTTCGAAAGCACATCAAGGTGCAAGTAGATAAATAGGTACCACTCCGGTGGGAAGGTAAACAGTGTTTCCGTGCACTGCTCTGGTTCGCCAGAAGTGGCTTAGTCATGCTGGCTGCATGACCCGGAAGCTGTACGCCGGCTCCCTCGGCCAATAAAGCGAGATGAGTGCCGCAACCCCAGAGTCGGTCACGACTGGACCTAATGGTCAGGGGTCCCTTTACCTTTACCTTTAATAATAACTCCCACTGTATTAAGCATGGGGCTCATTCTCTCTTTGGCATGGCAGTTTTTGAGTGGACAAAGACCTAAAACCGGCTTCCACAACATTGGCCCGCCAGATGTTTTTGGCCTACAACTCCCGTGATCCCTAGCTACCAGTACCAGTGGTCAGGGATGATGGGAATTGTAGTCTCAAAACATCTGGAGGGCCGAGGTTGAGGAAGCCTGACCTAAAATATTTAAGCTGATTAGCTAAATGATACATGTTTTGCTGAGACAGGACAGTGGTTCTTCTTGGCTAAAGATCACCAGACTTTAATATTGTAATAATTTATTCAGTTAGCTGCTAATAATTATGTGAGCGGCAAATTGCAACTCTGTTTTACACATCTACAGCCCACTTTTTTTCATTAATGAGATTTTTTGCAATAGGGAAAGTGACTGGAAAATGCCCTGCAAAGTATGAGGTGAACAGTTGCTTTGATGCAAAAAAATCAGAATGAATACTAATTAAATAGCTACTGTTGGATGGGCTTTAAATGAGTCAATAATTGTCCAAGATATCAGGACCCTGCTTACATTGATTTGCATTATTTCTAAATAATGTTCCGTTTCTTCAGCAAACAACAGGAAAAAAACACATCAACTTAGCAAATTAGACTGGATCCATCAAGCCATTTGTTGTTGTTGTTTAGTCGTTTAGTCGTGTCCGACTCTTCGTGACCCCATGGACCAGAGCACGCCAGGCACTCCTGTCTTCCACTGCCTCCCGCAGTTTGGTCAAACTCATGCTGGTAGCTTTGAGAGCACTGTCCAACAATCTCGTCCTCTGTCGTCCCCTTCTCCTTGTGCCCTCCATCTTTCCGAACTTCAGGGTCTTTTCCAGGGAGTCTTCTCTTCTCATGAGGTGGCCAAAGTATTGGCGCCTCAGCTTCACGATCTGTCCTTCCGGTGAGCACTCAGGGCCGATTTCCTTCAGAATGGATAGGTTTGATCTTCTTGCAGTCCATGGGACTCTCAAGAGTCTCCTCCAGCACCATAATTCAAAAGCATAAATTCTTCAGCGATCAGGCTTCTTTATGGTCCAGCTCTCACTTCCATACATCTCTATTGGGAAAACCATAGCTTTAACTATACGGACCTTTGTCGGCAAGGTGATGTCTCTGCTTTTTAAGATGCTGTCTAGGTTTGCCATTGCTTTTCTCCCAAGAAGCAGGCATCTTTTAATTTCGTGACCCACAGCAAAATGTTGATGTGTGTTCATTGAAATGACTTCTGTCTTTCTTAAGGATGAAAAATATTATTTGCGATCCCTGGGAGAAGACCCAAGGAAGGTGAGTAATGGTGTCTCTTCTTAAGGAGTGTTCATTGCTAAAACACTTCATTGAAAAGAAAAGAGGGGAAAAGAGAGGAGTTTGGATCTGATGGGGGTGGGTGGGCGAATTGAGTGAACCCTCTTCACTCATTTAGAGGGCATGTAGGCACAAAATGCTGGACCATTCCCTGTCACAGTCCTCCCTGATTCACAGTCCTGGATTTATGTATAGGCTTAACGTGCTATAGCTTAGGGCCCCACTCTCTTGGGGGCCCCCAAAAAAATTTAAAGGGAAAAAAACCTGGATGTACATTTCCAAAATATAAGTTAAAAAAGAAATAAAATAAAACCGACATACAGCAACAGTGTTTTGTGTTGTGTAGGCACCTACTGATTATGTGCAAATGGCTTTAGATAGTGATTAGGTTCATAAATTACCATTAAGCATATATTCAACACAAAAAACAGTGACAATTTGTTGTTGACAAAGGACAGCTGGACTTATAAAGGGCCCCATTATCTTCAGTAGCTTAGGGCCTCATCAAACCTAATACTGGCCCTGCTGATTCATATGGTTTTGGAGATTGATCTGAAAGTGTACAGGTAGTGTTTGCAAAAGACACTACTGGTTCTGAAGAATGTGTAATGTTTCCTACGCAAACTTCAACCATGTTATTCCAGCCAGATGTTCCTAATCTACTCGTACCTCTCCTGCCCCCTTGCAAAAAACAAACCCCTGTTTCTGCAGGGTTTGGAATTGAATGCGGTGTTTGGGACCTTTTTTTTTTTAAGATGCAAAATGTACACACAATTACCGCATTCGTACACATCCTATTGTGCTTTATTTATCCATACGTAGACCACGAACAACCCTGGTTATTGTGGCTCAAGGACCCAATTTATCCTTGTCAAACAAAAAGGCCTTTTTTTTGGCAGCTCGTACTAGTTCATCTAGGGACAGGGTTAAACCACAGAGCCTAGGACTTGCCGATCAGGAGGTCGGCAGTTCGAATCCCCACAACGGGGTGAGCTCCTGCTGCTCGGTCCCTGCTCCTGCCACCCTAGCAGTTTGAAAGCATGTTAAGGTGCAAGTAGATAAGTAGGTACCGCTCCAGCAGGAAGGTAAACGGTGTTTCCATGCACTGCTCTGGTTCGCCAGAAGCGGCTTAGTCATGCTGGCCGCATGACCCGGAAGCTGTACGCCGGCTCCCTCGGCCAATAAAGCGAGATGAGTGCCGCAACCCCAGAGTCGGTCACGACTGGGCCTAATGGTCAGGGGTCCCTTTAACCTTTTTACTAGTTCATCTACTAAGTCAAGTATTCAGTCGAGTTTCCAATGGCTCCTCATGTTTATGTGGGAAGAAATACGGATGGATCTGCTCCTTAATTATTCTCAGCACCTGCTGAGGAATGAGATCATGCCTGTATGTAGTGTCCCAATGACTTCCGCCCTTTCCCCTTGGATCGGACACTTTATAGAAAACCTTAAATATGACCCCTCCCTTTATTCTTTGTTTTTGTTTCAGGAGATTGCAGATCTCAGAAAGCAGTTTCCTCTGCTGGCAGATGATATTCAGATCCCGGAGTACTTTGAAAAAGTGCAGTTTTTCTCCACTGTCTTCCGCATAAGCTCAGCAGGAATGCAACTTTGGACACATTATGATGTAGGTAATATGCCTCTAAGCATCTTTTAACAAAGAACGATGACAAGCTCATCTTATGCTTTATTGGCAGCCTAACTGAAATGGTTCTTAACCTGAAGCACCACTAGTGGAGTCTGTAACCTGAAGCGTATGTAACCCGAGGTACCACTGTATTGTGATAACTGAAATTCTTTTTTGCTTGCATGCCAAGTAATACTTGTCATTTTCACATTTTTAGGTAATGGATAACTTCTTAATTCAGGTGACCGGAAAGAAGAAGGTTGTACTGTACAGTCCTCGTGATGCACCATATTTGTATTTATCAGGTATGTTACATGCCACAGGAACTCACTTTCACTTGTGCAGTGGGACTCCCCCTCCCTGCCTCCTCCTCCCCCCCAGTCCCACCTGCGACACCTCCCCCCAGAAACTACTCCAATGGAGACCCTCCCGAGTAGATTTGGGGGGCACACAAGCGAAAGGAGAAATCCAGTTGCATAAGTGGAAGTCTGCTTTCCTAACAATAGATTCTGCCCATGGGGTTTTATCTAGCTAGGCCAGAGCAGATCCACTGAGGTCAATGAGCTTAAATTAGTCATGTCCATTGATTTCAGTGGGTCTGCTCTGACTTTGCTGAATACAACCCATTTTCTTCACTATTGGGTAGCTTAGTACTCACATGACCGGCTGGATCAAACCAAAGGCCTATCCTGCCCCACAGCGACCCACCAGATGCCTCTGGCAAGCCCATGTGAAGCAGGGCATGAGAACAGCAACCTCCGGCAACTGCTATTTGCTGTCAAACTGCCTCTGAACCTGAAGTTTCCATTTAGCCATAACAATTGATGGTCATTGGGCCCTGGGGTAGCCCAGCTGGTACAGCATGAGACTCTTAATCTCAGGGTTATTCCATACTAAGTAATGCTTTATTCCACTTTTTTTACAGACCAGATGTTAAGCGAACTGCCCTGTAATTTTCAGGATGCTTTTTTTTAAAAAAAATAGCATTGCCTAGGATTGTGAGCACATTGCTTTCTAAACAACTCCACATCTCCTGGATCAGCACTTAGTCACTTCCAAGCTATAAAAAAGGGGGGGAACACCCCCAAACCCCAACCAGACAAATCCAGTCCTTTTCCCCACTGAGATAGCTAGACAGAGTAGGCAACTTATGAACCAGGTACAAATTGGTAGAGATCCTTTGACAGTTACTCTGATTGGCAGTTTGCATTCTAGATGAGACTGAGTAGAAGATTCTGTTCAGAATGATCCATACATTCCAGCAATCTTTACGGAAATCACTCGAGTGGAGGAACATAACAGGCTTGTGGCAAAATCCTGTTGTGCTATGTTTACTTTTGTAGCCTTATGAGGCTTTGCCCTCGGGTGGGAAAAATATTGCGCCCGGGAAAAGGAAAATGGGAGTCAACAGACACTCAAGGAATAGTTTCAGAGAAAAAGCTTTATTTCTACCATCCATGAACTGGTAGAAGGAGCAAGTGTAATAACTCACAAAAGGCATGCACAAGTTCACAGTCATGTGCACAGAGTATATATATCCCTTCCAGTTTCTTCCCCTTTTCTCCTCCCTCAGGAGTCCTGCCCATGAGTTCCTCTGAGCATGAACAGAAAGCTCCCCTGTCTTGGGACTCTTTTGGACTCTTGGCACCCTTCCCAGGAAAGGGGGAATGAGAGAAGCCTTGCGTTCAGCATGTTCAGATGTGTTGCAACTGGAATGAGATAAGATTCAGTTCTCAGGCCTTGCCTTGCCTATTCATTAGCTTTTTGAAGCCTTCTTGTACTGATAAAAGGTAACGGTTTGCCTATGCACATCATCTTGTGAGAATAAGCAGAGGAAAGCTTTAGCTATGGATTTTTAGAAGACAAAAGGAATTTTGGACAGTTTTGAGGCTTGGGGTGGTTTCACAGACAGGATTTGGGTATCCTGTCCCTTCACTTTCAGTGAAACAGGTTCTAGTATTTTTAGGATTGAGGGTAAGTATGTCAGCCGTTCTGATGAATGTTTCCTTTAAAAGTACACCGTGGCTGAATTGGATTCACTTATTTGATAGCTGCAAATGTCAGCTAGAGTAATAGAAATAGGGTACTATTGACAGCCTTCAGCACACAGGAGTGTATACACACACATGCAGTTTTTCCTCTCTGCCTTTTCCCACATTGGGTGGGAGTAATCGAATAGCAAAACAGTCATGTCCATTGTTTGTTCACATCTTCACTAGGTACCAAATCAGAGGTGCTAGATGTGGACGAGCCAGATTTGAAAAAATACCCTCTCTTTGTCAAGGCCAGACGTTATGAATGCCAGCTAAATGCAGGAGATGTCTTGTTTATTCCAGGTAAGTGGGCACAGAAATCTCATTTTGTTTTCCTCCATTACTTCTTGGATTGCTGTTTAAGGGGCTAAAGGTGTACAATGTATGTAACAATCCAAAAAACTTATGGTGGTACGATTAATCAGCTTAAATTGCATGGTGCAGCTGTGTGTGTGTCTCTGTGGATTTTTCCAAGAGGATGCATCTTTTAAAAACTGCACCCAAATGAATGCTGCATCACACCTACAAAAATTATGTATTGGGTATGCTTTGCATGTGGATACATTTTCAATATAGCTTGTTTCAAAACTGATCTGGCATAATTATGTTAGCATAATAATAGCATTTCAGAGTACTGACAGCGTTGCAGACGCTGAGGACACTAGGGAGTTGTAGCTATCTGCTCTCTTCAAGAGGGTTTAAGTATTTAAATAGCACACGAGCGGACTAAAATCTAATCAGTGTACTTGCATCAGAATACATGACATGCAGTTTAAGACAGCATTAATGCTCAGGTGAGGAAATAGTTGCATTCACAAGTCTTTGTTTTGTAATAAGTGTGATTAATCTAGCCTACCTGGGAAAATGGCAGAGTGGACTGTTACAAACTTAGCACTTCAGTTTTCTTAGAAAACATGAATGCAATGTTGACTGAATTATATAACATTTCTGGAAATGAGGATTGGTGTATAAAGCAGAAAATCACATTTCCCCCTTAACACTTACTGCCATTTTTTTCAGTTAACCATGGTGCTGCATTTTAGCATCCTGAGTCCTCTGCTATACAGGTTTTTCAAGTTCTCTTCCTTTAAACAGTAAAAAGTAAGTCCCTGAAGACTTACAAAAGGCTATGTCTGAATACAGTGGTGCCCCGCAAGACGAATGCCTCGCAAGACGGAAAACCCGCTAGACGAAAGGGTTTTCCGTTTTGGAGGTGCTTCGCAAAACGAATTTCCCTATGGGCTTGCTTCGTAAGACGAAAATGTCTTGCGAGTTCCTGTGGGGTTCCCCCCCCCTTTTCTAAGCCGCTAAGCCGCTTATCTGCTTATCCGCTAAGCCGTCAATGGGCTTGCTTCGCAAGACAAAAAAACCGCTAGACGAAGAGACTCACGGAACGGATTAATTTCGTCTTGCGAGGCACCACTGTACTATCAAGATAAGGACTCATTTCTATGAACTGATCTTTGAGGTTTGAGGTTAAAATACTGTCTTCTTCAAAATGTGTCATTGGGAGTCTTTATTTCAATTTATGCTTAAATCAGGCCTCTGCAAATTATGAGCCACTAAATCAAACCTAGCTGCCTACCCATGGCAAAGCAGATCACTAGCAAATAAATAAACCTCCCATTTTTGCTGCCAGGCTTGGGCTGTGGAAACAGGGATGTCAAGCACTTGGCAGGTCCAGATTGCATGGAAGGCATGCTATATTATATGCCGCTTGGTGAGGGCATTACATAGCCCTGCTCCTAGGTATTGCATTAGTCACACAGGATCTTAGGGCTGAGAATATTGTCATACTGTGGTCTTAGCTGTGGAAAGTCATAAGCTCCACCTAACTGCATATAATTATACTGAAAATATAGCAGCCTCTGCCAAGCTGAAACATTCTTAAAGTACAATTACTGTTTGCTAGCCATAAAAATTGGTATTTTATTTTTTAAAAACAAAACTGGAGCATTTGGAACAGCATTTAGCTGTTCACAGCAATATCTTACAGATTCTAGTTACTGCATTGTCTGTAAGGCATTTTCATTTAAAGTTTCTCTCTCTCTCCTTATAGCTTTGTGGTTCCATAATGTGACTTCTGAAGAGTTTGGCGTGGGAGTCAATGTTTTCTGGAAACACCTTCCTTCTAATTGCTATGATAAGACAGACACCTATGGAAACAAAGACCTTGCGGCAGCCTCAAGAGCAGTACAGATTTTAGACAGGGCACTGAAAACCCTAGAAGAGCTACCAGAGGAATACAGAGACTTTTACGGCCGGAGAATGGTTTTACGGATTCAAGAAAAAACCTACAGTACTAACTATGAATAGTTTTTTTACAAACATCTCATGAGCTGGCCTACAGACATTGCACATAGATACTTTGCCATGGGTTCACTTTATGGGTTCACTCCATTGTTCACTTTATGTGTGTGTGTGTTGGAACTTTGCCCCAAGTTTATATAAAAGTAAAGCTGGAGTACTGGTCCATTAATGAATAGACACATAATTTGTCACCAAAAGAATTTATTTAAAACTTGTTTTAAATAGTTAGATTACACAATACAAAGAGATGTGGGTGGTGCTTGTTTCCTCTAACATTTCTTCTAAAAACTGCTCTGAATTTTGTGGTAGCTTCAAGCAACTATTTGCACACAGAGCTCTCTGGACCAGGTGATTTTAAATATATAAAGAATAAAAAACAGTAAAGTATCCCCCCCCCCCGGAACTGAAACACAAAGTTTATACAAGCAAAGCCTACACAATTCACTTGGCAGAATCCATGAGCTGGTATTGAACAGAGTTTAATGGCTGCTTTTCTACATGAAGATGAAACTGAATCAAGCATATAAAGTATTGCAAAATAACAACTGCAGTTATTATGGGATTGATGCTGGGGGCTACAAATTAGCAGGTTGTGCCTTATCAAATATCTGGCTCCAGTAGATACCACTCTTATAATCCACTGAGCACCCCCTCAGTGCTTTATTAAACCTGTTTTATTTCTTCCAAGATCTTATTCCCGTTTGAGGAGACTATCCTAACATTATTATCCTCATGACAAAACACATTTCTGCTCATTAACTTCCATTCCCACTTTCTAGAAATGTCTTTGCATTTTTATTTCAAAATATGAAATTTTAGATTGCAAATCACAAGGTTTGATCCAGTGAACTGCGCAAGGAAGACAACAGATGCTGGAACTGACCTTAAAATGCAGGTGCAAACATTCATATGGTGCCGTAATAGGGAGCTTCTATAGCCATGCTCATATTTGTGCAAGTGATTCTATAACCAGAACACTTTTGGGTTTAGCTCTACTCTTCAGCTTCTGTTTGAAAAGTGGTCTACCATAAGCATTTTTGGGCTGTCTACTACTAAATCTTAAATTAAAACTCATTCAATATGGTGTAACACTTGCGTTTTAAAAATAGATGCAGGTGTAAGCATTCAGTCTAAATTTATGAAGCTGAAAGTACCGTATTTTTTGCTCTATAGGACGCACCGGACCATAGGACGCACCGGACCATAGGAGGGGGAGAACAGGTCAGGGAACAGCGCAAAGGCTGCTTTCCCCCACTGCCAGCCTCAAAGATCCCTGAAGTCTTTGGAGCGCAGCGGGACCTCGGGTTCCTTTCGCTGACCCAAAGCCTTTGGAGCGCAGCGCGAGTTCGCTCCACAGCCTGCATTCGCTCTATAGGACGCACACACATTTCACCTTAATTTTTGGAGGGGAAAAATGCATCCTATGGAGCGAAAAATACAGTATATTCCACATTTCAATGGCAAAGTACCGTATTTTTCGCTCTATAGGACACACTTCCCCCCTCCAAAAATGAAGGGGAAATGTGTGTGTGTCCTATGGAGCGAATGCAGGCTTTCGCTGAAGCCTGCAGAGCAAGAGGGGTCGGTGTGCACCAACCCCTCTTGCTCTCCAGGCAGCTATCCGCAAGCCTTCAGAGCTTGGCGGGAAGTCCCGCTGGGCTCCGAAGGCTTCGGATAGCAGCCTGAAGCCCGAAGCCTGGGGAGCACAGCGCTGCGCACCCCGGGCTTGGGGCAGATATCCGCAAACCTTCGGATCCCGGCGGGAGTTCCCGCAGGGCTCCCAAGGCTTGCGGATAGCAGGCAGCAGCCCGAATCCCAGGGAGCGCAGCGCTATGCACCCCGGGCTTGGGGCAGCTATCCGCAAGCCTTGGGAGCCCGGCGGGACTTCCCGCCAGGCTCCCAAGGCTTGCAGATAGCAGCCTGCAGCCTGAAGCTGTTCTAGCTTCGGGATGGCTGCGCAAAGCCTCCGCTTGAAAGACTGTCCCCGAAGCCAAAACAGGGAGACGGGGCGCTGCGCAGCCCTCCGTCTCGCTGTTCCAGCTTGGGGATGGCTGCGCAAAGCCTTCACCCTGTTGCCCTGCGGAGGCTTGAAAGGCTGTTCCCGAAGCCTCAAGCCTTTGGAGTGCAGCTGCGCTCCAAAGGCTTCAGGGATCTTTGAGGCTGGCAGTGGGGGAAAGCAGCGCTTCCCCCCACCGCCAGGTCCCCAAGCTTGGGGGGCAGCGGCAAGGCTGCGCGCAGCCTTACGCTGTTCCCTGACCTGCTCTTGAACGCACCTTGTTTTAGAGGGGCAGAACAAGAAAAACATTTTTTACCCCTGTTCTCCCCCCTCCTAGGGTCTGGTGCGTCCTATAGAGCGAAAAATACAGCACTTTAAATTTGGCTGGTTGTCTCTTAAAGCCAAACTTAATTAGTCCACCTTGCCTTGGTAGATGATTAAGTCTCCTGTATAGACATACTTGGTATATGAGAGGTAACATTCACATTTCTAGACCAAAACCTACAGAGTGTTTGAAGGGGACTGGCTAGTTTAAAACAAGCAGCTTTAAACTAGTGCATTCTTTTTTTGCTGCTATTTGCTCAACCTACTGCCATCAAATGGGAGTACTTAAAAGAGAGCAACTAGTCAAGAGCTGTGGATTTATCTGATGAAGCATGAAACACTAATGAAAGCACTACTATTAGAGAAACAACAGTCTGTGCAGGAGGTGGGGGGAACCTCTTGGAACACTGGAGAAATTATTCAGTGAGCTCCTTTTGTCAACAGCAGCAATTTAGAGAAAACAGCATTCTATCACATGAATGGGTAACAATACTCTTAATGACTGTAAAACAGGCAAGCATTATACTCACTGAATGAAATCCAATGCTTCCACTATGATTATGTAACAGCTTCTGACACAGGAGAGGCATCTGCTAGCGCAAGACATGGAGAAGCAATTTTCTCCCTCTTCCCTCTGTAATCCCCCACATTGTGTTCTATGTTGTTCTGGAGGATCCCCCAACTCTCTGGAACTGATTGAGGGACGCAGTGGGATGTAAGAGGGAAAAAAAGAAGAATATCACCTTTTATATTAGTCGACACCTCCACTGGATTAAAAGACATCCCATTAAGTGGAGCAGCAGCACAGGATTCTACTCCTTTGCTTTTTGCCCAAGGGGATGATGTTTCAAGGTCAGAACATGATTTAATATATTCTTCCTTAAACACTAGAAATCTTTCATCTTGGTTATAGAAATCTAAGGATGCATTTATTCAATGTTTGTTTGTGTGACAACTCTGAACGGTCTCATTCCGACATGGCAGCCTTTTTAAAAACACTGTAAAATAGATGTTCAACAATCAGAACAGCTTAAGTACTGACTAGAACAACTAGCAACCACTTTTTCCACTCGATATGAACATTCTTAATTAAAACTGAAAATAATTTGAAGAGTGAAAAAGTGGTTGCCAGTTGCTAAACTGGTAAGAGAATCATTTCAACACTTAATGTTTGGAAAAGGAATTGCTTATTCATAAAAGCAGCTTTCAAAGGCCAACAGCAGTTTCCTGTATGCCACATTGAAAAAAAAATTATTGGCACAGAAAACCAACTTAACATGTTCATACTATGGAAGTTAGTCTTATTCCACTATTCTGGTCAACATCAGCTTTCAAATTGATAATAGAACTGTCACTGCTAAAATCTGCATATTTTGGTCACAACACAGATGGTTAAGCCACCCCAACAGGAATGGCTTTCAATTATTTTGTAAAGTGAGCTCCACAAATGGAAGTGCAAAAACTTTGCTTATTTCTCATAAGTAAATCAAAAGTGCTGCAGAAACATATGATTGGAATGTGCTAACTGCAAAACTTGCTCCTAACATTCAGTAATGCAAACTGGTATCCTGGCTACACAAAAAACCCTCATTATCCGTATGATTGCCATTTGGTAACAGGAACTTGTAAGAGATAGTCTATGGATGCTGCAGTCACTTTAACGATAGCTCTCCGTAAATTCTTAACCATGTGGATGAGTCACCTTAACATCCACATGGTTAAGAAGCGACTGCAGCATCCATAGACTATCTCTTACAAGTTCCTCTATTACCAAATGGCAATCATACAGGTTCTTACAGATTGATAATGTTACTCTTAGAATATTATTAGTTGCACCAGTCTTTGGAAAAATTCCTAGTATAATCTGAATTTTTCCAAAGACTGGTGCAACTAATATTATTCTAAGATGTACCATAACCTGTAACATCAACCTGTAAGAACCTGTGGTTTGATTTTTAGCAAAACGCATTTGCCACAATTGCCTAACAGTCTCACAATATAAAAGTTCAAAAATGCATTAAGTTAAATCAAGCTTTCATATTAATAGGGAATGTTGAAACAGCAGCAAGGTAATACATTCTTGGTCACTTAACAAAAATAGATGTTTAATACTCTTAAGTCTTAAAAAAGGTTATTCACTAGTAGATGTTCAGCAATGGTTAGAAGTTGCACAGCACCTCTAAGGCAACAGTATAGTCATTATGCACCTTATTTCCCATGCAAAGTGTCATTTATACTTAGTTGTAATGAATATTTAGCCCCTTGGCAACATTACCAACTTACTGCATTGCTTGTGCTATGACTATGCCAAGGGGCTAAATACCAATGTTAGCAACATAATCTATGTTATCTCGGACTTCTTTAGTTCTAGAATTGAGTGTTGAGTATTTTAAATGCGACTAATCATTCAAAAATACTCAACACTCATAAACATTTTAGGATGCAAATTATTGAGCCTGGATCTGAATATTCTGCTCACAAAAATCCACACTTGTAAAGCAAACATTAGTTCCAACTGATGTTTAGAAAATTAGTCAGATGAACTGGTGTGGCTTTTCCTCAGGAATCTTATCGTTTCAACCAGAACAAAATAATTTCTTTAAGCCAGAAATTTGTTGTTGCTCCTCAATTGCAAAAGCAAGACAAGATTGGCTTCACTGAAGGTCTTAAAAAGTAAGTATTAGCGCACACAGCATTAAGCCTTTCCAGGACTTAGGAGAAAGCACATTCTCAAACTGTCAAGTCAAAGTTTAAAATGTATTTTTGCAATTAACATAGTATTTTGATATATTCACTGTGTCAGAATACTTCATGAACTCTGAAGTGGTTATCTAAGGAAGGTGCTTCATCAGCAAAATGAAGCTGGCTATTTACATTTACACCAAGCTCCTCCAGAATTTGCACGAATCTCTTATGCTCTTTTCCAATCCATGCCCTCATTGTATCAAATACCTGATATGGTGTAACATGTGCATTAACTGAAATCCCAGTCTCTGAAAAATCTTTCAGCACATCAGGGTAGGTCACCCAAGTATTGCTTCCTCCAGAATGGCCACCATCGAGCCAGTAAATTGCTCTTATGTTTTTTATGAAGGCATTTGTGTCCTTTCCCTTTTTAGCTTCCTTTAGTTCATGAAGTAATTGATTCAAGACAACACAACCTTTACTGAACCCTATTAAAGTGAATGACGCTTCACCAATCACAGAAGGCTCAATGAGGTTCATGGCAGAGCTGTTGAAATATTCACAATCTCTTCCCCTTTCCGTTGCAGGGCATCCATTAGTAGTAGCAACAGTAGGTGATTGACAAATAATGGTCTTTGCATCCTTGCTGAAATTATACAGGCTTTTCTGAGACAGAAGAACATTTTGAGCAAGTTTAAATGCATTAACTAGTAATGCATGAAGATGTTTGAAGGCTCCAAAATCAGTGCTGTGTTCAGGTGCACCAAACATATTGCTTGCCACAAAATTGTCATAGCAGCTGAATTTGTGCAAATGCATACGGGAACATTTTATAACCCAAATGTAACTCTGAGGGAAACGGCGACCCAGAAGAGAAGCAACGTTTTCTAAGCACCATTGTTCCCACTGGAAATTTTCTGGATGGCAAACCATAATTTCATGATAGTTCTGAAATAAAACAACATATAAAGAGCCTTACTCTTTGGAACACAACATGAACAATTAATCACTTAAATTATATTTGTACAAGTAGGTTGCTGGGAAAGGTTATTCTTGGCAACTAACAAAATTTTAATAAGGCATGCACTTGAAAATGAAATTAGAAAACAGCACAAAGTGGAGTATGTGAATCTCAACTGAAAGAGAATTAAAATGTTTGGAATAATTAGGAAAGAGACTGAAAACAAATCAAGTATCATTATGCCATTATATAATTTAAAGTTGTGAACACCTTTAGAATACTTTGTAGCTCTGACTGCCTCATCTCAATAGACATATTAAAGTGATTGAACATTGGAACACCTTCCCTGCAAGCAAACATGTGCAGTTTCTCAAGTAAGAAAGGCATTTTCTCTGCCTCCTCCCAACCTGTCACCCACCCCCTGCCCCAGCAAGCAAGGCAATAGTCACTCTCAATTTTCATCCAACGATGATGAAGAATCCTTGCAAACTTCTGCATTGTCACTACTAGTATACAGTGCTTTTAAAACATGTCAAAACCTTCCTACTTTTAGTTAAGTATTTTTATTTATCTACTTAATTCAGGGGGGCCTGCTGCCCCCCCCGCTATGCCCATGGTGAAGGGCACCAAGGGAAGAAAGTTCCAAGTGCCAATTTTCCTTCTAGATAGATATAACTTTATTGTCATTGCCCCCTCTGGGGGACAACGAAATTACTTAATTTCTACACTGGAAACCATCAACCATCTCCTTGGTGCTTACACCTGTGCATTTCTATTAATATTCTGTGTGTGATCCCTTGCATAATACGTCTACAAGCAGTCTGCACTCACAAACGGAACTATGCAGAAGAGATGCACATCTTAACACCGGGAGCAGAAACGCCCGAGAGTCCCTGGTCGAAAGGATTTAATCTTCACAAGTGCTCCATCAGAAGCTGGAAAAACCAGCATCATCAGGAAGAAATATTAAGTTCTGGCGAGCGGAATGAAAAAAATTAGGGCCTAAACAGAGGCTATGGCTTCTTCCAGAAGATCACCTCTGCTTGGGTATCCAACAGGAAGAGGGTCGTCTCCCCTCAGTCTGCAGCTTCGGAATCCCTCAGGAAAATAACACGCCACACGCTCTTTCGGTACAGCATGAAGCTCTTAACCCGAGGGTCGCGGGTTCGAGTCCCACATTGGGCAAAAGGATTCCTGCACTGCGGTGGGGGGGGTTGTGCCTCCAGCTGTTTTTGAACTACAACTCCCATCATCCCTGACTAGCAAGACCAGTGGCAAGGGATGATGGGAATTGTAGTCCAAAAACAGCTGGAGGCACAAGGTTGGGAAACACTGGACTAGATGACCCTCGGGACCCCCTTTCCAAACCCTAACTAGCCACGTCTACTCAAGATGCAAGCTCCGTTTCTCCCAGGGTCTCTGAAAGGCAGCTGGGCTCCCTTCTTCCTACACCGCCGCCGGGTACCTTCCTCCCCTCAGCCTTACCTGCACGTCGCCGGGAAAATAGACGACGTGATGCTGAGGCGGCTCCGGCAAAGGGCCGGCAAAGGGCGGCGGCGGCGGCGGCAGCAGCAGCAGCACGTCGTTGGCTCGGAAGGGCTCGGCGCCCGGCACCTCAGGGAGCCGCAGCCACGGCAGGTTCAGCCGAGGCGACGACGAGGAGGAGGAGGCGCCGCCGCCGCCGCCGCCGCCGCTACTACTACTACTACGGCCGCCGCCGCTTCCTCCGGCGCTCCCGCCGCCCGAGGGCCCCGACAAGCAGTTGGCCGAAGCTCCTCGCAGGCTCATAGTCCGCGCGAGGCAGAGGAATGCGGAGCCGACGAGTCCCCTCAGGACGGAGGAGGCAGGTGGGCAGCGCCTGCTCATGGAGGTTCCGCGGCGCAGGCCCCGCCTTCCTCCCTCAACGCGCGCTCGCGCACTGACAGACCTGCCAACGGCTCCCGCAGACGAAAACAAACAGGCCAGCCAATCAACCGCCCACGCCTCCGGGGCGGAGCCACGCCGACCGCGCAGGCGCCCGAAAGGGAGCGAAAGGAGCTTTCCTGGGAGGGGAGGGGCGGGGAAAGAGTCGCCCTATCGTGTGATGGGAAGCTTCGGTTCCTCTCCGCTGATTGGGTGTGGGTGGCAGGGAGGGAAGCTCAAAGAAGGGAAGTCGGGGGGGGGGGGAGCGGCTGCGCGCGCAGTTAGTTCTGTAACGGGTTTTTTTTCTTTCAAAAACAGAGAGAGAGGACTTTATGCAAATAAGTACGACGATTTATTTATTTTCCCATTTTTTTTAAAAAATGTTTTCCAAATTTATAACAAACAAATAAAAAGAAAACATCAAAAAACAAACAAATAAACATTTATCCTAACTGTAATAATTCCACTTTTGTTAAAATTGTTAGGTGACTTCCTCCAGTCCCCCTGGCTGAGTTTCCATATAAATCATTGTAGCAGTTTTCCAAAACTATTTTCACATAAAATTTACTTGGTCAATTAACATCTTTCTTTTCATTATTATTTTTTTGCCATAGTCTTCTACAACATCACTTATTTAAGTCCTAGGCTATCTGATACTCGCAAGTAATTCTATTTATTTTTTTGAAATTGTTTATTGGTTTTCACAATATTATAAACAAACAAACAAACAAACAAACAAACACACAAGACAAACAAACATAAATCATAGCCTTATTGAAAATTACACTTATTAACTTTGTTAAGTGACTTCCCTGCTTCCCCTTGGTTGAATTTCATTGCATATCCTTTTAACGGTTTCCCAAGTCACAATTCTTATAAAATTTAACTTAAACATTAACATCCTTAAATCTTCACTTTATGAAATTAAACATATTAATTCATCGTCAAAAAAAAAAAATTCCTTCCAGTAGCACCTTAAAGACCAACTAAGTTAGTTCTTGGTATGAGCTTTCGTGTGCATGCACACTTCTTCAGATACACTGAAACAGAAGTCACCAGACCCTTCTATATAGTGAGAAGGTGGGGAGGGGTATTACTCAGAAGGGTGGTGGGAATGGGTGATTGGCAGATAGCTGTGATGAGCCTGTTGATGACTCTTAACGACTGCAATAGGTCTTACAGGAAAAAGCAAGGGGTGAGAAGGTGAAAAATGGCTTTGTCATGTATAATGAGATAAGAATCCAATGTCTTTGTTCAGACCAGGTCTCTCCATGGTTTTAAGTTTGGTAATAAGTTGCAATTCAGCAGCTTCTCTTTCCAGTCTATTTCTGAAATTCCTTTGTAATAGAACAGCTACTTTGATATCTTGTATAGAATGTCCTGGGAGATTGAAGTGTTCTCCTACTGGTTTCTACTGGAATCACAAGACTAAAACATTTTCTTTTGCATTTGAGAAAGAGAACCAAAGGTTGTTGCCCAGGCAACAACACCCTGTTTGTGCGGGTGTCGTAGTGCAATGGTCACTGCGGTCACACTTAAGCCTGTTCCATCACCTTCCGGAGCCGAAAGTGGTACGCATGTCGGTCGCATGTCAATTGGATGCATGCAAAATGTCTGCCACCTGAATAACTTATTCTTTCATTCCCCGCCCCCCCCACATCTGTTTTTGAAAACCAAAGTTAGCAAGTTGGTGGATGTAGAGGTGCAAGTCATTAGCCTTGCCTAGGGTGCAAAATGGAGGGACGCGGGTGGCGCTGTGGGTTAAAGCACAGAGCCCAGGACTTGCCGATCAGAAGGTTGGCGGTTCAAATCCCCGCGATGGGGTGAGCTCCCATTGCTCAGTCCCTGCTCCTGCCAATCTAGCACTTTGAAAGCACGTCAAAGTGCAAGTAGTTAAATAGGTACCGCTCCGGCGGGAAGGTAAATGGCGTTTCCGTGTGCTGCTCTGGTTCGCCAGAAGGGCTTAGTCATGCTGGCTACATGACCCGGAAGCTGTCTGCAGACAAACGCCGGCTCCTTCGGCCAATAAAGCGAGATGAGCGCCACAACCCGAGTCATCCGCGACTGGACCTAATGGTCAGGGGTCCCTTTACCTTTACCTTTAGGGTGCAAAATAACTTGGCACCAGCATTTCCCATACCTCTGTCTGGCCCTTGAGACATTTCTCCAAGGCCACACCTCTCATCAGTCCTGCTCTGTACCCTCCTAGAATACTTTCCCAGCCAAAATGTGTCCTTGAACTCGGACGACCTTGGCTGTTAGGCCTGGAAGACCTGCTCTCTGCCTTGCAGGCTTTTCCCACCTGGCCTGCGATGGCAGTGCCATGACTGACTCCAACTACAAAAGCTGAGGCTGCTGAAGAGGCCAGAGACCATCTTGGCTGTCTCTTAGCACCAACCCAGGGCATTGAGCCTGAGCTTCCACAGTCGCCTGCTTGCCATGAACCACCATTGGCAGGATTGGCAGCAACAACAGCTGATATGATCACATTTTTAATATTCTGTTGGGAGCTGCCCAAAGTGCCTGGGGAAATCCAGCCAGATGGGCGGGGTATCAATAAATTACTATTATTATTATTAGCTTATGATAATATTTGATTCTCTTGTTAATTGTGCTGTTTTAAATGTGCATTTTACATCTGACATCCTTTAGTAATATTTTATTTTGAAATGTTTTTTATATATGCTAATGCAACCGGTGAAGAGAGCCAGTGTGGTGTAGTGGTTAAGAGCGGTAGTCTCGTAATCTGGGGAACCGGGTTTGTGTCTCTTCTCCTCCACATGCAGCTGCTGGGTGACCTTGGGCCAGTCACACTTCTCTGAAGTCTCTCAGCCCCACTCACCTCACAGAGTGTTTGTTGTGGGGGAGGAAGGGAAAGGAGAATGTTAGCCGCTTTGAGACTCCTGAAGGGGAGTGAAAGGCGGGATATCAAATCCAAACTCTTCTTCTTCTTCTTACCAACAAAAGTGATTTTACTTCTCATTACATTTCCTAAAATGTGGTGCAAGCACACTTGCAGTTAGAAATATGTGGCACTTAAGCCCATTATCCTTTTTGCGGAAGATACTGTTTCAACCTCAAGGTTTTCAGGAGAACAAAAAACTTTACAAAAACAAACACTAACTGGAGAAGAACAGCCCAATAAGCATTCTCAGCAGCCACAGAACACGAAGTATTCATTGGAAAATAAAACATATTGTTGCACATCTTATTTGTTCTGCTGCTTTCCTGCTGCAACCCCACACATTTTGTGTCCTTTGGAATGGCTGCGTTCTGTCAGTGTAAGGATAATGTTTTATTTTGCTGGTGAAAGGTGATTTAATAGCGATCCTTCCCTCATCTAGGTGGCATGAGGTGGGCAGGATCACACTGTTACTTTTTAATGTGAAATATACTTTTGTTATCTAGCTAATATTCTATTGGCTTCTAAATATAAAATGAACTCTGATCACCACAAGATGGTGCTGCACATTCTAGCTTGAATAATAAATTTACTATATCCTATATTTTACCATCTGATTATTAGATTTACCCATAAGGTTTTCAGTGATAGCATATATACCAGCAAACTCGTTTGACATTTGTTAAGAAACTGATTAGGCAGCACAACTGTAAAGTTTTAACATTTGAGTTTTTTACATGGAGGGTTCCCCCCGCAATAGCTGTCTCTGTGTGACTCTCACATTTTCTAGTTGTCCTTAAATTATCTCACAAAATTTTGTTTCAATTAATAATTGTTATTGTCGCTCCACTTTTCAGCCCCCAAAGGCCCCCAGACCACCTTATAGATCGGTACAAACAATAAGTCCTTGTCAACAGGCTAACATCTAAAAATATAGGAAGAATTTTCTGCAAGAGATATAGATGGAGCTGAGATCAAAGCATCTACTGGGTGACCTTGGGTTAAGCACTCACAGGGTTGTTGTGAGAGCAAAAGGGGGAGCAGAACCATGTCATTTATGCAGGGCCAGATTTAGGTTTGATGAGGCCCTAAGCTACTGAACGTAATGGGGCCCTTTATATGTCCAGCCGTCCTTTGTCAACAACAAATTGTCGCTGTTTTTTGTGTTGAATATATGCTATATGGTAATTTATGGACCTAATACAGTAGGTATCTAAAGCCATTTGCACATAACAAAATATGCATTTTATCAAAGTAATTGTTGAACTGAAATACCGTTAAGAAGAAGTATATTAATAGTGAAATAATTATTAAGCTCTAACTGTATGTAGATTTTATTTTAAATGTTTTTTATCTTGTATTTTGGAAATGTACATCCAGGTTTTTTTTCCTTTAAATTTTTTTGGGGCCCACAACAAGCTATAGCTTTTTTAGCTTATACGTAAATCCGTCACTGCATTTATGCCATGGTGAGCTCCTTGTAGCAAAGTCAAGATGTAAATTTCATAAAATATGGAGTGTTGTAAGAGAGAACCTGCTGCTGCTGTTGCTTGCTCAAAAGTGCAGTAATCTGGACCTCACCTTAGCAAGCAAATGTTGCCATTGATTTGCGATTTACGATGTTCCCTTGCATGGGCATTTATTTATTTTTTGTTTAGTCGTGTCCGACTCTTTGTGAACCCATGGACCAGAGCACGCCAGGCACTCCTTTCTTCCACTGCCTCCCACAGTTTGATCAAACTCATGCTGGTAGCTTTGAAAACACTGTCCAACCATCTCATCCTCTGTCGTCCCCTTCTCCTTGTGCCCGCCATCTTTCCCAACATCAGGGTCTTTTCCAGGGAGTCTTCTCTTCTCATGAGGTGGCCAAAGTATTGGAGCCTCAGCTTCAGGATCTGTCCTTCCAGTGAGCACTCAGGGCTGATTTCCTTCAGAATGGATAGGTTTGATCTTCTTGCAGTCCATGGGACTCTCAAGAGTCTCCTCCAGCACCACAATTCAAAGGTATCAATTCTTCGCCGATCAGCCTTCTTTATGGTCCAGCTCTCACTTCCATACATCACTACTGGGAAAACCATAGCTTTAACTATACGGACCTTTGGCGGCAAGGTGATGTCTCTGCTTTTTATGCATGGGCATAGCCAGGATTTATGTTGGGGTGTGTGTGTGTGCAAGACACCCACATGCCACCATCTTCTGTCTGGCTCTGTCTAGCAGATTCGGGATGAAATGTTTTAAATTATTTACTTTTGACTCCAAGTGCACGGAACCAATCTGTCAAAACCTTTCTACAATTTCTACTTTTATTTTTTATTTGTTTACTGTATTTTGGGGGGGCAGCTGCTTCTCCCCCCCCCCCGCCGCTACACCCTTGGTAAGGTAGGCGATGCTACCTCGCCTGTGCCAATCCAATATAAAAAAACAAACAAACACAAGATTGCGCGAAAGCAGACTTTGCAGAGGAAGAGGAACAAAGCTGGCATCTCCGAGCTCTTTCCTGTAACCAGCCTTTTCTTGCAGAGGAATCTGCAGGGCGATTCAAATCTCAGCGCGAAATGAATCCACGGAGCGATGCATTTCCCGGGAGGAGCGAGGGGAGCGAGGGGAGCGACTATTTTCACAACAGCAGTGTGAAAATAGTCACACGCCAGTTTCCCGGAAGAGGCTCCCAGCAAAGCAGTAACCTTCCAAAACTCACGTGGCGTTTGCAAGTCTGGGAGGGACAGTCACAGAAAGAAAGAAAAAGTTCCTGTTGTTGGAAGTCTTAGGTTTGTTTTGCCTCCGCGCTTTACAGATTTTGGCGCAGTTGCTGTCTGGTCGGATGCTGCAAACCAGAGATACTAGTATTGGCTAACAGCAAAATACCCTGAACCTGCGCTGCTAGCCGACCAGGCTTGTTTCCAACATTGTAAGTAGACCACAAGTTAGTCTAGATACAGTTCTGTCTTAATTTTGGGGATTCGTGCGGCAACCCTCCCCCCCCCCCAGCTTGGGTTTGCTGTATAATTTTTTACCCGATCATACGTGTGATCAAATAAGATAGAAGTAGTGAAACAAAAGTCTCATTGTTTTCTGCCTTATACTAAAATCATTTCGAGCAAAATATGTTTTAAAAGCGAAAACAACGCAATCAGTGCAATGCTCTACAAGTCTACTCAAAAAGTAAGGCACACATTGTTCAGTGGAGCCTATTCCCTTATATAGGGATTTAGTACAGGGCACTGAGATAAAAGAGTAATTGGTATAAAAAAAGAGAAAACAATTATTTGATTTCCACGAGAAAGAGCGAATCTGTGTTAAATGTGTGTGTGTGGGGGGGGGGGAATACAAGCTGTCATTTTAATGTCAGTGGTGTCATGTGGGTGCAGCAAAAAACATCCACATGGAGCACCGACCCCATTTTTAAACAATCGTCTGGAAGCATCTAGATTGCAACCTAAATTTGGCATTTAATCTATAACAATGTGAAGAATTTCATAACAACTGCACTTGCTCAATTAGGCAGAATTGCATGGTGCAGATCGTAATTTATGACAGTGTTACTTACACATGTCCATGTCTGTACTGTATATGTACTCCCCAGGAAGGGTGTCCAATTTTAGCTTCCCAATGCACAGAGAGACAGGGATTTAAAGCCACATAACAGTGTCTTCCCAACCTTTGATCTCTGGCTGTTTCTGGACTACATTTCCCATCATCCCTGACCACTGGGCTTGCTAGGTAGGGATGATGGGAGTTGTAGTCCAAAAACAGCCAGAAACCTATGTGGCGGTGTCATATGCTATGATTTGCATCCACAAGATTCGTGTGAATGTCAGCATGGAAACAAATGCTTTCATGTAGGGATTTTGTCCTGGGCTAAGGGATATCATGAAGTGACTGGAAGCGGTTCCTCCTGTTGAGAGAGAAGGAACACTTTGACATCACCATTGGAGAATGCTACCAGTACCTTGCCTGTTCTGTTGGAATTAAGGAGTATCCTTTTATTACAGGGGCGAAAATGACTTCTGGCAGAACTGGCTTGCGTCTGGCTGCTTGTTTACTAAACATTTCAGAAGGAAGAAGAACGGACATTGTTGAGAAAGTAGCAAGAGCTGCGGTTTGTGAGGATAATGGTAAGAATAATGTAGATCTACTCCAAATATGGGTTAAACCACAGAGTCTAGGACTTGCCGATCAGAAGGTCGGCAGTTCGAATCCCCACGACAGGGTGAGCTCCCGTTGCTCGGTCACATGACCTGGAAGCTGTCTGCTGACAAACGCCAACTCCCTCGGCCAATAAAGCGAGGACCTAATATGCACTTTCTTTATAATTTCTCATTTTAGAATATCTCAAGCATGTTTTCTTTCTTCTGTTTAGGATATCTCAAACGTGAAAATGCTTTTAAACCCTCAGGCTGCATATTAACGTCATCATCCTGCACTTAAAGGGTAAAGGTAAAGGGACCCCTGACCACTAGGTCCAGTCATGGCCGACTCTGGGGTTGCGGTGCTCATCTCGCTTTATTGGTCGAGGGAGCCGGCGTACAGCTTCCGGGTCATGTGGCCAGCATGACTAAGCCTCTTCTGGCGAACCAGAGCAGCGCACAGAAGCGCGTTTACCTTCCCGCTGGAGTGGTACCTATTTATCTGCTTGCACTCTGATGTGCTTTCAAACTGCTAGGTGGGCAGGAGCAGGGACCGAGCAACGGGAGCTCACCCCGTCGTGGGGATTTGAACCGCTGATCTTCTGATTGGCAAGTCCTAGGCTCTGTGGTTTAACCCACAGTGCCACCCGTGTCCCTTTCCTTTACCTTTACCTTACTCCAAATATACCTGGTCTAGCCAAAATTAAAACATCTGCAACCCAGTTCTAGGCACGTTTGCTTAGAATTCCACTGAACTCCTCTTTGGAACTTAAGCATGTGTGGAATAAGTTTGTCCAGTTGGTTGAAACAAGAGATAAGGCCTTTCCTATAGTGGTGTGTAGGAGCCCTGTGGAATGCACTTGGCTAGCCCCGCCCTCGGTATTGCCTGTGGAAGGAGCCCTATACAACTTCATGTGCGTAGGCCTGTCTGATGTGCGGCCAGTGTTTGTTTGAAGGGGACCAATGCCAGGGCAGAGAGTGCATATAGTTTTGTCAGGCGGCAGTAGTCAGCTCCCATGTCTGGTTTCCAGGAACGTACAAGACAAGGAAAACTTCTTACCATCTGCTTTTTATTCAGTATTTAGAGTTTGGATTTGGATTTGATATCCCGCTTTATCACTCCCCTAAGGAGTCTCAAAGCGGCTAACAATCTCCTTTCCCTTCCTCCCCCACAACAAACACTCTGTGAGGTGAGTGAGGCTGAGAGACTTCAAAGAAGTGTGACTAGCCCAAGGTCACCCAGCAGCTGCATGTGGAGGAGCAGGGAATCGAACCCGGTTCACCAGATTACGTGTCTACTGCTCTTAACCACTACACCACACTGGCTTTATTTACAGAGAGAGGCTTGGAACACAGCCTCTTGGGATAATGGCATTGTCCCGAGTGACTCTCCACACTTCTTTTCTCCCACTTCCTCATTCGTCATTGTCACCTCCCCTACAGGTGGTGCTGAAGGCCCTCTGAGCTCTTTGCTCTCCTACTTTCAAGGCTTGCCGGATTCTGGGATAGGGGTGGTGTCTGGAATGCTTTCTATAGACACTGTGTCCATCAGCTGTTGGCCCTCTGGTGCTTTCTCTTCCTTCTTTTCCCTCCTCTCCCATTATTTCCCAGCTTTCCCCCTCACCTGCCTCTGAGCTGTGACCTCCCTCAAACCCCTGTTATAATTCTGAACTGTCTCCTTCTTCTCTGGAAGGGTCAGGCTCCACCATTCCTCCTCTGCCCAGTCCCTGACAATAGGACAGCCTGCCTTGGGATGCAAACCCTGATGGTGGAGGGAGTCTTATGTGAGCAGGATCCCCTTCAGACTGATGCTGACTGGATGTGACCTGTTCTTTCATGGGAGCCCCTCCATGCAGTCATACTTGAATGCCAAAAGTACTTAGGATAGATCCAAAACTGTGTATTGACAGAAAAGGGCAGACGTCAGTTAGCTGGAGTGAATAACTGCCGTATTTTTTGCTCTAAAGACGCACCAGACCATAAGATGCACCTAGTTTTTGGAAGAGGAAAACAAGAAAAAATATATTCTGAATCCCAGAAGCCAGAACAGCAAGAGGGATCTGGCTTCTGGGATAGCCTCTTGCTGTTCTGGCTTATGGGATAGCCGCGTGCAGCCTCTCCTGGGCAGCGGGAAGAAGGCTCCCCCAAGAGTCGCACTCCCTTTAAAGAGCGTGTGTGCGGCTCTTTAAAGGGAGCGCTGAGCATAGCCTCCCGCCTGCATTCACTCCATAAGACGCACAAACATTTCCCCTTACTTTTTAGGAGGGGAAAAGTGCGTCTTATAGAGCAAAAAATACAGTAGGTCATGCCAAAGCCTCTTTCTCCATTGTACCAGAAGCACAGCCCAGCTGCTTAGAGCATGGTACTGATAATGCCAAGGTTGCAGGTTCGATCCCTGTATGGGACAACTACACATTTCTGCATTGCAGGGGGGTGGGCTAGATGAGCGTCAGGGTCCCTTTCAACTCTACAATTCTATGATTATGATCAATGCAAGTGTGTTTATTATTTATTTATTTATTTATTATGATTTTCCATTGAATGGTTGTTTAACTGGGGGAGATCAAAATAATTTTTAAAACCTTCCTTATACCATGTCCGACTTATCTGCCCATTTCGTCCAGCATTATCTGCTCTGGCTATCAGTGGCTCCCTAGGGTCTCAGTCTTTCCTATTACCTGCTACTTCAGGGTTGTTGATTCGGTAAGAAAATTGCACTCTGCACATTCTCAGAGGCACTTGAATGTACGTATTCCAATATTAGCCGTCGTCCTGGAAATCGATGGTGTATCTAAGCCCCCTAGCACAAATGAAGCTTTGATGAGAAAACATTAGTTGAGCTTTCAAGCTTTCCGTTCTCACCCACCCAACCAAACATTGACGTTGATGTTCATGAAGCTATGAAGCCGTATGTTGGGGGCGTGCATGTGAAGTATGTATAGAAAGTCCTGCCTCGGGGCAGGAGCTGAGACTAAACGACACTCTTGAGTCCTTTCCAGCCCTCTGGTTTTTATGATAGCTATGGTTTGGTCAGCCATGCATTTCTGAAGTCCTCCCAAATGGCAGCCTTTGTGAAGTTTTTGGATATAGTTTGCATGAGCTGTGTTTGTACAAAAGAAGCCCATTGATCTGTGAATCACTGACTAACACATTCTAAAACTTCGGGGTGGCGTTTTTGTTTGTGTACTTGTAAGAGTTTTTTATCTTGGCATCTCTTTCAGGCTAAGTTCATTGTGTGAACAAACTTAGGGCAAACAGATGCAGAAGAGGACCAGCCCTCGCCCATTAATGAAGTTGCCAAGAATTGGGAATTTCAGCCAGTATGGTTTTCATAATGACAAGCCCTGGATTGTGTTGCCTATCTGTACTCTCTCAGACGGGGTGGGGAACCTGTTGCCCCCCACATGTTGCTAGATGAAATAGAGTCGGGAGTGGATTTCATGCTCTTTATTCAGCTCATAGTGGTGAGGAGGAATAAAAAGGTAAAGGTAAAGGTACCCCTGCCCGTACGGGCCAGTCTTGACAGACTCTGGGGTTGTGCGCCCATCTCACTTAAGAGGCCAGGGGCCAGCGCTGTCCGGAGACACTTCCGGGTCACGTGGCCAGCGTGACAAAGCTGCATCTGGCGAGCCAGAGCCGCACACGGAAACGCCGTTTACCTTCCCGCTGGTAAGCGGTCCCTATTTATCTACTTGCACCCGGAGGTGCTTTCGAACTGCTAGGTTGGCAGGCGCTGGGACCGAGCAGCGGGAGCGCACCCTGCCGCAGGGATTTGAACCGCCGACCTTTCGATCGGCAAGTCCTAGGTGCTGAGGCTTTAACCCACAGCGCCACCTGCGTCCCGGTGAGGAGGAATATGTTTCCCCAAAGTATCTGCTTTATATACATTATTTACACAATGGGCTGCACGTGATTGGCTAATTCCAGAATTCTACTGTAGGCCAATCAGGTTGTGGATTCATTTCCATTTGGAGCTGGATTGGGTGGCTCCTGCAGACCAATCATACTGCTGCATTGTTCTAGGACCAATCAGACTGCTGCATTATGAATCCTATTGTTCTAGGACCAATCAGACTGCTGCATTTTGGATCCTATTGTTCTAGGACCAATCAGACTGCTGCATTTTGGATCCTGTTCAACTCAGTACATAACACTAGACTACAATTGCCATCATCTCTGGCCACTGGCCATACTGACTGTAGCTGATGGGAGCAATATCTTTAAGGCCACAGATTGCATTGAGCAAAACTGTTCAATATTTTTCTAATCTATCATGCTTGCACCGATGTTTGCTCCATTTAGCTTGATAGAACTTATTTTGCAATCAGTGGATTTAGGATCAGAATGTACCTCTTCAAAACATAGCATGTGCTTAAGCTAAATTGGAAGCCTTTATTTGTTGACTGAACCACAAGAAATGTTCCATTTTTTCCCTCCCCATAGGCCAGGAGCATCTCCCAGCAACTGTGCTTAATATATTTTCTGACTATGACTATAACAGGTCCGTCATAACTATTGCAGCTCCAGTTGACAGACTGGGTAAGTTTTAAAAATATGTATTAAAATATCCCAGCTCACATTATTATTATTATTATTATTATTATTATTATTATTGGCTTTTGAATGTTGTGTTTTTGAATGCAAAGTTTGCAGTTGTATACATGTTTACCTGAGAGTAAAACAGTACATTTTAAAACGCATTGTTTCTCTCAGAAAACATGCTCTGGTGTTTAGCTTCCTTGATAAATGAGGACTTTTAAAAAAATCCTCAGCTGAAAAATTATATAAATACTAAGTACCAACACAAAGGCACATATTTCCAAAAAAGGGTGACATTTTAATCCCCTTGGTGGATGGTTGCACGAAAATCACAAACACAGAAAATTATGGTGTGACTGATGGTTTGTGACAAGAAGCTCTTGTCTGGAAGCCCTCTTAACAGTTTTTGAAAATAAATAACATTCAGCTAGATTTGAGAGGGATGTGTTGTGTAGATTTTTCCTTCAACACTGGTTTACAAGAGCCAGTTCCCCAATTAACATCACACTCCTAACCATGTCTACTCAGAATTAAATTCTATTGAATTCAATGGGAACTTATTCCCAGGTAAATTGTGTTTGGACTGCAGCAAAGCTTACTTTTGAATTCAGGCTTCTGTGATGGATGAGGAGCAGAATAAAATATTCTTTCTTATCTTTTCTGCTAAGGACATTCTGTAGGGATGTTTACAAAGTGAATCAAAAGCAGTCTTGTCAGACAAAGTTAGCAGGAGGATGTCAGGTGGCCATAATTAACATGGTTGTGTTCAGCACTTCACTAAAAAAATACACCCTTGTAGATTGTGATTCAATAGCAAACCCTCCAAGATACCAAGTGGGCTATTTTGTTAGTATATTTTTAAAGTGTGTTTGTTGCATATAATAAGAACCCTTCTTCAAGGTGGGTAGATTTGTAATAGTCATAAGAGCTTCACATTTCTCCCAAAATTAGTGCTTTGTGTAAATGAGAAAGAGGGGTTACCTTATCACTGTCACTAGAAACAATCGCAAGGGGCGGGAGGGAGTTTGCCTATGCCCTTTCTTTGTGTGTGAATGTTTTTAATTAAAACGCATTTGGGGCAAGAGTGGCTAAGATTTAGTTTTCCTTTTCAGGTTTAGTTAAAAATGGGTTTGATAATGTTTCTTTCGCCCTCTTTGTGTTTTGTTAGGCAGGTCTGTCGTTGCTGCCTGTGTGGAGGCTTTTGCTTCAATAGATATGGCGGAACATTCTGGAATCCACCCTTGCCTTGGCGCAGTAGACCTGGTGCCCATTTACCCGTTGTTGGGTGTCAATGTGGAAGAGTGCGGAGCAGTGGCTCGAAGTAAGCAGAACCTGAACATCCAGCACAGGGAGGGGTAGCCAGTGTCGCAACCTCAATATATGGTTGGTTGGACTCCAGTTCCCATCCTCCCCAGGCAGCATGGCCTTTGGTCAGGGATGATGAGAGTTGTAGTCTAGCCACAACTGGAGGGCCCCATCTTGGCTGCACAAGATCTGACCCAAGGATCCTTAATGTAGTCACTGATGGATGTTGGATTGTTCCTCTGTCAAAGCAGAGGCATCTCTCTAAATTAACTGGGGTAACTGTGCCCCTGAAGGACCAGGTGTGCAACCTGAGAGTCATTTTGGACTCACAGCTGTCCATGGAGGCGCAGGTTAATTCTGTGTCTACACAGCTGTCTACCAGCTCCACCTGGTACGCAGGCTGAGACCCTACCTGCCTGCGGACTGCCTCACCAGAGTGGTGCATGCTCTAGTTATCTCCCGCTTGGATTACTGCAACGCGCTCTATGTGGGGCTACCTTTGAAGGTGACCTGGAAACTGAAGTTAATCCAGAATGTGGCAGCTATACTTGTGACCCGGCCAAGACCACATAACACCAGTCCTGAGAGATCTGCATTGGCTCCCAGTACATTTCCGAGGACAATTCAAAGTGTTGGTGCTGACCTTTAAAGCCCTAAACGGCCTCGGTCCTGTATACCTGAAGGAGCGTCTCCACCCCCATCGTTCAGCCCTCACTGAGGTCCAGCTCCGAGGGCCTTCTGGCGGTTCCCTCATTGTGAGAAGTGAGGTTACAGGGAACCAGACAGAGGGCCTTCTTGGTAGTGGCACCCGCCCTGTGGAATGCCCTCCCTTCAGATGTCAAGGAAATAAGCAGCTATCTAAAAGACATCTGAAAGCAGCCCTGTTTAGGGAAGTTTTTAATATTTAATGCTGTATTGTTTTTAACACTTGATTGGAAGCGCCTAGAGTGGCTGGGGAAACTCAGCCAGATGGGCGGGGTTATATTTATATTTATATTATTATGGGAAGGGTGAGGTGGCACTCTGCAAATGTTCTTGGGATTCAAACTCCCGCCAACTCCAGCCAGCATGACCCATCGTCAGTGGTGATGGGAACTGAAGTCTAACAACAAGTGGAGGGGACGGCGTTGGCTAACCCCATTCTAAACTGTTTAGTGCAGCTGTTTAATGTATACTCCAAAGCATGGTTGTACAATTTACAACTGGAATGACAGCACAGCATTTTAGATAACCAATTGCCACCTTGCTCACATATTCACACTTTCTCAGATCTGTTGCCTGCTTGTGTGTTTGTTTAACACATTAAAATCCCACCCTTCACAAGAAACACCAGGGAGGTTCACAGCAGTACAAATATATGTGTGTGTATATGTTAAAAACAATGTGTTAAAATACAGCCATCACAGTAAAAGCAGCCAATTCTACTAAAAGCTCTGCATTAATAACTAGCATATGCCTGGGTGCATTAGAAATGTTCTTAGCATGCATCAAATCATCTAACAAAGGCAGCACTTGCCTTATTTTTGAAGGGAGATGAGGGTGCCCACATACTGGGTAAAAAGGTAAAGGGACCCCTGACCATTAGGTCCAGTCGCGACTGACTCTGGGGTTGTGGTGCTCATCTCGCTTTATTGGCCGAGGGAGCCAGTGTTTGTCCGCAGACAGCTTCCGGGTCATGTGGCCAGCATGACTAAGCCGCTTCTGGCAAACCAGAGCAGCACACGGAAATGCCGTTTACCTTCCCGCCGGAGTGGTGCCTATTTATCTACTTGCACTTTGACGTGCTTTCGAACTGCTAGGTTGGCAGGAGCAGGGACCGAGCAACGGGAGCTCACCCCATCGTGGGGATTCGAACTGCCAATCTTCTGATCGGCAAGTCCTAGGCTCTGTGATTTAACCCACAGCGCCACCCGCGTCCCTCACATACTGGGTGCCATAATGGAAAAGGCATTTCCTCTGGTTGCTTGTTTGTTTGTTTTCTATACCGCCCTTCATCTAAGGATCACAGGGAGGTTTACGAAAGAACAACACAAAATTACATACCATGAAAACAGACAAAAACACTAACCCCATAAACACAGTTTAAAAGGCCGTTGATCGTTTCATTAGCTAAAGTCCTGGAAGAAGAGGAATGTTTTTGCCTGGTGCCTAAGGATACATAACAAAGACACTGGGTGAGCCTCTTCTTTTGCAAGATAGATCTCAGCAGGCTACCAGCTAGGGCGCCATCTTCTTTGAGGTACCCAGGTCTCAGGTTGTTTTGGGTTTCTTAGGTTGACATGAGAACCTTAAACTTGGCTTGGTGGCAAATTTGTAGCCACTGCAGTTCTTTCCAAAGTGCCATTATATGTATAGAGTAGGCAGCCCCAGTCTACAGCCTAGCTGCTCTCTTAGTCTTTCTTGTGTTTCTTCTCGCTTGGGGTCACCAGCATGGTGCCCATATGCCTGACACTGCATCCTCTGGTTGTGGCGTTTGCCTCCTAGTTGGGTCATAAGGAAAGGGTTAAGTGAGTGTGATGTGATTGGCCAGTGGGAACTGAGGGGAGGAGTCAGAGTGAGAGGTAGAGTTGTGTGGAAGGCAGTTGAGAGTTGGGAGTTGGAGAAGGAAGAGGGAGGAATAGTCTGTGGGTTGGGCGAGTTGTGTGGTGAGAGAAACTGTTTGGTGGAGTCAGATAGATAGTTGGGATAATCAGTTTGAAGTTGTTAGGAACGCATAGGACAGTAAAAGAACTAAGATTAGGAAACTGACAAGAAAATTAACTGAAACCATAAACTTGTTCATGCTTATAAAAATAAACTTGATTATTTGTTAATGTTAACAACTGTCTGGGCTCCGTGTGTACCTGAAAGAAACGGGTTGGTGGCAGCGAAGGAAGCAATCACAGTGGTGGCACAGGGATCAATAGACCGTCAAACATCCGGGGACCCTGTGTGATTGCCACACTGGTGCTCGAGAAAAATGCCAGTAATGATTCCCTCCAAAATCCACAATGCGCAAAAGACTCTTTGCTTTTCCTGCTCAGTTTTTCTTGGCACTGGCAAGGGCTTCTACTACTTTGAACATGCCTCCTCAAACCTGCCCACATTTCGTTGGAGGCCAGGATTGGACAATCATCACTGCCTCTTCCATTCTGAACAGAGGAGAGGTGCTTCCCTGCCCCTGTCCGCTAGTGTGGGGCATGCCCAGACCTCTTTGTCCTGTCTCTTTTTTCTGTTGTTTTTTTTTTATAGATGTAGCATCTGTTTTGTGCTACACCACATCCCCTTGACCGCCATTTTGTGTTCCGTCATGTTCCCACGGCGGCCATTTTGTGATTGCACCCACATCACACCTTCAAAATTCCAGAGTACTCACTGCCCCCCAAAGACTGCCACCCCTGTTCTAGCTGTCATACTTCCCTTCTGTTCCTCTCTTCCCTCAGATATAGCAGAGACCCTGGTTTGCCGTGTTCCTGGATGCAGCATATTTCTTTTTGGGCAAGCTCATCTCCCAGAGAAGCAAAGTCTGGTTCAAAGAAGAAAACAACTGGGATGGTTTAACCGCAGAGCTTTCAACGCAGCCACTGTTATCCCTGATATAGGACTGTCACCTACCTTAAGACACGGTTTAACAGGTATGAAATGATGGCAGTGTTCATTGTTGCTGTTTTTTGTCATGGGTACAAGGCAATCAATGTCTCTAGGACTTCACAGCGGAATATAGCCCACTCCCCAATGGTCTGTGCCCCAAGGAGCTTACATATAAATATTGAGAATGGGAGAGAATGCAGATAAGAGACAGGTGAATGTCATAGCTGTCAACTGTCCCTTATTTGGTGGGAAAGTCCCTTATCCCAGCGCCGTGTCCCACTGCTGTCCCTTAAATTTCCCGGGTTTCAAAGGAAGCAGCTCCTCTCCCTCCCTGCCGGCCAGGGAGGAGGGGAGACTCCAACTGTGTTGCTTGGCTGTGTTGCTCACCCAATAAGGAGTCTAAGAACGACTGGGGGGTGGAGCTTGCATGCCTTGTGCCAATCAAATCGGCTTCATTGCCTGGGGACTCGCCTTTGCTCAGCGCTTCCCAGCGGAGAGGAGACGGTGGTTTTCCTTGCTGAATCCCCTTTGCCGGGTTGCTGCGCTGTGGGAACCACCGCTTGAGGCTTCGTTTGGCTGCTGGCTGGGGTTTCTGCCTTTGGCTTGGAGGGGCTCAGAAGTTGAACATACCTGTTTTCGGGAAATCCCTTATTTTGGCTGCTGATCCCTTATTTTCGAGGCTGCTGGTCCCTTATTTTCAAATCTGTAAGTTGACAGCTATGGTGAATGTACCAAAAATTGAGAGAGGGAAGATAGGAAGACTAATAAGGGATTAAAGTTGCATAGGCTTGCTGCCCAGTCTTTGCTTACTTGGAGCGTCACAGAGTTCATTAGAACTTATTCCCAAGCCAATTGCACTTGTAGGACTGAAGGCTTAGGCTTTTGAGTTGGGGATGGGGAATAAAGTGTCATTCAAAAGGACTGGGGAGAGGACAACTTGGGGGGGGGGGGTTGTTGAGAAAGAGAGAGCACCAATAAGCAACAGGAAATGCATAGAGTTATTTAAGAGCAGAAGACCTCAAGGCAGCTGGCAGCTTTTTGCTCTTAATTTGATGTAGGCTGTGATAATAAATAATAAAATTTCATTTATATCCCACCCTCCCCAGCCGAAGCCGGGCTCAGAGTGGCTGACAACAGTAAAATATTACAGCATTGTAAAATCAATTCATTATAAAATCAGTTCAAATCAAATTAATGGCAACCATTAATGGTCACAAATCAATTAATCTATTCCAGTGTAAGCAGTATTTTGTGTTGTATCCCTTCAGGTAACTCCAGAACCTTCCTGAAGGCTACGAAGGTTTTGGCTTCCCTACGCAGGCTATTTTTTGAAAAATAAACCAATAAACGATTGTCTCTTAAAACAGGGGTGGAGGAACTGTGACCCCTAGAGAGGTTGTTGGACTCCAACTCCCATCATCAATAACCATGGGCTGTCTTCACTGGGAACTGATGGGAACTGGAATCCAACAGCATTTGGAGGGTCACGGTTTCCCCATCCCTGTCTTATAAGATGCATTTTGAGTGTTGTGTATCTTAAGTCCCTGTGTAAAGATGTGAGACCTGGAAGGGCATTACCAAACGGGGGAACAACTACAAAAATCCCAGAATTCCTAGAGTGGCTAAAGAACTCTCTTTTGGGCTCCGCTGCATTTTGTTGTTGTTGTTTAGTCATGTCCGACTCTTCGTGACCCCATGGACCAGAGCACGCCAGGCACTCCTGTCTTCCACTGCCTCCCGCAGTTTGGTGAAACTCATGCTGGTAGCTTCGAGAACACTGTCCAACGATCTCGTCCTCTGCCATCCCCTTCTCCTTGTGCCCTCCATCTTTCCCAACATCAGGGTCTTTTCCAGGGAGTCTTCTCTTCTCATGAGGTGGCCAAAGTATTGGAGCCTCAGCTTCAGGATCTGTCCTTCCAGTGAGCACTCAGGGCTGATTTCCTTCAGAATGGAGAGGTTTGATCTTCTTGCAGTCCATGGGACTCTCAAGAGTCTCCTCCAGCACCATAATTCAAAAGGATCAATTCTTCGGCGATCAGCCTTCTTTATGGTCCAGCTCTCACTTCCATACATCACTACTGGGAAAACCATAGCTTTAACTGTACGGACCTTTGATGGCAAGATGATGTCTCTGCTTTTTAAGATGCTATCTAGGTTTGCCATCGCCTTTCTCCCAAGGAGCAGGCATTTTTTAATTTCGTGGCTGCTGTCACCATCTTTGGCTGCTGTCACCATCTGCATTGCCAGTAGGCAAATTGCCCATTTAAATAATTTGCACAACATTAATTGTCAGTAATAATAGGGGGTCAAATCGCCTGACTTCTGAGTTTCCATGTGAGTTTACAATTGGTCATCGTGTGGTCAATAGCAGTCCGCTGTTGCCATTCTTGAGCATGTACTATCAAGCATTTGTGTACCTTTGATTTCTTTTTTTTTTTTTACTCACGCACCACAATATCAATGGGGCTTGTTTCTTACCCTGGATTGTGCCCAGTAAACTATTTCAAATGTTTTGAAAGGAAGACAGATGAGGCATTGCTACAATCCATTGAAGAGAATTGATTAAATATTTAATATAGAATGGGGAGGGGGGGTAGATATCAAGAGAATAACAGTAATTATTCTCCTATTGACCCACTTAGAATTAACCTACTTAAAAAACGCTCTGCATAAAACAAAGCTCCTTATGTACTTGGATTGAATAATCCATTTTTTTTAAAAAACACCCTGTTTCTTCAGACGTCATTCTGCCGCAAGAATCCTTAAACCAGTTATTATTGCCAGCGCTGTCACACACATACTGCATTTGCGTTTGTGAGAAAGGGACACACACCAGATGTTAATTAGTGCATTTGTTTTTATTTTCCCTCTACCTCAACAATTTGGCCTTGAGGGTTTGTGTTCTTTTGTTTTTGTTTGCTGTAAAGATCTTTGTTTCTATCCAGGCTCTGGCTCATAAACTACAAAGACAATGAGTCAGAACTCCAAGGAGGAAAGGAAAAGAAAAGACCTTGGAGAAATATTAAACTTTCACACTCTTTTCTTCATCATGAACAATTTGCAATGATGATTCATCCCAGGTGGAGTTTCTCCCCTTCCTTCTTTCACGTTGCTTACGAAGAGGCAGATATAAAACTGCTTTTCACTGGGGAATAGGTCTTGAGTGCAGTAAAGGTAAAGGTAAAGGTACCCCTGCCCGTACGGGCCAGTCTTGACAGACTCTGGGGTTGTGCGCCCATCTCACTTAAGAGGCCAGGGGCCAGCGCTGTCCGGAGACACTTCCGGGTCACGTGGCCAGCGTGACATCGCTGCTCTGGCGAGCCAGAGCTGCACACGGAAACGCCGTTTACCTTCCCGCTGGTAAGCGGTCCCTATTTATCTACTTGCACCCGGAGGTGCTTTCGAACTGCTAGGTTGGCAGGCGCTGGGACCGAGCAGCGGGAGCGCACCCCACCGCAGGGATTCGAACCGCCGACCTTTCGATCGGCAAGTCCTAGGTGCTGAGGCTTTAACCCACAGCGCCACCTGCGTCCCTCCTTGAGTGCAGTACCTTTGATTTATTTACTAGATTCACGACTGGCTGACTTCTATTCGCACCGAGGTAGCTCAGCGTGAGAAACAGACTTTGCTCTGCAACTTCCCTTCTCCTGGAATGCTCTTCCAGAGCATTTATGTAAAAGCTTGGGAACTGCAGGCCTGGGGGGGCGGCATATGCCCTCCTCCAGACCTTTATTTGCAGTCCTGGGAAGTCTCTCTAGGCCATAAAACTCATCAGGCCTGCTTTGGACTCTCCTTGGGTCTGCTGGATCCAACTACAGTCATACTTTGGTTGCCGAACGCCTTGGAACTCGTACACTCGAAAGCCAGAAGTGGCTGTTTCAGTTTTCGAACGATTTTCGGAAGCCGAACATCCAGCGCGGCTTCTGCGGCTTCCGATTGGCTGCAGGACACTCCTGCAGCCAATCGGAAGCCGTGTCTTGGTTTTTGAGCAGTTCCGGGGGTTGAATGGACTCCTGGAACACATTCTGTTCGAGAACCAAGGTACTCTCTGCCTCCTGATAAAGAATACTGAATATTGCCTGGTGTATAAATGAAGGATTAGCCAAAGTCCTTTTCCGAGGCTTAGAAACTACTCGAGCATATCTGAAGAATAGATGCAGAAGCCAAACCAACCTAACAACCTGTGCTGGTCCCGAGGGTTAAACGTGCGGCAAGGTCTGAGTCCAGTCCTAGGTCAAGGATGTGGTATGGAGGCCATCCGTCAAAGCTGTAGCTGGGTCTAAGGCGGGGAGTTGGGTGAGGTCAGGAACTCTGGCAGAAGAGCAGGACAGGGTGCAGGCAGGAACAGGCTACCAACAATGTTGCTCCCGCAACCTGGGACTGGGGCTGACTGGCTTTTATCTGCCCCGAGGCATAGGGTGGCCCCGGTCCACAGGTGACTCGCCTCCCCTGGCCTGGAGGCGAGCACTCCTCCTGCGGGAACTTAGTTCCCTCCACCTCTCTGCCCTGAGCCTCTGCAGCTCAGGAGAGGCTGGAGGGTTACCGGACCCAGAGGCAACCTCAGCTTCCTCTGACGGGGCTGAGAGTGGAGCACCTGCAGGCAATGGGTCCTCCATCACCTCAGGAGCCAGAGCAGACTCAGCTGATGTCTGCACTTGAGGATCCAGCACAGGTGAGGACCCTTCAGGCTCAGGCCCTCAGCTGTGCTGGAGGTGGGGAATCCTGTGCGGGCTGGGATCCCTCAGGTTCAGCATCTGAGTCCGAATCCCAGGCCATCACATAACCATTAATTCTGACTCACACCGGTGGCTCATTTTCTGATCATTTCAGGGGTCGGGGCCAGCCCTTACGTGATGAATTGCAACGTGACTGTCGACACACAAGACTTGACTACGGCCAAGGCGATCGCAGGCTCCGTCCGGGGCAGTAGTACCGGAGGCCTGAAGGGCGTGCAGTCGATGGCTTTCCCACACAACGGGCAAATCGAAATAGCGTGCAACGTGGAAAGCTTTGACGAGCATGACACCAGCTGGGCCGCGGGCGACAGGTCAGGATATGTTTCCTACAGCCTTCTCGGGAGAACGTATCACTACGTGTCGCCTTGGCTGATAGAGTCGTCCATTAAGAAGTCAGCCAGAGACCGCGGAGTAAACACTGTTGGGACCGCGCTGGTTGGGTTTACGCCAGAGGAATGCGCACGATGCGCTGCCTACGCATTGACAAGCGGTGTCCATGAATTCTGGAGGATGCGGGGCGGCGTTTTCATGTGATAGCCTTGCTGTTTGCTGGCTTTAAATCGAGGTGGAGAACCTCAGATCTGGGAGTCACACCCTCTCCCCAGACAGACTCTTGCCCCACTCAGTGTCCCTCAAATGTTTTTGCCTGGCTGGAGCGCATCATTGAACTCTGACCCTGCTTCTGGCTTGCCTGTAGGGAGGAATGGAAAGGGTTGTGTTAGATTGTGTGTGAATTAGCCTACTGTACAAAGGTAAAAAATTACACTAATTGCTGTGCCCGGTTTTACCTCTGGCGCTTCCCACCCCTGTTATGAAACTCCCAGAAACCTGCCGTCAGGCTGAAAAACCGTTCCTGATCACTGTTTAAAATTCTTCTCCTTGCTAATTCCAAGGCAGCCTTTGGGGGCCAGGAGACTAATGCAAGGTAGAAATAAATTTACATACTTTATTGTCACTTGTACACTTGTATACAGTGAGATTACACAAGCACCCCCCACTCAGCTCTCTTAGTCTTAAATCCCCTCGTTTACTGATGCACACCCACCAAACCCAAAAGTTAGTTGCCCTTTTGTTATCTTTTCATTCACCAACCTAACAGCCCACGGATAGAAGCTCTTCTTTACCCTGTTGGTGCGACTAATCATGCTTCTATATCTTCTGCCCGAGGGCGGGAGATCAAGAAAGTGCCGACCAGGGTGTGAATCATCCCTGCGAAATTTCCTCACTCTCCTGAGGCAATGTTCTTCTGCGATGTCATCCTGCGGATTCACGGGACAGCCCATAATATATTGTGCTGTATTCACCACCCTCTGTAGGCACTTTCTATAAGTTGATGTCTACCACACCGTGATGCAGTATGAAAGGACACTTTATATGTGCATTTATGTAGAGTGTATCCAACTAACACTTTGCCCAGAATTAGGACATCCTGGATTAGGCCAGGATTTCATCCTTTTTTCACAGTGGCCAACCAGATGCTTATGGGAAGTCTGTAAGCAGGACTTGAATGCAGCAGTCCTCATTTCTGATTTCCAGCGAATGGTGTTCCAAGGCGTACGACCTCCGAGAGTGTTACGTACTAAGCTTGGATCCTAGAACAAAAGGCAGGTAGGATCCTGGAAGGCAGCAACCTGATTGGACTGTAGGAGCAGCCCAATCAGGCTCCAGGAGGAAGTGAATCAGCAACCTGATTGGCCTGTAGGAACAGTCCAATCAGGCTTCAGGAGGGGAGTTGAATCAGCCAATCACATGGGACCCATTGTGTAAATAATGTATATATAAAGGTAAAGGGACCCCTGACCATTAGTTCCAGTCATGACCGACTCTGGGGTTGCGGCGCCCATCTCGCTTTATTGGCCGAGGGAGCCGGCGTTTGTCCGCAGACAGCTTCCGGGTCATGTGGCCAGCATGACTAAGCCGCTTCTGGCAAACCAGAGCAGCGCACAGAAACACCGTTTACTTTCCCGCCAGAGTGGTACCTATTTATCTACTTGCAGTGGTGTGCTTTCAAACTGCTGTGTTGGCAGGAGCAGGGACTGAGCAACGGGAGCTCACCCTGTCGCGGGGATTCGAACCGCCAACCTTCTGATCGGCAAGTCCTAGGCGCTGTGGTTTAACCCACAGCGCCACCCGTGTCCCAATGTAGATATAGCCAGAGGTTTTTTGGGAAAGCACTCATTCACTGAAATAAAGAACATGAAATCAACACTCAACTCTGAGTATATTTCAGAGACACTAGGAAAAGCAGAAAAACATATGTGATTTGGAAAGTTGCCCCAAAACCTAGCTAGTGGTTCCAGCACAATCACAAGTTCTTGATTCTCCAGGAGCAATGGGTGGCAAAGGGATGGACTCCAGAGAGTCTTGGCTGGAACCTCAGTGGGCCAGATGGGGAGGCTTCGCAGACTGGAACTGGCCATAGGGTGGCAGTTCCCTCACCCCTGTCCTAGAGCCTCACTCCTCCCTTTCTTCTTGTGCCCCATCCATGCCAAAGAGGCTGCATGGGAGCCAGCCTGATGCCCTCCACATCTCATTGTACCACAGCTCCCATCATCCCTGACCATATTGGCTAGAGCTGATGCAATCTGGTCTCCCGACGACAACTGGAGCACCAAAGTATCTCCCTGGAGGTTAATCTTGGGAGGCTGTTGCGTTGATAGCGATAAAAACCAAGAGCAAGCAAGAATCCCTGGTATAATTATTGGGGGAAGTGGCTCGCGCTTCCATGATGCCCTCTCTAGGATGCTTCCCTTTAGAGCTACCTATCATCCAATAATAGAATATTTGCCTTTGCATTTCAGAAGCTATTTAAGGCAGTGGCCGTAATGTGAACCGACAAATCCCACAAATTACCTATTTGATGTGTACAAAATTGACTATTAATGCAAGATGCGGTGGTGACTCGGAGGCGTTTGACGTATTCCGGGAGGATAACAAGGCTAAACGTGGAAGCAATTGCCTGTTTTTGGCACCTTCGGTTTTGCATCATCTCCACCAGAGGGCAGCAATTGCAAATCCTCCCTTTAAAATGACAGTTTTTGCTATTTTGCTTTCTTCTTGTTTTGCCATCCAGCGGCTAAGGGGAGGACTGCTCAGCAAGGAAAGTTTTATAGTGCACGTGCTCAAGGATGAGCTATTGACATGCAAATGTTATTGCGCAGTTTCCAGTCTTGGTGTCGGGTAGTGGCTGTCGTTCATTAAAAAGGAAGAAGTGAGTTTCTGTGTATGTGTTGTGGACTACATTTGGCCTGCTCGAATGTTAGCGTTGTGTGGTGGCATGAATGAACACCCAGGAAAAATCCTGGTTCACATCTCACTTATCATAGAATTGTTGAGTTTGAAGGGACCCTGAGGCATAGCTGTCAACAGTCCCTTATTTGGCGGGAAACTCCTTTATCCCAGCACCATGTCCTGCTGCTGTCCCTTATTGATGATGTCCCTTAAATTTCCCAGGTTTCAAAGGAAGCAGCTCCTCTCCCTCCCTCCCTGCCGGCCAGGGAGGAGTGAGGCTCCAACTGTGTTGCTTGGCTGCGTTGCTCACCCAATAAGGAGTCTAAGAACGACTAGGGGGTGGAGCTTGCATGCCTTGTGCCAATCAAATCGGCTTCATTGCCTGGGGACTCGCCTTTGCTCAGCGCTTCCCAACGGAGAGATGACGGTGGTTTTCCTTGCTGCATCCCCTTTGCCGGGTTTCTGCACTGTGGGAACCACCGCTTGAGGCTTCGTTTGGCTTCTGGCTGGGCTTTCTGTCTGTGGCTCAGAAGTTGAACATACCTGTGCTTGGAAAATCCCTTGTTTTGGCTACTGATCCCTTATTTTCGAAGCTGCTAATCCCTTATTTTCAAATCTGTAAGTTGACAGCTATGCCCCGAGGGTCATCTAGTCCAATCCCCTGCAATGCAGGAAATTTGTTTTGCCTAAATGGGGCTCTGACCCATGACCCTGACATTAAGAGTCTCATCTACCAGCTGAGCTATCCCAGGCACTTCTGGCCTTTGAACTCACTTGCTGGCTTTTCCTAACACAACCTCCTCACATTCAGCCCCCAGTCCTTTTGCAACAATTAATTTATTTAATGAATTTATTTAAATTTATTTAAATATTGCTGTTTCTGCATTGTAATGTTTCCATCCTGAAAATGTTTCAGTGAAGGAAAGTCTTTACTCTATTAATGTTGCATATAGGTAAAAGGTAAAGGTACTCCATCTACTCAGAGTCTTGCGGAAGAACAATGTCAATCAACATTTGATGATCTCCTTCTACCGGTCCACTATAGAAAGTGTCCTTTCATACTGCGTTACGGTGTGGTACGCTGGTTTGACATCATCTGATAGGAAGTGCCTACAGAGGGTGGTGAATACAGCACAATATATTATGGGCTGTCCTGTGAATCCACTGGATGAAATAGCAGAAGAACGTTGCCTCAGGAGAGTGAGGAAAATTCTCAGGGGTGATTCACACCCTGGTCGGCACTTTCTTGATCTCCTGCCCTCAGGCAGAAGATATAGAAGCATGATTAGTCGCACCAACAGGGTAAAGAACAGCTTCTATCCGTGGGCTGCTGAATGAAAAAATAACAACAGGGCAACTGACTTTTGGGTGTGGTGGGTGTGCGACAGTAAACGAGGGGAATTAAGACTAAGAGAGCTGAGTGGGGGGTGCTCATGTAATCTAACTGTGTACAAGTTGTACAAGTGACAATAAAAGTATTTCAGTTATTTCAATTAAAAGACACCTGGACGGTAAAGTCCAGCCAAAGGCGACAGAAACTTTGCTGTTGGCTCATAAAAGCTCTAGGGTTAAGGACTTTGCTGAAGTTAGTCTTAAGTCCCATTAAGTTCAATGGATCTACTCTATCTGGGTCTGGATCCACCCTTTTATATTTATTTCACTTCAATCAAAACAAAGTGTAACACGTATGCCCATCATGAGATAGTTTGGACAATCAAATAAATTAATCAAATTATTTATGATCATGATTATATTTTTTAACTTTTACTTTTTTGAAGTTTTTAAAGTTAAAAAGAAAAGGTAAAGGACCCCTGGACGGTTAAGTCCAGTCAAAGACAACTATGGGTGTGGCACTCATCTCGCTTTCAGGCCAAGGGAGCCGGCGTTTGTCCACAGCTTTCCAGTTCATGTGGCCAGCATGACTCAACCGCTTCTGGCGCAATGGAACACCGTGGTGGAAACCAGAGTGCACGGAAATGCCATTTACCTTCCTGCCGCAGCAGTACCTACTTATCTACTTGCACTGGTGTGCTTTTGAACTGCTAGGCTGGCAGGAGTTGGGACAGAGCAATGGGAGCTCACTCTGTCATGGGGATTCAAACTGCCAGCCTTTTGATCAGCAAGCCCAAGAGGCTCAGTGGTTTAGACCGCAGCGCCACCCGTGTCCCTTAGTAATGTTGCTTCTCTCCCACTAGAGTACCTCAGGAGAGGCTTTTCTGCCGGGAGCAAAGGAATGTGGAAGTTGCTGGGAATCTCACATTTGCATGGACATCTCTACGCTTGGGATGTATTTTGTACAACCGGTTATTTCTCAGAAAAGCAAAACCACGTCCACTCACAGATAGGATGGGCGCTTACATGTTGTCCCCCCAAAGAGGAATGCATCACCCCCCTAAAATGGGGGTGGATATTACAGAATATTGTAGGTGCCAATTTATATGAATAAAGGTGCATCTTTAGCAATAACAGAGCCTAGGGCTTGCCGATCAGAAGGTCGGCGGTTTGAATCCCCACAACCACATCAAAGTGCAAGTAGATAAATAGGTACCACTCCGGCGGGAAGGTAAATGGCGTTTCTGTGTGCTGCTCTGGTTCGCCAGAAGCGGCTTAGTCATGCTGGCCACATGACCCGGAAGCTGTACGCCGGCTCCCTCGGCCAATAAAGCAAGATGAGCGCTGCAACCCCAGAGTCGTCCGCGACTGGATCTAATGGTCAGGGGTCCCTTTACCTTTACCTTTACTAACATGGAAGTACAAATACAACCCATCTCACCGTGGTGGAAATGACAGTGTCTCCTGTGTGCCTGGCTCAGGCTGCTGTCTAGGTGCTGCTAACTTTTGATGGGCAACTCCCTGTTCTCCCTTCTTAATGGCTCTTTAGTTTTAGACTGAACTTGCACTGAGCAAGGGAGGGCTTCAGGGGAAGGAGGCTGTTTTCTGCCACCTTGTTCACTCTGCAGCTGATGAACTGGTTCAGCTACACAAATTGTTCAACTGGAAATGGGCGAGAGCTTATTTCACCCAAATATTGTTTGGTTGCTTTTTTTTTTTTTGTAAAACCGGAGACAGTAAAAGAGAGGCTGTTGTTGAACTCGATCTGCAATATTGTTTTATTTATTGATCAAAACGTATAAATATTGCTTCACTGCAGAAAAACCTCTGAGTTAAATTATCAATCGAGAACAATGGAAAACATTTAAAATTGATTAAAATTAACAGCAAAAGCGATTATAAACGCGTCAACATCTTCATATATATGTCTGGAAAGGCAGGCCTAAACAAAAATGTTTTAAGCAGGTGCCAAGAAGTGTACAGTGGTACCTCGTGTTACATACGCTTCAGGTTACATACGCTTCAGGTTACAGACTCTGCTAGCCCAGAAATAGTGCTTTAGGTTAAGAACTTTACTTCAGGATAAGAACAGAAATCGTGTTCCAGCGGCGCGGTGGCAGCAGGAGGCCCCATTAGCTAAAGTGGTGCTTCAGGTTAAGAACAGTTTCAAGTTAAGAACAGACTCCTGGAACGAATTAAGTACTTAACCCGAGGTACCACAGTACTACTTTGAACATAGGCAGGGAGTTCCCAAAGTGAAGGAGCTGCCACACTAAAATAACTTTCGACAAGTTCTAAACTTGTTTTGTTCTGTGGTATTGATACCAGCTTTACTGAAGAGGTATGGGTGGGCGGGCGTTTTGCTAAATCCAGCAATTAAATAAAGGGGACTTTCAGATGCAACTTCGAAAAGCACATTTATGAACATCATTACCACTGTTTTATCTCGACATATAGACTGCTGCTTCTTTGGCTGTTGCTGCGGTTCTGGTGTTTAACTTTTTTTGTGGACGTTTCAAAGCAGGGTGTTATGTACTGAGTTGAATAGGATCCAAAATGCAGCAGTTTGATTGGTCCTAGAACAATAGGATTCAGAATGCGGTCTGATTGGTCCTAGAACAATAGGGTCCAGAATGCAGCAGTCTGATTGGTCCACAGGAGCCACCCAATCCAACTCCAGATAGAGTGAATCCACGACCTGATTGGCCTACAGGAGAATCCCGGAATTAGCCAATCACGTGGGGCCCACTGTGTAAATAATGTATATAAAGCAGACATTCTAGGGGAACTTCCATTCCTCCTCACCACTATGAGCTGAATAAAGAGCATGAAATCCACTCTTGACTCCGAGTATATTTCACGGGATCTTTTGTTTTGTCTTGGAAATGGTTCAGGGGCAACAGAGGATTTGTCCTGGTTGGGACATCATTAAGACATGAGCTCTCCTAACAGATTAAGGGCTCCTTTATAAAGGATAAACACACCAAAAGCCCCAAAGTGCAATAACTACCTCTAGATGGATTTTTTCCGGCGGGAAGGTGGCTAGCATTGGATATAAAAGGATTGCACGTAAGCAGGGAATGCAAATAAGGCTGGATTCACCATTGATGTCATCTTGGCACTAATGCATGGCCCAGGGCCAATTAATTAGGCTAAAAGTGTGACCGAAAATTGCCCATTGAGCATTATTACTGGGTCACTGCTGGCAAAGGAAGGCATGTGTGTCAGTAGATGATTCAAAGCCAGAATCAGAGGTCATTCTTTTTCAAAGACTTATCCTACGAAACGTCAACTGAATATAAAAGGGGAAAGCTGGAGATAAGGTCGGCCCATGCAAGGAGAATATGTTTCTGTCTTTTGCATACATCCGCAAAGATTAAGTAAATGGACAAATAGAAGTGAATTGACCGGGAGAAATCAGAGACCAGGACAACAAGAAGTTTAAGAGAGAATGGGTAAAATTTATAGGTTCCTTAAGAGAACATTGTAAACAGTTGAAAACTTTGGCAGGATTAGAAAAATATTTGCGAAAGACAAAATATAATGGAAAAGTTAATAATAGATATAACAAATTTGGGGGGAAAGGATAAGTTGAATAAAAAGGGATGCACAATGGAAACCAGAGAAGGGTGGAGGGAAATCAAAGGATTCTGAGAATCCTAAATGTAAAGGCGATTGATATGTTTAAATGGAAATTTGGTATGTAAAATTTAATTTTTTTAATTAAAAAATAATAATAGAAGTAAATTGTTACATTTAAGGTGGTGTTAATATTGTTGTGCCATCAGTGTGCATACCAGTTTAAATTTTGTAAGGGGAGAGTTCCCTGCCCCAAGGAGCTTACAAGCCAAACTTTCTCAAAGGGAAGGGAAGTGGAGAAGGGAGATGGAAGAAAGATTCATAAATCCTTTCAATTACACATTACAGTAGTTGATAGGAATTACTGCATTTGTTCTGTCTGCTGAAGTACATGTCCCAGATTTTTGCTTGGTTTGGGCATCACGAAAAATCCTGGGTGTGCAGCCAGCCAGCAGTTCACCAACTCCCGAGCCATCTGAAGGCAATCCTGTACAGTGGTACCTCAGGTTAAGTACTTAATTGGTTCCGGAAGTCTGTTCTTAACCTGAAGCGGACTTTCCCATTGAAAGTAACGGAAAGTGGATCGATCCGTTCCAGACAATAAAAAACACCCCCTAAAACAGCAATTTAACATGAATTTTACTGTTTCACAAGACCATTGATCCATAAAATGAAGGCAATAATCAATGTAAAGGTAAAGGGACCCCTGACCATTAGGTCCAGTCGTGGCCGACTCTGGGGTTGCGGTGCTCATCTCGCTTTATTAGCCGAGGGAGCCGGCGTACAGCTTCCAGGTCATGTGGCCAGCATGACTAAGCCGCTTCTGGTGTACCAGAGCAGCGCACAGAAACGCTGTTTACCTTCCCACCGGAGTGGTACCTATTTATCTACTTGCACTTGGACATGCTTTCGAACTGCTAGGTGGGCAGGAGCAGGGACCGAGCAATGGGAGCTCACCCCGTCATGGGGATTCAAACCACCGACCTTTTGATCGGCAAGTCCTAGGCTCTGTGGTTTAACCCACAGCGCCCCCCGCGCCCAATGTACTGTACTATAAAATAAATAAGACAGTATTTTAGATGAAAAAAATTGACATTTATTTCTTTTCTTACGTGCACTCACTCTTTGGAGGGGGCTCAGGGTCCTCTTCCACAATCACAATCGGCTTGGCTTCTGGCATTCGTGGAGGCTTCAGAGAGCTCCTGTAGCTGGAGCCCAGTCGCAGAGCCTCTGCAGGCCCCATGGATGTAGGGGCTTGGCTCCCGGCATTCGCGGAGCCCTGTAGGCACCACAAATGTCTGGGCTTGGTTCCCGGCATTTGCGGAGGCCTCCGAGAGCTCCGTAGGCCCACCGATGTCCGGGTTTGCCTCCAGGCAGCGGCGAAGCCTCCGAGAGCTAACTTACTTCTGGGTTACAATCGTTCGTAACCCGAAAAAACGTAAGTTGAAGCGTTCGTAACCCGAAGTACCACTGTATAGGGAAGTTTTTTTAAATGTTAAAATGCTTTACTGGCTGAGCTATCCCAGGTGTTGTAAGAAAGAAAAGGGCCCATGGAGGGACGTGGGTGGCACTGTGGGTTAAACCACAGAGTCTAGGACTTGCCGATCAGAAGGTCGGCGGTTCGAATCCCCGCGACGGGGTGAGCTCCCGTTGCTCGGTCCCTGCCCCTGCCAACCTAGCAGTTCGAAAGCACGTCAAAGTGCAAGTAGATACCTCCAGTGGGAAGGTAAAAGGGTCCCTTTACCTTTACCTTTATTCAGGTCTTGCATGTGGACTTCTCACTGGCATCATTGGATGCTATGAGAACATGATGCTGTCCATTAGTGTAAACAAAACTGAGCTAGGTGGACCGGCTGAAGCAGTTCTCCATGTTCCTAATTTTCAGCCCATAGAAGAGTGAACCTCAGCTATTCAGCTATGCTGATTTATCGCCCTGGGCCTTGATCCAAAGAGCAGTGCAACTAGTACCGCACAAGCCCAAGGGAGCTTTAGACTTGCTTTCCTTGAACAGCACATGGCAAACGGATGACCGCATGGCAGATTTGCTAACAAAAAACTCCCCTCCGTTTCAAAAGGCATTTTGTAATTTGGCCTTGGGGGAGGGATGGGGGGTTTGTTAGCCATTCAAAATGGGGATGGGGGGGAGAGGCGAGGAGTCCAACAGTTCAATTGAACTCCAAGCCCTTATTCTTAAAAGAATATGCATCCCGGGATAAAGCTCTGCTTGGGTAACAAATAAATAAAAGTAACTCCATGATGACGTATGTGTATGAAATACGATCTGAAAGCCAATTAGCAGTACCATGGCGATGACTTTTAAAAAAGGACTTTAAAACGGCATTTTAAGCTGTTTCAGTGACTTATGTGATGAACTTACTTATATGCAACATGTGTATGTTTCTAAGGCCAATCTGTTTTCCCAGGCTTTTTTTCCAGGGAGGGGGTCAACAAATGGTGGGATTCTGGAGCTGATAGCGGGGAGGAATCCTTTCCTGGAACAGAATCAGTTGCGAGTGTTTTCATTTGATCGTTTTGCAAAATCTGAAACATGTGCAGGGAGATTAGTGATTAATGCTGCTTAAAATATATTTAATTGTACGTAGCGATGGTAGAAATCTGGGGCCAATTATCTGACTAATGAGCAGGCAACACAACTCTGACTAATTGGCCAGTGTTCTTTGGTTAAAAGCAGTGCAGCAGAAATGGGAGTGCATGGGGTTCGAAAACATGATTTGGAGATGTTCTGGCCAAACATCTCTCAGGCTTAGAGGAATTATTGTTCCCAATAGGCTAATAACTGGGTGTCTTTGCAAAGCAATTTGAACACCCCTCCAAATTGCTTTGCAAAGACACCTGTAACTGAGCTAAGCCTCAAAGCCAACTCTCCCTTAGGAATTCTTCACCTGCCAATGCAGACTCTCCTTCCTCCCTCAAAGTGAATAACTTTTTGGTAGGCTACACAGAGGATAGCAGACCCTCCAGGTATCCCTATTTTCCAGAGACATTCCTGATTTAGAGAAGCTGTCCCGGTTTCTGATTTGATCCCAGAATGTCCCGCTTTTCCTTAGGACGTCCCCCTTTTCATTGGAGACATGTTAGAGAGTATGGTAAAGGTAAAGGGACCCCTGACCATTAGCTCCAGTTGTGGACGACTCTGGGGTTGCGGCGCTCATCTCGCTTTACTGGCCGAGGGAGCCGGCGTACATCTTCCGGGTCATGTGGCCAGTATAACTAAGCCGCTTCTGGTGAACCAGAGCAGTGCACGGAAACACTGTTTACCTTCCTGCCGGAGCAGTACCTATTTATTTACTTGCACTTTGATGTGCTTTTGAACTGCTAGGTTGGCAGGAGCTGGGACTGAGCAACGGGAGCTCACCCTGTCGCGGGGATTCGAACCGCCGACCTTCTGATCAGCAAGCCCTAGGCTCTGTGGTTTAACCCACAGCGCCACCTGCGCCCCTCCATGAGAGTATGGTAGGATGTCCCTATTTTCATGGGAGAAATGCTGGAGGGTATGGAATTATCCGACCCCTGAGCCTTCTGAAGGCAATTCTGTATAGGGAAGGTTTTTAATTTTTTTTTAATGTTTTATTATGTTTTTATATATGTTGGAAGCTGCCCAGAGTGCCTGGGGCAACCCAGTAAGATGTGTGGGGTATACATAGCAAAATTATTATTATGGAATGGGATGCCCCTATTTTCATCGGATAGATGTTGGAGGGCATGGGATAGTTCCATCCTGCCTAACAGTAACCCAGGAGGAGACTTGTGCCCTTTACACATTTTAAAGCAGAGATGAGAAACCTCAGGTCCGTAAACTGAATGTGGCCCCCAGCTCTCTCTATCTGGCCTATGAGACGTCCCAGTCCATTGCAACCCCAAATACTAACAGCTGCTCTGCATCCTTGTCTAGTGATTTTAAGGCCGTGTGTACACCTGCACTGAAGGCCCATGACGTCCCCAAAATAATCCTGGGAACTGTAGATTACCCCTCACGAAGCTACAATGAAAAAGCAGGGATGAAAAAACTGTGGCCTCAGCTGTTCCTTGTGAGTAATCAGCATTAAGTAAAGGCAGATACCTGGGTTTTCTCTGCCTCCTACCCCTGCCCAAGGGTGCTGTGCAGCGCCACAAATCCAACTCAATGGTGTAATGTTGGAAAGTGTAGATCACTTCTCCTACCTGGGCAGTTATCTTTCCACAAGGGCTGACATGGATGCTGGAATCCAGCATCGCCTGAGCTCTGCGAGAGTGGCTTTCTCCCAATTGAAGTTCAGAGTGTTTGAGGATGGGGACATTTGCAGGGAAACCAAAATGCTTGTTTATAAAGCTGTTGTACTACCAACCTTACTGTATGCTTGAGAAACATGGACCACTTATAAACACCATCTCCAACTCCTTGAAAGATTCCATCAACGGTGTCTCTGAAAAATGTTACACATCACTTGGGAAGACAGGCGAACTAATGCCAGTTCACTGGAACAAGCAAAGATTACCAATGTCAGAGCAATGATTCTTCAACATCAACTTCGTTGGACTGGTCATGTTGTGCGGATGCCTGATGATCCTCTTCCAAAGCAACTACTCTATTCCGAACTTAAAAATGGAAAGCGTAATGCCGGTGGGTCAACAAAAGAGGTTTAAAGACTCTCAAGGCAAATCTTTAAAAATGTAGTATAAGCACTGACAACTGGGAAACACTGGCTTGTGAGTGCTCCAACTGGAGAACAGCCTTTACCAAAGGTGTCATGGGGTTTGAAGACACTTGAACTCAGAACGCAAGGGAGAAATGTGCTAAGAGGAAGGCACGCTTGGCAAATCCACACCATGATCAAATCCCACCTGGAAACCTATGTCCCCACTGTGGAAGGACGTGTGGATCCAGATTTGGCCTCCACAGTCACTTGCAGACTCACTGTTAAAACCGTGTTTATCGAGGGCAATTTTACTCCCCTATGAGTGATCCCCAAAAAAGAAGAAACAGGTTTGTGAATGCAGGCAGTTTGATGGACCAGATTTTTGCAAAGACTAAAGATGAGATATGCAGAAAGTCATGCAATGGCTGAGGGTGGAAGTTGTTAAATCGTCTTTGCCTTCCCATATCTGAGGCTGAACTTTTTGATATTCATCTCCTATTTATAGCATAATCTTCCCATCTGGAAAAAGCACCAGCCCACAATATTGCTTTCTTCTTCCTCCACACACAATAACCACCGATATTAAACACTTAATGCTCCTTCGTATGTTGCTCGCCACACATTTCAGTAAATTATTGTCAGCCTGGCCTCCGAAGGAAAGACGGAAATTATTGCTGGGAGCAGAAGGTTCTTCAGGGATTTTTTATTTAATATCAGAGCAATTAAGTGGGAACGCATTATTGAGCAGCGGAAAGTACATTTTGTGCAAGCAACACAAGTGCAGTGTTGTAATATAAATGTGTATTGGAATAAATATTGAGCTTCTCTTTTATGAACGCCCAGGATTATTCCAAGTTGTGAAAAATACAATCTGGAGGAAGAGAGTGCATGCATTGAAGTTTAGTGACTATACACAGCAGTTCTACTCAGGAGTAAGACCCACTGAGTTCCTTCCAGGTAAGAGTGTACATTAGCAGGGTGGGGGGACCTGTGACCTTCTGAAACTTATTAGATTCAACTCCCTCCAGCCCCTGTTAACATGTTGAAAATGTCCTTGACAAACTTTGTGGCCTGTTCTCACAAGACCTTAACCTAGGTCAGTCACTTTTCCTTTCTATGGTGGCTAAGCAACTCCTAATGACCGCTCCCCACATCAAATGGGGGGCGCCTTTTGCATGGTCGCGTGCAGCCCCCCCGGATCCCAGTGCGACTCGTGGTAGTTCAGGCTGGCTTCATCTTCCTCAGGCTGGATACCTGGAGGTCTCCACCTACCTCAGCCAATCGGCCAATCCTGCCTGGGGAGGCGTTGCCAGGAGATTGGCCAGGTAAGGGGAGGGACCGTCCTGTCTACATAACAGAAGGTGACTCTTATCTGCAAAGTGGCAGTCGGCTCCAGTGAAGAAGAAGAAGAAGAAGAGTTTGGATTTGATATCCCGCTTTATCACTACCCGAAGGAGTCTCAAAGCGGCTAACATTCTCCTTTCCTTTCCTCCCTCACAACAAACACTCTGTGAGGTGAGTAGGGCTGAGAGACTTCAGAGAAGTGTGACTAGCCCAAGGTCACCCAGCAGCTGCATGTGGAGGAGCAAGGAAGTGAACCCGGTTCACCAGATTACGAGTCCACCGCTCTTAACCACTACACTACACTGGCTCTCCCACCCTCCCCTTCCTCAGTTAAGTCTTCTTTTGCAGGTTAACCTCTTCTCCACAGGTATGTGGGCGCTGCTACGTCATGGTCGCCGGAAAGGAATTTTTCTACATTGGCGGGTTTTGCCTTTCCCCGTAGCAAAACTTCACAACTTTGGCAGTTTCAGGCCTTGGACAGAATCCTTTAGTCTATCTTCCTAAATGGGGGGGGGGGGGCTTGGCTTGAAGCGGTTTCCCACGCCCCCCTTGCGGCGGTGATCCCAGGGTTCCCCGTTAAAGGGGTCTTGAGGGGAGGCATTGGCCATACGCCGAGAGATTGTCATTGCTCTCCCCTTCAATGGCGGCGAAACGAGGGGTGGGCTCTCTGCTTGAACATATGTTCTCCAGAGCCAGCCCAATCCCCAAACATTCTGGATAACCCTGATGTCTCCCAGATCCCTGGTTGGGGACTGGGAAGGATAAATGCCCAATGCCTGAGCCAAGGTCTCCCTACATCTGAAACTTAATAAAGCTGTGGCCAATTTTAATCCCATAGCACGTTGTCTTGAGTCATTATTCCACTCGGGGGTCGCCTGGGGTTGGGGGGACTCCGCCTGTCCACGCAATATGTTTTTAAATAACTATGAATTGTGAAAAGGGTAGAGCTTGACATCTGGTTCCAGTTTCAACTCTTGGGATCTCCAAATAGGAGGGTTAACTATGTCCCCTGCCTGAAACCCTGTAGAACCACTGGTGGTCGTTGTAGACAATGCTGAGCTTAGATGGACCTCAGGGTCTGTGTCGGTAGAAAGCTGTTTATTATGTTCCCCGTAATGATGTATGGAAGTGAGAGCTGGACCATAAAGAAGGCTGATCGCCGAGGAATTGATGCTTTTGAATTATGGTGCTGGAGGAGACTCTTGAGAGTCCCATGGACTGCAAGAAGATCAAACCTCTCCATTCTGAAGGAAATCAGCCCTGAGTGCTCACTGGAAGGACAGATCCTGAAGCTGAGGCTCCAATACTTTGGCCACCTCATGAGAAGAGAAGACTCCCTGGAAAAGACCCTAATGTTGGGAAAGATGGAGGGCACAAGGAGAAGGGGACGGCAGAGGACGAGATGGCTGGACAGTGTTCTTGAAGCTACCAGCATGAGTTTGACCAAACTGCAGGAGGCAGTGGAAGACAGGAGTGCCTGGCGTGCTCTGGTCCATGGGGTCACGAAGAGTGGGACACGACTAAACGACTAAACAACATGTTCCCAAGAAAGTTATTTTCCAGAGTGGGAGGCATGGATTAAAGTTGCAGAGCCAGACGACTGCTCACAAGTGCCTCTCATTCGTAGCGGTAAAGCTTCATAGAATCATAAAGTTGGAAGGGACCACAAGGGTCCTCTAGTCTAACCCCCTGCAATGCAGGAAAATTTTGCCCAGTTCAGGACTCGAACCCACAACCCTGAGATTAAGAATCTTGTGCTCTCTGGACTGAGCTATCCCACAGCTTATCCTGCAGCTGACTAAACTCAGGTGTAAGGAAAGGTGTGCATCCCTAAAACAGGAAAGTGCTAATATGGGTGTCGTTCCCCCCCCCCCCCCCACATGCAGAAAAAAGCTTGTGAGTGCAGTCCTCCACATGGATAAATAGCTCTGTCGGTACAGCATGAGTCTCTTAATCTCAGGGTTGTGGATGTTGAGCCCCATGTTGGGCAAAAATTCCTGCATGCCATGGGGTTGGACTAAATGACCCTGGCACTCCCTTAAAACTCCTATGACTCCATGTAGAAGTTGCACAACATTTGAAGGCTCTTTTCTGAAGTATAGTGGTACCTCAGGTTACAGACGCTTCAGGTTACAGACACTTCAGGTTACAGACTCCGCTAACCCAGAAATAGTACCTTGGGTTAAGAACTTTGCTTAAGGATGAGAATAGAAATCGCGCAGTGGCGGCAGCGGGAGGCCCCATTAGCTAAAGTGGTACTTCAGGTTAAGAACGGACCTCTGGAACGAATTAAGTTCTTAACCCGAGGTACCACTGTAGCGCTGGCCAAACCAGGCGTGCTACACCTCAGTACAGAAGCATGTGTTTATTCCAGTCCAATGTGCTCTTGCAAGGCGATATGCAATGCCTTGTGCTTTGGCATAATAAGAATAATAATAAGAGTAAGGTAAAGGTAAAGGGACCCCTGACTATTAGGGCCAGTCGTGACTGACTCTGGGGTTGCGGTGCTCATCTCGCTTTATTGGCCGAGGGAGCCGGCGTACAGCTTCCGGGTCATGTGGCCAGCATGACTAAACCGCTTCTGGCGAACCAGAGCAGCGCACGGAAATGCCGTTTACCTTCCCGCTGGAGCGGTACCTATTTATCTACTTGCACTTTGACGTGCTTTCAAACTGCTAGGTTGGCAGAAGCAGGGATTGAGCAAAGGGAGCTCACCCTGTCGCGGGGATTCGAACCGCCGACCTTCTGATCAGCAAGCTCTAGGCTCTGTGGTTTAACCCACGGTGCCACCCGCATCCCTAAGAATACGAGTAATAAATTTATTATTTATACCCCGCCCATCTGGCTGGGTTGCCCCAGCCACACTGGGCAGCTACCAACACCTATAAAAACTTCCCCTCTAGCCTTCTGAGCCAGGGAGCAGGTAGCGTCCTCTACTGGAGAGGCAGACAGCAGCACAGCATAGCCAGGCCCATGTCTTCTTGTGCAGCCATGCCACAAACCCCTGTGGCGCAGGCCCCAGAGGTTGGCCGCCCGTGCCTCAAGTTAGGAGCCTCTTCGTGCATTATGTGGTAGCAAATTGAGGGCAATGTGCTCCCTTTCAGCCGTGGTAATTCAAAACACATGCGGGATCCCTTCCCTGCCGCCGTCCACATCAAGCGCATAGGATGCGCTGCTTCTGGTTCTGGCTAGCAGGGTGATGTGGCAGTAACTTGAGCTCACAGTTCGGCGCGGTCGGCCTTTTGCTCTAGGGTCCCTCGTCCAGATCCGTAAAACGGCTGGCTTCCTAGTTCTCCTGTGGCTGTTAAAAACCTTTGAATGTCACTTATATGTGGTGCGCCCAGATGCTCGGCGGGTGTGGGCAGATGTTGCTTTGCTGAGTGGGTTTGCAGTGGAGCTCTGCTAATTGACAACAGCAGCACCATGTAATGCGACGTGAAGGTGAGGAATGGTACAGTTTAGCTAACAGCCCTCATTGATGTTTATAGCGGGAAGTTTCCAAGATGGCTGCCCACAACCAAAGCAGATGTATAGCTGAGCTTTCCCCTGAATTCAGTCTCTCTCTCTCTCTCTCTCTCTGTATTCTTTTTCAAAACAGGAGGGCTTTCTCCCCCATATTTAACACAGACAACATGACAGTAGGGAACAGAAAGGATATGGTGGAGAAGAAGGCTTGATTCTGCCCTCAGACAGTGGCCAAATTGCAATGTTTCTTTGCTTTGTTATTATCATCACCACCACCATCATATTTGTTGAATTTATATCCCGCTCTTCTTCCCAAAGGCAGCAAACATACCCACTTTTTAAAAACCCTTCTAAAGCAGTTTAAATAGTCTAATAAAAGTTATGCTTTAAAACTTTATTACTTTCTTAGAATACAGGTACACACATCCCAGCCTCCAATCAGAGATTTCAGGGGTCGCATCACATACCTTTGGTTAGAATGAAGGTCACCAAAGACTAATGGTGTTTTTCTGTGATGTACACATATCCTGTCATCTACACATATCTACAAGCCTGAGTATAAGATGGGAAGGGTTCACAGGGTTAACTGATCTTCCTTCCACATTAGGTTAGGGGTGGGGGAAGGCATACCCTTGAATGCTGCAGAGGGAGTGAGTCAAGCCCCCACTTCTTCCCAGATCCAGGCCCACCAAGACTGCCAGCCTCTTTTCTCTTTTATATGCACATGAAAGAGACTTTTAATGCAGATGACACAACCTTGATGGCAGAAAGTGAGGAGGAAGTAAAGAACCTTTTATTGAGGGTGAAAGAGGAGAGCGCACAATACGGTTTGAAGTTCAACATCAAAAAAATGGAGATCATGGCCACTGGTCCCATCACCTCCTGGCAAATAGAAGGGGAAGAAATGGAGGCAGTGAGAGATTATACTTTCTATGGCTCCATGATCACTGCAGATGGTGACAGCAGTCACGAAATTAAAAGACGCCTGCTTCTTGGGAGAAAAGCAATGACAAACCTAGACAGCATCTTAAAAAGGAGAGACATCACCTTGCCAGGAAAGGTCCATATAGTTAAAGCTATGGTTTTCCCAGTAGTGAAGTATGGAAGTGAGAGCTGGACCATAAAGAAGGCTGATCGCTGAAGAATTGATGCTTTTGAATTGTGGTGCTAGAGGAGACTCTTGAGAGTCCCATGGACTGCAAGAAGATCAAACCTCTCCATTCTGAAGGAAATCAGCCCTGAGTGCTCACTGGAAGGACAGATCCTGAAGCTGAGGCTCCAGTACTTTGGCCACCTCATGAGAAGAGAAGACTCCCTGGAAAAGACACTGATGTTGGGAAAGATGGAGGGCACAAGAAGAAGGGGACGACAGAGGATGAGATGGTTGGACAGTGTTCTCGAAGCTACCAGCATGAGTTTGACCAAACTGTGGAAGACAGGAGTGCCTGGCGTGCTCTGGTCCATGGGTTTACGAAGAGTCGGACACGACTCAACGACTAAGCAACAACAAAAGTCTCCAAGCACCACCTTGCAAGCATCACCTAGAGCGTGGTGCTGATAATGCCAAGGTTGCAGGTTCAATCCCCATGTGGGACAGCTGCGTATTCCTGTATTGCAGGGCGTTGGACTAGATCAGGCACAGGCAAACCCGGCCCTCCAGATGTTTTGGGACTACAACTCCCATCATCCCTGACCACTGGTCCTGTTAGCTAGGGATGATGGGAGTTGTAGTCCTAAAACATCTGGAGGGCCGAGTTTGCCTATGCCTGGACTAGATGATCCTGGAGGTCCCTTCCAACTCTACAATTCTTCGATTCTATGGCCTCTAGGTGACAGCCTGTCACTGGTGACTCCACTGGAGTGGCTGCTGCCCGCTGCCCTGTGACCCAAGTCACGAGCCCCTGCTTCGGTCACCGAAATTCAGGGCAGGCGACTGAAACAGGGGCTTGGCTACTCATTTGCGCTGAGTCTCTCCCTGCCTCCGAGCTGTCAGGGACAAGTATCTGTAAACAGATAGATAAATGTGCTCCTAAGCCATTTTGACATAGGATTATTCACTTTTGACATGTTATGAACATTAAAGGAAATTTAGTGTCCATCTGGACAGTTGGCTTTTGCCAAATGCCACAACTACCAGCTGCAAAGTACACAAGCTCAAAGCCATCCAGCTGCCGTGTGCTCAGCCGCTGCCAAGAAGGCGCAATCTGCCAACACGCTCTCTCTTTCGGTTAGTACGCAGTCAGCATTAGGAGAGCTGTTGTGTGAAAAGAAATTGGCAAGGCCTCCCATTCTCAAGTGGGGCTCTTAGCGTAACCTCTCTCTCTCTCCTCCCAGCCACTTGCCTTTGGAGCCTTTTCAATAAACACAGCGGTGGGGAGAACTGGGAAGGAAGGAAGGAAGGAATCAGTAAATATGAGATGGCTTTGTTGTTTGCAACAGTAATGAATGGGTATTTGTGGGGCAGAGCCTTTGAGCCTCTCTGGAAAGATCCCGTTTATATATACTGTCCTTGGTGAGACAGGAGCTGACATTGGGTCAGAATGGGGGCGGCAGGAAATTGGTTTGGGGTGTTTGTACATCTGATGGAGTTATTTTGGATTGTGCCTCTTTTTGAAATATCAGTTGCACAGTGCAGGTGAATGCAGCTTTCCTTCTGTTAAACCAGGAATGGGGGGAGGGCAGTAAAACGACTCCCCAGAAATCCCAAATCCACATCACAGCCTCTAACTAAGGCCAGGACAGTGACCTTTGACACAGGCACAATACATACACAACAACAAAGGGGCTCAGAAAATCAGTCTATAAAATTGTAGCAATAAGCAGATGCCATCTTGTACTGTTTCCTCTGATAATCCAATACAGTCATACCTCGGGTTTCAAATGCTGCGGGTTGCATGTTTCAGGTTGTGGACCACGCTGAACCTGGAAGTACCGGTATGGGTTACTTCTGGGCTTTGCTGCTCGTGTGCATGCGCAGAAGTGCAAAATGATGCCACACGCATGCGCAGAAGCGCTGAATCGCATCACGCGTGTGCGCAGACGCGATGCTTCAAGCTGCGAACGCTGCGGGTTGTGAACGTGTCTCCCGCACGGATCATGTTCACAACCCGGGGTATGGAAAACTGTAGAAATCTCAAATAATTGCCAAAATTCAATGTTTTGACCACTTTCCTTGGTTCCAACAGCTAATGACTCCTCTGGAGGAGGGGAATCCAGGGCTCCCCCTCCCCCCATGATCCCTTAACCACAAGGTCACATACGCCTTGCCCCTCCAATAGGAGGCAGGAGGCAGTCAAGGGCAGCACATACCCCAGGTATAAATAATAAATTATTATATTATTATTATTACTGGGTGATCTTAGGCCCTGTCACTCTCTTTCCTCTTAACCCGACCTCACAGGGTTGTTGTCAGGATAAAATAAGAGAGAGCTCTACAGGGAGAAAGTGGTTACCCACACGGAAGACTTTGAGCAGGAGTGGGGAACTACGTCTCCCATGAGCCTCAGCAAGCAGGGCCAAAGGCTAGGGATGATGGGAGTTATAGTTCAGCAGCATCTGGAGGGTCAAAGTTTCCCCTCAGCTGGCTTGGATAATTTGGAGCTGTGGCTCGGGACCAAAACTAGAGGCTGTTGTATTTTAAACACAGCCAGGACAGTGGCCCTGCGCTCTGATCTCTGCCGCCGTGAGAGTGTTTCTTCTTCATAATCCCCGTCGCGAAGAGGATTCTATCCCCTCCCTACCGCATAAATGAACATTATTGTGACACCCTTCCCTACAGATGGGGAGCGTAAAATGTCTGCATTTATAAGCTCTGAAATTGCCTCAGTGTCCTCAGGGTAATCAACGTGGCGGTGGGGGGCCTTGTTTGCTATAGTTGGTGGCAAGAGCGATTCAAAATGTTTCCATTAGGGACCAACTAGCATTTCACACGACAATATCCATCTATCTATCCATCTATCTTTTTAACCTCCAGCACGACGAGGGAGTCTCTGTGGCCCACACCCTTCCCTCAAAGGAGCGTTTCCAAGGATGATGGCAAGTGTGGCTCCAACCAGGCCCCAGATGCGCAATGCAGGAAGTGAGCCGTGATTCCAGCAGGAAGCTTAGTTTTGATTACCTCAGAATAAAAGGGTAGGTCACCCCCCCACATAGGTAAAGGGACCCCTGGCCATTAGGTCCAGTAGTCACCAACTCTGGGGTTGCGGCACTCATCTCGCTTTATTGGCCGAGGGAGCCGGCGTACAGCTTCTGGGTCATGTGGCCAGCATGACTAAGCCGCTTCTGGCGAACCAGAGCAATGCACAGAAACGCCGTTTACCTTCCTGCTGGAGTGGTACCTATTTATCTACTTGCACTCTGACGTGCTTTTGAACTGCTAGGTTGGCAGGAGCAGGGACCGAGCAACGGGAGCTCACCCCGTCGCGGGGATTCGAACCGCCAACCTTCTGATCAGCAAGCCTAGGCTCTGTGGTTTAACCCACAGCACTATCCACGTTCCCCCACATAGTCCGGATCAAAAGTGACCCGAGTTCCAACAAACCCGCTCTGAACCCTATGTATTTTTGTGTTTCTATGTTGTGAAAAGCACTGTGCCTCAGTGAGTAGAGCAGGAGACTCTTAATCTCTGGATTGTGGGTTCGAATCCCATGTTGGGCATTGCAAGGAGTTGGACTGGGTGACCCTTATGGTCCCTCTACAATTCCTGGAGCCCCCTCACCGATTCCCCCATCTGCCCCCCTTTATCCCTGGTGTTACGCTGATTTCCTTCTCCAGCCGATGAGCTCCCTCTCTCCCTGCTGGGCCCTTCTCCGGCATCGCTTGGGAGCCTTGCCTCCACCTCTGGCTCCGATGTCAGTTCCCTTACAGCAACATTAGTAGGATTGTAATGTAACAAATACTATGGACAATATGGATTGATAGAAAATGTAGAATATGGGATAATATGCAGCTGTAAATGTTGGCAATAGTGAGGCACCTAATCATAAGCCTGCATTTTTATCAAAGCTTATATATTGCAATCAAGGCTTGTATTTAAAAATGAGCTTAAAAAAAAGGATTTTCAAATGTTTCATGCCAGGCAGAAAGAACCTTGGCAAGAGGTTTTTCTCCTAAGACAAGGGGGCCCCATTGATTTATAGTAGAAAAACAATTCTCAAAGTCATAAAAAGGGAGAATTACATATGCTGCCCCAAGGCTGAAAAAACACAATTAAGAATGGGTAAATAGTAAAATAATACCAATGTGCCTCCCAGTAAAATGAGCCAGATCTTCTTTCTAAGGTTGAAAGGCCAAGAGCAGTGAAAAAGGCAACTGGCTTGGCTAGAAGAAAAGAGAGCATTTTTGGGAAATCTTTTAAAGCTGTTTTTTACTGAGTTCCTTTTTACTTTACAAAGGCTTTATTCTTTTAAAAGGCTACCTATGATAAGTGAATGAAATATATTAGCTTAAATATATTGGCTTAAATGTAATTATGCAAAGGATTTAAGGAATGCTAGATTCTTATTTCATATGGTTGTAAGAGTTGTATTTATCCTGAAATTAAGTCAGCCACCAGTCTAGCCCCCCTGCTAGACAGAAGACGCCATCCAAGCACTCTTGATATATAGTTGTCAGGCATTTGTTTAGAAACCTTAAATGAAGGAAATCTTTCAATGTTGATGTGAACTCAAGATCCTTGACATCTGTTGAACATAAAAATGTAAGATTAAACATTTGTTTTAGAAGGCAATAGGGCAAGGAGGGCAAGAGGTGAGCTGGTAATTAAGATTCCATGTAAGATATATTATTACTTATTTGTCACATATATAGCTCTTTGTCTCCCTTATAAGGGCAAGGAAGTGGGTGTATCTTTTGTGGGTGTATCTTTTGTGATTGGTTCTACCAAACAGCCAATAGGAATTTCAACCAGGCTGATTGGACAGAGGCAGCCACAGGAGGAGCAAAGGGGGCTGGATTAAGGGAATATAAGTGCTGGCCAGGATGGCAAGAGGCCAGGCCAGAGCTTGGTAACCATATACCACTGAGCCTCTCATTTATTTGTCTGACAAATAAATTATTATTTTAATTTCTCTATTGCTGCGTTGAATATTTCATTCCAGCTAAGCGTTAACCACAAGCAGGGTGCTACATTTTATGGTGCCTCTGTGACTCGGATAAGTGGTCTGCTGGAACGCAGCCCCTTCGCCCTACTGGGCAGGGTACAAGAGAGAGGACCACTGCTTACCCAAAGCGCGCACTGGTAAATTTTTCCAGGGGGAACGCAGAAGACTCGTCTGTCTGATACCCTGCTCACTGGCGGCGACGGACCGGGGGGAAACAGGGAACCAACCAAGGGTAAGTGCACAAAGGGATTTTTGGCCCTCCAATTAATTGGGAGGAAGAGAAGTCTTGATCAAACTTCTGCGTCTCAGTAAGGGGAAACTGAGTACGCTAGGTGGTTGGGTACATCAGATGTTGGTCTGGTGGAGGAAAAGGGAAGGATTGGGAGGTAGAGTGTGGTGAAGTATCCAGCGCATTGTATGTGTGAGAAAGTACAGAGCAATCTGTAGCTGACCTGAGTGTGGAGTGGGTAGTACTTCGGTTCCCAGTGAGGCGACTCCATCTGGGCAAGGAAACTCACGAAGTGTGTGTGTGAGTGACTGAGTGGATACTTCACAGGGCCATACAATGGGAGTTGGGGGTTCAAAGGGGGAAAATACACCTCTTGAGTGTATGTTAAATAATTTTAAGAAAGCCTTCTCAGGGGCATATGGAGTCAAAATGACGCCAGAGCGCTTGAGAACGTTATGTGAACTAGAATGGCCAAAACAAAATACTGAATGGCCATCTCAGGGAACCTTTGATATAAATTTAGTAAGCAAACTTTGGTCTAATATCGCCAAAGAAACTGGAGGGTGCCCAGAACAATTTCCATATATAGATTCCTGGCTGAGCACATTAAATAAAAATCCTCCATGGATAAGGGAATGCAAAGTCAAACGATGCAAATTATTGGCTATAAAAGCTGAAGCTAGGAAAGGAATCTTGCCAAATAAACTCAAACCCATTTTTGAGGGACCAGAGGAAGAGGTGCTTCCACCTCCACCCTATGCTCCACATCGAAGGGAGCTTAATTCAAACACTCCGCCAGTTGTAACCCCAAGGCAAGAAAGTGGAATGAATAATGGGAGTGGAGTCACAGAGCTTGATTCCTTGATAGATTATGATAAATATCTTCAGGAGGCATTGGAGTCCTATAATAAAGCCCAAGCAGAAGTGGTTATTCCACCTGTGACTCCTAATAGACCTCCATCTACAGTCTCCTTTAGTGGAACAACTGATTGCCCACCCCAAACCCCTGTACATCCAAGTCCTAGAGAATTATTACAGAAGTTACAGGGAGACCTTAATCGGTCAGCAAGCAATACAGCCAGGCGTATAAAGCTGCTAAAAGAACGCCTTGGGACAAATACCATCCCCTATGATTTGAGGCCCCTAGAGCAAAGCGAAGAGAAAGATCACGTAGTAGCCCCTCTTAGAAGAGTATTTGATGCACTTGAGGAGCCTGCGCTGTTTAACGGGCAACCCGGACCACGGCCACCTCGAACTTCGACCCTGCAATATATTCCATTCACAACTACAGATTTGATGAATTGGAAAACACACACCCCATCTTTTGCAGAAAAACCTCAGGCTATGATGGACTTGGTGACTTCAATAGTAAATACTCATAGCCCTACTTGGACAGATTGTCGCCAGCTCCTAAATACTCTTTTCACCACTGAGGAAAGGAGAGACATAATTGAAAAGGCACAGATATATTTGCGTGAGCAGGCCAGAGTGGGAAATATTTTTAATATTGACCGTCATCTCCAAGATAACTTTCCCTTGGAAGATCCTAATTGGGATCCAAACAATGGAATTCACCTGGCCAGACTTACCACCTACCGCCAGACACTTGTGCAAGGTATCCGCAGGGCATGCCAGAAGCCCACTAATATGTCTAAAGTCTCAGAAGTAGAACAGAAACCAAATGAGAGTCCAGGAGACTTTTTAGAGAGGCTGCAAGAAGCCTATCGTATATGGACTCCTTTTGACCCTGAAGCCCCTGAAAACAGCAGAATGATTACTGCTACATTTGTGGCCCAGTGCGCTTCTGATATTCGTAAGAAAATTCAGAAATCAGAAGGATGGGAAGGGATGCTGATGAGCCAAATTATGGCCATTGCACGCCGAGTTTATCGGAATAGGGATGAGGCTGAGAAGCAAGAGAAGAAGAAGTGGCAGAAGGAAAAGTTGGTAATGCTAGCCACAGCAGTGAAGCAAGACCACCGCCCCTTAAATGGAGGGAGAGGGCGAGGAAGGAATCCACCACTGGGAAGGAATCAATGTGCAAATTGCAAGAAGGAGGGTCATTGGAAGCGGGAGTGTCCTGAACCCCTGAGGTTGGAAGAAGTACGCCCAGGCCCAGGCCCAGGCCCAGGCCCAGGCTCCGGCCCAAGAAACCAGGGACGGGGACGGGGAATGATCCGAAATGGAAGATATCAGAGACCAGGACAGGGACGGAATAGAGACAATTTCATTGGACTGGCAGAAGAGGATTTTACTCAAGACTAGGAACGACCGGACTCCATAAAGTTAGGCTTCCAGGAGCCCACGGTCACGATTCAATTAGGGAGCCATTTAATAGACTTTATGATTGATACTGGGGCTGAATACTCAGTACTCCCAGAACTATTGCAGAAAAAGGCATCCAAAAGTGTAGTCATTAAAAGTGCCACTGGACAGTCAGCTAAGAGGTCTTTCCTCCAACCTTTGGAATGCCAGATTGGGGGACATCGTTTAACCCATCAGTTTTTGTATATACCTGAGTGTCCAATACCTCTCTTAGGCAGAGATATGCTGTCCAAATTGCAGGCCCAAATCACCTTCACTCCTCGAGGTCCAGAAATGAAACTGCCATCAAAAGCAGCAGGAATAATTACCCTCTCAGTACCTAAGGAACAATCATGGCGCCTAATGTCAGCCTTGCAAGTCCAACCCACATTGGATACAGAATTAAACAAGCTCCTCCGAACTCTACAGGTGCCACCAGGAGTATGGGCCGAAAATAGCCCACCAGGAATGGCTAAGAATATAGCTCCAATTGTAGTAACCCTAAAACCTATGGCTACCCCTGTATCTGTAAAGCACTATCCCTTACCCCGGCGAGCAGCAGAGGGCATCCAGAAACATTTGGACCGCCTATTAAAATATGGTCTGCTTAAGCCCTGCCAATCAGAATGGAACACACCCCTTTTGCCTGTTCGAAAACCTGGGACAGATGAATACAGGCCAGTGCAGGACTTGAGGCTCGTAAACCAGGCTATCGAGACCTTGCACCCAAATGTACCAAACCCATATACCTTGTTGAGTTTGATCCCACCAGAAGCAACATTTTTTACTGTATTGGACTTGAAAGATGCATTCTTTTGTTGCCGGCTGGCACCACAGAGCCAACCTATATTTGCCTTCCAGTGGGAAGACCCTTTGACAGGAACAAAAGGCCAGCTAACCTGGACAAGATTGCCCCAGGGATTCAAAAATTCCCCAACTTTATTTGGCACTGCCTTGGCGAGGGATCTAACAAGTTACCCCTCAATACCGGGAGAAAAGGTGGTTCTGCAATATGTAGATGATCTTATACTAGCGGCAAAGGATTTTAATACCTGTAAAGAAGGGACAGAGGAACTGCTCCACTTGCTCTGGGAAGCTGGCTACCGAGTTTCCCAGAAAAAGGCACAGTTATGTTTAGAAAAGGTCAAATATTTGGGCTTTGACATCTCACACCAACAACGAGCATTGAGACCAGAGAGGAAAGAAGCTATTTGCCTTATCAAGGAACCTACCACAAGAAAACAACTTAGGGGATTCCTGGGAACAGCAGGGTTTTGTAGACTATGGATACCTGATTTCAGCAGTCTGGCCAAGCCCTTACATGAAAGCACTCGAGGTGCAGAAAAGGACCCATTCGTATGGGGACCTGAGCAGAAACAAGCCTTTTTAGTTATCAAACAACGACTTATGGAGGCACCAGCCCTTGGATTGCCTAATTCGGAAAAACCCTTTCAGCTGTATGTACATGAACAGAATGGGATTGCAGCTGCAGTCCTGACCCAGAGACTAGGAAGTTGGAACCGTCCAGTAGCTTATTTGTCTAAACAATTGGACTCAGTAGCAAAAGGATGGCCTCCATGCCTAAGGGCAGTAGCGGCCACTGCAAGCCTTGTCAAAGAAGCTGATAAATTTACCTTCGGCCAGACGATGTATGTGAATGTACCTCATGCTGTTCTGACACTCATGGAATATAAGGGTAGTTATTGGTTAACGAACCCAAGGATGGCTAGATACCAAGGCCTATTGTGTGAAAATCCCAGGATTCATCTACGAGTAGTGAATATGCTCAATCCAGCGACTCTGCTGCCTCTGCCAGAGGTAGATGATGAAGAATCACATGATTGTCTCCAAATAATGGATGAAGTTTATTCCAGTAGACCTGATCTGAAAGATGAACCATTGAAAAATCCAGATGTTGTATATTATACGGATGGTAGCAGTTACCTGCATGAAGGTGCCAGACGAGCAGGATATGCTGTGGTCACCAATGAGGAAGTTGTGGAAGCTGAAGCTTTGCCTGCTGGCACATCAGCACAAAAGGCTGAACTTATAGGCTTAACTAGAGCTCTGCAATTGGCAGCTGGATGTAAGGCAAACATCTATACTGATTCTAAATATGCCTTCTTAACCCTGCATGCACATGGAGCTCTATGGAAAGAAAGAGGTCTAATAGGAGCCCACGGGAAGGCCTTGAAATATGGACCTGAAGTAGAAATCCTGTTAGAAGCAGTATGGGCTCCAGAACAGATTGCTGTAATGCACTGCAAAGGTCATGGACGAGGAAGGGATCCAATAACCAGAGGAAATCATGCTGCTGACAAAGCAGCCCGAGAGGCAGCCCAGAAGCCTGTGGGAGGATTTATAGCAGCCCTCATACCAGAGGTAGTTCCAGAAGAAGTTAAACCTCACTATACCCCAGAAGAGAGGAAGTGGGCTGAACAGGAAGGAGCGGTTATGAAGGACGGTTGGATGATCCTGCCGGACAATAGGATTTATGTACCTCATCATCTAGCAGGCACAATTGTAAGAAATTATCATGAATCTACTCACCTTGGCGGTACTGCAACCAGAGAGAGTCTCAGTCGGAAGTTGTATATTATTAATCTATCACAATTAGCAACTTGCATTTCACAGAAATGTGTTCTTTGTGCTAAAAACAATCCCAGGCAGGGACCAGTACAACCTCCTGGAATTCAGCATGTGGGATACGTCCCCATGGAAAGCCTAATTGTGGACTTCACAGAGCTGGTCCCTTCTAAGGGATTCAAGTATCTCCTTGTATTTGTAGATACTCTTACCGGATGGGTTGAAGCTTTTCCCACCCGAACTGAAAAGGCACGAGAGGTAACTAAGAGACTCCTCACTGAATTGATCCCAAGGTTTGGATTACCTAGATGCATTGGAAGTGATAATGGGCCAGCGTTCATTGATCAAGTAGTACAAGATGTATGTCGAGTCCTACAAGTAAAATGGAGACTGCATGCAGCATATAGGCCTCAGAGTTCAGGGAAAACTGAAAGAATGAATCGGACTCTGAAAACCCAATTGGCAAAATTAACCCAGGAAACGGGATTGGGATGGGTAGATGTGTTACCCATAACACTGTTTCGTGTTCGGTGTGCACCCACAAAAAGACTTAAGTTGTCACCTTTTGAGCTCCTGTATGGGAGACCGCCCTCCTTTGTTCAGGATATTCCAGCTGACCTTAAACAAATAGGAGATCATGTGACACAGGGACAAGTGCAATCTCTCTCCCGTGTTTTTGTTTCTCTTAACAGGTGGGCCCTCGAACGCACGCCGTGCAGCATTGCCAAGCCGATTCATCAGTTCCAGGCTGGCGATAGCGTATGGGTGAAAGAGTGGAAACGTGATCCACTTGCACCAAAGTGGCGTGGACCTTACACCGTCTTGCTCTCTACTCCAACAGCGGTGAAGGTAGCTGAGGTGACCCCCTGGATTCATCACTCTCGTTTGAAGAAGTCCGAAGGCAGTTGGACGTGCAAAGGTGACCCCTCTAATCCTTTAAAACTAACTCTCTCCAAAAACCCCTGTATCTAGCCCTACCGGGAACGGGCTAGGTCACGGGCAACATTTGACGACCGGCCTGCTGCAGCCACAACCTGGAAGCTGGCTGACCTGCGCACGCCTGAAGCTTGAGGAGCGTCTGAACCAGCGACTGTGAACGGGAAGATTCTCTTATACAATTGATTGACTGCCCCCTTGTGGAACAATTATAAGGGATATTACTCATTGGGGATCCTCGGGATATATGTTTTGGTCTTGGTGGTTCCCCATTTCTGTCACTGGGGGAATTATATTGGGGCTAATAATTATTTGCTATCACAATAAGGTAATCTTTTGTGGAAGGAATGCATATACTAGACATCAACATGATTTTATTATTAATCCTGATCCCTTGGGAAGGGGAAGGGTCCTTGAATCTGACCAAATTGGCTAAATATGGATTCAGCCATGACCACAATATGTGGGTAGGTTTAGCTGAAATGGTAGCCAATGTTGCAAATAGGACCAATTGCCTTGTTTGCTCTCTTGGGCCAGATGATTCAGAGGGAGGTATGCCCTTATTACCGATACCATTAGATGCCATTGGTATGGTAAGCGAAATGCCACACCAAACAGAAATACAGAATTTCCCCGGATGGAACTCAACTAAACCATTACGAGTTATACCTGTACAAGGGGAATTCTGTGTACATAAATCATCAGATGCAGCTGATTCTCCCATGATAGGCTCTTCTCATTGTCACTATACTTGGGATTATATTAAGAATAGTCATACCTGGGCACACGGTACTACCTATCGAACTCGGAATACCTTGCCCTGTGCACCTCCTTTTATTCACGCATGGAAAGTGGTGTGGAACATAACTGTGACAGAAAAAGGCAATCTAACATACTGCACTGTGAACTCTCTACCTCTTTTGGTATTTCGCCTTCTGTACTCCACGTACCAAAAACCTCAGACCCGATGGTTGTGGTGGATATGTGGAGAATGGGCATACAAAAAGCTCCCTTCCAAATGGAGTGGGACTTGTTTCTTGGGTTGGGTATTACCACCAATGTGGATTATGCCCACTAGTTCGGCCAGGCGAACACGAAGGAATGCTGATATTTCTCATATAGCAGGAGGAAGTACCCAAAGTTGGAGCGGTACTGATGATTGGCCGCCAGAGCGCATTATAGCCTATTATGATCCTGCCTCCTGGAATCCTGGTGAGCTCATACAAGGGGCACGGGATCCTATTTATAATCTAAACAGAATAATTCGATTGCAAGCAGTAGTGGAACTTGTAACCAATGCAACGGCCCAGAGTTTGAGACTTATTGCACAACAGTTGGATGAAAGTAGAGCCGCCATTTTGCAGCTGAAAATGGGAATGGATTATGTACTTGCCAGGCAGGGAGGCCTATGTGGAGTCTTGAACTTGACAGGGAATGCCTGTTGCTTTAACATTTCAGATAATGGTGAGGCAATCCGTGTGTTGGCCACAAAGATGGAGAATATAGCACATGTCCCAGTACAAACATGGGAAGGATGGGATATGGGATGGCTCACCAATTGGTTACCTAATGTCGCAGGACTCAAAGGGATACTATTGTCTTGCTTGTTTTTCTTGACAGTAGTAGTAATGGTTTTATGTATGATGCCATGTATCATTTCATGTTTTAGAAGTACAATTAGCAAGATGGTTTCAAATGAAACTCTACCTCATATCATGGCCCTATACAGAGCTTTACCTCAGGAATATGATGAAGGTCAAGCTATCAAGGACATTTGGGATGAAGGTCCTTGAGCTTGAAAGGGGGGAATGAGGCACCTAATCATAAGCCTGCATTTTTATCAAAGCTTATATATTGCAATCAAGGCTTGTATTTAAAAATGAGCTTAAAAAAAAGGATTTTCAAATGTTTCATGCCAGGCAGAAAGAACCTTGGCAAGAGGTTTTTCTCCTAAGACAAGGGGGCCCCATTGATTTATAGTAGAAAAACAATTCTCAAAGTCATAAAAAGGGAGAATTACATATGCTGCCCCAAGGCTGAAAAAACACAATTAAGAATGGGTAAATAGTAAAATAATACCAATGTGCCTCCCAGTAAAATGAGCCAGATCTTCTTTCTAAGGTTGAAAGGCCAAGAGCAGTGAAAAAGGCAACTGGCTTGGCTAGAAGAAAAGAGAGCATTTTTGGGAAATCTTTTAAAGCTGTTTTTTACTGAGTTCCTTTTTACTTTACAAAGGCTTTATTCTTTTAAAAGGCTACCTATGATAAGTGAATGAAATATATTAGCTTAAATATATTGGCTTAAATGTAATTATGCAAAGGATTTAAGGAATGCTAGATTCTTATTTCATATGGTTGTAAGAGTTGTATTTATCCTGAAATTAAGTCAGCCACCAGTCTAGCCCCCCTGCTAGACAGAAGACGCCATCCAAGCACTCTTGATATATAGTTGTCAGGCATTTGTTTAGAAACCTTAAATGAAGGAAATCTTTCAATGTTGATGTGAACTCAAGATCCTTGACATCTGTTGAACATAAAAATGTAAGATTAAACATTTGTTTTAGAAGGCAATAGGGCAAGGAGGGCAAGAGGTGAGCTGGTAATTAAGATTCCATGTAAGATATATTATTACTTATTTGTCACATATATAGCTCTTTGTCTCCCTTATAAGGGCAAGGAAGTGGGTGTATCTTTTGTGGGTGTATCTTTTGTGATTGGTTCTACCAAACAGCCAATAGGAATTTCAACCAGGCTGATTGGACAGAGGCAGCCACAGGAGGAGCAAAGGGGGCTGGATTAAGGGAATATAAGTGCTGGCCAGGATGGCAAGAGGCCAGGCCAGAGCTTGGTAACCATATACCACTGAGCCTCTCATTTATTTGTCTGACAAATAAATTATTATTTTAATTTCTCTATTGCTGCGTTGAATATTTCATTCCAGCTAAGCGTTAACCACAAGCAGGGTGCTACAATAGGACCCATGAAGGGGATGGGGGAAAGTCTCGAGATTCAGAGTAATCTCTGTATATGGATATGCATTTGGAATGTTATAAATTCATATTTGTAAAATTGAATAAAAATGATTTCAGGAAGGGGTCAGTCTGAACAAAAAATTATAAAAGAATGGGGCTGCGTTAAAGAGTACATGGAAAAACATTGTTCTGGAGAAAAAATATCGGTATGTAATGAGTGAAGTTCTGCAGGGTCAAAGAAATGAAGAAATGGTTGTAATAGGTGTAAAGCTAGAAGCAATATGAATATAACACAACAATTAAGAAGATTGAAAATTTGAAGTCCCAAAACAGTGGAAGGAATTCAGAGTCTATGTATGTTTTGTTATGTATTGTGAATGTTATGGTTTTTCTTTGTTCTTTGTTCTTTTTGGTTTTGTATGTATAATTTATGTTGTAATTTTGCATTGAAAAATAAAAAAGATTTCAGAAAGGAGACATCTGAAGGCAGCCACAGGTTCTTCAATTCCAGCTCTGCAAGAACCTGGAAGGAAGGGCACTATGAGGGCAACAGAATGCCATCGTCCATGACTGTAGTTGATAAATTAACATGAGTGGAGCGAAAGGATCATAGAATTGTAAATCTGGAAGGGACCACAGGCGTCATCTAGTCCAGCCCCCTGCAATGCAGGAAAATTTTGCCCAGTGCAGGACTCAAACCCACAACCCTGAGATCAAGAGTCTCATGCTCTACTGCCATCTGCCTAGTCATAGAAGCAGATCTCTGCACACTGTGACATTTTGTTGCAGTTCCCCCTTGCAAGCCCTGTGTTTAGGAATGTGGTACGTCTGTGTGTGTTGCTCTTACAATCTATTACAATTAACTTGTTGGGAGTGGAATGACGGTGGTTGGAAGTAAACTTCAAACCAGAAAGGACTGACGTGAAAACCAGAAAAAGGTAGCGAGAGCATCCTCCAAATATTCACATTTTTCCAGGAATGAAAGCTAGGGTCACTGATGAAATCCACCCCCCCTCCCCATTTTAGAAATCTATTTTTTTTAAAATACATTTTTATTAAGATTTTAAAAATTACAGAAAAAAACAAGAGAAAATAATAACAATCAAAGAAAAAAAGAAAAAACAGTACATATAAAATACATATAAAATAAAATAAAAATCATTAAAAACCAGAATAAACAGAAGAAAAAAGATAAAAAACAAGTCAAACCTGTACATCACTTGCTTACATTCACTTATTTCCTTGACCTCCTCACGCCTCCCCTTTTTGTATTCTAATTCAATTTGTTATTTCAGCAAATCCATCCAACCTTATTTTAATCTTAATCATTTGTCTTAATATACTATAATTTTACATTCTCTCTTTCACCAACTCATTTTAACTTAAACCTTTACGTCATTTCTACTAAAACCACATAATTTTCTTTCCCCCCATTTTAGAAATCTAAGCTCAGTGTGTGTGTGTGCGATGCATCAGATCCCATGAAATACGACAGAAGTGGACTGCCCCCCCTAGCAGTGCAGCTAACGTAATCCCCATTGCAAAGATCATCAATAGCAAGATGGTGGTGGCGCCTGCCCTGTGGAACGCCCTCCCATCGGATGTCAAGGAAATAAACAACTATCTGACTTTTAGAAGACATCTGAAGGCAGCCCTGCTTAGGGAAGTTTTTTAATGTTTGATGTTTTATCGTGTTTTTAATATTCTGTTGGGCGCAGCCCAGAGTGGCTGGGGAAACCCAGCCAGATGGGCGGGGTATAAATAAGTACTGTATTTTTCGCTCTATAAGACGCACCAGACCACAAGACGCACCTAGTTTTTGGAGGAGGAAAACAAGAAAAAAAATATTCTGAATCTCAGAAGCCAGAACAGCAAGCGAGATCGCTGCGCAGTGAAAGCAGCAATCCCTCTTGCTGTTCTGGCTTCTGTGATAGCTGTGCAGCCTGCATTCGCTCCATAAGATGCACACCCTTACTTTTTAGGAGGGAAAAAGTGAGTCTTATAGAGCAAAAAATACAGTAAGCAAGTAAATAAATAAGTAAATATTTTATTATTATTATTATTATTATTATTATTATTATTATTATTATTAGCTGGAAGGGAGGCTCTTGCAGCCAGGGACAGAGTGGGGGAATTGCAAAGGGAAATATATCCGTTGGGTCCCATGCAGTAGCCGTTCCCCAAGGATCTTCGTCATGGGAATAAATTTTCCTTTTGTACACTTGTTTTATTTTGAGGGCTTTCATCTTTAAAAGTGGAACCAGAGAGGCGGCGGCGGGCTATGAATGGCTGGCCCAAACCCCTGACCTCCTTGAGACGGAAAACAAGAGCATCTTTGCCTGAGGCTACGCCGGGACGTTTGCCAGGAGAGTTCTGCTCTCAGCCAAGGCCCCGATTAGCACTTCAGGAGATGCTTCCCATGCTCTGTGACCGGCTGTTTTCAAGGAGGATGTAGAAACGCTGCGACCAAATCAGCGAGGCCAAGAACCAGGGAGTACCGAATTTCAGTTGCTTCCAGAGGCTCTGTTTGCGTGTCGAGGTCCCCAAGCCACCCCCCAATAACTCACACTTCACACATCAATTTTGGTTTGGGTTTTTGGCCACAACTTTATTTAAATACACACCAGTGAGTGGCTGCTTAGGCATTGGTTCCGACTATCTGTCCTTGCCCAGGGGACAGAACTGACTTCCGGATTCCAGCAGAAGCCAGTGAGGGAAACAATTTTGGGGAGAAAATGAAGCTGGGCCTCAGTCCCTCACTTCTCACCCTCATGCTCCTGGTGGCCCAAGTCCGATGCCAGGGACAAGGACGAAAAGAATGGCAAGCCCCTGGGTTCCTTTAACGGAATTCCCTTTCCGTGCCGCCATTGGAGGGGTGGGCACTTACTCCTCCACCAACCATTTGAACCAATGCCTAACCGCCAACCTTACATGTTGTGACGATTTGCTACGCAGTAGGCAAAAACCGAATGGCACCAGCCAATCAGCCAAATGGACAAAATTCCTACTCCTGCCTCAAAGCAGACGACCCCATGACAGGCATAGCAAGGTCAAGCGAACAACCCCCCCAAAACAGGGAGGGTGGGCGGGTGATCCGGTGCAAGCAGCCAAGAGGACGCTCAAAGTTGGGCGCCCAATATTTAAAACCTCTGACCCCTCCTTCAAAATTGGCAACAAGCAATTCTCCCCAGTGACCCAATTAACTCATTCACTGCCTGGGCCACTCCGCAAATCTGCCCAGCAACAATGAGGTGGCTTGTATCCCCCACCGCAACACGCACTCTCTGCTAGGGAGAACATGTTTTATTGATCATCATTCTTCCTGATTTCTTTGTGTGCCAGATCAACCTCCCCTCCCCCTAAATATTTTAATTGGTTTTCTTGTAAATACAAGAACAGCAACATAGAACTGCAGCAACTTGTCTTTTAAGCTTCCTATGCAATGTGATTATTTATGCATTATCAACTCAAGTATCCTCTCCACAGCAATTCTTGTGCTTTGGGTAGAATGAAAGTATGTTCTGCCTTGTTTATAAAGGAAAAGAAAGGAAGACAAGTGTCACCAAAAATGTCTAGCCTTGAAATGCCTCTGTTTAGCCTTCTTTGGCAAGTCAGGCATTCCGATAGAGCCACATTCCAAATATTATTGAACCAGATTTCAATGGGGATTTCTATAGGTTGTTTCTAGTGCAGTGGCACAGTGGTACCTTGGGTTACAGACGTTTCAGGTTACAGACTCCGCTAACCCAGAAATAGTACCTCAGGTTAAGAACTTTGCTTCAGGATGAGAACAGAAATCGCGCAGTGGCAGCGGGAGGCCCCATTAGCTAAAGTGGTACCTCAGGTTAAGAACAGTTTCAGGTTAAGAATGGACCTCCGGAATGAATTAAGTTCTTAACCCGAGGTACCACTGTACTTTGGTTCTCGAATGGCTTAGCTGTCGAACAAATTGGCTCCCAAACGCCGCAAACCCGGAAGTAAGTGTTCTGGTTTGCGAGTGTTTTTCGGAAACCGAATGACGTGGCTTTCGCAGCTTCTGATTGAGTGCAGGAAGCTCCTGCAGCCAATCAGAAGCTGCACCTTGGTTTCTAAATGGTTTCAGGAGTTGAACGTACTCCTGGAACGGATTAACTTCGAGAACCAAGGTACCACTGTATTGGGCTATTGTTAATCAGGCTGCTGATAATGGGGGGGGGCTCAATCTTTGCATTTAAGGTTATTGTTTAAATTTGAGTCTAAGGATAACAAGGCAAGAGTCGAATTGGGTGGAAGGGATTGCTGCATTATTTTGGAAATAATGTGAAACAACTTTGTGCCAAATCAACTTTAATTGCACAGCTGGAATTTGCTGGGTTGTGCTTGGATCCCAGCCAAACATTCTGGCAGTCTGGAAGCACCTCGAGAGAGGGCCTGTAGTTTGGTCTTACAGGTCCTGAGTTGTGTGTGGCCACACTTAACCCCATGCTCTTAAAGCACATGGTTTAACTTCTGCAAAGCTCACACCCACGACATACCTTTCAAGCACGTGGTTTCTCCCAAATAATCACAGGAACTGTAGTTTTACCCCTCACAGGGCTATAATTTGCAGCGCTCTTAACAAACAATTTCCCAGGATTCTTAGGTGGAAGTGTTGTGCTTTAAATGTAGTTTAAATGGATGGTCTGGATGTGAAAACGAATGAATTAGGCGAAGCAACAATGTAAGTTCTAGGGGGGGGAGAAAACACTGCAAATTGGGCATCCAAGTACAATGTAGGGTACAAATATGATCTACGCAGGAGCCTGTAGGCTGAATAATCATTGGCACCTACAGTTACAAAAGCAGGTCATTCTGGGAGACAAGCTCTACCTAGGTCCCTCGATTCCTCATGAGGAGGTCAGGCAGAGGAAGGCCCTACAAGACAGGTGCTTAGCACCTGCTATCATCTTCCGCAGCCCTAGCCTAGGGCAAGAGAAGTCGATCTCCCGAGAATTCATTTCACCCATGGCCCAGGCACTGGGACTACAGATCCCAAGATGGACCACAGGAAAACTGTTAAGTTGTGGGTGAACATATCAGACGACACAGCGATTCTTCAAACAGCTCTTGTTTATTCACAGGCCAGAACAGAACTGAACTGAAGGGTTCAGCCAGCCTGCTTATATAGAGCTCCACTACAACGCAACAGTAACAATTTTCTAAAACTATCCAATCACTGAATGTCACTTTCGATCCCTTATTTACATAACTATCTATAGTATCCCCCTGCTGGCCCAGGGTGAGAACTTCAGTACATAACAAAAACGATGCCATTCACATCAGTTTCTGCCCTGGAGGGCGTCTTTCCAACAGCAATGAATGACTTTGCTTGTGACCTGGTTGTCACTCAGTCTCAGAGGTGAGCGATTTCAGGGGTACCAGCACATTTCTCAGGTTTCATTTCCTTAGACTGATGGTGCGACTCCGGACGGTCAGCAAGTTGTGGTCCGATTGCAGACCAGAGCTCTGGGTTTGCATATTTAAAGTGGATCAAAGTGTTCTGTTGCCATAGTGCAATAAATTGACCCAACCTCCACCCGCCTCCAAAAGACCCCCACTGACTTTTGCAGTTTGGAACGTAATGGGGGACGTGAAAAGATGAACAAATGATGAACAGCAATGTGTGTCAAGCCAATCAGGATGAACGGAGGGCGAATGCTCCTTGTATTATGGCCACTCTGTAAATAAGCAAGAACAAATGCTCAATTAAGACCGGATACAATTGGAAACCCGCCCCCCATGTAAGCTTGGCACAAGCAAATTAGGATGCATGCTCAATGAACAGGCTGTCTGGAGGGGCTCAAGGTCGGTTAAAATGCTGGTGCCTTTGCGATGTATGGAAGTGAGAGCTGGACCATAAAGAAGACTGATCGCTGAAGAATTGATCCTTTTGAATTATGGCGCTGGAGGAGACTCTTGAGAGCCCCATGGACTGCAAGAAGATCAAACCAATCCATTCTTAAGGAAATCAGCCTTGAGTGCTCACTGGAAGGACAGATCGTGAAGCTGAGGCTCCAAGACTTTGGCCGCCTCATGAGAAGAGAAGACTCCCTGGAAAAGACCCTAATGTTGGGAAAGATGGAGGGCACAAGGGGAAGAGGACGGCAGAGGACGAGATGGCTGGACAGTGTTCTTGAAGTTTGATCAAACTGTGGGAGGCAGTGGAAGACAGGAGTGCCTGGCGTGCTCTGGTCCATGGGGTCATGAAGAGTGGGACACGACTAAACGACTAAACAACAACAACAAAGCTACACTCCTACAGATATTCCTCTCCCACCAAGCGCATATCCTAAGCAGACCATAGCACAGGGCACAAATCAGGTTCTTGCATTTTCCCAGCTCCCGACTAGACTGGCCTTCCTCTGTTGATCTCTTACACTCACTTCCAGTCAGGGGAAGGGGGAAGACCTGTTCCCTTCTGTAAGAATTTCCACTTAGAAGTTTCCGTGGCAACCAGTCACCTGCACTCTTTAGTCATGTAAATAGATACTTAGCAGACTCCTCTGTTAAATTAACAAACTACTTCAGCTGTCTCTCTTTCCATGGAGTCCTATTTTGCCTATAGAAAACCACAGCTTTCGAAAGAGCTTCAGAGGTGAAACCCAGGCTTACTCCACAATCCTATAACATAGTGTTATTTTCCTGCACAGGGTGATGCAGGAACATGAGGTTCCAGTCCCCTGTGGGGCGGAAACAGATCCTTCAAGTGTCCATCCTGTTGCACCCCCTGCAGCTGCCTCCTGCTCTCTGTTTGTCAAGGAGCTGTCAGGTAAGCATAGGTCATCCACAGGGCAGGACATAATGGGAGGCACAAAACGCAACTAGCTCTTATTCACAGAAAGCAAGAACACATGGCCTCAACTCATTCAGTTTGAGACATTGCAAGACTCTCCTAGAATGGGGTGTCAGAGGAGGAGAAGAATCAGTAGGACAGGGACTGTATGGCTGCTGGGTGGCAAAGACAACCTCTGATCCTCTCTGTCTGAGTCTGTGCCCACACTGCGACTCTCAGCCTCCAGTCCTGTCCTGGAAGGGCCTCCTTCTCCGACACCCCTTGACCACTCAAAGCTCCTGCTTCTAGCACCTCCCAGCTCATCCCTTCCCCAGACTGCTCTCCTGTATCCCACCACCACAATCCAGAGTCTAAGGCTTCTTCTTCCATGTTGTCCTTCTTGGGCAGTCGACTCCCATCACTCTTCCTCATCCAGCCAGTCCCTGACACTGCCTGGACAAAGTCCGTGGGCCTTTTGGTAGACTGGAGAACTTCTTCTTCTTCTTCTTTGGCAATCACTCATAGCCGAGTAAGATTGTCTTCCATAAACACGGTTTTAACAATGAGTCCGTAACTGACTGTGGAGGCCAATTCTGGATCCACACATCCTTCCACAGTGGGGACATTGGTTCCTGGGTGGGAGTTGTGAGGAGATTTCACCCCTCCCATACCCAAGAATCTCCTGATCATCTCCTGAGGTCTCTGCTGACTCTACAGAGAGGAGGAGCAATGTACTGCTCTCTACTTAATTAGCCAAGTGAGTGAATCTCTGTGTGTGAGAGAGTCAGTCAGTGTGTCGGAGAGAGAGTGCAAGAGATCGTGTTTATAGATAAGATTGCTGCTAAGAGCAGCTGCAGGCACTCAGAATGTAGCATTGATTTATGCTCAGAATATTTAGCTCTGTATATAGTTTTGTATAAAGCTGTAGTTATAGAATAAAGGAAGATATTTTACAGAGCTGCTCTCCGAGTGGTTTATACTCTGCAAGACTCTGCAAAACGCTGCTGCGCAATGACTGCATTATTGAGACAGTGAATCCGGTGCTCTCAGCTCCAAGCTGTGAGTCCACAGCACTGTCACCTGTTCCTGTGGGAAAGGAGGTCTCTGGCAGTGCTACCCAGCTCGCCTAGCCCAGTCGGGGCTGTGGTGCATGAGTCCAGTTGGTACACTGGCTCAAGGGCGATGCTGACATCGGTTATGGGCCCAGTCGTCTGACCAGTCGTTGTTCCAGTCATCCCAGTCGTCCCAGTTGCCAGAGGTGTCTGTTGCTGATCGCTGGACGGCGGAACGGAGGCTGCATGCTGGACTGATTTGTGTTGCCTAGAAGCAGAGCTGTGTTGGAGCAGAGTACTCAAGCTGCCGCTGTTGCTGTTGCTGCTGCTGCTGCTTGAGGTATGTTGCTGACTGCCAAAGAAAGAAGATAGCATCCCTGTTTGCCTGTTAATTGCGCTCTGAGTGGGAGAGAGAGTGGCTGAAGAAGTCCAAGGCTTTATCTGTGTTTGCACGAGGGAAGTGTCTTGCTCTAAGTAATAGCAGACATGGCCTGTGCACATTCTGGCCAGATGGCTCTGTCCTTTCCCCTCCTCACGCCTGAAAACTATGCAGTTTGGTAAGTTAAGATGAAAGCGCTTTTGCAGAGGGAAAAGCTATTTCACACCATAGAAGATGACCCTCCAGATAAAGATGATGATGATTGGGCTGAGTGGCATGCTGCAGATATGAAAGCCCGAGGGACAATTGTTTTGAGTGTTTCAGACCACTTGCTGGTAAACTTAGAGGGTCAAGAGACTGCACAAGCTGTTTGGCATAAGTTGAGAGATATGCATCTGAGACAAAATGCTGGTTCCAGTGTGATTTTCTTCAAGAAGCTGTGCAGGTTACAGTTGCAGAAAGGTGGTGATTTGCCTAGCCATCTATCTCAGTTAAAGCGTCTCAGACAGGACCTTGTTCAGCGAGACCTGGCTATTTCAGAGGCTGTGTTTGCAATGCTGATGATAAATAGCCTAGATGAGTCTTATGATGGAGTAGCTGCCCAGATTTCTACAATGCCTGGTGACCGGCTAACAGAAGATTATGTGTCTAGCGTGCTCTTGAATGAGTGGGATCGCAGACAGGCCGTTAGAGAAAGCCGGGACAATGGTGCTGCTAAAAATGTGCTTGAAAATGTGCCTGAGTTTTCAGCAGGGGAAGATGAAAGTGAAACTGCTGCTGTTAAAGCACTAAAGTTGAAGCGGTGCTTTTCATGTGGAGCACAAGGCCATTTGAGTTTCCAGTGCTGCAAGAAATCTTCAAAGAAGAAGGGAAACTTCAGAGGCAGAGGGGGAGGAGGACGAAATCCCCAAGCACCTGCTACTTCAAAGGCTTTAATCTCTCGCTGCTCTAGCCAACGTGGGCGGAGTTTCTTCGTGATCGACTCTGGCTGTACCAACCACGTAGCCAAAGATAAGGATTTCTTTGTTCAGCTTGAGAAGCAAGAGAAAGAAATTCATCAAGCAGATGGGACAGTTCTCACGAGTGAGGCTAATGGAACTGTGTTCTTAAAGAGCCTGAATGCAACAATTAAGAATGTCCTGTATGCGCCTGATATTCAGGACAATTTGTTGAGTGTTTCCCAGCTTGATCATCAGGGTTTTAAGGTGGTGTTTGCTAAATCTCGCTGTGAAATTCGTCGAGATGGCAAGCTCATTCTATATGCAAAATGTGTTAATGGTCTGTATCAATTGCCTTTTGTTTCAGGTACAGGTACTGCAGAAGCAACTGAGAAAGAGTGTTGCAATTTGTCTATTGATAAGAATGAGAAGATGCATGACCAATGTATTCATTATTACCACTGTGTTTATGGTCATTTGAATTTCCAGGCTGTGGCAAAAATGCCTGATTTGGTTCAGGGTATGAAGCAAGTAGATAAATAGGGACCGCTTACCAGCGGGAAGGTAAACGGCGTTTCCGTGTGCGGCTCTGGCTCGCCAGAGCAGCGATGTCACGCTGGCCACGTGACCCGGAAGTGTCTCCGGACAGCGCTGGCCCCTGGCCTCTTAAGTGAGATGGGCGCACAACCCCAGAGTCTGTCAAGACTGGCCCGTACGGGCAGGGGTACCTTTACCTTTACCTTATGAAGCTGAAAGAATGTCCCTACCACATGAAATGTGTTTCTTGTGCTGAGAGTAAGGCAAGGCAAGCTCCCAAAGGTACAGAGTCTGGGAGAGAGGCCAAGAAACCATACAAAGTCATTCATGCAGACTTAGTGGGGCCTCTAGCGCTCTCTAGAGGCAATTCAAGGTTTTTCATGGTTTTGATAGACTCCTCCTCAAAATATGCTTGGGTCTATATACTACAGAAAAAGTCTGAAGCCTTTACTAAGTTTCGTCAGTTTTGTAAATGGCTCAGGAATGTACATAATGAGAATGTACATTGTTTTTTCACTGACAGGGGTGGAGAGTTTTGTTCAGAAGAGTTTGAGGCTTTTCTTTCTGAACAGGGCATTGAGCATAGGACTGCCACGCCCAGATCGCCCTGGCAGAATGGTTTATGTGAGAGAATGAACCAGACCCTGCAGCAAGGAATCAGAACACTGTTACATGATTCAGGGCTGCCCAATCCTTTTTGGGCCGAAGCTCTTTCGTTTTTCTGTTACGTGTATAACAGGAGGTACCAGTCTAGTGTAAATTGCACCCTGTATGAGATGCTTCACGGAAGGAAGCCATGTGTGAAGCACTTTAAAATTTTTGGTTCGGAGGTTTGGGTGCACACCTCGCAGGGTGACAAACTGAGTAAGCGTGGAGAACATGGTGTTTTCCTAGGATATGAGAAAGGGTCTTATCGTGTCCTGATCACAGACACGAAAACCATAAGGCTGACCAGGAGCATTGACGACAATCCACAATGGGACAGAGTTGGCGTTTTTCAGTGCCATCCCATTTGTGATGATGGTGCAAAAGGGGCAAAGAAAGTTAAAAGGGAGGCAAGTTCTGATGTGATTGATAATCCTGATGCCAATGTAGATCCAGATGATGGCACAGATTATCAGAGCCCAAAAGCCTCAGGTGAGTCTGACGCTGATTCAGACTTAGCAGCTTCATATACTTTAGCTCCCCATTCTCCCAAAGAGGAGGAAGCACCAGAACAAGAGGATCAGAGAGTTTTGCGCAGATCTGAGAGAACAACCAAGGGGGTACCACCGAAAAGGTTTTCTGAAGAGTTTGCAAAGGCTGCGGTCACATGCAACTCTGGTGGGGTTTTTAAACCTAGCATGAAGTGTGCTGAGAGTAGTGGCACAAAACGCTGCATTTATTTCCTTACCTGACATTTGAAGGATCAGGATTGAAGGAGCAAGCATGTGTTTAAAGTGGTTTGTTCAAATCTGCTTAATTAGAAATGTCAATTTGTATTTGAGAGGAAGAAATGTGTGTGAAGATTTTTCCAGAAGCTGCTTATTCATTTGTATGTTCACAATGTGTATTTTGTGTAAACTACAGGTTGAGGTTTATGTTTTAACTCTTTCCTAATAGACACAGAGTGGTTGAAGTAACTGTTTAATGATGTGATAAAGTGTCTTAGATAAGGGGGGAGAGAGATACCTGCAAATATGTTACCAAGGTTGTAAGCAGAGAACAACTTTTGGAGTGTGTATGCAAATTGCAGTTATGTTAAAGATTCTTGAATGGTCGGATGAAATGGGGGAGGATGAGGAGATTTCACCCCTCCCATACCCAAGAATCTCCTGATCATCTCCTGAGGTCTCTGCTGACTCTACAGAGAGGAGGAGCAATGTACTGCTCTCTACTTAATTAGCCAAGTGAGTGAATCTCTGTGTGTGAGAGAGTCAGTCAGTGTGTCGGAGAGAGAGTGCAAGAGATCGTGTTTATAGATAAGTTTGCTGCTAAGAGCAGCTGCAGGCACTCAGAATATAGCATTGATTTATGCTCAGAATATTTAGCTCTGTATATAGTTTTGTATAATAGCTGTAGTTATAGAATAAAGGAAGATATTTTACAGAGCTGCTCTCCGAGTGGTTTATACTCTGCAAGACTCTGCAAAACGCTGCTGCGCAACGACTGCATTATTGAGACAGTGAATCCGGTGCTCTCAGCTCCAAGCTGTGAGTCCACAGCACTGTCACCTGTTCCTGTGGGAAAGGAGGTCTCTGGCAGTGCTATCCAGCTCGCCTAGCCCAGTCGGGGCTGTAGTGCATGAGTCCAGTTGGTACACTGGCTCAAGGGCGATGATGACAAGTTGATCACTGTGTGGATTTGCCAAGCGTGCCTTCCTCCTAGCACGTTTCTCCCTTGCATTCTGAGTTTGAGTCTCTTCAAAGTCCATGACACCTTTGATAAAGGCTGTTCTCCAACTGGAGCGCTCGCAGGCCAGTGTTTCCCAGTTGTCAGTGCTTATACTATATTTCTTAAGATTTGCCTTGAGAGAGTCTTTAAACCTCTTTGTTGACCACCAGCATTACGCTTTCCATTTTTAAGTTCGGAATAGAGTAGTTGCTTTGGAAGACGATCATCAGGCATCCGCACAACATGACCAGTCCAACAAAGTTGATGTTGAAGAATATTTGCTTGTTCCAGTGAACTGGCATTAGTTCACCTGTCTTCCCAAGTGATGTGTAACATTTTTCAGAGACACCATTGATGGAAACTTTCGAGGAGTTGGAGATGGCGTTTATAAGTGGTCCATGTTTCACAGTAAGGTTGGTAATACAATAGCTTTGTAAACAAGCATTTTGGTTTCCCTGTGAATGCCACCATCCTCAAACACTCTGAACTTCAATTGGGAGAAAGCTGCACTCGCAGAGCTCAGGTGATGCTGGATTTCAGCATCAATTTTGACCCTTGTGGAAAGATAACTGCCTAGGTAGGAGAAGTGATTGTCATTTTCCAACTTTACACCATTGAGTTGGACTGGAGACCATAAGGGAAAGGTAGCAGCAGGCTCTTAGAGGTCCTGCGATTACTTAGCACATGTTGGGTGGGAGTGCCTGCAAACCATGGATCCTTCATGCGCATGTGCTAGAGCATGAAAATTAGGTATAGGGAAAATTAGGTATTTAGGTATTTCCATCTGGAAATGTAATGAAAACAAAGGTACCTTTTAACACATGTGGTGGACCTGTAAGGTGATAAAAGCTTTCTGGGAGATGATATACAATGAAATGAAAAAAAAATATTAAATAACCTTTGTTAAAAAACCAGAAGCATTTTTATTAGGAATTACAGGTACCGATATTCCGAAGGACCAGAAAAGACATTTTATGTATGGGACAACATCTGCCCAGATGCTACTAGCCCAGGGATGGAAAGAAGATAAAGTCCCTACCAGAAAAGAATGGCAAGTTGAGCTGATGGACTATGCCGAAATAGCAGAGCTGACTGGAAAACTCAGGAACCAAGAGGACAAAAACTTTCCAAAAGAATGGGAACATTTTATAAGTTATTTAAGAGACCACTGTAAGCAGATGGAGACATTGGCAGGATTTTGATTTCACTTGTATTTTTAACAATTACTGTGAAAAATATGGATTGATACAACACTTAGAGGTTAGAAGAAAATGCATTTTTAAATGTTTAAAAATTGGGACTCCGGGGAGCGGGTGGGGATAGTCCTGAGATTCAGAGGAATCTCTGCATATGGATATGTATTTGAATTTTTTTATAATTTTGTATTGTACTGTAAAACCAAATAAAAATGATTTTTAAAAAAAACCAAAGGGAAAATGAGGCAGATTCACCTTAAAGGTGCAAACTGAATTTATCCCCCTCTCCAATCCACAGGTCGTTGTGGCTGCTTGTGTGCAGAGGAACCTGACTGTGGGAACCGGGTGCACATTAAGCTCCATTTTAGGGGCCACCCAGCCATGCGGGAGGCTGAAGGGAACCTGCTTCCTGCAGCATCAGGAAGCAGAGGGGAGCAGGCATGAAATGAGGAACTGGAGTCTGAATGGAACAACCAGACTCTGTAAATTGTTGGTCCATTGGGGTTCCTTTTCACTCAGCGGAATGCCTTGGGCCAGCACTGCCTGATTTTCATAGACAAGCAGCCTACCTGGTGGAAGTCAACATTGGGATAAGGGTTACGTCTACTTAAAAGGCAGGGGAGCCCGCCTGTCCAGGTCAGATGATTCTGCTGAGATGATGTACAGTGGTACCTTGGTTCTCAAATGCCTTGGTACTCAAACAACTTGGAACCCAAACACTGCAAACCCGGAAGTAAGTGTTCCAGTTCGCGAACTTTTTTCGGAAGCCGAACATGCTCTGTTTTGAGTGTTAATGCTTCCGTTTTGAGTGTTATGCTGAAGTCTCTCTGTTTTTGCTATTTCTTTTGCGTTTTATATTTTTTTGGGGGGGGGGTGTGACTGTGTGGAACCCAGTTCAGCTACTGATTGATTATTTGTGCGACTGCAGTACATTGTTTATCGCTTTCATTTTATGGATCAATGGTCTCGTTAGCTAGTAAAATCCATGTTCATTTGCTGTTTTTAGGGGTTGTTTTTAAAAGTCTGGAACGGATTAATCCATTTTGAATTACTTTCTATGGGAAAGGGCGCCTTGGTTTTGGAAGGCTTTGGTTTTGGAACGGACTTCCGGGACGGATTAAGTTTGAGAACCAAGGTCCCACTGTAACCTCAACAACTGGTGCTTGGTTTCCCTTGCTTCTCTCCCTGTTCCTTTTCCCCCTTTCGTGTCATGTCTGCTAGATTGCAAGCTGGCCGGCAGCGACTGCCTTATCTCTCAAACCCTGGACAGCACCGAGAAAAATTTGTAAGAGAAAGCGATGGTGGGCCCAGCATCCAGAAGCTGACCTTGTTGTTGTTGTTTTCATAAGGCAGAAAGAGAATTTTGATGTCACCAACTATTCCCCTGCTTGTCGTAAATCCCTGAGCTCATTTTATTGGCTTCCTTGCTTGAAGGTCAGGATTAACCAGCTTTCGGGATTGGCACTCCTCTCTGCTATCCATGCTGAAATAGACCTCCAAGTCCCACCGCTGCAAAAGAGCCAAAACCTTAATATAGCTGATATTCCAGCACCGCCCCTACCTTTGCTGAGCAGCCTTAATACGTTAATAACAGGGGTGCGAATAATATCAAGTGGCTTTTATTATTTCTCCTTGTGTGGTCCTGCACATTGGGCCCGGGGAGTATGTCGGCAGCAAAACCACCATCTTGCCCTTAACGGAACTCTAATAACCAGTGAGCCGGGCAAGTTCCTTATCTTTAAAAGGATATATTCCGTTTTCTTTGGTAAGCAAACCCCCTTCCCCTTATTTCATAATATTTCAGAAAGTGGTATCTCAACCAGCGCTTCGGGACTGAAAGGTTAACTGTTTGCACATATGGGGCACCTATCAAAGCATAGTTTCCTCTCTCTCTCTCTCGTTCTCGTTAAATAAAAAATTAAAAAAATGTTTCACCACCGGCATCATAATCCCTCCCACGCAACTGTGCACTCTCTGATTAAGTGCCCATTAGCACCATGGTGGGCTTGCAGAATTGCATCAATTAGTACTATAGACACCATGATTAATTCACATCCTGGAGGAAGCAGATAATGCCTTGTGTTAAAGTGACTTTTAATTAGAGAAAAATAAATAACGGAATGAACAGCCATGGCTTATTTTTAGAATACAGAGCGGGAAAACGGCTGGATCTTTTGACTTCTCCCTTGGAAGGCAAGTGGAACGTTTCAATGCGTGGCGAACAGAAGGCGATCTACTGTGACCCTGAAAGGCGTGTGTGTGTGTGTGTGTGTGCATTGTGTCTGTGTGTGTCTCAGAGGCCCCAGGCAAGTCCACCAATATGAAATCAATCTTAATTCACTGGCTACTAGGAATGCCTAAGATCTCATTGGGTGGATTAGTTATCCTTGCAGCAATCCGACCATGCCATCATTTGTGGTTGGGTCAAGCTGGAAACTGGGGAAGAACAATTTACACACACACCTCAGTTTGTTCAATCAGTGCCCAAATGTCATTTTTCTGGAGCTTGTACAAATTTATTGAAAACATTTCTGAGCCACCCCTCACCATTTTGAAGATGCCAGGGTAGTATGCAACCAGTTGTAATCACAGCTAGCGGATGCACAAATATGTGTGTTTCACTTCCTCTCAATTTCTTTCTTTCTTTCTTTCTTTCTTTCTTTCTTTCTTTCTTTCTTTCTTTCTTTCTTTCTTTCTTTCTTTCTTTCTTTCTTTCCCAATCTTAAGATCAGTTTTCCACATCTTGACAGCTTCTGATTTTTTTAAAGTCATCGCGAAAATTCATAGCATTTTAGCGCGGGTTTCTCAGAACATACACATCCTTGCATACCTTCCAACATTTCTCCGATGAAAATAGGGATGTCCGCTTCCATAATGATCATTTCACTATTTATACCCCACACATCTGACTGGGTTGCCCCAGCCACTCAAGGCAGCTTCCAACATACATAAGGCAAAGGTAAAGGGAGCCCTGACCATTAGGTCCAGTCGTGACCGACTCTGGGGTTGCGGCGATCATCTCGCTTTATTGGCCAAGGGAGCCGGCGTACAGCTTCCGGGTCATGTGGCCAGCATGACTAAGCCGCTTCTGGCAAACCAAAGCAGTGCATGGAAACGCCGTTTACCTTCCCGCCGGAGCGGTATCTATTTATCTACTTGCACTTTCAGGTGCTTTCGAACTGCTAGGTTGGCAGGAGCAGGGAGCGAGCAATGGGAGCTCACCCCGTCGTGGGGATTCGAACCGCTGACCTTCTGATCGGCAAGTCCTAGGCTCTGTGGTTTAACCCACAGTGCCACCCGCGTCCACATACATACAAACATAATAAAACATTAAACATTTTTTAAAAACCTTCCCTATACAGGATTGCATTCAGACGGCTCAGGGGCCGGATAACTCCATACCCTCCAACATTTCTCCAGTGAATATAGGGATGTCCTAAGGAAAAGTGGGACATTCTGGGCTCAAATCAGAAACTGGGATGGCTTCTCTAAATCAGGGATATCCCTGGAAAATAGGGATAGCTGGAGGGTCTGTCCTTGTATGCAATTTTGCCCAACACACACAGTTTTGCAAAGCAACCCATCCCCCCCACATAATGCATTTCTGTATTTTGTTGCCACCAATGTATGCAGTTTTAGGGACCCCGATATATGCATTTTTGTAATAATTTCTCAGCTGGCACTGCAAAATGTCAAAGGGTGGCTGTGCTTCAGTTTTTGTATTGTTTCAGAAAGCACAAATTACCGTATTTTTGCTCTAAAAGACGCACCAGACCATAAGAGGCACCTAGTTTTTGGAGGAGGAAAACAAGAAAAAAAAAATTCTGAATCTCAGAAGCCAGAACAACAAGAGGGATCGCTGCGCAGTGAAAGCAGCGATCCCTCTTGCTGTTCTGGCTTCTGGGATAGCTGCGCAGCCTGCATTCGCTCCATAAGATGCACACACATTTCCCCTTACTTTTTAGGAGGGAAAAAGTGAGTCTTATAGAGCAAAAAATATGATAGTTAGGTTCCCCTTTCGAGGGTGAACCAAATCAAATTTCTCCCCCATCCCTATTTTAAAGCACGAATGCAGGAATAAGACATTAGGACACCTGAGTCGTCAGAATACCTGCTTGCAGGAATCAGTCTAAGGACTCTCCACTCTTTCCCATGCATTCAGATAGAGCGTCCTGGCAACAGGATCATTGTGGGTTGGCCAGCACAGCCCCTCCATGCATTAAGATTCCTTGTTCGTGTTAAGTTGTGGGTGAACATATCAGACAGCACAGTGATTCTCCAAACAGCTCTTGTTTATTCACAGGTCAGAACAGAACTGAACTGAAGGGTTCAGCCAGCCTGCTTATATAGAGCTCCACTACAACGCAACTGTAACACTTTCTGTAACTATCCAATCACTGGATGTCACTTTCAATGCCTTATTTGCATATGTGGACCTGAACTATATACAGTATCCCCCTGCTGGCCCAGGGTGAGAACTTCAGTACATAACAGTTCGGGTCTCTCAAGTGCCGGTTCTCTCCAGAGCTTTCCTCCAACCTTCCCTTTCCTCATTACATTTTCATTCCACCTGCCACTCAAGGAGCTCACGGAAGGTTTTTTACTCTAAAATAAGGTTCGAAATCAGGATGAGTCTTATACACGGATAGTGCAGATGCGGGACGGGCGATTGGTTGCAGTTGCAAGCAGCGATTAGGTGGCTGATTGGTGGTTGCGTCAAGGGCTGCTGTGGATTGGCTGCCGCTGCGGCAATTGACAATTGTGCGTCTGATTGGCGAGTGGGAAGACCCCCCCCATGTGACACACGTGTGATTGGCAGCGTCTAGTGAGTGATTTGGGGGGCATTCCCCTCCCCAAAAAGCTCCACAAATCTGGGCAATCCTCCCCCAACAAAGCTCAACAACTCTGTGCAATCTCTCCCCATTTTCTTAATTTGGGGTCCTCCAAATTAGGGGGCATCTTATACACGGAAAAATATGGTAGATTGGACTGAGAGGAAAGCGACAGGCCTTATGCTACACCAGCCTGGGCACTGCCCAGTCTGAGTGCTAATACCAGGGTGGAATCCACGCACATATAAAAAACCATTCTGAAGATGCTTTATAAAAAAAAAGCCTTTTTAAAAATACATTTTCCATAAGGCTCACCATCGCCATCCAGTGCCACGTTGTATATTGCGCTTAAAACACACTTAAAACATTTTATTTGCAGCTGTATAGCTGAGTCCCAGGAATAGCAAACAAGAATAGCAAGCAATGCCACTGTTATGTACTGAAGTTCTCACCCTGGGCCAGCAGGGGGATACTGTAGATAGTTTTCACTCAGGTCCACATATGCAAATTAGGGATTGAAAGTGACATTCAGTGATTGGCTAGTTACACAAAATGGTTAATGTTGCGTGGTAGTGGAGCTCTATATAAGCAGGCTGGCTGAACCCTTCAGCCCAGTTTTGTTCTGGCCTGTGAATAAACAAGAGCTGTTTGAAGAATCGCTGTGTCGTCTGATATGTTCACCCACAACTTAACAGCCACCTCTGTATTTGGCTTCAAGTTACAGGAAAGGAACTTCTGACGAAACACCAGGAAGAACTTTCTAACAGTAAGAGCTGTTTGACAGCGGAATGGTCTCTCTCGGGAGGTTGTGGACTCTCCTTCCTTGGGGGTTTTAAAGCAGAGGTTGGATAGCCATCTGTCATGGATGCCTTAGCTGAGATTCCTGCATTACAAGGGATTGGATTAGATGTCCCTTGGGGTCTCTTCCAACTCTTCCAAGGGACCCCTGACCATTAGGTCCAGTCGCGGATGACTCTGGGGTTGAGGTGCTCATCTCGCTTTACTGGCCAAGGGAGCCGGCGCACAGCTTCCGGGTCATGGAGAAGAGGAGGTTAAGGGGTGATATGATAGCCATGTTCAAATATATAAAAGGATGTCACATAGAGGAGGGAGAAAGGTTGTTTTCTGCTGCTCCAGAGAAGCGGACACGGAGCAATGGATCCAAACTACAAGAAAGAAGATTCCACCTAAACATTAGGAAGAACTTCCTGACAGTAAGAGCTGTTCGACAGTGGAATTTGCTGCCAAGGAGTGTGGTGGAGTCTCCTTCTTTGGAGGTCTTTAAGCAGAGGCTTGACAACCATATGTCAGGAGTGCTCTGATGGTGTTTCCTGCTTGGCAGGGGGTTGGACTCGATGGCCCTTGTGGTCTCTTCCAACTCTATGATTCTATGATTCATGTGGCCAGCATGACTAAGCCGCTTCTGGAGAACCAGAGCAGCACACGGAAACGCCGTTTACCTTCCCGCCGGAGTGGTACCTATTTATCTACTTGCACTTTGACCTGCTTTCGAAATGCTAGGTTGGCAGGAGCTGGGACCGAGCAACGGGAGCTCACCCCGTCGTGGGGATTCGAACCGCCAACCTTCTGATTGGCAAGCCCTAGGCTCTCTGGTTTAGACCACGGCGCCACCCGTGTCCCAACTCTACAATTCTATAATTCCGTGATCCTGAGTTGTTGTTTTTTTTAGCCCTTCCTGTTCATCAGAGAGACCCCAGGCTGACAGAATTTACTTTGGGTTGCTGTTTTATTAGAACTTAGAGATCTACCAATCGGAGGGAGGTGCAAAAGATGTAAACGTGGGATCAAATAATCCAGAGCCTAGGAATTTGTTTGGAGGACCAGAACTGAATGGAGCTCACAGTCCTTCTGCATCCAAAATCCACTCTTGCTTACCCCAAGCTCTCTTCATTCCAGCAGCACAGTTTAGCATGGCTGGGTGGGAATCGTTTTGTTGCTGCTGTTGTAGAACTAATGGGAGTCAGGAGTCCTTGCTGATTTTCTGCAGATCCTTGAAAGATATCACAAACAACAAATCCAGATCTCTCCAACCCAGAGCAAACCTGCAAACGCCAAGGTTGCACCTTCAATTCCCATATGGGACAGCTGCATATTCCTACATTGTAGGGGGTTGGACTAGATGGATCACGAGGGCCCTTCCAACTCTGCAATTCTATGAAATGCATGCCGCCCAAATTATCATATCCCAAAACACTGAAAAGTTTAACTCAGAGTAGAACCACTGGTATTAAGGAACCTGGTGGAGTTTGCTTATTTGAAAGGCTCCACTGTAAGTAAAAGGGACACGGGTGGCACTGTGGGTTAAACCACAGAGCCTAGGACATGCCAATCAGAAGGTCGGCGGTTCGAATCCCCGCGACAGGGTGAGGTCCCGTTGCTCGATCCCTGCTCCTGCCAACCTAGCAGTTCGAAAGCGCATCAAAGTGCAAGTAGATAGATAGGTACCACTCCGGCGGAAAGGTAAACGACGTTTCCGTGCACTGCTCTGGTTTGCCAGAAGCGGCTTAGTCATGCTGGCCACGTGACCCGGAAGCTGTACGCCGGCTCCCTCGGCCAACAAAGCGAGATGAGCGCCGCAACCCCAGAGTCGGTCACGACTGGACCTAACGGTCAGGGGTCCCTTTACTGTACTTAAATGTAGCAGAATGCCATCCTTGATCTTTGGGATATTTATTGCATTTCGAACTTCAGGCGAATTTGCAATGGAAACTTAAATAAGTTTTTCCAAAGAGTTGTATTCAGATCTCTCACCCTGACTTCATTTTTGCAGCTCCTTTGACAGACACATCTGGCGAGGGACTGCAATACCCACTATGTTCGGAAGAGGGTAGCATTAAACTTCTAATTACGTGGAAGAGTCTTCCTACAAACCTGGCAAATGTCGAAAGGGGAGGGGAAAAAGCTTCAGCCCTGGTGGGAAAGATTCCAAAAGCTTTACTAAATAACATTTCCTGAACACAAATCCTACGGTTTGGTTTGTTAAAACCAGAATCTCTCCTCAATTCTGACAGAGTAAATCCGTAATCTGGAATTACAGACGTTTTCATGGTGTCATGTCGCATTATCTTCACGCAGGGAGGCTGAATGGATTGGTCCAAGAATAGGGTAGGCTGAAGCGATGCTCTTTAAATACTTCCCCCTAACATATACAGCCACGGGTTTGGTTCAGGGATCATGGGCCTTGTTGAGAAGGCAAATGGAAATCAGATTGGAAATAAAACTGGCCAGAATTAATTTGGTCCGAATTGGACTTTTCTTAGCCAACTTTCCAATTTCCTTCTCTAAAGACCTGGTTGGGCAGCTGACATGAGAGGAAATCTTTGTTACTAGTCGGCCGCAGTGCAAGCTCATCACCAAACAGTTCGTGGCAAGAGACTGGAACTGGCAGAAAGGCCAGTTCCATAATACTGGCAGGGCTTCAGCTGGGCCACAATCTCCTCTGTGTGGCATTTTTGCGAGGCGTGAAACAAGTGGCCCTTCGATAAGAGCACGAGAGCTTTCTGATGAGTTAGAGGCTATGGTTTCCAGTGGCATCCTGGGTTTCTCTGACCACCCACACTTGACTGAAGCTCGCCTGTGCTTGGTGTTTATCAAGGTCCTTCACATATCACAGAATTGGCCCAGACGTGGCTCATATTGGTCTGATTAGTAAAAAAGCAGACCGAGCCAAAAGGCAGGATTTAGTCAAAAGGCTGTGCAATGTTTTCCCCCTCCTCCCCTCTCCACTGGGATGCTAAGTTATATATATAATTGGGGGTGGGGAGACGGCTTGTTTTCAGTTCTGCAAGAACTGAACTCGGTCGGCGTGGGGCTGAAAATGCTGGGGGCCAGAATTCATCAGTCCTTATCATGTCTGCTTTTAAAACAATGTGTTCCTAGTCCTTATGAACCCAGTGTTTAGAGGAACTCTTAGAGTAAGGCAGCACTGCTCGCTTTATCAGACCCTGAGTGGGCTTCCCAGTTAAGTTCTTAAGTTAAGAGTTCTTTATTTTCTTTCAGTGTTTCTGATGGGCCTCATGTTGAGAAGCATTATCCTGATCGAGACAGCAATTTATAAGGAGTATATATGACACCAGAGACGCGGGTGGGGCTGTGGGTTAAACCACAGAGCCTAGGATTTGCTGATCAGAAGGTCGGCGGTTCGAATCCCCGCGACGGGGTGAGCTCCTGTTGTTCAGTCCCAGCTCCTGCCAACCTAACAGGTCGAAAGCAGGTCAAAGTGCAAGTAGATAAATAGGTACCGCTCTGGCAGGTAGGCATTTCCGTGCGCTGCTCTGGTTCGCCAGAAGCGGCTTAGTCATGCTGGCCACATGACCCGGAAGCTGTACGCCGGCTCCCTCGGCCAATAAAGCGAGATGAGTGCCGCAACCCCAGAGTCGGTCATGACTGGACCTAATAGTCAGGGGTCCCTTTACCTTTACCTTTACCTTTATATATGACACAAAGTAAATTTTGATATATTTTTGGGAGAAATGAAGGGAAGGTCGGAGGTCAGTGGTCATGCCTCGTCTGGGATACGGGCATGAACATGACAAAAGGAGTTGATGGTCCCTCTCAGAGCCTGGGCCTGGGCAGACAGAGGTTGCCACGGTGATGGGGTGTGGGTTTGAAGTGTCAGGAAAAGAGATTCTTTAGCAAGGTGTGCTGGGAAGAAGAAGCGGGGGGGGGGGGAGAGAAGAAAGATTGGGATCCATCTTGGGCAGGATGGCCGAAGGCCGGCCGGGAGAGAAGCCTGGGAGGACCATGCTGTAAGATCTGGACTCTCTCAATGTAGAATGAAGGTGTAAATAGGTGAATAAACCATATTTCTTAAAGCTACAACAGACTGCTGTGTCTCAGTTCTCTAAAGGAGGACAGACCCTGGGTGAGCGCCTGGAACCCCCTGGAATCTTGCAGAGAGTGGGGATGACACCCAATTTTTGTAATACCAGGAAACCTCACCCTCATTTCCTCCTCAATATTCCTCCGTTGCAAGACATCTGACAGCGGTAGGATAGGGGAAATTCCTGCTGATGCAGCTTCTCCTATCAATGCACCCATGCGTTCTGACCTCTCTCTTATTAAAGGTCCAGCTCTGAGACAAACAGATCAAAATGCAATGGGCACAATGGTGGAAATGCATTTTCATTCAGAAGCCAGAAGGAGGGTGAGCAGAGGGAGATCTGGGTGCCAGTGGAGTTTCAATGCTTCAGGGGGCAGTGTGATATTGTCTCAAAGGCAGAAGCATAGCTCAGGGGGCACAGATATTCCCCACTCCCTATTATTATTACTTTGTGCTTCCATTATGCCAGGGCTAGGGAAGGCGAGGCTCAGCAGATGATGCTAGCCTCCATTGCCCATTGCCCCCTGCCAGTGTGGTCAATGACCAGGGATGATGGGAGTTGTAGTCCAGCAACATCTGGAGGGTGACACAGTGTGGTGTGAGAGCCAGTGTGGTGTAGTGGTTAAGAGTGGTAGTTTTGCAATCTGGGGGACCAGGTTCGCGTCTCCGCTCCTCCACATGCAGCTGCTGGGTGACCTTGGGCCAGTCACACTTCTCTGAAGTCTCTCAGCCCCACTCACCTCACAGAGTGTTTGTTGTGGGGGAGGAAGGGAAAGGAGATTGTTAGCCGCTTTGAGACTCCTTAGGGTAGTGATAAAGCGGGATATCAAATCCAAACTCTTCTTCTTCTTCTTCTCCATGCCTTGCACTATGCCTTTGGTGGTACTATGATGCCTTCTGACAAAAGAGGAGAATTTTGGTGATGGGTTCTAAGCAAGAAAACTATAGCTCTAGCTCTGTATCTAGATAGATTTAGATAAAAAGGAGTGCCTACCTTAAAAAAGAAAGTGGTGCTGTTGTTCTTATTGCTGCCTGGGCTGCCATTATACAAGGAAGCAGCAACAACCCACTGCAAAGTCCCCCAAAAAGGAGCACTGTATTTTTCCGTGTATAAGATGCCCCCATGTATAAGACGCCCCCTATTTTGGGGGACTCCAAATTAAGAAAACACCCCTCAGCACTACCTGTGTATGAGATGAGCCCCAATTTTAAACCTTTTTTTTGGTCAAAAACCCAAACCCCTAGTCTTATACACGGAAAAATACAGTAGGTAGCAGAGAGGTAGATAAATTAAAATGTTACAACACCTTCTGTGCCAAAAGGATGTATATATGCTGGAAGCTGACCAGAGTGGCTAGGGCAACCCAATCAGATGGGTGGGGTACTATTATTATTATTATTATTATTATTATTATTATTATTATTATTAATTTAGTGGTTTTTTTTAAGAAAACAAATTCCTTCTTGCAGAAGTACACAGGAGCTCCTGTTCAAAACAATCACCCCGATTTGTCACATTGTGCCTCCTCCTCCCCAGAACGGATGCACATTCATAGTATTTTGGGGCACATCTAGAAGTACCAGGAATTAAGATGCCATTCAGCTGCTCAGCCATTGCTTAAGCATTTTTAAAATTCCATGGGCGGTTCTTACACATATGTTTAATGCCTTCTGAAATCCCTCAGTACAATTTAAAGGAGTGCTTGACTTTGCCCAGGCGAAAACCTTCATTTGTGTTGACCCGTGTAGACGATTGCTCCCTTCTCACTCAGACTTTTCTGAAACATGTAAGGGGTTTTGTCTCAGTCTTCCACCCAACCTTCCCTAAATAAATTTGATGAAAAGAAGCCTGCCCCAATTTCCAGAGTCAAAGGAACTGGAGCATTATGCTGTTTTGATTTTGTAGATCTCAAGGTGGATAATTTAACCTTGAATTATGTATCAAAATCCCCTGTTTCAGCATAAAGGCTTCCTATGTGAGCATTTAATGAATAAGACCCTTATGGCTGCAGAGAAGCTAGATTTATACATTCCATTAAACATGCTCTTCACAGGCTAATTAGCCGGTAATTTCACCCTTGCTTGTAATATACACCAGTTTATGGTCAATAATAGTAAAATGTATGTAAACCATGCTCTTTATTAATAAACATTATGTGCTTCTGGCTTTCCAATAAAGTAATGGATGACTCTTCTCCCGCTCATTGCCTCGGTGCTGTCAAAAAGTCAAGAAACGGGAAATATCCATCGAATGCTTGGATGTGAAAAGGGAAATTATGCACAAGATGTACAGGTTCCACTAGGTGTCTTCATACCATCATGTTTCACATCATCATGATGTCTGAAGAAGGCAGGCTGTCTGGTCCAGCCTTATCCCTCTGATCACCTGCTTCCAAGGGCACAAGGCTCCCCATGGCCTGGATTGCCCATTTGGTGATGCCAAAGAAGGATGAGGTGTGGGAATATCACCCCCCCGAAACAACAAATGGCTGTCTTAAAGGACCCCTGACCATTAGGTCCAGTCGTGGCAGACTCTGGGGTTGCGGTGCTCATCTCACTTTATTGGCCGAGGGAGCCGGTGTACAGCTTCTGGGTCATGTGGCCAGCATGACTAAGCCGCTTCTGGCGAACCAGAGCAGTGCACAGAAACACCGTTTACATTCCCGCCAGAGCGCTACCTATTTATCTACTTGCACTTTGACGTGCTTTCGAACTGCTAGGTTGGCAGGAGCAGGGACCGAGCAACGGGAGCTCACCCCATCGTGGGGATTCGAACCGCCGACCTTCTGATTGGCAAGTCCTAGGCTCTGTGGTTTAACCCACAGCGCCACCCTTAATGGCTGTCTTCTGGCAAAATGTCTTAGGGCAGATCTACACTCATGGTTTTTCACATTAAGGAAGGGTTAAGGAATGGTTTTGATAACATAGATGGACACATGACGTCCTACTGCTTACGTTCTTAATGCCTTATTACCTTGTCTTTTTCCCCGCTTAATTTTTAATCGTTTTATGCTCCACCTGTCTGTGAAATCTGGCCCACAAGAACGATCCTGATAAGGATCTGGTCCATGGAGCCAAAATCCTTTCCAATCCCTGCCTCAGAACCTAGACTAAGGGTCAAGCTAAATGACATATGAAATGCACAATTACATTTGCATGAGAAGGATTGGAAAATTCTGCTCTACAAAGCTACTCTTTGGAGAGGAAAACACCTTCTGGCATGCTGTGGTCCCAATCCATACTAGGACTACTGCAGTTGCCTTTTCATTTATTTAATGCAGTGATGGCCAAACTTGGCCCTCCAGCTGTTTTGGGACTACAACTCCCATCTTCCCTAGCTAACAGGACCAGTGGTCAGGGATGATGGGAATTGTAGTCCTAAAACAGCTGGAGGGCCAAGTTTGGCCATCATTGATTTAATGGAAGTGGAATCGCTCCTTTAGCATTTAGTCTTGTTTCTCCTGACAACACTGTTTTCTAGAGCTGAGCACTTAAAACATTTCCCCAAGGAGCTCTCCAGGCTACAAATTCTATGACTTCCACTTTCTCTTACACACTTCAGCACTGCCTGACAATTGGGAAGCAAGATTAGAAAGGCACCGTGATGCTGATTTCACAGTGAATCTCCTTCCAGTTCTAATTCAACTACATCAATTTGTTGATTTGTTGAAGAATTATCAATCACCCTTCCCAAAGAGTCCCAGGGCGGGTTACAATATGAATAAAAACATAGCCATAAGTAACATTAAAAAGCAGATTGACAATGGGCGACAATGCAGAAGCAGATAACAACCAGATCATCATCATCATAATAGGTGGAGAGCTTTATACTCCAAGTCATCTAAATTAGGCGCTCCTAGTTTAATTTTTAAAAAATGATAAGCACCTGAGAGCTGTTTCCTTTCTCGTCCTAGCAGAACTCTCTGTCTCTCTTTCTCTCTCCCCCTCTCCAATTGCAAGGGCTGTAAGAAATGATGTCAGAGGCTTCTGCCCAATCCCAGCTCTCTTGCCATCCAGCACCCCTTTTACAAGTTTGTTTACAGGGCTTGTTGAGAAATGGAATTCAAACGTGGAAAAGAAAGAAAGGCAGCAATGCCCATCAACTCTGGTGGGTGGCTCAAATATGTTATTTTACACTTCACTTGGGAAGACAGGCGAACTAATATCAGTGTACTGGAAGAAGCAAAGATCACCATTCTTCAACATCAACTTCGTTGGACTGGTCATGTTGTGCAGATGCCTGATGATCGTCTTCCAAAGTACTACTCTATTCCGAACTTAAAAATGGAAAGTGCAATGGTGGTGGTCAACGAAAGAGGTTTAAAGACTGTCTCAAGGCAAATCTTTAAAAATGTAGTATAAGCACTGACAACTGGGAAACACTGGCCTACGAGCGCTCCAGTTGGAGAACAGCCTTTACCAAAGGTGTCATGGGCTTTGAAGACACTCAAACTCAGAACGCAAGGGAAAAACGTGCTAAGAGGAAGGCACGCTTGGCAAATCCACACCATGATCAATTCCCACCCCGGACACCTATGTCCCCAGTGTGGAAGGACATGTGGGTCCAGAATTGGCCTCCGCAGTCACTTACGGACTCACTGTTAAAACCGTGTTTATGGAAGACAATCTTACTCAACTACGAGTGATCATCAAAGAAGAAATTATTGGGAGGGGGGTGAAGGACTTGTGCCGCTAAGAGTAGGCACCTATGGACAGCTTCCTACTCTTCCTACATCTCAGTGTTGTCCTAGTAATACCCAGGGAGGAGGAATGGGTTGAATGAGTTGGCTCTGCTTGGCATTCGCTCCTGCTCTGCCTGTCACTGTGTCAAGGAGCTGTCAAGGAGCCAGGTCAACCGCAGGGCAGGCACAGAATGCAACCAGCTCCTTATTAACAGAAAATGACAACACAGCAGAGTCCTCTGGTTCTACTTAATCCAGATAAGACGTTGCTGAAATTGACCACTGGCTCCGCCCTTCCCCCTCTAGCCTTTCATTCTGGATCCCACCCAAGCAGATGAAGGCTGCATCGAGAGGGCAAGCTCATCCTCTGGGCCTGTCTGGCCCATTGCTCAGCAACGTGCAGGACTCCCCTTGATCTACCTTGATCTACCTTGATGGAAGTGTCAGAGGGTGTCAGGGTCTGAGCAGAGGAGGAATGGTGGAGACCACCTCCCCAGCTTCACCCTTCCAGGGAGGAGAAAGAGGAAGACAGTTTAGATGTACAACAGGGGTTTGAGGGAGGTCACATCTCAGAGGCAGATGAGGGGCAAAGTTGGGAAACAATGGGAGAGGAGGAGGCGGAAGCACTGGGGGGGGGCGACAGCTGATGGACACAGTGTCTTTAGAAAGCATTCCAGACCCCCCCCCAATCTCCCAGAACCCGGCGAACCTTGAAAGCAGGAGAGCAAAGAGCTCAAAGACAGAGGGCACGTAGCAGCACCCATAGGAGAGAGGATGAGAATGACGAATGAGGAGAGACAAGGGGTGGAGATTCACTCGGGACAACGCCATTATCCAAGAGGCTGGGTTCTATAGCCTCTCTCTGTAAAAAGCAGGCGGTAAGAAACGCTCCATTGTCTTTGTACATTCCTGGGCAACAAGCTGGGAGTCGCTGGCAGCAGTCTGACAGAGGGGGAGCAGAGCCAGCAGGACTGGAACTGTCCTGCTGTTGTGTAGCAAGGCCAGTGTGCTGGTCCCGAGGGTTAACCGTGCGGCGAGGTCCGAGTCCAGTCCGAGGTCGAGGGTGCGGTATGGAGGCCGTCCGTCAAAGCTGTAGCTGGGTCCAAGGCGGGGAGTCGGGTGAGGTCAGGAACTCTGGCTGAAGAGCAGGACAGGGTACAGGCAGGAACAGGCTACCAACAATGCTGCTCCCGCAACCTGGGACTGGGGCTGGCTGGCTTTTATCTGCCCTGAGGCATAGGGCGGCCCCGGTCCACAGGTGACTTGCCTCCCCTGGCCTGGAGGCGAGCACTCCTCCTGCGGGAACTTAGTTCCCTCCGCCTCTCTGCCCTGAGACTCTGCAGCTCAGGAGAGGCTGGAGGGTTACCGGACCCAGAGGCAACCTCACCTTCCTCTGACGGGGCTGAGAGTGGAGCACCTGCAGGCAATGGGTCCTCCATCACCTCAGGAGCCAGAGCAGACTCAGCTGATGCCTGCACCTGAGGATCCAGCACAGGTGAGGACCCTTCAGGCTCAGGTGCCAGCCCTAGCTCAGCTGGTTCTGGAGGCGGGGAATCCTGTGCAGGCTGGGATTCCTCAGGTTCAGCCTCCGAATCCCAGGCCATCACAGCCAATGTCCGACTCCTCTCTATCTCAGTCTGAGCTCACACTGTGGCTCTCAGCCTCTAACCCTGTCCCAGAAGGCCCTTTTTCTCCTTACCCGCTCGATCACTCTCAAACCCCCTGCTTCTAGCACCTCCCAGCTCATCCCTTCAGCAGACTGCTCTTCAGTGTCACACCACCAGGCTCCAGGATCTAAATCATCATTTTCTGTGCCCTCCCTGTGGGGCTGGTGGCTCCCACCACACTTCCTCATCCAGCCAGTTCCTGACACAGTGGCTCCGGCTCCACCAACTGCTGGGGTCTCAAACTTCTGTCTTACCTGCCCCGCCACTGGTGCGAGCCATATCATATCAGCATAGGTAGAAAGCTCTTCTTGTTCTTCTTTTACAGGCCAGAACTGCATACATCATTAATGACACATATCGTTCTGCTGGAGAGGAACAAATCACATCATTTGTCCATTTTTGTAGTGTTGTCCATTTTACAGCGAAACGGTTTGCCTTTAGAATTTGGTTGCTATTCCAGTAATAGCTACACGCAGTGACCAGATGTTTTCAAACTGTTGTCACACTATAGACAAGGAAGGCCTGAATAACTTTTTGTCTATGTTTTGTTTGTGACCATGGAAGCCAAGGCCTAGGTGATGAATGTCTCCTCCTAGGCAGCCGCCATTTTGTTTGTGAGAGAAATGCTTCCATTAGTATGCATACGAGTGCGCTCTGATTTCTTTCGGTTTCTAGCAAACATGACCCAAAGAAAGAAATTAAATTATCTATCAGGTTAAGACAAGCAATCTCTTTTACCACAGCTGTATAACTAACTTATGTCTAATTGTTTGGAATCTTCAGAAGGGTTTGAGCATTTTTTTATTGTCTTCCTCGCCACACAATAGGCTGGGCAAGTTAAAGAGCTCTAAGTTTTCAAAGGCGAAAGCATTTGAGCGTCTGCCAGAACATATCTGTTTTAACAAACAAGCTTCAGGGTACTTATTAGTTGGCTGTGGTTTGCAAGCCATGAAGCCCCTGGAGTCAGATCTGCTGATCAAATAGTTAATTTCTGTATATCACTGAGGCCATTAGATGAAAAGTGAAGCTCAACTACATATAAATATGGGTTTCAGTTATACCACTGTAAAAGACTTTCGGCTTGGAACTCCAGCAAATGAAATATTAAACATTAGTAGAACCAACGCTTGGCTTAGAGCAGGGTTTCCCAAACTTAGGTCTTCAGTTGTTTTTGGACTACAGTTCCCATCATCCCTGACCACTAGCCCTGCTAGCTAGAGATGATGGGAGTTGTAGTCCAAAAATAGCTGGAGACTCAAGTTTGGGAAACCTGGTTTAGAATCTCCTGATGGGGAACAGAGTGCCTTAGAACTTTGGGACTGGGTGCAAAATTGCTTTAATTGTCAGGAGATGTCAGTGTGATGGCCTGGGATTCGGACACAGATGCTGAACCTGAGGGATCCCAGCCTGCACAGGATTCCCTGCCTCCAGAACCAGCTGAGCCGGGGCTGGGGCCTGAGCCTGAAGGGTCCTCGCCTGTGCTGGATCCTCAGGTGCAGGCTCCAGCTGAGTCTGCTCTGGCTCCTGAGGTGATGGAGGACCCATTGCCTTCAGGTGCTCCACTCTCAGCCCCGTCAGAGGAAGGTGAGGTTGCCTCTGGGTCCGGTAACCCTCCAGCCTCTCCTGAGCTGCAGAGGCTCGGGGCAGAGAGGCGGAGGGAACTAAGTTTCCACAGGAGGAGTGCTCGCCTCCAGGCCAGGGGAGGCGAGTCACCTGTGGACCAGGGCCGCCCTATGCCTCAGGGCAGATAAAAGCCAGCCAGCCCCAGTCCCAAGTTGTTGGTTGCTAGTTCCTCCCTGAACCCTGTCCTGCTTTCCTGCCTGAGCTCCTGACCCGCCCTGGCTCCCTGCTTGCAAGCCTGTTCCTGACTTCACCTGACTCCCTGCCCTGCACCCAGCTTCAGCTACTACAGACTGCCTCCACGTTGCACCTTTGACCATGGACTGGACTTGGACCCTGCCTCTCGGGTAACCCATGGGACCAGCACAGTCAGAAGCTGAAGAGGTAACAAGGTTTAGTGAGCTGGGAGAATCCGTGGCAGAGAGAAGTTGAGAATCAGAGGCAGAAGCTGAAGCTGGCAAGTTGGAAGAGGGAGGTCAAGAGCCACACATGAGTCAGGTTGCTGAAGAGCCATAGGTGGCTCCCCTTCCTGCTGCGACAAGTTCCCCTCCCAGAACCAGGAGAGGCATGAAAAGGGCAGAGGCGAGATCAGCTGCATACAGGCGCAGTCTCCAATTGCTTGGAAAAAGACCCAGAGAGGAGGGAGCTGAGCCGGCTATGGGGAGACAGGGACCTTTAATCTCAGCAACTGATTACATGGAGGAAGACCCACAGGGAACAAGCAACATTTAGAAGACACAATGTTAGTTCCCCACAGTCCAGAGATTACTCTGTGTGATTTTCTGGTGCACATAAGCAAGATTAGAGCAGGCTGAATTTACTCTGAAGACAGTCATTGTCACGCCTGTAGCCTTTTCCTTCCCCCTACACTCAGGTGAGCAGAGGTCCACGGATGAGCCAGGAATTGATGAAGGCCTTTGCACACATTCATTCCTTAGTGCAGATGACTTTCCAACTTCTTGAACTATAGATCCCTATATTATGTGCTGTAAAGCACATAATAACACAACCATTCTGTAATTTGGCAGCTCTGGATTTGGTCAAGGTAGATGACCACTGTATACACTGAATTGATATCCAAGGAAGGAAGGTGAGATAGAAATGGAATCCTGTATCCTTTTCGTCAGCCGATGCCAATTCCCAACTGGTCTCGAATTCTGGATCCCATATATCCATACATGGCTCAAACATCTGCACAGGGCTCAGCAAATGTAACATATATTGAAGGAGATGACCAAATGATTCTGCAAACAATTCTCCCCCAATCAATTTGATCTGTCCCAGCAAGCACTTAATTAAGTAAAATTTTAACTGATTGCTCTTCATGGCTTATCCATCCATAAGCAGACATCAGTTGTTACTAATTAGTCTGTGACTCAAAAATTCTTTGACAAATTGTTTATAGGACTGGATTTCATGCTGCGAGTTGCTCATGAATAACTCACTGTGACTACCGCTCCAAGTGTTTGTTATTTGTGGTGAGTGGCTGGTCTCAACAAGTCATCTGGTTTCCTTGCCAACCGGGGAGTCAATGTCCATCAATTGATAGAACATTGGAGATGGCTGAATGATTAGTCAGCAGCACATGTGTCCCGCCCCCTTCTTTTTCCACTTCCAGAGTTTTCGGGAACAGAATTTCCCTCACAAATTGTTTTCAGGGGGGACTTTTAAAAGTTTGAGAAACTCCTTAGCCAAACAAATGTTCAGATTGCATAGCTCCATTTACTGATAACTATAGTACACAATAGGGAACTCTATTTTAGCTTTATTTAAGCAAAGGCATTGTTGTGTTTCAAGAGTGGTCAGTGAGGTGCGGCAGGCAGAGGAGGGTGGCGGCGATGGCGCAGCTATGTGGTCATATTTGGTGGAGAGGCAACAGATTGGTTCCATCTGTGTGCTCATGCATCACCAACTTTCTGCTCCCCCCCCCCCGCCCCTGGTGGCAGTTGGAGTTTAAATGCATCAGCAGAAGTGTTGGTGCTGGCCTTTAAATTCCTAAAGGGCCTCTGCCCGGTATATACCTGAAGGAGCGTCTCCACCCCCATCATTCAACCCTGAGGTCCAGCTCCGAGGGCCTTCTGGTGGTTCCCTCCCTGTGAAAAGTGAGGGTACAAGGAACCAGGCAGAGGGCCTTCTTGGTAGTGGCGCCCGCCCTGTGGAACACCCTCCCATCAGATGTTGAGGAGATGAGTAACTATATAACCTTTAGAAGACATCTGAAGGCAGCCTTGTATAGAGAAACTTTTTAATGTTTAATGTTTTATAATTTTTTAATATATGTTGGAAGTTGCCCAGAGTGGCTGGGGCAATCCAGTCAGATTGGTAGGGTACAAATAAATTATTATTATTATTGTTGTTGCCTGGAGGAGTACACTTACCCTTGATGTAATCACACTGAGACGTTGATTATGGAAAATTATATATATAATTTTATACAGTGGTGCCTCGCAAGACGAAATTAATCCGTTCTGTGAGTCTCTTCGTCTTGCGGTTTTTTCGTCTTGCGAAGCACGGCTATTAGCGGCTTAGCGGCTTTAAGAAAAAGGAAACAAACTGGCAAGAACTCACAAGATGTTTCGTCTTGCGAAGCAAGCCCATAGGGAAATTCGTCTTGCAGAATGACTCAAAAAAACGGAAAGCTCTTTTGTCTTGCGCGTTTTTCGTCTTGCGAGGCATTCGTCTTGCGAGGTACCACTGTATATAGATTACACACACACACACACACACACACACACACACACACACCCCTCTAAGTTTATTATAGGAAATGCATGCTGGATAGGAAAAATCCTAGTTCTAGCTAACAAAGGTGGGGACACAAATAGCCATGCTTGCTCTTTCTTCTCTGCAGGAATGAGACAAAGGATGCTACTCGCTTGTTTCAAGAGAGGCTCAAATATCGATTTTCTACAAGTCACAAAGTCAGAGAAGCCACATTTTCATAAGCAGGTATTTAAGTGCCTTCAAGAAAGATAGTCAAACATGGTGGAGGGAAATTATTTTCCTAGGGGCGTGAAAATCTATAGCTGTACATTTGTCATTTGGCAATGCAGCTATTACAAAGGCAGGGGCACAGGTTCAGATCCTAAGAAGGCATCACCGGGGAATAATTAATGTTGTGACACTTGGTACAGAGGAAGAGGAGTGAACTTTAAATGGAGACCGCCCTCTGAAGAACCATTGCAGGGTTCATTTGATCGTAAGTATGATGATAATAATAAGAGAGGTTGCAACAAAACACCAGGTAAGCTTTTGTGATACGGAGAGAACATTGTTCTGCAGTGGAGTACTGAACTGGCCTGCTGTTAGGTATTTTCAGGCCCGTAAGATATTTTGCAATTCCCACAGGAAATGGAATCCTGGGAACAGAACATCAAACATATGAAACAGTAGGGAAATGGTGGGTTTAGGGTGCTATAAAATCATCATTCTTCTTCTTCTTCTTCTTCTTCTTCTTCTTCTTCTTCTTCTTCTTCTTCTTCTTCTTCTTCTTCTTCTTCTTCTTCAGCGATCACTCGTAGCTGAGTAAGATTGTCTTCCATAAAGGCTGTTCTCCAATTGAAGTGCTCTCAGGCCAGTGTTTCCCAATTGTTGGTGTTTATACTACATTTTTTTAGATTTGCCTTGAGACAGTCTTTAAACCTCTTTTGTTGACCACCAGCACTACGCTTTCCATTTTTAAGTTCAGGCCTGTAAGATATTTTGCAATTCCCACAGGAAATGGAATCTTGGGAACAGAACATCAAACATATGAAACAGTAGGGAAATGCTGGATTTAGGGTGCCATAAATACGACAGGCCTGGCTCATGGTTTGAGTGCCCTATGGCGAAGTGCGAGCTGTGAGCTCCCTCCTCTGTTTGTGGGTCTCCTTGGGGGCAATAGCAAGTGGCTATGAGTCACCATGTAACATTTCCCACAATGCCCCAGAGTGATGATACATCAGATGCCCCAGGGCATTGTGGGGAATCTAAAGCAGCAGCAGATAGTAGTAGTAGGCCTAGAGAAAGAATTGTGGGAAAGTAGGGGCTTCAGATCGTGAAGGCTTCAGATTGTGGAAGGACAGATCGTGAAGCTGAGGCTCCAATACTTTGGCCACCTCATGAGAAGAGAAGACTCCCTGGAAAAGACCCTGATGTTGGGAAAGATGTAGAGCACAAGGAGAAGGGGACGACAGAGGGCGAGGTGGTTGGACAGTGTTCTCGAAGCTACCAGCATGAGTTTGACCAAACTGCGGGAGGCAGTGGAAGAGAGGAGTGCCTGGCGTGCTCTGGTCCATGGGACTAAACGACTAAAAGACTAAACAACAACAGGGGCTTCAAGTCCCTGCTACATCCAAGGGAATCCACATAAGAGAGAAAGCACAGAAATACTCTGATTGGAGGGAAACTTCAGCCCATAAGCACGTCTTCTGAGAGAATTCACATAGGAGTGAAACCTTTTAAAGTTTTTAGGATGTAGGAAGAGCTTTGGTTCGAATTCAAACTGTATTGCATCTAGGGGAAAATAATAATAATTTATTATTTATACCCCGTCCATCTGGCTGGGTTTCCCCAGCCACTCTGGGCAGCTTCCAACAAAACACTAAAATACAATAACCTATTAAACATTAAAAACTTCCCTAAGCAGGGCTGCCTTCAGATGTCTTCTAAAAGTTTGGTAGTTATTTTTCTCTTTGACATCTGGTGGAAAGGCGTTCCACAGGGCGGGGGCCACTACTGAGAAGGCCCTCTGCCTGGTTCCCTGTAACTTGGCTTCTCGCAGCGAGGGAACCGCCAGAAGGCCCTCGGCACTGGATGTCAGTGTCCGGGCAGAACGCTGGAGGTGGAGACGCTCCTTCAGGTATACTGGACCGAGGTTGTTTAGGGCTTTAGGAAACATTTGAATGCTCAGTTTTCATAGGAAAAGCTCCAGTTCCAGCTCCAGTTTTACCATATATGGGAGAATTTGTGAAGTACTGTATGTAGACAGTGGAAAAGTTCAAATCTTTGCAGAGCACAGGATAGGTCCCCATGGAACAATACAGCACCAAGTCATATGAAATGTATGCTACATGGGGGGCCACTCAGAACTCCCTCCGCCTTGAAGATTTCCAAACCACGCTAAGATCCTGAGGAAGGAAGTCAGAGGTCTCTCTTGCTGAGGCATTAGATAATGAAGGTGCTACCTTTATTGTTGAATGCCTTCCCAAGAGACATTTCAGGCTTCCTTTCACCAACAGGTAAAAACCTGCCTTTATTTGGAAAGTTGGACCAATGACTTTTTTTATTATTGTTTTTGTCCTTTCTTGTTAGATTCCTTTGTTTCTAAAGTTTAATGCTTTATCTAATTGTTGCCATGTGATTTTCTATTCTTGTACAGTGGTACCTCGGGTTAAGTACTTAATTCGTTCCGGAGGACCGTTCTTAGCCTGAAACTGTTATTAACCTGAAGCACCACTTTAGCTAATGGGGTCTCCCGCTGCCGCCGCGCCGCCAGAGCACGATTTCTGTTCTCATCCTGAAGCAAAGTTCTTAACCCGAGGTACTATTTCTGGGTTAGCAGAGTCTGTAGCCTGAAGCATATGTAACCTGAAGCGTATGTAACCCGAGGTACCACTGTACGTCACTTCGATTAGAAGTTTCTTGCAGCAAGATGACATAGTAACAATGTTGATCCATTTCATTTCATTTATATCCTTCCTTTCCTTCAAGCAAGGTTACACAAACAGAAAGAGATATGGGAAGGGAGAGAGAATTTGATCTCCACAACAACCCTGTGAGGTAGTAAGGCTAATCATAATTATAATCCACCTCCTGGATGATGGGCCTGATGTCCTCAACTGGGAAAATACATTATTTCCTAGTAACAAACAGATTCATATTTTATTTATAAATCCCATTAGAAAAGGCACACAAACAGTATAGGGTGCTTCCAGACCCACTATTTTGGAGATTCAGTCACACACCGGCAAATTCAGATTGTGCCATTATAGTTCCTTGGGAGATCTTGCACAACAAACCTGCTTCCCTCAAATCTTAGGGCCTTTCTGTGATAAGGAAAGTGATGGGAAAACTCACTGTGGAAACAAAAAAAATTCCTTCCAGTAGCACCTTAAAGACCAACTAAGTCAGTTCTTGGTATGAGCTCTCGTGTGCATGCACACTTCTTCAGATAGTTGGTCTTTAAGGTGCTACTGGAAGGAATTTTTGTTGTTTTGACTATGGCAGACCAACACGGCTACCTATCTGTAACTGTCACTGTGGAAAGTTTGAGATAGCACTTACGCTGACTCTACGTCATCTAACCTCCCCACAAATGAAGCAAAATTAATGCTCACTGAATAGTCAGCATTGTCTAATCTCCTCCAAAATGATTAGGAATGAATGCTCAACAAACAGGTCACCTGGAAGCGCCCTGGCTCTCTGACGTGTGTCAGTCAGGATTAGATAATGGATCCCAACACAGACATTTTCACCTGCTAAGACTGGCTTTGCAAGGTCTGCTGGCTCCTAAAATGGAGCTGGTGAACCAAAGAGGTAGATGAATCTGTCCATTTCCATTCCCTCCATTTCTCCCCTTTCCTTTCTTAAATTCAATTCTCCACATTTCCATGTCAGTTTACTATTTTTAAACAAATTTTTAAATTTTTAAAAAATCATCATGAAAATTCATCAACACTTTGTTATGTGCAGTTGTTTGGACTAACATAAACATTTTTCAAGCAATCTCCCCTAATATAATGCATTTCTGCATGTGATTTTCACAGATCTATGCATTGTATGCCCATTTTAACATAGCACATGCATTTATTTACCGTATTTTTTGCTCTATAAGACTCACTTTTTCCCTCCTAAAAAGTAAGGGGAAATGTGTGTGCATCTTATGGAGCGAATGCAGGCTGCACAGCTATCCCAGGAGCCAGAACAGCAAGAGGGATTGCTGCTTTCACTGCGCAGCGATCCCTCTTGCTGTTCTGGCTTCTGAGATTCAGAATATTTTTGTTCTTGTTTTCCTCTTCCAAAAACTAGGTGCATCTTGTGGTCTGGTGCGTCTTATAGAGCAAAAAATATGATGCGTATTGTCAGGGAACTGCCATCAGTACTGGAGGGAGAGCGCAAAAGCCAGAGGGATTCCAGAGAGCGTCCAGGGATCGGGAGAAGCAGCCCATCTTCTGGGGAAGAGAATCAGCGTAGCACCAGTGGAGAAGGGGGGCAGATGGGGGAAGTGGCGAGGCGGTCCCATGACTCCTTGCCTGGGACCAGCGGGGAGAGTAGGGGTCCTCCGTTGCCCACGCCCTCCCTGTGCAGAAGGCTTTTGCGCAGAGAGGGTAGGCGGAGACTAGGCGTCAAAGAGCTTCTTTGCTGGAAAAAGTTTAAGAAACGCCCACTGACGGATTCTGCCAGCGACTGAGTCAGCCACGGGTGAGTGGCGGTCCGGACAGATGAGGTTCACTTTGGCAGCCCAGCCAGGTGTTTGCACCCAGCCAGGGAGATAGGTACCTGCTTATGCACGAGCAACCCCTTAGAAACCATTACACGTATTACTCGGTTGGAGATCAGAATTGCAAAATTCAGAGAAGCGCAAATTTCAGAGGTTGGCTTCTGTTTCGGTTTGCATATTGTTTCAGAAAGCCCAGGCCACACAGGTTCACTTTTAAATGCAAACGGAATCAATTTCCTCCCTCATCCTTAAGTCAGGATAAGATGGCAGCGTCTAGGCCACGCAAACTCAGGATCCTCCCAGCTATATTAGGAGGAGCTGTTGTTGGCTGAGCGCAGAAGAATCCTCACAGCCCCAAATTAAGAACAGCGCTGTAAGGTTTTAAAAACCTAATTAAAGTAAATATGTTGAAATGATTAAAAGGCACACACCATTTTTCAAGATAAAAGTTTATTATAGTTTTAAAAGGAAGCTCTTTAATTTGAAATGGAAAGTTTATGAAGCTGCAAAATAAACCTCAGCTGGGAGTAGGGGGTGGGATAACAGTTTTCAGATGTTGCAAATATCAGACGTTAACCCCAAGTGATCCTGCCACAACACTGTTTTCCACAGTCTATGACACTGGAAAGCCAAGCCTCCGGTGTCCGTTGAGCGAGTAACAGGGGTGGCAGTTGCTGCAGGTTGTCACCTATAAAATGGTCCTTGACCCAGATAGACATTCTCAGAGGGAAGATTTAATAACAGGCAACCTTATGCGTCCAGAGAGCCAGTGTGGTGTAGTGGTTAAGAGCAGTAGTCTCGTAATCTGGGGAACCGGGTTCGCGTCTCCGCTCCTCCACATGCAGCTGCTGGGTCACCTAGGGCTAGTCACACTTCTTTGAAGTCTCTCAGCCCCACTCACCTCACAGAGTGTTTGTTGTGGGGGAGGAAGGGAAAGGAGAATGTTAGCTGCTTTGAGACTCCTTAGGGTAGTGATAAAGCGGGATATCAAATCCAAACTCTTCTTCTTCTTCCAGTGACATCTGAGGTGAACATGAAGCAAACCATTAATGTAAAGATGTACTCTGATATGTGAGTTTTGCAAACAGATGTGTTTTAAAAGTAATAGCCAGTAATACCTTAGAGGTGAGTTTTTGTGCTCTGAAAAGCACTGCAGAAAAATTGGGTCCAAAGTCTAAAAGATGCAACAGAGGAGAAGCATGAATAGGCTCTCTTCTTCCATGTACATTTTAATGGGTTAATAGCAGCTGCAGGGGCTGATTTAGCTTGAAAGCCACAGAGCTGAGAGAGGGTGGTTTTTAAAATGATGATGATAATATGATAATAATAATACCATATTTTTTGCTCTATAAGACTCACTTTTTCTCTCCTAAAAAGTAAGGGGAAGTGTGTGTGTGTGTCTTATGGAGCGAATGCAGGCTGCGCAGCTATCCCAGAAGCCAGAACAGCAAGAGGGATTGCTGCTTTCACTGCGCAGCGATCCCTCTTGCTGTTCTGGCTTCTGGGATTCAGAATATTTTTTTTCTTGTTTTCCTCCTCCAAAAACTAGGTGCGTCTTGTGGTCTGGTGCGTCTTATAGAACAAAAAATACGGTAATAATTTCTTCCCCTGCCATCAAAGAGAAGGTTTTTAGCTAGATTCACATACTCAGAGATGCTAGAATATGGGGAACTCAAATTCCATGCACACCTATTTTGAGGTGACAGGGAGGCCACACAAATTGGTTCTTGGAGCTGTTCTCATTTGGAATAATTAAATGGTTTCATTGTGTTTTTAATATTTTGTTGGGAGCTGCCCAGAGTGTCTGGTGCAACCCAGTCAGAATGGTGGCATATAAATAATAAAAGTATTATGATTATGATTACATCTGGTGTGTGTACAGTACATTCTGTCTGCCACAGAAACAGGAGTGAATGGATCACAAGAAGATCAACAGTGGGTGATCAACGGTTTTGTGGAGCCCTCAGAATGGAGGGTCTCTATGAACTAGTCCTAGAATGTGATCATATCCCAGATTTTCCCTTGACTTGACCACGTGAAAAACTCCTACCTAAATGTATTGTATGCTCCTGGACAGTAGCAATTTGGAGCGATTCTGCCCACTTGTGTGGCCCAGGTCCATCAACAAAAACTGAGGGAAGCCCAGAAGAATTTGCTTTTGTTCACAACCACACCACCGCAGTGAGCAGAAATGGCAACGCTCCGTGTTTACTCCCTTCTGCGCTATCCGATAGCACTGAAATTAAAACGGTCTAAACAAAGAGCCATCGAGCCCTTTTACAATGGAGTCGACGTGGCTCTGATAAAGCCCAAAATGGATTCCTCTGTGCAGACAACATGTCGCGACCCTTAATTTGTTTGTCAGATCCAAAATGCGAATCCTAAAACACACACACGCTCCCCTTCAGCAATGGTGATTTCCCTCTGTGGCAGGACGGAAGGATGTGCTGTAGTCTTAACTGTTAACATTCAATCTCTAGAATTATGCTTGGTTACGTTGCCAATTAGATTGGCGATTCCTTGTGATTTTGGCAGAACCTTGTATTAGTCAGGAAGATCCTCAGAAGCTGGAGAATCAGCATGACAAAGAGGAGCTGGTCCTGACCTTTGTCAGACAGAACACCCACCGACTTCTTGGACGGCTTCCTCAGCTTTTAAGAAGTCAGCAGAACTCCAAAGAATTGTTTTTGGCCTGGGTATATTACTAGCTAGTCTTATGAGGGGAATGTGTGCGTGTGTGGCATGGTATCTTTATGAAGATAATAACTAGTGTTTGGAAAGCACTATATAATATATATATTACTTGTCAGGACTGTTAACGTTTTAAAAGTGAGTTTCTCTTCCAAGTGAAATGTAAGGCACATTGGAATCTGCCTTCTAGCAACTCAGACAGTTGGTCATCACTGTCAATTTTGACTGGCAGAAACTTCCCAGGATTTCAGACAGGCGACATTCCCAGTCCCTCAGATGCTGGGGACTGAATCGAGGACTTTCTGCAGGGAAAAAAATATGCTCTACCACTGAGCTATGACCATAAAAGGATCTATTGAAGGGGGAGTAGGACTGAGGGGATAGACAGCATCCTCTTAACCAGGGGTCAGCAAACTTTTTCAGCAGGGGGCCAGTCCACTGTCCCTCAGACCATGTGGTGGGCCGGACTATATTTTGAAAAAAAATAAGGAACAAATTCCTATGTCCCACAAATAACCCAGAGATAAAAAGGTAAAGGGACCTCTGACCATTAGAGATGTATTTCAAATAAAGGGGCACATTCTACTCATGTAAAAACAAGCTGATACGCGGACCATCCGGGGGCCGAATTTAGAAGGTGATTGGGTCGGATCCAGCTCCGGGCCTTAGTTTGCCTATCCGTGCTCTTAACTCTCGACGTATTTTGTAACACACAGCCTAGACACATACTGCCATCAAAGTCACTTGAATAAGAGCCCAGGGAGAAAAGAACTCTGAACCCTAACCCTAAAAGAGAGACCTTGTCTTTCTTGCTTCAGGCCTTTGTACATAGCAGGTGGCATTCAACCGAAACATACGTAGGAAAAACTCCCTCAGTTTTTCACAGCCAATCATAGCCTGTGCATTACAGAGGCCTGCTAAATATCATTAGGGAGCGGATTCCAGAGAGTAGGCACTGCAATGCTAAAAGCCCTGCTTCAGCTTATAAAAGCCATCCTGGCCAGGCTAACTAAGTGCAGAGCAATTAAGGAACAATGGGGAACCAAGTACTCAGCCATTAATGGCCTTTGGCAATGCTATCAGGAGTGGGCGGAGGCAGGAGAATGGGCAGGTTGCCACAGTGATGGAGGGAGCGTGATGTCACAGGAAAAATGGTCCTTTTTGAAATCTAAAGGTGTTCTGGGAACAGGAAGTCAGCCCTGGCTGGAAGAGAGAAACTAGGAATGACTGCTGCTTTGTACCCAAGCTTGCTGAAGCTATGAGAGGCGCAATGAGAGACACGCTTGGAATATAATGTTCTGCACCCCCCCCCTTGAAGACTTTTGGTGTAAATATGTGTATTGATGGCAGAAAGTAAGGAGGAATTAAAGAACCTTTTAATGAGGGTGAAAGAGGAGAGCGCAAAATATGGTTTGAAGCTCAACATCAAAAAAACGAAGATCATGGCCACTGGTCCCATCACCTCCTGGCAAATAGAAGGGGAAGAAATGGAGGCAGTGAGAGATTTTACTTTCTTGAGCTCCATGATCACTGCAGATGGTGACAGCAGCCACAAAATTAAAAGACACCTGCATCTTGGGAGAAAAGCAATGACAAACCTAGACAGCATCTTAAAAAGCAGAGACATCACCTTGCCAACAAAGGTCCGTATAGTTAAAGCTATGGTTTTCCCAGTAGTGATGTACGGAAGTGAGAGCTGGGCCATAAAGAAGGATGATCGCCAATGAATTGATGCTTTGAATTATGGTGTTGGAGGAGACTCTTGAGAGTCCCATGGACTGCAAGAAGATCAAACCTATCCATTCTGAGGGAAATCAGCCCTGAGTGCTCACAGGAAGGACAGATCCTAAAGCTGAGGCTCCAATACTTTGGCCACCTCATGAGAAGAGAAGACTCCCTGGAAAAGACCCTGATGTTGGGAAAGATGGAGAGCACAAGGAGAAGGGGACGACAGAGGACGAGATGGTTGGACAGTGTTCTCAAAGCTACCAGCATGAGTTTGACCAAATTGTGGGAGGCAGTGGAAGACAGGAGTGCCTGGTGTGCTCTGGTCTATGGGGTCACGAAGAGTCGGACATGACTAAACGACTAAACAACAACAACAATGTGTAAAATAAACAATATTTCTCAAAGCCTCTAGCCTCCACGGTGCCTTGATTTACCCAACGGAAACACAACCCATCAGCAGAGATTGGGGGTGCCGCACAACCTTCGTAACAATCTGTTAATATTTATAATTCCATAAGAAATCTTTAGCTGGAAAGATTTTGGCTGTGTACATTCCAATGCATTTGAAGCTCATTCTTTCCCCCAAGTAATTCTGGCCACTGTAGTTTACCCCCACAGTGTTGCTATTCCCAGCAATACCTTTTAAAAAAACAACTACAGTGCCCACAATTGTTTGAGGGGGGGCAGGAATTGTGCTTCGAATGTGCTTTATTGTGTGTACGCGGCCTTAGAGATCTGAGACGTGAAGGAATATTAGGTGCAAAAGAACTTTTTCTTTTCTTTTATCGGCTTACATAGCTCACAATAAACAAAGGATCTGGGTGGCGAGCATTACTCATCCACAAAGCAGTATAAAAATACTTAGCCGACATCTGGAAAGCGAGACAATGATGGTTCAGCTATACATCAGAAAAAGCCTATATAAACAGAAGAATCTTAAGTAGACGTCCTAAACAAAGTCCCGATAGCCGTAGCATAACAGTAACGGACAAGGATTTCCACAACACAGGCACATACTAGAAGCTTGCGGAAGCAAAGTACTAACATCATGCCATACCCTTCCTAGTGCCTCTCCAGCTGAATGCAAAAACTGGGCGGTCGTATGCTTCCCTCCTTATATATACTTAAAGCATTTGCGTAGCAGGTCTCCTGTTTTATGCTTGCGCCGGGGTGAATGATTTTGATTAACTCGAAGGGAAATCACAGCTTTGTTAGCGCATTCTCACTCCGAGCTGCTCTGCCTGATTCCTTTGGAGTTGGCTAATGCCGTTTTCTGTGCATGTAATTTCATATAATCTGATCATTCTGCATGCTTTTTTTTTTTTAACTGTCTCTTACATGGGGGAGCAACAACGATGCCGGAAGAATTTCCTGGTCTGCTCTGAATTAGGGGGCCGGAGCAAAGCTGCTGAAGATTGCTTCTCTACCTAAAGCGTTTCGAAATTCCCTTGGCTGAAAGAGAGGGGAACTCAGATATGGTCTGTTCAGGGCGTACTCTGCAACCCACATGTTGTTTAAAGATGGTGTGCTTTAGGATGGATTCGTGTGTGTACGCAAATTGCTGAAGAGCTCATCAAGGGCCCATTCATCAATGTGTGCACACTGAAAAAAAGGGTGTGTGAGATCTTTCGTACCGGTCCTGATTTCTCCCTCCGATAACCACTTGTTGTTGTTTAGTCGTTTAGTCATGTCCGACTCTTCGTGACCCCATGGACCAGAGCACGCCAGGCACTCCTGTCTTTCACTGCCTCCCGCAGTTTGGTCAAACTCATGCTGGTAGCTTCGAGAACATTGTCCAGCCATCTCGTCCTCTGTCGTCCCCTTCTCCTTGTGCCCTTCATCTTTCCCAACATCAGGGTCTTTTCCAGGGAGTCTTCTCTGCTCATGAGGTGGCCAAAGTACTGGAGCCTCAGCTTCACAATCTGTCCTTCCAGTGAGCACTCAGGGCTGATTTTCTTCAGAATGGATAGGTTTGATCTTCTTGCAGTCCATGGGACTCTCAAGAGTCTCCTCCAACACCATAATTCAAAAGCATCCATTCTTCGGCAATCAGCCTTCTTTATGGTCCAGCTCTCACTTCCATACATCACTACTGGGAAAACCATAGCTTTAACTATACGGACCTTTGTTGGCAAGGTGATGTCCCTGCTTTTTAAGATACTGTCTAGGTTTGTCATTGCCCTATAACCACTAGCTAGCCATAACATACTGCCATTTTGCTATGAGAACTTATATTTGCATACAACAAAGATGATCTCTCCCTTAGGCTAAACTTGTAGTGAATAGATAAGGGTAAAGGGTTTGGGGTGGTAATTCAAAACCTCTCCAGTGGCAAAGGTGTTTTTCCTTTTTCAGAGGGGTGCAAGTAATTTGGAAAGGGGAAAGGATTATTCCACCTGTGGTGTTGTTGTTTTTTTAAAAAAATGAAGGCTGCATGATATTCTATCGTAAAAATGGAGCTATGACTGAACAGGGCAGTTTGATCTTGACCTCTCTCTTCCCCTTCTACAATGGTGATTAAGACATACCTGTGTTGTGGTGATCTGTGCAGACTGCTCATAAGTTACCAGGATAAATGAAAGGGTTTGATCAACTTGAGACCAAGATACTATTGGACTATATGGAGACGGCAAAATTGACGGCAAAAATAAGAGACCCAGGTCTCAGCTACATTAGTAAAAAAACAGCGCATTGAATGCATTATAAACATGCAACAGCAGATGGCACCAGAGAGCAAACAAATTTTCTATGCATTTTTTACATAGGGTTTTTTCTTTTCTTTTGTTATAACGATTTAATTTCTGACATATTTATAGCGTCCCCCCCCCTGCATGTAGATCTACCCCCAAAAGATGAAAAGTTTGTTGAAGAGTGGAGACCCTTTTCAGATTATCTGAGAAAATACTATGGCCAAATGAAATCACAGGCAGGGCTTAAAATATAAACAAAGGAATGAGAATGCAATGTAGGATATATGTTATAGAAATAAATATTATATTTAAGGCAGTAGATAAAAGGATTTGAACAGAAACATCATGGAAGTAAGGATGGGAAGTCAGAATGCTAAGGGAATATTGTGTGGAAACTTAATTGAATTTGTTAAATTGTAAGAAGATCAATAACAAATTATGATAAAATGTCCTTTGCTGTGCATGGGAGGGAGTGAAGGATAGGGCCTTCTAGATAACTGCACCCTGACTTTGGATGTCCTGTCCCTCAGAGATTTAGGACTCAGCTGCAAATAAAACTTTAAAAGCGAAACAGCAATGGCGGTCCTCTTTGCGCTGTGAAGAGGGGCTCCGCGAAAAAGGGTCGTCCGCTGCGGCAAAGCGGAGACCCATTAAGAAAAACCGCAGGCAGAGCGAGCCTGCGGCCGTGGGACTCGGCGGGCGCCTGGAGCCCCCCCAGAAGCGGGGAAGGAGCCTCGTAAGAGGCTCCGGAACGTGAAAGGGGGAGCGGCGCTGTGAGTTCATCGCTCTTTTCGTGGAAGCAAAGCCGCGCTGCTGCTGCTGATGAGCGCTGACCTTTCTTCTTGAAATTATCGGAATTGGAGCAACATACCCGTGAGTAAGGGTCCTAAATTTTCCAACTAAATTGAAGAAATTCGGCCGAAAGCGGGAGGCGAGTAACAGGAAGTCCGCCTCCCGACTCTGCTAATTAGATCAAAGCAAGGGCTCGGAAACGAGCTGAAGTATTTAAAAAAGGGATTGTAAAAGTGGAAGAAAGGGTGCATTGAGAGACTCTGTATTTTGAAGATAAAAAGGAAAAGAACTGTGGGTTGTATAGACTTTTATTCTTTAGAAATATCCTCCAATTTCTGGGTTAAACGGGGCTGAAAGAGATAACCCCGTCATCGGGCTGCCAGTGCATAGAAAAAGAACTGTCAAACTGCTGTCAAACTGACGACATTGTTGCAGAGATCGAAATTGTTGCATAGACTGAGATACTAACATTAAACATTGTTGCATGGACCTGTATCGATACTTTATGGCTGGATTTTAAGATATTAGAAGTTCTGGAAACCTTCCTTTTGTGTTTGGGAATTACAAAACTCAATATGGGGAATTGAGGAACTTCAATGGCGGAAAATAGTTCCTTTCTTTTTTGAAGCTTTGAAATACTCCCCCTATAGGACTGTGGAAATATAGTTGCATGGGAACTGAGCTTTATTGAAACTTTTTGTGGTTCTTTTTATTTATATTTGGGACTTGTTTTTCCCATGGGACAAAAGACCATTTGACCTTGAACAGAGGCAGGTGTGGAATGAGCGGCACAGGGAGAACAAGAGCAGCTAAAGCTAAAGATAAAGAAAAAGAGAAAAAATCTGGGCAACTTTTGCAAACAACTTTAACTCATCACCGCAGATCATCTGTCCCAACTGTGCTGACAGCACAGGAGGTGGAACTAGTGCAGCCTGCTGCAGAAGACATGGCAACTGGAGGATCTGAAACAGTTTTAAAACAAATTTTGGAACAATTGGCAGTCTTAAACCAAAAAGTGGACAATCAAACATCAAAGATTGACCAAGCTACATCCTCTATTGGCAAATTAACTGAACAGGTTTCGCAGCACACTCAGGCAATTGAGAAATTGCAAGGAGCTACGGCAGAAAACTATAAATTAGCTGTGGAAGCCAACCAAAAAGCAGAACAGGCAAACTTAAAGGTGGATGAAATTAAAGGAGAGGTAAGACCTTTGAGAAGGCAGGTAGGGGAACAACAAGCCTACCTGGCATTGGTTGAATTGAAAAGTAAAGATAGTAATCTCAGGATAAGGGCTATCCCGGAATTGGAACAAAATAATCTAGAGGGATTTTTGACACTTTTGTTCTCCAAATTCTGGGGAATTGAGGAAGAAAAGGACTTTAAAATTGTGACAGCCTTTAGACTGGGAAAATCAGTAAAGAAAGACAAGCCCAGAGACTGTTTGGTTGCTCTGAGATCAAGAGAAGAAAGGGATAAGATATTAGGCCTACATTTTAAGAAATCCTTGGAGGTAGAAGGTAAAAGGGCCGAAACTTACAGAGATATACCCAAATATCTCTTGGAACTTAGGACTACCTATATAGATTTGACCAAATTGTTGAGACACAACGGAATTCCTTACAGGTGGGAGTTTCCACAAGGACTTTCATTTACTTACAAAGGAAGGAAAATAAAGATTAAATCACCTGAAGACCAGCAGAAGTTCCTACACGACTACGAGGAGGACCTGCAAAAAGGAGCTGCAGCTTCTTGGCCTCCACCACCACCGGGACCATCTCCAAGAGTTATACCACCAGGACCAGGACCAGCATTACCTCCCCCGGGATCGGGAGGAAGCTTAGATACCCCATTGTAGAACCCGTCAATTGATTCAGGATGTCTCTACAGCTTCTTAGTTGGAATATAAATGGCGGAAACTCCCCGGAAAAAAGAAGGAAAGTCTTTCACATTTTGAAAAAGGAACAACTGGACGTTATCTGCCTACAGGAAACACATGTGACAAGGCTCCATAGAAAAGTGTTAATTAACAAAAGACTAGGCCAAGAATTTATTTCTTCAGACAAAGTTAAGAAGAGAGGAGTGGTGATTTACGCAAAGGAGAGCCTGTCACCGAAATTTTTATTTAAAGATGAATATGGCCGAATTTTGGCGATTGAAATACAGACGCAAGGAGAAAAAATTTTGATATTAGGAATATATGCTCCAAATGAGGGAAAGTCGGAATTCTTCAGGAAGCTGCATGAGACTATGCTGGATTATTTGGACTATAGTAACATCATTATGCTGGGTGATATGAATGGGGTTGTGTCTGTAAATATGGATAAGTCACAAAGTGCTAACATATCGAAAGACGGCAGACTACCCAAAACTTTTTTTGAAATGACAGACAATATGGACTTAGTAGACATTTGGAGGGTTAAGAACCCTCTAGGGAAAGAAGGGACTTTCTTTTCTGAAGCTCATCTGACATGGACACGAATCGACCAAATCTGGACAACTAGAGGACTGGCACCTAAGACTAGAAAAGTGGAAATCTGCCCAAAAACCTGCTCCGACCATAATGCTTTGAAAGTGGAATTGAGACTAAATACAACCGGATCCTTTAGATGGAAAATGAATGACACTATACTAAGAGATCAGGAGATTGTTAAGAAGGCCCAAAAAACTTTAAAGGACTATTTTGAGATAAATTTGAATACTACTGTGGAAAAAAGAACAATCTGGGACGCAAGTAAGGCAGTCATGAGAGGGTTTCTAATACAACAAAACACGATTAAGAAAAGGCTCTGGAATGAAAAGAAGGAGAAGATATTGGAGAGAATAGAAGGAGAGAAAAAATTAAGATCTAGGCCTAAGTCGAAGGACGTGTTAAGAGAAGTGAAATTCTTCCAGGCGCAATATTCAAAACTGATAAACCAAGAGGTGGAATGGAAAATTAAACAAATGAAACAAAGATCCTTCGAATCGGCTAATAAGTGTGGCAGTTGAAAAAGAGACAAAAGCTTAATACGGTTACAAATCTAGAGATCGAAGGGAGAATGGTTCAGAAACCCGAGGAAATCAGAAAGTGCTTCCAGAGGTACTTCAAAGAACTTTATACACAAGGGCCGCAAAAAGCCTCAGAGGTGGATCAATTTCTAAAAACTAATGGATTACAAAAAATACCCCTGGAAATGAGAACAAACCTGAACTGTAATATTACACAGCAAGAAATTGAAAGTGCCATTCAAAATCTTCAACTTGGCAAGTCCCCAGGCCCGGACGGCCTAACCTCCAAATATTATAAAGTTTTAAAGGACTATTTGATACAACCTTTGATGGAGGTTTGCAACCAGATAATGGAGGGAGGGAGGGCACCGGAAACGTGGAAAGAAGCTTTCATCACATTGGTACCTAAATCAGAGACTGAAAAGACCCAACTTAAGAACTACCGCCCCATCTCACTCCTAAATGTGGATTATAAATTTTTTGCAGATATTTTGGCAAATAGACTTAAAAAAGTACTAAATGAAGTGATTCACAAAGACCAGGCTGGCTTTCTCCCTGGTAGGCATTTGTTTGACAACACAAGAAACATTATTGACATTTTGGAACTTCTACAAACAAATCTGAACACCAGAGCGGTTTTGATTTTTGTTGATGCAGAGAAGGCCTTTGATAATATTTCTTGGATGTTTATGAAGAAAAATTTGGAAGGGATGGGAGTGGGGCGGGGGTTCGAAAATGGTATAGAAGCAATCTACACAGAACAAAAAGCTAAATTGATAGTAAACAATGTGGTGACAGAGGAGTTTAAAATTGAAAAAGGGACACGCCAGGGGTGCCCTCTATCCCCCCTATTGTTTATTTCAGTCCTGGAGGTGTTGCTAAATATGATTAGAAAGGACCGGTTGGTCCAGGGAATTGAGGTCGGAGTGAAACAATATAAATTGAAAGCATTTGCAGATGACTTGGTATTAACACTTCAGGAACCAGTCTCCAGCACTAAAAGAGTGTTAGAATTAATTTCTGATTTTGGTAGGGTGGCGGGGTTTAAGTTAAATAAGCAAAAAACCAAGGTTTTAGCAAAAAATTTGACAGCTACAGAAACAGATGAGTTCTCCAAAGAAACGGAGCTGAATGTGGTTAAAAAAGTAAAATACCTAGGGGTGTACTTGACCTCCAAAAATTTGAATTTGTTTAAAGATAATTATGAGAAATGCTGGTCAGAAATCAAAAGAGACTTGGATATATGGTCAAGATTGAAACTTTCCTTGTTAGGCCGAATAGCTGCTGTAAAGATGAATGTATTGCCGAAAATGTTATTTTTGTTTCAGGCCCTACAGATCGTGGACAAGGTGGAATGTTTTGGAAAGTGGCAGAGGGATATTTCTAAGTTTGTTTGGCAGGGCAAAAAGCCCCGAATAAAGTTTAAAATATTAACTGATGCGAAAGAAAGAGGGGGATTTGCCCTGCCAGACTTGAGGCTATATTATGAATCTGCAGCCTTCTGCTGGTTGAAAGATTGGATTTTATTGGAGAACACTGATGTCCTGGATCTGGAAGGGTTTGACAATGCGTTTGGGTGGCATGCATATCTGTGGTATGACAAGGCCAAAGTGCACAAATTGTTCAAAAACCATATTGTCAGAAGAGCAATTTGGAGGGTCTGGATAAAATACAAAGACTTATTGGAGAGTAAAACTCCGAGGTGGCTCTCACCGGTGGAGGCCAAGGCACGTAAGAGACCTAACATGGAGGCCCACTGGCCTAAATATTGGGAAATAATTGAAAAAACTGGAGACAATTGGAGGTTGCTAAGTTTGGAGAAATTGAAAACTAAGGTACGAGATTGGTTGCACTATGCGCAAATTCAAGAGGTATTTAAAATAGATAAAAAAGTTGGATTCCAGGTGGAAAAATCGAAACTAGAGACTGAATTGTTAGAGCCAAAAAGTAAACTACTTTCGAGAATGTATAACTTGCTGCTTAAGTGGAATACACAGGATGAGACAGTCAAATCCGCTATGATAAAATGGGCTCAGGATGTGGGGCATAACATTATGTTTGCAGACTGGGAAAGGTTATGGAACACCGGTTTGAAATTCACGGCATGTACTGCCTTGAAGGAAAATATTATGAAAATGGTATACCGGTGGTACATGACCCCAGTCAAGTTAGCCAAGATATATCATCTGTCTGACAACAAATGTTGGAAATGTGGAGAGGCGGAAGGGACATTCTTTCATCTCTGGTGGACCTGCCCGAAAGTGAAGGCCTTCTGGGAAATGATCCATAATGAATTAAAAAAGGTATTGAGATTTACCTTACCTAAAAAACCAGAGGCCTTCCTTCTGGGCATGGTGGACCAGAGAGTGCTTAAGAAGGACAGAACCTTTTTTATGTATGCTACCACAGCAGCAAGGATCCTGATTGCAAAATACTGGAAGACACAAGATTTACCCACGCTGGAGGAATGGCAATCGCAGTTGATGGACTATATGGAACTGGCTGAAATGACTGGCAGAATCCGAGACACGGGAGAAGAAACAACTGAGGAGGATTGGGAAAAGTTTAAGGACTATTTGAAAAAACACTATAAGCTGTATGAATGTTAAAAAAAAATGCACCTTTCAGGAAATTCTAGCTTCAGCAAATGTAAGTTATTGGAATGAAAATTAAGATACAAGAATTAAGAGGTAAAATAATGAAATAACTTTATTGTGTTTAATATAAAACATATAAGAATTGAGCGACAGTAAAATTGAAAATAGGGAACATGATAAAATGGAAGTTACAATAAGTTTTGAAATAAGTTAACAAATTGCTGATGCTTTATAAGACAGAGAACGCAGGGTTCGGAGGATGTGGGGAAGTCCTATAGGTTAGATGGAAAAAGAATATGGAAATTTGTTATTTATATCTTTCTTTCTTATAACCACTCTTTATTCTTTTTTCTGTATTTCTGTACTTTTAAAAAAGCAATAAAAAAATGTTTAAAAAAAAAAGAAGAAGAGTGGAGACCCTTTTCAGATTATCTGAGAAAATACTATGGCCAAATGAAATCACAGGCAGGGCTTAAAATATAAACAAAGGAATGAGAATGCAATGTAGGATATATGTTATAGAAATAAATATTATATTTAAGGCAGTAGATAAAAGGATTTGAACAGAAACATCATGGAAGTAAGGATGGGAAGTCAGAATGCTAAGGGAATATTGTGTGGAAACTTAATTGAATTTGTTAAATTGTAAGAAGATCAATAACAAATTATGATAAAATGTCCTTTGCTGTGCATGGGAGGGAGTGAAGGATAGGGCCTTCTAGATAACTGCACCCTGACTTTGGATGTCCTGTCCCTCAGAGATTTAGGACTCAGCTGCAAATAAAACTTTAAAAGTGTGTTTTAGGTGCAATATACAATGTGTCACTAGATGGCGATGGCAAGCCTTATGGAAAATTCAATGTATTTATAAAAACGCTTTTTAAAAAAATCATTTTTCAGAACGGTTTTTATATGTGTGTAGATTCCACCACAGACGGCTACATCGCTGCTCAGTTCCCATCGCTTAATTAAAGCCCCTTCTCCCAGGCTTCTGGAGGGCTTAGCTGACTCCACTGAGATGTTTTAGGATCATCTGTGATATGTAATGAAACTGCAGCTGGTTAAGGGTGCTGTGAATTGTAGTTCATTGAGTGGGAAAATATGGTTCCCAGGATTCCTGGGGGAGAAATCAGGTGCTTTAAATGTGGGTCTTCCCTGAGACTTAGTCAAGACAATATTTAGGGGCTGTTGGCTAGTTAAAAAAATAATAAAACCGAAGGACATGGATTTCCCTTTTTTCTAAACAGAAAGGATCGGGCACACAGCCTGAGACTTCTCTTGCACCTCACCTTAGTCCTGGGAGCTCAGATGGTGGCTGCCGCCAGCCGTGGTTTTGCACAGCTTCGTGTAACGTTGCAACAGCAGCGTCCCTTCCTGCAGAAGGCGAATCTGGCCCCTGTCAGACATGCTTTGATCAGATCCTGGTTAGAATACAGCAACGTGCTCTATCTGGGATGCCTCTAGAGAGGATCCATATAACTCGTGCCAGAATGCAGCTGCCAGGGTGGTATCAAAGGCTGTCGTCTTAGAACATTTGATTCCCGTGCTTTCTTAATTGCATCGGCTCCTTGTCTGTTTCCGAACCCAATTCGAAAAGCTGGTTTTGATCTTGAAGGCCCTGAATGGCTTGGGTCCAGGGTGTCTGGACTGCTCGCTTCCACATGAGACTGTCCAGCTGTTGAGATCTTCAGAGAGGGATCTGCTCTGCATCCCACTGTTTTCTGAGGCCAGACTGGTGGAGGACTGAGCTTTTTCCAGGGCTGGTGCCTCTCCCAAGAGGTGCATTTAGACGGTTCTTTTCTCTTCTTCCAACAGATGCTGAAGACCACCCTTTTTTCATTAGGCAACTTATGAGGTGGTTGTCCCAACTCAAGGGTTGTTGTTGTTGTTGTTGTTGTTTTAAAAGACTCTATCTATCATCTATCTATCATCTATCTATCATCTATCTATCTATCATCTATCTATCTATCTATCTATCTATCTATCTATCATCTATCTATCTATGTATCTATCATCTAATCTATCATCTATCTATATCTGTCTATCTATCTATCTATCTATCATCATCTATCTATGTATCTATCATCTATCTATCTATCTATCTATCTATCTATCTATCTATCTATCTATCTATATCTATCTCTATCTATCTATCTATCTATCATCTATCTATCTATCTATCTATCTATCATCTATCTATCTATCTAATCTATCGATCATCTATCTATCATCTATCTCTATCATCTATCTATCTATCTATCTATCTATCTATCTATCTATCTATCATCTATCATCTATCATCTATCATCTATCATCTATCTATATCTATATCTATATCTATATGTATCTATCTATCTATCTATCATCTATCTATCTATCTATCTATCTATCTATCTATCTATCTATCATCTATCTATCTATCTATCATCTATCTATCTATCTATCTATCTATCATCTATCATCTATCATTATCTATATCTATCTATTATCTATCTATCATCTATCTATCTATCTATCTATCTATCTATCTATCTATCTATCTATCTATCATCTATCTATCTATCTATCATCTATCTATCTATCATCTATCTATCTATCTATCTATCTATCTATCTATCTATCATCTATCATCTATCATCTATCATCTATCATTATCTATATCTATCTATTATCTATCTATCTATCTATCTATCTATCTATCTATCTATCTATCATCTATCTATCTATCTATCTATCTATCTATCTATCATCTATCATTATCTATATCTATCTATTATCTATCTATCTATCTATCTATCTATCTATCATCTATCATCTATCTATATCTATCTATCATCTATCTATCTATCTATCTATCTATCTATCTATCTATCATCTATCTATCTATCTATCTATCTATCTATCTATCTATCTCTATCTATCTATCTATCTATCTATCTATCTATCTATCTATCTATCATCTATCTATCTATCTATCTATCTATCTATCATCTATCTATCATCTATCTATCATCTATCTATCATCTATATATCCCTTTAAATACAATTTGTTAAATACAATTTGTTTAGAATTTTAATTTATTTGATCAAATTGTTTTCCACGACTGCCTGTACATTTTTTTCAGCCTTTTCTTAAATTATTCCATTTGTAATGTTCTAACTGTTGTTAGCTGCCTTGAGCTCTCTTGAGGAAAGGCAGGATATCGTTGTTTTCGTTTTGTAATTTAATTTTAACGCACCACAGTCTGGGGGCTGAAAGGCAGCCTAGGAATGAACTCCAGCACAAGCACCGCACTTTATGATTATTATTCCTGGAGAGGGGGAACTCACATGATTCAGACGCTTTTCCAGACCACATTTTGCTTTGCTGCTCTCAAGAACTTCTGGGTCTGAGTCCGGCTCCTCCGTGTGGTGAATTACAGGACTTGCAGATGACCTCTTTTCAAGGAGGGACTTTCAGGCCCTGGACTGAGTCCCCCCAGCCTTGCTGGTGATTGGCTCTTTCTGGATAGGAAGGCATACAAAGATTCAAGGACCAGCCTGGTTGGACAAGTCAGTCCAGGACCTGGAAAGGGGTCGCCTGCAGTTCAGTAACTCACCACAAGAAGGAGCTGCATACTTCCTGTTGAAACTTGGGCTTCCTGTTCCAGCTGAGTCTTGCTTGAGCAATGAAGTCTTACTAAGCTCTGCTGTGGTCCTGCCTCCTGTAATGTCCTCCAGGCCCAACTTCTGGCTGGCTCTTTAGTCCTGCCTCTTTTGTCCTTTGGTCCCCCTGACTTGCTCTTCAGTTCTGACTGTATACCCTCCACCATTTATCCAATAAAAATCTTTTGTTGTTGTTTAGTCATTTAGTTGTGTCCGACTCTTCGTGATCCTATGGTAAAAAAATTCCCCAAGTTAATTACACATTGTGTGAAGGTAAGTGTGTGAAGCTACAGCATTCCTGCTATCAGCTTAAGTGACACATTGTCTCTCTCTCTCTCTGTCTCTCTCTCTCTCTCTCTCTCTCACACACACACACACACACACACACAGTAGAGCCCTTCCGAGCCAAATGCCCAAAGGCAGAAAGCCCAGCCAGCAGCCAAACAAGCCTCAAGCGGTGGTTCCCACAGCGCGGCAACCTGGCAAAGGGGATGCAGCAAGGAAAACCACCATCACCTCTCCGCTGCGAAGCGCTGAGCAAAAGCGAGTCCCCAGGCAACGCAGCCGATTTGATCAGCACAAGGCATGCAAGCTCCACCCCCCAGTCGTTCTTAGACTCCTTATTGGTGAGCAACGCAGCCAAGCAACACAGTTGGAGCCTCCCTCCTCCCTGGCCGGCAGGGAGGGAGGGAGAGGAGCTGCTTCCTTTGAAATCCGGGAAATTTACGGGATATCAACAATCTGGGATAGCAGCGGGAAATGGCGCTGGGATAAGGGAGTTTCCCGCCAAATAAGGGAAGGTTGACAGCTATGCGCTAGAGAGTGCTTGAAGCAGAAAGCCGCCCCCAGATGATACAAGAATGGATAGGTGAACAGTAAATTCTTTTAAAGTAAAGTCATCCAAAGCATTCTTTGTGAAATGAATGTGTGGTGTGTTAATTGTTGTTGTTTTTTGCAGGGAAGTGAGTCAGAGCTGATTAATTATTCCTGTTTTCTACCAGATGGGAAGTAAGCATCTTCTTTTTTTCAATGAGCATATAAGGGAAAATGGACCATACACACACACACACACACACACAGAGAGAGAGAGAGAGAGAGAGAGAGAGTCAATCCTCACACAACATGCAGACAAAACATCAAACATCATTATGTTCAGTGTGTGTGTGTTTTCTAAAAATGTTTTTTAATAAAGATTCCTTAAGTATACAAAAACAGTGAGATGTCTCTTTCTTCAACTTATGATTTCTACAATTCAGTTGCATTTGTTATGAGACATTCATGATACATACAATGTTAGGTTAGGAAGAAAAGAGGGGGAGTGGGGTTGGGTGGTTACCGTATTTTTCGCTCCATAAGATGCACTTTTTCTTCCTAAAAAGTAAGGGAAATGTCTGTGTGTCTTATGGAGCGAATGTGTGGTCCCTGGAGCCGAATTGCCCAGGGGCAAAAATTAGGTCGTGCTTCTTTTTTTTTGAAAGAGGGAAGTGGGTGTTGAAACAAAGCCGCTGATCGTTTGCCGATCAGGGAGAGAGATAAGGGATGCTAGAGATAAAGGAGGCTGCCTGGGAGGGGGGAGGTAAAGACAGCAAACTTGCAAAGGGGGGAAACAGGAAGACTAAAGCAATAAGGAGAGAAATTAGAAGAAAAGGAGGAGCAAAAAACTGCTCCAGCTAAGGAAAAGACACTAAGGCAAACAAGAGGGAAGGGAGCATTGAAACGAAACCCATCTGATCGGTGGGATCAGAAGAGAGATAAGGGACCATGGAGAGGCTGCCTGGGAGGGGGGAGGTAAAAGCCCATGGATCCTCAGGATTTTTACATTGGGTCACCCCAAATTCACCATCAGATCACATAGCATGTCCATGGCTACAGCCTGCACCACAAAAATCATACACCCACTGTTGCGTGGGGCCGCAGTGGCGCAAAAACGTGGTTACAAAGCATGGATCCTCAGGATTTTTGCGTTGGGTCACCCAAATTCACCATCAGATCACACGTCTGTGGCCACAGCATGAACCACAAAAAACATACATCCACTATTTCGTTCAGAATATTTTTTTTCTTGTTTTCCTCCTCTAAAAACTAGGTGCATCTTACGGTCCGGTGTGTCTTGTGGAGCGAAAAATACGGTATGTTTCTATTCTTCTACTTAGTGTATGTGTGGGGTTTTGTTTCAATGTTATGTGTATGGGTTTTCTCACTATTCACTTGTTGTGTTTCCTTGGTGATGAGAGAGGTAGAGGGTGGCCTAGGGTGTGATTGGTTGTCCTTGGGTGACTGTAGTGAGATTTATTTGTGTGTGTGAGCGGGATGTGTGAGTGTGTATTTTAAAAAATCAGGTTAGCCAGATTGATTTGTATGCTGTTCTGTCGTTACCTTGTTGGGCTGTGTACGTGATAAAGGGGAGCCATACCGGGGTGAAGGCGTCTTCTTTCTATTTGTCCCCGTGTCAGTTTCAGTTTTGGGGTTAGTTTTTCTAATAGGGCTGTTTCCCATATTACTTGATACCAATGGTCCATAGTTACTCCTGATGTTCAGAGTGTGTTGATGTTGCAAAAAGTACCTGGTAAATGCAGGTTAGAGGTGAAACAAATTTCCCGCCTGTAAATCCTGGTTGGCAAAATTCAAAGTCTAATGTCTACTAAGTTTTAATAACTGGCGATAAACTGGCTAGGGTGATGGTTTTCACTGTTCAGAATAAACAGTTGTCGGGGGAGGTTGTTCTTTGCTTAGGAGTAGAGATGGGTGAATCTCTCCATTTCAGTGCCTCTCAGATTCTTGTCTTTCCACTCTCAAGTTCAACCTCCACATTTCCTCATCAGTTTGCAATTGGAAAAAAAAAGAAATCTCATGAAACTTTATCAGCATTTTAATGCAAATTTCTCCTACTTTACTCATTTTGCAAAACATTGCAAAATAGCATTTTTGTAAGCTCTTTTCACTAATATGTGCATTTCTATGCCCACTTTACCCTTATATATGCTTTTTTGTAAGTATTGCTTGGCCATTGCAAAATTTAAAGAAGTGTGAAATACGAAGGATGGCCTTTTCTGTACCTTGGAAAAAGAAATGTACTGATAATGTGCTGATAAGTGTGGGATGAAAAAATGATGAATGAGAAGACTTCCCGCCCTCATAAGGTTTTATTAAAGCGTTTTTTAATAATACAATAAGATAAAAGAAACTAACCTAAATAAAAACAAAAACAGAGAAAGAAAGAGAAAAGAAACAGAAAGTTGTGGGTCTTCCCAACTTTTACATGGGAGTTTTCCTTTCTTCTCCCAGTCTCCCACCCTGGGAGATCTTCCCTTCCTGCATCTCATTCAGGTTCCTGCCACTAACCATCTACCACCTTCATGTGTGTGTAACCCTTTGACCATGAATGGAAAGACTTCTAAGCCCTGCATAAGCAAATCAGGATGAACTCAGGATCAGTGGCATAGCATGGGTTGCTAGCGCCCCGGGCTGCATGGAAGGGGAGTTGGACACAGTATGCATGTGCATTCAACTGCCTAACAACATCCACGTCACCCAGAAGATCACAGCTGCAGAAAACAAGTTGTTCTGTTGTCTGGAGAAATCACTTTCTTCTTCTCATGGAGAAATCATTTTCTCTTGAGTCCAGCGACGGAAGCGCGCAGCTGTATCGAGGCAGTACTGGGTGCTGAAATTTTGCACCCCTAACAATTTTGCGTCCAGGGCCACTTCCCCTGTGCCCCCCTGCCCACTACACCTCTGCTCAGGATGAATAATCATTCATATATAACCTCCCTACAAAAAAAAATATGAAGAAACTCTTAATAAAGACCAGGCACAGTCTAACCTCTGTGTAAGCTTTGTGAAAGCAAATTGGAACGAACGCTCAATAGGCTGTTGGATGAGCCCCAAGAGTGGATCTATGCCCTTTGCTCTGGGGTAAGAGGGGTCTGAGAATACGATGAGACATTGCCTCTTGAGGAGAAAACCACAAAGCAATCCTGGCTCTCAGATGCAGGTATCTCCAGGCATGGGCTTTATCTCATTCACACCGGGTATTTTTAGGCATATACTTAAAGCATTTCCAGTGTATGCCTAACAACAAAAAACGTGTGAAGAATCCCACAGGCCAGCCCACATCCTAGCCAATGGAAACGACCTTTCCAGCTCGGAAAACAGGGCTTGCCAGACTGCCTCGGGAAACGTTGCGCAAATATAAACCTTGAAATGAAAATCAGGGAAGAAAACGAAGGGAAAGCCTCGCCAGCTCGTGTCAGTCTGCTCTTCACCTTGCAGTTTTTTCAAAAACAGTCTACTAAAACCGATACTCTAAATGTGATTAAACTCTGTGCGCTTGAGGCTTCAGCCAGCCAAACAGACTTTCAAGTGGCTTTTCCTGTTAACATAATGTTACATGTAAGCAGTCGGCTGAGCCAAGTTTTACCAGGGAAAGGGCTCTCAATGAAATGTCGAGCTGGGTTTCAGCAGGTTCCCTGTTCCTTCCTAGATTTACACATCTGGGGCTGCGTCGATCTGCAAGTGGCGGAGGAGGATTAATTCTACATCTTGCAAATAGGTTAGCGTTGCCTGTGATAATGAGACCCTTTAACACACACACACACACACACACACACACACACACACACACACTCATACACCCACCAGAATAATTGTACCGAATCCTGCGAAGGTTCAACCGTTTCATTAGCAGACTGAAAACAGCAACGTTTCAGATTTCATTGAAATCAGATGTAAATGCCTGCGTTCCAAGATCAATTGGAAACAAAAAGAAGGGACGGCGTTAAGCCACGGTAACTAGACAAGGAAGAGCTGGGCAAATTGTCAGACAAGAGACGCGATGCTGAAATAGTTCATCTGGCACTACTAGCTTCTCACGGTCATCCTCTGCAGTTACTATGAAAGAAAAAACTGGTGTGCATTCAGGTAGCTGTGTCCATCGTAAGCAGGTGCCTTGGTATGTAAAGGGTAAAGGGGACCCCTGACCACTAGGTCCAGTCGTGACTGACTGGGGTTGCGTGCTCATCTCGCTCTATAGGCTGAGGGAACCAGCGTTTGTCCTCAGACAGCTTCCAGGTCATGTGGCCAGCATGACTAAGCCGCTTCTGGCAAACCAGAGCAGCACACGGAAACGCCGTTTACCTTCCCGCCAGAGCGGTACCTATTTATCTACTTGCACATGACATGCTTTCGAACTGCTAGGTTGGCAGGAGCAGGGACCAAGCAACGGGAGCTCACCCCGTCACGGGGATTCGAACCACCGACCTTCTGATCGGCAAGTCCTAGGCTCTGTGGTTTAACCCACAGCGCCACCCACATCCCGCGTCTTGCTATGAGCTGCATCCTAATTGACGGGTTTGTTTGGGGACCACTTACTCTTAAAAAGCACAAGAACAATCCAGTTAAAGCGAAGCATGTGTACGTCCTTTTAGTTTCAGTGGGAAAGTTATGCATATGCTTATTCCACTGAAATAAATGGAATGTGAAAGTACTTAATTTGTGCTGGACTGGGAGTCGGAGGAAACCATCTCCAGTTGCTGTGCCAGGTAACTGAGGCATACAGGACATTGTGTTCCATCAGGACTTATTCACAAAACTACTATGTGTACAACGACAGCTGCATGACAAGGTGACAGTGTGTCAATCCAGGCATCTCTGCTTCTCCACTTCCCGTCCTTGCTGCTTCCTGTCCCATCAAACTGCATCTCCCAGCAAGAACTGCCACCAAATCTGTTCTTACAACCAATCTCACCACTCCAAGATGTGCTTTTCAGTTTACATACCAGAGGGGTGGAAGTCCAAAAACTGAACTTCCATGCCCTTGACATTGTCTTTTGGAATGGAACTTCGGGAAGGAAGGCTAGGATTCTGTTGGACAAGCAGAAGAGACGTCTCTTATAGAGTGGTGGAATATCTTAACAGTTCCTTCTAATTTAATCTTTGAACCCAAGTCCACGCCATCTGGAACTACTAAGATAACGTTGGAAGCACTCATGGTTTACTTTCTGAGACCCTTTAATTAATGTGTATTTTCTCTGAGAAGCTGAACCGATTGTGGGTTGGGTGTGTTGGTTGCCTCCAGTATTCAGGAGAGACCACCCGATTGCTTGGTAGTTGCTACTGTACTGAGTTATGTAGGAAAGGCCCGCAGATACTGTAGATACTGAATCTAGACTTTCCAGAATACCTGATGTATATATAAATAATCAGGATTTGTTATTTACTAATTTATGGAATTTGCATACCACCCTTCATCTACAGATCTCAGGGTGGTTCACAACATAAAAATACAAGATAAAAAACACAAAGTACATAAGAACAATAAGAACAAACACAAACCAATCATCCCCTCCTCTCACAACATATTTAGAAGGTCATCGGATATCAATCAGCCCAAGGCCTGGTTGAAGAGGAGCGTTTTCACCTGGCGCCTAAGAACATATAATGAAGGCGCCAGGCAAATTTCCCTGGGGAGAGCATTCCACAAATGGGAACTCGTACAGAGAAGGCCGGTTCTCGTGTTGCCACCCTCCAGACCTCACATGGAGGAGGCGCATGAAGAAGGACCTCAGAGGATGCTCTTAGAGTCCTGGTAGGTTCATATGGAGAGAGGCAGTCCTTGAGGTACTGCGGTCGTAGGCTGTAAATGTCTTTGGCAACCACATTTTTGACCCTGCCCCAACGCAAAGAGAGATGGGAGGGGGCTCCTCTATCTTGATGTCACACTGGGCGGGCATGCTGTCCTGACGTCAAGGCAAGAGCCCACCTTGCCCTGAGTTCAGAGAAAGGCGGGCTCTTTCTTCTGACCTCAAGTGGTAGCTTCATGTAATTTAGATTCTGGACATAACGGTCTTGTGAATGGGGGCTGTTTATGTGTATCGTTTCAAAATGTGCTAGGCCAGCCCTGATGTCTTTGGGGACCTTCCCTGCTAATTTTGCTAAGTGGGCCCTGGACTTCTGCTCCAAAGTCCCATCTTGGTGGCACCTGATGTTGACCTCGCTTTGGGCTTTAGGGGCACCCAAAGTTGTGTGCCATGACAGTGGAAATACCAAGCCCATCGCTTCTTCCAACTGAGTCAGGAGAAAGGTGGAGGTCTCCTGTCGGACCAGTTTGCAATGGACTTAAGAATGAAGCGTTTATTCTGCCCCACATTCCTTTAGACATGCGCCCACTTGCACTCCCATCCCTGTTCTTGAAAAAGCCATTTCTGCTCCAGCTTGCTCCATTTGTTCCCAGCTATAAGCTCCAGCTCATTAAACAACATGTGCATGGCTTTGCATAGAGACAAGAGCCTGGGGCTGTTTATGTGACCATTTCTGCGAGATTGATTTTTTAAAATGAATGCTTTATCTGCCTGAGTTATTTATAAAATGTGCGTGATTTTTAAAAATGTAAATAACTTTCAACCTATTGAAGAGCAGTGTGTAATGTTAATAAAATAATGAAGAACTGGAGAAGAGAATTGCTGGATCAGAGCAAAGGCCCATCGAGTCCAGAACGCTGTTCATACAGCAGGCAGCCAGGGAGATTTCTTTGCTGACTAAGAAAAGACAGGCTCGTAATGTCTTTCCAATGATTTATTAGCACACACTCCTAAAATAAATGCCGCACACACACAAATACACACCTCAGTATAGGCTCCCACACACTGGCGGAGGAACGGGGATGTGGAGGGAGCGGACCGGCCCTGGCACCACTATTCCGGTAGGGTGCCATTGCGGCGCCTCCCCCAACACGTGCTGCAAACCCCCCGTGCGCCAGGTGCCACGCCCCCAGAACGCGCACCACACTCTCGTGGGCGGCATGCCACGCCCCTGGGGCAGTGTGCCACGCCCCTGGGATGTGCGTCACGCCCCCGGTGGCGCCGGCCATGCCCCCGCCTGCTCTCCGCCCCCAGTAGCGGAGCATGCAGCTTCACCACTGCTCCCACAACGTAACACCAACAAACAACGCAGGCTAAACTCAGCACACAAATCAATAATTAGCGTATTTTTCGCTCTATAAGACGCGCCAGACCACAAGATGCACCTAGTTTTTGGAGGAGGATAACAAGAAATTTTTTTTCCTGAATCTCAGAAGCCAGAACAGCTAGAGGGATCGCTGTGCAGTGAAAGCAGCAATCCCTCTTGCTGTTCTGGCTTTTGGGATAGCTGCGTAGCCTGCATTCGCTCCATAAGACACACACACATTCCCCCTTACTTTTTAGGAGGGAAAAAGTGAGTCTTATAGAGCAAAAAATACGGTAGTTTAGATGGTAGATGAATGGGTGCAGATCCTACTCAGAGTCAGGGATACAAGAGATGTTCTGAGATACGTGCAATTTGGCCATCAAGTGAAAGGGCTCTTCCATAGGCTAACATTGGAGGTAATACACAATGTCACCAAGGATTCCTGGCAGCTTCATGGTGTGGTGGTGGTGGTCAGATTGATGTAACTGGTCAAGTGAGAACATGTACAGAGCACAACTAGGATGTGATCAGGAGATGCTCCTCCATCCCAGCACAGCCTGTTTATCGTTCTCTCTAACCTCCACCTGGGCCTAGGTTCCAAGTTGCCCTTATCTACTAAGGTTGTTTATACTTCTTAGCAACCCTCCTAATGAATGCAACGCTTCACTTAATTAAAGATCACACAAAGATGGGTTCCATTCTCATGGGAAGTCCCTTCTGTGAAGTCCCCTTTATTAATGCTTGTAGTCATCTATATCATTCCTGCTTCACTTGGCCCAAAGCCTAGTGTAAGGGCAAGACAAGAACTGAACACAAAGTTTGGGAATCCCTGTAGAGACTCCCCCACTTCAGAGCATATTGCTAGGGGTGGTATTCTTTGGAGATTATCCCGAATGATACACTGCGATCCTGCCACACACACACCTGCCATTATCCATAGATAAGGGTCTGTGAACACCTGACATGTACATAAAATGCTGTGTTTGAATGTGTTATCTTTAGAATACTGTAAAGAGAAGTTTAGCTTAAGCAAGAAGTTCCACTCTGGGTGAAAGCGGAAGGCCGGTGTTTTTCCATTTCAGTGAGTTAAACTACCTGATCACTTATCTCCCAAAAACCTAAGCTGCAGCTCTCATGGCAGGAGAGGAAACTTGAGAAGTCAGAGATGGCTAGTAGCAGTTGCAGCGGAGAAGCTGTGCAATGGTCAACAAACTTAGGATCTCTCTCTGGAATATGAGAGAGGAAAGTTTACTGAACTACATAAAGGACTGAACCACACTGATTGTTTTCAATGTGCTATTTTATCATTTTGTTCTTAGTAACATTTACAGTGGTACCTCAGGTTAAGTACTTAATTCGTTCCGGAGGTCTGTTCTTAACCTGAAACTGTTCTTAACCTGAAGCACCACTTTAGCTAGTGGAACGTCCAGCTGCCGCCGTGCCGCCGGAGCATGATTTCTGTTCTCATCCTGAAGCGAAGTTCTTAACCCGAGGTAATATTTCTGTCTGTAACCTGAAGCGTATGTAACCTGAAGTGTATGTAACCCAAGGTACCACTGTATATGCAACTAGTTTTAAGACTGTTCTGCAGCAAAGCTTTGAATCTCATTTATGGGATGGAAAGCTCATTTATTTCTGCACAAAGTCCAGATTAGGGATTAATTTTTATTTTATTTATTAGATTTATATTCATCCTTTCTTTTATTTATTAGATTTATATTCATCCTAAGATCTCAGGGCATTCCACAAAACAAAATACAGGATAAAAACAAGTAGATAATTAAAACAAAGCAGCAAAACAATAACTCCCCCTTTTCACAGACACATTTTAAAAGCTGTAGAATATTAATCAGCCCAAGGCCTGGTTGAAGAGGAACATTTTCACCTGGCGCCTGAAAATATATAATGAAGGTGTCAGATGAACCTCCCTGGGGAGAGCATTCCACAAACAGGGAGCCACTACAGAGAAGGCTTGTTCTTGTGTTGCCACCCTCCAGACCTCAGTGGAGGAGGTACACAAAGAAGGGCCTTAGATGATGAATACAGATTCTGGGGAGGTTTATATGGAGAGAAGTGGTCCTTTGAGGTTTTGTAATCCTGAACCATTTAAGGCTTTATAGGTCAAAACCAGGGATGTGGGTGGTGCTGTGGGTTAAACCACAAAGCCTAGGACTTGCCGATCAAAAGGTCGGCGGTTCGAATCCCCGCGACAGGGTGAGCTCCTGTTGCTTGGTCCCTGCTCCTGCCAACCTAGCAGTTCGAAAGCACACCAGTGCAAGTAGGTAAATAGGTACCGCTCCGGCGGGAAGGTAAACAGCGTTTCCGTGCGCTGCTCTGGTTCACCAGAAGCAGCTTAGTCATGCTGGCCACATGACCCAGAAGCTGTACGCCGGCTCCCTTGGCCAATAAAGCGAGATGAGTGCTGCAACCCCAGAGTTGGCCATGACTGGACCTAATGGTCAGGGGTCCCTTTACCTTTACCTTAGGTCAAAACCAGCCCTTTGAATTGGGCCTGGAAACTAATTGGCAGCTAGCGCAGGGCCAGGATCAGTGTAATATGCTCAAACCATCTTGTCCCAGTGAGCAACTTGACCGCTGAATTCAGCACCGAGGCAGCTTCTGAGACATCGTCAGAGGCAGGGATTCCACTGAACAACTCTAACATGACAATCACCGTCCTGATGTCCTCCAGATATTTTGGACTACAGTTCCCATCATTCCCAGCCAGCATTCGGCAAAGCCACCGTGTAACCACAGTGGAGTGGATCGAGCCCAAAGTGTCTTTCATAACGGTGATTTATTGTGCCTGTATGCAACTTAAGATGCAGTTTCCAGACACTAAAACAAAAACCTGGCCCGGGGGAGCTTGAAAGCCAAAACAGAAAAAGGGGGAAGCGGAACAATAAATATAGAGCTGTGTTTAGATATAAATATTATGGTATGTGTAGGTTTTCTGCCAGACATGAAAGACAGTAAAGCTATCCAGATACAGTCTAGGAATATTCTTTCTGATACATACAGGTTCAGCCTTTGGACTTGGGAACCCAATATTTCCCAACATTGGGTGGGATATTTTATGGGCATTGATTTGCCCTCCTAGCAAGGCAGAGACCGGGGAGAAATTCAGCTGAATTTTGGAACAACCAAGGACCTTCAATACAGGCCTTGTTCCCTGTTGCTTTTTTCATCTATACACCATGGTAACCTTTAAGAACATAAGAAGGTCCTGCTGGATCAAGCCATTGGCTGATTTAGTCTAGCCTCCTGTTCTCACAGTGGCCAGCTGGATCCCTGTGGCAAACTCACAAGAAGAACCTGAGCACAAGAGCTCCAGTTTCCTGCAAAACATGTTCTCCCTAGCAGAGAGCGCATGTTGCGGTGGGGGATACAAGCCACCCCATTGTTGCTGGGCGGATTTGCGGAGGGACCCAGGCAGTGAATTGGTTAATCGGGTCGCTGGGGAGATCTGCTTGTTGCCAATACTGGACGCCCAACTTTGGCCGTCCTCTTGGCTGCTTGCACCGCATCACCCGCCCACCCTCCCTGTATTGGGGGGGCTGTTCGCTTGACCTTGCTATGCCTGTCATGGGGTCGTCTGCTTTGAGACAGGGGCCTGGTAGGAATTTTGTCCATTTGGCTGATTGGCTGGTGTCATTCGGTTTTTGCCTACTGCGTAGCAAATCGTCACAACTTGTAAGGTTGGCGGTTAGGCATTGGTTCAAATTGGTTGGTGGAGGGGTAAATGCCTACCCCTCCAATGGTGGTGCGGAAAGGGAATTCCGTTAAAGGAACCCAGGGGCTTGCCATTCTTTTCTTCCTTGTCCCTGGCATCGGACCTGGGCCGTGCAAGCCCCCAGGAGCATGAGGGTGAGGACTGAGGCCCAGCTTCATTTCTCCCCAATATTGTTTCCCTGACAGGCTTCCGCTGGAATCCGGAAGTCAGTTCTGTCCCCTGGGCAAGGACAGATAGTTGGAACCAATGCCTAAGCAACTACTCACTTGGGTGTATTTAAATAAAGTTGTGGCCCAGTGGCGTAGCGTGGGGGGTGCAGGGGGGGCCGGCCACACCGGGTGCAACATCTGGGGGTTAGGGTTAGGGGGCGCAAATCCATGGGTTAGGGGGTGCAAATTACTTGCCTTGCCCCGGGTGCTGACAACCCACGCTACGCCACTGTTGTGGCCAAAATCGTGCCAAAAACCCAAACCAAAATTGATGTGTGATGTGTGAGTTATTGGGGGGTGGCTTGGGGACCTCGACACGCAACGGGGATTCAGGAACAATACACCATGAGTTGGTGAGCTGCAGATCAGTTTCTTGTGACCTGCAAAACTCCAAAGCCAGGGCTAAGTTCTCCATTGGCAGTACCTAAAGGGTTTGCCAACGTCTTCCTCCTATCACAGATCCGCAGTCAGGGAGAATTGCGTTGTCGCCTTCCAGGGCGGCTGTCATTCCCCACACTCTGGCCGCCTGTGACAACTCTCCATTCCAACACATCTGCTTCATGAGTGGCAAATTAAAATGTCTGAATTGGGTAGAGACGGCCTGCCGCCAGCACACATGGCAAGCATGTGAAGTTGTGGCTTTTGCTGAATTCCCCACTGGGGCACAAGGACAGAAATGTTTTGGAACTCACACAAGAGGGAGTTCCAGGCAGCCGAAAGAAAACAACAGGATTTTGCAGGGTTGGGGGAAAGAAAGCCAGAAAAAAATTCTGTTCAGTTCAGCTGTCTTGACTGCTCCTCTAATATATATTTTTTGTTTCGTTACCAGCTTTGTGTGTAGAAACATCTGTCCTCTGTCCTCTGATCTACCTCTGCTAGGGAAAAATCAACTTAGAACCATTGGCTCAAAGTCACCAGCTTCAATAATGGTGGGAACACCATCAAAAACCTAAACCTAGAGCCAGTGCTTTTTTCCTGGGGGAACGCAGGGGTACGCATACCCCTAAACATTTTGTGAATATTTGAACTTTTGTCCATTTACAGTGGTACCTCGGGTTAAGTACTTAATTTGTTCCAGAGGTCTGTTCTTAACCTGAAACTGTTCTTAACCTGAAGACCACTTTAGCTAATGGGGCCTCTCACTGCCACCACCGCGCAATTTCTGTTCTCATCCTGAAGCAAAGTTCTTAACCCGAGGTACTATTTCTGGGTTAGCGGAGTCTGTAACCTGAAGCGTATGTAACCTGAATCATATGTAACTTGAGGTACCACTGTACTGTATTCATTTTTTTCCAATTTGAACTATAAAATGGTGGTTTTCTTTAGTCAAAATGAGAGTACCCCTAAACATTTTTAAAGGAAAAAAAAGCACTGCGTATAGCTACCTTGGAATGAAAGAATTATTCCAGACCCTCCAAGTGTCCGTATTTTCCAGGGACAGTTCCAGATTTACAGAAGCCAGTCCGGTTTCGGATTTGACCCCAGAATGTCTCGCTTTTCCTTAGGATGTCCCCTATCAGAGAAATGTTGGAGGATATGGAGTTATGTGACCCCTGAGCCAAGGAGACAAGTAACTATGCAACCTTTAGAAGGCATCTGCAAGCAGCCCTGTATAGGGGAGTTTTTTTAATGTTTAATGTTTTATTATGTTTTTATATACAGTGGTACCTCGGGTTAAGTACTTAATTTGTTCCGGAGGTCTGTTCTTAACCTGAAGCACCACTTTAGCTAATGGGGCCTCCTGCTGCCGCCACGCCACCTTGCGATTTCTGTTCTCATCCTAAAGCAAAGTTCTTAACCTGAGCTACTATTTCTGGGTTAGTGGAGTCTGTAACCTGAAACGTATGTAACCCGAGGTACCACTGTATGTTGGAAGCTGCCCAGAGTGGCTGGGGCACTCCAGTTAGATTGGCGGGGTAATGATGATGATGATGATGATGATGATGGAACAAGGCATCCCTATTTTCATTGGAGAAATGTTGAAGGGTATGCCATTTCTCTTTCCAGGAAGTGAAAAGGAGCCTGGTGGATGTATGTGTGAAAATGAGGTGCCCGTATTCCTATCTTGATAAAAGTTCTGTGGGTTCCAGCACAAAGAAAGAGGTGTTGGTATTCCATACGAGTGAATACCATCACAGAAATACCACACACACAAACACATCACATGCCCACACACACGTAAGGCTGCTCTTCTAAATATACGTAGAGGCACAATACACATATCACAAACACCTAGAAAAGATCTTTCCCTTTCAGGAAGCATGTTTAGCATCAAATTAACTGTTCGTGACAGCTAACCACGAGTTATTAAACATGATTCCGCTGCTATATTGCAAAGCCCACTGGAGGTAAGGCAGGAGATACAGAGACATGCTGTTGGATTCCTTGCTATTTGATACAAAGGGGCTTTCAGAAGGAGAGACGTGGAGAGGCTTTCAGTTTAAAACGATTTTTATTTCTCTTCTGCCCTTTAAAAACAGTTATGTGAGCTGAAAAAGACTCGCGCTTTACTCTTGGCGCAGACCCACCCTTCTCCACCGCTCCCCACGGCACCCCAGCAAATCCTTTCTGAGTGTTCAGCTGCAAAGTCTTAAAGATATTAACAAGCTTGTGAGAAATGGCTGTGGGTAGCCAAGTCAGCAGAAGCATTCAAAGTCTGTGTCAAAACTAAATTTGTTTGACAAGTGAGACCCAAATGTTTGAAGCTGGCATGATGAAAGGCTTTTCCTTTCTTTTAATTCCACACCCCCCCTTAATGGCTAGCAGTGCAGTTCTATACATGTCTACTCAGAAGTAAAGCCGTATTGAGTTCAGTGGAAATTACTCCCAGGTAAGTGCATGTAGCATTGTAGCCTAGGGCAAGAAATAATCAGGTTTCCTCTTGTGGAAGAGTTTTATAGATGTGCAGAGGAAAACATAATTTCCTATCTGGCAAGGAAGCTGAGTTGTTGTTGTTGTTTTAACCCTCAGATGCAATCCTAAACATGCTTACTCACTTACCTGTGGTGAACATAGGATCAGGATCTACAGAGACAAAGCCAATGTGATAGGGAATACAAACAGGGAAACAGGTGCACACAGGATGAGTATACAGTGGTACCTCGGGTTACGTACGCTTCAGGTTACATACTCCGCTAACCCAGAAATATTACCTCGGGTTAAGAACTTTGCTTCAGGATGAGAACAGAAATTGTGCAGCGGCAGCAGGAGGCACCATTAGCTAAAGTGGTGCTTCAGGTTCAGAACAGTTTCAGGTTAAGAACAGACCTCCAGAAGGAATTAAGTTCTTAACCCGAGGTACCACTGTATATAAAATTATGTATAATTTGAAATTGTGCTATTGCCTCAAAACACATTTGGTCCTTTAAGAAAAGACTTGTGAGATGAGGGCTCATGTCTCCTTGGAAATTGTACCTCCAAACCCATAAATCACCCAAGGTGAAAAATCTGGGGTTGCTTAATGGCAAGGAAGGGCACTCTCTACATGCTCAGAGATAGTCCCATCTTTATTGTGGGCCATATGCCCTTAAGGTCTGACCTAGAAGCATCTACAGTTCACCAGTCCTCTTTCTTGCATCTCCCCAGGGTTCCCCCCCTTTTTTCTTGCATCTCCCTGGGGTCAATCCAGAATTATCTGTGTTGTTGTTGCTCATGGAACCCACAAAGGCTCGTTCTCTGCTATAATTTCATCCTATTAGGCGGCTGTCACCATCGCTTTTGTTTGCATCTTAGAACGACAACAGACATTTCATTTGGCCCAAGAAGGGTCTGGGAAGGACAATATATTTCATGTAACAAATTGCCTACTCCCATGTGCCGTATAACAAATTGACTATGTTGGCTATATACAGTGGTACCTTGGGTTACATATGCTTCAGGTTACAGACTCCGCTAACCCAGAAATAGTACCTCGGGTTAAGAACTTTGCTTCAGGATGAGAACAGAAATTGTGCGGCGGCGGGAGGCCCCATTAGCTAAAGTGGTGCTTCAGGTTAAGAACAGTTTCAGGTTAAGAACGGACCTCCGGAACAAATTAAGTACATAACCAGAGGTACCACTGTACTTTGCTTAGTAAAAGGTAAAGGTAAAGGATCCCTGGACAGTTATGTCCAGTCAAAGGCAACTCTGGGGTTGCGGCGCTCATCTCGCTTTCAGGCCAAGGGAGCCAGTGTTTGTCCACAGACAGGTTTTTGGGTCATGTGGCCAGCATGACTAAACAGCTTCTGGCGCAACGGGACCGCGTGATGGAAACCAGAGTGCACAGAAACGCTGTTTACGTTCCAACCACAGTGGTACCTATTTATCTACTTGCACTGGCGTGCTATCGAACTGGTAGGTTGGCATGAGCTGGGACCGAGCAACGGGAGCTCACCCCATCGCGGGGATTCGAACTGCCAACCTTCTGATCGGCAAGCCCAAGAGGCTCAGTGGTTTAGGCCACAGCGCCACCCGTATCTCTCGCTTAGTAAATACAGTATAAGAGTGAATAACGGTGGACTGACCACAGCAGAAGATCATTCAGACTGAACAAACTATCATGCAAAACAAAGATGGCTGCCGGGAAGTGGTGCTGGCCTGAAATACATATTTCTTCCCTCAGTGAAATTGTCCTGTGGGACCTGTAAAAATGGGGTTTAATGGGAGACCCACTGCAGGCAGCTGCAGGTCAGAGAGCTGCTGTCCCCTGGGAGGGTGAAAAAGCAGTAGAAAAGGAAAGGCACAGACCCTCCAAGTGCCCCTATTTTTTGGGGACAGTCCTGAATTTACAGAAGCCATCCAGGTTTCTGATTTGATCCCAGAATGTCCCGCTTTTCCTCGGGACATCCCTATTTTCATCAGAGAAATGTTGGAGGATATGGACTTATGTGACTCTGGAGCCAAGGAGCTAAGTAACTATGCAACCTTTAGAAGACATCTGAAAGTAGTCCTGTATAGGGAAGGTTTTTTAATGTTTAACGTTTTGTTGTGTTTTATATATGTTGGAAGCCACCCAGAGTGGTTTGGGCAACCCAGTCAGATGGGCAGAGTTTGAATAATAAAAATATTTTTGTTATTATTATTGTTGTTGTTATTATTATTTTTTATTATTATTAACTAGGATGTCTATTTTCATCAGGGAAATGTTGGAGGGTATGGACTCTTGAGCTGCCTGAAGTAAAAGAAGGAAACAACAAATATAAAAAAGATATGGTTTATGGTCCCTCTCAGGGTGGAGGAAGACAAAGCAAACTCCAGAGATGGAAAGGCCAAAGGCCACACATGGACCAAACTAGTTCACCCATACATTATTATATAAAAACAAAGCAAGGTGTAGGTGAAGACAGAAAAGGAGGAGATCATCTGTCGTATGATTTAGGCAGAATATGCTGCAAAGCCTTTCTGGTTGGCCTAAGGCCCAAACTACACATCATGTTTCCTTCCTCGCTGAAGTGTCAAAAATCACTCTGCTTTTTCCACAGTGGCTTTATTTGGTGGTGGTGGGATTTTTTTTAAGAAAACCACACATTTAACGAAAATTGCAATTTTTGCCTTTGGTGGTGCTTATAACATTGTAATTAAAACTGCTCCCCCCCTTTAAATCAAAGATCTAAAGATCACCGTTGCAACCGACAACAGCAGAAAACAGTTGGAGACCGAATGTTATTTTTCCGAGTGAGAAATGGAAATTTTTAAACTGACTTGTGATTCTCTAGTTTGAATATTAGCCATCAGAAAGGAGCAAGAATCTTAGAAGGAGCAAATCTGTCTGGAAGAATATGAGGTGCTAGCTCCCTTCCCCATAGTCAGTTTGGGGGCCTGCTTTCTGTTTACACCAGAAGGACCAAAAAGATCCTCTTAAGTGTGGAGAAATTTCCTACGATGACACAGGGTGGCTCCTTCGATTTTTTTTTTTTTTAAGGTGGCAAAGACAGCAGCCGTTTGAATGCCAGAGAACAGCTTCCGAAGGAATACAAAAGAGCAGACAGCTCCACTTATTCCTGAAATTAGATGCAATCATATCTGTGAATCACAGAGTAGCAAATCACAGTAATTGACATTACAATGCATTATCCCACTGTACTACCTAACTGCAGTGTACCGCCTCAGCAGAACTACTCCTTCGTGACCTGGGCTGTTATTTGCCTAAGGCTCTGAGCCAGACCAAAGCGATAAAACTACAAAAAGAAATGCTTTCTGCTGCAGAAAAGGCGCAAATTAGAATGGGAGTCAAGCCCCCAGCTAATGCAAGACTAGCATCTTCTTGTTCACAGTTTGCATAATTAGAGATCATGAATGGTTTTGTTATTGTGCTAAAAATACTCTGGCTTTGTTTAAATCAGCTATTTCATTAACAGCATGGCTTTTGCACAAGCATTAGCAAGGTAGACAGGGCAGCGGAGGGAGAAGCTATATCCTTTAGTTAACACTTAAAAAGTAAATTCAATTTTCCCCCCACCGCGTAGCAGCCCACTTAATTTTGATCCGCAAAGGCACTTGAGACAATTTGAGGAGACCCTGTTCTGCTATCTACCCTGTGGTGTTAATAAATGATACCCACTCCCTCCCTCTTTCTCTAAGCGGTGGGGTATGCGAGAAAGGCTTTCTGTGGCTATTTTCCTTCCCGAGAAAAAGAGTGCCGGAGTTTTACGGTGTCCCTGTGTAAATGGCTTTAATTGTGACACACTTGCAAGTCGAGGGGGAAAAGATGAAAGAGTAAGAAATGCAGAATCAGAGCTGAGAGGCTGAAGTCGAGGAAATATCCAGGCTAGTTCTCCTCAGTTGGTCTGATTCCAGGGACAACTCGTTTTGGGAAAGAAAATAATAATAATAATAATAATAATAATAATAATAATAATAATAATAATTTATTTATTATTTATACCCCGCCCATCTGGCTGAGCTTCCCCAGCCACTCTGGGCAGCTTCCCAAAAAATATTAAAATACTGTAATACATCAAACATTAAAAGCTTCCCTAAACAGGGCTGCCTTCAGATGTCTTCTAAAAGTCTGGTAGTTGTTGTTCTCTTTGACATCTGGTGGGAGGGCGTTCCACAGGGAGGGCGCCACTACCGAGAAGGCCCTCTGCCTGGTTTCCTGTAACTTGGCTTCTCGCAGTGAGGGAACCGCCAGAAGGCCCTCGGTGCTGGACCTCGGTGTCCGGGTAGAACAATGTGGGTGGAGACACTCCAGTTAAAAGAATCTTGGGTAATGGCGGGGTTGCAAAAGACCTCTGCCTGACAACCTGATACGTTGTCAGATCACACTGGAGGACTAGGCTAGTGGGACTGAAGATTTGACTCAATGCTAGGCAATCTCCCAATTTGGGAGACCAAATCGTGTCAAAAGTTATCCTTTTTTTGAGACGCCTTTTATTAGTATGTGCTGGATTCTGATAGACCAAGGTTACAGATGTTATTAACTCAAGCCTCTATTGGTATATTAGAGGTTTCCTTCCATCTTTGGGCAATAACTAGTCTAGCTGCTGTGAACAGGAAGGAAATTAATTCTTTAGATTCAAGGGTAGAATTTGGGGTTAAACCTAGCGACAGGAAGGCAAGTGTTGAATTAGGAGAGATAGATTGTTTAGTGATTTTGGAGGTTCACCAAATTATGAGTCTACCGCTCCTAACCACACCACATTGGCTCTCTTAGTATCTCTTAGTATCCCCTTAGTATCAGTTGCATTAGTTTGCAGTTTGCTAGCACCAATGCAGTTTGCTGGCACCAATAAAGAGCATGGGGAGAGCTCTTTAAAAAGAGAAGTGCTGTGCAGGAGAGCCCGACAACTACATGTGTAGCCAGTCAGCTGCCCCCTTGTATCCACATTAGCCATTGCAGATGAGTGGGCAGTCAGTGGATAGAACAGATGAGGTATCAGATGGTCATGAATGATAGCGCCTGGTCTGGTTCCAGGGCATGGTCTGCAGGTACATGATCCTGTCACCTAGCTGAAGCTAAGCAGTCCTAGGAACACAGTGTATGCCACCTTGAGTTCCATGATGGAAGACACGCAGGAGAAAAAAAATGCTTAAAATAACTTTTGTGAAGAAACCAGAAGCCTTTTTATTAGGAATTTGTCAGGAGTCCAGGTTCCCAGTTTGATGACACAATAAGCGTAGGTAATTTAAAAGGGGGATTTATTGCAAAAAAACCCAAACAGATAGCTCCAGATGGCTCTAACAAAGCCTCCGGCATCATTACTCAGGATGACCCTTCTGAAGACTCCTTCCGGTGTGTACAGAATGTATTGAACTTTCGCACCTTAGGTCTCTTGTTTTGCATCCTGTCTAGCAGCCCTCCCATTTACTGACTGTGTGGACTTATTGGATAAGCTCCACCCTCTTCCTTTTCAGAGAAGCTGTCTCTGGATTTGTTTGCGCCGTTTTGTGCTTCCTGCAAGCTTTGGCTGTGTTCTAGCCCACTCTCAGCTACTTCTTTATCAGCCGGCCTGTCAAGGTTAGGAAGAGCTGAAGTCTGTATCTGCTGGCTCTCCCCTGCCTGATTAACATCTAACCCTCTCTGTTCCTGGCTGCTTTCTGCTGTTGGCTGCAAACCTTCACTTGGAGCTGACTCATTCCTGACAGAATTACAGGTACCAACATACCAAAGGAGCAGAAAAGACTCTTTATGTATGGAACAATGGCTGCCCGGAAGTTATTAGCCCAGAATTGGAAAAAAGACAAAGTCCCTAACCAGAGGAGAATGGCAAACCAAGCTGACGGACTATGCCGAGATGGCAAAGCTGACTGGAAAACTCAGAAACCAAGAGGATAGAAACTTTATGAAAGAGTGAGGGAAATTTCTAAACAAAAAAAATTCCTTCCAGTAGCACCTTAAAGACCAACTAAGTCAGTTCTTGGTATGAGCTTTCTTGTGCATGCACACTTCTTCAGATACACATGCACGCACACGAAAGCTCATACCAAGAACTGACTTAGTTGGTCTTTAAGGTGCTACTGGAAGGAATTTTTTTTGTTTTGACTATGGCAGACCAACACGGCTACCTATCTGTAACTGAAAATTTCTAAGTTATTTAGGAGACCACTGTAAGCAGATGGAAACAAGAGCAGGATTTTGACTCACTTGTAGTGTAAAAATTATTGTGGGCAATAAGGTTTGGTATAAAAGCTGGAGTACGGATGAATATGCAGTTGTTTAAAATGAGACCCCATGGAGGCGATGGGGGGAAGTCTCGAGATTCGGAGAATTTCTTTATACAGACATGTCTTTACTAGTGTGTGTTTATTTACACTTTGTATTTGTAAAACCAATGAAAATGATTTCATTAAAAAAAGGGAAGACACATAGGAGAGCCTGTGCGGCATAATGGTTAGAGTATTGGCCTATGATCTGGGAGACTCAGGGTTCAAATCCCCACTCAGCCATGGCCTTGGAGTCAACCACCATCTCTTAGCCTAGCCTACCTCACAGGGTTGTTGTGAGGGTGAACTAGGGAAGACGAGAACTAGGGAGCTCCTTGGAGGAAAAGGTGGTATATAAATGCAATACATAAATAAAATAAACACACTAAAAATAAGCAAATAAAAGCCCCCCTGAGGTGAATTCATAAGCCATCATTGCCACATCATAAGGCAACAAGAAGAGCAGCGTGTAGAATCATAGAATCATAGAGTTGGAGGAGACCACAAGGGCCATCGAGTCCAACCCCCTGCCAAGCAGGAAACACCATCAGAGCACTCCTGACATATGGTTGTCAAGCCTCTGCTTAAAGACCTCCAAAGAAGGAGACTCCACCACACTCCTTGGCAGCAAATTCCACTGTCAAACAGCTCTTACTGTCAGGAAGATCTTCCTAATGTTTAGGTGGAATCTTCTTTCTTGTAGTTTGGATCCATTGCTCCGTGTCCGCTTCTCTGGAGCAGCAGAAAACAACCTTTCTCCCTCCTCTATGTGACATCCTTTTATATATTTGAACATGGCTATCATATCACCCCTTAACCTCCTCTTCTCCAGGCTAAACATGCCCAGCTCCCTTAGCCGTTCCTCATAAGTGTAAATGCTGACTCCCTTTTTCCGTGGTGATGAGAGGCCAAAATAGGGCAACTCACCAAAGGCTGCTTTCTTTCAGACACGCAGACTTTGGTGGCACAGGATATCCAAACACACACACGCTCCTTGGGGTAATTCTGTCCCATTTGTGGGCGGGATGATTTTGCAGCGGGTGTTGTTCCAGGCAGGACTAGCTATAAAATCCTGGAATAGATCAGGACTCGGAACTCCAGTGCGTTATTGTGGCCGCTGTGGTAACCGAAGAAGTCAATGGAAGGGTTTTCATGGGTTTCGGCAACAGATTTTTAAAAAGAACAAAGTTGTATTTCTGGTAAGCGACCGAATTCAATGGATCAGGAAAGGAACTGTGGCGTGATCATAGAGTTCTGGCTTCTCCAAGTTCCTAGTCTGTTACAGGGAGACCCTCATAAACAGAGGGACCTCAGGGTCAGAGGTCACTCTCTTGTTCCTGCTGAAGATCATGGTGGTTCATGCCTCTTCTTTATCATTATAGGAACAAGGTAATTCAGAGAGCCTTTCCCAAAGGACCTTGGGAAATAAAGTCAATCAGCAGATAACTTCTGAACGGAGAAATGCTATCAGCTAGGGGGTTCAAACCTATTTGGGAGTTCAGATCATGTATCCTAGAAGCCTCAGAGACAGGATGCTAGATGCTGGGAATCGCAAGTGGAGAGAGTGTGGTTGAGCTTGTGGGTCTTCTCAGAGGAATCTGGTTGCTCACTTTGAGAATAGGATGCGGGAGGAGAGGCCACTGATCAGGCTCTTCTCATGTTCTTAGGCTGCAATCCTGTACACACTTGCCTGGGAGTAAGTCCCTTTGAAGTCAGTGGACCATACTTCTGAATATACATGTGTAAGATCTTTAGAGCAGGTGTACCCTTCTATTGGGACACTGGTGGCATTGTGGGTTAAAGCACAGAGCCTAGGACTTGCTGATCAGAAGGTCTGCGGTTCAAATGCCTGCGATGGGGTGAGCTCCCGTTGCTCGGTCCCTGCTCCTGCAAACCTAGCAGTTTGAAAGCATGTCAAAAAGTGCAAGTAGATAAATAGGTACCGCTCCGGTGGGAAGGTAAACGGCGTTTCCATGCACTGCTCTGGTTTGCCAGAAGCGACTTAGTCATGCTGGCCACATGACCCGGAAGCTGTACGCCAGCTCTCTCGACCAATAAAGCGAGATGAGCACCACAACCCCAGAGTAGGCCATGACTGGACCTAATGGTTCAGGTATAGGCCAGGACAGGCATAGGCAAACTTGGCCCTCCAGATGTTTTGGGACTACAATTCCTATCATCCCTGACCACTGGTCCTGTTAGCTAGGGATCATGGGAGTTGTAGTCCCAAAATATCTGGAGGGCCGAGTTTGTCTAGGCCTGCTCCAGGAGAATCACAAAGAGGCCAATAAAAATGTAGAAAACACACACACACACACACACACACACACACACACACACAAAATTCATAAGATAGAAACAATGAAGATGTAGATTAAAAACAGCAAGTCAGACATTCAGCAGCCAGAAACACCATAACCAGACACTGGAGAGACCTGTCAGGAGTAAGCATGGACCAATGGTACCAAACAGTATGGGAAACAGTCCTACTAGAAAAATTAACCAATAAACTGAAACTGACACGGGGACAAACAGAAGAAGACGCCTTTACCCCGGTATGGCTCCCCTTTATCTTGTACACAGCCCAACAAGACAATGACAATAATCCACCAACAGCATAGAAGAAGAAGAAGAAGAAGAAGAAGAAGAAGAAGAAGAAGAGGAGGAGGAGGAGTAGTTTGGATTTGATATCCTGCTTTATCACTACCTGAAGGAGTCTCAAAGCGGCTAACAATATCCTTTCCCTTCCTCCCCCACAACAAACACTCTGTGAGGTGAGTGAGGCTGAGAGTCTTCAGAGATGTGTGACTGACCCAAGGTCACCCAGCAGCTGCATGTGGAGGAGCGGGGAATCAAACCCGGTTCACCAAGTTATGAGTCTACCGCTCTTAACCACTACACCATACTGGCTACACCATACTGGCATACACATCAATATGGCTAACCTGATCCAAAACACACACACACCCCACTCACACACGAAAACAAAGATCACCACAGCCAATCACAAACAAAGAACCACACCCCAGGCCAACCCCAACCTCTCACACCACCAAAGGAACACAAGTGAACAGCAAAGAACCGGCATGAGCAACGCTGACACCAAACCCTACATACGTTAAGCAAAATACAAACATCGCCACCCACCCCCACCTATCTTCCCCCCCATCCCTTTTCTTCCTAATGTCTCAACAAATGAAACTGATTTGTAAAAATGTTACATGGAAAAAATACAAGTGACATTACACATACTTCTGTAAAACAAGAAAATCTTTAATAAAAAACAAGAACAAACAGCAAGTCAACCAGTTAAAAGTGGGGCAGATATCAGTTAGAATCACAAAAGTCAGAGTTTCTGACTTGGGTGTTAGCTAAGTATCTCCATTTGTGGGTGCTCTCTGACCAAGGGTTCATTGAGGGCTTCCCAGTTGACTGTACAAAAATACAAATATGTGGGCAGTTTCCTCCGGATTTGGGCACCAAGAGTACGAAACATTTAAACCCCTTTCTGCGGAATCACAGTAAAAAAAAAGTAAAATAAAAATAAAAATTCTTCTGAAGTGGGAAGCCAATAGCCAAGCCACCAACCATTCCCGCCAGAATGACTATCTTAAAATAGTTCTGAAGAGTAAATCATACTCTCAAGAATCCTGTGACACCACAGATGATAAACAGAGAGTGGCTTTCCACCTCGCTCAGCAGCGCAGGTTGAAATGGATGTCCAAGAAGTCATCTCCAGGTCACCTAATTTGAGCCACCTTCTGTTGTAGTGACCATAAGATATGACCAATGTACACTTGCTCTAACGTGCTTGTATTGTGCTGAAATGTTCCTGGTTCTCAGATGGAATTTGTGAGCAGATATCCTTTAAAATAGGGACGCGGGTGGTACTGTGGGTTAAACCACAGAGCCTAGGACTTGCCAATCAGAAGGTCGGTGGTTCAAATCCCCGCAACGGGGTGCGCTCCCGTTGCTCGGTCCCTGCTCCTGCCAACCTAGCAGTTCGAAAGCACGCCAGTGCAAGTAGATAAATAGGTACCGCTCCAGCAGGAAGGTAAACGGTGTTTCCGTGTGCTGCTCTGGTTTGCCAGAAGCGGCTTAGTCATGCTGGCCACATGACCCGGAAGCTGTCTGTGGACAAACGCTGGCTCCCTTGGCCAATAAAGCGAGATGAGCGCCGCAACCCCAGAGTCGGTCATGGCTGGACCTAATGGTCAGGAGTCCCTTTACCTTTTTATCCTTTTAAAACATGGTGCTTACACTAAAATGAAAGTCATGGCTGCAGACCAGTCCACCTGGTTGTAGCATAGACATGCAGTCTTTCTCAGCCGAGAATTGTTCATGCTCATCCTCAGTGTGCTAGACTGATAAATCTAGATTGATTCTAGAGCTTGCCATCCACAAGTGTAGGTGTGATTACTTGATACACATTTGAAAACCGTCCCTTGATTAGTAATAATAATATAATAACAATGATTTGGTTTTTATACCCAGCCCATCCGACTGGGTTACCCCAGCCACTCTGGGTAGCTACCAACAAAATCTAAAGGAAGAAAACAAAATGCCAGGTGTCTATAAAAAGTCATATACAGTGGTACCTCGGGTTAAGTACTTAATTCGTTCCGGAGGTCCGTTCTTAACCTGAAACTGTTCTTAACCTGAAGCACCACTTTAGCTAATGTACCTCAGTACATTTCCGAGCACAATTCAAAGTGTTGGTGCTGACCTTTAAAGCCCTAAATGGCCTCGGTCCTGTATACCTGAAGGAGCATCTCCACCCCCATTGTTCAGCCCGGACACTGAGATCCAGCTCCAAGCGCCTTCTGGCAGTTCCCTCATTGCGAGAAGTGAGGTTACAGGGAACCAGGCAGAGGGCCTTCTCGGTAGTGGCGCCTGCCCTGTGGAACGCCCTCCCTTCAGATGTGGAGGAAATAAGCAGCTATCATATCTTTAAAAGACATCTGAATGCAGCCCTATTTAGGGAATTTTTTAATATTTTATACTGTATTGTTTTTAACACTCGATTGGGAGCCGCCCAGAGTGGCTGGGGAAACTCAGCCAGATTGGCGGGGTTTAAATAATAAATTATTATTATTATTATTATTATTATTAGTATTAGTATTAGTATTAGTATTAGTATTATACCTTGAGTTGCAAACGTGAAAGCACGCCTCTAGTTAAGAACAGTTTCAGGTTAATAACGGACCTCTGGAATGAATTAAGTTTGTAACTAGAGGTACCACCATACTGGGCCGAGGCTGTTTAGGGCTTTAAAGGTCAGCTCCAACACTTTGACTTGTGCTCACAAACGTACTAGGAGGTCCTGTTTTGAAGTTTTAGGAAACCCTTCACCAAGTCTCTGCCTAACAGGTTTGCTCCAATGAAGTGGCCACATTCCTTAGTTTAAATGCCCCCAGACCCATCAGCAATAGGCTTTCACTGCGTACCCTAACCTCCAAGTAATAGGCAACGGCCCTCAGATTATTCTAGCAGGGCCACTACAAGGTGTCAGGATGGTCTCTCCTTTGTTTCTCTCAGCCTAAAGGTAAAGGTAAAGGGACCCCTGACCATTAGGTCCAGTTGTGACCGGTTGCGGCGCTCACCTCGCTTTATTGACCAAGGGAGCCGGCGTACAGCTTCCGGGTCATGTGGCCAGCATGACTAAGCCGCTTCTGGCGAATCAGAGCAGCACACGGGAACACTGCCGGAGTGGTACCTATTTATCTACTTGCACTTTGAGGTGCTTTCGAACTGCTAGGTTGGCAGGAGCAGGGACTGAGCAACGGGAGCTCACCCCATCGCGGGGATTCGAACCGCCGACCTTCTGATCAGCAAGTCCTAGGCTCTGTGGTTTAACCCACAGCGCCACCTGCGTCCCTTCTCTCAGCCTAGCATTATGGAAATCTCAGACATAAGTAAGTCATTTGGTTTTATACACAAAATAGGGACCTAGGATCCTGTCCCCCCCCACTCCCGCACTTGATAAAACGAGAGCAATTTGCTAAAAGCCTGAGGATTACCTACTGCAACATTTCACTCGTTGCTGATATTCACAGAGAAATTGGAGGTTTTGAATCCAAGCAAGGTTGCGGAATTCACAACGATTAAACCATTTGCGGGTGTGGAAATGTGTTCCTGAGCGTTCCAGCGGCAAATTGTCTACAATTTGGGCCGAAAAAAGAGCAAGTGTGGTGGTTGGGGGGGGGGGGGGACATGACGTTACAGCGTCTCCAAAACCGGGAAGAAATAATAAATTCCAGCCTGATTTCTTCCCTGGTGATTTGCAAAGTCACCGCCACCTCCCATCTGGCTCAGCTTGCCTTCCTGTGTAATAAGTTAATAGAGCAATAATAGCTGATGAACTGGAAGAGCGTCGGGCGGGGGGGGGAGGGGGAGGCAGCGATGCTGCACTTGGAATGGAATGAGGTGCCCTTACAATGATAAACTGATCCTATTCCATCAAAGCACAAAGCTGTCTCCACTCTTCATCCCATATAAGTGGGTGAAGAAGGGCGGGGAGGTGGGGGCAGGGTGGTGGAATTGCTATCGCTCACTGCAGCTGTCAGGAAATGATACTAATTAGTTTAATTTGCAATAACAGAAGCACTTACTCTCCAAATAATCTAAGTTGGAAAGTCAGTGCGTATCTATATATATATACATACGACGACACAGTTAAGAGACTCAGGAGCATGGGTTTCTTTAACCTTTGACACAAAGGTCTTTAGGTAAAAGCAATGTGTCTTCAACAGCTTGTCCTCCAAGTCATCACCGCATGCAAGCGAAATGTGGAGCTTCTCCAGACTGAGCCATACTGTCCAAATGCGTTTTAGCCGTGGTGCTGGGCTTTGAATAATAATAATAATAGTAGTAGTAGTAGTAGTAGTAGTAATACTAATACTACTACTAATAATAATTTATTATTTATACCCCGCCCATCTGGCTGAGTTTCCCCAGCCACTCTGGGCGGCTCCCAATCAAGTGTTAAAAACAGTACAGCGTTAAATATTAAAAACTTCCCTGAACAGGGCTGCCTTCAGATGTCTTTTAAAGATAGGATAGCTGCTTATTTCCTTCACATCTGAAGGGAGGGCGTTCCACAGGGAGGGTGCCACTACCGAGAAGGCCCTCTGTCTGGTTCCCTGTAAATTGGCTTCTCACAGCAAGGGAACTGCCAGAAGGCCCTCGGAGCTGGACCTCAGTGTCCGGGCAGAACGATGCAGGTGGAGACTCTCCTTCAGGTATACTGGACCGAGGCCATTTAGGGCTTTAAAGGTCAGCACCAACACTTTGAATTGTGCTCGGAAACGTACTGGCAGCCAATACAGATCTCTCAGGACGGGTGTTATGTGGTCCCGGCAGCCACTCCCAGTCACCAGGCTAGCTGCTGCATTCTGGATTAATTGCAGTTTCCGGGTCACCTTCAAAGGTAGCCCCACGGAGAGCGCATTGCAGTAGTCCAAGTTGAACCATGATCTGCCAGCAGCAATGCTGAGAAGACACCTGTTGATATAAGAAAGAAATCCTGAGATTCAAAATATCAAAGAACCTACTTATTTGGACATGAAATTTGCCAGCGTGACTTTGAAGATATTGAGCTTTGCAAATAGAGAGTCATAACTCTGTGGTGGAGCATTAGTTTTGCATTCAGAAGGTCCTGGGTTCAGTCCTTAATAATAATGGTTAATTTTTTTTTTTTATTTATGTGCTGCCCATCTGACCAGGTTGTCCCAGCTACTCTGGGCGGCTCCCAACAGAGTACTAAAAACACAATAAAATAGCAAACATTAAAAACTTCCCTATACAGGGCTGCCTTCAGATGTTTTCTAAATGTCAGATAATTATTTTCAGGACATCTGATGGGAGGGTCTTCCACAGGGTGGGCACAACTTCTGAGAAGGCTTTCTGCCTGGTTCTCTGTCACATCAGAAGGCCCCCAGAGCTGGACCTCAGTGTCTGGGATGAATGATGGGGGTGGAGATGCTCATTATGGAATACAAACCTTTAAAGGTCAGCACCAACAGTTTGATTTGTGCTCAGAAATGTACTGGGAGCCAATGTAGGTCTTTCAGGATTGGTGTTATGTGGTCCCGGCGGCCACTTCTAGTCACCAGTCTAGCTGCTGCATTCTGGACTAGTTGTAGTTTCTGAGTCACCTTCATAGGTAGTCCCATGTAGAGCACATTGCGGTAGTCCAAGCAGGAGATAACCAGGGCATGTACCATTCTGGCGAGATAGTGAGCAGGCAGGTAGGGTCTCAGCTGGTGTACCAGATGGAGATGGTAGACAACCACTCTGGACAGAGAATTAACCAGCGCTTCCATGGACAGCTGTGAGTCCAAAATGACTCCCAGGCTGCGCACCTGATCCTTCAGGGGCACGGTTACCCCATTCAGGACCAGTGAGTCTCCCCCACCTCTCCAGGCAGCTCTAGGAAAGGCTTTCAAACCCAGAGAGCTGTGTTGCCAATCAGCATTGACAATACCGGGGTGATGGACTGGGATTCGGACTCGGAGGCTGAACCTGAGGAATCCCAGCCTGCACAGGAGTCCCCGCCTCCAGAACTAGCTGAGCCGGGTCTGGGGCCTGAGCCTGAAGGGTCCTCACCTGTGCTGGATCCTCAGGTGCAGGCACCAGCTGAGTCTGCTCTGGCTCCTGAGGTGATGGAGGACCCATTGCCTGCAGGTGCTCCACTCTCAGCCCCGTCAGGGAAAGCTGAGGTTGCCTCTGGGTCCAGTAACCCTCCAGCCTCTCCTGAGCTGCAGAGGCTCAGGGCAGAGAGGCAGAGGGAACTAAGTTCCTGCAGGAGGCGTGCTCACCTCCAGGCCAGGAGAAGCGAGTCACCTGTGGACCGGGGCCACCCTATGTCTCAGGGCAGATAAAAGCCAGTCAGTCCCAGTCCCAGGTTGCGGGAGCAATGTTGTTGGTAGCCTGTTCCTGCCTGACTCTGTCCTGCTCTTCTGCCAGAGGTCCTAACCTCACCCGACTCCCTGCCTTGGACCCAGCTACAGCCTTGATGGCCAGCTTCCACACTGCACCATCGACCTCGGACTGGACTCGGACCTCGCCTCTCGGTTAGCCCCCGGGATCAGCACAACCGAGCTAAATGGACTCAATACAATGTGTCTGTGGCTTTCTCCCTCAGAAATCAGTCAGATCAGTGGGGCACAGAGGTTCTTGGGGGCCTTTGATTGATTGTATTATGTTCATAGACCATCAATGTCTATTGGAGATATTGCAATATGTCTCCATTTGGCCAGAATAAAGGATCACTTTATGGAAGAGATGGAAAGAATATAAAGTCCCTACCAGAGAAGAATGCCAGATCAAGTTGATGGACAATGCCAAAATGACGAAAATGACCGGAAGAATCAGAAATCGGGAAGACCAAAATTTTAATAAGAAATGTGGAAAATATATAATTTATCTTAAAAACCATTGTAAACCGTTAAAATCGTTAGTAGGATTGGAATAACACTTGTAGTTTACTGGCGAATTTTGGACACAATGGAGAGGTAAAAGATTTGGAATATCATAAAAGATGCAGGAGGAAATGATTACCAATAGGCCCCACAAAGAGGAGAAGTAAAGTCCAGGAGATTCTTTGGAATCTTGTTTTTATATTGTATGTTGGATATGTGATTGGAAAATTGTAATTTGAATTTAAATAAGATTCACTTTCCCAACCGCTGGAGCATCTACACGGTTTCTAGTTTGCAGAAAATGACGTTAACCTGTGTCGTCATGTGCTGAGATGGCTGCATGTCTACTTTCCAGACACTGAACTTAGTTCAATACTGTCTGCACTCTGCATGCGGAGTGTTCTTCTGTTTGCTCTGAAAATTTCAAAAATAAAATACGTTTGCCAAAAGAACAAGGAAAGAGCGGGAAAGAACACAAACCATGTAGACAATATTCGTGGTTGGTGGGCACTCCACAAACCCTAATGTGTCCCTGTGCATGTCTAGAGAATCACAACAGACTCTTGGGAGAGGCGACCATGTATCTACTTGTGAGGAAAAGACTGGCTATATCGGTTATCTGACACGAAGGCCTTAAGCCTTTAATTAACTGCTAATATTGCAGAGTGGGAAATGACCCTACAGTTAAGCAGGCCGCCAGACTGCAAGCAAAAGTATGTTTCTCTCTTCCTTTCCGTCTTTCTTGGGGTGGGGGGGATGAAGAATGCCACCTATGAATGACAGCACGATTCTACTAAAATATGTAGATTCTCTTTTGGCTGTCTTTTGAATGGACTGTTATCTTGGTGCTGTTCTGTCCCCATGATGAAAAATACCTTCTTCCAAAGTATATAATTACCCTTTGTCACTTGTAAATTTCCCCTAGTTTCTGAGCTCATTTAATAATGCTGGAGAGAAGTTAACAATAAAGGGCTCTTGCCAATTTAGCACCTTGTACATAATGTACCTATAATGATAGTTTGATTGCCTGAGCCCATTATTTCCAGCTTCTGTCTATTTTCTATTACTACACAGAGAGCCATTCCGCTCGGTGGAAGACGAATGCAGGAGATGAATACAGATGTTCGCCTATAGAGAACGGCGCACACAAAATGGCGTTGGCATTAGTCAGGATCTTGGTTTTACTTCCTGCTAATAAACAGAACTAGGACTTGCCGATCGTATGGTCGGCGGTTCAAATCCCCGCGGCGGGGTGAGCTCCCGTCGTTCAGTCCCAGCTCCTGCCCACCTAGCAGTTCGAAAGCACCCTTAGGTGCAAGTAGATAAATAGGTACCGCTTTATAGCGGGAAGGTAAACGGCGTTTCCGTGTGCTGCGCTGGTGCTGGCTCGCCAGAGCAGCTTTGTCACGCTGGCCACGTGACCCGGAAGTGTCTTCGGACAGCGCTGGCCCCCGGCCTCTTAAGTGAGATGGGCGCGCAACCCCAGAGTCGGACACGTCTGGCCCATATGGGCAGGGGTACCTTTACCTTTACTAATAAACAGAAACAAAGATCTCTGTTGCAGGTTCCCCTAGCTTTGTATTTTTTTTAAAAATAATTTTTATTAATTTTCACAGCCAACAAAAAGACAAAAAAGAAAACAACAACGCACACAAAAAGAGAAAAGAAATAGACATATACAAAACACAAAAAGTGTGACTTCCCCATACCTCCCTTACACTGCATCCTTGTTTTGCAATTTTTCAGCAACCCTTTAGTCCTTTTTTCTATTTGTATCTCTCTCAAATTTCTTAACATTATTATTTACAGCTGTAATTCTCTATTTCTTACCCCCTGACATCTTAACAGTCCACAATCTTACAACAATTTTAAAGATATAATTTAAATTTTTTCCAATCCTCCTCCACTGTCTCTTTCCTCTGGTCATGAATTCTGCCGGTCATCTCCGCCAGTCCCATAAATTCAGTCACCTTCGTCTGCCATTCTTCCAGAGTGGGTAGTTCTTGCGTCTTCCAATACTTTGCCAGAAGAATTCTTGCCGCTGTAGTTGCATACATAAAAAATGTCCTATCCTTTTTTGGTACCAGTTGGCCAACCATACCCAGGAGAAAAGCCTCCGGCTTCTTTGAAAAGGTCCACTTAAGGACTTTCTTAAGTTCATTATAGATCATTTCCCAGTAGGCCTTAATCCTTGGGCAGGTCCACCAAAGGTGGTAAAAGGTTCCTTCAGACTCATTACATTTCCAGCATTTGTTATTGGGCAAATGATAGATCTTTGCAAGCTTGACTGGTGTCATGTACCACCTATAGATCATTTTCATTATATTCTCTTTTAAGGCACTACATGCCGTAAATTTTATACCAGTGGTCCATAACTGCTCCCAGTCAGCAAACATAATGTCATAACCGATATCCTGTGCCCATTTAATCATAGCTGATTTAACCGTTTCTTCCTGTGTATTCCATTTCAGCAGCAAGTTATACATTCTAGACAGATTCTTAGTATCGGGTTCTAACAGTTCTATTTCTAACTTCGACCTCTCCTTCTGGAATCCTACTTTCCTGTCTTGCTTAAATACCTCATTTATCTGATGATAATGTAACCAATCTCGAACTTTATGCTTTAGCTTGTCATAACTCTTAAGTTTAATCTTTTCACCATCTTGTTCTAAAATTTCACAATATTTTGACCAATTGGTGTCCATGTTAAGTTTTTTCACTGCCTTAGCTTCCATTGGTGACAACCACCTGGGGGAGTTCCCCTAGCTTTGTAGCAGAGATGACCAAGAGTTGCACATCGCTACCCCGATCTCATCTTCACATTGATTTGTCCCATAAAACAATGTGTTCTTAAGCCGAAAATTATGAAACACATCAGTGGCATGCAGTGAAACTTTTTCATAAGGGGACAGTTAGGGCCAGCGGTCCCAGCTTGCGAGGGCGATTGAGAGGGGGATGTTGTGTGCATGATGTCCTTGTTAGATTTCTGTTATGCCACTGTGCAGTTTTTGGAGTCACAAGACTCTGTTGACATTCCAGACTGTTGGAAGTCTCACGGGAGACGGATGTTGATGTTACTGGTTTCCTGTTTCTTTGTTCTAGTTGTTCAGTGACTCTCACAGAGAGAGGATGTATATTCTTTTCTGTCTGAGTAGTTAGAAATAAACGTAGCGATGTAGCACATATTTCTCAGCTCCTTCTGCTGGTTGGATACTCTGCGTAATGGAGGAGTGTGCTTGAAGCCTCATCAAAGGCTTAGGTCGTTAATCACCGTCGGAGGAGGAGAGCCTGATGGATTCGGAAGATACGATGAGGAGGAGATACGGAAGGTACAATGGATTCGGAAGATACGATGTCGTACGGAACCTCCGACAGTCCTGAGGTCCCAAGGTCTTGTGCGTGAGCATCATGCCTCCCTCTCTAAACTGGGCAGAAGCTTTGGGAAGGAGGCACTAGGGGAACATTGAGGAGACGACTGAAGCTCAATCCAGATAAGACAGAGGCACTGTTAGTGGGTGGGTCCCTAGACCAGATGGGTGGGAGGTCGCCTGCTCTTGATGGGGTTACACTTCCCCTGAAGGAGCAGGTTTGTAGTTTGGGGGTACTCCTGAAGCATTTGCTGTCACTCGAAGCCTTCCATCTGCTTCGGCTGGTGGCCCAGCTACGCCCCTATCTGGACAGGGATAGCCTAACTACTGTTGTCTATGCTCTGGTAACCTCATGGTTAGATTACTGCAATGCGTTATATGTAGGGCTGCCTCTGAAGACAGATCGGAAACCTCAGCTAGTACAGAGTTCAGCGGCCAGGTTGCTCACCGGAGCAAGACGGTTTGAGCATATTACACCGATCCTGGTCCTGCTGCACTGGCTACCAATTAGTTTCGGGGCCCAATTCAAAGTGCTGGTTTTGACCTATAAAGCCTTAAACGGCTCAGGACAGCAATACCTCAAGGACTGCCTATATGACTATATGAACCAACCCGGATCCTAAGATCATCTTCCGAGGCCCTTCTTTGTTTACCTCCTCAAGAGGTCTGGAGGGTGGCGACACGAGAACAGGGACTTCTCTGCAGTGGCTCCCAGTCTGTGGAATGCTCTCTCCAGGGAAGTTTGCCTGGTGCCTTCATTATACACTGTTAGGCGCCAGGCAAAAATGTTCCTTTTTAACCAGGCCTTTGGTTGACCTGATTGATATCCTATACCCTTTTAAAATGTGCGTCTTTTTTTGGGGGGGGTGTTATTGGGTTATTGTTTTTATTCTGATCATATATGTTATAATCTTTTCTGTGAACTGCCCTGAGACCTCCGGGTATAGGGCAGTATATAAACTCAATCAATCAATCAATCAATCAATAAAAATAATAGTCCCCCTAGTCCACTGACCGCATGCTACTGGTGCTTATCATGAGAGGCCCACTAGCCACGCCCCCAAGGAGAATGTGGTACCTCAGGTTACATATGCTTCAGGCTACATACGCTTCAGGTTACAGACTCCGCTAACCCAGAAATAGTGCTTCAGGTTAAGAACTTTGCTTCAGGATGAGAACAGAAATCGTGCTCCGGCGGCGCAGCAGCAGCAGGAGGCCCCATTAGCTAAAGTGGTGCTTCAGGTTAAGAACAGTTTCAGGTTAACGAATTAACCTGAGGTACCACTGTACCAGCTTTGCTGACCCATAGACGCTCAAAAGAGAAGCAGTATACATAATGACTAATCTATTAGATCACCTGGCAGTCACAAAATAACGAGGCAAAGGTTGCCGCAGTGGTTAGACTTTGGCCCGGGAGACTTTTGATCCGTCAAAACAAAGTTCACTGGGTGGCCTTGGACCAGGCAGTTCCTGAGCCTAAGTTTGCCAGCAAGGGGATTGCAGGCCACGTCAAGGCTGCCCTCCAACGCTGCAAACTTGGAAGTGCCACTATAGCAGGTGATGTCATTGCTCCTGCTACGAAAAGGACTGGAACTGCTCACTGGGGGGTTTCTGCTTCACTACACCCCTAGCTGCAGTGATTTCCCCAGATAGCATAGCTCTAATTGGTGGGGTTGGATATTCAGGGCCAGAAGGTCCCATGCCTGCGGTCCAGGCTTGCTGAATGGATCGGCCAACGTTGGCTGCCAGCCCTTGCTAGCGGAGGAAACCCAAGAAGCAGGGATTAACATCATGTGCAAAATAAGATTAATAGAAATGGGCGTGCTTGTACTATATATTAAATTTCCTGTTTGTTGACTGGAGTGCAGCCATGCTTCCTGTATCTAAAATCAGGTTTGTTCTGCCAGTCAGGCTAGCTGTTCCCCTGAAATGTAAATGGAAGAAGGGAGAACCGGGCCATTCAGGGATCAAATCAGAAACCGGGATGGCTTCTATAAATCCGGGACTGTTTCTGATTTGATCCCTGAATGTCCTGCTTTTTGTTAGGACCTCCCTATTTTCACTGGTGCTGGAGGAGACTCTTGAGAGTCCCATGGACTGCAAGAAGATCAAACCTATCCATTCTGAAGGAAATCAGCCCTGAGTGCTCACTGGAAGGACAGATCCTGAAGCTGAGGCTCCAATACTTTGGCCACCTCATGAGAAGAGAAGACATGAGTTTGACCAAACTGCGGGAGGCAGTGGAAGACAGAAATGCCTGGCGTGCTCTGGTCCATGGGGTCACGAAGAGTCGGACACAACTAAACAACTAAACAACAACAACATTTTCATCGGAGAAGTGTTGGAGGGTATGGAGTTAAGTGACCCCCGAGACAAGGAGATAGTAACTATACAACCTTTAGAAGACATCTGAAGGCAGCCCTGTATAGGGAAGTTTTTTGAATGCTTAATGTTTTATTATGTTTTTATATATGTTGGAAGCTGCCCAGAGTGGCTGGGGCAACCTAGCCAGATGGGCAGGGTATAAATAATAAAATTATTATTATTGTGGAAGAGGGCGTCACTGTTTTCACCAGACAAATGTTGGAGGGTATGAAATGCCAGTCAGATGGGTCAAGCTGAGTCAAACCTAGGTTAGCTCTTTACTCTTTGCCTCACTAGTAAAGGTAAAGGTAAAGGGACCCCTGACCATTAGGTCCAGTGATGACCGACTCTGGGGTTGCGTCGCTCATCTTGCTTTACTGGCCAAGGGAGCCGGCGTACAGCTTCCAGGTCATGTGGCCAGCATGACTAAGCTGCTTCTGGCGAACCAGAGCAGCACACGGAAATGCCATTTACCTTCTCGCCGGAGTGGTCCCTATTTATCCACTTGCACTTTGACATGCTTTTGAACTGCTAGGTTTGCAGGAGCAGGGACCGAGCAATGGGAACTCACCCCGTCGCGGGGATTCGAACCGCCGACCTTCTGATCAGCAAGTCCTAGGCTCTGTGGTTTAACCCACAGCGCCACCCGCATCCCCTTTGCCTCACTAGGCAACTAGAAATGTCAACTTGAGATCAGGTCTGGCCCTTGGCTTTTTAGATTCCACCCTTTCACTTGCTAAGAAGACACTGGCTCAAGTGTGAAGACTTGAGTACAAGGTTTCTCTAAAAATATATTCCTATGCGCTACCATATTATGATTTTAAGATGTGGAGATGATTTAGAGAGATAAGACAAACTGAACAGATGCCACATTGATGGTATGCAGATAAATGCAAATAATATGCAAATTAGGAGCCCTTTATTTTGGGATTGTGTGATTCTGCTTCAGGCAAAGATGAAGTCAACTTTCTTGGACAGCTTTCTGGAGCCATGGGATCTGGCGCTGGCGCTTGTGATTCTGAGCCTGCAGGTTACATTTGGGTCATGTGTCGTCTTCCCCCCCAAGTCCTTCACTGTAATGCTGAAGGCTAACAACTTTTAAAAATTATTTTCACACGAAAGACAAGGTTTATTTCTTTTTTTGTAGAGGCAGAGATGTAGAGAAAAACTTCACTGCTGCTTCTGAGACCTGGTGGCTTCTCTGCAAAAACGGGTGGCGTAGCTGACAATAATAACTCCCAAACCTTTCCAGTAAATAAATACGTAAATAAAGGAGCCTGGTTGTTCCTTTGTGCAATGTTTCAAGTAGCATTACTTACGGTGTAGCATTCTCCAGCAGTCTTGCACAAATGCTGTCCTGAGAGAGCATCATACAGATGGGGCAGGACTCTGGTGCGACATTTTTTATGAGCAGTCACAAAATCCCTTCAGGGCAATTGCTTGCTCTGCTACACTCAGGATAAGGTCAACAACGATCTTTTTTTTTTTTAAAGAAAAGATTTCTCTTCTTAAAAAACAACAACAACAAGACTGTTTTGATGTTGTCTAACGTCGCTCTGCACCACATATTTATTCCTCTAGAATGAATTACCAGGCTGGTTTGGGGTACTGGCAGACATACCAAATATGATAGTTACGTGCGCATCAAGAACAGAAACCAAAAAATGTAGGGCTTTGTTATTCTCAGGCACAAATTAAGAACAAGCAAGGATAAATCAGGATTTGCAAAGGCGCAATTACATGATTTGCAGGGACACAATTACAGCTAACCCTTGCTTGACATTTTGAGACTCTTTTAACTTTGCTCACAGTCATCTCTCATCCATGTGTCTGCCATTTCTTCCCTAACTGTTGTTTGTTACTCTCAACTCTCCCTCCTTTCCCTTTCTTGTCTCCCACCCCTTTGAAATTTAGACTGAAAATCCAGGGACTTGTTTATGGGATGAGAAAAAGAGAGTCCATAAAGGTTTTGAGAACCACATCTTCCGAGGTCCTTTAATTGAAGTATGGGATAGGTATAAAAACCTATTAGAACCTAGAGTGCCACATTGGCTATCTCCTCTAGAAGTTATGAGTGTAAAGAAAATTAATATGAGAAGTAAGTAGATAACATATGGTCAACTGCTATTTAAAGAAGGAGGAAAATGGAAAATGAAACCATATGAACAGGTTAAAGAACATGTATATGACTGGTTGCATTATTTCCAAATAAATGAAATGTTTAGGAAGGATAGTAAAGAACGGGGCTATGCGGACAAGGATTCTAAATTTCAGATTGAAATTATAGATAATGATGGTAAAATTTTATCCAAAATGTACAAGCTGTTGCTAGAATGGAATCTAAAGGATGAAGAAGTTAAGTCAGTAATGACTCACTGGGCCAGAGATGTGGGCTATAATATACAATTTGAGGTTTGGGAAAAATTATAGAAGGAAGGTTTAAAATTTACTGCATGTATGACGTTAAAATAAAATGTTATGAAAATGTTCAATAGATGGATATGACACCGACAAAATTAGCAAAAATGTACAAGGTATGCAATAAGTGTTGGAAATGTAAAGATAAAGAAGGTACCGTATTTTTCGCTCTATAACACGCACCTGACCATAACACGCACGTAGTTTTTAGAGGAGGAATATCCGTAGGCATGCCACCCATTGACATTCCCTCCATAACACGCACAGACATTTCCCCTTACTTTTTAGGAGGAAAAAAGTGAGTGTTATGGTGCAAAAAATACGGTACTTTTTATCACATGTGGTGGGAATGTAAGAAAGTGAAAGACTTCTGGGAAAAGATATATAATGAAATGAGGAAGATTTTAAAATATACATTTATAAAGAAACCAGAAGTCTTTCTGTTAGGAATATTAGGAAATGAGATAAAAAGAAAGGACTGTAATTTTTTTCAATATGCAGTAACAGCAGCAGGAGTGTTACTAGCCCAGAAATGGAAACAACAGGAAATACCGACTGTGGAAGAATGGAGAGTGAAGCTGCTAGACTATGCGGAGTTAGATAAACTGACAGGAAAGATCAGATACTTAAGAGACCAAAAGTTCATTGAGGAGGACTGGGGGACATTTGTGGAATATGTGGAACATATAAGTGAGGGACAGATAACGCTAAAGGGATTTAAAGAAGCACTGTGAAAAATTAAGAAGTATTGTCTAAAGGGAATAGAAAGAAAGATATAAACAATGTCAATATAAATTTGAGAAATGCGTAATTTAAATAATAACTATGGATGATTTACAGAAAAGCTGAAGGAAGTCCTGAAAAAGAAATAAGTTGGGAAAAATTTGATGTGAAATTAATATGTTTTTTGGTTTTTTTATGTAAACTAATAAAGACTTAATTAAAAAAAAATCAGGGCCTTGCATTTGTTCTCCCACCCACCCCCCACTTGAAGGAACTAAGTAGAAGAAGAAGAATTTGATATCCCGCCTTTCACTCCCCTTCAGGAGTCTCAAAGCGGCTAACATTCTCCTTTCCCTTCCTCCCCCACAACAAACACTCTGTGAGGTGAGTGGGGCTGAGAGACTTCAGAGAAGTGTGACTGGCCCAAGGTCACCCAGCAGCTGCATGTGGAGGAGCGGGGACGCGAACCCGGTTCCCCAGATTATGAGTCAACTGCACTTAACCACTACACCACACTGGCTCTCACTGTTGGTACTTATGGGTAGACCAGATAGATAGAATATTGTTCACCAAGCACAGAGACACCTGTAGTATCTGAATTCACTTGAATGTTTGAATGTGTAGTCGAAAATTTAGATAAAGAGGAGAGTGCAAAATATGGTTTGAAGCTCAACATCAAAAAAACGAAGATCATGGCTACTGGACCCATCACCTCCTGGCAAATAGAAGGGGAAGAAATGGAGGCAGTGAGAGATTTTACTTTCTTGGGCTCCATGATCACTGCAGATGGTGACAGCAGGCACGAAATTAAAAGACGGCTGCTTCTTGGGAGAAAAGCAATGACAAACCTAGACAGCATCTTAAAAAGCAGAGACATCACCTTGCCAACAAAGGTTCGTATAGTTAAAGCTATGGTTTTCCCAGTAGTGATGTATGGAAGTGAGAGCTGGACCATAAAGAAAGCTGATCGCCGAAGAATTGATGCTTTTGAATTATTGTGCTGGAGGAGTCTCTTGAGAGTCCCATGGACTGCAAGAAGATCAAACCTCTCCATTCTGAAGGAAATCAGCGCTGAGTGCTCACTGGAAGGACAGATCGTGAAACTGAGGCTCCAATACTTTGGCCGCATCATGATAAGAGGAGACCCCCCTGGAAAAGACCCTGATGTTGGGAAAGATGGAGGGCACAAGGAGAAGGGGGCGACAGAGGACGAGATGGTTGGACAGTGTTCTCGAAGCTATGAACATGAGTTTGACCAAACTGCGGGAGGCAGTGGAAGACAGGAGGGCCTGGCATGCTCTGGTCCACGGGGTCACGAAGAGTCAGACACATCTAAATGACTAAACAACAACAACAACACACAGTTTCCTTCCTTGCCGTCTTCCTTTATACCCCACCCTTCAAGCACATTACCAGGACAGCTTACATTCAAATATCAATTGCCAAAAAGCAACAACGCACAACTTTTCAGCTTAACATGTTGTGTTGATGGCTTTCCGTGTTCCCTCGAGCGCCAAAATGCTGGGAAATTGTGGCTGTCGTGGCCCGTGCCAGTCAGTGGCAGAGAGGCGGACAAAAGTCCCGGATTTGTCTGTTCCCTGGAGTAGACATGGAGTCTATTAAGCTGCATTGTGAGTCCCCACTTGCCAATCAGTACCATCCACACAGAATGACAGAGTCGGAAGAGACGGCTGCCAAGCTGGAACTTATTGCCTCCCCGGTTCCTCATTATCATGTAATTTAGTCCACTCACTCTTAAGATAATTAAGGGTGGTTATAATTAAAAGCACCGCAAATTTAATATAGAAACAATCCAAGCCAAACAGGTCAACAAAAGACCAGGCACCAGAAAGTCATCTGAGTGCACACCAGGTTTGCTTTCCCAGTCTGAGCATCCCAGAGCTGGAGAGGCACCACCAAGAATACCTTTTCCCAGGTGGCCGCCCATAAGCACCTCAGACTCACACTTTCCCCTGGTGGTCTGGGCTTGTTTGTTTGACTGAATGGAGCCTTGGAGACGGCAATCATGAGCAGAAAAGCAATTATGGGAAGGTAAAGGTAAAGGGACCCCTGACCATTAGGTCCAGTCGTGACCAACTCTGGGGTTGTGGCGCTCATCTCACTTTATTGGCCCTGGGAGCTGACATACAGCTTCCAGGTCATGTGGCCAGCATGACTAAGCCGCTTCTGGCGAACCACAGCAGCGCACGGAAATGCTGTTTACCTTCCCGCCGGAGTGGTACCTATTTATCTACTTGTACTTTGACGTGCTTTCAAACTGCTAGGTTGGCAGGAGCAGGGACCGAGCAACAGGAGCTCACCCCGTCACGGGGATTCGAACCGCCGACCTTCTGATCGGCAAGTCCTAAGCTCTGTGGTTTAACCCACAGGGACTACTTAACTCTTTCCCTTCCCGATGCTTGTCTCTCTTTTAAATTGTACACAATTTTGTTTGCACAACCCAACTTAAAACAGGAAGGACCCTCCCAGTGCTGCTATTTTCCAGAGACATCCCTGATCTAGAGAAGCCATCCCGGTTTCTGATTTGATCTTGCAGTGTCCCACTTTTCCTTAAGATGTTCCTATTGTCATTGGAGAAATGTTAGAGGGTATGGAAGGCTGTCCCTATTTTCATCAGAGAAATGTTGGAAGTTATGGAGTTATCCGACCCCCTGAGCATGTATAGGCAAGGTGTTATTTTTTTTAAAAAAAGTTTAATGCTTTATTATGTTTTATATATATATATATATGTTGGAAGCTGCCCTGAGTGGCTGGGGCAACCCAGTCAGATGTGTGGGGTATAAAGAGTAAAATTATCATTATGGAAAGTGACGTCCCTATTTTCATCAGAGAAATGCTGGGGTGTGGGGGACAGGTTGTTCCTGAGCTTGGTTCTTTGAGGAAGGTTGTTTTAAAGGCTGACTGGGGATCCACTGTGAGCTCACCATTCAAACTGTGTACTTCTGTATCCACTTGTTGAACAGATAAATGTGGTGCGGATGTGCATGTAAAGGCCGTGTCTGCCCTCTCGATCGTAGCCTCCACAGCTACCTCGGATATTGAAAATGAAAAGGAAGGAAGGAGCACTTGGTTGCACTGAACTTTGTCTAGCTTGGCCCTGTCGCAGGGTTGCTGTGTGAACACAACTGTAAGAAAGTTCAGGATGCTTGGGTCCCATTGCAAATCAGTAGCAATGTGGGGACACATTAAATGCTGAGCTCACATTGATTTCAACCAGATAAACACACCTAATTCGCCCTTGCTTGTATCTTTTAATGGAGGGGAAACACAGTTAGCTCAAGGCTAACACTATTTACTCGGAAGTCATCTTACTAGCTTCAGCAGAATTTACTTCCTGATAAGAATCGAAACCGCCTTAGGCTGTTGTTGCTATAACAATTCACTGCATCTTCAAATAATCAAATGATCCTCTGATGGGTTTTTTTTTGTTCTGGGGTCACAGAGATTTAAGCCGGCAAACGTTACGAAAACTATTCTCCCAGTGCCGATAGACCTCAGAGGTGCAAATGACTTCCACCTCAGGCCTGCATCATTTACCTTTCATATAGTTTTTCATAATTTTCCATCACATGATTACTAATTTTCCCAAGCTACTGGTGTTTAAACAAAGGGCTTGTTCATTCCCAGCCTATCTTCAATTTCGGCTTGATCTTGTGTTGACAGGTGTCATAAACGCAGGGCTATTATGATTTTACTGCCGTTGGACGGATTGAGGAGTTAATCATTCAACTTTAATGAGAGCAAAGGGGAGGCAGGAGGGGAGGAGCTTATCAGCATTCAGGCTCCTCCCCACTGTGCTACTTCATCAAGGGAAGCATTCGCATTGGCCAGACTTCCAGTTGGTGCATTAGCCCTAAATCCGTGCCAGATTTGGTTGGTGCTCCAAATAATCAACTAATTGATTGGTAGCCTTGCTTGGGAGGTCTCCGGGCCTCTTTCTTCATTTTCTCACTGCCAGTTGCTCCCTAACCCCCCATACCAGCTCCCTTGTCCACTTGCTAACTGCAAGGTCTACCACCATCCATGTTCCAACTTCCTCCTAAGATAGGCATCTTCTCAGCCCAGAGCTTGGCTTGCACCCGAATCTGCCTTTGCGGTGATGCCTCTGTGCATCTGACCCACTGCTTCATACATGTATAGGCGTGGGGAAACCATGGTCCTCCAGATGGTAAAGGTAAAGGTAAAGGGACCCCTGACCATTAGGTCCAGTTGTGACTGACTCTGAGGCTGCGGCACTCATCTCGCTTTATTGGCCGAGGGAGCCAGCGTACAGCTTCCGAGTCATGTGGCCAGCATGACTAAGCCGCTTCTGGCGAACCAGAGCAGCGCACGGAAACACCGTTTACCTTCCCGCCGGAGCGGTACCTATTTATCTACTTGAACTGATGTGCTTTCAAACTGCTAGGTTGGCAGGAGCTGAGACCGAGCAATAGGAGCTCACCCCATCATGGGGATTCGAACCACCGACCTTCTGATCAGCAAGTCCCAGGCTCTGTGGTTTAACCCACAGCACCACCCGAGTTCTCCAGATGTTGCTGAACTACAAATCCCATCAGCCCTAGAAAAGATGACTAATGAACAGGGATGTTGAGAGCTGTAATTCAGGAACACTGGGAAGGCCAAAGGTCATCCACACCTGCAATATCCACCACTGCAACCGTGGTTTCTTAATTATGGAACGCCAATCAAATGCTTTAGTAGATTAAACATCCAACGTGATGGACGAATCAATTCATTTGCATTTAGTCAGAACCTCACTGTAGTTCTGGAGGGTTGTTTTCAAAGAGGAGATAACCCTACAAGTGAATACATTCACGCATGACATCATTTGAAAGTCAGGCTTGACACTGGTTAAACCTAAACACCTGTGGTTCCTATTTCATAGAATGATAGAATTGTCAAGTTGGAAGGGACCCTGAGGGTCATCTAGTCCAACCCCCTGCAATGCAGGAATCTAAGCACACGGTCCCCCTTCCAGTTTGAAACCACACCAGACCTCGCTTAGCTTTGCAGCTATGCTGGCAGTTTTGTTGCAAAGGCCCCTTGGTGGCTTCAGAATATCTACCAGCCATGGATACAAACTCAGGGTTGTAGTGTATGTAGTTCTAAGGAGATCATTCTGTCATGCAAACATTTATGTTGGCTTGAAGGATAATCTCTGCTCTTCTCTCCTATGCCCTACTCAAGAAGAAGAAGAAGAAGAAGAAGAAGAAGAAGAAGAAGAAGAAGAAGAAGAAGAAGAAGAAGAAGAGGAGGAGGAGTTTGGATTTGATATCCTGCTTTATCACTACCCGAAGGAGTCTCAAACATTCTCTTTTCCCTTCCTCCCCCACAACAAACACTCTGTGAGGTGAGTGCGGCTGAGAGACTTCAGAGAAGTGTGACTGGCCCAAGGTCACCCAGCAGCTGCATGTGGAGGAGCGGGGAAGCGAACCTGGTTCACCAGATTACGAGTCTACCGCTCTTAACCACTACACCACACTGACTCTGAGGGTTCTCCTGACCTTCTGGAACAGATTTTGAGAGGGCACAAGGGAGATACAGGGGTAAAGTCTCGTTGAGGTGGCAGGAACTGTAGCCATGATTTCCACTGTCACAACAATCTATCTGAATGTGGCCTGGAGAGTTTCTTTGTCATTAAGTATTGCAGCGGTGAAATGCCTGTGGAGCCTCAGATGTGCTGATAACTTGGAGGGTGGGCAGACATCGATCTCATTCTGTGATTAGAGATTTAATAGACTAATCTGGCATTCAGTTCGCTGAGGTTTGCCACCCTAACAATTCCCTTCCATTTTAGCAGAACCAAACCACAGTTAACGGAGACATACTAACAAAGAATGACCGGTGCATGATTGAGGTGAGATTGCGAAGGAATGTTATACTTTCCCGGTTGACCATTCTGAGTTTCTGAACTGCAGCCCTAACTTGATGCTGCCCAGCGACACAGCAAAAACAGAGACGCTCTTATCCAGCTTGATACCTTTCAGCCTGCTGTTCCTAAAAGTTGCACTAGTGGGCGCCCCTCCATTTCAGCAACGAGACGGGAGCGCCTTGTTTGTTCATTAGAGATCATCATTGCAGTTTATAAAGCAAGCCGGATAAAAGCCGAAGAATTAGCTGTATGACTCACATGTACCGGGTGACACAAGGCAAAATATGGTACTAACTGTGAACTAAAGAAATAAGGATATGCTTTAATAGACTTAAAAGAGGCAATAAAATGTTCAATCAATTTAAGTGTAGGCTGTATATGTATTGATTTCTTTCCCCCGCCCACCCCTTACAGCTAGAGGATAAAAATAGAGTTTGGAAGGAGGGAGAGGAAGGTGGAAGGAGAGGAATCGACAACATCCCCAAGCTGCTGTTGCTCTCTGAATCACTCAAATCTGCCGAAAACCATTAACGTGTATAATCCATACAGTGCTGGCCCTCTATAGCTAGGATTCTATACCCTGGACAGCTGCAGGTGAAGGGGGGAGTATGTAATAATTATTATTATTATTATTATTATTATTATTATTATTATTATTATTATTTGTATCCTGCGCTCCCCAGCCGAGGCTGGGCTCAGAGCGGCTAACATCACAAAAACAACACAATATGCATAAAAACAGACATCAATTAATTAAAATACATCTTAAAATTAATTCAGGCAAGTTAAAATCTGGGCAGGTGGCAATTATCAGGTTGGAAGTGAGAGTAGTTAATACTTGCCAGGACCAACTGTTTCCCCTGGTCATACAAGGAGCTGTGAGCGAGTTGGGGGCCTCCTTCGGGCTTGTTTTATACAAAGGAAAGTAAGTCAAACTGCATCCTCCCCAAAGGCCTGTAAAGCCATGACATCATCATCATTATCTTAAAAAAGATGGCAAGATCAACAGATAACTCGCAGCCTTTTTCACCCTTGGCACTGCATTCCCTTTCAGAGACTATGGAACAGTGGAGAATGGAGGTACCGTATTTTTCGCTCCATAAGACGCACTATTTTCTTCCTAAAAAGTAAGGGGAAATGTCTGTGTGTCTTATGGAGCAAATGCGTGCTCCCTGGAGCCAAATTGCCCAGGGGCAAAAAGCAGATTATGTTTTTTTTTCTTTTCTTTTTTGGAAGAGGGAAGTGGTGTTGAAACAAAGCCACTGATCGTTTGCTGATCGGGGAGATAAGGGACGCTAGAGATAAAGGAGGGGGGAGGTAAAGAGCACAATTCAAAGTGTTGGTGCTGACCTTTAAAGCCCTAAACAGCCTCGGCCCAGTATACCTGAAGGAGCGTCTCCACCCCCATCATCCAGCTCAGACACTGAGGTCCAGCGCCAAGGGCCTTCTGGCGGTTCTCTCACTGCGAGAAGTGAGGTTACAGGGAACCAGGAAAAGGGCCTTCTTGGTAGTGGCGCCTGCCCTTTGGAACGCCCTCCCATCAGATGTCAAGGAATAAGCAACTATCTGTCTTTTAGAAGACATCTGAAGGCAGCCCTGTTTGTGGAAGTTTTTAATGACTAATGTTTTATTGTGTTCTTAATATTCTGCTGGGAGCTGCCCAGAGTATCTGGGGAAACCCAGCCATATGTGTGGGGTATAAAGTTGTTGTTGTTGTTGTTGTTGTTGTTGTTGTTATCGTTATCGTCATCGTCATCATCATTATTGAAGACACTGTCCAATCACTAGGTTTGAAATAAGGTTACAACTTCCAGTCTGGTTGACTTCTGTACTCAAAAATGTTAGACCTGAATTATAATGTACCTGAGAGTAGGGATGAAAAGCTCATGTGCTAATATAATAGTTTCCAGTTCCCATTAGAGTTCGTAACAGAGCTCAGACAGACTTTAACTTGCCACGCCACTGCAATCCTAAAACAAGCTTTGGTTCACCTCATATCCCATCTCTCCTTTGAGCTCCACAACAACCAGAGCTATTGTTTTCACACAACAATCTTTATGCGCAATGATCCTAGGCGGCAATTACAAATCAGAAACTAGGGCTATGCACCCTAAACTAAACAGTAGGTGGAAAGAAGATAAAGTTCCTACCAGAGAAGAATGACAGATGAAGTTAATGGACTATGCTGAAATGGCTAAAATGTCCGGGAGAGTCAGAAATCAGGGAGACCAAAATTTTAGCAAGGAATGGGGAAAATTTATAACTTACCTTAAAGACCATTGGAAACAGTTAAAATTGTTAGTAGGATTGGAATATCACTTGTAGTTTAAGGTTGAATTCTGGATATAATGGAAGAGGTAAAGGGTTTGGATTATCCTAAAAGATGTGGGAGAAAATGATTAATAATAGGACCCACAAAGGGGAGGATGGAAGTCCAGGAGATTCCTTGGAATCTTGTTTTTATGATTTATGTTTGACATATCTTTGTAAAATTTAAATTTCAAGAACCAAATATTTTTAAAAATATAAAATAAAAAAAAAACAAAAATAAAAATAAAAATAAAAATAAAAAAAAACAGTAGGCTACTCCCAAATGATTCAGCTACATCCCCAGGGGATGGGCTGTCCCTTACAAGACAGCAAGACTGGGGCCTGTAAGGATAAATACCCACCGTCCATTAAACAATTGTTTGCAGGCCTGGGTGCCCTAGCTATATTGGAATTACATATATACACAGGCTGAATTGCAGATGGAAGTACTGGTGGCTATTCTTAATCCAAAGGTGCATTTAGGGGAGCACAGCCAGTTTTCCTGCACTGGGCACTAAGCTAAGAATGTGCTTCAGGGGATACTGTAACGACGACGAGCAATGGAAAGTGAGAGGTGGGTGGGAGTAACAAATTTTGGCAGTGCACAGGGCGCCGCTGAAATTTTAAAGCCCCAAGTCTGCCACCGCTTAATGCATGGGTAGGCAACCTAAGGCCCGGGGGCCAGATGCGGCCCAATCGCCTTCTAAATCCGTCCATGGACGGTCCGGGAATCAGCGTGTTTTTACATGTGTAGAATGTGTCCTTTTCTATAAAATGCATCTCTGGGTTATTTGTGGGGCCTGCCTGGTGTTTTTTACATGACTAGAATGTGTGCTTTTATTTAAAATGCATCTCTGGGTTATTTCTGGGGCACAGGAATTCGTTCATTATTTTATTCCAAAATATAGTCCGGCCCCCGACAAGGTCTGAGGGACAGTGGACCGGCCCCCTGCTGAAAAGGTTTGCCGACCCCTGGCTAAATGTGAGGTGACAGTACATATTTTTACTTGTTTTTTTCCTCCTTTGCTTCCCCCACTTCTTTAAAATTGGCACTGTGTGTGTGTGTGTGTGTGTGTGTGTGTGTGTGTGTGTGTAAAAGATGGCATTGCGTCACCATTGAGCCTGGTGCCTTTGTGCCAATAATAACTACAGTGGAACCTTGGGTTAAGTACTTAATTCGTTCCGGAGGTCCGTTCTTAACCTGAAACTGTTCTTAACCTGAAGCACCACTTTAGCTAATGGGGCCTCCCACTGCTGCTGCCGTGCCGCCGGAGCACAATTTCTGTTCTCATCCTGAAGCAAAGTTCCCCCACCCCAAATTTATGGAACTCAAATAAATATAAGCTATTGGGACAAATAGAATGGTAAGAATTTAGCCATACAGTGGTACCTTGGGTTAAGTACTTAATTCATTCCGGAGGTCCGTACTTAACCTGAAACTGTTCTTAACCTGAAGCACCACTTTAGCTAATGGGGCCTCCCACTGCTGCCGCCGTACCGCCGGAGCACAATTTCTGTTCTCATCCTGAAGCAAAGTTCTTAACCTGAGGTACTATTTCTGGGTTAGCGGAGTCTGTAACCTGAAGCGTATGTAACCCGAGGTACCACTGTAATGTACATGGAAAGCAACAAAGAACTGCGATGTGCACTGCTCCCTCCTCCCAGTTAAAGAGATATGTGATATATGGAGGACTGCAGCTTGTTTTGGATTGGTGTTGCTACATACACAATTCAGTTTCTTTTAAAGCTCTCCTCATTAGCTCGGTTACAAAGTTCCATGCAAATAAAGGAGCCAGGAGCTAGTCTCCTTTAGCCTTGTACCTTCATTTTTTTTTTTAAAAAAAATATTTATTAAAGTTTTACAAAAAAGCATATAAGTACATACATCATAAAAAGAAAAAACAAAGATAACAAAATTACACAAAAAATAAACAACGACTACACAATAAAACAGTACAAAAAAGATAATGAAAAAACATAAACAAGAAAAAAACACACCAATTTTTAACTCTATATTTGTTTAACCCTGGTTCTTGACTTCCTCACACCTCCCTTTTTTGTGTTCCCATTTATCCAATCAAATTCAGCAAATCCCTACCCTCTTTCAATTCTCGTTATTAATTATATAGCTTAACATAATATATCTCCAATCTTTCATCCCTTTTTAGTTCGTTGTTACAAATTCCATAACTTAATCACTAATGCCATATTATTTTTAAATCCAACATCATCTTAGCATTCATAAATTTTGCAATATTTTTGAAGGTAATCTTTAAATTTCTTCCAGTCCTCTTCCACCGACTCTTCTCCCTGGTTCTTTAGCCTGGTACCTTCAGCTGTGTTTGTGGTGATGCAGGAAGACTTCATAATTTGTCTTCCAGCTTCTCTTCTGTACCTCCCCCCCCCCCCGCTGCCCTGTCTGCCAAAATGTCCTTTTTCCAGCCACTATCAGGCACCTCTTTTTAGGAACCCTGGCTTAGCACCGCCCTGGCAACAAACGGTATAAATTGTGATCCAGCTGCAAGCATGCAAATAAAAACAGACCACAGACTTCCTCTTCTTCTCTCCAGCTCTTCCATATGCGTGAGCCTGGATGAACCACAGAGGCAAAAGCTTTTTTTTTTTTTTAGAAGCGAAAAGGAAAATAAAGCTTATTTTTGCAGTGGGGGGCATAGCAACTGCTGTCAGCTGTGGGAGTGCATGCTATGAGGGGCATTCAGAGTCTCATATTGGAGGGGGGGGAGAGGAAGAGGTTTGGTACAGTTGGCCCTTAAAGGCAAACCTACCCAATTTGCCGTTGCTGAAAAAATATGCAAACCAAAAACACAGCCGTTCATTCACATTCACCCTCCTCTGAATTTTGCAATGCAGTTCCCCAACCGAAGAATGTGTACCAAATATGCACATTATTATTATTATTATTATTATTATTATTATTATTATTATTATTACAATTTATAGAGTAAAGGTAAAGGGACCCCTGACCATTAGGTCCAGTCGTGAACGACTGTGGGGTTGCGGTGTTCATCTCGCTTTATTGGCCGAGGGATCCGGTGTACAGCTTCCGGGTCATGTGGCCAGCATGACTAAGCGCTTCTGGCGAACCAGAGCAGTGCATGGAAATTCTGTTTGCCTTCCCGCTGGAGTGGTACCTATTTATCTACTTGCACCTTGACATGCTTTCAAACTGCTAGGTTGGCAGGAGCAGGGACTGAGCAATGGGAGCTCACCCCGTCGCGGGGATTCGAACTGCCGACCCTCTGATCAGCAAGTCCTAGGCTCTATGGTTTAACCCACAGCAATATCCGCGTCCCTTATTACAATTTATACACCACCCTTTATCAGAAGATCCCATGGCAGTGTACCACATTAAAAACACATTACAGAACATCAATGATAAAAAACGTTAAAAAGCATACTGATAGACAGCCTAATAGAGAGCCAGTGTGGTGTGGTGGTTAAGAGCGATAGACTCGTAATCTGGTGAACCGGGTTTGCGTCTCCGCTCCTCCACATGCAGCTGCTGGGTGACCTTGGGCTACTCACACTTCTTTGAAGTCTCTCAGGCCCACTAACCTCACAGAGTGTTTGTTGTGGGGGAGGAAGGGAAAGGAGAATATTAGCCGCTTTGAGACTCCTTTGGGTAGTGTTAAAGCGGGATATCAAATCCAAACTCTTCTTCTAATAATAATAAAATAGTTGTCATAATAACAGTTATCCTGCCACAATTTTCACAGGCCATAGATTATTGAATAGCCATAGGCCTGGGTAAAGAGGAATGGTTTTGCCTGGCGCCTAAAGACATGAAGTAATGGCACCAGGCGAGTCTCTCCTGGGAGAGCATTCTACAACCAGGGAGCCACCACAGAAAAAATCCCTTCTTGTGTTGTCACCCTCTGAACCTCACAGGGATGGGGGACATAGAGAAGGGCCTCAGATGACAAACACAGGGTCCTGGTGGGTTCAGGTGGGAAAAGGTGAACCCTAAGGTATTGAGGTCCTGAGCTGTGTAAGGTATTATGGGTCAACGCCAATCCTTGGAATTGGGCCGGGCAGCCAGTGCAGTTGTGACATAGGATTGGTGTTATATGCTCAGCGTACTAGCGTAAAGTGTGCATGAAAATGCAAATAACATAAAAGTAGCATACAAAACAATGTTTAAGGTGGGGGGAAATGCCCGCAAAAATGCATATAGGAGGCAAAATTGCCCACAAGAATGCATATACAGTGGTACCTTGGGTTAAGTACTTAATTCGTTCCGGAGGTCCGTTCTTAACCTGAAACTGTTCTTAACCTGAGGTACCACTTTAGCTAATGGGGCCTTCCGCTGCCGCTGTGCAAATTCTGTTCTCATCCTGAAGCAAAGTTCTTAACCCGAGGTAATATTACTGGGTTAGCGGAGTCTGTAACCTGAAGCGTATGTAACCCGAGGTACCACTGTACAAGTATGAGGGGAAAGCTTTGTGAATTTTCATGAGGACCTAAAAATATCACAAACTGACACAGAAATGTGGGAAACTGAGCATAGGACTGGAACAACGAGAAAAAGAGAGGTACCAAAATTGTCAGGTTTGCCTGTCACCTGTTTCATAAGGCAAGGGGCTTTGGTCATTTCCCAGCATGCTAACTTTTTCTGCTATCCTTTGGCTTTGAGCATCAGCTGCACTGCTTTTGCCCAATAGGTCACGGTGTTTTAAACAAACAGACAAATAAAGGTATAGGGAACATGCTTTTTGAGGTTGGAAAGGGGAGCAGAAAAGAACTTGACCCATCATTTTCTCAATTTCCAGGCTGATTATATGGTCTTGTTTTTTTATGAGTGGCCCTATAGTGGACGTGTGTGTGTGTGTGTGTGTATGCACATGCACACATTCCTATTTACAATGCTTCAGAAACGTTCAGACAGTAAAATTTCCATGAACTTCCAAACCCGTTCACTCCCATAAAGTAAACACAAAGAGCCGTCCCTTCTGCTTGAAATAACGCTATTTTCAGAGCAATCATGCGCCGAGGAGACCAGCAATTGAGTGTCCCTCATGGCGCTGGGAGGAAAAGGCCCCACGGACTCCTGCTATAATGATGCAGAAAAGACGAATGCTGAAATTCTCAAGCAATAAGTCTCCCTCCCTCCGCTCTTCTTCCCCTTTCTCCTCCCATTATACAAAACATCCATTGGTTTTATTACGGCCTTGGATGTTTTTCAGTTTGGGGGGAAAGAAAGGAGAGGAAAGGAAGTCTGAGGTCTATTTTTGTTCGTAGATTTTCAATTAAGACAATTAAGCAACCCACACAATGTGGCAGCTACTCCCTTCTAACAGTTTCCTCATTTCTTGCAAAGACAGTTTACTTACTGTGGCTGCAGCAGGCTTCCTGATCCTTTTAAAAGAAATTAGAAACAACAGCTAATAAAGAGACTAAATAGGAGGCGGGGGGTGGAAATAAGGCATGGAAAGTCACCAGGGAAATGCCAGAGTCCCGGTTTGCTTTCATGTAGCTACAAGCAAGGAGTATGTCGCAAAGAATTTTCTCCCAAATCCTAGCATATAAAGGCACCGGAGGGGGGAATGGATTGTTTACCAAAGAGAGAGGCTTTAATTGGTTCTGCATTCACCACAGACTTCCTGCGGACGACCATGCTAGTCTCCTCGTACGTGGATGGAGAATGGTGTTGAGACAAACAACTTTGGCCCAGTTAGCGACTGGCAACTGGTTGTCCCAGGGCCAAGTCTGTCCCTAGCCACAAAGAGGGCTGCTGGTTGCTCTCCTTGCTGCTAGTCTTCTCTCTCTTTTATCCCCTTCCTCATAGGGGACGGGAGGGAGAAAGGCGGAATAAACAAGGGGAGGAATAGGACTGTGGACCCCCTCTCCCCGAACATATCCACATCTATGTACAAACTGGTAGCTCGATCATCATTCTATCACTTTGAGAGCTGGAGTTCTGGGTGAGACATCATGAATTCTTAGCACCGTCACAAACCTACAGGATGTTCTCGAAGCTTCCAGCATGAGTTTGACCCAACTGCGGGAGGCAGTGGAAGACAGGAGTGCCTGGCATGCTCTGGTCCATGGGGTCACGAAGAGTCAGACACAACTAAACGACTAAACAACAACAATGTTTCCGAGCACAATTTAAAGTCCTAAACTGCCTCGGCCCAGTATACCTGAAGGAGCGTCTCCACCCCCATCATTCAGCCTGGACACTGAGGTCCAGCTCCAAGGGCCTTCTGGTGGTTCCCTCACTGCGAGGTTACAGGGAACCAGACAGAGGGCCTTCTCGGTAGTGGCGCCCTCCCTGTGGAACGCCCTCCCATCAGATGTCAAGGAAATAAACAACTATCTGACTTTTAGAAGACATCTGAAGGCAGCCCTGTTTAGGGAAGCTTTTAATGTTTGATGTATTATTGTGTTCTTAATATTCTGTTGGGAGCTGCCCAGAGAGGCTGGAGAAACCCAGACAGATGGGTGGGGTATAAATAATAAATTAGGAGGAGGAGGAGGAGTAAAAAAACACCAGTATGGCTGTCTCCACACTGTACGTTTAAAGCACATTTCAAGTGCACAGCTTTCCCCAAAGAACTGCAGTTTACCCTTCACAGAGCTACAATTCCCAGCACCCTTAATGGGGGAAGCCCTGTGCAGCTGCACAGGATTGTAGCTGACAAAGTCATGCTCAAGAATAGACCCATCAAGATAAATGAACTTAAGTTGATCATGGCTCAGTTGCTTCCATTGACTTTGATGGGTCTATGCTGAGTATGACTTAGTCCAGGGGTCAGCAAACTTTTTCAGCAGGGGGAAGGTCCACTTTCCCTCAGACCTTGTGGGGGGCTGGACTATATTTTTGGGGGGTGAAATGAACGAATTCCTATGCCCCACAAATAACCCAGAGATGCATTTTAAATAAAAACACGCATTCTACTCATGTAAAAACACACTGATTCCTGGACCGTCCACGGGCTGGATTTAGAAGGCTATTGGGCCAGATCTGGCCCCCAGGCCTTAGTTTGCCTACCCATGACTTAGTTAGATGTGGTCCCTGGTGTAGACATGATCCTTCCTGAACCTGCTAGAGATTACCTTTGTACACACCTGGCGGTGAACCTGGGTGCTCAAATAGGAGTTCAAGCGCCTCAGATGTGGATAACATGCTCTCAATGGCACACGCTCAACAAAGAGGAGATCATCACCAGACAGAGACTGTGTGCAAGCCAGCCTTCTCCACGTTTTTAGGAAGAGCTGCGATGCAGCCCATTACGAACCCGTCGGTCTGTCATCGTAAAGCAATTGTATCAGGCTCTGCTACATGTTCCCCTGCTGCGCCGCTTCCTTTGTGTACGACCTTGCATCTGGAAAAGTGGCAGGCGTAGCTGCCTGAAAATGCCTTTCGGTTTCTATCTTTCTTTTTCTTTGTAGAGAGATTTGAGAAAGGGAAAGAGAACTTTCTCTCCACCCCTCCAAGCACCGCGAAAGCAATTTGGCGGAGCTCACTGTGAAGTCTCGAAGGAGAGCTTTGCATTGCAAAGATGGCCTCTGTTTACAGCTGACGGACACACACAAAAACACCCGCGATATTGTCTGAGAGGTCTGAGACATTAGTCAGTGAGTAGAAAAATACATTTTGCGTACTGTTCATGTCCTGGGTTTATGTAGAACTCCGCTTGACTCTTGTTCTAATTTCCAAGTCCACATTCTCCTGGATTTGAAATACAGTGGTACCTCAGGTTACATACACTTCAGGTTACATACGCTTCAGGTTACAGACTCCGCTAACCCGGAAATAGTACCTCGGGTTAAGAACTTTGCTTCAGGATGAGAACAGAAATCGTGCTCCGGCGGCACGGCAGCAGGAGGCCCCATTAGCTAAAGTGGTGCTTCAGGTTAAGAACAGTTTCAGGTTAAGTACGGACCTCCGGAATGAATTAAGTACTTAACCCAAGGTACCACTGTATGGCTAAATTCTTACCATTCTATTTGTCCCAATAGCTTATATTTCTTTGAGTTCCATAAATTTGGGGTGGGGGAACAACAAGATATTTTATAGACAATCAGGTTTAAGTCCTCTCCCTTGCAGGGAATGAAAACCACATTCAGGGGTGTGCTCTGTCCACTTTAACTGGGTTCCATTCTCTCCCCCAGGGACAAGAAAGGATCCTGTGACCCTCCAGAGGCTGCAGATCACCGTGATCTTTGAAGAAAACCCCACTGATAGTGTTGTTGAGGGAGATAATGCAGTCAAATCTAACAATGCATATTATTGCTAGTTAGCGTGTGAAGGAGTTAAGACCATAGAGCTGTACTGCTGATAGGCCGACGCAGACCATAGAAATTTAATTGGTAGAGAAGGCTCTGTGTGATGTCATTTTCCTTCCTCTCCTGGGAGGGAAGAAGCAAAGAAATATTTCCTGTTCCTGTCCCCCCTCCCCTTATTTCTCTTCAACCAGCCTTGGGACCTGACATCTGCCTGCCTGAAATGGCATCAGCCACATTACTGAAGCTGGTTTTGCTGTAAATATGAATATTTTGCCTGCATTTATTTTTACTGCTGTTGCTGCTAAGGATGAGTTGTTGTTGTGGTTGTTGTTGTTGTTGTTGTTTAGTCGTGTCCGACTCTTCGTGACCCCATGGACCAGAGCACGCCAGGCCCTCCTGTCTTCCACTGCCTCCCGCAGTTTGGTCAAACTCATGCTGGTAGCTTCAAGAACACTGTCCAACCATCTCGTCCTCTGTTGTCCCCTTCTCCTTGTGCCCTCCATCTTTCCCAACATCAGGCTCTTTTCTCATGAGGTGGCCAAAGTATTGGAGCCTCAGCTTCAGGATCTGTCCTTCCAGTGAGCACTCAGGGCTGATTTTCTTCAGAATGGATAGGTTTGATCTTCTTGCAGTCCATGGGACTCTCAAGAGTCTCCTACAGCACCATAATTCAAAAGCATCATTTCTTTGGCAATCAGCCTTCTCTATGGTCCAGTCTGTAGCCTGTTTCTTTGATAAGCAGGGTAACAAATGGGGGAGATCAGCCTAGCGGCTAATTCCTGTGTTCTCAGTTAAACTGCCTCAGATGGGATTTTAACACTGCTCAGCATTGTGCTTTTAAATGCAGGTGGTAAGATGATTAACCCACACATGTGGGTCTGTAGGGGAATAAAATCTAGTGGCTATAGTCCCTCACCTACCTACATCAGCCATGTCATCTGGTGGGAGTATGAAAGCAGACCCTTTCCATAATGGGTGCCTGCCCTCTGGAATGCCCACCCCCCCTTTTGTGATCTGGGAGACCCTGACTGTTGGGTGCTTCTGACATTTACCAAAAAGCTACCTAGATTCAGGTAGGTACCTGTGTTGGTCTGATCTAAAAAATAAAAAAAATAAAAATTGCCCAGTAGCACCTTAAAGGTAAAGGTAAAGGGACCCTGACCATTAGGTCCAGTCCTGGCCGACTCTGGGGTTGCAGCGCTCATCTCGCTTTATTGGCCGAGGGAGCCGGCGTACAGCTTCCAGGTCATGTGGCCAGCATGACTAAGCCGCTGCTGGTGAACCAGAGCAGTGCACAGAAACGTCGTTTACCTTCCCGCCAGAGTGGTACCTATTTATCTACTTACACTTTGATGTGCTTTCGAACTGCTAGGTGGGCAGGAGCAGGGACTGAGCAACGGGAACTCATCCCATCGCCGGCATTCGAACCTTTGACCTTCTGATCGGCAAGCCCCAGGCTCTGTGGTTTAACCCACAACGCCGCCTTTAGAGACCAACTTAGTTTCTTCTGGGTATAAGCTTTCATGTGCATGCACACTTCTTCAGATACACTGAAACAGAAGTCATCAGACCCTTATATATAGTGGGAGGGTGGGGTGGGGTTTTTCTAAGAAGTGTAGTAGGAGTTGGGTATAGTAAATCTGTTGACGAATGTTAACGACTGCAATTAGTTCTACAGGAAAAAGCAAGGGATGGTATGCAGATGACCAAAAATAGCTTTAGCATATGTAAATAAATGCACATGAAAGCTTATACCCAGAACAAATTTAGTTGATCTCTAAGGTGCTACTGGACAATTTTTAAATTTATTTCAAAAAGCTACCAGTTTGCCCAAGGCTTCCCCTGACCGTTAGCACTGACACAACTTCCCTGTGCTGTCGCTGTTGACATCTGTCATGCTGGGGTGGTTTGTGTGTGTGCTTATTGAACACAATTCAGTGTGTTTTAATTTTCATCCTTGTAAACTGCTTTGAGATTGCTATATTCATGCTCAGCAGCAAAGAAATTTCATCAGGTAACTAAATGCATAAACATTCACTGCTCTCTCCTTCCCTGACCGCTAACCACTCTGGCTGAAGTTTCTGGGAGTCTGACAACCTAAGGAAGACCACTAATTCCCTACTTCTGCATCAAAATAGATAAATAATCTGACTTCCTGTGAATTTCAAAATGCTGGTGAGAACCTGTACGCTTGATTTTTACTTTTTTAAATACCAGAATCTCCCTGCCAAGGAGAGGGTTTTAGGTCTCCCTCCGGCATATTAGGTTTTGGTTTTTGTATTTTAATATGCTGGAAGTTTTGTTTTATCATGAGGAAACCAGTCAGACATGAAATCCTCTAACCTGTAGTATGAAATGGTCCAGGAGTAAACTCTGTATTGCAAAATTTGGATGTGTAGGTTAGCTCTCAGAGGCCAGATTAAAAGTAAAGGGACCCCTGACCATTAGGTCCAGTCGTGACTGACTCTGGGGTTGTGGCACTCATCTCGCTTTATTGGCCGAGAGAGCCGGTGTACAGCTTCCAGGTCATGTGGCCAGCATGACTAAGCCGCTCCCGGCAAATCAGAGCAGCGCACGGAAACGCAGTTTACCTTTGACATGCTTTCGAACTGCTAGGTTGGCAGGAGCAGAGACCGAGCAACGGGAGCTTACCCCGTTGTGGGGATTCGAACCGCCGACCTTCTGATCAGCAAGTCCTAGGCTCTGTGGTTTAACCCACAGCGCCACCCGCCAGATTACCCTACCTAATTCATGTGGATCATGTGATTGCTCAGAGCATCACCTGTGAAATCCTTGGCTCAAATGAGCAAGGCATTGCCACCCAATCTTAACCAGTTATTGAGATTCATTCGTTTCATTTATTAGTTTATAACATATGAGGTAATGTGTGTGAGTGCTGAACCAGGAAATCCCAGGAAATCAAATCTCACCTCTGCCACCAATTTACGTAGCAAGCCACTTGTTGCATCCTTATGGCCCCAGCCCCTTCCCTACTTGTTTTTGCAGAGAGAAAGAAGGAAAGGAGAATAAAACAGAGAGTAGAGAGAAAGGACTCTAAAAACTGTAGTGAAAAGGCGATGGACCAAGAAGCAGCATGCAGCATGCTTGTGTCTTGAGCCCCTCTTGAGAGAAACAAAACTACTCTTCCCCTGCCCAACAGGAGATAATGTTGTAAACAAAAATTGCCCTTTTGCCTTATGGGGTATCCAAGAGCCCATATAGAGTCCTTACATAGGTTCCCTATTGATAGGAGAGAATAACAGAGGCCAACCAGAGAATATTGAGAAGCAAAGCAGCTAGCAAGCTTGATCTTTATTGATCTGTTGCAACAGGGTGCTCCCCTCACACGCAGGAGAGAGGAGGAACCCAGAAAAATGGCGCGCAAGGCCATATAAAGACTTTTGAAATTGCCACCCTGAAGATCAAGACCACCCCCAGAAACCTAAGACCATCCCTCAGATACATCACACCTACATCACAGAAAAGGCGGTCTAAACAAAAAATTGAATGTTGTTTTTCTCCTGTCGTTGTTTATCTCCTGTCAGGCAGGTTACTTGATTGGATTTCCTGGGGAGCCTGGCCAGTCTTTTGTAATGATAAATACTTAGTTCCTAGGCCATGTCACAGGCTCACACCCTATTCATATCTTAAATGTGCCCTTAAGACAGGATTTGTGAGGAAAGAGACAATGGGGAGCTTTCCCACTTTGACCTTGCAGAGAAAACATTTGCTCAGTTTAGGAATCAAAATGGCTCCAGGTTGGTCTTCCTGTGCTGATCTATGTATATGCTTGGTTAGTACATTTATGAACATTTCCATATATCTAAGACCTCAAAATTCCTATCACAATATCAATACTGGTGCAAGCTTACACAATTAGAAGGGATGACTTAAGTTACAAAATTGTCGTAGGCATTGTGAAGCACTTTGAAGGCTCCAAACATCATCTCTCTTTTTCCTTCTATGTTCTAATGCACCAGTGTGCATGCTAAGCATTCCTATTGTCATAAGAAAAAACTGCTCCTTTTCCCTTAGAGCCCGTATAGAGTCCTTATGTAGGTTCTCTATCAGTAGGAGAAAATAACAGAGACCAACCAGAGAATATTGAGAAGCCAAGCAGCTAGTAAGCCTGATCTTTATTAAACTGTTGCAACGGGGTGCTCACCCCCCCCAATGCAGGAGGGAGGAGGAACCCAGAACATTGGTGTGCAAGCTCTTATATAGGCATTTGAAATTGCCACCCTGTAGCTCAAGACCACCACCCCCCCCCCAATACACCATACATACATCACAGAAGGGGTGGTCTACACCTGTTAATGGGTTTACCTGGGCAGCCTGGCCATTCTGCCTTTAAGGCAGGATTTGTGAGCACAGAGACAATGGGGAGGCTTTTCCCATTTCCATCCAAACTGCAGAGGAATATTTGAGGTCACTGAAAGAGTCAAAATGGCTTTAGGACTGTTTTCCTGTACTGTTTCAGACCTGTGGTTTATATATTTATTTATGTGTGTGTTTGCCTGGTACATTTATGAACATTTATTTTATATCTTAAACCTTATAATTCTCATAACACTATGATGGGAATTGGCCAAGTCACCATGGAGGATTCAAGCAGACCTCAGCCATTGACAAAGCTTCTCACATGTTTCATTCATTGGGGTATGGGTGGGCAGCCTGAAATCCAACCCGTGTTTGCTGCTGTGCTGCCACTTCCAGCAGCTCCGTGGCAAATGCAGACTGATTCACGAGCCTCACTTTCCACTGATCCACTAGAGGCATATTGTCGACGGTTTGGTCACATGGGCTGCTCCTTCGATTGTGGACCTCCATCTCTACGCTATAATTCCTAGGCCCATGAATACGCTTGAGGGAAGGGCCACTGTGGCTGGGGACATCAGTCAGTTGCAACACCTTAAGCCTTTAATTAATTACTGACATTTGCGTGATCCGGAGAACATAGCAGTCTTAGCACCTGCAGACTCATAATAATACTTACCTGGGAGTAGGTCCAGGGCCGGATTTAGGTTTGATGAGGCCCTAAGCTACTGAAGGTAGTGGGGCCCTTTATATGTCCAGCTGTCCTTTGTCAACAACAAATGACCACTGTTTTTGCGTTGAATATATGCTATAGACAGCATCTTAAAAAGCAGAGACATCACCTTGCCAACAAAGGTCCGTATAGTTAAAGCTATGGTTTTCCCAGTAGTGATGTATGGAAGTGAGAGCTGGACCATAAAGAAGGATGATCGTCAAAGAATTGATGCTTTTGAATTCTGGTGCTGGAGGAGACTCTTGAGAGTCCCATGGACTGCAAGAAGATCAAACCTATCCATTCTTAGGGAAATCAGCCCTGAGTGCTCACTGGAAGGACAGATCGTGAAGCTGAGGCTCCAATACTTTGGCCACCTCATGAGAAGAGGAGACTCCCTGGAAAAGACCCTGATGTTGGGAAAGATGGAGGGCACATGGAGAAGGGGACGGCAGAGGACGAGATGGTTGGACAGTGTTCTTGAAGCTACCAGCATGAGTTTGACCAAACTGCGGGAGGCAGTGGAAGACAGAAGTGCCTGGCGTGCTCTGGTCCATGGGGTCACGAAGAGTCGGACACGACTAAACAACAACAACAACAACATATGCTATATGATAATTTATGGATCTACGCAACACAAAACACTGTTGCTGTATGTAGGTTTTATTTTATTGGTTTTTTATCTTATATTTTGGAAATGTACATCCAGTTTTTTTCTTCTTTAATTTTTTTGGAGGGCCCCAAGAGAGCGAGGCCCTAAACTATAGCTTGTTTAGCTTATATGTAAATCCAGCACTAAGTAGGTCCCACTGAACTCAGCGGTGCCTGCTTCTGATTAGGCATGTTATGGACTGCACTGCACGTTTTCTATATTTTTGAGGTTGCCGAAAGTAGCAATACCACAGGTGCCCCTAAAAACACAGTATGGTGCTTCTCTTTGTCCAAGATGTATGAGAAAGGCCAAAGGAAATTCGGAATCTTTCGGGTCTCGTGGCATCTGAAGTTCATCTTATGATTTATGGAGGTTCTTCATTTATCTGAAGTCTACATAAGGCTATATCGTACACAATGAACCTATGCCTTCTGCCTGAGGTTTGGCACCGTCCAACTTGATGCAAAAAACATGCAAACGGTTGAATTTCTTTCTTTCTTATAGCCTAGCCGGGTGCAAACGAGCCGCTGCCCGCTGGCTTGTGGTGTGCTTCCAGCTTGCCTCTGTATTGCAGACCTCTGTCTTAGAGGACTTTCAAATATCTCCCCCTCCCCTTAAATAAATAAGACAGCCAATGTCAAACTGACCTTTGTTTCAGGGCCTGAATGGATGAGTTATAAAGATCAGCTACACTGCAGAGAAGGATCTTCCATAGATGTGGAATCTTTCCCTCTGTGAGCAGCCAAAATGGATAGAAAATAGCTTGAGAATAAAGACAGAGGTATGTCGGCATGCTCAAGATTTGCAAAAGTACCCACATGAAACTGAGAAGGGGAAAATACTAAGGGGCCAAAAAAATATCTCCAGCAAGGCTCAATGAGGAACGGACATGTTCCGTGGTCATGAAATGCCAAACATCTGGGGTGGTTGGGAAAAGAATGGTGCCAGCCACACAGTGCGCGAGTAAGCCATCCTTACCCCTTCACCTTGGCATTTGCCACTGTGGCGATCACACAGGGTCCCCGGACGTTTGACGGTCTATTGACCCCGTGCCACCACTGTGATTGCTTCCCCGCTGACACCAACCCATTTCTCACGGGTACACATGGAGTCCAGACAGTTGTTTACGTTAACAAATAATCTAGTTTATTTTATAGGCATGAACAAGCTTATGGTTTCAGTTTATTTTCCTAGCCAGTTTCTTAATCTTAGTTCCTTAACTGTCCTATGCGTTCCTAACAACTTCAAACTGATTATTCCAACTATCTATCGGACTCCACCTAAGAATTCCTCTCACTCCCTCACCACACATCTTGACCAACCCATAGACTTCACCTCCCTCTTCCTTCTTCAACTCTCAACTAACTTCCACACACAGCTCCGTCACTCTAACTCCTCCTATCAGTTTCTCTCTGGCCAATCACATCACACTCATTTAACCCTTTCCTTATGACCCATCTAGGAGGCAAACGCCACAGCCACCTTTTAGTTGACAGCTTTTCAAAAAACTTCTCCATGAGTCATTGTCTGCAAACAGCCGCAGGCAGGAACAAAAGCTGGCAAGTAGGAGGGAGAAGCCGTGATGAAAAGAGGGCCTGAGGTCAGAGTGGAGAAATGTGTGACACAGGAATAGGCTGCCTACACACCAACTCTGAGGGAAGCAGCTGCCTTCACAAGTGGGCCACCAGGAACAAAGTGCTCAGGCATGGTCACAACTTTTCAATTCGTCACAACTTTCTGGTATTGGTGGTTAGGCACTGGAATATGTGTGCTGTGTTGGAGGATTGGGTAAGCGGCACCATCTACCCCTCCTCTTTTAGGTATTCTGTTAAAGTTGGCCACCTCATGAGAAGAGAAGACTCCCTGGAAAAGACCCTGATGTTGGGAAAGATGGAGGGCACAAGGAGAAGGGGACGACAGAGGACGAGATGGCTGGATAGTGTTCTTGAAGCTACTAACATGAGTTTGACCAAACTGCGGGAGGCAGTGGAAGACAGGAGTGCCTGGCAAGCTCTGATCCATGGGGTTACGAAGAGTTGGACACGACTAAACGACTAAACAAATCATCATCTACCCCTCTCATCTCTTTTGGGTATTCCGTTAAAGGAATCCGGCGGTCGTGGATCCTGTCCGATGTCCTGTCTGACCTGCTGTAGGCCCCTATGGCGTACAGAGGACCACATTTTGTGCCTGTTCTGCCTGTGACATACAACACTGCACACTGCAAGAAAAGGCAAAGGTCGCTTTTTCACAAAAGGTCAAAAGGCCTCAAACTGTTGCAACATCTCACAGCTGTTCTCAACCTGTGGGTCCCCAGATGTTGTTGGACTACAACTCCCAGCTAAAATAGAAGCAGCGGTAGAACAGGCGGCAGCAGGCTTCCAGCTCCCTGCCCTGCAGTCCTATGGCTGCAATCCTACATAGAATTTTGCAGATTTTTTTTTTTAAAAAAAACCCACACAATTTCATTCAATGCAGTGGGACATTTCTAAGAATGGGCTGAAAAACTGATAAAACGGAACCTTTAAAATGTGATGCAACAGGAACCACCCTACATTTAGAGCACAAGCATATTTGACTGGTAACCATTTTTAGCAGCCGATAAAGAATCATGGGAACTGTAGTTTGTTAAGGGTGTTGGGAATTGTAGTTCTGGGAGGGGGAAACCCCCATTCCTAGTTCCAATCCTTCTTGGGGTGGGTATGCTTTAAATGTATGGTGTACACAGCCTCAGTTCTACTCAATGTAGGCTTGTGAAACAACTGAGCGCAAATGCATCATGCCCATTAATTTCAATTGGTCTACTCTTGAGTATTACTAACTTTGGGTACAACTCTGTCTGAATACCCAAAGATAAGCCCCATTGAGTTCAAAGTTGCTTACACTCAAGTAAATGGATTGAGACCTTACTTATTAACCACAGGAACTCTTGTGCCCTTGAGCAAACGTGTTCGGGGGGATAATTTCAACTTGGCTGAACTCCAGACTTAGTTTGAGGATTGTGATGCTTTCGGAAATCCTGCTGTCTCAAGGCCTGGTGACAGTCAGTCTAAAACAGGTGGTGTGCTGATCCCGGGGGGCAGGTTACCATAGGCGTAGTCAAAGTCCGGTCCTGAGTCAATAGCCTGGAAATCAGTCCACAAGGAGCGGGGCGAGGTCCGAAACAGGAAGCTGGGCGGGGAACAGGAGCACTGGAGAGTCAGGTCTGGGTCCGGGCAGGAACAGGAACTCAACAACGATGTTGCTCCCACAACCTGGGACCGGGCCGACTAGCCTTTATCTATTCTGAGGCTAGGGGCGGTCCCGGCCCCCAGGAGACCCGCCTCTCTTGGCCTTCAGGCGAGCACTCCTCCTGGGAGCAACCAGTTCCCTTCGCCTCTCTGCCCTGAGTCTCTGCAGATCAGGAGAGGCTAAAGGGTTACTGGGCCCAGGGGGAGACTCACCTGCAGGCACTGAGTCCTCAACCACTCCTGGAGCCAGAGTGGGATCACCTGGTGCCTGCTCCTGAGGATCTAACACAGGTGCAGGTGCTTCAGAATCCAAGCCCTGCCCCAATTCAGACGGCCCTGGAGGCGGGGACTCCTGTGCAGGCTGGGATTCCTCTGGTTCAGCCTCTGAATCAGATTCCCAGACCATCACAGGTGGCCAGCATTCATTATTTAAAGGGAGATTTCCTTTTTCTTTTCCCAGGATTTGGTTTTGTGTGTGTATGTGTGTTTGACAGTACGTACCAGTAATATTTATTGTTCAAAAGCAAGACAACTGCATGATTAAAAAAACATGGCCTAAGTCACTGTGGCGCTGATGTGGGTTGGCTTTCTTTGAAAGACTCTCATTCGATTCTTTAGGCTGGGGGTATATTTAAGGCATGATGTCAGCTGATACAGATTCATGCGAAAAGCAAAACTCTCTGAAGGGGCATTAAAAGTGCCTTTGATTTCCTTCAGACACACAGGCCTGCAGCCCCAAGTATCCTGCCTTCCAATTCTACTTGGAATCTTTTGCAGCATCCTTCTGTTGTGATCTGGAGATGTCCAGAGGTGATGCAGGAAGGGGCACAAGGCCTGAAATGGCACAAATGTCAACCTTCCATTTTTTAAAAAAATAAGCAAACAATGAACCCTCATGACTTCAGAAATGAACTAATGTGATTGCAACATGCACTCTGCAGATACTGGGGATTCAGGTGTGAAATACAGTGGTACCACGGGTTAAGTACTTAATGGGGCCTCCTACTGCCGCCATGCCACCGGAGCCCGATTTCTGTTCTCATCCTGAAGCAAAGTTCTTAACCCGAGGTTGTGCTGAACAGAGGTTCCCAGCCTGCCAGGGATTTTGCATTTGCTTCAGAACATTAGTAGTAGTAGTAGTATTTATACATACATACATACATACATACATACATACATACATACATACGACGTGGGTGGTGCTGTGCATTAAATCACAGAGCCTAGGGCTTGCTGATCAGAAGGTCAGCGGTTCGAATCCCTGCAACAGGGTGAGCTCCCGTTGCTCAGTCCCTGCTCCTGCCAACCTAGCAGTTCGAAAGCACATCAAAGTGCAAGTAGATAAATAGGTACTGCTCCGGTGGGAAGGTAAACAGTGTTTACATGCGCTGCTCTGGTTTCACCAGAAGCGGCTTAGTCCTGCTGGCCACATGATTCAGAAACTGTACGCCAGCTCCCTCGGCCAGTAAAGTGAGATGAGTGCCGCAACCCCAGAGTCACCCGTGACTGGACCTAATGGTCAGGGGTCCCTTTACCTTTACATACATACATACATACATACATACATACCCCACCCATCTGGCTGGGTTTCTCCAGCCTCTCTGGGCAGCTCCCAACAGAATATTAAGAACACAATAATACATCAAACATTAAAAACTTCCCTAAACAGGGCTGCCTTCAGATGTCTTCTAAAAGACAGATAGTTGTTTATTTCTTTGACATCTGATGGGGGCGTTCCACAGGGAGGGTGCCACTACCGAGAAGGCTCTCTGCCTGCTTCCCTGTAACCTCACTTCTCGCAGTGAGGAAACCACCAGAAGGCCCTTGGAGCTGGACCTCAGTGTCTGGGCTGAACAATGGGGGTGGAGACGCTCCTTCAGGTATACTGGGCCAAGGTCATTTAGGGCTTTAAAGGTCAGCACCAACCCTTTGAATGGTGCTCAAAAACATACTGGGAGCCAATGTAGGTCTTCCCATCTAAGGGCATCAAGCTAGCTTAGCAGACACAGGCCTAGCACATACTACACTTCCAACACCTTACCACTGTTTACTACCACCCCAATATCTGCTGTTTGAGGCAGCTACCTCACTTTTATTAAAAGCTCTGCACATCTGGGGAAAAGGTTCTCACCCAGTATGTCAGCTGCAGGAAGTTTTGTAGACAAAGGAGCATTCAAACCATGAAGGCCGCCCCCTTCTCATCCGGGGCTGCACAGGTGGGGAGGGAAACCGATGGCGTACAAAGCGCATTCAACTCCCTGACGATGTTCACGTCACCCAGGAGATCACAGCTGTAGAGATAAGAAAAGAAGAGCCGTTCCATTCCCTGGAGAGGTCACTTCCTGGTTTGCAAGGAGAAGCTGTTTTCAACGGAAGTGCATGTGGGAATGTTCTGGGGTGCAGGAGAGGATATATTGACTAATTATATCCTTATCCAACTTGTGCTAACAAGTTCCCAAAATATCAGCAGAGTTTATAGACATTCCCCTTTAAGTTCGCAACGGTAACGTCTGCACAGGTTCGCTAGAACCTCTATAATAATTACTCTGGTAATTTCCCCTTTTGTTCCCTCTTAAAATACAAGACACAACACAGTCTTTATAAGAGTATAAAAGAGTTTACTCACGTTCTGTTCACAATATGATCCCAGAAGGCAGACAGGCTTAAAAAGGTAAAATACATTTAGAATCTATCTTGTAGCAAGATAGTCCTTATCTCCTCTCTTGGCTGGGAGCCAAGAGAGCATCCTTAGATGTTTCCTCGTCAAAGAAAGATGGCAGAGAGAGAGATGGCTGCCTGCCCTGTGCTTTTATCATTTACCTGCACAGGTGAGGCCACACCCACCTCTGGTCACATGTGGAGGAAGTCCGTCCCAAGGAAGTTTACCTGCTTGCTAGACAGACATCCCTCCCCATGTTCTAACATGTACACTCTAGGAATGTTGTCATTGACTGCTCCTGTGTTTACATCCCACAGTGCACAGCTATATTGAGGCAGCACTGGGTGTTAAAACCATGCGTACCCTAACAATTTTGCACCCGGGGCAACTGCCCCGTGGGCCCGCCTCCACGCTACGCCACTGCTCTTAAGTGTAGCTGCTATGAACTTTGCAGGTTGCCCGTTGCAGTTGCTTTGTAAAAATATCTGGTAATAAATCATAGAATTGCAGAGCTGGAAAGGACCCCATGGGTCATCTGACCCCCTAGAATGCAGGAAACTCAGCTAAGAGTTGGCGTAATGATATAACACCAATGTTACATGTACAGTGTGTGTGTGCCTATGTCTTTGGCATCCATGCCTAGTATTTAGGCCATGCACCCCCAACCTGCGGCCCTCCAGATGTTTTGGCCTACAACTCCCATGATCCCTAGCTAACAGGACCAGTGGTCAGGGATGATGGGAATTGTAGTCCAAAACATCTGGAGGGCCAAAGGTTGGGGGTGCTTGATTTAGGCCCATTACATGATTTAAAACAGGCATGGTGAGACTGCAACCTTCCAGAAGTTGTTGGACTCCAAATCCCATCAGCCTCAGCTGGCACAGCCAACTATCAAGGATGATGGTAGTTGCAGTCCAACAACAACTAGAGCCACAATGGGGAGTCTCTGGCCTGCTAGGCCTCCCCATTAGGCCCAAACCATGCCCAACTGCCCATTGCCCAGTGTCATGTGACTTCAGGAGCAGGTAAACCAGAAGAGGCCTGGAAAGGAAGGTTCTGGAGTACACTCTTAAGGGTCTGCTAGCTAGTTCTCCAGCCGCTGGTAGAATTCAGCACTTTTTTTCCTGTCGCCCTGCGGTGACAGAAAAGGGCACCAGATTCAAAAAGCACCAGATTAAAGTGGGAAAGGAAGAATGATGAGAGCACTTTGCAAGCCACAAGTTCACAGATGTCATAGGATGCCCACTTATCAAAGGGTGTGGTTCTGGATCTGGAACTCCCTGGTGGGTGAGTTAAAGCAGGTAGATGGTGTATTGCAAACAGGTTTCTTTCACTGATCAAGGGAAACTAACACCCGACAGAAGTGACCCACTCAGAAAGATGGGGGGGGTGTCTTCCCCATCCCCCACTACTTTAAGAAACCCGATTTCATTAAAATCGGTAGCAGCATGTTTGGGGACCAAAACTTGGGGCAAGATGCTGTTTGCTCAGAAGCCATCTAGGAGCTCAAGATCAGACTGGCCTTCGCAGCATCTGTGCCAAAGGAGCCGATTGGAGTCTTCTTGTTATGCACTGAGTTGAATAGGATCCAAAATGCAGCAGTCTGATTGGTCCTAGAATGATAGTGTGCTGGTCCCGGGGGGAAGGTACCGTTACCGTAGACAGAGTTCACAAGATGAGAGGCAAGGTCCGAAACAGGGAGCCAGGCGGGGAACAGGAACGCTGGAAGGTCAGAAGCAGGAGGCCGGGCAGGGAACAGGAACACTGGAAGGTCCGAAGCTGGGAGCCGGGCGGGAACAGGAACGCTGGAAGGTCAGAAGCAGGAGGCCAGGCAGGGAACAGGAACACTGGAAGGTCTGAAGCCAACAACGACATTGCTCCCGCAACCTGGGACCGGGCTGACTGACCTTTATCTTCTTCTAAGGCCAGGGGCGGTCCCGGCCCCCAGGAGCCCCGCCTCCCTTGGCCTTAAGGCGAGCACTCCTCCTGGGAGCAACCAGTTCTCTTCGCCTCTCTGCCCTCAGCCTCTGCAGTTCAGGAGAGGCTAAAGGGTTACTGGGCCCCGGAGGAGGCTCACCTGTAGACACTGAGTCCTCAAGCACCTCTGGGGCCAGAATGGTTTCACCTGGTGCCTGCTCCTGAGGATCTGACACAGGTGCAGGCTCCTCAGAATCTAGGCCTTGCCCCAGTTCAGCCGGCCCTGGAGGCGGGGATTCCTGTGCAGGCTGGGATTCCTCTGGTTCAGCCTCTGAATCGGAATCCCAGGCCATCACAGATAGAATCCAAACTGCAGCAGTCTGATTGGTCCTAGAACAATGCAACAGTATGATTGGTCTGCAGGAGCCACCCAATCCAGCTCCAGATGGACGTGAATCCACAACCTGATTGGCCTACAGGAGAATTCCGGAATTAGCCAATCACGTGCAGCCCATTGTGTAAACAATGTATATAAAGCAGATACTTTGGGGAAATTTTCATTCCTCCTCACCACCATGAGCTGAATAAAGAGCATGAAATCCACTCTCGACTCTGAGTATATTTCACTTCTTTTGCCGTCCCTTGATATTGCAGGAGCCTCGTTGTTTGGAGAATCTGATGCACGAAAGCCAGCGAGGCGGGCGCTGCCAGTCGCAGCCGGTCCCAATCCGCGGAGAGAGAGAGAGAGAGAGAGAGAGAGAGAGAGAGAGAGAGAGAAGCGCCTTTGAGCCGCTCTAAGAGCCCGCGCGTCTCTTTGACGCGGCCGTCTGAAGCCGCCTCGGCGCACGGGTGTCCAAAAATCTGGCTCGCCCAGGTGAGGCCCGCTTTGCTGGCAGCCGGATCCAAACCACTGCCCTCCTCCTGCTTGGCATAGCGATTTCAAGCCCAGATCTGGGGCTTGCGAAAGCTGGAGCCTTGCCAAGAAGGCTCCGTCCTGCCCATTGTGGTCTTTCCTCCCAGGTCGCAGCACTGTGTGCCAAACTCGGTTATAATGCGGGAAGGGAAGTTTCCCTTCCCTTCCAAAGGGACTTGTTTGGATGATGAAGTGGAGGGGGACTCCCGGCACACCCACCGCTCCAAGATTTGATTTCCAGGTATTTGTGCTTAAGGACCGAAGCTTAAAGCGTGACTCCGAGGCTGGCGGCGGTTCGACCATTCCCAAGCCAAAAGGCGCGCGCGCTCTGCGCTCCTGCGCTCTGCTGCGCTGCAAATCAGAATCCCGCAAACTTTTGCGCTTGAGAATGGACTGGTTCCCCCGCCTCCCACGAAGAAATCCGGGGGTAGGCTCGGTTTTCCCCAAGCCGAGCCGGCGGCGGCTAAAGTGGCAGCACTGAAGTGAGAATCCTGTCGCTGCTGGAAAGGCCGGCAAGGAGACTCGACCGCACCGCCCGAAAACCGACTGCAAAGCCTCGACGATTGTGGCAAAGGAGGGATCTGCAGAACTGGGAAGAAGTCTGCCAAACGGGGTTAGAAGAGGTCGTGAAAATGGTCAGGTCCGTTATTGGCAGTCGCTGCAATTGCGATCCAGTAGTGATGTATGGAAGTGAGAGCTGGACCATAAAGAAGGCTGATTGCCGAAGAACTGATGCTTTTGAATTATGGTGCTGGAGGAGACTCTTAAGAGTCCCATGGACTGCAAGAAGATCAAACCGATCCATTCTTAAGGAAATCGGCCCTGAGTGCTCAATGGAAGGACAGATGCTGAAGCTGAGGCTCCAATACTTTGGCCACCTCATGAGAAGAGAAGACTCCCTGGAAAAGATCCTGATGTTGGGAAAGATGGAGGGCACAAGGAGAAGGAGACGGCAGAGGACGAGATGGTTGGACAGTGTTCTCGAAGCTACCAGCATGAGCTTGACCAAACTGCGGGAGGCAGTGAAAGACAGGAGTGCCTGGCGTGCTCTGGTCCAGGGGGTCACGAAGAGTCGGACACGACTAAACGACTAAACAACAACAACACAATTGCTATCAAAATTGGGTTTGGAAGGGCAAGAGGGACGGGACTCCCTGGTCTAGCCCTGCTGGTGCTGAAAGCAGGAGACACTGAGCAGCTCTCAAACGTATAGGCGGTCACTTCTTGATCGCTTTAAGAGACCGGTTGGCTTGTACCAGTCCTCCCTCCCTCTCTCACACACGTGCCTCTTCCTTTCTAGGTTTGGAAGGAGCCACGCAGCCGCAAGCAATTCATCCAGGAAGCGGAGGCGATGCAGTTTAAAGGGCCTGGCTAGGGCATCTTTAGAGAAACTCTGGGCTTGTAGATTTTGTTCACATCTGATCCAAAACAGGGAGGTAGCCCCAAGGAGCTCTGTGCAACCTACTTCTGGGAAAAGCCGTGCTTCGCCAGGGAGGCAGCAGCTACTCTTGGACACGGTCGCCTCTTTCAGGGATGCTTCCAAGCCAGTCCAAATAGATCCGCTTAGCATCTTCCGCCCAGACTTTCAAACTGTTTCTCTGTGATGTACACACCGCACAGTCCCTTAAACGCACTTAGACTTGGAGAAGCCCAGCTAACTACCAAGGAAGGGCCCGATCCAGCCCAAAGGCCAAGCAGGCGATTCCATGCCCCCTCGCTTGGAGGCTCGACCCACTGGCGTTTACTTTGGAGTAGCGGCTTCTGCGATTTTATGGGCAGTAAATTAGGATTAGTCCTCTTGAGCTCAGTGGGGACTTCTAACTAAGCGTGGACAGGATCTGTACGTAGGCCCCATCCGGATCCTGACCTTGCGGGGAGAATGGCAGCGGGTGCTGAATTATTCTAAGTGAATCTACCGGGAGTCAGGCTGCAATCTTATAAGCACATGCCTCGTTGAACTCCATGCGACTGATTTCCGAGTCAGCGCTGTGAAAGTGCTTCATTTTGACTGGATTGCGCCCACTCAGGCGGATTGAGCGCCCTTCTCCTTTCCGATCAGGGCTCCTGAGTTTCTCTTCCTTCTTCCCACAGGGCATCGACCCTTAAAAGTTTGTCCATCCTTTCCTCAGAAAGCCCTGTTCGTAGATGGCAGACATTGGCATAATCAGGGCGGCAGCTGACCCTCCCTAAATCAAGCAAATAAATAAAAATACTTAACTAAAAGTATAAACAATCAGAATATTTGAAATTGAAGAGACAGGTTTTTCTGAGCACTTGGGGGTCAAAAGAAAGCAAATTAAATCAAATGTTGTTGAGACATTTCATTCCGAACCTGCTAGGCGGAGCCAGAAAGAAGATGATGAGAGGTGGGGGGGTCCTGCCCCCCCGCCCCCCAACATAAATCCTGGCTATGCCCATGGTGACAGCCCCGAAGTCCTAAGTCTTAAGAGAAGTTTACCCATCTTTCTTGCTCGCTGAAGTTGGCTACGTTCGCAAACCAAAGCGAAAACAAGCGCCCTGAGCCAGGAGAAGGCGCGCGAGCGCAGAACTAAGGCGCGCGGCCCAAAGCGGAGCATTTGCAACTCGTTGGAGATGTCAGGTTTCCCCGCGTGCTGACGAAGCGCAGATGCCTCTCGAGCCGAGAGGAAAGAGGCGGCGAGGCTGTGTGGGTCGCCTGCAGTGGAGCACAGCCTGGGCAAAATGATGGGGCGGCATCTCTGACACGCAGCCGGGAACCCTTTGGGAACCCTCAGACATGTAACGAGGGCGGGGAGAGAGGGATTTCTGAGCAAGGGTTTCCTGGAATCGGAGCAAGAAGCCACGCCGCCCTCCATTCTCTTAACTCAGGGTCTGGGAGGTCTCCCAATTCGGTGTGATCGCTGGGAGGAGGGGCTGGAGCAAAAGAAAGGTACCGGGGACTGGAAACCGCAGGTGGGGAGAGTTGTTCTTGCGCTCTGGCCCTGCGCGCGGACTTCCCACAGGTATCTGGTTGCCCAAGGTGAGAACCGATGCTCGACTAGATGGGTCTGGATCTGACCCAGGGCTCTTCTTCTGCGCTTCTTCACACGCTTGCAGAATATGATGGTGGCCCCTGGATGTGGCTGACCTTAATTTAGCAATATTTGGTTTTGTTTTGTTTTAATAATCCCTAGAGAAACTGATCTCTAGCTCAAGGGCCATGGGTCAAAACAGTTTGAAAGAACCTCCTTGGACAGGGGCAGCGTACCCCCTGAAAACCACATGGCGGGGAAGACTGTGCTGGCTCGGAGACCGGCCCCCCCTCTGATCTTGGAGGGCAATGCTTAAGAAGGGAATAAGCTGCCGATGCGGAGGTGAACTCAGCAGCCCACACCAAACATGTTCTGGAGAGAGAACGATCCTTCTCCTCGTTGGGTGGAGATTTAACACGCTGACCTGTTAAATCTCAGCGCCCCGCTAGGCAAATTAACGTGGCTCGTCCTGCTGGTCTCCTGCCGCTTCCGTGGGTCCCTAGGAACACGATCCCACTCATTCCAAACAGACTTTTCCCCCTCCAAGTCACAACCCGACCCCATTTTCTCCGCTTGACGGGGATGGGAAGGGATTTCACTTACTGTATTCAAAAAACAAGTGAAAGCGCGGGAGCCAGGGGCAAAATGACCTGACCCCATAATGTTAGTGATGGGTTGTAATACAAGCATGTAGATATTCGCAACACTGATTTATCGTTGCGTTAGGCTTATTCCCGTGGAACCTATGGATTGCGCGCCGGCGGGATCTTGTAGCTGGATCGGCAACGTTCACAGGCGCGGGATCCTATTCAGCCAAAAGCATGCCTTTCGTCTACCCTGTTGGTTTCAATGGCAGAACGTCGGAGCCTCTCCTTGAATTTAATGTGATTTGTAAAAGGTGCTTTAACTTCCTTTGACTGAATCGTGCTCGAGGGACTAGCTGTTTCAGTATTAAAGTTTCCTGGGTGTTAAAAAGGGGGGGGGGGTGGACAAGAGAGAAAGGCTTGCGCGGCTTCTGCACCGCGCGCAAAGAGCAAGCAAGCGTTTGATGCCCAGCAAGGGCAAGCGGCTCTCTGCCGTCTCAGCGGTGAGCGCCACACTCCCTGCTAAGCCGACAGCCAATCGGAGGCCAGCAGAGGCGCCTCTCGCGTCGGACCTGGTCTTTCTCTGCAGCCGGGGGAGCAGCGTGCGGCGACGCGGCCGCGGGCAGACAAAAGTCACCTCTCCGCTCTGTTGCGTCTCCGGGGAGCAGGCAAGCGCGAACATTCATGGCACTGGCTCCGCTCCGCGCAGCCGCTGCGCACCCTCCAGTCACCCTTGGAGCAGCTCCCGCGCAATGGGATCCAGCTGCTGGTGGCTGACTGGCTGCTTGCCTCCCGAGAAAGGACCCGAGAGAGGTCGTGCGCCGGAGAGAGGGCGCAGAAAGCGGGCACGCCTTGTCTGCTGTAAAGGGGGAATAAAGCACGTCCACGGTACCGGCTCTTTGGACACTCGGTGGAAGGGGTGTGCTGGCGCAGCTCGATCCTCTGTCTGCTGTTGCCTCGGTCAGATCAAGTCCCCTTGCGTTCCGCAGGACCTGCGTGCGGATAACTGGGGCCTTAAGCACCTGCAATCCTTACAAGGGCGTAAATCCCTCGAAACCCGAGTGGGGCTTAACAGCCGAGCAACTTCGGCTTTCTGACGATCCAGCAGTATATGAACGTGAGATGAAATCCAGCATCTCGCGCGGAACCTCCAGCTCTGCAACGGGTTGGCCCAACGTTGTTTAGAGGCTGCATGGAAATTGTTCAAACTCCTAGCGACTTTTAACGAAGCTAACGGATGCTTTGCAACCTTCTGTCTCAGATGTGTGCCATAGTATTAATTGCCATTAAGGCTAATTAATATTATAGCACGAATGCTGGTAACAGTACAGTACTGGTACGAATAATGCCAGGGTATTGATACTGATCGCAGCCTCCCCATAGCCACTCAGCTCTCTGGGTCACCTTGAGCCAATCACAACCTCGTAGCCTACCTCGCATGGTTGTTGGGACAAAAGGAGACTTGCTACATAACCACTTAAGCCGCCTAGAGCTCCTTTGGAGGAAATGGGGGATATGAATAAAGAAGCACAATTTAAAAACCAGTGTGGCTAATAATTGTAACAAGCATATATACACAGCGCTTTCATCCTTCAGGCGCAGGTATCATGTTCCAACGAAGACCTTGTAACGTCATCGATGGGACTGATAGATGAATATACGTACAGGGAAGCTGGGGCAAGGAGAGAAAGAGCAGCTTTCCTCCGGCCACACGGCGATTTAATGGTGGTAGTAGTAGGAGGATCGAGTTAACAATCCTATTATTCTGTGCATGTTGCCCCTGGGCTTTACTCTCAGGATTGCAGCTTCCACACCAAATCTTGCTACTACGGCCCTATCAAGTCCAGCCCGGGCCCTTCCTTTCTCCCTCTTCTGGGTCTGCCGCCTTTTCCCGTTTCTTAGCGAGGCGCAGTGTCTCCATTTCCCGAAGTCGCATCTCTGTTCGCACCCGAACCCACAAAACGCCCAGCGAAGCCGATAGAAACCCGGGGCGAACCCGGGGCGAAGGAAACAGCCTGGGAAACAGCAAGCAAATTGTGCATCCGTTTTCTTTTTTCTTCTCCATAATATTGACTTTGTAATATACGTTTGTCGTTTTCGATTATTGTAAGCCGCCTTGGACGGGCTTCTCCAGGAAAAGCGGCAGGCACATATTTTAAAAATCCACGCCATTTACTTCAATGAATTTAAAGACCTTTGGCGGCAATCTGAGAATGAACTCAACGGGGCTTATTTTCTTGTAGGCATACATAGGCTTGCAGCGCTGGAAGTAAATCGTCCCGCTGAAGTCATGCCCCGTAGCAGGTGGAGCGCTGGTCCTGTCTCGCGTGGGATACTAGGTTCGCACGTGCACATTCATTACTTTATGGCTTCGACGTCCATTCAGCATGACACGTGCTTGCGCTTCACTTTAGGTCTTCGCGCGTGCACCAAAAGCGTAAGCAACCATCAACACACACACCCTCTTCTGCTTTTAACTAATTCCCAGAGCGGGATACCCGTTTAAAATAAATCCTGGCACTCCGGATTAACTGGTTATGTTTAATGCAACCTCTTAACCCTCAGCCCACCTACTGATAAAAAAGACGCCTCCGTGGTTATTTCAGCAAGCGAGGGCTGCGCTCGGCCTTTCCATGAATCCAGAGTAGTTACTCCGGTTTACTGGCGGAGACCTCCTGCTCTCCTTTCTCAGCCAGATTGCTCTCCCCAGCACCGTTTTCTATCTTTTTCAATAATGCAATTCCATTTTTTCTTGCGATCCTACCTGAACTCAATAGGACCGAGTCCTATAGGATTGCTTGGTGAGGCGACGCGCGGCCTTGGAGGTTAAAAAGCGCCGCAGGAACTTGGGTCCCAGTAATGTGATTTTAGATAGATAGATAGATAGATAGATAGATAGATAGATAGATAGATAGATAGATACCTGTATAGGATCGGGCTAGTCAACAGACGTTCCCTTTCCTTTCCCATCCCCTTCGCTCCAGCCTCCGTCACGTGGCCCTGTTGGCACTGCGAGAGACGCGCAAGCAGCCCGCACCACTAGCCGCCACGACTTTGACACGTGTCCAAATAGGCCACGGGTGGGGTGGGGAATGCCTGCTCGTCGCCTAAGCGAGCCTGCGCTCCCCGTCCGATAGATCGCTGGAAAACGTGGGAGCAGCGAAAAGGTAAGAGAGAAAAGAAACTTGGCTCCTTTGCTCAAAGGCGTCGCTTCTGGATCGGGATTCAAAGCAGGCGGCTTCGCCCGGGGCGGACCAGAAGCAGGTTTTCTTGGGAGTAAAAGGCCACGCAGCTCAATAGAGCTTTACTCCCAAGAAAGGCCACTTTGAAGCAAGTCTCACTAGCGAGATAGGAAGGCGACTTCCTAGCAAAAAGGTGTCGGAGATGGCAGGCGCCCGGGTGTGTGGAGAGATGTGATGCTCCGTTTTGTTGCACGGATGAAGATTTCACACGTGCCGGGTCCGGAGCCTCTTAAGAGACACGCTTACAGACTCGGCAATGGCTTTCCCGGAGCCCGGTTGATTTAAACGGGACTCCCGGCCTTAACTCCGGCGCTCTGCCTCCATGGGGTCTACCGCCTTGAAAGTGAGACTTTGCCAGGATGTGAGCAAACCCCGCGCAAGCCCAACCCCAGACCCCTCCGCGACCACAAGCACGTTGACTTGGTGGTAAGCGTCCTTGGCTTCAACCAGACCCTGCTGGGGTCTTTCTGGGGTGTAAACTCCGCCAAGCTGGGTTCTCGGCAAATTCCTGCCCAAGGATCGCGATGGTCTTTTGCGCAGGAAAGCAGTGGCAGAGCAATCTTGTCTCCGCTTTCTCAAATGTAGGTCCCGGGGAGTTCAAATCCGGGTAGGATTTTGCAACTTCGCAGAGCAAGCCTAACCATGTCTACTCGGAAGTAAGCCCTGGGGAGTTCAATGGGGAGTTTGCTCGCTTCGATTGCCACCGAACTTTCTTCCAGGTATGGGAGGAGTGTGCGCGTGTGTCGGAGCTGGGGGTGCCTTCCCTAAACCGACTTCCCTCCGAAACGTTCCGGCTTAAACCAGGCCGCCTCTCTCACCTGTCTATCAGGTCTCTCTCTTCAATCAGAAGCAATAAAGGTGTCGCTGGGGGAGGGTGGGGGTTGGTCTCTCTAGCGGCGTGGCATTAAAAGGCAGAATAATTGCCGACGGAGGGAAGAGAGCCAAGGAGTTCTCGCCTTAAAAAAAAAAAAAGGAAGAAGGAAGAGGTGGTGGGGGAGAGAGAGAGAGGGAGAGGTTGAGTGAAGAAAGCCGAGGAGGAGGAGAAGAAAAGCACCAGACGAGCCCCGCTGCGAGATGGGGACACCGGAGTAGCTCTCTCGCCTCGCTGCTTCCCGGGAGAGAAGCGAAGGGGGAAGGAGGCGGGCGCCTCGTGGACTAGCGGCGGGCGGCCGCGGCCTGACCTGGTCCCGCGTGGGTCCCGGAGAGCGCGCACGAGGAGGAGGCCCTGCGACCGGTGAGCCCCCCAAGGCGAGTGGGTGGGTGGAAGGCGCCGTCCGGGAGAGGCTCCGTCGCCTGTCTCTGCTAACCAAGCGCACAGAGGGTTCGGGGGGGGGGTGTTTCCTCGGGAGGAGGAGCCCGAGCTTCTCTGCTTTTCGCCACCATTGGGAGCCCCTCGGGGCGGAGAGTCGGAGAAAGAAGGTTCAGAAAGGAGGCTCGCGAGCAGGGAATCCGCGCGCGCACTCTTCTCGACGCGCAAGGAAGGGCTTTTCTGAATACTCGCGCGTAACAAGGGTCCGGCATTTGTGGAGGGGGTGTTTCCGGACCCTCTCCCCGATTGACAAAACCCGGCCCTGTCATTCTCCCTGGCCGCTGCCCCCTCCTCACCCTGGTCACTGCCCCGTCAGCCCTTCCTCACCGTTGGAGATACTCGCGTGTCTTCCAGTGGGGGGGGGGGGAGAGGAGGTTTAAGGAAGGCTGAAATGGAGGTGGGGGTGTGAGGATCTAAGCAGACTTTGCGCCGCACCTGTGGACCTTTGAACTTCATTCTTGGAACTGCTCCGTTTCCAGCTGATTGTTCCCTCCCCAGCTCTAAACGCCCAGGGTCAAAAAGAGTGTGTTACAAGGTCTTTCTCGCGCTCTCTCTTAGCGGGTGGCGGTCAATTTGCCTGGCAACACCCCATATATTTGGGCCGTAAAAAAATCCAGGAGGGATGCGCGCAGAGGTCCCAAACTTTGGCCAGCCGCCTCTCCAAACCCTTCCCTGTAAAGTCCCTTGAGATTAGGTGTAAGCCTTGAGGCGAACAGAGAGCTCGACTTTTGCTTTTCGCGTTTGCATTGAGATGTTTTCGCCCACCGTCGCACAGATTTATTTGTTTTTAAGCCTAACGTTATCTTTGTGATGCGGCGGCGACGGGGGTGGGATTTGAATCAAAATGTTGCTGCTTTTGTTGTGGTACTGTTCATCATGCTGTGTCTGAAACTTATTTTATTGATTTGCGTGTGTGGCGAGGGGGGAGGCATTAATGAGCGATCGGAGATAATTATTGGTGCCAATCGAATTAAGAAAATAACATATTTGCAAAGTCACATGTTGAGATCCGTCATCGGGACGGCAAAGGGGACCCCCCCCCCCAGTTCAGGGAATCCGCTATGTGGGTTCAGATACCGAATCAACACGTGTTTGGGTGCATAGCGTCCTGTGCAAAACGAGGGTGCGTTCAACATCCCCCGCTCCTAATGTAAATCCATGTAGTGGTCGTTTCGACCTGTTAATTTTCCTTTAAAAAATAAGAAGAAGCGAGGGTGGCTGAGACGCGATTTTGAAATGAAATCGAGGTGCAAAACAAAACCCCTTTCCCTCTCTGCTTTCTTTCACCCCTGCAGATAGTTAAGAGTGTGAGAATATACTGAAAATCTTTAATAAATATGAACCACGGGATTAAAAGAAATCGCGGTTTTGGGAACAAACCGAGCCAAAGGATTTTTTAAAGTTTGCGCGCGACCTACTAATAATGTCCATAATATTCCAGCCCTGGAATCTCATTTGGTGTAAATGCGCGGACGCGTGAAAACAAATTTAGGATCTCGCCTTTTTGTCTCCAGGCGATGCAATGGCAGCGTGGATTTCTTAGCTTCCTGTGTTGTGCTTCCAGGGTCATTTGAGGGAGAGCAGAGTTTGTGCGTCATCAAGGCTCGGCTACGACCTCCAGGTCTGAGAGCCAACTGTTGAATTGGAGTTTAATTTGAATGGAACTAGGGTCGGCGTGCTTTTTAAAATCGAAGGCGTCTGCATTATCGGTCACAAGGGCGTCTATTAAACAGTGAGAGTTGGAACAAACGAAATGACACCCCCATCCTTTTAAAAAATAAAAACCATTTAGATCTCTGGCGCCACACCCTTGTTGAGACATTAATTGTGTGCAGTCACGGAGAGGACACAATGATGTGTTTATTTATAGCAGTTGTATCCCATCTTTCACATTTAAAAGCGTAATCGCTTACCTGCATGATAGCAATGTTTAAAATATTTGTGGGATTTACAACACCAGTTAGGGCAAACTGAACGATGTTCAAAACTGGTCGACAGGGAACAATTAATTTAAAACCAATTGGCGTGTAAATAAAACAAGACGAGCTGCCAAATTGTTAACATCCAAGTCTGAATTAAATAGGTTGGTTTCATTAGAAAGCGTAAAAATAAAAAACTTGATATTCCCCAGCATAGACACACTTGTTTACCTGCGCGTGAACCACCATAGATATGTGGTTCATGCGCAAATAAACAAGTGTGCTTAGGCCGGGAAGATCTAGTTTTTATTTTTACGCTTTATAATGAAACCAATGGAAATTACTTAACAAGCTAATGGACACGCGGGATTTCGGGACAAGTCTTATTAAATAGCTGGGTGGTGGTAATTAACGTTAACAACAACTTTTCCCAGGCGCAGGTAAATTATGTGATGGGTTTAGTAGTCTTCCTCGCTTTTCAGATCGGATTAGGCGACTTCCCTTTCCAAAGTTCCCTAGCGCTGGAATGTTCTGATAGATCGAGTCTGGGTGCGAGATGCGTGTGTATTTCAAATTCTCCGAAACCCCGAAATCACGCAAACAGTTGCCGCATGACTGATAAACAGCCCGATCCTGTGCTTCCATGGAAGTAATCCATAGAACACAATGGGATTAACTGATCTGCAAGTGGGATTGCATCCCACCGTGTGGCAGGGGTATTCCTTTGAGAATGATCTAAAAGCAGAATTTAATAAAATTCTGAGAACGAAAACAGGCTCCTGCGGCGTCCCCGATTAATGTTTAACATTCTTTTCTCCTCCTCGCTGTTCTGTTATAGTTAAGGCCGCGCGATCCATTACACACTTGGATGGAAACAGTTTTGCTTTTTATGGGCTGTTTTCTGAAACGATGTAAGCCGCCTTGGGCGTCTCTTCGGAGACAAAGAGTTGTGTAAAATACCCCCAAACAAATAAATAAAAGTCTTTGAGAATCTCTTCCCAAATTTGTGATTAATAAGAGGTTGCCCATTCGTACTCCGTTAAGTCAGAATCTTCCTTCTTTATCACCTGCGCTAATCCCCTTTTAAACGGTCTCCTTTGCAAATCAGACGCATTCAGTACTTGACACACTTCTCTAGAAACTCGTTCCATAGGCCTTCCTTTAAAAGGGTTCTAACACATCTTAAACAAACGTGATTCAGTTCGGGGTGTAAGCGAGCGCAGTTCACGGGATGCTGCAACTCAGATTATACAGGTTATAACAAGAGCAGACGAGGGCAGGCCAGGAGGAGGTTTGTCTCAGTGCGCTGCTTAGACGTTTCTCAGGAGTTTGCGCGCGACTCCCCTAACCATTTAGTCTTCTCCAGCAATGAGGGCTCCCTTTTGCGTCCCTGAATGGGTGTAAGGCGTGTGAGCGAGGCCAAGCTGTGTTAATTGTGTTCATGCCTTGAAATTCGCGTTTAACGCACCATTCAGCTCAATGCCGGCATTTGGCCTTTAAAGTGCAGGCGTCCACGGCCTCTTTTATACGCCAGCTGCCACAAACCATTCGGCGTGCCCTCTTGCAGAAATATGTTTAGGATGGGGCGGGGAGAGGAAGAGGCGACTAATCCTAAACTCGTTTAAGTTCCGGGGAGCTGGGTGGGATTGTAATAGTTTTTTTATTGGGAGATCAGCGCAATGTCTTTCAGCTGAGTTTTATTTCGAAATAACAGAGACAGATAAAATCCCAAACGAACACCGAGTCTCCTTATTATCTATTATACCTCAAGGGGTGGGGTGGGGTGGGGTGGGGGCTTCTGTGTCAAATCCGTTTCCTAAGCACATCCAGGAGGCGAAAGCGGTTTTGAGAACTTTAGCAGTAAGAGGGAGACCCGATAAAAGATGGGCATTTTCGCTTGCTGTGTGCAGACCGACTGCGTTAGGCACGTGAGACCTTGCCGAAGCTAAACCCGTCTGGTCAGTGCCTGGGAACCTACATGTAAGCCGCCTTGCGTTCCCTGGTAGAAGAAGAAAGGCGGGCTACAAATGTAAGAAAATGAAATTAAAATGATATTAAAAATGCATTTATTTGGGATAAACTCCCATTAAGGACTCATGGAAAACGCGCCCAATATAGGGTGTGAATCGAAGTGCTCCCAGTAATCCAATTTGACCGCATGAGACTGGAGATTTGCTCCTTCTGGAATGTAACTATCGGCGGAGCAAACCGGATTCCTTTCCACTAAGGCGAACCCACCCTTTCGGCCTCTTTCGACCTTGAAGGGTTGTACGGCTTGGTGGGCTCAACTTCCGAGAGAAAGCGCAGAATAGGATGACCTTCCAAATCCGACGAATGAGACTTGTATAGCGCTTGCATCTGTCCAAAGCGCTTCGCGGCCATCCTACTACTGCTTAATCCCAGCCTTTAACAAGGGCTGGTATTTATGACTTGTGTTGCTTGAAGCAAGTTAGTGATAGAATAGCAGGAGGGAAGATTTGAGCCTGGGGTTTGTTGCCAGGGAAAGGGCCCGAGCTTAGCCGTGGAGCCCGCTGCTTTGCATGCAGGTGGTCTACTCGGTACAAGAGCGATGATTCCCAGCTCAGTATGTGCACCCGCTCCCTTCCCCAGCACTTGAGTCTCCTAACCTTAAACAAGGAGCTTTTAAACGGACTGGGATCCTGAATATGTACAGGTCCCATTGGGTTGATGTAAGGAAGAACTGGAACTGGGTCTAAACCACTGAGCCTAAGACTTGCCAATCAGAAGGTTGGCGGTTCCAATCCCCGCAAGGGGGTAAGCTCCCGCAAGGGGGTAAGCTCCCGTTGCTCGGTCCCAGCTCCTGCCAACCTAGCAGTTCGGAAGTGCATCAAAGTGCAAGTAGATAAATAGGTACCGCTCTGGCGGAAAGGTAAATGGCTTTTCTGTGTGCTGCTCTGGTTCGCCAGAAGCGGCTTAGTCATGCTGGCCACATGACCTGGAAGCTGTAAGCTCCCTCCATTAATAATAATAATAATAATAATAATAATAATAATAATAATAATAATAATAAATTATTTATACCCTGCCCATCTGGCTGAGTCCCCCCAGCCACTCTGGGCGCTTTCAATCAAGTGTTAAAAACAATACAGCATTAAATATTAAAAACTTCCCTGAACAGGGCTGCCTTCAGATGTCTTTTAAAAAGAAGACAGCTGCTTATTTCCTTCACATCTGAAGGGAGGGTTCCACAGGGTGGGCGCCACTACCGAGAAGGCCCTCTGTCTGGTTCCCTGTAGCCTCACTTCTCGCAATGAGGGAACTGCCAGAAGGCCCTAGGCGCTGGATTTCAGTGTCCGGGCTGAACAGGCTGAATAAAGCGAGATGAGCACGACTGAATCTAATGGTCAGGGGTCCCCTCATCTCTGACCACTTTAGCTTTAAATGCAGCCTTCATCCCTCCCCGCAACAGCGCACGTGAGAATTTGCAGGTTTTACGCAGCCGTGTCCTGCTACGTCTCCCGGTGTGTGAGAATGCGGTCGCGGCGAGGCAGGTGAGCGAGGCAGGTAAGCAACACCAGGGAAACGTTATCCTTCGGGCTCTGGAGCTGAGCGCAGATAGGCGAGGAGGAGGTTACTACAACGGGCAACCCGAGCGACGTTCCCTCGTCCTTCGGCACGCGACACCCGGCCTGAACGCGCGGGGGCGCTGCTCGAAGGCGAAGCCTTTGGGAAGCCGCGCAAGAGCCGGATGCCCGGGACGCCAAGAAGCCTGGTCGCCTCCTCCGACTTGCAGCGCAGTCTTTCCTTCCGGATTATTGCATTGTTCAAAGACAGGTTCGGGATCAGGACCTGGCAGGACGACCAAGCCCGGTTTGCTCTGAAAGGGATCTTCTGAAGGGGATCCAGTCCAGTTAAGCTTGGGACAGCGCGGCGACAGGAGTCCGCGGTGGTGTTTGTTTGTGTGTGTTGATCCTCGTTTCCAGTTCAGGATGGGCGCGTCCCGCTTGGCCAAAGGGAGATGGAGAAGGAGGAGGAAGGCCTGCAAAACTCACAGGCTTCCTCTCTGTCCAGCAGGCATTTATTTCCCACAGCTCTCTCTGGCCCATTAAAAGAAGTCTCTTACAGACACTTCCCTGGGAGTTAAGTCCCGTGGAATTTAGAGGGAGTGGCATTTCCGAGACAGTGAAAATGCAATTTAAACGCGCATCGGATCTATGTTTAGGATCGGAAAGCCCATCTCTCCACTACGACAAACGGAGGCGTTCCTCCGCTTCTCACCATCGGGAAAGTTCATTTAGTCGGCATTGTTGGCAACTGCGAAGTGTCCCCCCCCTTTATCTCTAGAGGGGACGTTCGGGCCCTTTCACACGTTACACCGAGCCAAATTTAGTATATGCTGGTAACTGGGGGTTGCGGCCAGTCTCCGGTGCCTGAGGCGCACGCGTCTCTACGATGCGGGCACTTTCCACATTCGAAACGGACACGTGTGTGTATATAGATACACAAATATACAATCACACAAAAGGTGTACATATATATATATATATATATATATATATATATATATATATATGGTGTATATTCAAGCATCTTAAGTGAAACGTGTGAATTGGGTAAAACATAGACACGCTGCCTTTCTCTCACGCAGCCTTTCACTTTTAAATATGTCCTCCAATCACACATAGCCTCCCTCTTTCCCCCTCTGCACTTTCCCTGTATGACTTTGGCACATACACACGCGCACACGCGAATTCTAATGAAAACCCAAGGTCTTCCCAGGAATGCATTCACACCCACACCCACACCTTGCGCGCAGACCCTTCTTTGCTAAATGCACCCCCAGGTTGCGATTCACAGCCTATTTACTCCCAGAAAGTTCTGCAGCCACAGCCTCTAACCTTCAGCCTTGTCAGTGTCCTCACTGCGGGACTTCTTTGAGAGGTCTTACGGTGCAATGCTAGCCATACCGACTCGGAAGCAAGCCCCACTTGGGTCAATGGGCCTTACTCCCAGGTAAACAGGCATAGGGTTGCAGCCGAAGGCGCAGGGCCCGGCCGGCTACATATATTCTCTTGCTCTCCATAGAAGTCAAAGGGCCTCTCCTCTCCCACTTCCTGGGCCTTTCCTATGAGCCGCTGCGGGTGCCTGGACGGTATTATTCTTGGGCCCATTCCGCAGAGCCGGTGGCTTGAGGCTGCGGGTCTCCGCCCGTTCATTGGAACGATGTTAATTCACTTCCATGGCGGCCGGGCTCCAGGAGGAGGCCGTCGTGGTTTCCTTCGCCTCCCCTAAGAATGGCAGTGGAACTCCCTCTCCCAAAAAGGGGCTTTCCCCGACGCCTCTGATTTTTTTTTTTTAACTAAATAGACTGTAAGCCCTTTGGGCGAACTATTATCCTCTCCCCGGGCAGATAAGAGACTCTTTTTAGCCAGACAGAGGCGCCTCAATGCGCAACTTCTCAGCCAGGGCGCCGGAAGCCGAAGCCAGCAAATAATTTGGAGGGTTTGCGTGACCTTGGCTCGAAAGCTTGTTGCTTCTGCAGACGTCCGAAGTCTGAGCGCTTGGCTCTCCAAAGGAGATGGAGAGAAAGACGGACTCTGTAAGACAAGAGTTCGGGTGTCAAAAGAAAGCATCAGAGAGGCTCTCCTTTGGGTTATTAAATCCACATCGGAAAGGGGGCGCAGAAAAAGGGACCCCCGCGATTCTTACGGAAGGAACGATGCTGCAAAAGTACTTTCAAGAATGGCAAATGCTGTGAGTGGTTTGACTGCCAAAGGAGACCCCCACCAACCTAAAAGGGTCTTCTTAGTTGGTTTAAATCAAGCTACAAGACGTTTGGACCCGAAATGTATTGAGAACTCTTTTAAAGGACAACCTCCATTTTATGCCACTGGAATTGCCCTGAACTAAAGAGTCCTCTGTCTTGGTTTTCCTTTTTCCTTTTCAACTACTCAAATATGCCTAAGAATAAATGCCTCCTCGAGTTGGATTATTTTTTTAAAAAACGCTGAAAAAGTAACGTTGTTAGATAATGCAAATTGATTTTATATTTAGCAGGAGAGGGGGAAAGTTTTTCCTCCTGTTCAAATAAAGACAATATGTGAAAACGATCAACTAAGAAACCATACATAATTTGAAACAGAAAACGCCTTTATTGAGCGGGGAGGATTTGTAAATTTATTAAAAACTCTTGTGCCCATCCATTTATTCCACCCCGTGCAAATGTGCTTATTTGCGCAACTGAAGCATACGATACTATTATTATTATTATTATTAAAAACAAAACACTTCGTAAGAGCCACTTGGTAGATGTTAAAAGGCAATAAATTCAGTTTCATGCCGTTTTACAATAATCTGAGTTTAGGAATAACAACGCTTAAAACCTTTTGGCGATGGGACAGTCACAAGGGTTTACTTTTCATAAGGGGTTCCAGGGCAAGGGGGGGGGGAGTTTAAATACGTCAAAAGAAATCCAAACTGAACGAGGAAGGAAATGGCGAAAGAATAGAAGCTACATTCGCAAACCGTTGCGACCAATTTTATGCACGTATTTAATTGTATGCATTATTCAAAATGATCCCAAGAGCGGCTGAATAATTTAAAATCAATAGTTTCCCTAAAATCTTTATAAAATATTAACACTTTATAAAATATGAATAAGTTAACAATCCGGTTGTTTTCGCTGCAAGGAGGTTGAACTTGACCGTCCTGCGATCAGCCTGTTCACACAGAGCGGCGGCGTGAAACGCGATCAGGGACCAAATGGCAGCCAGGATCTTCAGCTCGTGGGCTACATGAAATCGCTCATTTAAGGAGCTTGGGCTGACTCTCTCCAGCCATCGGTGAGAAGAAGAGTGACGAACCAACCGGGGAAAGGGGAAGATCCTGCCTTTAAACCCAATCCTACCATCAGAACGACTCCAGCCCTAAAAACCGCGCGTTCTTCCAACTTTGGCCACCAGTCCGGATCCTAAAGGTAAGAGGGCCATTGCCATTCTCCTACTACCTACCGGCTTGTCAGATAACGCCTCCTGGCAAATTAAAACAGCCCCTACCCCGCCCGGAAAATCCCACTAGATTTAACTTCTTTTTTAAAAAAAGTTCTCACACATTCAGATCTTTTCCTCGCTCCTTTTCCAAATCCGCACAATTTACTTCCGCTAGTTCGGGCATGGTTTTGCCAATGCTCCAACTTCCAGTCGTTTGCAAAGAACACCACGGACACCGAACTACATGTCCAGGACCAGGGCAAGAAGAGAAGAGGCATAACCCTCACCTTGAGTCGTCGGAAGCCTACGCCCGTGCCCCAAAAGTTCAACCGCACACGCGACCTTCGCCCCCCCCCCCGCGCCTCTTGCTGCCAAAGCAAGATGAAGACATCTGGACGAAGGTCTTCAAGAAAAGATCTCTTAAGATCAAGAAAGAAAGAAAGAAAGAAAGAGAAAGTTAGTTCATTCTCTGCTGCAGAACCGCTGCCTTTCCCAGAATGGGTGGGGCTCTCTTGCTACCTACTCCGATTTCAAGTGGAAACGATCTGGAGTTAATCTCTTACCCGGATCAGGGGCTTCTCCGTGGTTCCCAGACTGTCAGCTAGCAGCTAGGGTGCGGGCCGAAGCCCGGAGAAGAAAAGAGAGAGGAAAAGAGAGTGGCGAGCCCTCTGCAGTCTATAATGATTCCCATCCTTTGGAGACGCGAGAAGCGAGAGAGCAAGAGCCGCCGCCGCTCCGCTTGCTGCGCCAGGCTCCGAGCTCCAGCAGAGCCCAAACCCCAAAGAAACAACAAGCGCCCTTGACCGAAGCCCAGGCATCGGCGGGCGACTGTTACTATGTTTCTTTTCCTTTGCGATTGTGCGCGCGGGCGCGTGGCAGCGGGGAGCTGCTCCAGCTTTTGTTTCCAAGCTGTGGAAGGAAGGCAGGCAGGCAGGCAGGGCAGGCCTCGGGCCCAGATCGTCGCGGTTCTTCTCGATATTCTCCAGGGCGAAGCTCGCGGGTCAACTTGACCTTGGGAGCAGCACGCACCTAAGCGCAAACGAAAACAAGAAACGAAACAAAAAACCACCCACCCCGCTTCGCTTTCGCTGCAGAGATCGAAGGGGTCGACGGCTGCTTTGGGGTTCCGATTGCCCCAAGTGTCAGGGGGGAAGGTCTTGAGGGACAAAAGCCCGGGCGCTTCGGCTTCTCTCCACTTTCTGAACTTCGGATTTAGGAGGGCCAAGTTAGGCCCTCCATGGATCACTGCCTTGCCGTGGCGAAGGGGCTTGAACAACTCAAGAGAAGCTATGAGCTGCGACGTGAAGGCCACCCAAGATGGACAGGTCATAGTTGAGAGTTTGGACCAAATGTGATCCACCTGGAGCAGGAACCGGCAAGCCACTTCAGTATCCCTGCCAAGAAAACTCCATGGACACACAAGGAGTTAGGCTCTGCGGGTGCGGGCGCACCTAGCTCTGCGAAGGGTCCCTGCGTGCTTATTTTGGAGCGACTGAAAGAGAGGGAAAGACTGATTTACAACACCCCTCCTTCCTCTGCGAGGATGTTCTGGAGCCTGTTCCATAACAATCGAATTCTTATTATTTTTTACTTTGGTATAATAAACTGATAGTGCAACCCCATCAGAGTGGCTGGGACAACCCAATCAGATGGGCGGGGTACAAATATATAACAACAACAACAACAACAACAAGAAGCAATAACAATAACAACAATTAAATCAAGCCAGCCAGCCCCTGGGTTGTAATCTAAACTGTCTCGTATGCGCTGCAGGATCCCGAATCGGAGGTTCCGTCACAATTACTGCCATGTCCTGCTCCCCACACAGCGCCACCATTTAAAACATTTAAATGTATTACAAGATGTAGGGCAAAAGGTCGGACTAAACCGCTCCCTTCGCAAGATTGAAACGCGTCCCGCTTTGGCCGCAAAAAAAAAACCCAACCACCTCCAACGCGCAACCCCACGCATGCTTCCGAAGAGGGTGGGTGGGTTTATTTTGACCCTCTAGCGCCACCGTAAAACAAACAAGCCGGGCTCTCTTAAGGTGGACGCGCCGAGTTCCGGAGCTTCCCCGGCAAAAGCGCCGAAATTTTTTGGGGGTGTTTTTTTTTTTAAAGCCGCGGTGCAGGGGGAGGACTTGGAAGGTGTGGGGAGACAAAGAGGGGCCGGGGGTGAGCGGCGACCCGCCTCCACAAGACAGTGCGGGAATAGAAGTTTTTCTTTAAAGGGGAGGGATTCCTTCCGCGCCACCTTAAATGCTGCGAGGGTGCCGCTTCGATTCTGAGGCAGAAGCAGGTCCCCGTGGCCTGGCCTGGGTGGGGCGGAGGAGGCGACGGGAGCGGGCCTCCCCCCTCAGAGAAAAGGAGGGTGTTTAGCGGCTTCTCCCCCCCCCCAGTCTATTAACTACCCCCAAAAAAAGCTGGCGGGGGGGGGCGCGCAACGGCTCCCCTTCACGGGGCACCGCAGCCGCTCCCGTCCCTCAGGGAATGGCCGTTTCGAGCGGGAGAAGCGTCGCCTCAGCTTCTCTCTCTAACCACTGAGCGGCACCACCATGACCTCTCCTCATGGCCGCCCCCGAAACAACAACAACAACAACAGCAAAAGACCAAACCCCCTTCCCTCCCCGCCAACAAAGCGGCTCCCCAACCCCGGAGGTTTTCGGCCGCCTCACGACCCCTCAACTCCACCCGTGCCGGACTCCTGGAATGCGCGCGCCGAAAAGCGGCGCGCGCGAGATAGACCGTTATCAGGCTGAGGAGGGGAGCGGGGGGGGGGCGGTTTGGTGGGAAGAGCAGCAGTGTGTGCGGTTATTCGCTCGCGCGCTTTCTCCTCAGGACTGAGGCGGCGGTTGAGGCAGTTCCCGCTCTCTTTCTCCCCCTCATATACTCGGGGCGGTGTGTGTGTGTGTGTGGGGGGGGGCACACGCGTCTCCCTTTTCCGTGAGGGGTGTGTGTAGGGGGGGGCGCGCTTGTTTTGAGGCCTCGGGTCGCTGCGGACCCGGAGAAGGAGGCGCCCGGAATGGACGCTCCCGCCTTTCCCTTCCGCCTCCTCGGGTGTCCCGGGCGGCGGCGGCTGCTGCTGCTGCTCTTCCCCCCTCACTCGCTCCCTTCTGCCGACCCAGCAGTCAACCCCCCTTCTCTCTCTCCCCCCCCCACTCCACGCCGCCCCACCATTTCACACGCCTCTCCTCCCTCCAACCCGGCCCCCTTTCCCGCCGCGTTACTTCCCTCGCTCCTTCTTCTCTCCTCCCCACCATTCCCGCCTCTCCCCGCCCGGCGCCTTAAGTTTGCTCTTCTTCTGCCTCGCCCGTGTGCTTGCGCGAACCGCCGCGTGTCTCCCATTTATTATATATTTATTGGGCTTTAATTTCCTGCCGGGCGAGCCTCTCTCTCTCTCTCTCTCTCTCTCTCTTTCTGTCCTCCGCCTGCATGCATGCAAAACGGCAGTGCTGGCGGCCGGAGCAGCAGCAGCAGCAGCAGCAATCGCAATTTGCAACCCCCCCCCCTCTTTTTTTTTTTTGGCCAAGAGGAAGGGCTCTATCCTGCCCCTAAGCTAACGTAGGGAGACTATTTTTAGGGAAGAGAGGAGGAGGAGGGGGGAAAAGAAAAGAAAAGTAGGAGGGGAAGCAGAAGAAGGGAGAAAGCTGAGCTTTTTATTTTGGATTCCAAGAGGAGGGAAGGAGGAAGCGAGGGAAGGAGGGAGGGGAAGGCATCGCCACCAGAACCACACCAACCCTAAAGTGGGGCGGGTGGGGGGGGGGAAACAAAAAAAACAAAACCCCAAAGCGAGGAAGGACAACCCCAGAAAAGGACTCACTTTGCTTGATGACTCAACGCAACTAATAATCATTTGTCTCCTCTCTGGCGAATCCCTCGTGTTGTTGTTGCTGCTGCTGCTGCTGCTGCTGCTCTCACTGCCTGGCGGAGGGAGAGATTGAAAGTGACACATCGGGCGCTGCTTGCCTGCTCGGCGGCCACCAGAGCACCGGCTCCTGCTGCCTCTTCTTCTCCTGCTCGTTCGGGATAGCATCTCTCCCTCTCCCCTCTTTAGAGGCAGCCTCTCCACCCCTTTTTTTCCTCCCCCTCCCCTCTTTGATTTCTCTCCCCCCCCACCACCTTTTTTTTTTTTTTTTGCTGGAAGGTGAGAGAAATTAGTGTTTCCCTCCCTCTACTTCCTCATCGATCCCAGGGCTCTCTCTCGCTTCTTCTTTCGCATTCACAACCACCTCGGGTGCCCTTTCGGGAAGAGCTCTTTCCTCCAAGCACCCAAAGCCCACTCTGGCGCAAGACGGCGAGGCATCCTGACCTGGGAGCGCAAGCCTCCTCCCCCCCAAAACCATCGGGACTTGAGGTGGCGGTGGGTTGGGGGAGACGAAATAGACGAGGAGAGAATAATAACGTGCAGAGAGGAACCCAGAAAACTTTCCACCCTGGATTCTCTACTTTTGATCCATGGACAGAGCCCAACTCAGCCAAGTTACGGACAGACTATAAGCAGTAAGTACTCCAGGAAAGCTCTCCGATATTCACGGCGGTGGTCCTGAAAGGTTTCTCTTAAGCAGCTAGATCGAAGCAAACAAAATAATTTACGGATGTCTCTCGCTGTGACGGAGGTGCTTTTGGCTGAAATGTTGCTATTCTATATTACGCTCCCATTTGTTTGTTTCTGCGTGACTCCGCAAACAGCTCTAGCCGTGGCTTTTCTCTCTCTTTTTTGGTTTTTGCTGCGCTACGTTGTGTAATCAAGCTTGAAAACTCAATCTGCTTGAGATAGCAGTTCGGCACAAAATATCGAACCGACCTGCCAATGCACATTCTAGCAAAGGGGAAATCCCGGAGGATGCAGGGATTTTTCCCCCCTTCCCTGCCGATCCAATTTGTACTTTAATGTTCCTTTGCCTAAGAATAAACAAAACAAAGCGGGAAAGAAGCGGCAAAGAATAGACTTAAGGCATCGATTTCTAAGTGTGTTTAAAAGCAGAGAGGAAGATGCCTGGCACGCAGTATTTTTTTAAAAAAATGCTTTTTTAAAATTAAGTTTGGAAGTGGGGTTACATTTTTAAGTGACCTTAGGTGTCAAAATAGATCTGCCTGCCATTCCTTCCTAGTTCTCCCGGTACTGGACCCATTTTTAAATGTATTACTAGGTACCTAATTGAACCTCTTTACTGGTTCGCACGCCATCTGAAATGCATTAGTCCTTTGAATACAGTGTACTGCATACTTGCTTCTAAATAGATTTGTTTGCCCAAGTCCCTTGCTTTTCTAAATTGCACTGGACCCCAAAGACGAAAACCGTAGCCTGTAAATAGCTTCGGTACTAGCAATAACTTGGTTTACAAAGCTGAAGTTGAATGAATGATCAACTTCCGTGACCCTTCCTTGTTAGCTGCCGGCTCGCAGCAGCAGCAGCATCGGAAGCGCGTTCACTAGTCAGGTGCAAAAGCGAAGCCTTCTGGCTAAGTTCCTCCATGCTTATGCAGATCGTTTTAAATTGTGGCTTGAAGTGCTCTTCCTTTTTTAATGCATATGTGATTAATTGATACATTCAGTTTGGATGCTTCTGAAGTGGTACTGCTCATTTCTTTTTCCCTCTTCTTCTCTCTCTTTTTCTAGGTCCTTGCTCCTTTTATTGTGATCTGCCTGTGGGAACATTGTCTCCAACTCAAAGTAGTATGGACCGGAGAAGTGAGAGTCCCTGTCTAAGGGATAGCCCAGACAGAGGGAGCGGCAGCCCTGATGTCAAATGTCCTCCCCCTGTGAAGGTGGCCAGACTTGAACAGAATGGCAGCCCTATGGGAGCCCGAGGGAGGCCCAATGGCTCTGTCACCAAATCAGTGGGAGGTAACAAACCTAGTTGACTAATGTATACATAACAGGCTGACGGCTGTGTTACAATGGCACAGGGTGTCAGGGTTCAGGTTGGTGAAGCTTGAGTGTCTCTTGGTGTAGGGTTACAGGAAGAAAGTCAGTGGCAGACTGCTAACGTCCCTCTTGCTTCTTTCATCAGTAACCAACAGCCTCATTATGGTTAAACAGGAAAGTGGTTTATACAGAAGGTGGCATATTTTGGGCATCTTGCCACTGTGTATGAGGTGTTAGCTGGTTATGTCACTGTTAGAGTTCTTAGCTTTTCCTGGAAAGCTTAAAGGTGTTCCGTTCTCTGCCCCTGTGTTAGAAGGACATATAAAATGTTCTGGGGTTTTTTGTTTGGCTTTTGTTCTGGGTTGCTTTCTAAATCATGACTTTTTTGCACTGTTACTGTATTTGCATCATGGGACAAAAATATTAGTTCTTTAACTCAATTAAAAAGGAATTTAATTATATCCCTAGTATTTTACAGTTTAACTGGAAGCTAATTTAGAATATTTTATAAAAGTTTTGGAATTGTAAAGTGAAGCTTATCTTACTTGTATCTCAGAAAGCGGGTTGGGTTTTTTTTTAGTCTTGTAATGGTGAAAATCTATTCATTTTTGTAGCTAAGAATGCATGGAGAAAAAGAATTTGTTCTTCAAAATTTTATGAATGGCTTGTTTCTAAATAGGAGTACTGGTAACTTGCTGTACTATACACCTTATGAGTCTAGTTTATTTGCCGTACACTTACTGTACCTATTACTAGTCTAGCTTATTTGAGATTTATGGAATCCAGTAGAGTAGCTTAATGATGTTCTAGGGTCCCAACACACTTATTTGGAAGAAAACTTTTCATAGCAATCAGTAGAATATAATACCAAGTAAATGTACAAGATAATAACTTTAAAGAATACTCTCCGAAACAAAATGGGATATTTTTTTCCTTTTATGGACAGTTGCTAGAATGATTTTTTAAATGCACTGCTAGAGTTGTTGGACAGTGTATATATCATTTTTTCTAGATACTCTTTCTTCCATGTTCTGTGGTATGATTTCAGTGTCCCAAGTAGATAAAATCCCAAACATGCAGCTGCTTAAAGATCTTTAGTTCTGAATGTCATGATTTCTCACTTCTTTTACCTTATCTTTGCACCCAGATATAAGTGCAGGATCTAATATTTCTGCACAGTTTCTAAAGAAGAAAAAAATACATACAAAACAGGTTGTTCTGCAAAATATGTAACATATTACATATGTCAAAAATCTTATTGCATAGGAAGAAATGCAAGAAAATGCAGCTTGCTCAGTGGGATTACTAATTGCCAAAGATAGTTAAGAAGCAGTAGGTTGAGGTTATCTTCTTCCCCTAAGTTAGTTATCTGTATATTCTAAGATAATAAGTAATGAGTAAAGACAGCTAATAGTGGATACAAGAGTTTAGACAATGCTTAGAGAGTTGGTGAATGAACCTTTTTCTCACTCTTGCTCTTATTGATTTGTTCTTAGAGGCAGAAAAGAAAAAGTGTTAAATTAAATATTATGCTAGAAAGAAAGTTTAAAAAGTAATAATGGAGTACTTGTGGATTTGCTGCTGACTAAATCTTTCTGTAAATATTTCGAGATATGCCCTGCAGTAGCTGGGGGCTATTTGAAGCATTATTGCTTTTTAAGAAAGGGTTTGCGGGTTTGCGTTAATGTCTTTTGGGTTTCTAATCTACACTGAGGTGTGTGTGGGAGGCTCATTTTTAAATTTTGGCCTATGTATGTTTCCAAATTGCTTCAGTGCTTTGCCACAAGAAGGTCACAACAGTTTGTGATATCAAACTGTTCAAACTGTAGACGTTCAGTCAAGTGTGATGTTGGATACAGGATTTTATTCAGTTTTACATGGAGACTTTCATTACTCAAGGCCAGCTCCTAAGGGGTTACCTTCATATGAACTGCTGATACATTTTTTCTGTTAACTTCTTGTTTCATAAAGTTGCTTGTAGTCCTTGTACTTGTTGGCTAGTGTTCCATTTTTAAGTAAGAATGAAAAAATGTTTGATTTCTCAACTCAGCAATACATATTTTTTAAAGTACTTTAAGTGCTACTATCTTGATAGGGCAATGTCTGTTTTAAATTGATCGTCATTTTATATTAAAATCTTTTAGGATAACTAGCTTAACTGTCTCATGAATGGCTTTTTGCTACATCCCTTTCTAAAACGATGACACTTTTCAGTACAAATCACAATGTAGCTTTAAAAGCTGTATTGCAATGGTATGAAAGTTGTACCTTTACTGTAACTGTAACACTCAAATATGATTTTTATAGAGGTGAAAATAGTTATACCAGCAAGGAAAACTAAGGCCATGTGTAAAAATATTTGGCCTATGAAAGTTAGTTAACAAGATACTATCTAGTTACGTTAATATTCAACATGTAGTATAGTTAAAAGAATTTCCAAGATTTTTCATATATGGTGGGTTTGATATTTAATGAAAAGCTGAGGAAAGTTCCTGAATTTCACATCAGTTGCTTTAAAAATAGCATGACTATAGAACCCTACTTCTCTTGTTTCTCTTTGTGGGGTGAAAGTAGATAATACATGGATTATCACTATGTTCTATTTGATTAAATAATGAGTTAACAGATCTGAAGACACGGCCAAGTGATGAACTTATATTGGTAGACTTCCTATTTTTAGAATTCCTTATTCTTTATAATGATATCTCTAAGTAAAGGCAAAAACTCGCATGGATATGCAATTGTACTTCACTGTTTTTTTGGGAGGGGAAGGCATGGTAAAATAGATTTTACGGGAAGTTCTGTAACTAGTGGCATAATAGCTGTTCTAGAGTGAAAACTTTTTTGACATTGGGAAGAGAGATAAAAGTCTTGAAAAATCCTAAACAAATGTTAAGCAGGGTGTGGTAGAAGTAAGTTTCCCTGGGGACTTAAAAACCTTTTACTATTTACAGTGTTAATTTTAGCTGAAGTAGTCAGGGTTAACTTTTTTTTGCCTTAGGTATTCTAGCACTTCCTGCAGTTACCTAAGTAGTCTGTTTTAAACATCTATGTAATAAAACAGAAGTGCTGTGATACTCATGATTGGCAGTTTTTATAGTGAGACTGTGGGAGAAAAAGGCAAATATCTCTTTAAAACACATATGACGCCTGGGAGAGAGGTTAAAGCAAGCAAGAGCTCTGTGGTGTTGACAGCTTTATATCCCTGCTGGGTAACATTCACTTACTAGAATTGGCGTCCCCTCTCAGTTAGTAATTCGCTCCATAAGGATTTTGAAAAAGGATGATTAATGGTCAGGAAACTCAGATTTGTAAAAATCCTGATTAAAATGTATCTGTGTTCACGATTCTTCAATTCTCATGTGCATTTACATTTTATTAGTCTTTAAGAGATGGAAAATCAGTCTGAAGAACTCAAGTAAAAACTGTGCTTAATAATTAAGGCTATGATCCTAATTTAACAGATTTAGAAGTGTTAAAATCAGTGGGGGTTACTTTAAACAAATCTTCTGTTTTGTCCTTTGGTGAAATAAACTGAAATATAGAATCCACTAGCGCCACATGCTAAAATCTAGTATAATAGTAGGATATTTCACCTATACCAATTGATTCCTATAGTGGTGGTAGAAGCTTGAAGTGCATCTTTTTTACGATGTTAATACTGATTCAAAAACTATTAGAAATTTACCTAAATAGAAGTTGAGGGGCGGCGGCATGTTTAACAAAGTTATATTTTAATATTTTATTGGAAGACCAACCTTTTGTGCTATTTCTCAATGGGCTATATAAAATAAATGATAACCTATACAGTTTAAATGTTAAGAGAAATACGCATATTTGAATACAGCTGTTTTGATTATAAAATATTCAGTTTCTGTCTTTTTGGAAGTTAAATATAGGTACACTTCTTAATCTGGTTCAGTGTTTATCAGATAAATGATAATTATGTTTTAAAAAGCTAGCAGAATAATTTATAGCTAGGCCTTAATTGGTGTTAACTCAGAATAAAAGGCCCATTGCATTCAGTGGGAGTTACTTCAAGAGAAGTTCGAACATGGTTGCAGTGTTAGATACCAAACATGAAGCCCAGTCTTATGAATATTTATTTAAGTGTCATTGAATTCAGTGTTTCTTACATCCAAGTAGAATTACAGTCTTTGTTTTCAGGCCTAGCGTACTATTGTTGACAGCAGTAACATATAAGTAATTACTACTACTAGTAGAACCAGGTGTAGGAGTATGTTGTGACCCTTTATTACTGTTGACAAATCTAATGATGGGAAATCAAGGTTAATGTTTGAAGCATTCAGATAGGACACATTGATCAGAGCATTGATATAAGTTGTCATCTGAATATTGTGTGTGACAACTGTTAATGTGATTTACTGGTAGAGAATAATACTTTGTATTTCATTACTGTTCCTTCTATTCATTGTAACTGTGTGAGAGGTATATTGCATTTCCTTGTATTTGTAAAGGTTGAATATACCTTGATAACGAAAGCTAGTTCAAATGACAAAGACAGGTTTTCTCTTGCACAAATTTGGATTACACAAATTTTATATAATATAACATCTTGGATAATACACATTTTAAAAAAAAATAGTGCATGTTAACATTTTTAAAAGTATTGATTCATATATATATATATATATATATATATATATATATATATGTTACAAAACTAAACCCTCTAAAGTAAACTTTGAGGAACAGTATTGCTCTTTAGATAGTATAATGAGTTTTATACTTTTTTACATCCGTCTTTGTCTTTTAAACATGAACATTGCATACACTTGGAGTCACCTAGTATGCCATCTCCTTTCTCCCAGTGAGAGAATATTCTTCTGTGATTTCTGTATTAACAGCAAATCTGTAGTTGATTTGGTTTCAAAATATTTGCAGCTCAGCATCCACAAAAATATAAAATATCATCCAATGAGGAGTCATCTAGGATCATTTTGGAACATTTTACTTGAAATGTTCTTCATAAAGTTGTAACCATAAGAGATTTGAAACATCAGTATTAGCTCTAAGTCTTTTATGCATGTTTGTTTATACTTTGGAAAAATTGGATCAGATGCTTACTTGGAAGTAAATCCCAGTGATTTCAATAGAATGCATGACTGTTAATGTTTTGAGAAACACAGTCATGTTTTGGATTTAGGTGCAGAGTAAATTGTCTAGTCAGGCTTTACATTGCCTGTCTATCTGCATGTGCATTAAATTTACTTGGTTAGAAGTGTAGCTGAGTTGATTGGGAGAAGCATGCTTAGGATCAAGACCATTATAATATTTTTCCAAACTTCTCTGTTGATCAGGGCCCATCAGCTCCTTTATTTCTGTTAATGTAACATTAATATAGACCATATTTCCCTAGAAAGTGAGCAGATCTGTAGGCTTTTTTTTTGTATGGATAGCTGTAGGATGAGGAGTAAGGAGTCCAAGTCTACTTATTTGAAATAACAAAACAGTATGATTCATTTCCAATTAAATGTGTTTTGGACGAGCCAATATTCTTATGTTTTGTACATGCATTCTGATGCTAACATCTATTTACTAGAAACCAAGTTTAAATGATTTCTTACTACATAGCACTGGGGCTCTAGTGTCAGCAGAAGTACATGGAGTAGACTAACTCTGTGTCTTCCAGTCTTGTACTAAATGTTGATATATGATAGGTTTTTTATTAAAAAATTAAATCTATTAGTAGCTTATCTGCTGAAAAGTGGTTATGGTCAATGTAGCCTATCTGTGTATACAATAAAGTATACAAAGTGTAACATTTTCTCCAATGCACATTAACTGGTAATAGTGGAATGCATTGTATCACCTGTGCAAGAAATGTATTTCAGTAACGCTTTATAAATCTTGATGTTAATTTTTTACACTGAAACTGTGCACTTAGAAGTTGGAGAAAAAAAGTGGCGCTTTGTAAAAGGTATACTGTATACTATTTTGACAGACTTATATTCTGTAGGACTTCAGAGCTGGGCAAAGTGCGATAGTTAATGACAATATAATGTAGAATGTATGCTGATATAATTCTGAGCTAATTTAGTGTTACCAAAGCAAGCCACAGAAAAAACCCCTGACGGTAGTATAGTAAGCATGAAAGTGCAACAATGAAACAATGCATCATCATTATTGTTAATGAATTTCATTTTCTCTTTGGGAATAACTGAAAATTATGTGGAATAAGTGAAAATTAGGAAAGCATTAGGCCATTATAACCCAAGACATTAAGCAGACTAATCTAGTTCCATATCATATAACATTGGGTAACTTATACGGGTTATTTACTGGGTTCTTTTCAGTAACGGTCAACAGCATTTTAAGATTAAAATACCATCTTTTAGGGTACTAGGGCTCAGCTCCTGCCTGTCTAATGGTGCTTTACAATCCAAGATAGTGTTCAGCTGACACAATGTGTGTATGTGACAGCATCCTCTGAAAGAGAAAGTGCTCATTTGGCAACACAGAATATTAACTTTGAACTATAGTGTGTGCTTAGCTGCCCCCCCAATAAATGATGAATCAATCCTATGTTAATTGATTCCTACTGTATAAACTCCTCAGAAACAGATGCACTTTCATATGAAGACATTCTATAAGTGAAACTGTTTTAAGAGCTAAAGCCACAACTGACAAACATTTGAGAAACTGAAGATTTCAGAGAAATGTACTTAATTATCTCTCCCGTGCTGCATTTTCTCACCATATTTAAGCTGAGCATTCATCAGGGAGTACTAAGCATTGATCTTGTGTTTGTGAAGAATAAGTTTCAGTTAATTTGGAGTGCAGAAAAAAAGGATCAGCATTGTGCAAGGCTTTCTCTATTATCGTATCTTTTTAAAGATTAGCACTAATATTTTCTTTTAGGGCCTTCATTATGTCTATTGTATTAACAATATCAATTCTAAAATTAGTATAGTTATGTCAATTTTACAACAGTATTGGGGAAATAAGTTCAGTAGGCTTTCTATTCTCTAAACTTACTTTGATTGCTTTGAACGTATTGTCTCTGATTGTTCATAGCAATGCGTGAGTTGTCCAGCAAATTGATTCCCCAAGTGATATAATATTTACTTTGTACCAACTAATTCCCCCCTCTCTCTATAACTTTTAATTTTTAAAAGTGTTTGATGCAAAAATATTTAAGATTAAAAATTAATTTTTCTAATGAGACAAGTAGAGGATATTTCTAGAGGTGCTCTGCTCTTTGGGGATTTAACACAACTGTCTTACAGTAATGTCAATAATTTAACGAAAATCTGTGCAGTCTTAGATACAAAAGCCTTAGAATTTAAGGACTGTTTTACATGTAATGGGTTATGGAAATAAATGAGTTTACCACATGTTTTAGTGAGTAAAATGTAAAGTGCAAGACAGCTTTGTGTGTGTGTGTACACACATGTGCATGTTCTGTGCAGAGCTACAATTAGCATTGTGTGTTAGTGGTAGTGAAACTAATGCAGGCATTTTTCAAGTTATGGCATTCACTGGAAAAATGCAGTAAACTGGTTTGTGTACTGCTGTGAGATGCAAACCATTTATTGGTGGATGTTTGATGCAGTTAGAATTGTTTACATGTCTCAAATAATAATAATAATAATAATAATAATAATAATAATAATAATAATAATAATAATAAATTTATACCCCGCCCATCTGGCTGGGTTTCCCCAACCACTCTGGGCGGCTTCCAACAGTATATTAAAATACAATAGTCTATTAAACATTAAAAGCTTCCCTAAACAGGGCTGCCTTCAGATGTCGTCTAAAAGTCTGGTAGTTGTTTTTCTCTCTGACATCTGGTGGGAGGGTGTTCCACAGGGTGGGTGCCACAACCGAGAAGGCCCTCTGCCTGGTTCCCTGTAACTTGGCTTCTCGCAGCGAGGGAACTGCCAGAAGGCCCTCAGCATTGGACCTCAGTGTCCGGGCGGAACGATGGAGGTGGAGACGCTCCTTCAGGTGTACTGGACCGAGGCCGTTTAGGGCTTAAAAAAATATTATTATAAAAAAATGAATCAGACCATTTCCCCAAGTTTTAGGTTGTTAAAGATTGCTGTGCTGTTAGAAATTAATAATTCTATGTGTCTTCAGTAGGACTAGAAATATACTTGCTATCATATGACCTGCTTCTTTGCAGTTTATGAGCAGTCATTCGTGCCTTTCAGTAGTTATTACTGAAACTGTGGTCAAATGTTCCTATGTTGTATTTAGAGATAGCAGGATTATGCATACTATAATATAATCTTTGCATTTGTGCAAAATAGAATTTCAGTTAAAGATGAAACAAAAGGAATCTTAGGGTGGTATCCAATAATGCACTTCCGTTAGTACAGTAATTCCCACTCATGCAACACAACTTCCCTTCCCTCTCCACTTCCCATGTACCCTTCCCAAATTTGGTACAAATTTAGGGAGTGCACACGGGGGAGTTTTGTTGCATAGACGAAAGTCCATTTGCTAACAGAAGCACATTGCTGCATTCTACTCCTTTAATAATGGCTGGTTGACACAATATATCACCCCCAATGATTCCAGATGTGAATCAGGTAGTTATGGATATGGAAGACATTCATTTTCCAGCAGTTTTTCTAACTGGTTTACTGCCCTGTTCCCATATTAGCCTGGTTTGCGTATAATGCTAAACCATGGTTTAGAATTATATCCATAAGCAGGAATGAACCTTGCTCTTGCATAGTTCCTCGCTTCCTGCCTCCTGTTCAACTGCATGAAGAACTTAACAGGTATTTAGTTCCAACTTTCAATTTATCCTGACTTGTGTCATATGTACCAGAGATTGTGGTTTAAAACAAACTCTAGTTAGTTAAACAAGCCAGCTTCAAACCCCATAGTTCCAAGTTGGTTTGTTTTGATGCTGACCAGAATTTGTTTTAAACCATGAACATTGGTTCCTCTGATATGACAAGCTAGGATTAGTGGAAAGTCAAACTAAACTCTTTTAAGGTTTTCTCCCAACCTCAAGGGAGAAAGAAGGAAGAAAGCATTTGAGCCTGAGACTTTCCTTAGGTTCCTTCTTGATTGTGCATGTGGTGCCAAGCTGTGGTCATTATCCATGCGAATGTGCACCCATAGGCAGTCTATGTACATGGAGAACAAATGTATTCTGCATAGTAAAATTGGAGATGTATGCAGACTTGAAAAGAAACTTGAGTCCAAGGAAATATGATTAAGATCATAACCTAAAATCGTATAGGTGGAAGTTAGTTCCATTTAAAACAATGGAAGTAGGTTCCCACATCACATTTTTAAAGATACAAGGTGTCATTGTTAACTGGCAGATATTTACTTGTTACATGCCACTGTTTCTTTGGTAAACAAAGAAACTTGTCTTCAATAACTTGATTTGCAGTTTTTCATAACATGCAATAGTGTTGGGCCTAGAAGCTACTTAAGTTTATCTCTAAGATACGTGGTTTAGGCTGCAAACCTAGTCACATTTACGTAGGTGTAAGACACATTGAAATTAGTGTGGCATTAGTTCTGAGGTTATGTGGGTAGGATTGCACTGTTAGTTGGACTAATATAACATAATAATAGTATTGTGAGAAAATTTTCTTTTTTGTTTAGCGTATTTATTTGTCAATAGGTTTCTGGGTTTTTATTTCATTCCATGTAAAGGTGTTTAGGATTATGTTTAGGATCTTCCTTTTAAAAGATAAATATTGCTGATGCAGTCATATTACAAATGAAGCATGCCCTTTGAATAACCTATATTTTAAAATGGAAAATAAAATCATATTTTTATGTGATGTGCCTTTCCATTATTTATATGTTATAACTGAATATGCATATCTCTTAGATTTGCTATTTTGTATTTTATTGGCTATTAAGGAATAAAAATCTCACTTATGAGTTATGCATTACTTTGCAGTAAAAGGTGCCTTTCATAATGTCTTTTCCCAACTTACAAATAACTTTTTTGCCATAATACTCACATGCTAGCAGAGCAACATGATAGATGTCTCCTTAAGTGTCGTAGTAAAAGAAAATGACTTGAATTTTGAGGCTGTGGATAGTTTATGTTGTTTTGGACCAATTTCCCAAGCAGTGATCGAAAACAGATTACAATAACAATTATACAGTCAGAAGATGCAATATCCATTTCTGTTTTAATTGGGTGAAAGAATAATAAAAACATCATTAAGAAAAATGAGATGGACCTGTCACATAGTCTACCAATTTTTAGACTTTGAGAAAATACAGAGTAACTGAACTGGTGTTTAGTTTACTTCATCTTGTTAGCTAAAATCTGTATTTATGGTGGAAAATATGCGACTTGTGCTCACAGACATGGACAAGTTTTTAGTAACTGCTGTTATTAAGATTTTAAAGTAGAGGTGAAATAATTGGGCTTATGCCTTTTAAATTCAGTGAGAGGAAGCACTTCCTGTTGCCAGTTTAATTCCTCCTCCCCTTTGTTCATTACAACTTGATTCGTTTGTCATCTGCCAGCTTTATGAAATGGAAGGAATATCTGAGTAGTGGAGACAGTGAAGTTTTCTTCCCAAAATGTGTCTTGGATCCTAACTTTTGTTCCATGAATGGAAAATAATTCACATTCATGGAACAGGGTTATTTTGCCTTACCCATCCCTCCGAAGACCCCAGGTCCCTGAAAATATGCTCCTGGTTGTTGGATGGTACAGGATTTGGTGCAGCAAGTTACAGATGGATGGAGAGTTCATAAAAACTTATCCTTATTACACAAACAGAGGAGCAACTAGGATGTAAACCATCGTACACTTTTCTCAGCTCTTTGTCCTAATTCGTGCAGCTACTTTTTGTGCTCCATCTCCCCACCCCACCACTGCAACCTTTCTCTCCATGAATGTACAGTGTGAAAGCTGTTGTCTGAGTGACGTCAGTTCCCAGTTTAATGGCCTCAGTTCCCAGTTTAGTATGCTATTGCAAACTGTTGAAGTACTGAAGCTGGGCCTGCCTGTCATGTAGCATTCAGCTGACCTCTTCACCAGTGACTACCTGCATTTTTCCTCTGTGGGGATAGAAGAAAAGGTCTCAGAGTGGTGACTATAAACAAGTCCTGCATCTAGATCAACTGAATTAATAATTAGAGATAAAGTAAGGTCCCTGGCAAACTGTAAGCTTTGTTATGACGTTATTTGCAAACTTCCCAGTACAGTAGGTGTGCTTGCTTATTTCAGAGCTTTCCAAATTTTTCATGTTGGTGAAACATTTATTAGACATGCATCATTTCATAACATAGTAATTCAGTTTTACTAGCAAACCAGAGGTTAGACTAACCCTTTTGCAGCTCCAGAAGGAGCAAGGCGAGCGTTCGCGCAACACACCTACACACTGCAGCCGACAGACAAACAAACGTGTCTCGACAGACAGTTTGGAAAGCTTTGGTTCAGTGGCATAGCGTGGGGGGTGCAGGGGGGGCCGGCCGCACCGGGCGCAACATCTGGGGGGTAGGGGTAGGGGGCGCAAATCCACGGGTTAGGGGTGCAAATTACTTGCCTTGCCCCAGGTGCTGACAACCCACGCTATGCCACTGCTTTGGTTTATTTGTTTGTTGAACTCTGTAAGCCCTTAGAACTGACATGATCCTCCCCAGTCTCTTAAAAATAGTATTTGCCAAACTGTACATCAGAAAATACGTGCAATATTCAATTATGATACAATAATTTACCAATATCATACAGCATAACAAAAGTGTTGTGGTGGAAATAAATGGTGATTATTTCTGATAAAATAGGAAAAATGAAAGATATTAGAGCTACCTTATTACTAACAGATTCTATTAATATCACATAAGGATGTAGTGCATCTTGTACTTTATTGTACTTCGTTATTCTAATACAAAATAAAAAGGCTCAGTTTCTCTTTAAATGTACAACTTGCTGCCTGCTTTCTCTGACTTTTGCTGTGTTTTCATTTGGACATGCATACTGTATCCCAAATTCTTATAAACTATTAATCAATATCAGATCAATAGCGTTTGCTTTGCTCCTAAGAGATTGCCATACATGTTGCTTTTAAGAGATGAGTCTTTTATATTCCAATACTATCCCGTTTGAAATTACAAGAGGATCATTTGTAATGTTATGTCCAGTAGTATTTTGGATTTCTTTTATTGCCAAATTTCAATGTATTAGTCTAGGGGTATGTCCGAAAATGTAAAAAATTGCTCTCAAAGCCCTAGAGTGTCAACATTTATCACTGGCATTTGGGGATATTGTGCTTAATTGTGTTGGTGTAAATACTAACTAAATAATAATGTGTGGAAATTCCCCTGAAAGTTTATAAGCATTTTCCCAGATCCATTTTCAGATTTCCTGTTGCATTTCTTTTGCAAGATCCATTTTGTTTGATCTGAATTTATTGTTGGTTCCAAATTAGCTTGAATTTTCTCCATACAACCTAATGCATTGTTTGATTGCTCGGAATTATTATTTCAAGCTCCTTGCAGTCTCACAATGAACCATATATTACTAGTGATTGCATAATTACAGTATATATTTGACTTGGGAGATATTGAAAGGTGAGGTATATGCTGATTTCTTCCTGAATTGACTTTTAAGTGTTCCTGCCGCTTAGAAAAATGGTGCCATGAGAGGGCAAGATTAGGAAGAAAGGAGCCTTCCCATTTGGATGTTTAGACTGCAGAATATACGGTGGCTCAGAATATGGTTTAGCGTTGCGTTCCTTGGTTCCTAAACTGGCAGAGTATAGAACCATATTTTACTTGTGATGTAAAATGAGGCCTTTCAGACTACCAGTTTCCTTGTACAGTAATCCAAGATCTTTATAGCACAGTTCAGGTGGAGACTAGGCAGAAATAAAAGGTTGTATAGTAGGAAGGTGATCTCATGGAACATTTATCCTTACATTTCAGGCTAGGAGCTTCTGGAGTCTAGAAACAGAATTGTTAGTATATTGTGCAGATGATTCAAATCATAATGGCAGTACTTTGTGAGCAAACTAGTCACAGTAAATTTGAGGATATTTCTACAAGCAACAGCATTATGCACACACCAGCAAATTGATTTTCTTAATATTCATGTACATATCCTAGTTTGCAATATGTATGTTGCTGTTCATTCAGCTTGCATAGAACTGAAAGGTAATAATACTTCAAATTCTTTGATGAAAAGTTAACTAATAAACCTTTGTTTGCAAATTCAAGGACTCTCAAAAGTTAAATGAACATGGTGTGAAATGAATATTATTAACATCTGTTATTGCAAGACCATTCTACCTATAGGGAAAATAGGGTAATAGTCTTGGAAATTGATTACAGTATAGTAGCTGCCATATAATATCAGGCTTTTTTTTTTGCATTTTGGGTAAGTAGACATAGAATACAGTGAATGATAGGCAAATACAGAGATGTATGTTTGAAGTAAAAAGTTTTTTAAATATAAATTCTTCAGGATACCATCAACATGCAGGGCTAAGACCCACCTTGTTAAAGTATACAAGAGTGCCCCTGAATGAGGATTTATTTTTTATATGCATCGGACTCAAACTTCTGTGCACCTGGAGGCTTCCTCCCTTCTTTTTCTGTTCTTGATGCCTTCCCATGTTTCCCTTTTTCTCTATTAGGTAAATATAACCTAGTTTACATAGGCAGCCATAAGCTTGGCAGCCATAAGCTTGGGAGCAATGGTGAAAGGAGAGCAAGAAGAAATAAAGAATTATTTTCCAACCTAGGGCCAGACCCTGGTAACCATGCAGTTCAGAGGGCTTAGAAGCAACTCAAGGGACAAAGCAAAATAATTAGTATTTGGAATATATTAATAGGGTTGGTTTATATGTAATAACAAAACCGCTTTGAGATTTTTTATTTAAAATATAAAGCGGTATAGAAATGAAATGGGGGGGGGGAATCGTAGTATGGCATTAAGTGATCAAGCTCTATGCTTGTGTGCTTCTTTCTTCCCTTGGATAGGTTGCCCAACTTTGGATGTAATGGCAGACTCTGGTTTGACACTAAATTGGAACCGAGGGAGAAAATTGGAGTATGTAAAGAGAGAAGGGGACACATGTGCTAAGGCCAATGATGTGGGTTTTCTGGGAATTTTTGGATAGAGAAAAATCCCAGAAAACCTTTCTTTTCAAATTAATATAATTAATGTAATTTGCACCATAAGTTTTTTAGTTTGCATCAGAATTTTTTCTGATGCCCTAGAGCATGAACTAATTTAGCATGTTTATTTTACTTGTATTCAGTAAACAAAGCTAAAAACTTTGAAATGGCCAAGCTTGCCTATGCTTTATTGAAGTTGGCACCCATTGATTGTTACTAATGAATTTATAAAACAGAATAAAGCACTGGATAGTTGCCATATGTCCTCTTTTTTCTGGACCCCTCTTTTTCAGGATTAAAATTTCTGTCCGGGAGGATTTTTAAAATTTGGCAGAATGTCCAGTTTTTTTATTTGTGTTTTTTTGTTTGTTTACAATATCCCAATAATTTGTTAAAATAGAAACAAATTTAAAAGCCCCATGCATCGTGCTCCCACCCCTTGTTTTTCATGAATGGAACGGGAGAACTCTGCAGCATGTCTGCACCCTTCTTCCCAGGGCCAATGAGGAACAGCGGCTGTAGGCCAGTGTTGTGGTCACATGGGCGTTTGTAATTGTGGCACCCACGGCTCTACTCTGGCAGGCTCGTTAAAGTTAAGAACATTGCTACTAATAATATACCACAGTTTCTATAGCCTACATATAGTAGGGGTATTTAAAATGAGAGTCATCCTAGCAATCCGTTGTTAAACGTAGAAGTCTGTAAATATGTTCTCCTTTTTCAAAGTATAGCAACCCTAGCACTGGAAAATCTTCCACTCCACATTTCTGTCTATAGCCTAATGATCAAGCTCTGTAGCCATCAAGCTATGACTGTACCAACAAGCTATGACTGTACCAACATGCTCCAAATCATGCTTTATTGTTGCATTTAAAATGGCCTACAGTGCTCTAAATTAAGAGTGCTTCCCTTCATCACTTCCTTACATTTCCTTCTCATGAGCTATATGCCTTCATTAGGTTCTGTTTTACTTCTGGGTTCTATGTCATCATTGGTCAAATACAATCAAGTATTTAAAGCAGGAGTGTTTTTAGAAGTCCTTAATTGTTTTTAAATATGTTTTTATTTTATATTTACTTGTACTTTTTTACCACCATGTTTTCCCATTGTGTGCTCTTTTGGGAAGAAAGACAGGATAGAAGTTTAATAAAAATGAAATAAAATACGCTTAGTTTTGTAGCCTGAACAAGCCCCCTCAGCTAAATTTTCTGCCTCCCATCCCAATTTTAGTGGCAGTGAGAAAAAGTTATTTTTAAAAGTAGACATAGTGGTAGGGTGTGCTAATCTCAGGGCCCTAATGCAGTTGTAAATCTCTCCCTCCCTCAGATTGATTGAGTAAATTGCCCCATCAGCTGATTTGCACAGGATTGTGTCCCTGTGTGTATGTTTACCTTTGTGTGTGTTTGTGTGTGACCATACCCACCCCTTGCATGTGGCACCCAGAGGGTTGGTCAGAGACTAATGTTGTTCTTAGACTAAAAAAGATTAGCTACCCCTGATTGAAATCACCATTTAAAAATAATTATTACAAAGGATATGAGTTGCAAAACCAAATAAAGTTGATTGTTTTGGAACAATGAAATCAAATTTCTGTACTTTTGTAATCAACCATTATTTACATTTTTTGTAGCAAATAGATCTTGGTTTTTATTAGAATGGTAGGAGATACTTAAACAGCTGCAATTTTATTTCAACTGAAATTCAGCTAACAAAGCACACAACATCCATAAAAGGCTTCAGTTTTTAAATGTGATAGTGTCTTAAGGCATAGAGCAGAGGGTGCCTGCTGCTAAACAAAGTGTGTATACATGTATACATACCCAGATTCCTGCGGGTATGGAAAGCAAGGGGCCCTTAATCTTGCCTTTGTTGAGGTCATATCATGTTAAAAATAAATAATTAGGCACCAATGATATGAGGGCATTGTGACCTCATGGATTATTTACACAAGATAAAATACCACCAAACTACAGTACATCATGAGCAACAACTCTTGGACTTGGGTTAGCAGGCTCCCATAGAAGACAAGGATGAAAAGAATGTGTGTGAATTGTGGGACCTGGGTTGGTGAAGAGGGGAATTTCCATTTCAGTTGCTTTGGAAGGAGGAGCAGGGATGCTAGCTATCGCTCTTGAGCTTCCTGCGAAGTTGTGAGGGCTTTGATCAGTGGAGTGGGGAGGCTGTTGCAGTCCTGCTGCCTGGAACCAGGTGCCACCTTTGCAGATGGGAGCAGACCCACCCACCCTGGTGGAGTGCGCACTTGAAAACTCAACATTCCCACAAGGCAAGAGAGCCTGCGAACGTGTCATAAGGTAAAGGTAAAGGGACCCCTGACCATTAGGTCCAGTCGTGACCGACTCTGGGGTTGCACGCTTATCTTGCTCTATAGGCCAAGGGAGCCGGCGTTTGTCCGCAGACAGCTTCCGGGTTAGGTGGCCAGCATGACTAAGCCGCTTCTGGCGAACCAGAGCAGCACACGGAAATGCCGTTTACGTTCCCGCCGGAGTGGTACCTATTTATCTACTTGCACTTTGATGTGCTTTCGAACTGCTAGGTTGGCAGGAGCAGGGACCGAACAACGGGAGCTCATCCCGTCGCGGGGATTTGAACTGCCGACCTTCTGATCAGCAAGTCCTAGTCTCTGTGGTTTAACCCACAGCGCCACACGTGTCATACCTTGTATTTAAAAGCTTGGCAGGAGGGATGGAGAAACTTGGTGGGCCATCTTTGTCATTTCCCTGCAGTTTTGAACTTTCTGCCTTCCTCCTGAGTGCACTGTGTCTGCTGCTGAGCTTGTGCCATCACTTGCCTGAATAAAGATCTATTTGTTTTGATCTTTCAGGTAAAACACCTGTGTCTGGATTTGTTGGGTGGGAGCCAGGACGTAGTATTTGCCTGGGCAGTTTGGTAGTTCAGTCCCCCAGATTGTCCACTTGTTGTTGGACTACAGCTCCTATCCTCCCTGACCATTGGTCATGCTGGCTGGAGATGATGGGAATTTTAGTCCAACAATATCTGTAGTGCCAAAGGTTTTTCCAACCCTGCAATATAATATACAGTATTGTATAGTAGAAAAATCCGCTAATAATAATAATTCACTAAACTTGCCTTTTAAAATCAACAGGGTTTTCTAGTCTCTTGAGATGTGAATACAGTAGTTTCTTCACTTTTCTTCCTTTTGGAAAAAGCTTTTACTGTAAACTTACATATGATGACATCCTAATATTTCAGTACAAGGTCTATTTGTAGTCTCACTTTTAAGACATTGTAACGTGACCATTAAAATTAATTGTGGGTGGAATATGGCATAGAAATTGGCATTTAAAAATTATAGCTGTGCAGGGAATTCTCTTTAATTCTCTCATCCTGAACCATTTTTTAAAAATGCCACAGGCATCAAAAGCACTAGTATGTATTAAATAGGTGGTTTTATAAAAACATCTAAGGTACTAGTTCTAAAATGGCGTCACTCTTTTGAAGTGAAATATTAGTATATTTTCCATTAGTTCATGTTATTATATATAGTAGTGTGGGATATTTGTAAAACAACAAATGAAATGGCTAAGTTGTATTAAGAAATAACTAAGTTATGTTATGTTTTGTTTTTTAATATACATTTTTTCAGAGCCATAGCCTGCCTTTAACATAAATGGAAAAGTTGGGTTTGACAGGGTTTTTTTTCTTCCTCCTGGTAAGGAATTACATCTTCAGAGGAAAATAAAGATAGTAGCAATATGTATGCTATCTTTTCTTTAAAATGATGTATTTTATCCAAAGTTGTAGCTCAGCTGATTGTAAGGCTTCTGTTAGCAGATTGGGGTGGCATGCAATTTTTAGCAATTTCCTCTGCCCCCAGATTTTGTTTTGGAGCATCTTGCAACCTTCTGGAGTTGGTGAGGGAAGTATGGAGGGCTGTAGGTAGGAGACGTATTGCTGAATATTGCTTCCATCTCTGTTCCGCTGATGGAAGTCATACTATCAACTGAGTGGAACTATTGGATATACAGTATTTTCCTCTCTCTCTCTCTCTCTCTCTCTCTCTCTCTCTCTCTCTCCAGTATTTTCCTCTCTCTCTCTCTCTCTCTCTCTCTCTGTGTGTGTGTGTGTGTGAGAGAGAGAGAGAGAGAGAGAAAGAGAGGATGGGTGAGAGGAAGGAAGAGAGTGAGCTAGTACTGTAACAAGATTTGTTGCACTAGTCATGTGGAAAAAATCATGAGTGTGTGTTTTCTCAGATACTGAAGTATGTGTTGGACAGTACAGTATCTTAAAGAGCAGCAACTTTTCAGTTTGTGAACCATTTGTCTATGAGCTTGCTTTTTTAAAAGAGCTATGGCTTGTCTGTGAGGTTGATTAGCTTGAAACAGCTGGACATTGCTGTTGCTTTTGATCAGGGATGAAATAATTAGGAAAACTGAGACTATCATTTACAGTGTTGTCACTTTCTTACTATGCAGTGCTATGCATGACTGTCTACTTGTGGTGGACAATGCAACTGTGATCATGAGGCAATAACTCTTCTCCATTTGGCTCTTACAGGTTCTTTGCTTTTATCTTTGTCGTAGAAAATATATGAATCTTAATAATAATAGAAGATATGAGTTAATCATTTTACACTGAATTTTCTCTTTATCCTAGGAAATAATGTTTTTTCACTAACAAGTGCCATCCTATTGTCTTACCTTTTTTTTGTCCATTTTGTTTTGGTACTTACTGAGTTGTTTTGTGTTTTTCTTTGCTTTTACAGTACAGGGGGGAAAAAAACCTAAGGGAGAAAAAGCAAATCCCATTGGATAAATGAGCTTTACTCCCAGGTTTATAGGACTGCAATATCAGGCTACTAGACAAAATGAATTATTACTTGCCTTGGATTTTGACTGCTTCTCATAACTACACATACACTAAAGATACTAGAAATAAAAACATTCCCCCCATTTCAGTTACATTAAAGTTACAATTGTAGACTCACTTATTTGGGAATAAGTCCCACTAAATGAATTGTGGCTTAATTCTGAGTAAACATGTACAGAATTGCACTGAAAGTGTATTTTTTTTAAAAGGAGTAAAACCTGAATGTAGCCAATTACATTAATGTCTGTATTTCTCATCTCTTCCAACTAAAGCCATGACCTCTCTGTCAAACCCATTGGACTCTGTGGATACAACACCTAGACACATAGGATTACATTGCTCAGTCATTTCTCCATCTTCACCTCTGGCTTATATGTATTCAGTGAGAATGACAGGCTCTAAGAGTGTATTGAGAAGTTTCTATATGCCCTCTATTGCCCCCTCCAGCCCTCTTATCTACTTAGTGCAGGTTAGTCAGTTCTTTTACCCTCTCTGATTCTGGCTTAGACACCAGATGACTATATTCCCCCCACCCCCCCGAAGTAAACAGGAAAACCATCATTTCCTGAGATGTGGAGCCTGCTGTATCCCCTTTATTCCTATGCTCTCCCAATCTACCTTTGGCTTGTGATTATCTTTTTGTGTTGGCTTTTATAGACAGAAGAGTCTTTAGAAAACACAAAGCATTTGTTTCAACTTGAAACTTGTTCAAATAATATGACAACCATATTAATTTGCCAATTGATAAATAACTTGTTCATATTACAGATTGTTGACCCAAATAATTTTGTAATATGGTTGTTGTGTAGTGCAGTCCTATCCATGACTACTCAGAAGTATGCTATGTTGAGTTCAGTGGGACTAATGTGGGACGGTACCCCTAATGTCATGTGTCAAAATGTGGACCAGCATTGCAGTGGACTGCCAGTACAATCTCTGGCTGTTGTATTTCTAGAGCAAAGGGTAGGTGTGATTTAATGGAAAACACATGATTTTGACCTTCAGAATTCCTATGAGAAAAATGATAAGGAATGATAACTTACTCAATAGATGACAGGAGTGGGTGCCTGGCCCCTTCATGGGGAATTTTGTGGGTGCTCGGGCACTCAGAGCTTCAGGGAGTTGGCACCTATGATAGATCAAGAAAGCTTTTGGGCAATCATTTAAGGAAGCCACACTGGTGTTGGTGGTGTTAGTTGAGGCATCTTCAGGTTCTGCTCCTATTCCAAACTGAGACCCTGTTACAAATTCTTCTTGTTAACATCTCTTCTCTTTAGGCAAACATTTCCACTTCTGTATTTGTCTTAAATTACATTGGTATTACACATAATTTTAGAATTGGGTACAAGTGTGTGTGTGTGTGTGTGTGTGTGTGTGTGTGTGTGTGTGTACTCTCTCTCTCTCTCTCTCTCTCTCTCTCTCTCTCTCTCTCCAAATCTTTTAAAAATCAAAACAAACACCCTCCTCTTTTGCATTTGTTTTTGTTTGTTTGGACTGGATTGTCTAAGCTGTATGTCTTCCTAGATCTTTTCGGTCAGACTTCTCAAAGTAATTTTTGGGGGTCTTAACTTATCTTCCTTGTGGGAACTCGTATCAGTGCAACATTAATAATCACTGCTGTAGGTGAGTGTGTAGAAACTATTATGCACAATTGCATGTGGAGATCTGTGGTTTGTGTCAGTAATGAAAGACCAAGAGTAGAAGAGGAACCAGTCAGGACCTCTTCAACCTCCTCCTGAAACCATACACTTGGGACTAGCATTTGAACTAGGTAGCAGCCCTTCCTGAGGTCTATTTCTCCCAACCTGATTTGAGAAGGCAAAGCAATGGGGTTACAGTCACCCCAGATCAGTGAAAGACCCCTGTCAGACATTCAACCCACCCAGATCTTTGCAGATCCTGCCTCAGGATCCTACCATTTCCTCCTCCATCCCTGAAGGACTGTGCCCCCTCCCTGCTAGGACCACAGAAAACAACTGACCTAAGTGTAACTTCTATAGTTACAAGCTTTTCTCTTGTGGTTCTGATAAATGTCCATACATTTAAATGTAAATGTACAGAACTATAAAGGTAAAGGTAAAGGGACCCCTGACCGGTAAGTCCAGTTGCAGATGACTCTGGGGTTGCGGCGCTCATCTCACTTTACTGGCCGAGGGAGCTGGCATTTGTCCGCAGACAGTTTTTCTGGGTCATGTGGCCAGCATGACTAAGCCGTTTCTGGTGAAACAAGAGCAGCACACAGAAATGCCATTTACCTTCCCGCTGGAGCGGTACCTATTTATCTACTTGCACTTTGACGCTCTTTCGAACTGCTAGGTTGGCAGGAGGTACAGAACTATAGGCTTCAAAATAGTAACAGCAAAATTTTCTGTTACAAAAATGTGAAATGGGCACCAGCTTCTGGGAATGGAGCCCTTTTGGCCCCCTGAATATTTTTGGTGTGGGGGCTACCCCCATGTCCAAAAAGTGTGGAGGTAAAGTGTGGAGCCAAGCACAGTGTGGCTCCAGTGGACGGCTCTTCCTCCTCCTCCTGAAGAGGAGAAGGAGAGTGGAAGTGGCCTTCTACTGGTAGTGCCAGGAGGTGGTGGAGGAGGAGCCGCTGGCCATTGAAGTCATGTGCTCCCCCCCCCCCCGTTCAGCTTCTCCCTAAGCTCCTCCCAATGTCCTGATGTCAGGTTGCAACACTGACTCCCTCCCAATAGCCCTCACATGCTGGTGCCTCTGATGTGAAAAGTTTGCTGGATCTGAAGTACTGTAGAGCTTGGACAATCCAGTTCATTTGAGTGGCCATTAGAGGACTGCTATATTAGGAAGCTGGAACAGGCTTTGTGCTGAGAACCAATTCTTTTTATCTAGTTTCTAGACTCTTTCCCAGATGTAATTGGGTACAAGGTAATATCCTGATGATGAGTCTGAGCAAATGTAGTCAGTGCTCATTTAATGTTTGGAATTCCATTTTTATGGTCTGCATATTCTGAATATAATGTTAAACTGTGATTAAATAGCAATCGAAATGGAAGCTTTTGATGTTCTCACAACTGCATCAGAGGAGAGGGGTTAGATAGTACATGAGCCCAAGACTCATACTGCAGTAACCAGTAATTTTCACTTTTTGTACAATGGGGATGTAGACTAGAACATAGTAAATATATAACAAACTATATTTAATCGGGTACAGTAAAATTTTGTGACACAAGAAGAAAAAGCAAGTGGAATTTAAAGTTTGTTCAGAAGCAAGTTTCACGGAGCTTAGTGAGATTTATTCTAAGTAAATCTGCAAAGCTTAATAATTTTTTTTGTATGCATGATGAATGTCAATGTTCAGTCACTATGTTGATAACATTCTACTGATACTATGTTTCTTCTAATCTGCTTTGTTGAATTAATCATAAAGGCAAAGGGTTGATACTAGTAACACTTGGAGAACACAACTACATAGAATTACTCAATAAGATCATGCCAATGTTAAGCATATTTAAGTTCCGTTGATTTTAGTGGGAGAGCTAGAGATATGCTTAGCTTTCTTTCCTGTTGTCCTCTGTTAAAAGCTAACTTTGGCTGGATTACATCCTCATATGTGAAATTTGGCCTTGTTTATAATAGGAAAAGGGATGCGGTTGGCACTGTGGGTTAAACCACAGAGCCTAGGGCTTGCCAATCAGAAGGTCGGCGGTTTGAATCCCCGCGAAGGGGTGAGCTCCCATTGCTTGGTCCCTGCTCCTGCCAACCTAGCAGTTTGAAAGCACCGCAAAGTGCAAGTAGATAAATAGGTACCCCTCCGGTAGGAAGGTAAACGGCATTTCCTTGCACTGCTCTGGTTCGCCAGAAGCGGCTTAGTCATGCTGGCCACATGACCTGGAAGCTGTACGCTGGCTCCCTTCGCTAGTAAAGCGAGATGAGCGCCGCAACCCCAGAGTTATCCGTGACTGGACCTAACTGTCAGGGATCCATTTACCTTTACTATAATAGGAAAAGATTTGTTTTCTAGACAAATTACTTTTCCTCCCCCTGCTTTTTAAAACTTTTTTTCCTGGATGTGGGAGGACTAACAAAAAATATTTACTACATCATCATACAATCCCAATTTTTAATAATTTTGATGGGCTTCACTTGCTGTAATACTGCACTGTTAGAATGAACCAAGCTTTTGTATGGGAGTAAGTGACACTTGTTAGAGTGCAAAACGTATTTATTTTGAAATAGATTTTAATCTGGCAAGAAATAATTATGTTGTTCCCTACTTTCATCTGCTGATTTTCATACTGAATTAGGAGAGCAGGCAACCTCTCATGCCATAGGGCTAAAGGTGGGAGTACAAATATGAAATATTGCAATGACAGAACAAAGGAGCATTGCCTAATTAGTTGCTCTACTTGCGAGGTTCTCAAATCAGCATTGTGAGCATCTCCATTCCAAATGAAGGTAGCATCTCATGGTTCAGTACTTTTCACTGGTCATTTTACTAGCATGAAGCTACAGTATATCTTCATGCAGCAGAAGTAAGGGAGCCATTGACCAAGCTTTATAATGCGTGGCTAGAAATTTCTTTTTTAGAAAGTGACCAGTGTTTGTGATAAACCACTGCAATCTCAGATGGGGGGAAAGTGGATTGAAACACTGACCCAGTCTTTCCCAGATCTGTGGGAGGATGAGAAGAGCGGGGAAAGTGTGTAAGCCTGAGGCTTCACTTCATTTTGTTCCAGCACATGTACGTTGTGTTGCCATTGTGTTATGTGTTCAGCCCATTCTCTGTTTACCTCCTTTTTTCTGCCTATCCCCCCTTCATTTGCTCTGTTATCCAACTCTCTTTACATGCTAGAGTGCTTTCTTTCTTTCCTCATCCCTTTTTTCAGTACACCTTTTCTAGTCATCTTGTTCTGTGTGTTCTCCACTATTTCTGCTTCTTCTCACTAAGTTTGGTGGCAGCACTACACAAGACTTGCTCTCTCAGATGTACCTCAGTGCCTGAGATACATGTGGGTTGTGCAGCATAGTTGACTGCAACAAACTGGAAAAAACTGGTGCCAACTTCAGGAGGAGCATTGAATCCAGTGAGAAGAGAAGCAATGCAAATATAGTGATGCAGACATTCTTATATTTCCAGGTTTTTATGACCTGAGAGAGCTTATATATTTCTAGAAAGAGGTGGGAAAGAACAGCAAACCATGGGTAGTTGGAATTCCCTAGGAGGCAGCAAATGTCAAAGAGGAGACTGCAGTTGGCCGTGCACCTTATGTTGTGCAGGCCCGTGCTCAAGGCTGGGAGATTGCTTAACAGAATAACCTCTGGTGGGTCCTTTCTGATCCTGGCGAGCTCCTGGCTGTGTAGTTACTTGGTGACAGCAAGAATAGACAGCCATTTAAATTCCCTACAAGTGCTTTATTGGGGTTAATGTGGGAAATTTTAAAATATCTGTTTGCTGTAGCTGCTGCCAGACACAGATGCCCTGGGGTGACACAAGTTCTGACTGACCCTGGGTACCAGTTGCTAATTCCTGTGTTAAGGCATTGGAAAGCCTGAGCTCATGTCCTGTTTCAGGAATATATTTTGTGGGTATTTTTAGCTAATTCAGTTTTAATTCCCTATATGTAAAATAGGAAAATTAGTGGTGTATATAATTGGATTGTTCTGAAGATGAGTTTTTCAGGATTGAAAAGCACTTTTACACAATTAAAAACTATAGACATGATGAATAATATACTTGATTTATGGTAAACTGGACCTAGGAAGTTAGTGGTTAGAGCAAAGTGATAATGATTATAATGTGCTTGATGATTTATTTGAAACAACTCAATGACATAATCTCCTTCTGAAGACCTTTTCATAATCTATTTATTAATCTTTAATAAATGTTGAAGGATTTTTGTGTGTGCTTTGTTAGCAAAGAGAGAAAAAGAACTATTTCATGTAGTTCACAGTTATTCTGTGGTGGTGATTCCTATAAGCTTGGCCTTGTGTACTTGAAAAACCACCTGGTTCCCTATAAGCCTACTTGACTGTTCAGACCCCCTTGGAAGGTGCTCCTCAGAGTGTCTCTGTCTTTTTGAAGGTGGCAATGTAGTCTTCTCAGTTGTTGTACCTTTGTATCTTTGGAGCTTCCCGCCCCTATTGGTTTGTCAAGTGCCCACCCTAGCTGCTTCTAACCAACACTTTAAAACATTTCTATTCTTTCTAGATTTTAATGGAATTTGATCTTATGGCTGTTTGAACTGATTTCTTGTTTATTGTTCTGCTTTTGTATAATTTTAATAGATATGTATAAAAACGTTTTTAGCTGCCTTGGGAGTTCTTGACTGAGAGGTGGGATAAGACTATTTCAATTTGGTGATGAACACTAGCTTAGATTGCTTTTTTAAATGGTTAGACAAATCCATAGATATTAGGTCTGCTAGCTAAGTGGAAATCCCACTCTTAAGAGGCAGTGCACTTCTGAAACCTCGGTGCTTCTGGGTGTACAGCAAGGGAGGGCTGTTCCTTTAGGACTTGCTTGTAGGCCTCCCAAAGGCATCTAGGATCCTGGATTACCTGGAGCTTTGGTCTGATCCAATAGCTATGGTCTCTAATTGTGGATTCAACCATCTTTTCCCCTCCAGGTTTGATGATTCCTGTCTTTTGTGTGGTGGAGCAGCTGGACACTTCTCTCGAATATGATAATCGAGAAGAACATGCAGAGTTTGTTCTGGTTCGCAAAGATGTGCTTTTTAGTCAGCTGGTGGAGACAGCACTCCTGGCTCTCGGATATTCTCACAGCTCTGCTGCTCAGGCACAAGGTACTGCATAAAAGTATTTGATTGTTTCGTCACTAGCATGCAGTAAGTTCTTCCATAGTCTCAAGATGTATTCTAAAGGCAAATAAGGAAGCTAATAGTAAACCTTAAACCTGCTTACATTACATGGAGGAAATCCCATTGAACAAAAGCCACTTTGCTCCTTTTTGCTGCTGTGCGAAGCTCAGCTATGCCAGCATTTGGCTTAGTTTGTCATCCTAACCCAGGCTCATGGTTAAGTTCCCTGCAATCTAACCATGAGCTGTTAACCAACGTTTGTTCTTGGGTACAACATGTGGTTAGTTTGGAGAGGGCATCACCATGGGTCCAGGCTAAGCCAAATCTTGGCTTAGCTGGGGGTGGCAGCAAAAAGGACTGGAATGAGTAAAGTCACTGTCAGGAGCCCACACATGCACTCTAAGCCAAAGTTTGGCTTTATATGATATGCAGACCAAGCCATTACCAGATGTTCCTGATAAATATAAAGACTTTACAACAACAATAATTTCTTTCTCCAATAGAAATTTTATAGCTAATTGTTTCCTAACAATTAGTGAGACAAATTAAGGAAATCTACTTCAGTTGTCTGGTTAGATTTAGATTATAAAAATACTAGATTTGAGAGACCTTTCTATGAAGGAAAAAATGATTAAAAACAAAGCCAAACTTTTAAACTTACAGTCCAGAACTGAATATATTAATTGTTGTAACAGATGAATGTTTTAAACCTTATGTGTTATGCAGCTTTTGTTTTCAGCATATGCGTTTACCTGGAGAGAAGCTGAACATTCCCTTACAATTTTAATGTCTTCTTTCTTTCTTTCTTTCTTTCTTTCTTTCTTTCTTTCTTTCTTTCTAAGATATTTATTCAAGATTTTCTTAATACAATATAAAAAACAAACAAAATGACATATAACTTTACAATAACCATACTTTCTTCACTTCATTGGACTTCCTCACGTCTCTCGTTCCTGCGTTCCAAGTTTATCAAACTTTATCCAGCAATTTATCACCTTGTTTCAATTCTTATTTTATAACTTTCAGATATTATGTCCCTAATTTTAAATAATTTTACCCAAATCTTAAAAGCTTAATTTTAACATATTATTTAACCAAAGTTTAACTTTTCATATATTTTCACTTATCTTCATATTCCTTTCAACTAATTTAATGGTGCCATATTATTTATAATCTTGCATCTTTCTCAACACTCATACAGTTTACAATATTTTTGTAAATAGTCCTTGAATTTCTTCCAGTCCTCCTCCACGACCTCTTCTCCCAGGTCTCGGATTCTGCCGGTCTTTCTTTCTTTCTTTCTTTCTCTCTCTCTCTCTCTCTCTCTCTCTCTCTCTCTCTCTCTGATCTGTCACCCAGTTAAATAAATCTCGGTTGTTCACATGAGCTTTAGTTGATTACTGATTAAATTTACATAAATTGAATGAGTGAAAACAATGACAAGAAGCATACTTAGTTTTTAGATGATGTATAGATGTATATGTGTATTATACCCGGCATCCTATTAGAAAATACATTGCCTTTCATGAGTCAGAAAAGAGAGAATGTTTATTTTAATATGTAGCTTTAGAAGTACTTTAATATATATTTTAAAAGTCTGCTACCCAATTTATTCACAGTACCTTTTTTGTAGACCATAGGTACTGTTTATTCAGTTAATCTAAACGATTAATTGTTTAACAGTACAATCCTTTACATGTATATTTAGCAGTAAGTTCCATTTTGTCCAACGGGACTTACTCTACTTTTTAGGATTGCAGCTGAAATGTTGAAGCCCTAACCAGCATCACCCCACCCTAAAAAGAGGAAGTTGCTGAAATTATTTATCTCTGCATTTTAGTAGATTCTTTATAAAGGAGTGGAATGATACTTCTTGAGTCAAGAAAAATCATTGGTCTTTGCTTTTTTTTGATAAATAATGTGGATGGTTTGCACAGTTATACTAATTTAAGGCTGTGATTCTAAGCATGTTTACTTGCAAATTAATTTCACTTAATTCAGTAGATCTTCTTGCTTAGCAAAGCTGGTTAGAATTGGACCACAAGTGGTTTTTAAATAGTTTTGGGGCACAAACCAGTATTTTCATTATTTACTATAAAAATGCACCTGACAAATTTGGATATATTCTGTAAGAGTTTCAGTTGTCAATAAAATCTAGGTATCCTGGAACATGGACTACTAATAAAACAGAATTTTGAATGATTTAAAAAAATCAAAGCAGTGTGATAAAGAATATGAATCATCACCAGCTTTATGAGCAAGCTTAAGGGTCTAACTGGAAATAAAGCGTATGTGTAGTAATAGTCTAGCGATGTTGCACTCAGTTACCAAACATAAAAAAGCAAGAAAAGTGTTTTAAAAGAACCACTTCATGCCATTTTAAGGACATTTCTTTTTGAATATAAAGGTCACTATATCCCACTGCTTCTGTCATGCTGAACCAGCTTCCTCTTTGACAGCACTATCCATCTTGGTTAACACAGTTGCTTAACATGTTGTGAGCTAACATGTGGAACATTCTGAATTAAGCAGCCAAGGCATCATTCTTGGCATCTACAAAGGGAAGGAGATCCCAGGAAAGGGTGCTTTATGGAGGCATGCAGCTTCATTCACTGACCCACACACTTGCTGAGCATTTCACTAGGGGAGGTATATGGGAACTCATGTGGAGGAAGAGAGATTGTCTCAAATAGGCTACTGCCTGTTTCATCCTTAGGAAACAGTAGCTAGGCTAACAGGTTAAACATTTATTTTCTTGGCTTGCATATTTTGTACCTGTCATGGTCCAGAGACTGCTCTGTGTTAATCCAGATGCTTCTATGCACATTGGAGTGACTTAGAAAAAATACTTGGAGGTAAGGCAAAATGCTACATTTTATTCTGGGGCCTAATGTTAGTAGTTGCCACCACATCACGCTTTTAAAAAACGTTTTACTTCTAGCCATCCTCTGTGAAGCATCTATACAGTCAGTCTGCCGCACTTGCTTACCATATAAGCTGACTTTCCAACTCACCATCTATCTGTAAATGGACTGTATGCTATTTTTTCCATGGACAAATGCCTTTCAAAATTTCAGTACCTTTTTTTGAATGAGGTGTGGAGTTGAAAGAATAGAAACTCAGGTGATATGACTGAGCTGCTGGGTTAAGAAGGGAAGATATTTCAGTTTTGATACTTGGTTTGCGGTCATAGGCAAACTGCTTGTCTCAATCTTTCCCAGAAGGCAGTTTCTGGTTGGCTGGTGCCAAACATCTCTCTGGGAAGTTTACAAGCAGAACATGAGGTCAGCAATATTCCCATGTTGATTTTCACCAATATCTGGTATTTATGAGTGTATTGGGGAAAGATTCTCAATAACTGAGTTCATGTTTGTGTCAGTCCTTGGCGTCTCTAGATGGGGGTGGGCAAGACTTTAGTCTGAAATTCTGGAGAGCCCCTGCCAGTCAAGGTAAAGGTAAAGGTAAAGGTAAAGGTAAAGGGACCCCTGACCAATAGGTCCAGTCGTGGCCGACTCTGGGGTTGCGGTGCTCATCTCTCTTTATTGGCCGAGGGAGCTGGCATACAGCTTCTGGGTCATGTGGCCAGCATGACTAAGCCGCTTCTGGCGAACCAGAGCAGCGCACGGAAACGCCGTTTACCTTCCCGCTGGAGTGGTACCTATTTATCTACTTGCACTTTGACATGCTTTCGAACTGCTAGGTTGGCAGGCGCAGGGACCAATCAACGGGAGCTCACCCCGTCGCAGGGATTCGAACCGCTGACCTTCTGATCGGCAAGTCCTAGGCTCTGTGGTTTAACCCACAGCACCACCCGTGTCAAGGTAGACAGTACTGAATGAGATGGACCAATGGTCTGACGCAGTATAAGGCTTTTCCTATATTCCTGCATTGCCTCTGAGCTATCACCACTGACAGGAAATGTCTCCATTGACACAGTTTAGATGTCTCAAAAGACAGAATTTGAATGGTGCAGGGGAGAGGATCCAATAGTTAGGTGGGAAGTTGTGGTGGGCTTGGCAGTGTGAGTGAGACTGGCACCTTCACCTCTTGGAGGGGTGTCCTGATTTTTGTTCTACTCGCCTGCAGGTAAAGGATAATATAGCTATTCAGACAGTACTAATGGGAATGTTTAAGGTCAGGTGTCTGATGTTTCTATCTAGGGTAGAAATTAAATGTGGATTTAAGTGACTCAGTGAAGAGTTTTTGCTATCCCAAGCAATTGCGTCTATCTCTGTAGGGAAGTCTGCTTCACATATTATGAAATTCCTGGATGGAAGACACATCTGAATAGGAATTATCATTATCTCCTTTCATGCAGGCTGTCACATACAAAGATTATACAGGGTGAGTCCTTTAAAAGAGGCCCTGTGGATACAGAATACACATACAGACTCACCCTGTATATGCGAGTAGTACATACAGCTGTTGAGAACGTCTTGCAGGGTACACACTGAATACATAATAAACCCCCTGCTTCTCCCCTGAGAAGAGGGGCTGCAGTGGTTGTCCATGGAGCTGTGTACTCTGGTCCATGAAGCTCTGCATGTAGAATCAGGCTTTCAAGGACATGGGTGGATCAGAAGTGAGAGGACGTAAACTGGATACACACCCCAATGTGCATTTGAGTGCAGATGCTCTATAATCACATTTCAGTATTTTCAATGGATAGACATCTCTGCTTGGATGCATATTTAATTTGCATCCCGTTTTAGCCTGTTCCTGATCCAGCTAAAGAGATCAACACTTGGATGTCCATTTCCAATGCAGATCTCTTTTGTTGGACTGGAGTAAGGTGTGGGGTAAAGAAGGAAGCTGAAAGGGGAATAATGTGTCTTCTTTATGCCCTGGCACACTTTCCCCTAACTATGGGGTTTTTTATGCATTCACATTTATAAATAGAAAGGCAATATTTTAAAATTAAAATTAAGAAACAGAAGGAAACATTGTATTTTGATATACCAGATTTTTCATCCGTTTACCCCATTTTAATAGGGAGGGGGAAGAGAGATAGGCTGTAATGTAATAATATAAGAAGAAAGCAGCAAAATAAACCATGAAATGTTTTCATGGGGCTACATCTGTATATTTTATTTCTTGGATTATTTTGTATGTCTTTTGTTATATTCTCCTTCCTCCCAGTGTTACGGAGAAGGGTTAAACTTCACACAATTTTCCTTTTCATCCTGTTATATCTGCTTAGAAAAAATGCCCTGAACTGGCATTGGAACCAGAGTTTCTTACAATCCAGCCCAGGAATGGGGAGCCTGTGTCCCTCCAGATGTTCTTGGACTACAGCTTCTATATACAGTACCTGATAATTGACCATGCTGTCTGGGGCCGTTGGAGTTCGACAACAGCTGGAGAGCCACAGCTACCCCACCCCGCCCCAATTTTGTGATAGCAAAGAGCTCAATGTCTTTGGATAATTGTTCATGTACAGTAAAGAGAATCTGAGAGATGGAGAATGAGTCTGGGGAAAAATGTGTGAGTGCTTCAGCATACTGCAGTCATTTTTATTTACACAATAACACTACGACTGGAGCCTGGATAAAGAAATGGTATCTCAAGTGGCATCTGAAAGACTAATCCATGAAAGCCTATGACATTATAACTTTGTTAGAATTCACTTCATCAGATGCAAATGAAGTCTAGTCTATGAAAGCTCTTGCCATAATAAACTTTGCTCTCTGTAAATTATATCTCAAGTGTTAACCATGTAATGCAAGCAGTTGATAGAGCAGGGATCCCTCCCCCCCAGTTCAACAAGGGTACTGTTGTTAAATCCCTTTATTTTTGTTTATACTGTTTTCATTTTAGTGTCAAATGAACACTGATTGAAGAGTCACCTTTATTAACATCCTGTCTAGTCAAGTAGTGGTTTAAAAACACTCAGTCACTCTTCAATAGCACATACACCCGCTTCTGTTTCCAGCACAACCAGAGTTGTTGATGGTCAAACAAAGATAGAAAATCATTTCAGGAAAAATCATACAGCCATTTATAAAGAATCTCATAAGTTCCCATTCAGCCTCATTGAATGTTGCAGGTGTCCTTGTATCTATTTTACCGTAAGATTATACTTGACATCTATGTATTTGTTGGCACAGAAGAGAAAATTTTAAGTTGTGACTTTTTCTTTATTATAAAATCAGTTTGCAATGTTAAAATAAATTTTTAGTTACAGATAGGTAGCCGTGTTGGTCTGCCATAGTCAAAACAAAAAAAATTCCTTCCAGTAGCACCTTAAAGACCAACTAAGTCAGTTCTTGGTATGAGCTTTCGTGTGCATGCTCACGAAAGCTGTGTATCTGAAGAAGTGTGCATGCACACGAAAGCTCATACGAAGAACTGACTTAGTTGGTCTTTAAGGTGCTACTGGAAGGAATTTTTTTTGTTTTGAAAATTTTTGTTGAAGTAACATTGATTATGTGCTGAACACCAGATTAGTATATTAAATACATGCATATTTAAAAGGCATTTCCCAGGCAGATTGCTTAAAAATAGTTGGATGGTTTAGAATTTTAAGATAAACTTAAGGCTTACTACTTTAAATATCTTTGTACACTTGATAGTATGGAAAAAGGTTGGTCTCACACTTAGGAAAATAATGTCTTAATACTGTTCAGCTACCATATTTTCTGCTCATTATATTTTCATGTTAATTGTACATTATTCTTACTCAAATGAGTTCAGAGAAGTTTTAACATAGTAGTTTGGCCAGAGCCAGCATGCTGCTATATAATTTTAAGCTCTGAAGTTTTGTATGTGTGCTATAATTTTAAGTGATAATGTGTGTTAACTCTGGTATCTGGGCATAGCTGTTTTCCAAAGGCTTGTAGCATTACACCTGCACACAGTCATAGAAAGCAGTGCACAAGGGCTAACGACAACTACTATTCACTCTATCACAATACTTTTGGTCAGTTATCTCTAACCATTTTTTTCCCTTTGTACGCATGAGGTTGAAAGAGAATGTGTGTGCCATTCATGACACTTAGTTTTGTCTCCCCCACCCCCCCTTTGCATATTTTGTTTTCGGAATATATTTATTGCATAAGCATGGTTGGCGGAGTTCTCCTTCAGCTCCAGGCAAAAATCATTAGTGGACTAAGTAGTAGATACTTCCTACTTACATTCCCAATGGAAACCCATGGTAAATATGTTGTTCATCCCAAAAGCCGTTAACAGGGTGTTGTCTTTCCAAATCTGTAGCTTTTCAGCACCCTGTGTGAATTCTGTGAAATACTTGTAAGAGAAATGGTGAGGGAAAATGTTTATTTTTAACATTATCTGGCAGAGATCAACTTCTGGGCAAAGAGGGCTTGCCAAGTCGCAAACTGAGTAATAGAGACAATCTTACATTTTTACTATTACTTAATTTTTTTAAGGCTTGAAATAAATTATTAATCTATACACTGTTTAGTGAAAATAAAATTGTTGTTTTAGCAAGCAGTTGCAATTCAACCCCCCCCCCCCGCATGCAAGTCACATGCATTTAGTGTTTCATCCTTATAAATAAATAGGTAATTTGACAGTAACCTGTAATGTTGTTACAATAAGAGTGGCATTGAAAAACATTATTTGTGATGCATTTTGAGTTTATGCCGTAACAAAATTTGTTCTAATTTAGAGCTAAAGAGCAACTTTCCCCTGGGAACAGAGCGGGGCAGGGGAAAAACCACCCGGATTGTCCCTAGCAAGCACGGGTCAAGTGGAAAACCACTCAGACCAGCACTTTCTAGGCATGGGATAAGTAGAAGTGTGGGTGAGCCCCAACCCTGAAATCCAAACCCCTGTGTGTTGGATGGGGTGGCAATCAGCCTGTGGAAAGCCCCTAAATGGGGTGTTCTGGGGGAGAGTCTGAGCCAGTTCAGGGTCCACTGGATGCTCAGCAGGCCCCACTGCCATCACTAGATAGCACTAGGCTTGAAATAGGAGCATGCTCCACCCATGCCTTTTGCCCAGTTCTGTATTAGTGATGGGACTATGGATGTGGTGGTTCGGTTAGTGATGGGGCTATGGATGTGATTATTTGGCTCCTGATTTATTGACATGTATCTATAGAACACAGCTTATTAAAACATGCTTTCTGTTTTCAGCTTCGTATTCTTTAGGTGTACACTTATAAGTGTGGTGTGTAAAGTAGACTTGTGATTGTCCTTTTGTACAGACTCCCCACCCCTCTCAATCCCCAGAAAACTGAATTATTGTGTGGGTCTAAAGGCCCATGTTCAGCAAAACAAGTAGAGTAGTATCTCGGACATTTAAAAAATGCAAGTATTTAGCAGAAGACTTTCAAATGGTTCATAAATAGGCAGCTTTGATTCACTTTGTTTAATTTCTTAACAAGATGATTATAGAGAGAAAAGTCACTATGCACTTTAAAAGTCATGTGACTTTGTGATGCCATATTATGTCAGTACACTGCAATGCCTGGATTTCTAAAATTTGAGGGAGACCACCTCTGTAACTCTCATATGAAGAATGGAGTATTTATTCATGCATTCTAAACAGCAGCATAAAATATTCCACAAACCTTAAAATGGGACCACATGATTGCTTCTGGATAAGCAGTGCAAAGCATCACCAAGGCAGGTATAGTGGTTTATAGAATCACATTTATTTTGCTTATGATACATTTTTAGGATACAAGTTTTAGGATGGTCTTTTTGGTCTTTTTGCTAATTCTTTCTACAGGGAGTGACTGAAGGTAAGTGTGAAGAACTTGTTGCAACAACAAATGCAATATGTAACTTCTTTCACCCTGAAACTCCATTGTAGATAAGGAGTAGCTTCGCAATTGGGTTTGCAGGATTTTTGTGAATGACTGAAGAGAAGCCAAACAGTGCTTTCTTTATAAAGCTCGAATAGTTGACTTCGTCAATACTGGGCTATAAGAATGATGGGAGGGAGGAGGAAAAAGCAAACTGAGACACTAGTTCTTAAATGTAGGTCTTGTAAGGACCAGCTGGAATGAAAAGAGTTCAAGAGAAGAGGAGCAAAAAGATCCTGGTCTCTCAGCACAGCTGATGGAGAGGCTCTGCAGTCCCATCTCTCCCTCTGCTATAGCCATATAGAATGGCTGCTCATTCATATCTCCAGAATTCTTCTCCCCCTGCTTTTGTTATCACTCCAAGTATGTTGTTGATGGATGCATTGCCCATCTCACCCATTCTCCATTGCATGGGGACATTTCTCATCAACTAAATGGTCATGATTTCAAATAAAATGCCTTGGATTGATTGTATTAACATCTGAGTTCAGATGCATACGAGCAAAAAGGGGGGGGGGGAGTCCTTCGGGATTTTGGAGCAATGAAGTCTCCTCCTTTAGTATTTTTCTTCAACATATGCCTTACTGTTAGAAGTGATTACCTTGGCTCCTTGGAGGGTACGGTCGGTGTGTGCATGTATGTTTAATTTATATGTCATGAAGTTGTAGTTTGCAGAGGAGAAATGCATTTTAAATAAGTACTTTTTATGAATGGCAGCCAATTCAATTTGGAATATTGCTTATTACAATTAACCAGACAGATTCTGCTTGTTTCTCTGTCACTGAATCTTGCCCCTCCCAGAGTTGGAATTTTGGTGTTCTCTGTTTAAGCTAGATGCAGACCAGATCCATATGTGAGTTAGAGCAAAGATCTCCCTCTTTATACCAGAGCTTAACATTTTCCTTTCCACGGTCCATCCCCCAGGGGCATCCATAACCATCTCTTACTTTACGAGCAATTTTCAACCATTATTTAGAAAAAGATTGATTTCAATGATACATTTTAATGAAATTTACCATTTGTACTTCAAATGCTTGTGTGCTTCCCACAGGCATCTGGTGGACTATTGTGAGAACTGGGTGCTTCAGTAGGTGGGTCATTGACTTGATCTAGCAGGCCCCTTCTTATGTTCTTACATAGGTCCTGACCAAAAGTGCATATCAGTTGCTACATGGAACCATTAAAATGTTTTTAGTTTAAATTCAATGCACATTTTAACAATATTTTTTGTTTCATTCATTAATTAAATATATATATTTTACCCTGCCATTTTGAAAAAAAGAATGTTTTTGAGGTGGCTTAAAAATAGTAAAAGTAAATAGTAACAGAGTAATCCTAACTGGGATGCAGGTGGTGCTGTGGGTTAAACCACAGAGCCTAGGACTTGCCGATCAGAAGGTCGGCGGTTCGAATCCCTGTGACAGGGTGAGCTCCCATTGCTTGGTCCCTGCTCCTGCCAACCTAGCAGTTCAAAAGCACGTCAAAGTGCAAGTAGATAAATAGGTACCGCTCTGGCGGGAAGGTAAACGGCGTTTCTGTGCGCTGCTCTGGTTCGCCAGAAGTGGCTTAGTCATGCTGGCCACATGACCCAGAAGCTGTATGCCAGCTCCCTCGGCCAGTAAAGCGAGATGAGCTCCGCAACCCCAGAGTCGGTCATGACTGGACCTAATGGTCAGGGGTCCCTTTACCCTTTAATCCTAACTGGGGCCAGTGACAATCATAGCAGTGGAGTCATCACTGCATCCAAATCCCTGTCCTCCTGCTGCCAGTAGAACAGAACTTAGAGGGGATGGTTTTATGCCAATTTTTGTGGTGCCAGCTCCAGGATGGGCACAGCTGAAGCCCTTGTGGGGATCCACAAGGCTTCAGAGCCTACAGATCCAAAGCCTCTGGCACCCTGTCCCCAAATAACCAATTATAGGGCTTTGCGTAGGTTATTGTTGGTGGGAGAACTACCAACAGTAGCTTGCCGCCCACTTGTGTAGAGGTTAGACTTTCACCTCAGTGGACTGCACCCCCCCCCCACCAGTGGAGGCTGGTAAGGAGGCAACTGTGCTGCTTTCTACCCTTCCTCCACTTTCTCTGAGAGCCAGTGTGGTGTAGTGGTTAGGAACCGGGTTCGCGTCCCCGCTCCTCCACATGCAGCTGCTGGGTGACCTTGGGCCAGTCACACTTCTTTGAAGTCTCTCAGCCTCACTCACCTCACAGAGTGTTTGTTGTGGGAGAGGAAGGGAAAGGAGAATGTTGGCCGCTTTGAGACTCCTTAGGGTAGTGATAAAGTGGGATATCAAATCCAAACTCCTCTTCTTCTTCTCTAGCATCAAAATTACTACATCTTTTCCGCAGGGCCTGCAAGACAGAGCTGTTCCACCAGGCCTTTGGTCAGGGCACAGCCTGACTCCCTCCTTTGGCAATCTTCACAGAACTTTAGCCTAATGGTTGCCATCAATTTGAGTTGAATTAATTTTAATGAAATGATTTTAGAATGTTGTCTAATTTTATTGTTAGCCACCCTGAGCCCGGCTTCGGCTGGGGCGGGCGGGATATAAATAAAATTTATTATTATTATTATTATTATTATTAGTGGATTAGGATTTCAGCCGAAAGCATCCAATAAACTACTGCAAAATAAAACACCAGGAAGGCATTAGAAAATGCAACAAGGCATTTAAACTTGGAGCTTACAATTTAAAAGAGATAAAATCAATCAGCCAAACCTCAAATTCTAAAATGGCAACCAATAAAAGAAAGATACATTACGAATTTTCAAAACCAGGTTGAATGATATAATTTATATTTGCATGAACTCAGGAGTAGGAAATGGGTGTATGGAACAATATGGAGCCTTCCAAAGATGGGGTGCCACTATGGAGAAGGCTTGCTTTACTGTCATTGCCTGGCTAACCTCCACCGGTAGTGGTACCTTGCATAATGGGTGGGGTCATATTGGAAAAGGGGATCCTTGAGGTGTCTTGGTTTCAAACTGTGTACAGCTTTATAGTCAAATACCAACATTTTTAATTGTGCCCAGAAATGCATGGGAAACCAGTGCGATTCTTTTAAAAGTGGTGAGATTGTTCCATGCAACCCAAGTCTCAAAAAAGAGTCTGAAATATCAATTGTGTTGCCTCTATATCTGGGCCAATATTTTGACTGTTCTTTGGGAAAAAAACCTTTGAAATTAAATAACTGCTCCTAAAATAATCAGCTTCAGAAAGCTTTATTTAATTCTTAGACTAATTGTGTTCTCTTCATAGAGTTTTTATTAATTCAGTCTAGTTACTTAGATTAGATTAATTTAATATAATCTCTGAGTTAGGGCTCTGTCATAATATTTCCCAAATGTGAAGCGGCATCTATTACATGAGACTAATCTTCATGCAACAAAACGCAAAACTTCTATATAAAGTTACATGGCACTGAACTGAGACTGATAGTATATATTATTATACATTGGTTGAAGGGGATGGAGGAAAATAATGCAATCTTATATACATGCCTACTCAGGAGTAAGCACAATTGAGTTTACTATTGGCTAAATGCATATTTGATTGCAACCTAAGCCATATATCAGTGCAACTCTCTGAAAGATAAAAGCAGCAATGTTAAGCACTTCACGTTCCCATTCCTATGCAGAGATTACAAGAATTGAGTGCAAGACCTTCTGTATGATCTGTGGTCCTAGGTGTTATATATGTTCACAGAATATTAACATGAGCAGACTACTCTGTTCTCTTCAGCTTTGTGTTACTGTCAAATGAACATTTTCTTTAAATAAAGGAAATACAGCTATGTGGGAACCACATACAAATCAGAACTCAGTTTTCTTACTGCTTCAGAACTAGTTATACCACAGCAGAACTGTGTTGGGTTTCTCGGCGGGCTGTTCATTCAGCTCATGGGCCAATTTGTGTGGGATTGTGGGAATAGTCCACTCTGTTAATGACATGGATATGTTGCAGCCTGCATAGCTGAGCCAATTTTTCTGTAGCTTTCTTCTTGGTACCCAGGGGTAACAGCTATATTAGGAGATTTATTTGAAGTGGAAAATCAATGAGACCACAGTCGGACTAGTCCTCAGAACTTACAACAGAACCTCTCTTGCATGGACTGACAAAGTTGTCTAGGAGGAGAAGGCTTTGGTTCTGCTCAAGTCTCATTGTTTACAATAGGAAGGGAGGATGTGTCCAAGGAGAATCACATGCCTATGCATGCCCACACCCCTCAGCGCTATTACAATCATGATAAACATCATCTTAACATTTGCAGCTTTGATTATGACCCGCAAATGTGTCTGTAATATGCCCCTTTAGCATATGAGCTGCCTGCTGGCCTGTATCTATGTGTGTCATTATTTAAATTGTGATCCATTAATAAAAGAGAAAATACAGAGAAGGAAACTATTTTGTAGTAGCACTGACCAGTTTGAGCAATATGGCAAGCCCTTAGCTTATTGTTTGTATTGAAATCTCTTCTGAAGTTTATAACATGATAACTTGACATGCCGACATATCTTGTCACAAGCAATCTTTAGCCAATTTGGCAGCAATTCTATTTTTTATTGAAATTTGGATCAGAAATGAACTCTGATAGAATTCTTCTAGAAGACAAAAAACAAATGTTTGGGATGCTTAACCAAGTGAAGGGCCTAGTTTAGGCCTATTGATTCATAATAAAACTGATGGTTCTAGCTGGAGAATGACCTGTTTTTAATTCTTAGAATTTAAGTTCTACTCAATAACATTGAGCCTATATATATAAGTGTATACTTTAGAACAGCGATTTAGTGATTGGAAGATACCCAAAGTTCCCAGTCCAACAAAGCTAAAAGTATCCAGCAAATGAATGCTAAATGCTTATCCTGTAACTGAAGGTCACCCTTCTGTTCTGTTCATAAATTGAAGCCTCCGAGTCAAGCACATTGGTTAAAGTGTAATTCACTATGTGTGGTTTTCCAGGTGATTTGTAGGTGCATATGTCACTGTTATCACATTGTTTATTCCTGTTTGTCCACTGAATTGTTTATTACAGTAGACCTGAGGCTTATGTGGTGAATGTGGGGTGGGGATGGCTCCTTTTGTATTGACATTAACATAGTAATTTGCAGCATACAATAAACATAATCATAAATCAATGCGTTGGTGAGCATAATGCTTTCCTTGGAGAGATATTATGAGGTTTAATTAATTAATGTTGGTAAAGTGTTTTGAGATCCTCTGTTCCAAAGCAGTTTGGAACAGCAAAGCTGTGTTGAAGTAAAACCCTGCCATCTATTCTTACCTTATCATCAGGGCTGGCCCTATGATAAGGCAGAGTGAGGCAGCTGCCTCTGGTGGCAGATGCTGAGGTGCAGAGAAGGGACAGAGCTATGAGTGCCATGTAGCCTGCCTGGTACCTCCTATGGTAGCCTGCTGCCCTAAAGTACAGTAGAAGATACTATCCTACTTTCACCAGTATTGTAGTAAGATTCAACTACCAATGAAATTGGCTTCTGTGCGTGCTGGGGGAGGCTGCCGTCTTGTCCTTTGCCTCAAGCAGCAAAATATATTGAGCTGGCCCTGCTTATCATGCAGACAGTGCCATATGCAGAATTATACAAGTGCAGATACTTTGTAGTGTTCATTCAGTTGCTACACAAGTGCTAAACTGTATCGGGTGCCTTGCTGAGAACTAGCGGCATTTTAAGTGCAGCGAGAACCTTTGTAGTGTAGGTGAAGGGAGTTGATACTAACCCTTGCTTTCTTGATCAGCAACACCTGAGCCAGGTAGTATAGATTTATTATTTGCTATGCATTCAATAGTATGTAATCAACCTGCTAGAACTGTGAGCACTTTAACTGATACAATGAACATTAGTTAATTTTTGTACCATTTGGTGCAGTACTGCCATGTAGTGGCTGCTGGCTATGTTGTTGACATATGATTCTATTAGAATCAGAGGTGCCATCTTGCATCTAAGATTGGGGGGCCCTGGCATGTGACGCTGCATCATTGGGAGGAGGCTGAGCACGGAGTTCAGCGTGGAGTGGCTTTCTCTCTCATGCTCAGGAGAAGCTGGCATAGGAGTATTATCTTAAAAGGTAAAGGGACCCCTGACCATTAGGTCCAGTCGTGGCCGACTCTGGGGTTGCGGCGCTCATCTCGCTTTATTGGCCGAGGGAGCCGGCATACAGCTTCCGGGTCATGTGGCCAGCATGACTAAGCCGCTTCTGGCAAACCAGAGCAGTGCACGGAAACGCCGTTTACCTTCCCGCTGGAGTGGTACCTAGTTATCTACTTGCACTTAGACATGCTTTCAAACTGCTAGGTTGGCAGGATATCATAAAAGATGTCAAAATAAAACCTTACAAAGGAGATCAACTACAGAGTATCCTTTCTACATTATTTATAGAAGCAACAACACCTTTTGGGGTGTTCAAGTTATTACAGAAAGCATAATCTTCTTTTATAGCATATCTAGAGCCATGTAATTGAATGCTGCACTTACTGAACCACATTCATGTTATTTATTTATTTATGAATTCCATTTTACAGCAAACACATTCAAAAGTTAGTTCCCCAAAGAGAATTTAATATTAATCTTAAGAACTTTCACAGGTATGGTACTTTTGCAAGGGAAAAACAACAACATGATCAATGGGAACACTTAAAATGAAGTGTACTACTATGACTTAAGCAAAAGTTTAAAACAGAGTAGACTAGCCTAAACTTGTACAACAGCAGGATACAATCTGCTTATCTTTCAAATTTGAAATGGCAAGATACGCTAAAATATCCCTTGTATATTCTTTTGCTAAGATAAAGTCTTAGAATGAAGACATGCGATCGTCTGCTATTTTATGAGAATCATTTGCGGTATGCTGATTAAGAAGTATTTGAAATTCATTGATAAACTTGTATCGTATGCTGATACTACCATTCTAATTTCAGACCTGTTCTTAATATAGGTCATTAAAGCAGGTATTTTATTTGTATCTAAAATATTAAAATATTAAAATATTTGTAACATGATTTTCAATTCTATAAGAAACCCCAGAGGCAGTTGGCCACAGAATTTGAAAAATAATGTGTAAGCAAAATAAATCCAGAATAGAGAATCACTGTTCATCAATCAGATCTACAGAGAATGGCAAAAAATGAATTCGATCAAAAGGCTTGCAAAACAGAAAGCTATTTACAGCATGCTAGAATCTCAGTAAAGATGAGGCAAATCAGGTCTCATGAGGAAGGGAGCTACACAATCTGGCTATCTCAACTGAAACAGAGTATATCAAACTGGCTGAAAACCAGCTTTAAGGCTAGCTTAATTTCATAATTCTTACAGGTTAGTTATGCATTTGGACCAAAATATTCAAGCACGCACACACACCATATCACATGTAGTGATAGGAGTAAAGTTTGAATGGAGGGAGTTTGGAATATGATCATCTCAAGTTGAAACGGCCTCTCTCCATTGCAAGTTGTGCCTGGTGGCTTGGAGTTCGTCTTCCTTGCAATGGAGTTTGCTTCTGTTCTTGCCAGTCCCTTGCCCACTTCAAAAGTACTATAAAGTCTTACAGTGGAGAGGTGGAGGGGCTTCGTAGTAAGAAGAAGGGCTTATTAGGTATGGGCCAAGCCTTCACAGCTCTCTGCTTAACTGGAGACCCCCATGTTCAGGAACATGATTTCCTGCCAGAGAGCATGGATTTGTATTTTCCTTAGCCTTCCAGGGCCAAGTAAACTATTGTCCCATGATACAGGAAACCTATGATGAGTGGTTTTAGAAGCATCACTTCTAGTAAAGAAGAGGACTAGCAAGTCCTTTTCTGACTCGAGCAGGTGAGGCCTCCTGATGATGACTGCCTCTTTCATTTCAAAAGCAAGGTTTTTTGTGCCTGAAAAGGTTATAGGGTGGCGGAAAAAACATCACTAACCCTCATATTTTTTCTCGCTCTTCTTGTGAGCCCTTGAAAGGTCTGTCAAATACTTAAAAAGATATGCAAGTAAAGCCTGTAAACCAGAACTGAAAATCAGTGAGCTAATCACTAATCACATAGCACTGGCTGAAGGAATAGTATGCGTTTTCAGTACTGTAACAAAGAGAGGACTTGGAGCAGGTGTTAATGCGCAAAAAGCACTGAGCGTTATGGTAACACCTGTGTTTCTGTACTGTTAGCCAATACAATTTCTTCTCCATTTGTAAAGCAGAAGAGGAAAAGCACTGATAGCAACAGAAACTAGCATTATGTCTTCTGCATTCCTTTTGTGCTAGTTTCATAAAACAGCTCTTAGTTCTGAAACTTTCACTGCTTGTTTCCCCCCCCCCCCAGTGTTGTTGCTTTAAACTTAAAATATTGCCACAGAAATTCCTTTTATTGACTTAAGAGAAAAGCCTATTGAGTCATATAACCACAGAGGCTCTACATATTATTATCCACATAATAATAATAATAATAATAATAATAATACACTATGTATTTTAAATATAGGAAGTCAGGTGTCTTCCAGCACTACACAGTTTTATGATTCTTTGTAGAACTTTTTAAAAGATTGTGTTGCTTACTCTAGCAAACTAGCAAATATAAAAAGTAAAATAGCTCGAATAATTAGGAAGCCAATTAGTTGACATATATAATGTAACAAGTGCATAGATATGTCACTCACTTGGTTCTGTCTCATTTTAAATGTAGTGCACCCTTTTATTGCAGAATATGTTATTGTTTCTTCTGTCCTGTTAAAAGTCAAGATCAAACCTATATTTTACCCAGTAAAGTATACAGATTTATTTCAAGCTGAACTTTATAATTCCAATAAGAAATTGAAACCTTCAATTTATCTATGCACTTGTCCTATCCTATTTATTAATTTGGTTGTATAGGCTATGTCCCGTATTCTTTTTAAAAAATATTTTTTAATGAAAAGTTTTCAAAATAAAGTACAATACTGTAAAAGACAAACTAATCTGGAGAAAATAAATAAGAAGCAAGAATAAGGAAAAAAAGAAGAAAATAAAAAGAAGTAATAAAATAAAACAAATACAAGGTCCTCTATCACAATTATATCTTAACCCTTATTCCACACACAGAAGAGTGAACCCTCCCAGCTCTTAACTGGGAGATTCCCCCTCTTCCCCCAGCACCCCATTCTGGAGATTCTCTCTTCCCTGCCTCTTATGCAGGGCCCTTCATCTACTATGCTTCATATTCTTGTTGGCCATGCACCAGTTGAGGGTGGCTACATCTTTAAAAGTTATTTACTAGGTAATATTCCCTATATCCAAGTGTGTTACTAAGGGATCTTTAGATAGGTGGCAGACAATACCATAATTTCTTGATCTTTGGTCAGGTCCATTTCCCTCCCCCGCCCCCAACATTCATCTTTATTAAAATATATTCATCTTGCTTGATTATTACTTACTAGAATAAGAAAGTACTCTGTAATCTACGCTTAGGATAATATTTTATTCTTTTGCTAATTATGCTATTTTAAATGTGCATTTTATATTTGACTTTCTTCAGTAATGTTTTCTTTTGAAATCTTTAAGATGATTTTTTTTGTTAACTTTGCTGCACTAAATGTGCATTCCGTAGCTGACCTCTTTAGTAATGCTTTATTTTGAAATCTTTAAGATAATATTTTAGCTCCCTGCTAATTATGTTGCTTTGAAGATATATTTTACTTTCTTCAGTAATGTTTTATTCTGGGTTGTTTTATTTGATATTTCAATGTAGGTTGTGAACCACATTGAGATTTTTTTCTTAAAAATTTAAAGTGGTATAGAAATGAATGATGATGATGATGATGATGATAATAATAATAATAATAATAATAATAATAATAGTATACACCCTTAGCAGTCATAAATGAAGCATATACACATATTACATTATTACAGTTGTGTTTTATGTATTTCTTACTGCCCTAACAAGATACAAAGGACTTTCTTCCATAGTCATGTTGAGTTATGAAAATCCTATAGTTGTCTGTAGTCCAGACCTTTAACATGTACAGAGCAGACCACATGTCCATACTCATCAAGATGGCTTTCTGATTTACTTGGCAGATCTTCCTCAGTCTCATAGTGTAAACAATGTACTTGGGAAAATTAGGTATGAAAACACTGGAGGGTTCTCAGTGACAAGTGTTTCATATAAGTAGAAAGGGCTCTTGTATCACTATTTTTTGGTCCTCAAAGTAGGTCAATATGGAACATTTGCAAGTGACACTGTGCTGCCTGCTTTTTGGGTGGTGGGTAGGAAGAGAAGCTAAAAGCCAGTTTGAGGATTCTTTCACCTGTATGTGAATAAGTTCTGTGCTAGGAAATGATGCCCTTTAAGAAAAGCAGGCTTTATGTTGGCAAATGGAATATGGTATAAAGAGCCAGCTCAGAAGACATACGGTATTGTGAATGAGTTTTGTGTGTTATTGTGCAGGATCAGAGTCTAGGCACTATTTATACTATAGCATATTCAGCACCAGATTGTGAAACCTTAGTACTGGAACAGTGCATGATTTTAATGTTTTGTTCTCTTTATGCCTGTTTTAAACACTTTATGTCAAGCAAGAGATACTTGTTTTTCTTCTCCTTGGCAGTCCTTCCAGGAGTGTTTTGACCCTTGAATACCAAGGAGTTTATTCCAAAGCATTTTGTTATGAGGTGTCTGTTAATTTAGCCTTCTATGTCAATGGAATGTGCTGAACTAAATCCCAGTTTTGTTCTTCTTAATTTTGTTGTTTCTGAAATGTCATAATTAGCAACCTTTTGTTCCAGTTTTATACAGGAGCGAGTAAAAACATCCCTGAACTATTAACATTTTACTGATCTCTCCCCAGAATCTTAGTGCTGGCCATCACAACTTGGGATGCTTTCAGTTTTTTTCTGGTTGTGAGGCAAATTGTCTGCTATTGAGTTGAGTAAGGAGGGCTACTGCTCCCTGTTTGCACTGGTCTGTCTCTGATTAACAGAGGAATGAAGCAGAATTGGTACTGGAGCAGCAGGGACCAGTACTCGAGTTTGTGGCTGTTTCTGATGGCATTGTTATACACACATTTTTCTTTTTTTCTTTTACCCACTTAAGTCTAGAGAGTCTAACATGTCTAAAGTGATATCCCGATTTCTTGAAGAGGAAAAATCAGGATATCACTTTAGACACGTTAGACTCTCCAGACCTAAGTGGGTAAGCGAGATGTGTGGGGTAAGGTCCGTAACTAATTGGAAGAAGGAAACTTCTATGGATAGGATCACAGATAACACATTGTTATGTGTATGAGCTAGAACTAGCGTGATCAAAATCTTGGGCTCATGTATTTTCCCTTCCCTCTTTGTCCCACATGGCTGGGGAAGAAAGATGTCTGCAGCATTTACTTTCAGTTTCAAAGTATCCTGGCTTAGCATTGCATACGAACTAGAGACTGTGGTTTAACATAAACTTTGGCCAGTTTCTAAACAAGCCATCTACAAACCATGGCTTTTGAAATTTGCTTGTTTAACTAGCCAGATTTTGTTTGAAACTTTAATCTTTGGTTTGTTTGTAATGACAGGCCAGGATACTTTGAAAATGGAAGTGAACATTGCAGGGATCTATGGATCTACACATGAAGAGTGGTATACAGATTAACTAACTAACTAACTAACTAACTAACTAACTAACTAATTAACTAAATTTCTCCTGACCAGGCAGGAGAAGGGGAAGCTGGTGCATGAGCCCAAGGCTTCACTCCGGCTTGCTCTAGCTCATGCATAGTTAGCATTATATGCAAACTAGCTCAATATAGTAGTAAGCCTCAACTCCCTGAATAAATAATTGGATGACTTGGTAAACTGCAAATATACATTAATTTGTGTGTTCCATTCTTTCATTTCAGGTATAATCAAACTTGGGAAGTGGAATCCTCTTCCGCTCAGTTATGTAACAGATACACCTGATGCTACAGTTGCTGACATGTTACAAGATGTCTATCATGTTGTGACATTGAAAATTCAATTACAAAGGTGGGTATTTCTGAGCATCTGCCCTCCTCTGAGCTGCTCTGCCGATCACAGCATTACTACTGAGATTAGCACATCCTGTCTTCATTAATTTCTGGGCTTTTGTTGAAATGCAAAACAAAATGCAGGAAGAGTGGCTCACCTGGCAGCTCTTCCTGGCCAATATTCTAACTGTTTTGATATGATATTGGAGTACAGACAAGCTCAGTCAATCATGTAAAGAGCTTTTCCTCTAAGCAGTTCCCAGTTTAGTAGTTCCTCCAGGCCTGATCAAATACTTAGCACATTATATCAGTCAAATAAATCCTTTTTTATGTTTCTTAGACTTATTCAGAAATTCAGAGCTAGAATTTGGACTGTAAGACTTGAGTCATGTTGCCTTTTGCTGAAAGCACAATGGCAGAGAGCTAGTTATATTTGCTCAATCCTATTCAGTTCAGAATGTAGCTGGAGGATATAGCTACACCATGGGAGGGAATGCTCACATTAAAAACCTGAAAGACACAAGCATGGGATTCTAACTTGTGTCTTGCGTCACAGAGTTTTATAGCTCTTGCATGTAAAGAGCAGCGATCCTTGCAGGTGATGTTTTCCATCTGTTTTAGTCTTCTGTTCTCTGTTTTCACAGTTGTTCAAAGCTGGAAGACTTGCCAGCAGAGCAGTGGAACCATGCCACAGTCCGCAATGCCTTAAAGGAGTTGCTCAAAGAGATGAATCAGAGCACGTTAGCCAAAGAATGCCCTCTCTCTCAGGTCAGTGCTTCTATCAGTGGCAGAGGTACTCATCTTTATGAAATCCTAAATTTGTATCACAACACACACAGATACATTTTTTTTGGGGGGGGGGGAAATATTGCATCCTAAAAAAAAAGTTGCAGGGATTGTAAGGACAGGACCATAGGCAGGTGTGGTGGTAGAGTGAAAAGAGTATAAGCCGGAAGATAATTGCTCTCATCACTGTTATTTGGACTCCATCCCATGTTTGGATTTGAAGCATGTGTTGCCTGTTTTGCCTTTAACCTTTCTTCCTGCTTGTTGTGTTCTTAACCTCATCCCATGCAGCCAGCATGTGCCTATTGACATTATGATCTAAGATATAGGATATAAAATTTCAAACAGGGAGGTATTTCCTCTAAACATTAAAAAACACAAATAAAATGTGTAAGTTAGCATTGTCAGTGTTTATAAATTAAAATCAAATCACAAATATATTGTCACTCATGCACTATGCACTGATTCACCAAGTTTAAAAACATTCCAGTTTGCATTGTAAGCAATGTATATGGGCAATAGTTGTAGACAGGATTAGTAAAATAGAGGCTTTTGTGATTTTGTGGCTAACCAAAGGGGGAGGGAAAGGGAAAGGCAATAGGCTACAAATGCTCTAGAAGTAGCACCAGATTGGCTTCCCCAGCTCATTTGCCTTGTCCTACTAGGACTAATTTCAGATATTGGAAGCAAAGTTGGGTCAAGCAAAGGCTACATTCTAACAGGCAAGATCAGGCAAATCTGAAGGTCAAAGCTCGCAAGGCAAACAAGCAAGGTGGGTAGCACACTAGATAACTGAGTAGAGCCCAGGCTGGAAGTTAGACAAAGCAGGGTTGAATGTGGCTTCTGTGTATAGCAAACCCTGACTGAATCTCAAATAGGACCGTGGTTCCACTGAGCAGCTAAGCTCCACTCCTGATAAGCAGATCTAGTCTATTTTAGAAATGGTGGGCTCTGTGGCATAGAGGAGGGCAATGTTTCTACTATGATCTCCAACCTGGAGTCCTTGCATTTTGAGGATAGCATTGTGGCAGCCTTAGAAAGGCACTGGTGTCATAGGGTCCTCTAATGCAGTGTTTCCCAACCTTGGGCCTCCAGCTGTTTTTGAACTACAATTCGTATCATCCCTGACCACTGGTCTTGCTAGCTAGGGATGATGGGAGTTGTAGTCCAAAAAACAGCTGGAGGCCCAAGGTTGGGAAACACTGCTCTAATGTTGTAACTCCATATCAGGTGGAGATGTCAAAGGCTGGTTCTGAGGACAAATTACTTCCTGGTCCAACATGTCCTCAATATCCATGAGGATTAAGGGCCAGGGCCCTGAGTCATGATACAAGGTATGACACGATCCACTTAGCCTATTTGAAGTGGAATTCAGTGTTGTGTTTATGAGAATCACCTTTTTGTTCACTGTTGAATCTGAATTCTTTAACTATGCAGAATGAAACACAGTTCCCAGATGTTTTCTCCACAGACATGGTAGATCAGCTGCATATTGTATCAGTCAATTCTGCACAAAACAGAGTAAACAAGTAAAGTAGTGTGGATTGGCCCTGTCCCATCCTGTGGAACTAAGCATACACTGTGAAGGATTAATATATGTAACAATGGCACTGATGAAGGCACTCTTTTTGTTTTACGATGTTAGTTTCCCCTTCCCACTTCTTTGTTGTGACTCATGTAGTGCAAAAATTGGGATGTTTCAGATAAGCTGTCTGTTGCCATCATTTGACTCTGCCTCTAACACAATCCCTTCTCCCAAATCAGTTTTAAGAAAATATTGTGCCAAATGTGAAATGTCATTACAACCCCCTTGTGATTAATATATTATTGACAGCAGCAAATTACAGAGCTGTCTCCTAGGAGTGAAACTGCAGAGTAAATGCTGCTGTTTATTAATGTGCTCACAATGCATCAAGTATTCCTCTGTAGAGAAGTGAAAGGAGGCAGCACAGGGAGGCCCTTTCCCACTGGTGACAGTTTTCTATCTCTTGTTCTAGTGCATGAGCTTTACTTCCAGTTCAGATGGGGATTCAGATTACCATTAAAGGGAAAAAAATGTGAACTCTTGATTTGCGTTTTTAAGAAACCCTCTCCATTAGATGTATTTTGTTTCTGTAGCTTGGTTGCTCTTAGTATTAGGCTGTTAATAGAACCACAGGAAATCACCTTAACCAAGGATGGAATTGTATTATCCAGCCATGTCCTGCTTACTAAAAACTGTGTAAATTACCGGTACTTCAAACTTGTTCACGTGGTTTGCTTTCCTCCAAAGAATTAATTCTTTTGAAGAGCAGGGTATAAATACCTAACTACATTTTAAACAATTAAAAAATAAATAAAGCTTGCAGCTTTTGTTCTAAGGAACTGGCTGAGGATTCAGCTAGATGTAATGGCTGATTTTTAGCTCCAATGACTGCCTTGTTCATGTATAAAGGGGGAGGTGTGTATGTACAGTAGATATAGTTTTAACAGCAATAGGGGTGTGTGCCTTAATTTCTTATGGTTCATCAGCCAAACTCATATTTTGCCCATCCTGGTAAATGAGCGAGATTGTGATGCCTTTGGTGATGGACCAGAAGGAAGTGGAGATGGAAAACATTCAGCTGCCACCACCCACATGTGTATTTGCATGATAAAATTATATATATGTAGATATGTATACAAAGTCAGCTTCGTGTCTTGTTGACACTAAGATCAGGCTATATATTACAAATTTGTCACTATTATAGTAGGTAGTGGCTTAGAAATTACGTAATGCATGGGACTGGCTAAGAGCTTTGAAGCAGCTTACTGATAAATACTGATTCAGTTAATTAATAGTCAGATGCCATATCTGTGATCTCTGGAACCTAGGGCAAGCCTTACCACAAGATAATGTGAAACAAAGCAATTATTGAGATGAGACATCATTTTTCTCCCTCCAATTTTCATTTTAATATCACCAAAGTAGCATGCCTAAAGGGAGTAGGGTGTTCTTTTTCTAACTTTTGCTTCAGGTGTGAACATTATTTAGATGATAATGGCAGAACCCCAACTTTCATCACTCAGAGAAATTATTTTTCAAAACAAAGATATTCCACTTTGTGAGGGGGATAAAACATCCACAGCCTTGATTCAGATGATATAACCATGATTTAGAATGACTGTGAAAAAGCCACTGTGAGTTTTTCCAGTCCTACTTATCTCTACGTTATGTGTGAGAGGATGGGGGATAAAGCTTCTGCTTTCACTTTAGAACAAGCTACAGTTTTATGTTACATTCATAACTTGTAGAAGCATGGTTTTCTTTAGCTAAAGGTAACTCATTACAATGTCAGACCACAGTATGACACAACATCTTTTAACTAACTGGTTGAAACAAATCACAGTTCTCTGAGTTTTCACTTAATGGAGAATTGTGATTTGTCAGTGTAGCTACAGGCTTCATCTAGTTCATATGTGATCAGCTCAACTGAACCATAGTATCCACAAGTTAGTATCTGAACTCCTGAGCTTAGACCTGCTACTTCTCTGGCATTTCAGTTCCAGTGTAGAGTTCTCCCCAATTTCTCTAATAGAAGAAGCTTGAACCTGTCTCCAGCTTTCTATCTACATGGCTTTGTGGTGAAACAGGCCACTGAGCGGCATCTCTTCTCTCTTGTCTAATCTTATTTCTTTTAAAATATCAAGCTAAATACACTAGTCTTAATATATTGTGCTTTTGTGTGCATGTTTTTCAAGTTCTGCTGTTGCACATGTTGGCTCTCCTTGTTACTTGTCGTAGAAGCTTATCAAGGCTTCTCTGTAAATAATAACAATAACTATTGCCCTCTAAATACTGTTGGAAACAAGTTACAGCTATTTAATTTTAGCTCTGCTAAGTATATACAAATGATACAAAGATTCTGTCCTGAAATGGTACTAGGGTGGTTTAACTCTCTTGCCAGGGAACTCTGGGAGCTGTAGCTCTCTGAGGTGAATAGGGGTTTACTAAAACACTCAGCACCCTTCAAGCTACACTTTGCAGCAGTCTCTGGGGGAAGCTATGATGCTGCTTTAAATGTATAGCACAGGTGTGGCCTTAGATTACCCCACCTCCACCCTGAGGTTTGTATTCACAGCGAGTGCAAAACCAGGTTTATCATGTTCCTGGTGGGCTGCCATGCGTAGCTGGTGGCCTGTATTTCCCTTAGTCAGGGCATGCATTGTGCTGGCCTGTTGTGCAGAATATTTAACTTAATAAAAACTGTTTTTCATAAAAAAGTTAAAAGTTTTCTCTAGAGCCTCTTTTCCTTGGTTTTCCAACCATATAGAACGATTATCTGGGAGGGGGGATTATACCTGTTGTCCTAACCCTTGCCTTCCTTGCGGAAACCGATGCACAGCACATTGATTGCAAGGACAGCAGACATAAGACTACTTCCCCTCATCATTCATTGTATATGCCTTTTTTGTTCCTCACTCCCACTCCCATACATAGAAGCACCACCTCTCTTTGGGTGTGCGTTACACTAGATGACCTGCTAGATCATCTAGTGCTAGATCTGCTAAGACTAACCATGTTGTCTGAATGTTGGGAATATGCCCATGCTAAGAATGGTTTCATTTTAAGAGCTGGATAAGAGATTAGCAGGGCTGGTCCCCATTCTGTGGCTGTGGAAGTGCTGCCTGGGAGGTGGAGGTACTAAAGATGCCTTTTTGAAGATTGGAGGGTAAGCAGGGGAAAGTGTTTGCAGCTGAGCTGAATCAAAAATTTCAGAGACAACTGTGACAGTTAAAGTAGTGAATTAACATCTGCTCACATACGACACTCTCGGAGAGGCCAAAAGCTTCCTGAGGGTGCTGTTGTGGCTAGTCTGAAAATTTCAAACTGGATATTTTACTGGAACATCCTCCCTGGGGTGAGGATGATCTGGATTGGAACCTTGAGTTTAAATATCCCAGTTTCCCAAGCTGTTTTCCCCAAATCTATTTATCTTCAATGGGGAAAAAAACTACAGATCCATACGACTGAGAATCCCCATATAGTATAATGTTGAATATATTGGATTTCTTGCTTTGATAATCCTTTTGAATATGGTTCTTACTTTTGTACTGTAGATCAGAATTATGCCAGAATCTTGACTTTGGAAATTAGGGACAGTTAATAAGGAGTGAGGTAGGTCCATGTTAGATATATGAAGAACCCATTGTGTTGTGTTATGGAAGTGAAATCAATTATGTTGAAAAGACACAAAAGAATACAAGCAAATCTAATTTTTCCAAAACTACCCTTCATGGTTTAAGACTAACATTTCCTGATCACCCAGAATATATAGACAGCTACCACATTATCATTTTAGGGATTGTTCCATAGCGTTCCATAGCATGAATACATTTTATATATTTAGGAGAAATGGTAATAAATTGTGCTTTTCATGTGAGCTAGAGAGAATTTTGATGATTGGAAGATATAATAAGTTCTGAAATAAATAAAATGAATAAAAATATACTCCATAAAAGCAGAAGAGTAGCAGAAGAGCAGAGCCTTTGATCAGTCTCTGTTCTGTGCGGCCAGACTCAAAACTAGTGGTGTGTGCTGAAATGGTAAAAAGATCTAGCACCTAATGTCAGTTTCCAGTGGTCCAAAAGTACCCTTTGTTTCAAATCCATATGCTTGTTTGATATTCTACTATTTTTAGTTTCATCTACTCACAGTAGCTCTGTAATTTGTCTCCTGTGTGGATTTTCATACAAGGATTAATGGCACGTTTCTATAAATTATATTAATTTAACTTATTTGCCTAACTGTTGTTCTGCAGCAAGTAGCACGAATGTTCCCAGATTTTTGGCTGTGTGGTCTTTGTTGCAGTTGGAAGCAGAAGAGAAACATCTGAAAATCATTATTTGGATTATGCATGCTGGAGCACTAATCTTACCTTTAGGATCTGGTTCCTAAATCACAACTCTTCTTACCCTTTGTATTCCCTATTGTGACAGTGCTTCTAGTTATGCTTTTAGTAAGAGGATTCTTTTTATAATACCCAGTATAAATTAAAGTGACAAGTGGATCTAAACTGGAGACATAAGTCTTAAGTCATACGGGATCTTTCCCCCGTAATTAATAATGAAGATAATTACATCTAGTGATACAAAATAGAAGATAAAGCCAATTTTGAGAGCTATGAAGTAGGTTTTATGGAGTGCCGTTCAGTTTAAGAATTAAGATTTGATGAGTTGAGTCTGCACTTATATATCATTCTCTTTTGAAAGGATTTTGATTATTTTCTTTGTGGAAACACTTTTTCTTTCTCTCTCTGCTTCCAGAGTATGATATCATCCATTGTAAATAGCACATACTATGCCAATGTGTCAGCAACCAAGTGCCAGGAATTTGGGAGATGGTATAAAAAGTACAAGAAGATTAAAGGTAAATAAATTATAGCTACCATTCATTGCCATACCTCTGAACAGGTTTCAAATGCTTGAAATTTATTGTGAAATGATGAAGTGACCCAAAGGTGGGTTTGTATACAATATTATCAATATTTTTAAGATACAAAGACTTTCTTTGGTTTAAGCAGACAGTGTATGAACTTGAGCAAATTCTTTAAATGTTTTGTCTCAAGGTAAAAAAAGAATACTTGAAAATGTTTTTGTATATATGCACTTAACTTAAAACGAATCAAAGGAACTGTACAGCTTCAAGGCCGTTTAGTGGATCCCTTTCTCTTATAGAAGAAAAGGGGATGGTTTTCCCATTCCATTGGACTGTTGTGTAAGAGCATCTTCAATCATGCTGGAAAGCTTTCCCATATGGAATTCTCAGACTTTCCACTACAACCACTAAGTGGGCTTCCACTTTCTTAGCATTCAGTTTTTTAAAGCTCTCTCTCTCTTTCTTTCTTTCTTTCACTCTCTCTCTCTCTCTTTCTTTTTAGTTAGTAAGTGTACAGTTAAATTGTTGAGTGCAGTGAAAGCAGAATGAGACCTTGATTTCATTCAAAAGGTCAAGGATCTAAGCCCAAATAATTTTCTGGATAACTGTGTGTGTGTTCAAGAGATTCAGCCTCTTTGTAGCTGCTCAGAAGTGTGTGTGTGTGTCTGTATGTATGTATGTGTATGCTTGAGGAGGAAGGGAAGGTGAAGGTATGTGTGAAATCAACAAAAGCTGCTCTAAAATGGCTCAAGTGGTGTTGATGCATCAGCTAAACGTGGGAGGTAAAACAAAAATGAAAAAAAATCACAGGTATAGTGTGCATGAAAAATAAACAGATACAGAACTTTATTATGGTCATCTAAAACCACCTCAAAGGATGATTTTGGCATTTTTTAAATTTCACATCTTCTCAATTTCTTATGATTTTAATTTCCCCTTCATAACAAAATGTTTAGAAATAAGAATTTATTTCATGTGTGAGATCAGTGATTGTTTGTAAACTTCAATCTCAATGCATTCCTTGAAATTTAAAGAAAAGGGGCCTAGGGATTTTGAGTCTGGTCAGCAAGATTACCAACTTTTCAGGGTCAATCCAGTTGAGGCAGCAAAAAAGCAATTCTAATTTACTATTGTAAATGGGAAGTAGAAGAGGGTTTCAAAATTATTTTATTGGCATTGCAGTTGAACATGATCTGCTGTGTGAAATGTGTTTCTTATTTATGTACTAATGTCTCTTTTAATAAAGCAGTGGGAACTAACTGGTTCCTTCTTAATCAAAACCATGATTTCCTAAACATAAGCTATGTGATTCTGTTACAAGTTGCCACATATAGATCTCTTTGGTCAACCTTTTCCCCCTCCCACTCCATCGAAATAAACAAACAGTAAAATAATTATACATACTGGAAGATCAAAGTAAATATGACTAATGCACAGCAAAAATTTAAAAAACTCTCTGGAAGAAGAAAAGCATTAGGTTGCAGAACATATACTTAACATTTAAACAAATATAAGAAACCGAACAATCAATAATTTGATATCATTAGCAACAGATGGAAAAGCTTTATGCAAAGAGAACTTGAAATAAACATGCTCGATGTATAGTTTGTGAAACCCATTACAAATGTAGCAGAACTATTTAGGCTTGAAATATTTTAAGGTTTTCACGCAGCTCATGGCTATGTGTCTTTACGCCATGTATATTTGATTTTTGGAGTTTGATTAGCTGCATCTGCATCTTCATATAAAGTTCTAAAAAGAAGTTTGGGTACAGTTGTCTATGAAAAAGCCTTGGGTTTTGTGGGTTTGGAATTACTTGCTGAGCGAGATACACAGGAGAAACTGAATGTACACAATCTTACCAATTTCAGTTGTAAGCCTCTTGTCCTTTCTTACTTTCTGTCTTATTTTTACCTTTTAGGTTGTGAGTTTGCAAGATGAGCTTGTGGTTGTTAGTGTTGTTCTTATTGTTACTATTATTGTACCTATAATAGTATTATGCTAACAACAGTCATTGTTGAATCCCTCTTGGGCTATGTGTGCCATGTAATTATGAGAATTTGTATAACTTTCCTCATGTATGCTTTTCTGTTCAGATGAAAAAAACAAGCCAATTGAAGCCTCACTTGTAAATAAATCTTTAGTCAACAGTCAGCATAAACAACAGCTTTGGAAATAGTGTGATAGATATCCTTGTTCTTTTCCTGCCTTCTAATGTAATTCACCATTTACGACTGATCTCCATGACAAAATAGGATGGGTGCAGTTCAGAAAGAGTACTATTTCTTTTATTTAGCTGTATGCTGCTCAATTTCAGTATACAGTTGACGACCATTGTTACGGAGGTTCCGTTCCCAGTCCCTGTGTGTGTCGGTGGAATGCATATAAGCGATCCCAACCCAGTTATGCCCGACTATGCCCCTGTCACACCCTTTTCATGACATGTTGAGTGACATTTTTGGGTCACTTCCATTTTCGGTGCAGGTTTGTGTGTGCACGATCGCTTTTTAGACACGTGTTAATTTTCCTGTGTAAATAATGAGACAGCATTTCCCCCCCTACACAGTGCCTTGGACAGTTTTGATAGGCAGTTAAATGGCTAAATATGTAAAGTGTAATTGTTAAACCAGCCTGAACAAGTTAATATTAATATGAATATTTTCTGTACCTCTCCAGTATTGGGGAGATACTTTAGCATGCCTCAAAGTTTGCATATCTTTATTTCACACTAATAACTTCCACACCCATTTCATTAGTGCAGGGAAGAATAAGGTATCTAAGGCAGTTTGTTTCCTTGTAAAATTTGGGAGACATTACAAAGACGTATCTTAAGTGTATAAATCAGAAGTCCATGGTCAGTTTTGGAGTAAGCATATAATAAAGAAGATGCCAACCCAAGTTGTTTCAGATGTGATGTGTGGAGAAAGTGAAGATTCATTCTCTCTCTCTCTCTCTCTCTCTCTCTCTCTCATATCACTAAAACCTGTGGGCACCCATGGAAGCTGAATGTTGGAAGATTCGGGACTGACAAAAGAAAGTACCGTATTTTTTGCTCTGTAAGACTCACTTTTTCCCTCCTAAAAAGTAAGGGGAAATGTGTGTGCGTCCTCTGGAGCGAATGCAGGCTGCGCAGCTATCCCAGAAGCCAGAACAGTAATAGGGATCGCTGTGCAGTGATCCCTCTTGCTGTTCTGGCTTCTGAGATTCAGAATATTTTTTTTCTTGTTTTCTTCCTTCAAAAAATAGGTGCGTCTTATGGTCTGGTGCGTCTTATAGAGCGAAAAATACGGTACTTCTTCACACTGCGCATTGCTCTCTAAATATGTTAAAGGAAATATAATCTGTCTCTCTGACTCAGTCTCTCTGCTGATCTTTGGCTGTTCGACTGTCCTCAACTTTTCAGTAGTTTTGCGCATGTATCTGAATGTATTATTCAACTTTGAAAATTCTAAAAGTAATGGGAGTTTTCCAGAGCAAATTCATACTGCTCTCCAATGTGCCCAAGGATTGCCTGCAGAATAGGGCATATGTTCCTCGATATATCTGCTAACATTTTTGCAGCTGCTTCTGAAATATCAGAAATTATTTTCAAATGTTATCTTTTTTATTGATCTTGAACTTTGATACTCATCACTGTTCGCCAGCTTAGCTCAGTATTATGACATACCTTGTGTTGTGTTTATCTTCTTTTTTTCAAATAGTATACTTTGAGGGAAAATCTGTGTCTTGAAGCTGTAGAAAATTATTTAAATCCCAAATACTTTGGTGCTCAGCAGTTTCTCTGGCCATCATCTTGCAGACACAGGAAGGCTTCTAGATTAATTCATGTTCCATGTGCTACTGGAGTAGTCCATCAATGGAACTTGCCTGTAGAAGCTCCTGTGAACTACAGCTTGGCTCTGGATAATAAGATTTCTTGGATCATTAGCATGCATAGTGTTGTGATGACCTATTTTGCGCTAAATTTTTCACTTGTATGTAGTAGTCACAGGAGATCACTCCAGGAGCGACCCCGTGGCTGCCAAATGCTATGGTGGAACTAACCCTTTGGCCTTATCCGTCACAGATGTGCAAATACAGTTCTGTTGGCCCAAGAGAGTAAATAGCAATAATGGAAGGTTGGGGTAAACATAAAGATAAATGTTGACTGGAAATGAGATTTTGAAATTACCCCCTTGCTCATAATTGGGTTAAGTGGGTTGTGATGAAAAGAAATAAGTAATTAAGATAATCACAGTTTTTAAATAAGTTACCACATGAAAAGCACCTCCCAGGCTATAGAGTGGTTCAGAGCCTAGTAATTATGTAGTCTGTGTAGCAGCACACCCCAGACTGCAACAAAACTGCCTCCTTGAGGCTGGTAGTGGTATTGTGACCTCATAAACCCATTATACCAGTGGCCAAACACATATGGGTTCAAAACCCATAATCTGGACAGAATCTAAGGTATTGCCTTTTTCTATACCTATGTTATGTGGAACTTACAGCTTTATAAATGGTGCCATATAGCCACATTTTTATGTGGTTGATCAGTGGAGTAGTATTTCTTTGATAAAACATTAAATTGCAGATGTGGCAATTTCACTTCCTGTCTAATATGGCTCTGTTAAACCTTGCCACCATTGGTGGGTTGACTGTCCAAAGTCCACAGGTTTAAATATATGCCATGGTAGCAATGCAGAATATGATCTGGGCTATTAGAAAGTGACATAGTCTGCCAACAGGTTGGAAAACCTATTGGTAATGACATTTTCCATGCATTGGGGAAAGCTTTAAAAGGCTGGAAGTATGTTTCTGGTGCGGTGGTGCAAAAAAGGGCCCTGATAATGAGGGAAATGTATGATACTAAATACTAGCTGGATAGTGTGTGCACTATTGCTTTAAGAGTTGGCAATGAAAAGGTTAATGGCCTAGCAACATTTCCATTTCAAAACGTTATTTTTATAGGGGTATATAACTTGGCTCAAAAACTGGGTCTGTGTGGAAACTTGGCAAGAATAGCATCAACCAAGAAATGTATTTTCAGTTTTGCAAACTTTGAAATATATTTGGCTGCATTAATTAACAGATTTAGGTCTCTATTTTTAAAATTCTTAAATACTAATTAGTAAAGAAGGCCAGTCTTTACATTGGGGCAAACTTTTCTTGATTTTACAGCTGTATCAATGCAGGCATAATTTTGCTCTCTATATACTTTGTTGAAATAAAACAAAATATCAGGTGTTTAATTTTATAGTAGTTTTGATAGAACTTTAAAAAATGAAACAAAATAGCCCTCTAAAGAAAATACCTCACTGTTCACAAGTACCCTGTCAAATCTGGCTGTAATTCGGTAGAGGGCTTGAAAGTTTCTTAGAGCTGATTCGGATGTTACACATTAGCAGGGATTAAGATGCGAGAACTACTTGCATTTTTGAATTCTTACTAAAAATGTTTTATCTAAAGTACTGAGACGACAGGGTGTATGTTCCACATTTCAGTTTGAATTGCCTAACTCTGTGCTGTGTACAGTAGTTGGAATCTTGTATGTATAGAATACTGAACTACTCATATATTTCTGCATGGGAGATAGAAAGATCTAGCTAAAAAAGCATTTTCCTAGTGAAGAAGATACTATTGAATATTTGGTGAAGTGGTCTACGTTATTAATTGGTTTAGTGATTTTTATTGGTGTATCAATTTTATTCATATTTTGTGTTTCAAATTGTTTTAATACTATGAACCGCTTCAAGAGTTTATTGAGGAGTGTTAGGCTAGTTGAAGAAATAATAAAGCAACAGCAAGAAGTGAGGAAGATAGGGGAGAGCGGACGTTTGCCATACTTTTCATTCCCATGTGATGCTGCTATGCATTGCTAATCTAACATACATGTATGGGGATGACTGTATGTGACCGGATGTATTTGCCCATGCAAATATGCATGGAAGTCATCTTGTGTGAATCTGATTGTTTCTGCACCATGCAGCTAGAGATGTGCACCCCCCACTCCCTTCCTGAAAACAGGGCTTGAGGGTGCACATTGCACTCTGGGGCACTGCATGTGATTTTTCCTGGTGTGTGTGTCGTTCCTAGCTGTGTCCCAGTCTTGCAGGAATATAGCACAAACAGACTGAAGAAGGCAGTGACTCTAGTTATGGAATTCAATTTTTTTTGCTTATATCCTTTTCCTATAGTGTTTACTGCATGTAAAAGTTATGGATTACTAATTTTATCTCAGCGTAGAATATTGTGGCATTAGCTGATTTGGCATTAGACTGGTTGGAATTGCTCGTTGTATCAGGTTTGGTTTTTTAAAAAAATAAATAATAATCCTATGTGTTCCACTCAAATTATTATATAATTATGTTATTTTATTTTTTTGAACAGTGGAACGAGTTGAAAGAGACAACCTCTCAGAATATTGTGTTCTTGGCCAGCGTCCCATGCACTTACCAAATATCAACCAGCTGGCAACCTTGGGCAAAACAAACGAACAGTCTCCTCACGGTCAAATTCACCACAGCACTCCGATCAGAAACCAAGTGCCAACTTTGCAGCCAATCATGAGCCCTGGTCTTCTTACGCCTCAACTCAGTCCACAACTTGTCAGGCAACAGATAGCAATGGCCCACCTGATAAACCAGCAGATTGCAGTAAGCCGGCTATTGGCTCATCAACACCCGCAGGCTATTAACCAACAGTTTCTAAACCATCCACCCATCCCTAGAACAGTCAAACCAGAGCCAACAAATTCATCAGTGGAAGTCTCTCCAGATATCTACCAGCAAGTCAGGGATGAGTTGAAGAGGGCCAGTGTATCCCAAGCTGTCTTTGCAAGAGTGGCTTTCAATCGCACCCAGGTATCACATTTCAATTTCTTATTCCAGTCCAAAATTGGAACATGGTTACATTTTAACAAAGATTGGTTGCATGTCATTATAAGAAGCTCATCTAGGAAATAATGTGTTCCCTTACAACAGTTTTTACACATAGGCTTTCAAAATTATCATTTTTTTATTGAAAGGTTTTCATGGAATACAAGGGTACATGTAATATCTCTAATTTCAATTCATAGAGTCCTTTCTACAGGTCAGTTACATTTGGGGTGAGACACTGCTGTCATTGGCCTTGTGAGGTTGCAGGGAGAGGGGGCGGGAAAAGAAGGGGGGATAATGATCTTTCATTCTTTTGCATAGTGTATTTGCGGAGCATTTATGTTAGTATCACGAGGCTAGGCTCTTGAATGTTTACTTAAAGCCTGATCTAGATGATTTTGGGAGTGTAGAAAGAGAACCTCCAGATTTCCTACATCCTTTCTCTCCAGCTAGGAGGAAAGGCATGGCAGTTATCCCAAAAGAATCTATCTGTGTACTTCTGTCCTTGTTTGTTTGGTTCTTAGTACAGACAAGAAGAACTCAAGGACAGTCCTGATCTTCAACCAATACCTCCTCAGGCTGTAAAAGTTTGCTTGCCTGCTTGCTGTTTTAAATTGTTAGATGTTTTGAGATACGTTAATTTTTCAGTACAGTACTTCATTTCCAAATAAACATGCTGTTATAAAATATTGTGGCCAGGGTATGAGTAAATAAAGGGTGGACAAAGAGAAACCGCTTGATCCTTTCCCCTCTGGCCCATTTCCGCTGAAAAATGTCCTTCCCAAACTGCTTTTTAAAGATGCATCGTTCCCATATATTTCCACTCGGCAATTTGAAGCTCGGAGTGGGGAGCAGGGAAAACAATTAAACTGCCTGTCGTCATGTGCCCTTCTTCTGCTCATACCCAACCTACCTAGTCTGCTAAAGAAAACAAAAGGTTAAAAAAAAATCATGGAGGAAATCATCACAAAATTTTAGGGTTGAACTATATGTGACATGCATATGTGTGTTTAAAAAAAGTGACAGTTTTGTGAGGTGGCAATTTGCAATAGAGAATTGAAGAGGAAGGGAGGCACAACTCTTTCTGCTGCCTACTATTTCTCCATTCCAAATCATTATGCTCCTCCTTACCATGGGCTTCTTTGTATGGTTGTGAGAGCTGAAATGCGTCTGGAGCTATTTGTTTATTTGGAGATCTTTGGGTCAGTCCAGAATAAAGGTGGCAGACAGGATAGTGTAAGCATGTATATTAGATATGGCTAACTTATGGACGAGATCTGTGCCCCCCATGCCCACCTACACAAAGTCTTTTCTAACCTCCCAAGGTCGCCCTGCCAACAATTTGCTGCTCATAATATTCTTTTCATTGACTGATCCATGGTTCTGTGCCAGTGTGTTCATACATTGCCCAAAGGTGGCAAAAAGTTGTCAGTGGTAGTAGCACCACATCATGTAAGTTGCCTGCCACTTTCTTAAACATGAATGCTTCCGTAGTGTAGTGCTTGAAAATCTTCATTTCCAGCAGTTCCTGTTGCTTTGTTTATGAGAACAATATTTGTTGCCTCTTCTCTGTGGGCCACGTCTCATTGCATACCGTGTAGTGCTGTCCAGACTTTTTTCAAAGAGGGCCAGATTTGATGAAGTGAAGGGCCGTGAGGGCTGACCAAAGGGCCAATCTAAGTTGTTGAGGTTTCTTTAGGATTTTACCCCAGGAAATAAGCTGCCACAGGGGCCGTATTAGGCCCCCGAAACAGACTTTGGACATGCCTGGCCTCACCTTGGCCAATAAAGTAAATGTGGCTGGAGAGGGTGCAGCACTGAGATGGGAAGAAGCCTATCTAGAGAGGCTGTTGCTGTTTGCCAGTACTTCTGAGTGAAAAATAGACAGTGGTGGCCCAGCACCATGAAAATCAGTGAGTTAAAAGTGGGGTGTGGGAATGGCAGGTGACAGTGGAGACAGACAACATGGTGTCCTCCAGATGATGTTGAAACCACCGAGCCTAGGGCTTGCCGATCAGAAGGTCGGCAGTTCGAATCCCCGTGACGGGGTGAGCTCCCGTTGCTCGCTCCCTGCTCCTGCCCACCTAGCAGTTTGAAAGCACATCAAAGTGCAAGTAGATAAATAGGTACCGCTCCGGCGGGAAGGTAAACAGCGTTTCCGTGTGCTGCTCTGGTTTCCCAGAAGCGGCTTAGTCATGCTGGCCACATGACCTGGAAGCTGTCTGCGGACAACGCCGGCTCCCTCGGCCAATAAAGCGAGATGAGCGCGCAACCTCGACTAGACCTAATGGTCAGGGGTCCCTTTACCTTTACCTAGCATGAACAGTGGTCAGGGATGATGTGATTTGGTTACTTCTGATGTAATAATATATACTATTCTAAGGCAATGTACATGAAACGCATCCCAGCCTTGCAGTGCACTATATAAATGCTGTTATTTCATGGTGAAATAGCAATCTTATTTCAAAATGCTTTATCCCTGAATAAATTGTGTGTCTGTCCAACATTTATGTCTATATTTGTGTGCATGCATAAAAATGGCTGCAGTTCCAGGCAGTCATATAGAACAGCATATCTCAGCTCCATCCTTGCACCTTGGAACATTGTAAGTGTAGGCCAGGAGTAGTAGCAAAGATGGCAATACTGTCTACTTTTTAAAAATCTCCTGGAGGTCTGCTCTACACACAGCACAGGGCAGTTGTCTGTTCTAGTGGATTAATGATTTTTTTTGGCACTACCATGCTGAAAATCCCATGTTATGTGGGAACTAATTAACGTTCACAGCATACTTTTATTACTTCCTTTCTGCTATTAAATTTATAAGATGGCTACAGCCAGCAAAAACATTCACTTTGAATCAAAATGACTGAATTTTTCAGGTTAGCCTTGAGGATATCAAATAAAAATTATAGTGGAATGCATGAGTATTTCCTTTTTAAAATGCTGCTTTTAATTTGGAAAAGGATTTCATCCCTCTGGAACCCTAACCTGTTTTGTTTGTATATGTATATGTACGCTCAATATAATAAACATAGACAGTATTGACACAGCAACATACTTTGAACTTGAGGAAGAGGTCAGCCGTAATATTGGCTTTGTAGTTTTTCTACTACTGTTAATGAATAAAACACTATATTTTAGCAAATTTTTAAATTTGTAATGATAGTACCCAAGCCTACAGTGAAACAAACAAAAGCTATTCCCAAGGTCAAAAGCTTTTGGGTGAATATTTATTTATTTATTTATTCACTTTATATCCCATCTTGCCTCCTGAAGGACCCCAGGCAAATTTCACCAGATAATATGGGGAGTGCAGAACTAGGATTAGTGAAACAGTGAAATGTCAAATATTCGTAAGAGTGGTAAAACAAGCATTGCTACAATTTCCCCAAGAAAGTATGTGTGCACTGTGCTAATCTATAACATTTAAAGTGGGTATCACTCTTCTTCTTGCTATGTGACCAAACTCTGTAACCATTAAATACTCCACCACCACATTAACATTAAGTGTTCAGTGACAGCTCAACATTTTTGGGTCCTGTTTCAGGTATAACTTTGATCAGCTTACTTCAGTGCTGTTTCTCTCCCTTATTGTTTGGGTTCCTTTTCCCTCTGTATTTATCTCATGAAATAATCTGAGGTGCAGAAGTTGACCTTTATTTGAGAGTTTACATGAGCTGGAAGGGCAATAACTTTCTAAATTGAGTTAATGAGCATGTGTATTATATATGCAAGGCCCCAGTTTCAATCATCGTTATTTCCAGATAAAAGCTTTCAGATGGCTGCCACTAACAAATTTGCTCACAGTGGGCTCGGTTCAGATGATCATTTCTCATCAGCCACTTTGATCCTCCCTTTGTGAAAATGAACAAATCGGGAAATCTTCCCATTAACTATGGTGAATGGCTTCAGAACAAGCCAGAATATGAAGCCATGCTTTGAAGTTGGCTTCATATCTTGGCTTGTTCTGAAGCTATTCAACATAATTTTAAAAAGCAAGGAACTATAGTTAATGTAGTCTTCCTAGTTTGTTCACTTGCTCAGAGGTGCTTTGTGTGCAGCCAAAAGCTTGTTCAGAGCTCTACTTATTAAGCCAGTTTATTTATTTAATAAAATTTATACACCACTTGGCTGAGGGGGTGGAGAGAGTCCCTCAAAGTGGTTTACAAAGAATGATAACCTAAACAGCTGATATTTGTTTCAATGTGGGTAGCGTGCCTAGAAGATGGGAACTTGAGGTAACAGTATACCTGTGGCAGAGTTGCCGAGAACTCCATATATGCCATATTCAGTTTGAGACTTTGATAGGTTGTTAGAATATGATGTTTGCAGATGCAGCAATTAACAGGAGGAGAGAAATTGTGATAGAAATATGGGTTGGGGAATAAATATGGCCGCTGGAGCCATGGGAATTAACAATCATATCTAGAGAGAAGGATGAAAAGTAAGGAGCAAAGGCTAATTTGCAAACTCATCCTACTTATATCTCTGACAAGTAAATTAAATTAAATTAAATTAAATACTCTGACAAGTATTAAATTTTACCTTCAAAATACATATTTATAAAAAAAACCTTTCAGTAAACTAGCTAATAGAATTTATTAATCCCTAAATGATGGACTAGTATTTAATCCTTATATAGTGAGTGGTGTGTTGTACATTAACCTGCAATTAAGTCCAGCTTCATAAAATATGTACTGTGGGGCTTGTTTAATAGATAAACTATTCTCTAATTTATTTTAAAGTCCAATGACCTACATACTTGGAGGCTGAAAAACCCCTTTTACTAACATTATTTCTCCCTTGAGATCTTCCATCCAAGTAAATCTGTTAAATGAAGTAGAGGAAGCTTTGATCCAAACTAGGCTAAATCCATTGGAACAAATTGCTGACACACATGTGTATTGGGGAAAGGGAGAAATCTGAAAATGAATCTTGAAATGTGGTTAGATCTCACCCTAGATGTAGTGCAGGGGCCTGTTATGTACCCTTTTGTCTATAGTGTTTCCCCTTCCCCTTGTTCACGGACAATATAAGGAGGGGTGTAGCTAGTTTCTGGATACTTTTGTATTGTAACTATATCAGAAGGACCTGCCCACTTCCTCACGAATCTGCCCAAATACTAGGTGACTGGAGAAAAGGTCAAAACAAAAAAAATTCCTTCCAGTAGCACCTTAAAGACCAACTAAGTCAGTTCTTGGTATGAGCTTTCGTGTGCATGCACACGAAAGCTCATACCAAGAACTGACTTAGTTGGTCTTTAAGGTGCTACTGGAAGGAATTTTTTTTGTTTTGACTGTGGCAGACCAACACGGCTACCTATCTGTAACTGGAGAAAAGGTCTTCACAGTTGTAGTACTCTAGGGAGGCATGTTGGATGCCAAATCTCCTCCTTATTTTGCATCTGGGGATGGCATTAAAGACAACAATGGCTCTGTTATACATTAGATCTGTTTTTAATGCTGCTGTACTTTTATTATGCCCTGCTGCTTTTAGTAATATTCTCTACTGTTGGTATGCATTTATTCTTGTTTGTAAACTGCTCAGGGAGTTGTACAATGGGATATATACTTTCTAAATAAGTCCACCGAGCTTACAAACTAAATAGTTCTTTGTATTAATCTAATTCAAGTTGCCTTGGGAGATCATTTGAAGGCAGAGTTTTAATTTTGTAAATAAATAAATAAATTAAAATTTTGGGGGAGCTTTGCTCTCATTACTTATTAATGGAATTTCAGAGAACTGATAAAATTACTACTACTCAAAATTGCTTTCTATTGCTTCCCCATTTCAGCTTTCTACTGAACTCACTACGTTTTTCAACAGTGGTTGGATTTCTCAGCTCCTCTTCTGGCACTTAACATTTCCCACCTCCAAAGGCTGTACTAATGATGTCATCTAGGAACTGGGCTCACATTGCATCCAGAACAAAATGTTCCTTTAGTTTAATGAGCAGGGAAACCCCACATACTTTAAGAAAGGTTAGTGTACAAGATAAGCTTTCCCCTTCATGGCCAATGGCAGCACCCAGTATGCTGAGGCAGCTACTGCTGCTGACAGCCCAGTATTGGGGGTAGGGGGGGGGCTGGTTCTTGAGCAGGACTGACACTTGCTCCCCAGCTTGGATTTATCATGTGGCGGCAGCAGGCAATGTTCTGCTGTGAGGAAATGGTACCCTGGACAGCTCCATAGAAGATTGAGGCTGAAGACTTCATGAGAGTGGAGCTCAAGTGTTGCTTCAGGAAGAGTCAGCGTCAGGCTGAGCCTTGAATAGGAGCTGCAGCTAGATCTACCATCAGTGAGAGGAGCCCCTTCCCTTAAAGGAAGGGGCAGCTTGTTCTAGCAGTTGTTTACTCAGTGCCAGAGGAGGACAGCATCACGTACTTGGGCTGGAGGGGTACTGGCACCACAGGGTTTTCTTGCAGACATGAGTGTGTGTTTTAGTTGTATCTGTTTAACCCTAAGCTGTAAGCTGTCTTGGGTCCTGCACTGGGAGAAATGCAGGATATAAACAAAGAAGTGATTCTGGTTGGCTAGGTGCCCTATGGGCACGTTCCTCTCCCAGTCTGAATCCCCAGCCTTATCCCCCGAAGAAAGGGAGTGTGAACCTAAGGTCATGATAGCCAGAAAGCTGCTAAGTTGATGTTCCCTGGAGTGACATTATGTCGGTTCATTGTGGGAGTGTGTAAATGACATGTGGATTGCAAGTCATGACAATGCTGCTGTCACCACTGCAGTTTTGAGAAATAAGCCTAGCTATTCACGTGCCAGTTTATTGCACTTGAACTCTGAGATCCACCAACCAGAGCAAAAAAAAAATACCTTTTGTATTATTCTTTGTCCAAGGATTGGCTCTACATTACAGAACAAAACCAAGTCTTTCCACAAAAAACTCCACTCATAATTATCATCACTCCCACTTCCTTTATTTCACCACTATAACATCTTGTTGTTACATTGTGAAATAATTGGGAGCCAGGAATCCTAGATGTCCTGGGTGATCTACCCAGATATCTACCAGTAGATCACAACTGGAGTGTGCCAGAAATTGCTATATCAGGTTAAAAAATGCTTGTTTAGAAAATCAGCATGCCACAAGTAAAATGTATGTGTGAACGAATCCTTATAGTGGAAATACTTCCTTTTTTGCAACAACATAATATTTTTGCTGAATAATTCCCCCAAATATCTATTGTAGCAACAAGGGATGGTTTGGCTTTTCTAATACACAATAAAACCCAGAGAGTGGAAGATTTATTGAAATTTTGGATGCATAAGCACTGCTTTCTGTGATGTTGAGAAACTGAGCATATTTCTCCTTCCAAACTTTTTAGTGAAAGTATTTGTGCTCCCACTTGAGGCTCCAGCTATAAACTGAGGACTAGCCCTTTTGTGGGCACCAGCAGGGTGATGTGTTCTTGCTCCAAGGATACAATTTATCAAGCCTCTCTATATATTTTTGTGTTTTTGTTTTTTTTTAAAGGACTTCCCTTTTTGTGAAATTGGGCTCAGTAGCCAGATTTGCTTAACTAGTTGGATGATTAGCAATACTTGTTTTATAGAACAAACACAGAAAATGGGAATATTTATGGAGCTAAAGATTTTTCTTATTGATAAAACTTGTCTTTTGCTTATATAGATGGAATAGATACTGGCCATCAGAATGGATAATTGTTGAAAGCATTATCTTTTAAGGTCCTCACTTTATTTCCAGTTGCTTTGTGACATGCAAGAATTTTAATTAGCAGCTGTCACCCACTTATTGGTATATCTTTCCTCCCCATTGAAATTTGAATGGAAACACATTTTAAAATTTGACAATGAGAAAGATACATTTTTCTGTAGGCTGGTTTCTGTTTGTGGGCTCTAAATCACTTGTGAGGTGCTCTTGTATGCCTGTCATCTCTTTTCAGAAGAATCACAAAAGAATCGCAGCATCCATGTAACAAAATGTGAGTCTGTAGCCTTGATAGTTGCAAAGAGAAGATTGGAAATATGAGGGCAAAGTATGAAATAACTGGATGCAAGAAATATTGGAAAAAGATGTTTTTTAAAATATTGTGAATATAAATATATATATTTTTTCAAAGTAAAGGTCACTTTCTATACATTTCAGAATAAGAATGTATGAATATGAATCTCTGAATTGTTGGGTCAGGAAGAAATTAGCACAGCACTTGTTTTATTTCCTTTGCAACAGATATGTGGAGAATAAATTGATCATGTAAAATTATGTATTGTGCCATCTTGATAAAAGCTGTTTAGTTTTTGCATTGCATGCTAAAGTTGAAGTGATATAGTGGATTCATATTGTATACAAAGGGAAGATGCCATTGGGCAAAAAGGGCAAAAAGGCTAGTGATTTTTCTAGCTCATTGGAAGCCAAATATTATCTGACCTTTGTCTTGTCTGCTTGAAGAAGGGCAAGATAACGTTTTCTTTTTTCTGTATTTATTAGGGGTATGAATCTGCTCTGTATGAACCCTGACTCATGAGCAGAGGGGCAGGGGATCTGTGCCTTGTCAGATTGAAGCAGAGCTCCTATGAGGTCTGACAGGGCAGATCGGAGACCACACAGCACACCTCATTGCACTTTGTGACTCAGGCATAAAACAACAAGACTGCAGAAAGTACTTACAATATTATGCCTTAGCACAGAAAAACTATGTCTCATTCTCTAACTGTTAGGAAAATGCAAGGATGGAGTGGATGAAGGGCATAAAGGAAACATCGGAGTGGAGACAAAAAAAACCTCCTTTGTGACTGACACATCTTGTTTTCAATCAAAGGGAAAGATTTCCCAAGGCTCTGTAATCACAGTGATTTGGGAGTGGGATAAATAAATATAAACAAAACCACATGCAGGAAAGTAAATCCCATTTTTATTATACGCCCCCACCTGCTCAAAATCAGTTTTAAAGGTGCATAGCAAAAAGTCTGTGGACCCATTTGTGGGCAGTTTGCCATGTTTGCTACACAGGGGCACCATTCTCTTGACTGAAATTTTCAGACCAATTCCCCACAAAATACTAAGTGATTCCTTTTATATATTCCCCCCACTGCAACAGCTGTCTTTTCAGGAAAACTACTGTAGCTATCCTTCTGAAATTTGGTAGGGTTCAAGCCTTCAGAAAAGGTGATTACTACTGCATCCTCCCTCCAAATCTCTTTCCTCAAGGTAAAATTAAAAATACACATTTTTTTCTAAAATACTCAAGGAATTCAACATTGTGCTGTAGTGAATGTCCCATCAGCTCAAGCTCTTCAGCTTGCTAGGTCGAATGAGCCCCCTTTCTTCCCTGTCACACACTGTTCTGGGGGTTCTCCCTACCTGCTGAGCCAATTTGGAGGGTGTGTAGGGCGTGGAGCAGGGGAGAAGCCCCATTGCACAACCCGAAGCTCTCATGCAGGACATGGGCTGATGGGACTCATTAGGTGAACCTTGCGAAAGGTGTCAGGTCCACTACCCTCTGGCTGTATTTGCCTGTAATTTGGTGGGCTTAACCCAATTTGGAGGGACTGCCATGCCTGCAAAATCCATCCATTTCTAAATTTACAGCCATTATTTTTATTCCCTGTAACAGTGATTGTTAGGAAACAGAGCTTTGTTTTTAACAAATCGGCTTCAGACTCAAAACATGAATTGAATCAAACAGACCACAGAGTGACTCGGAACAGATTGGACTGCTTCCTAAAGTGACAGATATAAACCCAGTTTGTAGCTGCTTTACACCTCTAGTATTTTTTTAAAATAAAAATGTACACCATAGTTATTGTTCATATGTCTCTTAACATTAGTTACAAAAGCCATTTTCTGAAGCTAATTTTGTGCAATTTTCTGATCGCCTGAAACTTTTTTCATGCTGAGTGCTTTATGGCACAAGGGGGGTGGGTGGGAAGGGTGTATGAATTCAATAGGACTTATTCTCAGGAAATTGGAGATAGGATAGCAGCCTTTTAAGCTGTTAGAATTAAAAGACTACAAGTAGTAAAGGTAAAAGGTAACGGGTAAAGGACCCCTGGACAGTTAGGCCTTCTGCTTTCCTCCCAGCTCATAAATCTATTCTGGTTCTTGGAAGCAAATGTGTTGCAAGAATTTTGGATATCAAAATACGTTGCTTCCTTTGTGACGTCGTTCAAAACGGTCTACTTTATTAAATACAATACTTAGCAGTTGCATGTGGTTTATTTTGCTCTTTCCTCACAATTCCCCCGAGCTCCACAAGCACACACTGCCCTTCCTAAAAAGAGATACTGTAATAAAAAGAGACTTTATTAAGCTAATGTAATAGCAGCATTTTCTTTGAGGAGTAAAACATTTCATTTTTAATAATAAAAATTGAATTCCCATCATTGCACACTGTATACATTTTATTCAAATCAGCCTGAATGCTGGCGTTCCAAGACTAAGGAGAGATCTCCTGAGATATATATACGTTAAGCATTAGTTAAATTAGTTTTAAGATTCAGACTCAAACCAATATGTGATAATGAATTAAAGTTTAAAGTAATACCAGTATTGAAAATGAGGACATGTTGCAAGACATAATGGTCATAATAGTAACTCCATAGCAGTTACAGAATTATCTCTTTTATTATCTAAGATCAGAGATTAGTCCTTTAAATATGGGTGTTGTGAAAATGTCAATGAGCTAGACACGAGTGGTTTCTATAGCTAAATGCTAACATCTTAATTGTGTTGAATGTATTGAATAGCTGAAACCCAGCATTTTTGTCACATATCCAAACAGACCTGAAAACATAGAAATCCAAAATGGAAAATAAGAGAAATGATCTTGCTGAATCCCCCCCTCCATGCACACTGAAATTTCAAATGGTGTTTCTTTATTTGATTCTAAATGATGAGATTTTTCAGTAAATCATCTTTGTATTTCCTGTTCACAAGACTAGGTGTGTTTTATTTTTGAATGTAATTGAAGTTCTTGTCCCTATTTTGATATTAGCCCTGGGACAGTACTGGGGGACTGCAGTTAGCTCTTCACATGTTACAGCAACACCATGAAAGTAGTGGTCAAAGGCCAGCATCCTAAATTATTTGGTGTCATCAGTAAACTTGTCCACCTTGTCGCTTGCCCCCCACTCTAGATAATTTATGAACAACTTGAAAATTACTGGTCCTAAATCAGATTTGTTTGAAACCCCACTGATTACATCACCCAGTTGCAAGAACTGTCAGCTTATTCCTACTCTCTTATTGTTCTTTAACCAGCTACCAATCTATGAGGGGACTATAAGTTCCCATGACTTCTAAGTTTGCTCCTGCGTTTTGGGTGAGGGTCTGTGTCATAAGCTTTTTGAAAGGTCCAGTATACAATGTCTACCAGATCAATCCACATGACACTGTCAAAGAACACTAAACAATTAGTGAGACAGGACTTGCTCTTGCAGAAGCCATGTTGATTCTTTTTCAGCAAGCCTTATCCTTCTGTATGCATGACAATTTTACCGTTGTTACTTTCCACCAATTTCCCTGGAACAGACAGTTTTCTGTCTTGATCCCTTTAAAAATTTATGGTATTTTGGCTGCTTTTCAGTCTTCAGGTACAGACTGATTTTAGGGACAAGTTGCATATTTTTATCCCAAAGGCCAGCAATTTCAAGTTCCAAGTGCTTCAAGAACTGTTGAGGTGATACCAGTTGGATCTCATGATTTGTTCATTTTTAATTTGTCAGTAAGACTTAAATCATTATCTCCTGTCACAGCTACTTGCCTCAATTTTTCACATTCCCTTCTTGGAAATGTTGGTCTCCATGTGGTTGTGAACAGCTGCTGCAACAGTGATGTGGGATGAGCCCATGGAAAATCAGCTCCCACAATTCTGCTGTAATGTGTAAATTTATGCCATTAATGATTCAATTGTGAGAACATTCCCTGTAACAACTGAAAGTGATAATATAAACTTACTACCACTTTTGGTTGTTACAGAGAATGTTCTCACAACTGAACCATTACTGATTATTTTGAGGTTTCGTTAGCAGGAGCAACTAAATCATTTGTTGCAAATATGTTACATATTGTAAAATGTAAAGCCCCAAATACCTAACATTTTGAAGACTCATTGTAAAAGTTTAGAATTCCAAATTTGCAAATCCTATATGTAGCACACTTTTTTTTTTAATTCCCTCACCCTCATTTTTAAAACACTTTTTAAAAAAACAGTTATGTTGAGGTTGGAAGGCAATTCCTGTCCAGATAGCCATTTTAAGAGTTGTCTCCATGAGACTAAATAAATATTTGAGAAAAAAAGGTATGGTTAGAGGTTTAGGTCTATACAGTAGAATTTTGGGCAGTGATGCTTTGCCCAGTATTTTTTATGCCTGATGATCTGAAACTTGCATAACTATATGCAGAATTGGACATCTAGAGTTGTATGGCTATTACTGTATAATTTGTCCCTCCCCCCCTTAATAAAATGCTCTGTTGGTATGAGCTAATTTAGCCAATGGAATTTTATAGCAAATTACAAATATTGTGGGTTTTTGCCTCCTGCTTGTCCTCTGTAGCAGAAACATGCTTTGCAGAAATGAAAACAATCTCCAGCTATCTTCAGGCATTTCTCAAAAATAGCATCACTACAGTTTGTCTGGCTGGGCCAGTTCCCTTACCACACACCTGGTGTATATCACTTTAAAAATAAATTATGCCTCATTAAATTACAATTAAATGAAATCATGATCGTTTGTTTCTCTTGAAGGAAGATGCTTTGCATATTGAAAGCCTAATTTGTTGCAGGTGAGAAAAAGCTGAACAGATTATTTAGCATCACTTTATTCTTTTTTTTGTAATCCTGATTGTTGGTTAGTATTTGTATATACCATTTCAGAGCTATATGAACATAAATGATAAGTGCTCTCATGATATTTTGTTTCACTGACTTCATTATCTATTTGCCATGGGTTATCAGCGTAGTCTGTCACTGCAATCTATTTTAACCATGCAATGAGATAGATTTCATTTTTAAGACATTAATTTTGCATGAAAAAAATTGTCACATTCAACTACATCCTAGTCTGAATCATATTGGGGTTCTTCTGCACATGTCTCTTACACTTGAAAATGTAACATGGGAAAGAGTTGAAAATAATAATAATAAAAATGGGGAAATGCTTCGACAACGCTGAACTGCTTCCATGGTCTTCTGGTTCCACTGGATCCTTTAGGGAAAGTGGACCAGCATAGGATCCAGCAGATCATTTATAGTTCTGAGCAGCCCTGACCTTTCCTCCAAACACTCCATTTCAGGTGCTTATGCTGGCTAGCTCTGGAAGTAGCTCCCACTTGATTGAAGTGTATGACAAGCCTCTACTGCCTCAGAGCCTTCCTCCATCAACAGCTCCTCTCCACTGGCATAGCTGATGGAGAGGGACTCACTGTTCATCCTATCACACACATATACAGCAAATTTTGGAGGTTTAGATTGCTCCCTAATCAAACCAATACTAATAAATAATTAAGTTAAAAATTATTTGCCATTTTCTTAAGTACGAATAAGGTGACCACTTATATAGCTCTGCCTCCCGAGACTAATAAAAATGGAAGGATTTCTGTTCTGACTCATTACCAGGACTGTTAACTAGGATATTACTCTTCCTACCTGTGTCCTGGCCTCCAAAATGCTGTAGGCTACTTAGCCCTGTAAGTCCAGAAAAGATGGGTGGTGGTATCGTGTGCCATAACTCTGTAGGATGCTGTCCTAGCTTGAGAAACATAGAAAAGCATAGTAAAGAAGAGGCTGCACATATACTTTCTCTTTCCCTATTGGCTTTAAAATACAAAAAAGGATACACAAGCAGTCATTGTTGAAAATATTGCCAGAAGGGAAGGTGTTGAGGATGGGAATAGATTGCCCATGGAAGGGAGGATGAAGAGCATTAGGAAAGCAGTGATTGGGTGTCTCTTGTCTATTTGCAAAGCGACTGTAGTTATTAACTAGGTATAGTTTGACTTTTTAGGAAGAAACTTTTCATAATTTTGTAGTAAACTGGTAACCATCTGTTCTCCTAGGCAAAGACATAAAGCGTATAGTAGCACAAGTTTCAAAGCAATATTTGAAATTACTTAGTCATCAGTAATATTTATATCCCAGTTATTGTCAGGATGCTGTCAGTGGTTTCCGGCTGTTTGCCCTGGAAAGTATAAAGATAAGGAAAAGTTTCTTACCATCCTTTTTTATTTCAATCTTTACAGAGGGAGGCTATAGAACCCAGCCTCTTGGATAATGGCGTTGTCCCGAGTGAATCCCCACCCCCACCCCCCACTTCTCCCATTTCCTCATTCGTCATTCTGACTGTCTCCTCTACGGGTGCTGCTACGTGCCCTCTCCCTTTGAGCTCTTTGCTCTCCTACTTTTAGGGCTCACCAGATTCTGGGAGATGGAGGGTCTGGGGTGCTTTCTAATGACTATGTGTCAGCTGGGTGTTGTCCTGGTTCTCCCATGATTTCCCAGCTTTTCCTCTCATCTGCCTCTGAGATGCTACCTCCCTCAAACCCCTGTTGTAAATCTATACAGTGGTACCTCTGGTTAAGAACGTAATTCGTTCTGGAAGTCCGTTCTTAACCTGAAACCATTCTTAACCTGAGGTACCACTTTAACTAATGGGGCCTCCTGCTGCTGACATGCTCCTGGCGCACGATTTCTGTTCTCATTCTGGGGCAAAGTTCTACTACTTCCAGGATAGCGGATTCTGTAACCCGAAGTGTTTGTAACTCAAGGTGTTTGTAACCCAAGGCACCACTGTACTATCTTCTTCTTCCTCTTGCCTGGAAGGGTCAGGATGGGGAGGGGGTCTCCACCATTTCTCCTCTGCCCAATCCATGACAATTGCTTAGGAACATTTTATGTCCTATGCCCTTGCTTGCTTTCTGTGGGCCTAACTACATGCTATATGAATAACTGAACCTCTGGCTTCTTTCATGTAAAAAAAAAAAAGCTTGATGTATTTGATGAACATGGACATTGCCATATCTTGGCTTTCTAAATGAGGCAGCAAGCAATTTTCAAATTATTAATTTCTAAGATGAAGTATCTTGAGAATTTCTCATATTTGCAGCATTTTCTCCCATTAGAAAGAATTGACAGGTTTGCAGTGAATGAACTGTAACATCCAAACTCTGCCAAACATTTTTCTTCATAAGTCTCCTGTGCTGTTTAAATGTCTGAACTAAATTTACCAAACTTGGCAGATTCCTGAAGATGAACAGGGCTGCCAAGTGTTTCCAGCCTGAAGCAGTAAGAGTGAGAGCACTAATAGTTCTTAAAATAGTTTCAGGAGGCACCTGCCTATAATGGTAGTTTTACACTGACCCACCTGCCTCTTTGGCACCTCTTTGTTCAGGTTGATCTTAAATATATGATAGAATCTGAACAGAAATGCTCCTAAATAAACCACAGTCCCAAGGAAACAAGGTTTGTTTCTACAAAACATTCCCTGTGCTTTAACATCTTATGAAGGGTCTCAGCATTGCAACCTGGCTGGTTACAATAAACACATTTTTAAAAAGACTTGGCCTTTTTTTAATTTTTTGAACCAGGGATTGCTATCAGAGATTCTGCGTAAAGAAGAAGACCCTAGAACAGCTTCCCAGTCCCTCCTGGTAAATCTGAGGGCAATGCAGAATTTCCTCAACCTGCCTGAGACAGAACGAGATCGTATATATCAGGATGAGAGAGAGAGGAGTATGAACCCCAATGTGAGCATGGTGTCTTCAGCTGCCAGCAGTCCAAGTTCCTCCAGAACCCCCCAGGTAAGGTGCAACCCTATTCTAATTGCTTTCACAATTGTCCCATTATCCAGAAACAGGCGGGCAGGCATCATTTGAGATGACCTGTTAGGATTTTCCCATCTGGTATTCAGTCCACTTGAGTGCTTCTTGGAACCTTGATTTTTTAGGGTTTGGAGTTGAGCTAACAGGATCCTGTTATCTTCTGGCAATACTTTGTAGATGAAACTAGTTAGTATTTAATGCTGCAAATATAAAGAATGAGAATTCCGTGAACTACATGAAAGAATTCAAATGCGAGGCAGGTTGTGCACATCAACTGTGATTGAAAGCATCACAACACTGATGTGCAAGTGGAGGCCCATGGAAATGAGGGTAACTCCAGTCTCTTCAGCGATAGAAAATGCTCCTCATACACATCTCCCCTGTATGCTTGAAGAGAACTAGGCAGTCACTGCATCCTCTGAACCGTATTGTAGCCTGTGAGCATCATAGCTTTTCCATTAAGTGTCTATGATTTTACTCCATGATTGTCATACTGATTGGAATGTCATCCAGTTCTTCTTCTAACTAATGACAAGCCAGGATTTAAGCAGCCAGCAGAGGCCCTTTTTTGAGATATAATGAAGGATTTGTCGAGGTGACTGCAACCAGCTGGTAGCAAAATGCATTTAGAAAATACATCTCATCCAGAACACAACAGCTAGATCGTTTACTGTGATTTGCCACAGCATTTGAGAGCTTTCGCTGGGCTTTAGTTGTTTTCTGGGCATAATTCAAAGTGAAGATGCTTTAATACCCTAAATGGTCCGCGTCCAGGGTTCCTAAAGGACTCTGTACACTTACATGAACCTGACAATGTGCTGAGATCATCACTAGAACTTAGGTTGAACAACTAAGTCTTAATGCAGTAGTGTAGCTGGAGTGGGGGGGCACCCCTGGTGGCACTTAACTTTGGGGGCCACATGCTAGAGCCCAAAGTGGTGCGCAAGTCTGGGTACCCCAGAGCCTGGTGCACTGCTCCCCAAAGCAGAGGGTGGCTGAGGAGGACACAACTGGCATGTGCTGGCCCTGGTTCCAGTGAATTTTATCTGCATCAGGGAAATAGATTCCATCAATATGCTTGTTGAAGGCAGCCCTTTTCCTGTGGCCTCGTTGGCCTAATCTCCATGCCACATTGTGACCTACTTCTCTGCTGGCTTCACAGCAAGAGTGGAAGCATTTTGTTTCCAACAGTCCCTCCGCCAGAGAAAAATCGCCTCCCTCCTCATTTCACTGATGCCTTGAGGTCCTCATAGTATCTAACAAGAACAAGTTTCAGAACTTTCAGGATTGTTTACAATTAAAAGAATATATATATGTTCTCAGCGCCTCCCTGCCTCCCACAATCCATGCTGGAGCGAGAGCCAGGTACTGAGACAAACTGTGAGTGAAGCCCATTCACCCATGTCCCTGGGGGGAATTTGCAAGGATAATTACCCACAATCATCATTGTTTTTCCTTCGCCAACGATCTCCCGCTGTTGTGGGTGCTGCCTCCATTAAGGCAGAGCAGAACCGGAAGCCTAACTTCTGAGACCCTTCACTTGGTATTGTTATAATGAGGCTATTATTGGATTGTAATTGAAAACTAAAAAAAAAAATATTATATATGTATGTATGTATGTATGTTTGTGTGTGTGTGTACACACACACACACACACTAGTATAATTGCTAAAAAAGCAGAGTGATTCTTTTTAAAAACGATCAGTTGTGTGTGTGTGTAATTGTAACTGTGAAAGGCCTGTGGCAATAAACAAAAAAATTTGCTTGTTGCTGGAAAGCTCTAGGATTAGTTCCCAGGCTGCCCTCCTTGGCAGAGCATGCCACAGAGAAGGGGCCACACCTGTATTATCTCTTTCACCTTAACACTGAAAAAGGGGGCACCCTTGAAGGGTCTCAGAAGTTAACCTTAACATCTGAGAATGTTCATGTGCAAATAAAGAGTTGATTGCACCCAAGGTAGCCAAGTGAAGGAGCTCCTTCTTTTGCATTATCTGGAGGAGTGTACTGTATATAGAAGATAGCTCACCCAGGAAAAACTTAATTTGTCAGCACTATTAGTATACCTTAACTGAAAAGGGAGAAATTCCTAAGTTATAAAGTGCTATAAAATGCATAAGACTTGTCACTTAGAGGGGACATATTGATGCTAGGAGACTGCCTTCAAAAACAGCAAAAATGGGTAGACAAGAGAAAATGTATTACAAATTAACGACAAATTTGTTCTGTGCCAAAGTTAATCCTATATACAAAATGTTGTTTCCATAGATACCAATCTGTGATATGATTTTTTGCAGTGTGGTGGGTAATCTGAGAATGTATCAAGAAATACAATAAATACCCCCATTGTATTCCCTGTTGTTTTATTTGTTATCCTTAGTTTGTAGCTTTACATTGATAAACTATTATTTTGAGATGTGTCCTTAATATTATGTGGCCTGTGCCAAACTAATCCAGTAAAAGAGTCCAGGGGTATTGAATATGAAAAGGTTTAAATGCTGCTTTCTTTATTCTGTGGTAAATTTATTTAGTTAATGTCTATATTCTACACATTTATTTAGTTCTGTCATTTTTCTGTTTGAAGAAATGGCAGCAAAACTTCCTGAAAACAGCATTTAAAAATTAACAATTATAAAAATACAAATCAAAAACTCATATAGAAACAAATGAAATAAAAAAGTTAAGTAGCAGCCCCACCAAACTCTTGTTTGCATACTGTGCCAGAATTTTTTCAAACGTTAAGCTAAACCATGGCTTAGCACACACAAACTAATGTGCAAATTCTCTCAGAGTGAAGATCGTGGCCACTGTGCTCTTTGCCCAGTCCTGCTGCTGCTATCCTGCCCAGCACTAAACCATGTTTGCTATCGTGTTGCAGCTGAATCTGTCCCCCAGACAAACCACATGCAACAAATGAAGAAGAAAACTAGGTTTACAGCTCATGTAATGTAATGTAATGTAATTCCAGAGGGACGCGGGTGGCGCTGTGGGTAAAACCTCAGTGCCTAGGACATGCCGATCGTATGGTCGGCGGTTCGAATCCCCGCGGCAGGGTGAGCTCCCATTGTTCGGTCCCAGCTCCTGCCCACCTAGCAGTTTGAAAGCACCCCTAAGTGCAAGTAGATAAATAGGTACCACTTTATAGCGGGAAGGTAAACGGCGTTTCCGTGCGCTGCGCTGGTGCTGGCTCGCCAGAGCAGCTTCGTCACGCTGGCCACGTGACCCGGAAGTGTCTTCGGACAGCGCTGGCTCCCGGCCTCTTAAGCGAGATGAGCACGCAACCCCAGAGTTGGTCACGACTGGCCCATACAGGCAGGGGTACATTTACCTTTTTAATGTAATGCCAAACCAAACCATGGCAATAGCCCTGGGTAGCTGCAGTATTCACTCTGGGAACTCATTCAGGGCATGTGGAAACTGGGTCACAGTCTCTGTCAGAAAGATAAATAAATAAAACATATTTGTATTGTCTGTTGAAAACTGAGCAGAGACTGGAAACCAGACAGGCCTCTTTCAGAAGTTCATTCTATAATCTTGGTGTCACAGCAAAGAAGATTTGATCCTTATACCCACCCACTTTACTGCTGATGGTGGAATTACAATTATACTTTCAAAATTGCATGCAACTCCAAACTGAAGGAATACATCTTGCATTTTTCGAGGCAATATAGGTCTACCTCTGTTGAGACCTTTCCTCTCTGCTTTGATCTTGCAGAGGAAGGAACTGCAGTTGCATACTTCACAAAAAGTCAGAACATTTCCCCCTCTCAGCTTCTCACTGCTGAGCAGCTGATAGGTGGAAGAAGACCCAGAGGGCTGGATAAAATCTGTGTACTGAGGGGAACATCTTTGGGTTAAACATACTATTTATATTCAGTACCTCCCTAAATCAGGCTGTTTTAAGGTGCCAGCATGGTTCTATATACATGTTAGCTTAATTTAATGTTTCAGTTCCATAAAAAGCTTGCTAGATCAGTGTCCTAGATTACTGCTGTGTGCAGATAACTGCTGTTAGATAGAATAGCCTGTGCAATACAGTCATACCTTGGGTTGTGAACACTGCGGGTAGCGCATTTTTGGGTTACGGATGCGCCGAATCTGGAAGTACCGGAACGGGTTATTTCTGGGTTTCGGCGCTTGTGCATGTGCAGAAGTGCCAAATTGCATTACACGCGTGCGCAGACGCAGCATTGTGGGTTGGAAACCCGCCTCCCGCATGGATCATGTTCGCAACCAGAGGTTCTACTGTATAATCATTACCAGATACATAGGTTGCTGGGCAGTTTCAGTGATGTATCTGACTTGTACTGTTGAAACGAGCAGCCAGTCTGAACAGGTTTTCATCTGGTTTCTGGTTTTGGGGTAATGACCTTTCCCCCTCCATTCCTAACTTCTTGTTCTCTCTCTGATGGCTTAGTAAGTGGAAGTGCCAATATTCTCTGTTTATTGTCCTTCATTTGTCCCAGAAGTTGATTGGAAGTCATTCAATTAAAAGGAGTGCACTGGAATATGCAGAACTGCAATATGAGTTTAGGAGACCAAGGACAGCACACCACACATACTGTGAAGCCTGGTGTTATGAATTTTTGTTCATTCTCACTGATTTCCTAGGTGAAATTAGGTGACTATCTGGGCAGCATAATGATGGGAAACCATACATACTCAAATGACATACATATAGCTTTAATAAAGGATGAGAGAGACGAGGGAGTGCATTAAATTGAGTAATAATTTATTATTTAGAGACCTCTATGCATTTACTCATTTTTTCTGGAAGAATTGGCTCTTCCTCCAAGGTATGCAGTTTTATGGGGAGAAAAAGCAAAAGTCCAAATACTCATGTATGTATTATATTGTATTTTCTGGCTAGCCCCATCAAGTGACTGCCTGGGATTTAATTCTTCTGCTATATAACCTTTCAGTTTTTTGGTATATGTGCTTCTATGTGTGTTGAGAGAGAGAGAGAGAGAGAGCGAGCTCTGTGTGTGAAGAGAGGGGGGAAGGGAGGGAGAGGGAGAGAGGACTGTGAACGTCCTATAGGAATGCACTGCAATTATTTCCAATCACAATTAACCTGATTAGAATAATGGACAGGAAGTGTCCCTCTGTAGCTAATGCAGTTTGGCATCAGCTGACTGAAATCCTTTGATAATTTCTGCACAGATGGCTGGGCTGAAAGCAGCACTTTTTTAATTATTATTTTCATGGTCTCTCGGTAGGCCAAAACCTCGACACCAACAACAGACCTCCCCATTAAGGTGGACGGAGCCAACATCAACATCACAGCTGCCATTTATGACGAGATCCAACAGGAGATGAAAAGGGCCAAGGTGTCTCAGGCTCTGTTTGCCAAAGTGGCTGCCAATAAAAGTCAGGTGAGTAGAGGGTTCTTTTTGAAAGAGCAGAGAAAGCTTCAAGGTTGAAATTGGACCCATCCCTCCCCCCCCATCATTAAAGTATATCGGTTGCAGCATTAGTAACAACATCAATGATCCCTGGAGAATCCATTGCACTTTGTCTTTTTGCTCCTAAATAATTTCTTTCTGCCTCTTTAAAGTGAATGGCTAGCAAAGACAAATCAAATTATCTTCCTTTAACTGAAAAGTAAAAAAAAAGAAACCGGACCATAAACTGCTTCCCTGTCCTCCACCTGGTGCAGTAAATCAAGAACCCCTGAAATTATTGTGTTGTACACATTTAACAGATTTGATTCCTTAATAGTTGTTTGATTCCTTAAACAATTGTCTTATGGGAAGCCAACAGAAAACCACAGATTGATTGATCACTGTATTCCTTGTAGTTTTAAAAAATATGAAATGGAAGCATCATAAAATGCTGAAAGTAATTCTGTTACCATCATTCACAGAAATATTGAATATATTCTAATGTGTTACATGGATTTGTATATGAGGAGGATCCAAATCTTTCTCATGCTCATTTTCTTCCTCCTCTTCTAAATCATCATGTCTCCTGTTGCACCACTTGTTTTCAGTGCAGCCTGTGGGCTAATGCTCACAGAAAAGGCAAGAGCCCAGGCACAATATGAAATACATAAAAGGAAAATGCCATGGAGCCCTCTTACACTGTTAAATGAATAAAAATCTCATGTACCACATGGCAAAATATAATGAGACTGGAGCTGTTAAACGAATAAAGCTGTTAAAAGCATAATGCCACTTGGCACAACTACTGTGCATTTAACGGTTTTCCACTGTGTAATAAATGACATATGTGGTAAAAGTGCAGTAAATATAAAAACTGCACACAATTGATTTTGCAAACGTGCCCTTCGTCCTTGCCTGCATACAAATACCAAATACCAAAGATGTGTGTGCAGTGCGGCCAAGGCTGGATAGTCCTTAATCAGGACCCTTTTAGGACAAACTGAATTACCAGGCTCTTTCTGAGGTTTGGCTCCAAAATGCCTGAAAGCTTCCTGTCATTTTACACAGAAGAGTCTTGAAATAGAAAGACTGTGAGCCACCCAAAATAATTTGGGTGGCTCACTAGCTTCCGTCTGTGCCAATTCAAACGTAGAAATTCCAAAGGAGCCGGCCACCATCTACTCTCTAGAACTAGAATGCATTAAACGTTCTTGCTGTGAGCATACAGAAACTCCAGATAGAAAAAAAAAGCAGGAAGGGTTTAAATTGTGGGAAAGTGACATTTGTGGTGGCTGTGCCCAGTAATACTTCATGCATAAGCATTTTTGAGCATGTGCTCCTTTTGTTTTACAGGTCTAGTAGGTAGCACTGATTACTCTGTGATGCCTTAATATTAACAGCTATGCTGAAGGCACTTGGACTTTCTGTTTACAGTAGGTATAGGAAATTTGGTCAGCACTGGTAACCACATCAAAAAAATATACTAAGAGCTTGAAGTTGCTATTTAGTATAATTTGCATATCATGTGTACACTTTCATGAACATTTTCTAACCATAGCTGGTTGCCATGGTGCTTTTATTGTACAACTTGAGTTCTGGGGAGGCTAAGACAGAGTTTGAGAACCAGTGGCACTTCCACTTTCTTATAGGGTCATAAGCAGCATTCATCTGTTAGTATAAAGTTTGTAACAACCATATATGGGTGAGAGAAATATTAATCTCTGGAAAATTGATAAGATCCAACTTAACACAGAAGCATGTCTAAAAGTACCTAGTAAGCCTCTAAATAAATTCCTACTGAGAGCCAGAATTCATAAGTACATAAGAACAGTCCTGGTGGATCAGAATGTGGTCTATCACATCCACAGTATCCTATTTTCAAACATGAGCAGCTGGATGCCCTAAGGGCACCAATAGGACCAGTGACTAGTAGCAACTGTCATGGTAACACACTAACTATATGGCCAGTCACTCTACCCAATTTTCTCACCAAACCGATTCTTGAGCAAAGCAGAACAATAGCTCCATATGGTGCTTCCACAGAGGGCCTGTAAGCACTCATTCCAGACCATCTGATTTTGAGGGCTACACATGTCCATGTTCCAGATTCCATAGAAGATAGGAACGAAAGCAAGTGTTCTCCACTGCATCACATTTTGCTCCCCCCCCCCCCCGAGCTAAAGTCAGTATTTGTTCTGGTACATATCCCAAGATAATCACATAAAAGAAAAAGAATCACATAGAGCAGCAGTGGGGAACTGATTCTGGCATGCAGGCTAGGCGCTGTGGTCTAAACCACTGAGCTTCTTGGGCTTGCTGATCAGAAGGTTGGCGGTTCAAATCTGTGTGATGGGGTGAGCTGCCATTGCTTTGTCCCAGCTCCTGGTATGAAAGCATACCAGTCCAAGCAGATAAATAGGTACCACAGGTAAATGGCGTTTCTGTGTGCTCTGGCACGGTGTCCCGTTGTTCCAGAAGCAGTTTAGTCATGCTGGCCATATGACCTGGAAAGCTGTCTGTGGACAAACGCCAGCTCCCTTGGCCTGAAGCGAGATGAGCGCTGTACCCCATAGATGCCTTTCACTGGACGTAACTTTCCAGGGGTCCTTTACCTTCCAGGGGTCCTTTATCTTACCTAGGTATCTATCTTTCCCACCATCTGTAGGCATGGCTGCCCATCTGTCTATCACATTATATCACATGACTTGTTCCTTCCCACATGTTTTGAAATTAAACTGTGTAGGATGTATGGTACTTTGAAGCCCAGATAAAAAGCTCATGGTTTGGGCTTCACAGCACCACACAGGGTTCCATGAAAGCACTGGTGATCAGCTCTACATGTATTCAACACTTTCTCATTTTTGCCAGACATGCAGGGGCATGTGCAAATGGGAGGCCGTGAGATAGGACTGAAACACATGGTCTGCTTCCCCTATGGGCTATAACAGGATAACAATAAAGGTCTACCACCAGATTGCGTGTGGCTACCATATGTTGCCTGGTGCAGAGCACATTGGGGGCTGATGCAAGGGGAGGAGGGGTCCAAGTGTGTGGCCGGAGGTGGATGCATAGCCTTCCCTTCTGGCCACGCATTTCCTGGCAGAAAGCCAGGCACTCTCCCGGCCAGTCAGGAGGTAAGACTTGGGCAGGTACTGGGACTGTCGCCTTCCTTTGAAGGGGTGCGGCGCCCGGTGCCCAGCCTCTTGTCCTGCATGGATCTGATCGTCACTGGATCACCTGCCCTCCTGCCCCTTTTATATTTGTATGTGTGCTTCAGCCTGATGGTGAGCAAGCTGAACTGTGTATGGGCATTGCTATGGATTACTCAGTTGCTGTATTTGGGGCCAAGGGGGAGTTTTGCCTGAGGACAGATTGACCCGTCTACAGGTTTTTGCCTGCCTCATAGCAAACACAACAACTTGGGCATTTAAGGCAGTGGGTAGTATCCTTTTAACACCAGGGTACCCCTTTAAGGGGCAGAGCTGTCTGGGAGCCCAAACGGGGGCCACAGTACCCCTTCCATGAGGAGGCACTGGCAGGAAAGTCACATTTGTAATAACTTTTTTATTCAAAATTAAAACAAACGTATTATCCAGAAACATATCATCCTTATTCCTCCCCATTTTTCCTCCCTCCCCCTCCCTCCCTCGACTTCCCTCAGTTTCAGTCTTTGATTTCTCTAAAAATGCTGTTTTCTGCATGTTGCACAGTTGTATAGATCCTCAAACTATTTAGCTGGTTATTATCAATAAAAAGTTTGTGAATGTTTATTCAAAGCCAGCCAAGGAGTCCAGTTCGCTTTGTTGCGTCTTCAAATACTTTGTAAAGGGTTCCCATTCATCTCTAAAGTCACAGTTATCCTTGACCGTAGCTTGTATGTCAGTTTTGCCAGTTCTGCATAGTCCATCAATTTTTCTTGCCATGATTCTTTAGTTGGGGTTTCTTCAGTCTTCCATCCTTGTGCTATTAAAACTCTCATGGCCGTTGTCGCATACATAAAGATGTTTTCCAGCTTTCCAGCTTTCCCTACAATCCCTAACAAAAATGCTTCAGGTTTTTTAACAAATGTTAAATGGAACATTTTCTTCAATTTGTTGTATATCATTTCCCAATTTTTTAAAATTACCTTACAATCCCACCACATGTGATAAAATGTCCCCTCCTTTTCCTTACGCTTCCAACATATATTTGAACTAGTTTTGTACATTTTCTGTAACTGCACTGGTGTTGTGTACCATCTGTACATCATCTTCATGTAATTCTCCTTCAATAGGGAACAATCTGTAAATTTTAAATCAGTTTTCCATAATTTTTCCCAATCTTCCATCATAATGTTATGGCCTACATCCTGTGCCCATTTAATCATAACTGATTTTGCCTCTTCATCTTTCGTCTCCCATTCTAATAGTATGCTGTATGCAGCCTTCAGTAATTTCACTTTCCCTTCGATCACTTCCCTTTGAAACCTAGATCTTGTATAACTAAATCCTTTCTTGTTGTCTTCTTTATGTGTTTCATATAGTTGTCGATAATGCAACCAACTCTGAAAGTGGTGTTTGATCTCATCATAATCTCTTAATTTCCATTTTCCATCATGTTCCTTTAAGTGAGCCATTTTCCTTTCTTTCCAAGTGGTTTGAGAGGAAAGTCACATTTGACCCATGTCTAGGGGCAGCCTTCATGCCAGGGTCCACCCATCCTGGGTTCAACCTGCCGGTGGTTTGGTTGAAGGTGGATGCTTACCCAATGCCTTTTGCCACTGGCTTACATATGAAATCAATGAATCTGTGGCCTAATTTAACCCAGCCAATGGTCTCCTGTGCCTTGGTCTCCCCATTGGCACACAGTGTGCCATATGTGCCTGGGTCATGCAAATGGTTTGTTCCTTTCTAATTCAGGACATGGCTGGATTTTAGCTGCACTGTATGCATATTTCATGTACAGAAGATCTGAGGAGGATAAAGCAGGGAGGGGGTGCCACAGCTGACTTTCAAAAATTGTGCTATAGCTTCAGAGGATTCTCATAACTTGCCATATTTCAAAAATCTGGACACAATGGTGGTTGAGCTTTTTTTTTTTTTTGCAAAATCTCAAAAAAGAAAGGATAGGAAAAAGAGAGTTTTTGAGCTATTTTTAATGAAATTTGCCAAAATCTACACTTCCGACATGGACTGCCGTGCATCTGGATTTTCCTGGACATTTCAGCGATTTTTGCCTGGAAGCTTTTTAAGAGGGCCAAATACCAGCTATGTCTGTGAAATTCCAGATGCATGGCACCCCTACTCATTCACCTGTTGATAGTCTCATCAAGTGTGCAGTTCCTTCTCAATGTCAGCTACTGCTCTTGCCCTCAAAGAGTCTATCCACTAAATCACAGTGTGATGAAAACTTAACATGGCCAGTCACCTATGATGATTCATATCATGTGGCTATGGCTGTCATCTACATCCTTAACTAGAACAAGAAGATAAAGTAAAGAATTCAAGGAATAGTTTGGCAAAACTGGTGATTAAATTCCCACAAACATTACAGTAGAGAATGTTGCAGTTCAAAGATAATAGGAATAATAGAGCAAAGCCAGCTTGTCAAGGTTTCATTAAGCTTCATGGCAGAACTTGCCATTATAGCCAGTTTTCTAGCCATTCAGGTTTCTTCACTTGGTTATTTTATATAATAATGAGCTTTATTTTAATCAAGATTATTTTAATCAAGAAAAGAACAAGTTCAGAAACCTGGCTCATTTTCTACTGCTGTAGATTCCCAGTCACATGAAGAGAGTTAATCACTACTGAACATTTGTTTTAAAGACCTTTGCATGGGTACAATTAGAAAGTAATCTTTATGTGGTTAATAGCATGATTCTAGTCTCTTTAAAAACATACATCACACATTGCCTTTTTTGTCACAGATGCTGACATTTTCTGCACTGAAGATGTGGGTGAGGAAATATCCTTTTACATATATTTGAGTAGAGATTTTTTTGAATCATTTTCACTAAAATCTCTTCATTTGCCTACTCACGTATTTGCTGGTATCCCTGCAAAATGTCAGTGCAGATACATTCAATTCCTTAAAAAAATAAGAATATGAAATGAACCAAGCTGCTGCTCAAGGCCAGTTAATTGACTTAGGTTGCAATCCTAACTCCACTTATTTCTTTTTAAAATTATACCCTGTTTTTCACCATATAGGTCTCAAAGTGCCTTGTAACAATAAAATATACAATATGCAAAATTTAAAACATTAATTAAATCTCTAAAATTTAGCATCTCAATAATGTAAAATCTCATTTTTATTTTTAAATGTAGAACCATCTGAAAAGCTTTCAGGGGGCAAAAGCCTCCTGACCAGGCCATTGAAACTCAGTAGGAATGTTGCCTAACTTTTTGTGAGAGGGAGTTCTATAGCAGGGGTTGGCAAGGTTTACCTTGCCTGGGCCGGTTCACTCCAGTGGAGATCCCTCTGTGGGCCAGATCGCGCACGCCCCCTGCAATTTCCGGCATCTGCGCAGACGTGATTTCCGGCGCCACGGAAGCGAGTCCCCATGCCGTGCTGGTTTAGCGCATCATGCGGGGGACTCGTCAAGCAGGTGGCTCAGTTCCGGGGTGGCTCGGGGGCTGCTTAAACGACCGCTGTGGGCCGCTTGTGGCTCATGGGCCTTAGGTTGCCGACCCCTGTTCTATAGCACAACTCCTTGTTGACATGAGTTGTGATTCTGGCCCATAGGGAACCACTATTATTGCTCCCCTGACAATCTCACTGATTGATTTGGGGTGTACAGGGTAAATTGGTTGTTTAGGTATCCTGGGCCCAAGTGATTCAGGGCTCTGTACACTCGTATAAGAACCTTAAACCTGGCTTGGTAGCAGACAAGAAACCGGTGCAGGCCTTCTGATGCTAGTGTCATGTGTTGGTGTTTGGTTGTTCTCTGGAAGTAAGCTCCATTAAATTTATTAGGAGTTATTTTTGAGTAGACATAGTTATGGTTAAGACACTTTCTTCCATGCAGATGTCAGAGCTTGAGCGGTGGTAAGTATAATTTCAATATGAATTACCCTGGGCAGCTTATTCCCTGCTTCCATTATGAACATTAATACATGGATAGAACATTGTCAGTGGTCTTAAAATCAATGCCCTTCAGCTTTCTAATAACACAGCAGTTACTGTAATAAAACCTAGCTTTCTTCTGCCAATAATTCTAGTCTCATTGTGTTTGAACATACAAAGTTCAAATCATTTCTGTATCTCTCTTGTGCTACTTACATTAATATGTGAAATATATATTTTATCTAGAGGCATTTGTGATTTATATGAGCATCCTGATCAATGCAGGTTTTACACCCGTCTTTCAAACACCTCCTCTGCTGTCTGCTCCACTTGGTCAAAATTTGGTGTGAAAAAGCTGTCAACCTAGCAGAGCACTTTTAGGATGCATGTGCTGAACAGTGTCCTTGAACCACCCGTCCGTTCTTTCTCAGTCTTTTTGGTGTCACTGGTAAAGTTTTGTGTTTTTTCTCTTTGATGCCTCCACAAATGCAGGAAGAGATACCTTTTATCGCTCCTCTTTCCTTAGTTCAGCAGAAAGACTTGGGTGGGGAGGTCTGTGTTAATGCCCACTGTACTACCTTTCCAAGCCCTGGATACTGGATCACAGCAGGCATGATTTGTAGTCCTCAGCAGCATTTGGAGCAATGCCCTCACCTCACCAGCTTTTTGGCAACCCGTTTTGTGTTGTTGAAGACCTTTCTAGCTCACTGCACTTTAGCTGAAAGCAACACATTGAGTTTCATCTACACCCACCCACAAAAATTTACCTTCCTTGGCTGATGCTTCAGGGCATAGCAGTGTATCCTCACAACCAAACAAGCTTAAGGGAAAAAAATATGGTACTTCTCACAAAGAAGTACCCACACAACAAGAAGCAAAAGGAAACCTGTTCTTATTGTGCTTTTGCACCATGAGCTTAATTCAAAAACCAGGAAATCCCCATAAGCTAATATTGGGACTGTGAACTATCGAAAGTTGATGAGAGCAGTGTGAGTTTGCCTGGATAACAATGGCATTTCCAGGACACAGAAAATGAATGTCTGGATATGCCCTAATACATCAAGAATAAACCTACAAGGCAAGTGTACCTGATCCTAGTCTGTTCACATGGAAAATTTTGTGGAGTTTCTGTATGTATGAATCCTTTTAACAACCGTTTTGATAGCTTTTTTTGGTTGACCGCTACTGCTGACCTAAATATGACAGAAGTAAAAAGGTCAGCTGGCTAAACAGGATCACTGATAAGTATGGGAATGAGCTTCATTTCTTTCTTCATCTACCTCCCTTTTCTTCTAGGGGGTTCCTTGTACATCATGCCTGAAATGCTTTTGTTTATTGAGCAGCCAAAAGTTTAGTTACGCTGCAGATTCTTTTGCTTTTTGCCCTGGGAAATACATTTGATTGGAGTTAGAGAAGTTTTAAAGTAGGACATCTATATGATACTTCCAAATTGCTAATGCTAATGCATCCACATTATTTAATACAGCTTAAGAGACTTGGTGGCATTCTTTATACAAATCTGCAGGATTGCATGCAAAACATAATTACAAACTGAATTCCTTGCTACCATCACTACAGCCTTTCTTTACTGTACCTTGGGATACCTTGGGATAAATACGCTTCAGGATAAGTGTTTTCGGGTTGCACTCCGTGGCGACCCGCGCATGTGCAGATGGTCAAAATGACGTCACGCGCATGCGTGGAAGCGGTGAAACGCCACCCGCGCACACACAGACGTTCTGTTCAGGATGTGAACGGGGCTCCAAAATGGATCCCGATTGCATCCCGAGGTACCACTGTACAAGAGTCACAGCTCTTTATTTGTGGCAATTGTCTTTTCCTTTCCTTAGAATATTTGAATGAGATCATGGAGTCAGGTTTTGCTATCTGCTGTTTTATTGTGTTTACATTAGTAATCCTGTTACACAGTGTCATTGTTTGTAATCAAAAACATATATATATTGTAAACATTAAAACAGATTACATATGACATGCTAGAACCCACACCCAACCTGTCATGATGGTTGATTATGCTTGCATCCCACTCTTTCTTAGGAAGGCTCAGAGAACCTTCAGTGGGTTTCTCAATGGTCTCCCACCCAGACACTGATTACAACTGCCCCTGCTTTCGCTCCAGCATCAGATGAGAGCCAGTGAGGTGTAGTGGTTAAGAGCGGTAGTCTCGTAATCTAGTGAACTGGGTTCGCATCTCCGCTCCTCCACATTCAGCTGCTGGGTGACCTTGGGCCAGTAACACTTCTTTGAAGTCTCTCAGCCCCACTCACCTCACTGGCCGCTTTGAGACTCCTTCGGGTAGTGATAAAGTGGGATATCAAATCTAAATTCCTCTTCTTCTTCAGATGTTCTGTAATTTGATTCTACCCACTAAAAACCAGCCTGAATTAGGATGATTTTAAAATAGTGCTTCAGTATGTAGTAAATTAACCTGTCAATCATCTAATTAAATAATTCAATAAATTATTTGATTAGAAAAGGGTAAGCCTATTTAAAAAAAATCAAGCAGCCTATTTGATTTTTTTTCCAAGACTATTTTTAAAAAATAAATATCAAATATCAAAATTGTGAGTTCTAGGCACTATCTTAGAAAAGAAATAGGGCAATCCTAAAGGGGGTCAGAGAGCAGGGGATCCACTGCTGCGCCTGAAGGGGTGCCAATTTGCACTGGCCAGGGTGGAAGGGATCAGATTTTCCCTTCCTTTTTCACTACACCAGATCCAGTATGACATAGCAGAGAGGTCTCAGGTTTGAGCCACTTGGTTTTTTGGGGGGAGGTGTCTGCAGGGCTAGTATCCTGCAGATCCTGCCCCAACCTTGCCCCAAACTCCCCATTTCAAGGCTTGACACTTCTTATAGGAGAACCACTAGCAGGACAAGCAGATGCCGCAGCTCCTTTCCATTAGGCTAGAGAAGATGACATAATGTGTCTGGTGGTAGAGGAATTAGGGGTTAGGAGTACACTCAAATCCTCCATTTTCTCATATACAGGAGTGCCTATTCTAATGTGCTACATGTGAAGCATCTAAAAAATTGTTTTCTCCTGTTCAAAACTTGTTTTTACTTGTGGGCAAATTTTATACAGATTTGATGGATGGATGAATGATTCATATGAGTTTTCACCAGTCAATAAATCCCATTGAATGTTGTAGGTCTTCTGCACAGGCCTGGTCTGTAAGATTTATTTAATCAGGTGACCGTCCTTTACTCAGGTGACAATGCTTCCAAAAGAAGCTTAGGTTTATACGTGGTGGGTGTTCAGAAAAAAAATATTGTTAGGAATGTGCTTTGCGTTTGTTTTGGAGGTCATAGTAGGTCCTTGGACAGGAAGCCGTTTCAGGGATGTTGTTTCAAGAAGTTGTAAGCCAAAGGGAGCAGAAAGGCTGTTTGGATACTGGAAGGCTATCCCAACCTAGGAACATTTATAGCTGGCGAACCAGCCTAAGCTGGGACTAAGAACTGCTAGCTACAGAAGCCGCTTGAGACTCCAGTAACTAGTTGGAATCCAGGAGTATACCCAGACTACAAACCTGTACCTTCACGGAGAGGCAACCTCTCCCAGGACAGGTTGTGCGCCTACTTCCTGGACACAGGAACCATCAATCTGCAGCACTTCTGTCTTATCAGGATACAGCTCAGTTTATTAGCCCCCACATGACAGACACACGGCAATAGAGCACACTTTTTACAGCAATCTTGACGTTTGTTACTGGACTTATTTGCATAGGAGAGATGCTGAGTGACAGAACTGGGCAACTAAGGGATCAAGTATGTTTACGAGTGGGATGTCTAATAACAGCCTAATTCTATATACAGTAAGGCCTCTCCTTCCGGAGGTAAGGTGTTGTGAGCGGGAGGCGATTCCCACGTCACGCAGGGGGCGTTCTGCCCCCTGTCCCATTCACAAGGCTGGTGGGCCACGCCCCCGGTTGAGTACCCAACTGGGGGGCTTGGTGGGGGCGTGGTTTGCTGCTCAAATGCAGCCGCGCCAGCCATTCTGCCCATTGCACTCACCTTTTCGCATCACGTCACCCACCCACCACTCCCTTTAGGGCTTAGCTTTTCTCTTGACCTTGCTACGGACCTATGGTTTGTCGCCCAGGTTGCCCAGGGGGCCTGGTAGGAGTTTTTCCAACTGGCAAATTGGCACCGGCCTTTTGGTTTTTTCCCGCCTACTTCGTAGCAATTTGTCACAACTTTCTTGGTATTTGGCAGTTAGGCATTGGAATGTGTTGTTGGTGTGTGGAAGGGCAAGGTGTGGCCATCGCCTACCCCTTCGATTTTGGGTATTCCATTAAAGGAATCCGGCGGTCGTGGATCCTGTCCGATGCCTGTGTGGCGGAGGGCCATGGAACGACCCTTGGTGACATCAGGGGAGAGCTTATAGTTGTATTAGCATTAACAGGCTCCCCCGACTGGTGGTTAACCCCTCTTCAGACTCACCCCTCTCCGAGTGGGTGGAGTCAAATCTTCTGTGGTCCAATGCCTAAGCCAATACCTTCTCACATGCTGTAATCAATAAAGTTGTGGCCTTTTCTTGCCCATTAACCTTATACACTGTGTCCACATGTCTTTATTCCACCAAGTGGAGATCGGGCCCTCAAATCACAACCTGTCTTTCCTAAAACAATGTCACCAGGAACATTAGCCAAAAGCCTGAAATCAACACGAATGCTTCCATTCCAGAGAAATTCTGTACTGTATCAGCATTTCCTTGCATGGAAGCAATTCTCTTGGAATGCTCAATAAAAACACACATGGACTGCTATCACCTCCCTGAATACCCCCCCACACACAACTTGAGGGTTTAAACAAAAAGAAAAAAAGAAAAGGGAGATTTATTTATTAATAATTCATGAGTTCTCATCGAACATGCACGAAGCAACGGTGCTATTCAATAGAGAATACTGTCATCTGTCACTGTTTTATTTGACATTTACACTTTTTTTTTTTTGCTTGGTACTGCAAAACTTTCTTGGATGGCACGCTAAGATTATTTAAATAGAAAACAACAACAGCAGCAGAGTGCACACACTTTCTTACCTGGTGGCTTCTGTTTGTTTGGGCATTGTGTATGTTGATGAGATGGGACTTTTGGTAGCATAGGGTTCTCTCAAATATTAGCCACGTTGAAAGCTAAAATCTGTTGTTCAGTGGAGCTGAATATATAGTCCTGGATGGATGAGTGAAAGACAGTTTGGGTAAATAGATGGAGGGCGAGGACAACAGTGACTAAAAGATTTGTTGTAGATAAGTGTACAAGTAGGCTGTGAAACAGAGAGAAAACAAGTAATAGCTGTTGTGAAAGAAACTGACACAAATGAATTGCCAGTGCTGATGCCAAATAAATATTTATAAATGGCATCAGAGGGAGGCCCAGTAGTATAAAATTGCAAGCATGAAGAGGGCATTTAGCACAATGACATTACGGAGTTAGGAAGGCTTAGCAATTTCTTGCTAATATTAGACTCATGAAAATCTTTCTGCTCTGTAGGTTAGTTATTATTTATAAAAATCGCAGAACCAGCTGATACATTCATAAGCTAATTATTGTAGCAGCTGGGTATACATGGTGCAATATGTCTGAGGCTGTGAAGTATCACAGATTTCTTGGGACCTGCTGTGGTGTGTGTGCCATAGGAGGCTAGATCCCTTAATCTGATCAGCCAAGCAAAGAGTTTCTGGGGAAACTGGATTAATATTTCCCTAAATAACAGGAATGTGATTCACCTTCAGAACTGAGCTCTGCTAAACATGCCATTAGCTTACGTCCACTGGGGAATTGAGACGTTCTCAGGTGTCCTAAGGATGGGATCTTTGCCTGGTAGCTTCCCTTGCCAGAAATTAATTTGGTTTGCTCATATCTGCACACATGGTCACACTGCAGTCTAGTTTTCTCCTTAATAGCTCCACGGTCAAGACCTTGCAAGTTGCTTGGCAAATTGAGCACTATGCTTCCTAAAGACTAATGGCAGAGAGCACATAGACTATAATGAGGCCTATAGTGTCAGGCTAAGTGACTGTAATGAGTGCAGATTATAGCAGTGCTTATCAATCAAATGCAGCTGACTGTTGTGTGAGGCATTCCAAGATCACAAGCAAAAATGGTAGCAGTAAGTTGTCACGGGTCTCTTTTCAAATGGAGCCTTCTCTTAATATAACTGCCTGCTCTGACAGATCAGTAGGTCTTTGGGTTTAGATCACTCAGAACGTTGACTTTGAACAGGTGTGGGATTTTACTTACCCTTTAAAAAGTTTCTTTAAGGTTGTAAGTCTCTCTTACAGTTTCCCTTGGGAAGTTTTAACCATACCTGCTTTAAACATTTGAAAGTGTGCAGTTGGAGACTTACTCTGATCAGTAAAATGGATGGAGAAATAGCAGCTTCTCCCCCCACCACAGATGGTTTATTTTACATTTCAAAAATTATTTCCTTCGTACTGCGGAACCCCTGAGAAAACACTTTAGAGCCGAGAATTTTGTTCTTGTTTGTTTGTTTTAAATTGTTATTAAAGAGGTACACAGGATTTGGGGGTATGGGCAAGAGAATATTGGTGGAAAATCAGCCATCACCTGATTCTATGGTTAGCAACATACCAACTAAAATACCAAATGCAGATATTTATTCCAAGCAAATAATTAGATATCTCCTTTTCATAACCCCCCCCCCGGCAGCTTATTGCAAGAAAAGATCGGGTCTGCACAAATGTGGCCTCTCACTTGTAAAAACAAGGCAGTGTTGTGTTACAGATTAGTTTATAAATCCCCAGTGGCTTCACAGTTCAGTGCCTACAGCTGCTGCAGATGGGCCTGGGTTTTTGTCTCTTCGCTGTGCTGCAGCCGGCAGTTGAAGGAGAAAATGGAATGATCAGGTTATTAACATGTAGGCCGTGAGGAAGAGGCTGCACAATGAGAACAGCTGGTGTTGCTGTCTTGGCTGATGCAGCGGAGATAATCAAATCTTGCCTCCCCCCCCCCTTTCCTTTTCCTTTTCCTTTTTTTTTTTGGGTAAAGGCAGAAGACACAGTGGAGAGTTAGACAAACAACGATGTGATATCATATGAGGTCTCTTTAATAGCACCTTGCATCAGGTTGTTACACCAAATCTTTCAATTCCTTTTTTGGCTTGTGAAAAGCCTTTCTAGTCAGGTCCTTTCATACAACAGTTTTGAAGAAAGACATATTTAACCTTAAGAAAACAAGATCCAGCTCGAAATATTAAATTGACACAACCCCATTGAAATTGCTCAGGCCCCATGGATTTTAACAGGATGGAGATATGGTTAGTTCAGTGTTTAGACAATCCAGACAATCACTTGAGATGATGGGCTGTAGAACTGTCGAAATATTTTACTTAATGAAAGTTAGGAAATGCATGTTTTGTATGTTGCTTCATTATTATGTTGAATTTACTCTCATAAAGCCACAAGAAAGGGATGATTCAGTCATTGCTATGCAAGGCTGCCTACAGGTGTTAACAAAGATATTTTTTTTGCATCAAAGTTTACAGATGTTCTGTGTATTTAAAAAACCATTCAATATACTTGCACTTTCTCTATACACGTAAGTGGATAAAGGTGAGAAAGTTTGTCACCTATTAACAAGTAGTGTCTTTCTGCCCTATGGGTTACATTAATCATTTCTTATAATGGTATTGGAGAGACAATGGGGTCAAACCGTTGCATTAGCAGCACCAAAGTGACCTCGATGGGATACATGCCTGGGCAGTGTGTATGAAAGTCCTGGGCAGAAAACAATATCCTCCAACCTCACTGAAGTGGCTGAAAGGAAAACAGAGCAATACATTTGGCACCAACTTGGCTGAAGGAGTTGCTGGAAGGAGGCATACAAGGTTCCATCCAACCATCTTAGGGACTCTACTCCTTTGCCTTTTCTTCTCTTGAAGATATCCCACAAGGCAGCGGAGGTTTAGGATCAAAGTTTTCCTTCTCTTAGATGGGCTACCTTCCCAGATTGATGAACCCCACCTGCCCCTCACTTCCCTCTACAGCAGGCATGGGCACACTTGGCCCTCCAGATGTTTGGGGACTACAACTCCCATGATCCCTAGCTAACAGGACCAGTGGTCAGGGATGATGGGAATTGTAGTGTCAAAACATCTGGAGGGCTGAATTTGCCTATGCCTGCTCTATAGCATATGCAGGAACTGCCTTCTTGACTGTTAGACCCTTAGTTGGTCTCGTCCTTTCAATCCACCAAAGCCTGTCTTCGCATGCAGAGGAAGTCTCTAACTCACTGAGGGTTTGAGACCCATCAGTTACTCTCGAAGCCATTCCCAGGGTGTGGTCGCTGTCTAATGCTGACAGTTTCTAGGAGCCACAGGTGAAAGCTGTGCTGAGTAGGGACCAAAGGTGGACAAACTACCCCAAAATGAGCCAGATGTGTCCTCCACCACAGGTACTACCTCTCCCCTACACCTCATATAAGGGCATGGGCAGTAATCAAACTGTTGGTTATTATAGGGAGGTTCTGTTCATGATTTCCCAATAAAATACATGTAAATCCATCAAAAATTACAGTAGGTGAATCTGAGGTAGAGGTGGGAATAGACTGCCTGGTTCAGTGTCTTCTAAGCTTTTTCTTCACTTAGCTATGTAGGGGTTCCCAAGGAACTCTACAAAATATCCTGGCAATCATAGTTCCAGGCAACTTCCTACATTCTTTAAAGATTTTGAATGCAGGGTCTACTGCTTTCCAGGTTTTCTAGTTATTGACCGTAACGCAGGCATACTCTCCCTGTGTCTCTCCTTTGTGCTTTTCCAAACTGTTTGCAGGGCAGTGGGAGAAATTAGTTTGGTTCACTTTTGAATGCAAATTCATCAAATTTGCCCTTCCTGAATCAATATGCAAGCAAAACTCACCTCTCCTTGTAAATTTGTACATTAATGAAATTTGCAATGCAGTTATCTGACAATAGAGTGCATATTGCAGGCAGCAATACATTCAGAGATGTTTATTAGGATAAATGCATATCATTTAAAAATAAAGAATACGAAATCACAAACTGATACAGAAATGGAGTGAACTTTAGATTGGAAAATGATAAAATGAGAAACCAAAATTGACAGAGTTGTTCATCCTTAGCTGTCTGTCTGGTAATGATCAGTACTGCATAGAATGCAGGTTTCCTCTCTGATTGTTTTAGGACTTTCTCTCAATGAGTCTCCCTTCTTGGATTCTGCCTGGGTGCCAAGTTCCCTCATATCAGTCCATGAAACCACAGATGCATGCAGACACACTCATAACTGGTGTAGTCAATATATATCATGTTTTTTTTCTCCCTCATCTAGCACACGGAAGATTTGTGTGAATGAGATTTCACACTGGGTGATTCAGTATCAGACATGCATGGAAGTGCCACAAGCTGCCTCTATTGTCCAGTGGAGCAAGAATAAGGGATCCCATCTGGGTCAAAACTGAAGCGTCCTGAACTATTAGAAAAAGGTCAAAATTTGCCATTAGCGAACATATCACAAGTGCACGATATGTATGTACTAGGTAACTTGGAAGATGTTATGCAGCAGGATTATAATTACCAAACTGGTGAATCAGTTTGTAATGATTCTGAGCACTATAATGTGAGCTATGCTAAATAGGTAGCAAGTATTGGAAGTGGCACGTGTGATAAATCATAGCAGCACAATAAAATAAGCAGTCCCTACAACCATTATGTCGTTCACCAGTTTACTAGTACTTAAACGTCCGTTATTTTAACTTTCCACTGCAGGGTTGGCTGTGTGAGCTGCTCCGTTGGAAGGAAAACCCAAGTCCAGAGAACCGTACACTTTGGGAAAATCTGTGCACCATCCGGCGCTTCCTGAATCTTCCGCAGCATGAGAGGGATGTGATCTATGAAGAGGAATCCAGGCATCATCACAGTGAACGTATGCAGCATGTAGTCCAGCTTACCCCTGAGCCTGTGCAGGTCAGTGCTCTAACTGTCCATTTTAAAATGATTCTTTGTCCCACGTCAACTAGTAAAAGAATGAAAAAAACAAATGGTTCCAGCATCTTCCAGATCTAGAAGCACAAAACTTCCAGTGTCTTTTTCAGTGAAAAGATTCCTGGATTGCCTTAGGGATCAAGATAGTGATGTTAGAAGCAGGTGTGTTTGTGTATTCATGAGCCTGTGTTCTATTTCAAAGAGAGCTAGCTTGAGACTACAATATTTTAGAGTTATGTCTTTGCATTGGTACCTGGGTCGCTGTCCAGTGTCTTTTTTATGTATTCTTCTGGCACAATTCATTAGACTAATGATTAGAAAGTGGCACTGCTCCCTTTTATATTTTCAAATTCAGTTTCCAAGTTATGAAGTAGGAGCAGGGTACGTGATGGGATGTGAAGAAGTTTGTCTTCCTCCTCTTCCTCCTCCTTTTTCTCTTTAAAGAAATGTTTTTTAAATTAAATTCTATGTTTTTCATACGTTTAAGGAAGGGTTGGTAAGGTGTCTGTTCCTTTAACCCATATTTAATCACAGATGGCTACTAAATAGAAATTTGATTTCAAATAAAAATTACCAGTCTTGAAAGTAGGCTCTAGTAACCGATGTAGGTGGTCTTTTGGAGCTAGTTTTTTTTTTAATGGTTGACCTTGATAATTTAGCCTACTTTTGAAACTCTTCAAGCACATTACTTTTCTGCATAGTGTGTGTAGTTTCTAGTGACACGTTACACTGCATTGCAATGTGATGCATTTGTATTTGTCAGCAAGTTACAAAGCCTTGAATTAATTATTTATTACAATCAAAATATGAAAAATGAAGAAAAATAACTGGAACCAGCTGGCAGCTATAAATAGCAAAACTCCGGAGACTCTCCAACACAGCTGAAACATTCGATCTGTGTTTTGGGGATGCTGCACTTAAGGTATTGTTGTGCCTATCTGATAAGCCTCCTGCGTTCTGTTAACCTGATGCTAAATCGTGATATTGGTTTGGCAGTGACAATCTCTATTACACAATTAACCAGAAATAATCAGTGACAACCAGTATCAAATGCACAAAATTGATGCCATCACACTCATGCTCATTGGGGTTTGTACGTGACAGTAAATGCATTTAATCCAACTGTTTTCTTTGTTCAAGCTAATATTAATTCTTCCCAAATGTTGCTGTGCTTAGATTGTTCTGTCACTGGGATGCATGGGTTTTCAGTAACTGCTATACTGCTAAAGGAGTCCATTAAGCAACATGTCTTATTAATATGCAGAGATGTTTTGTCTTTTCCCTTCTTTTCTTCATATACTTGCAGTAATCCAAATTTTAGAAACTATGTGTAGCTGTTTTATTTTAATTTATATCACAATTCAAGTTGAATAATGAATGCCAAAGATAAGGAGGAAGACTGCTACAATAAATGATAAAGTTAGTATAACAGCAACAATTGCAATCGATGTATGTTTTGTGTCTTTCATTCTGTAATAACGTTTGCGTTTCATGGTTTCAAGCATCTTAAAGGTAAAGGAAAAGGTACCCCTGACCATTAGGTCCAGACGCGGATGACTCTGGGGTTGCGAGCTCATCTCGCTCTATAGGCTGAGGGAGCTGGCGTTAGTCCGCAGACAGCTTCCGGGTCATATGGCCAGCATGACTAAACCGCTTCTGGTGAACCAGAGCGGCGCACGGAAGCACCGTTTACCATCCCACCAGAGCAGTACCTATTTATCTACTTGCACTTTGACGTGCTTTCAAACTGCCAGGTGGGCAGGAGCTGGGACCGAGCAATGGGAGCTCACCCTGTCGTGGGGATTCAAACCGCCAACCTTCCGATCAGCAAGTCCTAGGTTCAGTGGTTTAGACCACAGCGCCACCCGCACCCCTCCTTCAGGCTTCTTAGAACTTTCTTAATTGAGATCATCTATCTAAAGGGATGAATACTATCACTGAGAAGGAGCAACACATCCTTTCCTCTACCATGATTAACAGCTCTAATCCCCACTCAATTGAATACTAAGACAATGGAGATAGGGCATTAACTTTACCAGTTCCAGCACTGAGACTGGTGAAGTTGCTTTAACCTGTTGCTGACTCTTAGTCTTAGTGCCAGTCTTAGTGCTGAGGATGCAGAAGCAAAAATTTGCCACTAAAACTTCTGTGATCCCTAACTCTGTTAATGCTGATATAAGGTAAAAATAATTCTCAAAACGAACTACTTTAAAATGTTTTTTAATGTGAAGATATTAAGAACACCTGAACATTGCCTTTACGGTTCACATTTCCTGATATGGTAGCTCTTGGTGGTAGGCATTTTTAGACAGTGTGCATATCAAGAGGGCATCTCAGCTAAAGGAGAGTATTTAAGTATTTATTGTGAAAGGTAACACAGTCACTTCTACAGCTCTGGATATCTATGCACACCAACGTAATGGCTAGGCAGCTATTCCCAGGTCCACACACTGTGGAGCAGTTACAGCAGCTGGACCACTTCCCCTCCACCAGTTTATGTACCTTCCCCTGGTGGGCTGCATGCAAAAAAACATGCAGAAGTTGTGCCTAAAATCAGGATTATTCATCTAAGTTTTATAGACTTTCTGTAATTTCTTCATGGCATTAAAGGGATAGAGAAAAATGCTTAAATAATCCTCAGTCCTTATTTTCAGTCAAATTATGATTTTAAAGCAGTGTGTAAGATGTCCAATCTACAAAGCACATAAGGCAGGTGGGCAAAACGTTATGGTGAAAATATTATTTTACTTGGTAATAACCAACATTAGTCATAATCAGAACTGACTCACTTAAGGAAATGGACTTAAGTAACTTAAATCCATTTATTTCAATGTGCCTAAGTATGACTTAGTTTATTTCTTTTAAAAACTTTAATCTTGCCATTCATCCAAAGACACGAGCAGGTTGCAACAATAAAACAGACAAAAACAATAACATTTGCTCTTTAGACCTGGAAAGCTACAGAAATCTCAGCATGTATTCATTTGTATTATAATTGTAAAATACTTTTTAAAAGTACAATGCAGGAAACTATTATATAGTTAAAACTTAGAGGAAAAGCCTAGGCAACAGATTAAGTTCTAATTAAAGGCAGAGTACTTTCAGTTTAATGTTGTCTAATATTTTCCAGTATGTATGACTCATTCTTGAGGGTTAGGGAGATATAAATATCCTTTCCCCCAAAGGATCGTCCTGTCGTAAGTTCCAACTTGCCCAGCATGATCCCTACCTTTAAAAAGTTATTCATTTGCCTTCCCAAATTTTTGTTTGATTAGTAATATGCAACCAAAGTACATTGTCAATATTGGTTACAGTATTAATGCCACTTAATTGAATGGTTCATCTTAAAGCTTTTGAGAGAGGGCATTTGAGGCCTCAAAAAAATAAAGCTATTTTAATGAAAGTGTGTAAAATTAAGTCAAATGCTTGAAGTGAAATAGTTGCCTTCTGAGTTGCCATCTTTTCAAAAACTGATGCCTCACCACTTGGAGAAATGTGTGGCTATGCACTGCGGTTTTAGTTTTAATGAATGTTTGACCACTTTACTTTTTAATAAGCTCTATTTGGATGTTTCATGACAGCTTATAGAAGCTTAGAACCTTAGTTCCTAAAAGCTTTACACGCACTTTGATAAAACCAATAAGCTACACACAACAGGCAAAGAGGCCTTTTATATTTGAATCTAAAATATCCAGTAGAGTTTCTTATGATAGATAGTTATTACAATTGCAGTGGAAAGCCACTGAAATTTTACTGTTGAAGCCAAACCTACCTATCACGCCATTTCAGCTGTTTTTGTTTAACATTCATGCCTAATGTGGCTAGAACTTGCTTCAGATTTTTATTAAGACTTATGTTTGCAACTTCCATTATAATCGTACTATAACTTACATTGGGAAGAGGAGAAACTTCCTTAGTTATGTATTATACTTAATTAATTATTGGAAAAGTATCTCAGATTGTTTTGCCATTTTTGAACTCGTGCCTCCTCAACAAAACTCACAGAGAATTCTTTAACATCCCTCTTTAACGTGCTGATCCCAAGCTATTTAAGACTTTAAAGGACAAACCCAGCACCTTAATTTTATGCTTGAGAAATGTACTGGTAACGAGTGCAAACTTTCCAGTGCTGTAATAATATGCTATTTGCAGCTTACTTGGGCAACTGCATTTTCAGCAGTTTCAATTTCCAAACAACATAGAAACTAATTTCTAGAGAGAAAAATGCCAGAGCTGAAGCCGTCCAGGTCAGATAATATACTCTAATAACTGGATATTAATTGAGCAGAATCTTCCATAGGAATAGAAACAAGATCAGTAAGTCAGAAAACTAACACCAAAAATTGTGCATGATTTTTGTTATGCTCCTTAGCACAATGCAAAAATACAGACTGAGCTGCTGTCTTTGGGTTACATGGATCTGCTCTTATAACAAAATGGAGTAAACATCTGTTGGATACAGTTTCTGGGATGAGGGCAGAAAGTATTGAGCACAGTGGAAGGAACAAAGTAGTAAGTTTTCTGGGCCAGATCAACCATTTGGTTGAAAGGCACTGTATGATGATGATGATGATTTTATTATTTATACCTCGCCCATCTGGCTGGATTTCCCCAGCCACTCTGGGCAGCTTACAGCATATCTAAAAACATAAAACATGTCGAATCTATTCTATATAGAATCTGTGTTCCTAGTTAGTAGAATGGGTTGACTGAAGTATGGTAGCTGCTTGGCTATTACCAGGTTTTTCACTCTATAGGACGCACCCAACCATAGGATGCACCTTGTTTTAGAGGGGGAGAACAGGAAAAAAAAAATCCCCCCCTCTCTGCTCAGCACCCCTTCAACGAAGCGGCAGGAGAAACGGAGCCCCTTCCATTTCTCCTCCCGCTTCACTGAAGGGGCGCTGCGCAGCTCTCCCTCCCTCAGCTCCCCTTCAGCGAAGCGGCAGGAGAAACGGAGCCCCTTCCATTTCTCCTGCCGCTTCACTGAAGGGGCGCTGCGCAGCTCTCCCTCTCTGCTCAGCGCCCCTTCAGCGAAGCGGCAGGAGAAACGGAGCCCCTTCCATTTCTCCTCCCGCTTCGCTGAAGGGGCGCTGCGCAGAGAGGGAAAACTGTGCAGCGCCTCTCCAGCGAAGCGAAGCCTGGAGAGCAAGAGGGATCGGTGTGCACCGACCCCTCTCGCTCTCCAGGCTTCAGTGAAGGCAACCCGAAGCATCTGGAGCGCAGCGGGAGCTCCTGCTGCGCTCCGGAGGCTTCAGGCGGCTATCCCCAAGCCTTTGGAGCGCAGCGGGATCTCTTGCTTCAAGCGGCTATCCCTGAAGCCTGGAGAGCGAGAGGGGTTGGTGCACACTGACCCCTCTCGCTCTCCAGGCTTTAGCGAAAGCAACGCAAAGCCTCCGGAGCGCAGAGGGAGCGTTGCTATTGCTGAAGCCAAGGAGCCTGCATTCGCCCCATAAGACGCACACACATTTCCCCTTAATTTTTGGAGGGGAAAAAGTGTGTCCTATAGAGTGAAAAATACGGTAATAATCTGATAAGCATGTTGGAAAGGCTTATTTATATTTGTGGAAGTTTATTACTGTCAGTTCTAGGCCCAGTTCAAAGTGCTAGTTTCAATTTAAAAAACCTTAAAGGGCCTATGGCCAACATATCTCAAGAATCGCTTCTCCCTGTATCCGACTGCACACAAATAATATCCAAAGTAGAGTGTGTCATCAGGTGTTCCCTTCCTATTGACTCCAGTGGGGCACAGCTCAGTGGTGAAGCATCCACTTTGCATGCAGAAGATCTCAAGACCAATCCCTGGCATCTCCAGGTAGAGCTGGGAGAGTTCCCTGCCTGCACCATGGAGAGCAGCTGCCAGTCCGTGTAGACAATACTGAGTTAGATGGACCAACCAGTGTAGGGCAGCTTCCTGTGTTCCTGTGGAGGAAAATGATTATGCCAACCTCAGCTGAAAGAGTCTTTTTGGGAGTATATTGGAGAAACAAGGGGGCTTAGATCCCTGAGAAGGTGATCCACCCCTTCAGTGGCAGAACACCATCCACAGCTGCTGAACTTTCAGTGGACGTACCAGAATAAACCTTCTTATGACTTTAGGATTGCTCTATAATGCTGATGCATTATTGGGACGCGGGTGGTGCTGTGGGTTAAACCACAGAGCCTAGGGCTTGCTGATCAGAAGGTCGGTGGTTCGAATCCCTGCGACGGGGTGAGCTCCCATTGCTCGGCCCCTGCTCCTGCCAACCTAGCAGTTTGAAAGCACGTCAAAGTGCAAGTAGATAAATAGATACCGCTCCGGCGAAAGGTAAATGGCGTTTCCGTGTGCTGCTCTGGTTCACCAGAAGCGGCTTAGTCCTGCTGGCCACATGACCCGGAAGCTGTACGCTGGCTTCCTCGGCCAATAAAGCGAGATGAGCACTGCAACCCCAGTGTCGGTCACGACTGGACCTAATGGTCAGGGGTCCCTTTACCTTTTTATAATGCTGCAGTCCTGTACACATTGGGCATAAGTCACACTGAATTCAGTGGGGTGTACTTCTGAGAAGAAATGCATTGGATTGCATAGCACTACGAAGAGACGTGGAGAAATTTCCACACCGCCTTTCAAATATGTGTATAGACAGCCCACCAGCAGTTAAGTGCTAAGTAATTATTACTATTTATTATTTATTTTCCCTCCTACAAGCGGAAATAATTTTGTTTCATTTTGAAAGTGAAAAATGTTTTCCCTGTCACATTTGAAATTTTAATAGTCCTCAATAAATAAAATCATATCTAATAACATAACTGGTTTCACTTGGCACTGTGATCTAGATGCATTGCAGTTCTGGAAGCATAAATAGTTACAGCCTTCTAAAGCCCAGTTCCTATTTGCTAAATATACTTGGCTTGCTTTAAATTCCTCTGTGTGCAGTCATTAATACAATCCTCTTTGACAGCATTTAATTAAAGTGCTTTTCTCTATTCAATTCATTAAAAGTTTTCTTTATATAATACTTTTTTTAGACCCTTGAATGCTAAGGACTTGAAGTCCTCTCTAAATAATTTCTCACTGTTTGTTGTAAATCGTTAATTAAATTTAACTTAGTGTCTGCTTGATGTTGGTAGGGGAAATGAAAAATCAGACAAACTTTTTATTTGTGAAAGTGATAAAGAGTGTGCTCCTGGCATTGGGCAAACGGGACAGATTAGGGATTCTGCTGGTTTACTGTCCACCATGCTGCCCAGCAGTCTCATCCATGCCGAGGCAGCTTGCTCTAGGGTGCTGTGATGACCATGGGGCTGTCCCAGCATGTCACCAGCCCAATTCAAGTGGCAGGCCACACTCTGGACCTTGTTTTCTCTACTGGGCAGGAAGAGGGTGATCTGAAAGTGAGGGATATTGACATCCGTTCCTTGTCACGGTCAGATCACTTCCTGCTGAGATTTAGGCTTTCAGTGCCTTTTCCCCACCTCAGAGGCAGAGGACCTATTGGAATGGTCCACCCTTGGAGGCTATTTGATCCAAAGGGTCTACTGATGGCTTTGGGTGATTTTCTGGCCTGACTGCACTAGCTGTCAGTTAGTTTCCGGACCCAATTCAAAGTGCTGCTTTTGACCAATAAAGCTACAAATGGTTCAGGACTGCAATACCTCAAGGACTGTCTCTCCCCACATGCACTGACCCAAACTCTGCAGTCATCATCTTAGGCCCATCTCTGTGTGCCTCCTCCATGAGATGTCAGGGTGGCAACGCAAGAAGAGGCCTTTTCTGTGATGGCTTCCCACTTGTGTCTTCTCGCGGAAGCTCACCTTAGTTACATATCTTTAGGCGACAGATGAAAACATTTGTCTGTAACCAGGCCTTAGGCTGATTAACATTCTATGGCCATTTAAATGTGTTTGTGGGAGGGGGTTATTGGCTTGTTTTTGTTTTATTATGTATTTTATGTTCTCATTTTGTATTTTTATGTTGTGAACCACCCTGTGATCTTTGGATAAAGGGTGGTATACAAATTTAGATGATGATGATGATGATGATGATGTATGCAAGTGTTTGACTTACACAAACCTTTGTCACACTAAAAGAGCTAACAGAGAAAGGGAGGTTTATTAACTTATTTATGGGTTTATTGATAGCCTGAATCCAAAGAGACTTTTCATTGTAGTGGTAGAAATGGAAGCAGGTGTAGCAAGTATGGCAGAGTTATTCAGGATAACTTGAAGTGGCGCAATCTATGTAGCTTCATCCCACTTGTCATAAAAAAATCCCAGCCTTCCCTAACTGTTCAAAAAGCTGGATTGAACTAACGTGGTGGTGCCAAGAGCAGTTGGATGCAATCAGGATCCAAGCATGTCTCTTCAGTGAAGAATCTGCAGCACAGGACAGTGGCAATTTATGTGGCAGCACTAGTTTACTAACTGACGCATCAGCTCACTAAACACACAGTTATGATATAAGAAGTGTTTGCACAACCTGTTGTTCTCTGCTTTGGGGAAAAAACTATTATGAGTTCAAATTCCCTATGAACATCTTAAACATATGATTGCTCTTCGTGCACCCAAAACACCAGAAGGGAAACTGTCAGGTTGACAGAAATTATTATAAGTGAGGCCTACTTGTTTGTGAATTAAAAATGTCCATGTGCAATGATTTGTGATCTTGAGGACTGCTGGCAGCATTCATATACCAGCAGTTATGACATTTTATGTGGTATGTTAGGTATATTGCACACAATGTTCAGTATGTTCAGTTTAGGTGTATTCTGAATAAGTTATCAAAGGTGCTGGATATCATTTTTGGAAATCCACGACATATTTTAAAGGAAAACAATCACAATACCATACATTGTCTGTTGAGCAAGGTGAATTATTAATCTGCATACTAAATTAGGACAGATATCTAAAGTAAATTTATGCTTTATGTAAATTATACAAAGATTTTAGGAAATAGTCCCAATCAGGTCATTTGGTCTGTGTATTTCAATTTCTGAAGTGTTTCACATTGTTCATTATTTTTTCCATGTTTTAATAACCCAAAGAACTAATTTACATTAATTGTGAGGATTTTCATCATTTCATCATGGGCCTTAATATGTGAGGATTTGTTGGGCAAATGGGGGAGGGGGATAGTTCCCTATTAATACATTATTGACAGCTTAATGTCTTGGCACCTAGTCAGCCCATAAGGTATAATAAACAGGAAGCTGCCTGATGTGAGAGCAGTCAATAGTATATTCAATCAGAACCTTTCAGTTAATTGCTAGTTGACCTCGGAGATTTCCTTTAGTAAAATACTTTCCTTAGTTTAGACCTAGAAGAATCAGCAGGGAATTTAATACTTTGCTGCGATGTGAGAGAGTAGAATTTGGTGCTTTGATTCATAGTCGTGAAATACATATAGAACAATAATTTCACAAGCTTTGAAAATGTTGCACACCTATAGCCTTTTTCAGTGCCTGCTGTTATTTGTCAGGTATTGAGACTTGCTAAAAAGGTAGATGGAAAAAGCCACAAATGACCTAAGACTGGAGAGGATTTATGCTGGAAAGGGGAGCTGAAACAGGACTACTGGGCAGGCAAGGGGACTAGGCAGAGTCAACATCATTTAAGGGAGTAAGACAAAGCAGGCAAGCAGTGGAATGAAAAGCAAGGAGCTAAGAAACAATGGGTGCTAAAGGCAGGTCTGTGAATTAAATTGCAATGCAAATCCTTTCCTGCAGGGTTGGGAGGGGATTAAAAATACTGAGGATATGGTCCAAGGAATTAAGGGAATACAAAGTTGTTGAGTCTAGGCACTAAGAAGACTGCATATAGAATGAAAGGTCAGGGCTATGTTTTGTTGTAGGAAGAAAATATAAATAGCAAACCCTACTGCAAGTAAATAAATGACCATCTGATGCTCATATACAACAAACACCTTATTTTATGGTAATGCATTGGGAATAATTCTGCCAGTTGTGTCTTCTCCTGGCACTCTGGCTTGGAATTCGTAAAGAGAGTAGTATGGACCAGAAAGAAGCATGGTGGTGGCAGTGCATATATCGATTTTAATGCCCAGATGATTGTTTGAATTTAAGTTTCTAGCTATATGCACAAATGGTGCGTGAAACAAATTCCCAAATATATCAGCACCACTTCCCTCCACATTTTGTTAGACAACCTACTGTATTTTTCGCCCTATAGGACGCACTTTTCCCCCTCCAAAAATGAAGGGGAAATGTGTGTGCATCCTATGGGGCGAATGCAGACTTTCGCTGAAGCCTGGAGAGCGAGAGGGGTCGGTGCGCACCGACCCCTCTCGCTTTCCAGGCTTCGCGCAGTTCTGGGCTCCCACGGCTTGTGGAAAGTTGCCTGCATGCCGAAGCCTGGGGTGCACTGAGCTCAGCGCGCCCCAGGCTTCGAGCTCTGCGCAGCTCTCCGCAAGCCGTGGGAGCTGCCTGTTCACGGAGAGCTTCTTGTTCTGGGGGCTGGGGTCGGGGGAAGCTTGGGCTTCCCCCGGCACCAGCCCTGTGCCTGGGGGAAAAATAATTTCCCCCCTTTATTTCCCCCCCAAAAAACTAGGTGCGCCTTATGGGCTGGTGCGTCCTATGGGGCGAAAAATACGGTAATTTGATCTATGGTAGCCTTTCAAGCAGAATTTTAGATGCAAAATAGGGAGACTCTCAAGGCAAAGCCTGTGTGAATATGTGTACATTCTTATTTTCTGTCAAATTGTTGGCATCAGTAGAAACGAGGCTGGCAAATAACTACATTGAAAGGATGGTGGTTGATTCATGTGCATTTTGTGTAGTGGCTCATTTGGCCCAGAAAAGGAGAATGGGGAAATGATTAAGTACAGGAGGCAGAAAGTGGCTGCATGTAGACAAAGAAGTGCTTGATAACATAAATATGTTGTCCAAGAGCCAGTATTTTTATGTTTAGTTCAGATCTAACTATTCATAAGTTATGAGTTCAGCATGCACAAGAAACAAAGTCTGTGGCTGCCTAGTGTTTTAAGTACTCTACTTAGCTTCTCTAATTTTGGGGGCTGCATATCTTAATATGATCTAGATAATCTACAAAGGAAGGCAGGCAGGAAGCCACAAGGGCAATTCCTGACCCTGACTAACATTAAACCATCTGCTCACTTGGGACAGGGAGGCTGCATGGGGAAATTTGTAAGAAATAAATCTACAATCAGTCTTCTCCTTCCCTTCCTTCCCTAACCCCCTTCCCCCAAACGTACGTGTGTGTGTGTGTGTGTGTGCGAGAGAGAGAGAGAGAGAGAGAGAGAGAGAGAGAGAGAGAGAGAGAGATAGATAGATTTCGGTCACTAGTACTAGTTCCAAAGTGGGTTTCTTTATGAGACTAGGCCAGTCTCATTTAATGTTCACTCACCTAGGAAACTTCTAACTTGGACGAATATGTTTTTGTGATACGTGAGGAACACCCATTTTTTTCTTAGGGCTTCTCCAGAGAACAGATTTTTTGGGATGGATGTTAGATGCAACACATTCATTGTGCTTGACACCTGTAAACCGCCCAAGATCTATGCTAATCCCTTTGCTTGTTCAAACCACGTTTGAGGATTAACACCATGGTTTAACAGGGATTCCTATAAACATCTGAGCCACTTTGTATCCTTTTTCTGGTTCCTGTTCTAGGTTTATGTGAAATAGTGCAGCAAATCATGCATAAAGATGGTGTCTTCGTACCGTCTATATAATCTAGACTAGTGTTAATAAAATATTAGTGCTATTTTTCTAAGCATCGTTTCTTCTTATAAAGAACAAGTCATAGTGAAATTACTCAGAACCATAACTCAAAACTCAGCTTATATAAATGCAAGTGAAGAGAACGTGCTCAAGTCATGGCCTTCCACTTTATTGAGAAACAAATGCATAGTTGTTATTCAGCTGTTGAGGAGATCAACTCACTCATCTGTTGCAAAGAAATGACATATTCCTAGCATTTAGACTGCAATGTGTGTGTCCGCTGAGAATATAGGGTGATTTTACCAGCAAGCCTGGCCATGGAGGATTAAAATGTTATATATCCAGAAGTGTATTGAGCAGCTTGGGGGAATCCGTGACCAGCACCCCTTGCACAATTTTGACATTTATTTATTTTAAAAAATGTTTTACAGTGGTACCTGTAAGGTCTGTACTTAACCTGAAACTGTTCTTAACCTGAAGCACCACTTTAGCTAATGGGGCCTCCCGCTGCCGCACTGCCGGAGCACAATTTCTGTTCTCATCCTGAAGCAAAGTTCTTAACCCGAAGTACTATTTCTTGGTTAGCGAGCCTGTAACCTGAAGCGTATGTATCCCGAGGTACCACTGTATAGTTTTACAAAAATGATGGGAGGAAAATACAAGGTTCAGAAAAGGGCAACCAAAATGATCAAGGGAATGGAGCGATACCCTGTGAAGAAAGGTTGCAGCGCTTGATACGAGAGAAAAGGCAAGTAAGAGGTGACGGGATAGAAGTTTATAAAATTATACATGGCATGGAGAATTGGATAGAGAAACATTTTTCTCCCTCTCTGGAGGCAGCCATGCTTCCGAATGCTTGTTGCCGGAAGCCACAGGAAAAAAGGGTCTCTTGGGTTCAGATCCTGTTTGCAAATAGGTTGCCTACTGTGAGAACATTGGCTGGATTCAGGAGGCTCTTCTTATGTTCTTCAGCATACTGCTTGATTGTAACAAACAACGAGGCAGATAGAGAGAGACAAGACAGAACTTTGATCTTGCAGACATTTTAATGCCGCGTAATGAAATCAATCAAGCAGATAAACTGAAGATAATCTTTGCTCATCCTGTGTTTTGTTTATCTTTATGCATTTGAAAAATGAAGTGATGAAAGTGATACCTTCATTAGAAAATGGCAGAAATTAGTCACGTTTAGTCTGAATATACTGAAATCGAAAATCAGTTGTTTCCTGTAGTAGTATCTTAACTGATTCGCTTTTATTTTCTTTCTGGACATATAAAGCCGCCTTATACCAAGTCAAACCATGTATTCACTGGACTGGTGTTGTCTACTCTTGTTACCCTTTTCAATACATATTTCAATGTGTGTGTGTGTGTGTGTGTGTGTGTGATACACTGGAACAGATCTCAAGAGGTTTGTTTTTCAAGGACAACAGAGGTTTGTTTTCGAGGACAACAGAGATAGCACCTGTCTAACATTGAGTGGACAGGAATTCCAGCAAGTTATAAGATTTGACTGACAGTGGCTCTCCAAAATCTCAACCTGTCTATCATTATCTGCTATGTGGCCATTGAACTGGAAATGCTGGGGACTTGGAACCATCTCCATGCAAAGGATGTGCTCTGCCACTGAGCTAAGACCTTTTCCCTTCAGCCTCCCATTCTTTGCAATGCTTTTTAATTCATTTATTATGGTCATTTAGCTAGTGCCCTTAGAAAACCCAATTTAGTGCCTAAAAGTCATGCAGATACATTTAATACTGTTCCTTATTAAAATTCTCAGAAAAATAATAATCCCGTTCCTTGCTAAAATCCTCAGAAAAATAGGAACATTTTCAGATAAATGTCATTTTTTAAAAAAGACTCAAAAGAGATATTTCAGCCTTGATGAAATTAAGTTCAATGTATATCACACCTTGGTAGTTCAATTATCTGTGATACCAGTGTTTACTTCATGAAGCAATTATTAAACCCTTTTCAAAAAGGCAATACATGAAAAATGCCAGTAGCATTTTGGTTACAATATTAAAGGAAGCTAGATGAAAGTGAACATATATATATCCATGTCAGACTTCCTACCATTTTGCACGCTCATATTGATTTCTTTTGACATGGTCTTCATTTATTGAGTACTATTTTTTTTTAAACTCCCCTGTCCATAACTGTACATGCTGTGAGCAATTGTAAAAGGAAGCCAAGGTATATTAAACCTGCCTGAAGTCAAAATGTAATCTAACACCTGTAGTCTGTAATTTGTCATCACTTCATAGACAGTTTTTTGGGGGTGTGTATGTGTGGTTTTTTTTTTTTTTTTAATAACAGTTTGAATTTTCCTCAGCTTGTAACCTTAGGATACTCTGCAGTCCAAGAAAAGTGATGGAACTAAATCACAGTATTTAATGGAGTTTTATTTCATCAAGATGCTAAATCACGGCTCCAAACAAACTCAAAGAAAATACTTCTGTTGGAGCTTTGTAATGTAGTGCTGCCCTGTTTAGCTAAAGGACACAAATACCTTTCACAGCAAAATAAAATAAAGTCTTAACCACTGCTTTGAAAGGAAAAACAAGCACAGGTGCAAATTGTAACTTCTGCTACAGTTTCTCATGTAGACATTCCTAGCAGCTAGTAAAGGTTCCTGGCACAAAATTCTATCTAATTAACACTCTTGCCAACAGGACGCTCAGACTAAGATTGTGTTGAAAGGTGCCGTTTATTTACCCAAGCTTTGTTGTTATTGTTGTGCTCTTCTCTATATAAATTGGAGGCTGTAGAATGGTATGATACAGTTCTCTATGGGTACGTTTATTGCATCTGCAAACATCTGTTTCAAAAATGTAAATACACAGTGCACCCTTCAGCATAAACGTACACTTTCAAAGTGCAGCATTTAAAATGAGGTTCTAGAGATTTAATACACTCTACATCTGAGACACCTGAATAAGACATTGAAAAGTAGTGAATATATGAACAGTTGATGGGTGTTTGACATTGGGAGATGTCATTTTGTCCAGTGCTTTTTAAAGAAACTCAGTGCTTTTAAACCGGTGGCAGCTTTAGACTCAATATTTTTTGCTGTAAGCAAAGTTACTAGTATTGTACATTTCAGTAGTCAAAAAATGGAAGCAAGTTTGGCTTGTCATGAATTTCACATGCATTTGGAATCAGCTTACAAACTCTTGTGAAGCTTTTCTAGTTTACTGTAGCCACATTTGTCTCTCCTACCAGATAACTCTCTCCTCCAAACGTTATTTTATTTACTGTTGTTTGCGTGTCTATTCCCGCCCCCTCCCTCTGAATGGAATAAATAAAGACACAGGACACGGAATTTAGGTTAATGGGCGAAAAATGGCCACAACTTTATTGATTACAGGTAAGAGCGGTATTGGCTTTAGGCATTGGCCCTATCAGACTAACCGGTATAACCGGGAAGGGCTAAGCACCAACAGGGGGAGCCCCCGAGATGCACATCCCTGGGCGCTCTCCGAGGGGTTACCACTTGGGAGTGCGCTTTAGGCCCTGGCCTCCGTAGGTTTCGGACGAGGCGACGCCCCCCGGAGTCCTTTAACGAACTACCCTAGCATTTTGGGGGAGGTGATGGCGTTCCTCCCCCATCTCATTTGCATAACAATACCCCTGCCAATGCCTAACCGCCAAAACCAAGAAGTTGTGACGTTTGCTACGAGGTAGGCGAAAAAACCAAGTGGCTTCCAAATTATAGCCAATTAGCCAAATGGAAAAATTCCTACCAGGCCCCTTGCGGCGACCAGCCGAGGCCCATAGCAAAGTCCAGCTTAGAACCTAAAGGGTGGGAGGGAGGGAAACCACAGCTGCTGGAAGGAAAGAAAGGGGCGAGTATGGGCTATCCTGACCTTAAATGCCCCTTACTCGCCCCGCCGCCAGCCGATTGGCTGGCGCGATGAATAATGCATACTAATGATCCCGGGATTCCCCTGTTCTCGCGGGGCTGTAGTCAGCCCCGCGAGAGTGTGAATGGGTCGTGAGAACCGCAAAACCCCCTCCTCCTGATGTCGGAAGTGGCATTCTGTTATTTTGTTTTCCTCTGTACAGTGGTACCTTGGGTTACCTATGCTTCAGGTTACATACGTTTCAGGTTACAGACTCCGCTAACCCAGAAATAGTGCTTCAGGTTAAGAACTTTGCTTCAGGATGGGAACAGAAATTGTGCTCCGGCGGTGCGGCAGCAGCAAGAGGCCCCATTAGCTAAAGTGGTGCTTCAGGTTAAGAACAGTTTCAGGTTAAGAACGGACCTCCAGAGCAAATTAAGTACTTAACCCAAAGTACCACTGTAAAGGCCTCCCAGAGCAACTAACAGTACTGCAACTGCAGCAGCAGGCCAGGCCATTTTACGTACAGTGGCAGAGTCAAACATCTCGGGCCATCCCTGGTTCAAACTCATTACAATAATTCCATGAATTGTTAAATCATAACTTCACATGAGACTCTTTCCCTATATCCTGTTTCATGCCCAACACTCTCTCTCTCTCTCTCTCTCTCTCTCTCTCTCTCTCTCTCTCTTACACACACACACACACACACACACACACACACACACACGGGCTCTTACATGTTAGTAAAAAACAGGACTTTACTGAGGCAGACAAAGCATTCAGGAGTCATAATTCAGGAGTTCAGGAATCCTGCAAGACATTCAGAACTGGATAGAAGCAACAAAGTTCTCCAAATAGTTACCATGCCCTGTCTACCAGCTTAAAGGGAAGGTGTGATGTACTCACTCACAAGACCTGCTTGCTCTGTGAGAATGATGGAGTTGCAAATGTGTGCTCCTCTGGGATGGGTCTGCTCCCATCTGTGGAAATGGAGCCTGGCTCTATAAATTCCTGGATTTCAGTAATTTAAGCCTATTGATTTCTATGAGTTTACTCTGAGTTTTTGCTAATGTTGGCTGTCACTCTGTGAATAGCTGAATATAGCACCCAGGGCCAAATCCACTGGGGGTGGGGAGCCACCGATTGGTTCTTCTTCACCTAGTGTGGCTTAAACCCTTTTAATTGATCTTCATGGAGTTTCCAGTTCCTGCAGCATTTCCCACTATTCCTTATATAATTATTTGCTTATAGTTTTATGAGGACTTTTTTTTTGAAAGCTCAGTGGTCTTCAGCTTATCTTCATCCATCCATATCTTTTAATGCAGAAATGTAGCAGAGGCTTTTACCATCAAAGAGTGATGAGAAAAGGTTTCACCGTTCCTCATATCAGGCAGCTTTTAAAGACACTTGGACAGTATAATTAAAACAAAAACAAAAATACCAGCCTTACACCAAAAACTCTTGCTTGGCTACTGCAAGCAGCGGCAAATCAATAGTGGAAGGCACACGGATGTTCAGAGAAGCTGGTCCACTATTAACTGATATTCTGACTGAGGAGGCTTTGATCAGTTTTCTAGCAACTCCAGAGTTCTCTGGAATACAGTTTGAAACCTCTGCCGTAGCTTATTACAAGTAATACAGATCATTCCCTTAATGATATACTACATTATATATTTTCCTAAACTTAATCATTCCATATCATACTTCCTTCCCTGCAGGCGTGTACTATTATTTTTTACACATGGTTCCCAGCTGGATTTCATTGTGGCCTTCAAAACATATTGCAATGTTGTGTGATTTAATAGGAGTCACTTATCTTTTCAAAGTCAACTTTCATCATATTAGATATCTGTATGTTTTCTATCTGAATAGACTAATACCTCAGAAAAGTGAAAATGTAATACCTATGAAAAGTAGTCCCCCCCCCCTCAAAAAAACAAAACAGTCTTGTGCTTTAGCTTTCTTATACAAATGTAGATCCCTTTTCAACATTAAAGTGAATATGCATTAGAGAAAGCAGAAACATTTGAGACCTGTGGCTAGAGAACAAAACATGTTTCAGTTCTGATTTGCAAGGAGATGGGAACTGACTTGGGGAAGCAATAGGAAGTCAGTTCCAGATGGCCAAAATTGAAGTGAAGACTTGCTTGTGCTAATGGCGAAGTGAAGGGAGGAATGAAAGCAGAGAACTGAATCACTCAGAGTCAAATTTGTGCTATGATCCTGAGCACAGTTACTTGGAAGTTAAGACATTTGACTTATTTCTTAGGAACAATGTTTATGACAAGAGACTCTTCCCAGAACGCTGCCATTTTCAGTTAAGATGTTGCTTCTACAAACTGCATGAGATATGGCTTATTTGTTAACTGACATTAAGCCACAGTACCCTGCCTTGTACATCCCAAGGATCTTTGTCTTAATAGAAGCTGGTGAGCATGAGAAGATTGCCTAGTTCTGAGGCTCATGGTTTATGGAGACTGGAGTACTTGTCTGGCTTGGGTGTAATCTTCTTATATGCAGTTGGATTAGGGCCTGTTCCAATTGGCCACCTGTTCCTCAGATAAAGGTAACAAAGAACTGGGTGCATTTTCCTGTTTAAAATGTTTTATACCCTCTAGTTGCAACACTGAATATGGTGCCATATAAAAGCAGAATGAACACCTCTTCAACAAACCAGTACAGTGGTACCTCGGGTTAAGTACAGACTCCGCTAACCCAGAAATAGTACCTCGGGTTAAGAACTTTGCTTCAGGATCAGAACAGAAATTTTGCTCCAGCAGTGCGGCAGCAGCAGGAGGCCCCATTAGCTAAAGTGGTTCTTCAGGTTAAGAACGGACCTCTGGAACGAATTAAGTACTTAACCCGAGGTACCACTGCATGTCGTTTTGAAACCAATTTCATCTCAAATCAAACATTTTAACGTCTTAGGTGTGTTGTTTTACAGATCCCAGGTATTTAATACTTGTCAGATTGGCTTGATTCTGGTTTTCTTAGTTCCACTTAACTGAAATTAAACAGATAGCCTTTCTTCTCTTCTGTGATGTACGGTGGTAGCTGTAGTTCTTTCAACCCCTCTGACAAATGCTGCTTCAAGAAGCTTTGTACATGCGCCTTTTTAAAGTGCCCATGCTTTCAGGATGGTTTCTCACATGAAATTTCCCCTCCTGAGAGTTTAATGCAACATCAGAGATTTACCTGGCTGTGAGTACATAAGCCAACGGAGCTATCACTCAAGAGAACACACAAGACAGATATCAGTAGAGCTTTGTCTATTGATACCTGCAGAGGAGCTGCAACTCTGTTGATAGGGAGCCATTGTATGATTGCATTCTTTCCCCTCTACTACATATAGTCAGCCATGGGGTTACTAAACTGACATGGTAGAGAACCAATGCCAGCTCCTCCTCCTCATGCAAATAGACTCCAGACCTAATTTACACGGGATGCTGCTCTCTGTTGGGTTGGTGGGAGTGGGGTTCATACTGCTCCTCCCCTTTGCTGTGTTGCAGTACCCCTAGGGCTAAATGTACAAGCATTTAGATTAAGCTGAGAAACTAGTTTCAAAGCAAAGCAAAAACAAAAGAAATATTGAAAAGAATCATCTTGTGGAGGCCTGGAACAATGCTCCTTTTGATAAGAGAAAGAAGTTGATATTTCTCATTTTGACTAGTTGCTCTCGCTCTGTGTTGTTGTTTTTCCTGAGCCAATTTATTTATAGCAAATAATTGCAGCGTTCCTTTCTGCAGAAGGGCTGGAGTATGTTTGTTTAAGACACGCAGATCACCAGAGCAAAAGTTGGCCTTCAAGATGAGCAATTCAGGACCTACCGTGTAGCTGCTTAATGAAGTTAGGGAATTGAATGGCTGGACTTCTCACTTCGATGGCAGCATGCTGCTTTGGGTCACACATCCATGTCATCATTGAAAAGTTATGCAGCAAGAGTGCCAGTGACATTTATTTCAACTCATTACATTTTCTAGGCCCCACAAGCTTTTTATTGCTTAGGACGTAAGCCACCTTCCATCATAACAGGAGAAGAAATATATTTCTTGAATCTTCCAAGGCTGATAATTGAGGATAAGACTTGAAGTGAAAGTCTTATCCTCAATTATCATCTACCCATATTTTCTCGTGGTTCAGGTGTATGCACACACATGTGTACTCTGCCTTACAAATGGTTCCATGTTTCTCCTCTTTAACAGTTCTGGTCTTCTGAGATCTAAAATCCTCATCTAATTTGCTCTGTGAGTTTAAGTTTAAAGAGAATTATGGAAGCCTTAGTAAACCATCATTTGGAACTATTTGCAATGTTTGCATAGAAGTTGATTAAACACACTCTAAGTATGTCACTTCTGTCTCATGTAGAGATGCAGAAATAAAGAACAGATATTTTAGTGAAATAACTACCGGTAGGTTCTTCAAATAATGGGATTTTAGGAACTTTAGATATGCCATCTTTTAAGTCAGTAATAAATTACATGTTCCTAATAAAAATTTCACCCCATCATCCAAAAATGTATTTCTCTTTTTAGTGCTTTTTTAAGGAAATAGTTTTGAACTATTTTTGAACAGTTTTTAGTACAGTATTGCTACACAGATACTGCTATAGAATCTTCATGCAACATGTTGCAAACTTGCATTGTACAGAAGAGATTGCTTGAGAATAATAATAATAATAAAAAAAGCTGAAGCACAGATTTTTGGTAGTGTTATATTTTTTCTATGTATTTGGTTTTAAATTATTGACAAGCTGGTTTGTATTTTATATATTTGAATAAATGTAATAATTGTAATTAGTAACGTATGAATGCTATTACATTTGGTGTCATGGCAGACTTACTTTAAATAGGTATGCTTTTTTCATTTTCCAGGTGCTTCATAGACAGCAATCCCAACCAGCAAAGGAAAACTCACCTCCGAGAGAAGAGGCCCCACCTCCACCTACAGAGGACACGTGTACCAAAAAAACAAGATCTCGCACTAAAATTTCTTTAGAGGCTTTGGGCATCCTTCAGAGTTTCATCCATGATGTTGGCCTCTATCCGGATCAGGAGGCCATCCACACTTTATCTGCTCAGTTGGATCTGCCTAAACACACCATCATCAAATTCTTCCAGAACCAGCGTTACCATGTGAAGCATCATGGGAAACTAAAAGAGCACATGGGCACCGTGGTAGATGTGGCAGAATACAAAGACGAGGAGCTACTGACTGAGTCAGAGGAGAATGACAGTGAGGAGGGCTCTGAGGAAATGTACAAAGTGGAAACCGAAGAAGAGAATCCTGAAAAAAACAAGGCAACTGCTTCAGAAACTGACCAGAGATAATGTGAAAACGTCACAGGAAAAGCAATACATTGATCCAATTTTTTATTTTATTTTTGGCTTCTTTTTTTAAAAAAGTTTTTTTTTAAGTGCGCATAAAGTTGGGTTTCCCCCCCAGTGCACATAGAGTATGTGCAAACCGAACTATTATTTTGCATAGCCCAATCAGACATTCCCTTGTAAAAGGCACTTGAGTGTTACACTTTTATGTTTGACTGAGACAATGTTAATTGTAATTCACATATGATTACATCAGCGTTAACCTTGCACTTATGAAAGGACCTTCTAGCAAGTTACAGGAAGAAATAGACCTATGAAATCAATGAAGGAAATGATAACGGCATATATATATATATATATATATATATATATATATATATATGTATATATATCCCCCCACATATATGAAATTTGCATGGGACATAACAATCTGAAAGTATAGACTGTGAAATGAGCTCGTTAAAATAAGAGTCTTGTTTATGTATTAAAAAAACCACTTCACAATGAGTTGCTTTGGCTTTGAGATGAACTGCTGCCTGCTCTCAGGGTGTGGTTACTATTTTGAAATACCTATTTATTTTCTATGTTTATCCCTGTTATATATTTTTTAAATTCTTATTATGGCTTCCACTTTGGCAGCTTGATGGGGAATTTTTGAGGTATGCATTTAAAAAACCTAGAGCAGCACTGCCAAAAAAATAAAAGCGAAGGAGAGGGAGAGAGAAAATGGGGGACAAAATCAGGGCACCTTAACAAATGAAATCCCAAACCAAGTAGTAACTTTAAAAAAACTTTAGTATATGATGCACATTTGCAGTCACAGAGCATGTTTTTTTCTTTATCATTTCTGTAGCAACCAGGTGGATTTTCATGGACTTTTCAGTGGGGGGGGGGGGGGAATCAGTGCACAGTAGACTTGGTCTACTAAAGCAGTCTTCATGAAAAGTTGCTTTTATGAGATTTAATGTGTGGAATTTTACATTGAGCCACATTTTATAGTGGTGTTATGTGTTTTGGAGGCGCAAACCATCTACACTGTTGCTGTGCAACTTCTGTCAATTTCCGTGGGGCTTGTGCAGCTGTAGTTCTTCTTCCTTTGCTCCTCTAGTGTTTGTCTGATATTAATGTTTGGAAATTTACTCATGATATATGCTCAAATTGCTTTTCAACAAAGCTTTCACAAATGAAATCGTAAGACTATGTCACATTGATCACTCTGGGCAAGTCTGGCTGGTTCTTAAATCAGTCATAGGGTCTGATGGTTCTCTGGTGCTGAATTTCCTTCTGTATCTCCTTTATTCCCTACATCTAGAGTCTTAAAGCTCATTATCTCAACGAGACTAAACACTTTCAGCAAACACTCTTCCAAGGTATGGGCTTCATGAGGTGCAGTAAGAGTAAACCAAGCAATTTCCGTGTAGTCACTTAACTTGTCATAAACTGAAACCTTTTCCCAGTGACCTAGCATAGCAATTCCATTACATAAAGCAGAACTAATGCTGACTGACTCTTCAATAGTACAAGCATTAAAGCTGCAATTTACTATAGTTTCCAACAGGTTTTTGAAGTCGTGGTTTGGTAGTGACACCAGCAGTGTTGCTGTTCCTTCATATATATATTTTTAAAGGATATTTTGACTTTCTTCTGTGTCTGGGTTGCTATTTGGACTCTTAAACCCATTGGTAGGCTTCCTCTTGACATGTGCTTTGTAACTCTTAACAAAGACCTCATGCGATATCACTTGGAAAGCTATTTTATGTTTCTTGCACAGACATTGTAATATATAACTGTTAATACTATTTATATATTTGAAAGGTATAAAAGGCAGGCATTAAAAGAATTCTCTGTATAGGTAGTTACCAAGAACGTAACAACATACAGGGAGAAGACATGTTGCAATACAAGCTAATTCTAGCTACTCAGTAACCTCCAGAGTTTTTAAAGGGACTTTTCCAAAATCAATATTTGACACCCACAACATATCTGTATCCATTTCATATATCATTGAAAAACAATGTTGGCTTGCTAACTTAAACTTTTCCTCCTTTATTTCTGTAGTACGCTGCAGCTTTAATCAGAAATTCTGTAGGCGCTGCTTTATGTTCTCTTTCGAGTTACTCTTTTTAAACTGTTATCAGAAACTCTTGCTGAAATCACTACGTATATGTAATACTGGTCAATCTCTCATAAGGTTATTCATCTCTGTGATGGCATCAGCATTGGTTTCTTTTTAAAAACACTCCAACCTAAACAAATAAATAGTAGGTATTTCCCCCCCCAATGCTGAATCTTGCCTTCCTGCCCCCAACACTGCCAATTTTTGCAGTGGTTCTTCTAAGTGAATCTGTGGGCATTTTCGCCTGTGGTCTTGCCAGATCTTTGCGAATTACAATGCATATATGTCTATTTATTCAATATTCATCATATAATATCTATTTGGAAAAAGATTTTTTTTTCTCGTAGTGCCTCTTAACAAAGCACAATTTTCCGCCTTTTTTGTGAAATAAGAGAAAAGAAAAAAAAAAGTGTTATTGCGGTATCAACAATGTGAATGAGGATTAACATATTGTAAATGTTCTTTTTCCATGTAAATCAACTTGATCTTTGTTATCACTAAGTGATAATTAAATTTTAACTTATGTGCATTGTTAGTCTGTTAGAATTTTTTGGTTGTTGAAATAAAACACATTCAGTAAATGACATACCCATTTGCAATGTCATTCTTTGGGGCCCTCTGTTTTCCCTTCCCCTCTCCCTGAATTGATATGAAACATAAATCCCTTTCTTGTATGAGAAATGCGATCCAGGCAAGTACAGTTTTACCCTGCCTGCGTTATCTTGCAAACTGCTTTTCAAGTTTCACATGTTTAAAAAACGGGTTTGAATTTGCAGAGGTGGGCTGGGGGGGGGGGAGTAAGCGTTCCTCTGGACGTTCAGAGGCTAAGCTAATCCTTTAGGTTAGCCTAACGACTCAAAGTCGAACTCAATAGAAATGAACAGCTTATACAGATGGGAATGTTTTGTTGTGCTCAAATGGTAAATATTTTATTCCCTACCTGAAATGCATGCAATGCAAATGGATATATATGCTTAGACAAACGTGGGTGAAGGTGGAAAGTAAATTTAGCTATCTCTTAGCAAATCAGATTGCAGAAAATGCAAAATTTCTGTTTATAGTTTAAAACACACATTCCCTGGACATAAAAAAGCCCCCATTTCCAGCAGAAATATCTCACTGAAATATACCCTCTATGGAATGCTAGAAAGAATGAGGTAACTATAATTTGGAGAGAAGATTCCTTTTGCCTCAAAGTCTTAAACACAGACTGCTTCTTTAGTTTGAGTCCAGTCCTTGGAAGACAAATTATTAATACTCTCAGCCTAGCTGATGTGGTCCAAAGAAAAGCAGCCCACATTCAGGGAAGTTTTTAATGTGTGACATTTTAGTGTATTTTGGTCTTTGGTGGAAGCCGCCCAGAGTGGCTGGGGAAATCCAGCCAGATGGGTGGGGGTACAAATATATTATTATTATTATTATTATTATTATTATTATTATTATTAGTCAGGTATCAGCTTGGCTGCAGGAGTGGCTGGAAGGAGACATACAAGGAGCTATCCAACCATCTTAGGGACTCCACTCCAGATTTATGTAGCCTTTTCTTCTACCAAAGATATCCTGCAAGGCAGCAGAAGTTTAGGGTGAGAGTTTTCCTTCTCCTAGATTGGCTATCTTCCCAGGTTGATGAGCCCCATCTGCCCCTCACTTCCCTCTACAGAACACGCAGAAAACTCCCTCTCAACCATTGGACCCACTTTTGGTCTCACCTGCCCAATCCCCCAGAGTCTGTCCAGGATGTTTTGGGAGAAGCCATGACAGTTATACTCTTATATTACTGCTCTACATGAATAGCATAGATGGGGGTCTTGCTCTCTGGGCAGGTCCTGACATCACCAAAAATCCTAATTTCCATAAAGGCAGTTAGTTCCTTGTCTTCCTTTTCTCTGTTGCACACAGGCTCCCAGAGCTAAGATTACAGTCATTCATTTATTTGAAAAAAACACCACATTTCTAAGCTGCTTTCCCTCCATCTGGATTCTGGGGCGATATGCAATAGGCATGAATAAAATTAAACATGCTGCAAACACAGTAAAATATAAATAAAAAATAATGATAAATTCAGTGAAAGGCAATAACAACAACAATCTTAGAACTGGCTAATAAAAGTCTTTTCTGTTCATTCTTGCCTTCTACTACTCCTGCAAGAAAATCCAAGCCTTCCCCCACCCTCCCTCACTGAGTTCATACCCTCTAACGTTTCTCTGATGAAAATAGGGATGTCCTAATTTTATTATTTATACCCCACCTATCTGACTGGGTTGCCCCAGCCACTCTGGGCAGCTTCCAACGTATATAAAAGCATAATAAAATATTAAACATTTTAAAACTTCCCTATGCAGGGCTGCCTTCAGATGTCTTCTAAAGATTATATAGTTACAGTACTAACCTACTTGGCTTGGGGCTCGCATAACTCCATAACCTCCAACATTTCTCCCATGAAAATAGGGCCGTCTTAAGGTCCTGTGGGTTAAACCACAGAACCTAGGACTTGCTGATCAGAAGGTCGGCGGTTTGAATCCCCGCGACAGGGTGAGCTCCAGTTGATCGGTTCCTGCTCCTGCCAACCTAGCAGTTCAAAAGCACATCAAAGTGCAAGTAGATAAATAGGTACCACTCCGGCGGGAAGGTAAATGGCGTTTCCGTGTGCTGCTCTGGTTTGCCAGAAGTGGCTTAGTCATGCTGGCCACATGACCCGGAAGCTGTACGCCGGCTCCCTCAGCCAATAAAGCGAGATGAGAGCCGCAACCCCAGAGTCGGTCACGACTGGACCTAATGGTCAGGGGTCCCTTTACTTTTAAGGAAATGCGGGACATTCTGTGGTCAAATCAGAAACCGGATTGGCTTCTGTAAATCCAGTGGCGTAGCGTGGGTTGTCAGCACCCCGGGGCAAGGCAAGTAATTTGCACCCCCTAACCCGTGGATTTGCGCCCCCTAACCCATGGATTTGCGCCCCCTAACCCTAACCCCCAGATGTTGCACCCGGTGCAGCCGGCCCCCCTGCACCCCCCACGCTACGCCACTGTGTAAATCCAGGACTGTCCCTGGAAAATAGGGACACTTGGAGGTTCTGTGAGTTTCTTAACAGGGGCAAGAGTTGACCTGTCACAAAACCATTTTCCCTTAGGGTTGAACTGACATTTCCCTCCTCCCACATGCTGCATCACAACAGGCAAATTTGAATTTAAAATGAGGCTCCCAAGGCCTTTTTACATTTTGCATGTCTCAGGGTTATGTCTGTCTGTCCCCTCATTACATGGATACAGGTTCTTCGGTAACCCACTTGACACAGCTCAAATTTGATTGATGTTTGGCCTCCCCGCAGATGCTGTTGGACTCCAACTCCCATCAGTCCCAGTCAGCATACCCCAATGCTCAGGGATGATGGGAGTTGTAGTCCATCCACATCTGAAGAGGCACAGGTTCCCCACCCTGGTTCTAAAGAACTTTTTAGTAGTGTAACAAAGGTCTGTATAGTTAAAGCTATGGTTTTCCCAGTAGTGAGAAGTGAGAGCTGGACCATAAAGAAGGCTGATCACCAAAGAATAGATGCTTTTGAATTATGGTGCTGGAGGAGACTCTTGAGAGTCCCATGGACTGCAAGAAGATCAAACCTATCCATTCTTAAGGAAATCAGCCCTGCGTGCTCACTGGAAGGACAGATCCTGAAGCTGAGGCTCCAATACTTTGGCCACCTCATGAGAAGAGAAGACTCCCTGGAAAAGACCCTGATGTTGGGGAAGATTGAGGGCACAAGGAGAAGGGGACGACAGAGGATGAGATGGTTGGATACTGTTCTCGAAGCCACCAGCATGAGTTTGACAAAACTGCGGGAGGCAGTGGAAGACAGGAGTGCCTGGCGTGCACTGGTCCATGGGGTCACGAAGAGTCGGACACGACTAAACAACTAAACAACAACAATTGAATCATGTCTCGGAGTAGCAGGAGCAATTTCTAGGAATCTCCACCATTTCCAATTTTACTGGGGGGGGGGGCAATGCGGTATCATGAAGAGGAATAGACGCAAGGCAAAGTTATCCAATTCTCTGCATAGCGAGAAGATGTAGCTACATTTATTTATACCCTGCCTTTTTCCTTGACAAGGCAACTTACAGATAAAAACAGCAACTGCTAAAAACATAGAAAAATCAACCATTAAAGTACAATAAAACATTGCTAGAATGGAAACTATATGCATATCTATAGTATACACATACATTTATACATATATAAAATCTGTTTAAAACATACCAGTAGTTGCTATTAAAAACAGCACAGCACCAGCCCTTTAATTAGAAGCAGTCAGTTCTCAAAAGCCTTTTGGAACAAGAAAGTTTTCACCCCTGCCTGATGGAAGAATAGGAAAGAAGGAGTCTAGCTTCTCGAGGGAAAGAGTTTCAAAGTCTGGGAGGAGTTCCATGTACAACACTAGAAAGTTTAAGGTAAAGGGACCTCTGACTGTTAGGTCCAGTCATGGCCGACTCTGGGGTCGCGGTGCCCATTTCGCTTTATTGGCTGAGGGAGCCAGCGTACAGCTTCCGGGTCATGTGGCCAGCATGACTAAGCCGCTTCTGGTGAATCAGAGCAGCGCACGGAAACGTCGTTTACTTTCCCGCTGGAGTGGTACCTATTTATCTACTTGCACTTTGACATGCTTTCGAACTGCTAGGTTGGCAGGAGCAGGGACCGAGCAACGGGAGCTCACCCCATCACAGGGATTCGAACCACTGACCTTCTGATCGGCAAATCCTAAGCTCTGTGGTTTAACCCACAGCGCCAGCCGCGTCCCTACTAGGAAGTTTACTTTCCTTTAAATCAAAGAACAATGAAGACTTAAGCTGCTATCCTAAACACACTTTCCTGGGAGGAAGCACCGCTGAATTCAGTGGGACTTACTTCTAAGTGAGCACACCTAGGATTGCCTGGTCTGCAAAGTTTAGGAAAATAGAATAGTGGAAGGAAACAAGCACTCTTGCAGCAGATTTCCCTAACTCTGCATGAGTTTTCCCTAGAGAGCAATTTGCATCGCACCCAGGTTTCAGCAAATTGTAGGCTTCCTGTTTCCGGTGCACCGGGAATGTAAGTCTCTCCCAACACCACTGGAGAGAGACGGCAATAATCAGATAATGATGGGGGGATTTTATAATCTGCCTTTCTCTTCTCACCTGCAGTTTACCTGGGGGTGTGGCACTTGCTTCCCCATGGAATGTGAGGGCAGGCAAAGGGATTGGGTACATGGAGCACCGACTGTTGCCCAACCCCCAACCACCCCCGTTCCTGGAAGCACAGGTTATCCTGCTATTTTTTTTTAAAAAATATTGGAGTAAACTACAGGTGCATGCAGGGGATGTGGGTGGCGCTGTGGTCTAAACCACAGAGCTTTGGGCTTGCCAATCAGAAGGTTGGCAGTTTTGAATCCCCGCGACGGGGTGAGCTCCCATTGCTCGGTCCCTGCTCCTGCCAACCTAGCAGTTCGAAAGCACACCAGTGCAAGTAGATAAATAGGTACCGCTCCGGCGGGAAGTTAAACGGCATTTCCGTGCACTGCTCTGGTTTGCTGGCCACATGAAGCAGTCATGCTGGCCAAATGACACGGAAGCTGTACACCGGCTCCCTCGACCAATAAAGCAAGATGAGTGCCGCAACCCCAGAGTCATCCGCGACTGGACCTAATGGTCAGGGGTCCCTTTACCTTTACAGGTGTGTGCTAGAGATGATGAGATAAGAAACTGCAAAAACGAGCCCAGCTACAAGGATTTATAATTTATCTAATATACCAACATAACTAGAAATCACAAGATTGTAGCTGTTTTATAAGGGATTATTATATTTGAATGGAATGGAAACTATTAAAATTTTGGAACGCAGAAAAAATGTGAATGAACCCATCAACTCTGGCATGCGAGGGGGCCAGTTTAATCAAATTGTAGAATTTGACATTTGTATAATTGGCATTAATAATTGTATTAATTGGATAAAACTGGTATTGTTATAATGAGGCTGCTATTGGAATGATATTGGAAAATCATTATATATATAGTTTCAGCAAATTCTAGCTTGAAACTCCAAAGTCTCCCTCTCAAATGCTGAACAAGCTGTTTTTCTGGCAGTCTCCTTTGAGTTCCCAAGGTGCCACCTTCTGAAGGCAGAGGTCCAAGTTCAATGTAACAACCCCGATTCATTAATATAAGGACAAGGTTCTTTCCTTAAAACCCTTGGTACTTTATCCTTCATAGATCTACAGTTCCCAGCAGCCTTAGCAAACTACAGTTTATTTGGGTGTGGGTGAGTGCCCTGGACGTATGGTGTGTATGCAGGGAAAGGTTCACAACAGCACTCAAAAGTTAACTAGCCTCAAGTAGTCTATGCTAAGAGGATTTGTTGCACCTATTTGTAACAACCAAGGAAGGAATGGGAGCAAGAGAAAGCAGTTGTGAGAAAGCACTTGAGAACAATCCTCTTACCAGGCCATTCTCGGTTCATTTATTTATTACGATTACTGATCAGCCACGAAATGCCAATCAAACAGATACAATTTTCCAGCAGCCCATCTTCTTTCCCATTGCTGATTTCTATGGGGTTTCAAGACAGCATCTTAAAAAGCAGAGACATCACCTTGCCAACAAAGGTCCGTATAGTTAAAGCTATGGTTTTCCCAGTAGTGATGTATGGAAGTGAGAGCTGGACCATAAAGAAGGCTGATTGTTGAAGAATGGATGCTTTGAATTCTGGTGCTGGAGGAGACTCTTGAGAGTCCCATGGATTGCAAGAAGATCCAACCTCTCCATTCTGAAGGAAATCAGCCCTGAGTGCTCCTGGAAGGACAGATCCTGAAGCTGAGACTCCAATACTTTGGCCACCTCATGAGAAGAGAAGACTCCCTGGAAAAGACCCTGATGTTGGGAAAGATGGAGAACGGGACGACAGAGGACGAGATGGTTGGACAGTGTTCTCGAAGCTACCAGCATGAGTTTGACCAAACTGCGAGAGGCAGTGGAAGACAGGAGGGCCTGGCGTGCTCTGGTCCATGAGGTCACGAAGAGTCGGACACAACTAAACGACTAAACAACAACAATGGGGTTTCAAGGAGCTCCTTCCTTTTTGGAAAACAGGAATGTCAACACATCAACATCTCAGTTTGAGGAAGAACTGAGAACTGCACTTAGTTGAGAATAAATACAGTGCTTTTTTCTGGGGTTACGCAGGGGTACGCATACCCCTAAATATTTTGTTAATCTAATGGGAGAAGAAGCTTTTTTAAAAAGGTAGTTTCTTCTCTAGCAGAGTGAGTCATCAGTTCCATTGCTACCCCGGATGGTGGCCTCATTTGAATTATAAAATGGCGATTTTCTTGAGTCAAAATGAGAGTACCCATAAACATTTTTTAAAGAAAAAAAGCACTGAATAACTACATAAGAAAAGAGGTGGTGGGAGTATTCTCACCACAGTTTTCTGGTAAGGTAAAGGTAAAGGGACCCCTGACCATTAGGTCCAGTCGTGACCGACTCTGTGGTTGCGGCGCTCATCTTGCTTTATTGGCCGAGGAAGCCGGCGTTTGTCCGCAGACAGCTTCCGGGTCATGTGGCCAGCATGACTAAGCCGCTTCTGGCGAACCAGAGCAGCGCACAGAAATGCCTTTTACCTTCCTGCTGGAGTGGTACCAATTTATCTACTTGCACTTTGACGTGCTTTCGAACTGCTAGGTTGGCAGGAGCAGGGACCGAGAAACAGGAGCTCACCCCGTCACGCGGATTCGAACCACCGACCTTCTGATTGGCAAGTCCTAGGCTCTGTGGTTTAACCCACAGCGCCACCCGCGTCCCTACAGTTTTCTGGTACCATAGAGTTTTAACAGGCCAGGAAAGATCTGCCAAGCCATCGACACTGAACCTCTTTATAAATTTCAAGCAATCCAGAGGAATAGCTGCTTTGAATTTATTGCATTTCAGATTTCACTGAAGAGGAGCAGGTTTGTACAGGAAAGCGCTCTGGGGGAAAAAAACATATGGGTACTTCTTACAAATCTTCAAAAAATGATAATTTGGTAGCTACTATGGCAGAAATATTTTTATTAATCATGCTTCTATTTCACCATACTTTACCTGCTGCTGTTGTGTCTTGTCAAACATATTTAAGTCTCGGAGACATATGTATTTCCATTTTAAATTGAACGTGAGTGGAAAAAATAAACAGAGAACTGTTTTGTTAATTATGGTTGTGAACATACTGTCTTTTTTTTATTTTTTTACCTACAATTCATTATTAGTTTTGTGCTACTTTTGCAAACATGAAGAGGAAGAGACCGAAACTCTCTGGCTTGATCAGGTTGGGATATCTGACACAGACTTGTTAAATGCTGAAATTTTATTGCGTTTCAAAGTGGCTTTAAAAATAATATCAACCATCTTACAAAAAACCTCCCATCTCCATTTATAATAGCGCACAACAATGTTGGCAATGTAGTTTATTTCAAAACAAAGGAAAAGACCCAAGTCTGTTATAACTCAAGTCAAGAAAGAAACAGCTGATAGAATTTTAGGAGAAGGCAGGAGTTTTGAAAGCCTGTTGATGCAGCTGTGCAGCGCACCCTGGGCTTCGGTCAGATATCCGCAAGCCTTGGGAGCCTGGCGGGAGTTCCCACCGGGCTTAGAAGGCTTGCGGATAGCAGCAAGCTCCGGGAGCGAAGGCGAGGTTGATTGCAACCCCCCCCACTCCCGGACCCGTTCTCGGGCTTCCCCCAGCCCCGCGGCTAAAAAGGAACCAAGATAGTGAGCGGGATCCATCCCACTCACTATCTTGGCTTCTGCCAAAGCCACACGCAGCCTCTCCCGGCTGGAGAGGTTGTGCGTGGCTAAAGAGGAAGCTAAGACAGCCAGCAGGATGGATCCCGCTGGCTGTCTTGGCTTCTTTGCTCTTTGGGGCTGGGGGGGATAATTTTTTTATTTATTCCCCCCCCAAAAAAAACCTAGGTGGGTCCTATGGACCGCTGCGCCCTATAGAGCGAAAAATACGGTAACTTTAACATAATAAAGAAAGAAAACACAATAGTAAAAAAAGAAGAAAGAAAATGAAGAAAATAAAATGTTACAAACCCCACATATACCACCACATACATAAATAAGGCTTAATTATTTGGTTAAACTCCAACTTCATAAACATATTACTTGACTTCGTCTAACCTCTTCCAACTGAATTTCCTTGTAACAGAATGTAGCAATTTCCAATATCATTATTCCATATAACAATATTCCACTTATAATCAAATTCCCGAACTTTTCTTATCCTACTATTTCTTATTTATTTATTTAATCCTGATTTAATCCTAGGCCTAATTAGTTCTTTCAAGTAATGATAAATCTTTAATATTACAATATTCATTCAAATAGTCTTTAAATTTCTTCCAGTCTTCTTGATATTCTTCTTCTTTCTGGTCGCGGATTCTCCCGGTGAGATCAGCCAGCTCCATAAAGGCCATCATCTTCATCTGCCATTCTTCTACCGTTGGTAATTCTTGTGTTTTCCATTTTTTGGCTATTAAACTCAGTGCAGCAGTTGTGGCATACAAAAATACTTCTACATCTTTTTTGGGCCTGAAGCGAAGTTCTTAACCCGAGGTACTATTTCTGGCTTAGCGGAGTCTGTAACCTGAAGCGTATGTAACCTGAAGCATCTGTAACCCAAGGTACCACTTTATTTTGCCGACAAAGCCCTAGGCTGCCAGTGCTCCTTCCAGCAGATGTGTCCCCAGCTGAGGTTGGGTTTCCTCTGTATGTGGCCATGAATGGACCTTCCAGGCCCGGCAGCCTGCAAGTGGGTGATTGACAGAGAGCACTCTGTGTCCCTGCTTCCCTTCTGCCGCCTGATGCTCTGTGCTGCTGCTGCTGCTGCCTGCATTTCAAAGAGTGGGTGGCTCTATCACAGAAAAGGCAGCGAGAGCTTTCAGAGCGAAAAAGCTGGCATTTGCTTGCTAGCTAGCCTAAGCACAGGAAGCAATTCACTGGGGGCAAAAGACGGAAGCATCCTTAGGTGCAAAATCCTGCAATGAATTAGGATGCTGTTCAACTGCTGTCGTCGGGACTGCAGTTGCCGTTCTTCTTTAGGCTGCTTGCCTCTGACCCTGGCATTTCAAGGCACCGCCAGAAGGTATGTCTGAATTACAGTGAGTCTGCAACATGCCATGTGACCTCTGAGCCAAGGAGATAAGTAACTACAGTGGGACCTTGGTTCTCAAACTTAATCCGTTCCGGAAGTCTGTTCCAAAACCAAAGCGTTCCAAAACCAAGGCGCGCTTTCCCAAAGAAAGTAATGCAAAACGGATCAATCCGTTCCAGACTTTTAAAAACAACCCCTGAAACAGCAATTTAACATGTATTTTAGTATCTAAAATTGATCCATAAAATGAAAGCAATAATCAATGTACTGTACTATAAAATAAATAAAACAGTATTGTAGATGATATAAATTAAAATTTAATTTTTTTTCTTACCTGCACTGATGATACTTATTGTTTGGATGGGGGGCTTTTATCCATTTCCGCAGTCACACAATCAATCAATCAATCAATCAATCAGTAGCTGAACTGGGATCCACACAGTCACAAAAACAAATTAACAGAAAAAGCCTGGAAAAAAACCAACGCAAAATAAATAGCAAAAGCACCAAATATAAGCTCCAAATATCACCTCAGAACACAGCAATCGGAAACGGAGGGCTTGAATTACAACGGAGGAGCGCAAATTAGCAGCGCAACAGGAAACACAGGGGGGCTCAAAAAGGAGTATATTTGGCTCCTGAAAAAAAGTTCGAAAACCGGAACACCTACTTCTGATTTTGCAGCGTTTGGGTTCCAAGTTTTTTGTGAACTAAGCTGTTTGAAAACCGAGGTACCACCGTATGCCACCTTTAGAAGACAGCTGAAGGGAGCCGTGTTTAGGGACATTTTTAATGTTTGATGTTTTATTCTGTTTTTATATGTGTTGGAAGCCACCCAGAGTGGCGGGCTATTATTATTATTATTATTATTATTATTGAATAGGACGTCCCTATTTTCATAAGAGAGATCGTGGAGGGAATGTTGGCAACGTTGTGTGTGAACTTGACTCAGAAGGGCCAAGCCGACTTGTAGCGATTTGAGTGGAAGCTGTTTCCCATTTCCCTCCTTTTGATCACTGGTGCTCATTCCTCTTTCCCCACACACCAGACACCTCTTTACATTTCTGGCAAACAACGGGGATGGCATTATATGAACAGTGGTGCTCCTCTTCCAGAAACATGCGAAAGCAATCTCCTTTGCCTTTCGCACCACGCCAGTGGCAAACAGGAGACGAAGCTAGGGAATGCCACCAAATTGACCTGGGAAGCTGGAAGTAGGCGCAGAAAGCCAGAAAGGAATCCCTTGAGGTCGAAGTTGGTGGTGGCACTCTGCCAGGCTGCAGAGAACCTCTCTTCTTGTTTTACAATTGCCGGAGAGGAGGTTGGAAGGGGAGCTATGTGAGCTGTGCACCAAAGGGCCTTATCTGCAATCAGAATACCTTATGCAGATGAAGGCTATTTGCATATTTGGGGTTGTTTTGCTAATTCTACTTCCCACCAAAGAATGCTGAGTTATGTATGGACTGGGGCGGGGGGGGGGGGAGGGCCTGGTTCGAGGCCAACTTTGGGTCAAAGCCATGCTGCAAAATGTAGCCTCCAGTGGCAGCTAGAGAGCAGAGGCTGAAGGGTAAAGCAGAACATTGTGGCACTGAAATGTGGGTAGCATACTGAAATATACTCAGAGTCGCAAGGTGATTTCATGCTCTTTATTCAGCTTATAGTGGTGAGGAGGAATGAATGAATGTCCCCTCAAAGTATCTGCTTTATATACATTATTTACACAATGGGCTGCACATGATTGGCTAATTCCAGAATTCTACTGTAAGCCAATCAGGTTGTGGATTCACTTCTATCTGGAGCATGATTGGGTGGTTCCTGCCAACCAATCATGCTGCTGCATTGTTCTAGGACCAATCAGACTGCTGCATTCTGAATCCTATTGTTCTAGGACCAATCAGACTGCTGCCTTTTGGATCCTATTGTTCTAGGACCAATCAGACTGCTGCCTTTTGGATCCTATTGTTCTAGGACCAATCAGACTGCTGCAGTTTGGATCCTATTCAATTCAGTACATAACACATACCCTCCAACATTTCTCCGATGAAAATAGGGACATCCTAGTCAATAATAATAATAATAATAATAATAATAATAATAATAATAATAATAATATTACTATTTCTACACCACCCATCTGACTAAGTTGCCCCAGCCACTCTGGGAGGCTTCCAATATATATAAAAACACAAATAAACATTAAAATACAGGGCTGCCTTCAGATGGCTCGAGGGTCGGATAACTCCATACCCTCCACCATTTCTCCAATGAAAATAGGGCCGTCCTAAAAAGCGGGACTTTCTGGGATCAAATCAGAACCTGGGACAGCTTCTGTAAATCCAGGACTGTCCCTGTAAAATAGGGAAGGGGTGTAGCGTCTTCGATCACTGCCTGTGGTGCGCGCAGGCACTGGGGGCAGGTGGTGCATGCCAATGGGTGGCACACTCACCTTCTGGAGCCCACTGTTTCCACACTGCGGCTGGATCCCAGTGTTGGGCCACTGTGCAAGGGACCTCCTTTGCGTGGCAGATCCCAGCGTCAAAGAGGGGCACCAATGCTGCCTCCCTGGGGGACAGAAGGAGCTGCGGCTGATCCTAGCAGTGGGTTGCATTGTGAGGAAGATGCCTCTGTAGCTCCCTTGCGTGCTAGATCCCAGCATCAGAGAGGGGTGGCAATGCTGCCCCCCCTTCTCACTGCTTCCGTCTGGCTGAAGACTGCGCCCTTCCCCTCCCTCTCAGCTGGCCCAGGTAAGGTAAAGGACCCCTAGACAGTTAAGTCCAGTCAAAGGCAACTATGGGGTTGCGGCACTCATCTTCCTTTCAGGCCGAGGGAACCAGCATTTTCCACAGACAGTTTTCTGGGTCATGTGGCCAGCAAGACTAAACCACTACTGGTGTGTGGAGGACTGTGACAGAAGTCAGAGCGCACGAAAACATTGTTTACCTTCCCGTCACAGCGGTACCTATTTATCTACTCACACTGGTGTGCTTTCAAACTGCTAGGTTGGCAGGAGCTGGGACAGAGCAATGGGAGCTCACCCAGTCACGGGGATTCGAACTGCTGACCTTCCGATCGGCAAGCCCAAGAGGCTCAGTGGTTTAGACCACAGCGCCACCCACGTCCCCTGCTGGCCCAGGGGTGGCCCTAAGGAGAAGGAGCTGCTATTGCTGCTGCCCTAGCCCTGAAGGCTGGACCTGGGTGTTGTTTCCCTTGATGAGGGAACCTGTTGTGGGGGCACTGCTCAAAAAAATTTGCCCAGGGCAATGGTGTGACCCTCTCACGCTATGCCATTGAAATAGGGACACTTGGAGCGTCTAGAACAGCCTTTCTCAATCTGTGGGTCCCCAGATGTTGTTGAACTACAACTCCCATCACCTCTAGCTAGCAAGGCCAGAACTCAGGGATGATGGGAGTTGTAGTCCAACAACATCTGGTGGCCTACAGGTTGATAACCACTGGTCTAGAAAGAGGTGGGAAAAGAATGTATTACCCTACCTAACCCTTCCTTCCTTCCTTCCTTCCTTCCTTCCTTCCTTCCTTCCTTCCTTCCTTCCTTCCTTCCTCTCTCTCTCTCTGATTTGGGGGAGATCCGTGCCACATTAAAATGCCCGTGATGTCTTCTGTCCTGCCTCTTCCTTGATTACAGAAAAAGAAATTGCCTTTGGAAGAGTCCAGCCTTCCTTCAGGTCTATGATCTTCCCCACTCCCGTAGGAACCATGCAGAACTGTCGCAGCTCATTAAAACAATAAAGGAATGTGATGGAATATAGGGCAAAGGAGGCGTTGTGTTACATCCCTTAGGAAACCTCCTCGAAACACAACAAAGGGAAAACAAAATGCCCCGTGGAAACGAGGCTAGGAAAAAAGAACAGCAAGGAAGCTTATTAATCCCTGACTGGCTTGGAGAGCCACTTTGAAACTTTCCCCTAAATACAGATTGCAGAGCCGTCAATAAAAGAGGATATAAACCATAGGACAATTACGCCAAATGGCAGGCTCCTTGCTCCCTCCAATGAGCCTTGTTGTAAGATGGATGCATTAAGAACATTCCCCAGTCCTGCTTAACCACTGGCACCAGCTATTTCTACGGGAAGGCTGGAGGGCAGCCTTTGTTGCCAACCCCTATTTGTGGTGCACAACCAAAGAGCCTGCAATGTAGCTCCTACGATGCAATCAAGGAGAGCCGAGACACCCGCGATATTACTCATGCAGCGGTTTGCCTTGGAGAGTCACAATTTGCAATTCAGGACCTGTTCTGAATCGTGGCAGCTTGGAAGGGGAGGGCCATTGCATTACGCAAGGACAGCCTTGCAGGGGAACAAACCACAGCTCAAAGGTAGAGCAGGTGTGATGGCCTGGGAATCTGATTCAGAGGCTGAACCTGAGGAATCCCAGCCTGCACAGGAGTCCCCGCCTCCAGGGCCGTCTGAGCTGGGGCAGGGGCTTGAACCTGAAGGGCCCTCACCTGTGCCGGATCCTCAGGAGCAGACACCAGATGAATCCGCTCTGGCTCCGGAGGTGATCGAGGACCCATTACCTGCAGGTGCTCCTCTCCCAGCCCCGTCAGGGGAAGCTGAGGTTGCCTCTGGGTCCGGTAACCCTCCAGCCTCTCCTGAGCTGCATTGGCTCAGGGCAGAGAGGCGGAGGGAACTAAGTTCTCGCAGGAGGAGTGCTCGCCTCCAGGATAGGAGAGGTGAGTCACCTGTGGACCGGGGCTGCCCTATGCCTCAGAGGAGATAAAGGCCAGCCCGCCCAGTCCCAGGTTGCGGGAGCAACATCGTTGGTTACCTGTTTCTGCCGGCACCCTGTCCTGCTTTCTGCCAGAGTTCGTGACCACGCCCGATTCCCTGCCTTGGACCCCGCTTCAGCCTCGGAGCGGACACGGACCACGCTGCACAGTAACCTCCCCTGGGACCAGCAGAACGGATGCTGTTCAAAAGGTTCAGTTTGAGGCATCCCCAGGCAGAGCTGGGACCCTGAACCTCATTTCCTGACCTTTGGACTCAGAACCGTCTTTCCCATAGGGCCTAGTGGTGCGTCGCGCCAGGGCGCCGGCCTCTCAGGGGCGACCCAGCAAGTGGGGGAGCTGTACAGCTTTGCCAGCGGCCTCCCCTTTCCCTGCATGCCTGCCAGCTGCACCCCGCCAACCATATGGCTGGCAGGTGTGTAACTTCCCTCCCAAGCCTTTGCGGGTATCGCTCTTCTCCTGAGGAGGCTTGGGAGGGAAGCTGTGTTCTCCTCCGGCGGAGGCTTGGGAGGGGCGCAACTTCATTCCCAAGCCTCTGTGGGGATTGGTCTCCCACAGCGGCATGGGGGAGAGTTGTCACCCTGGATGGCTGGCAGTGCACACCCCAACACTATCCGTCATAATTTGGGGGCGCTGGGTGGATATCTGCACCCCGGCGCCGCATCTTTTAAAGACGGCCCTGTTTGGACTTTGTACTTTGGGTCTTGGCATACTGACTTGCTGGCAGGTAGGCCAGGGGTTCAGGATATTCTTGTTGAATACTATAGGTCTCTGTAGGGTCTGAGTGTCCCTGGGTCCATCTTTTGCCATTCCTTCTCATATGAGGGTAGAACTGATAGAAAAATAACAAGATCTTTAGGGATATCCTTTATCTACATGAAAACAATAGGAAGTATAGGAGGCAGGACTGTTGCCCCAGGACTCCATTTTGCAGATGGTAAAAAGTGAGGACACCTGGGAACCTTTTCAGATAACAACAATGGTTGAAAGACATCGACTGCCTTATCATTGCCAGTGACAGTCCCTCCCTTCCCTCTTTCTTTTAATTTAATATTTGCCACTGTCTGAGGTGGTTTTTCTGGCTCAGGCAATGGAGTTCCACTTGGCAGCTGACGGACCATTTCTTCACCCCAGAGTGCCCCTATTGGGGTTTTATTTGAAGTTTTGCATTGTATTTTTATATTGTGATTTTATCCTGTGAACTGCCCTGAGACCGGCGGGTATAGGGAAGTATACAGGTGAAAGAAAGAAAGAAAGAAAGAAAGAAAGAAAGAAAGAAAGAAAGAAAGAAAGAAAGTGTAATTCCCCCCACAGCTTGCTTACAGTTTTGGGAGCTACTTTTAATTTCTTTCCACCCCAAGACAAAAAGAAAAGTTTGAGCTGAAAGTTTTCTAGGGGAAAACTATTAGCTCAGCTGCAGAAGCAATTAAATTTAACAACAACAACAACAACAAAAATTACTACTACTACTACAGTGGTACCTCAGGTTACATACGCTTCAGGTTACATACGCTTCAGGTTACAGACTCCACTAACCCAGAAATAATACCTCAGGTTAAGAACTTTGCTTCAGGTTGAGAACAGAAATCACGTGGTGGCTTCGTGGCGGCAGCAGGAGGCCCCACTAGCTAAAGTGGTGCTTCAGGTTAAGAACAGTTTCAGGTTAAGAACGGACCTCCGGAACGAATTAAGTACATAACCAGAGGTACCACTGTACTATTATTATTATTAACAACATATATCCCCAGCTGTCATCATTGTGACTTGGAGACCTGGGAATGTGTGGAGGTTTATCTGCACATGACTGGTGGCAGAGGGAACCAGGGTCGCTAAAAGATTGCAATTAGTTTTTACCAGGCATCTTGTCACAAAACATGTTGATGCTGGTTGACTTTCTGGAGAACTAAACCAAACCGTTTTATTTCCAGCCTATCCCTCATGCATTGATCTAAACCCACATCTCAGATGGATCAATGCCCATTTGAAAAATCAGCATTCCAGTGTGGCTGAGAATGGTAAATGTTTTGTTGCAGGTTAAAATCAATTAGATACGTCCCACCCTCGCCCCCAGTATGAAATGTCATCCCTCTCCATTGAGGGTCGAAACTTTTGAGTTCTTGAAGAGCTCCCTCTCTGTCTCTGTGTATAATATATCTATATATCTATCTGTGGAAGACTGGCAAAACATTTTCCTGCTTTGACACTAATTGATAGAATGAACAAAATCATAACACTGCTATAACGGAAGGTGCGTTTGAGGTCTGTTCTGAATCATATTTCCAAGGGGAAAGCTGCTGTACTCAAACACCAGGCTTCCCTGATAGAACGTGACAGAGTCTATGTCAGAAAATGCAGATGAAAAATGCAGATTGCACACGCTTTCCTTCTTCCAAGGTGAGATGCTTATTTTGACATGGAGCTTGTTCCTTTTTGGTCAACTCTCCTGATTATGCTGCAGCTTTCCTAAGCTAAAATGGAAACGTGGGCGATCTCCACTATAGAATGATATGTTAAGCATCACCCTCCTCTTTTTCAATACTAAAATGCATGAGCGATGCCAAGAATACATTTCTAAAACTTGCGAGTACAAGTAATGAGGCACATAACACATAGATTATTATTTTTTGTAATCCCTGGACATGTGAGGATCCAGTGTTGTGTCTGTTAGGACCTCGGTGGAGAAAAATCTGCTTTGCTGGACACAGAGGAGTGGCAGGAGACATCAGCTGGGGAACCCTAAGGGAATGAAGGCTCAAAGCCCAGGGAATGGTGGTGGGTCAGAAGGAGAAGAGGGAGGAGGTGTCGGAAGAGGTGTCGGAAGTGGTAATAGGGTTCAGTGAACAAAGAGAGTTTGTGGCGAGGAGGAGGAGGAGGAGGAGAAGAAGAAGAAGAAGAAGAAGAAGAAGAAGAAGAAGAAGAAGAAGAAGAAGAGGAGTTTGGATTTTGAAATATACTCGGAGTCGAGTGTGAATTTCATGCTCTTTATTCAGCTCATGAATGAAACCTTCCCCAAAACGTCTAGGTATATATACATTATTTACACAATGAGCCCCACGTGATTGGCTAATTCCGGGCTGCTCTTGTAGGCCAATCAGGTTGTGGATTGACCTCCTCCAGAAGACTGATTGGCTGGCTGCTCCTGCAGGCCAATCAGGTCGCTGATTCACTTCCACCTGGAGCTGGATGTGTGGCTCCTGCGGACCAATCAGACTGCTGCATTCTGGATCCTATTGTTCTAGGATTCAGCTCAGTACATACCAGATTTGATACCCCGCTTTATCACTACCCTAAGGAGTCTCAAAGCGGCTAACAATCTCCTTTCCCTTCCTTCCCTACATCAAACACTCTGTGAGGTGAGTGAGGCTGAAGACTTCAAAGAAGTGCGACTGGCCCAAGGTCACCCAGCAGCTGCATGTGGAGGAGCGGGGATGCGAACCCAGTTCACCAGATTACGAGTCTATCGCTCTTAACCCTACACCAATTTATTATTATTATTATTATTATTATTATTATTATTATTATTATTATTATACCACACTGGCTCTGAAGTTCAGAAGCAGAGGTGGAAGCAGGAGAGGTCAAGAGGCAAAGATGAATCTGACTGGTGAAGAATCCAAGGGGTCTCCTCCTCCTGCTGCGACTAGCTCCCCTCTCCCCTGGTCTCCCATAACCAGAAGAGGTATGAAGAGGGAGGAGCAGAGACAGGAGTGTTGGCGGAGTCTCAGATTGCTTGGAAAGGAACCAGGGGAGGAGGAGACTTAGACAACTGTGGGAAGGCAGGGATCTTCAGTCTCCACGACTGCCTCCTAGGGGGAAGACCTGCTGAGAAGAGTTGCCGTACTCTTTAGGCCTAGCGCTCCTAAGCAGACCTTGTTTCTCCAAATAAAGAGGGAACTTCACTTCATGTGATTTATTCCTGACACCTGCTCCTGACACAACTGATGCCACAGATGGTGCTAGGAACACAGGACCTGTGGCCGTTGTTGGATGGCGGCTCCGTTAGAATCCGAGGGAGCAATTCTTAGAATCATAGAGTTGGAAGGGACCCCCAGGATCATCTAGTCCAAATCCCTGCAATGCAGAAATATGTAGCTGGCCCTCACAGGGATTGAACCTGCAGCCTGGTGGCTAACCGATTGAGGTTGAATCCTGACAAGACAGAAGTACTGTTTTTGGGGGACAGGAGGCGGGCAGGTGTGGAGGACTCCCTGGTCCTGGAGGGCGTAACTGTGCCCCTGAGGGACCAAGTGTGCAGCCTGGGAGTCATTTTGGACTCGCAGCTGTCCATGGAGGCTCAGGTCAAATCTGTATCCAGGGCAGCTGTTTACCAGCTCCATCTGGTACGCAGGCTGAGACCCTATCTGCCCGCAGACTGTCTCGCCAGAGTGGTGCATGCTCTAGTTATCTCCCGCTTGGACTAGTGCAATGTGCTCTATGTGGGGCTACCTTTGAAGGTGACCCGGAAACTACAACTAATCCAGAATGCGGCAGCTAGAATGGTGCCTGGGAGCGGCCGCCAAGACCACATAACACCAGTCCTGAAAAACCTACATTGGCTCCCAGTATGTTTCCGAGCACAATTCAAAGTGTTGGTCCTGACCTTTAAAGCCCTAAATGGCCTTGGCCCAGTAGACCTGAAGGAGCGTCTCCACCCCCATTGTTCTGCCCAGACACTGAGGTCCAGCGCCAAGTTGCTGTGAGAAGCCAAGTTGCAGGGAACCAAGCAGAGGGCCTTCTCAGTAGTGGCACCCACCCTGTGGAATACCCTCCCACCAGATGTCAAAGAGAACAGCAACTACCAGACTTTTAGAAGACATCTGAAAGCAGCCCTGTTTAAGCTTTTAATGTTTAATAGACTACTGTATTTTGATATTCTGTTGGAAGCCGCCCAGAGTGGCTGGGGAAGCCCAGTCAGATAGGCAGGGTATAAAAAATACAGTGGTGCCCCGCTAGACGAAAGGGTTTTCCGTTTTGGAGGTGCTTCGCAAAACAAATTTCCTATGGGCTTGCTTCGCAAGACGAAAATGTCTTGCGAGTTCCTGCGGGGTTTTCCCCCTCCCCCCCTTTTCCCAAGCTGCTAAGCCGCTTATCAGCTGATCCGCTAAGCCGATAAGCCGCTTAACAGCTAATCCGCTAAGCCGCTTATCAGCTGATCCGCTAAGCCGCTAATAGTGCTAAGCCACTAAGCCGCTAATGGGCTTGCTTCGCAAGACGAAAAAACCGCAAGACGAAGAGACTCGCAGAACGGATTCTTTTCATCTTGCGAGGCACCACTGTATTATTATTATTATAACCTTGGCATTATCAGCACCACCCTCTAACCATCTTAGCTAACCAGGTTTGATACTCATCTCTGACCACTGGCCATGCTGGCTACGACTTCTAGGAGCTAAAGTCCCTCAACATTGGAGGGAGCATGGATTCCCCATCCCTCTTCAGAGCAACACACCGTCCTGGCTGCCTTGCCAGTGGTACTCTGTCCTCTTAACATACATGCAATTCACATGCACAAAAGTATCAGCCATGCACAATGCGATTGCATATGACATTGAATCCACGCAGACAACCATTTTGCCAGACGTCGCCTCTTGCATTTGATCACACAGCTGCAGTTAATGCATATGGTAAAGGCCTTCTTATTGCTTGACAGAACGATGCCGATAACAATAACCAAGCGCTTGTGAGGTGACAGAGCTCGCCCCCAGGTAGTTCAGTCATCTGTATGGGCAACCAACCAATAATTTAAGCATCTCTTGTTAAGCAAAGTGAGGCCTATAATGATAGCAGCCGTACTGGGTTGTGTTCTTTCAGATCTTCCGGAAAGCGACTCTCTGTTTCTTTTCAAAGTGCTACTGATTCTTATAAACATGAACAAATGTCCAGACTGCTATAAGAGACAAGTCACGGAGGGACAAATGAGACCCCTGTGTTTTAGAATTGGGTTGCAAATGAACTCCTATACAGTGGTACCTCAGCTTAAGTACTTAATTCGTTCCGGAGGTCCATACTTAACCTGAAACTGTTCTTAACCTGAAGCACCGCTTTAGCTAATGGGGCCTCCTGCTGCTGCTGTGCTGCCGGAGCCTGATTTCTGTTCTCATCCTGAAGCAAAGTTCTTAACCTGAAGCATCATTTCTGGGTCAGCGGAGTCTGTAACCTGAAGTATATGTAACCTGAAGCGTATGTAACCTGAGGTACCACTGTAAAGCTGAGGATGGGAAAAACCCATTCCCTGCCAGCACTTCACCTGCCAACAGCAATTTCCCCCCAACCCGTTTTTTCTCAGTTGGGGGTTTGGGTTGGGGGAAGAATTCACGAACCAACACCCTGCTTTCCCCTTCTGTACTTTAAGAGGACTGCACTCTAAGAGACAAGCTTTGCTGCTGCCCACATAGCATGAGAGCTGTTACGTGCAAGTAAGGTAAAAAGGTAAAGGACCCCTGGACAGTTAAGTCCAGTCAAAGGCGACTATGGGGTTGTTGCGCTCATCTCACTCCAAGCCCAGGGAGCCAGTGTTTGTCCACAGACAGCTTTCCGGGTCATGTGGCCAGCATGACTAAACCGCTTCTGGAGCAACAGAACCCTGTGATGGAAAACCAGAGCACGGAAACGCCGTTTACCTACCCTCCGCATCGGTACCTACTTATCTACTTGCACTGGCGTGCTTTCGAACTGCTAGGTTGACAGGAGCTGGGACAAAGCAATGGGAGCTCACCTCATTGCAGGGATCCGAACCGCCAACCTTCTGATCAGCAAGCCCAAGAGGCTCAGTAGTTTAGACCAGTGTTTCCCAACCTTGCGTCTCCAGCTGTTTTTGGACTACAACTCCCATCATCCCTTGCTAGCAAGACAGCAGCTGGAGACCCAAGGTTGGGAAACACTGGTTTAGACCACAGCATCACCCGCGTCCTTTATATGTGCAAGTGGAAGTGTGCTCAGTCTGTGGGGTGATGTCTGTGGTAAGGTAAAGGTAAAGGGACCCCTGACCATTAGGTCCAGTCGTGACCGACTCTGGGGTTGCGGTGCTCATCTTGCTTTATTGGCCGAGGGAGCCGGCATACAGCTTCCGGGTCATGTGGCCAGCATGACTAAGCCGCTTCTGGTGAACCAGAACAAAGCACGGAAAAGCCATTTAATTTCCTGCCGGAGCGGTACCTATTTATCTACTTGCACTTTGATGTGCTTTCAAACTGCTAGGTTGGCAGGAGCAGGGACCGAGCAATGGGAGCTCACCCCATCGTGGGGAATCGAACCGCCGACCTTCTGATCGGCAAGCCCTAGGCTCTGTGGTTTAACCCACAGCGCCAACCATGTCCCGATGTCTGTGGTAGGGATGGGCAAACTGGTCAATTTAGTTTTCTCCCTGTTTCTCATTTCTCTTCTGCTAGCACATTTCTGTGTCGGCTTGCAATTTGAAAATGAAACAAATGTCCTCATGATGATTAATCAGCATTTTAGGGTGCATTTCTTTTAATCTGTAATTTTGGCAAGCAAATCCCCCCTAATATAATTTATTGGTATGCTAAGATTTGCTAATACGTGCATTTTTATGTACATGCATCGGGGCACTACTCTACATTTTGTGTGTGTGTGCAAATGGTCTTTGGGGAGCCACAGAGCACAATTAAGGGGAAGCATGTATGTATTGCCTTGGGAAACGCAACTCTGAATTAGGCAGGTTAAACCAGATTTCTCCCTTTTCCCTAGCCGGTGCTGAAGAACTAGCCCCTGACTGCCTAAAGAGGCAAGACTTTTTAAGGGGACTCACTTTCGGTAGCTCTTTTCTATGTGTAACAATGCCAGCCGGAAAGACCTTTGTGCCAAGCAGTTTCGGAGGCCAATGTCAAATCCATAAAGGCTGCAGCTGGCTTCAATTTTTTTCTGGAGCTTTGCCTCCTGTCTCTGATATTAATGAAAGTGCTTCGTCACCGTGACTCCATCCCAGGCAAAGGCCCTGTCTGTTCTAGCTTTGCCATGCTCTTAGTCTGCAGTCCTATGCACATTTACCCTGGGGTAAGTCCCACTGGACCTAATGGGATGCAGGATGCAAGTGTTGATGTCCCCCTGGCTGGATGTTCCAGAATGGACCTGCGATTAAACCACAGAACTGTTAGGATTCTTGCTCCGTGTTTGCAGTCATGGGATTGTTATCTATCACATGTCGGTGTATGTTTTCATTCCACGGTGTGGGAAGTGACGGTGATAGGATGTTTGTGTTACTGTGTTCCGTAAAGTGGGACTATTGTCCTTTATTCTTTCTCTCTTTGCTGTCTGATGAGAAAGAGGAAGGAGCTAAAGCAGAATGCTCTGAGTGTATTATATGTAAACGTAGATTAGCCAAAATGCTGTGCTACTGAGTTCTGTTACGCAAACTGCAAATATTCTGCAGGATTCCTAAGTGTGTTGATACTTCTTGGTATCAGCTGCTGTGATGTTTGGGCAGAGGAAAGCTTTTGAAGCTCCCGAACGATCGACCAGGAGGGAGAGAACATGCCAGTCGGGCATGTGTCTCTGCCAGGGTCCTACATGAGAGTAGGACGATCCTAACAGTTCAGAGGTCACCTCAACTGGGAGCTCTCTTAATGGCAACGTCATACCCTCCAACATTTCTCTGATGAAAACAGGGACATCCTATAACTCAGAAGCAAATTCCCAGGTGTCAAAAAAGGTTATTTAGGTATGCCACCACAAGGGCCGGATTTAGATTTGATCAGGCCCTAAGCTACTGAAGGTAATGGGGCCCTTTATATGTCCAGCTGTCCTTTGTCAACAACAATTTGTCACTGTTTTTTGTGTTGAATATATGCTATATGGTAATTTATGGACCTAATAGGTACCTAAAGCCATTTGCACGTAACAAATAGGAGCCTACACAACACAAAACACTGTTGCTGTATGTAGGTTTTATTTTATTTGTTTTTTATCTTATATTTTGGAAATAGATCCAGTTTTTTTCCTTTAAATTTTTTTGGGCCCCCCAAGAGAGTGGGGCTCTAAGCTATAGCTTGTTTAGCTTATACGTAAATCTGGCACTGGCCACCACGGCAGCCCGTGTTTTGTTAGCCCCAAAATGGAAAACGAGCGAAGCCCCAGATAAAGAAAAATGGCAACTTAAAATGACATATAGAATAAGAGAACAAGAAGAACATTCATTTAAAGAAGATTGGAAAATGTTTATTGAATATATGGGGGGAATTGTGTACATTTGAAAACAGTGGCAGCATTAAGATAAATTCAAAAGTGTAGATAAGTTTTGATGGATGTAATAATGGAATACTGAATGGTTTAGTTTATATAAAATATGCAAGGATTTATGTTATGCAAAATGAACCATGGAAAGAGAAGAATGGAAGTCATTGATATTTTAAGGTCGTTTAAATAAATATTCTAAAATGTAAAACAGAAAATTTAATAAAAAATTTAGGGGGAAAAATAGGGACAACCTTAATAATAATAATAATAATACCGTACCTATCTAACTGGGTTGCCCCAGGCACTCTAGGCGGCTTCCAACATTTCGTTGTTGTTTAGTCATTTAGTCGTGTCCGACTCTTCGTGACCCCATGGACCAGAGCACGCCAGGCACTCCTGTCATCCACTGCCTCCCGCAGTTTGGTCAAACTCATGTTGGTAGCTTCGAGAACAGTGTCCAACCATCTCGTCCTCTGTCGTCCCCTTCTCCTTGTGCCCCCAATCTTTCCCAACATCAGGGTCTTTTCCAGGGAGTCTTCTCTTCTCACGAGGTGGCCAAAGTATTGGAGCCTCAGCTTCAGGATCTGTCCTTCCAGTGAGCACTCAGGGCTGATTTCCTTCAGAATGGAGAGGTTTGATCTTCTTGCAGTCCATGGGACTCTCAAGAGTCTCCTTCAGCACCATAATTCAAAAGCATCAATTCTTCGGCGATCAACACTCTTTATGGTCCAGCTCTCACTTCCATACATCACTACTGGGAAAACTATAGCTTTTACTATACGGAACATATCGGTATATAAAAACATAATAAAACATTAAACATTAAAACACTTCCTTATACAGGGCTGCTTTCAGATGTCTTCTTATCCTTGGCTCAGGGGTTGCATAACTCCATACCCTTCAACATTTCTTCGATGAAAATAGGAAAAGCGGGACTTTTCGGGATCAAATCAGAAAGCGGGACAGCTTCTGTAAATCCAGGAGTGTCCCTGGAAAATAAGGACACTGGGAGGGTCTGTCATGGGCGAGTCATTCCAAGCCTGATCCAGAAATATCCATGTCTTGTAAGGCCCACAATTTCCATAATCCCTGATCAGTGGCTATGGTGGGCTTCCCTTGCCTTAAAGGCAAACTCATTTATTACAGCTGTATCAGAACTAAGTAAGATGGTTATCCTGGTAGCTGTTCATTTAACCTGAGCCCTCCCTCTGTGCCACTAAGTTTCTCTCTCTTTCTAACCCTCTTCCTTAGTTCCACATACGAGGGTACAATGGCATAATCTTTCATCTATTCCATGTTGGAAAGCCAGCATGGTGTAGTGGTTGGAGTGATGGATTAGGACCTGGGAGTTCAAATCCCCACTCAGCCATGAGGCTCCCTGGGTGACCTTGGACCAGCCACCATCTCTCAGCTTCATGGAAGACCCATGTACAGGTGGGTTATGCATGCAGTAGCCAGAAAGCCTGCGAAAAATGCATGCTATTAGATTTTTTTTTAAAGTTGCACCTTTTTTTTTTTGCAGCAACAGACTGTTAAGGCTGCCCCCTGGAAGCATGTACCAAGAAGCATGCTGCCTGCTCTTTGTGTGTGTGTGTGCTGTACAATTCTCTGATAACAGATACACATTTGCCTCTGAAGTCTTCTTTGGCGATCACTCATAGCCGAGTAAGATTATCTTCCATAAACACGGTTTTAACAGTGAGTCCGTAAGTGACTGTGGAGGCCAGTTCTGGATCCACACGTCCTTCCACAGTGGGGACATTGGTTTCCGGGTGGGAGTTGATCACGGTGTGGATTTGCCTTCCTTTTAGCACGTTTCTCCCTTGCATCCTGAGTTTGAGTGTCTTCAAAGCCCATAACACCTTTGGTAAAGGCTGTTCTCCAGCTGGAGCTCTCGCAGGCCAGTGTTTCCCAGTTGTCAGTGTTTATACTACATTTTTTACGATTTGCCTTGGGACAGTCTTTAAACCTCTTTTGTTGACCACCAGCATTACGCTTTCCATTTTTAAGTTCAGAATAGAGTAGTACTTTGGAAGACGATCATCAGGCATCCCCACAACATGACCAGTCCAACGAAGCTGATGTTGAAGAAGCATTGCTTTGACATTGGTGATCTTTGCTTCTTCCAGTACAATGATATTAGTTCGCCTGTCTTCCCAAGTGATGTGTAAAATTTTTCGGAGACACTGTTGATGGAATCTTTCGAGGAGTTGGAGATGGTGTTTATAAGTGGTCCATGTTTCACAAGCATATAGTAAGGTTGGTAGTACAATAGCTTTGTCAACAAGCATTTTGGTTTCCCTGCGAATGTCCTGGTTCTCAAACACTCTGAACCTCAATCGGGAGAAAGCCGCACTCACAGAGCTCAGGCAATGCTGGATTTCAGCATCAGTGTTGGCCCTTGTGGACAGTCTGCTCATGTCTCTAATAATAATAATAATAGTAATAATAGTAATAATAATAATAATAATAATAATAATAATAATAATAATAATAATTTATTATTTATATCCCACCCATCTGGCTAGGTTTCCCCAGCCACTCTGGGCAGCTTCCAACAAAATATTAAAATACAATAATTAATCAAATATTAAAAGCTTCCCTAAACAGGGCTGCCTTCAGATGTCTTCTAAAAATCAGATAGTTGTTTATTTCTTTGACATCTGATGGGAGGGCGTTCCACAGGGAGGGCACCACTACCGAGAAGGCCCTCTTCCTGGTTCCCTGTAACTTTGCTTCTCGCAGTGAGGGAACCACCATTCTCTGCATAGTTTGGCTGCTTAGACCCCGTTGAAGATAACGGCCTAAGAGGTATTGGAATTGCAGCCACTGTAACACAGGAAATATGATTTACCCAAAGTCACCCGATGTGGTCAATGAGGGAGTGGGGATTTGAACTTGCCTGGGTGTGTGCTGAAGGCGATCTGTACGAGTTTCTGTAGGATTCCTGAATTATTATTTTTTTGCATGCAGTAATACCTTGTGGGGTTTTCTACATGTAGAAAGTGGATTTGTTTTCATTCATTCCATGGAGGAAGATTTAATGGGGCAGGTGCACTGATCAGGATAAAAAATTAAGCCTCTGCCTCATTTTCTCACTGATAAAGAGGTATGTTTTGCTGGCAAAATAGATTCCCCAGAGGCCAGTTCTATTGGTGGAACTGAGTCATTTCATTCCCTGTATATATTTAACAACATATGACACTAACTATTAAGTCACCTTTTCCAGTAGTTTCAAGCGTGGTTTTCTTAGTTTTTCTTTGCATGACACCATCAAAACCTTAACACCCCCCCCAAAAATAGTTTTGTATTATCCAATAATAAAAACAGTTATAAATTGCTAGAGACTATTTTGCACAGGTTTCCCAGTATGGTTTTCCTAGTAGTGATGTATGGAAGTGAGAGCTGGACCATAAAGAAGGCTGATCGCCAAAGAATGGATGCTTTTGAATTCTGGTGCTGGAGGAGACTCTTGAGAGTCCCATGGACTGCAAGAAGATCAAACCTCTCCATTCTGAAGGAAATCAGCCCTGAGTGCTCACTGGAAGGACAGTTTGTGAAGCTGAGGCTCCAATACTTTGGCCGCCTCATGAGAAGAGAAGACTCCCTGGAAAAGACCCTGATGTTGGGAAAGATGGAGGGCACAAGGAGAAGGGGATGACAGAGGACGAGATGGTTGGACAGTGTTCTCGAAGCTACCAGCATGAGTTTGACCAAACTGCAGGAGGCAGTGGAAGACAGGAGTGCCTGGCGTGCTCTGGTCCATGGGGTCACGAAGAGTCGGACACGACTAAACGACTAAACAACAACAACAAATTTGGCACAGGGCGCCTAAGTACTTCTCAGCCTCAGTCCTCTTTCTGTGAAATGGAAATAATTGTACGGTAAGGCTGGGGAACAGGGAAATGCACTGGGCTGCACTATACTTTAAGGACTGGATTGTATATGCTGGATTGCTGTCATAATATCTGGCTTTGCTGCTAACAATACTGTGTGGATCTTGCCCATTAAGGCTGCCAGACAGCAAAGGAGTTGTGCCCACAAGCCAAGTGTTGTTGCTGAGGTCCACTTCCTGCAAAACTTACATGTGTTCGAGTTTGAGTTGGTCACACAGAATTGGGGGATGTGCTTTTTTTCAGAATCTTGGTGGGCCTGAACCCGGAACCCAAAGCCCTCCTGCCTGTGTGTTCTGTGACTGGACCATTCCTGCCTCCATCCCCCAAGTTTTATTCTGTGGCCTTGGCTGCCTGCGTACACCTCACCTTCCCTGCCCTTGTCATCCTCTGTGCTAGATATATTAGTGCAAGGCTGAAAGTAATAACAATAAAAGGGAACACAAGGCGGAGAAAATATTAGGGAGCATATTAAGAAATTGACCTAGTTCTCTTTGATATTTAATAAACAGAGAGTCCTCCGAACAGTAGAATCCATTCAGCTAATTGGTTATTGGCTTTTCCCGAGTAAATATATCCACCTTAATCCTACCAGGTTCAGGAGACTCTAATCTGGTCAATGAGCCTTTGGTGATGAATGAAAATTCTTCATTCATTTTAACTGGCTTTTTCCCCTTTAGACTTCAAAAAAGACTTTCCAGCTTTTCCTTTCCTGTTTGGTCGTGCTTTTGAATTTCCCAGACTCAGAACTGCTCAGATTTAAGACTGCATTAATGTTACACTAGTCCTCATTGGAGTGTTACTCACCAAACAGAGGACTCTGATGCAGTGAGGACAGGTATTTAGCCCTACCTCCAACAGTGTGACGCAGCAGCAAAAAAGGCTAACGCTATTCTAGGCTGCATCAACAAGGGAAGTAATAAAGTAAAGGGAAGGGAAGTAATAAAGTAAAGGTAAAGGGACCCCTGACCATTAGGTCCAGTCATGGACGACTCTGGGGTTACGGTGCTCATCTCGCTTTATTGGCCGAGGGAGCTGGCGTACAGCTTCCGGGTCATGTGGCCAGCATGACTAAACCACTTCTGGCAAACCAGAGCAGCACACGGAAACACCGTTTACCTTCCCCCAGAGTGGTACCTATTTATCTACTTGCACTTTGACGTGCTTTCGAACTGCTAGGTGGGCAGGAGCAGGGACTGAGCAACAGGAGGGCATCCCGTTGCAGGGATTCGAACTGCTGACCTTCTGATGGGCAAGCCCTAGGCTCTGTGGTTTAGACCACAGTGCCACCCACGTCCCTAAGGGAAGTAATAGTACTACTCTCTTCTGCCTTGATCAGACCACACCTGGAATATTGTGTCCAGTTCTGGGTGCCACAACTTAAGAAGGATGTTGACAAGCAGGAACGTGTGCAGAGGAGGGGAACTAAAGTGCAGAGGCCGTTTTAGGGTAGCCCGTCTGGTCCGGCCTCACTGGCAGGGGGAACCACAACGATCATGTAGAATGGAGGCCCCCCCATTGAATTTTAGCATTGTGCAGGACCTTGCTGAAAAGTCTGCCACTGCAAGATGCTAAAGGGCCTGGAAACCAAGCCTTATGAGGAACAATTGAGGGAGTTGGATACATTTAGCCTGGGAAAGTAGAGACTGAGAAGAGACATGATAGCCATCTTAAAAAAAAACCTAAAGGTCTGTCACATGGAAGAGTTTGGATTTGGATTTGATATCCCGCTTTATCACTACCCGAAGGAGTCTCAAAGCGGCTAACATTCTCCTTTCCCTTCCTCCCCCACAACAAACACTCTGTGAAGTGAGTGGGGCTGAGAGACTTCACAGAAGTGTGACTGTCCGAAGGTCACCCAGCAGCTGCATGTGGAGGAGCGGGGACGCGAACCCGCTTCACCAGATTACGAGTCTATCGCTCTTAACCACTACACCACATTGGCTCATCCATGGAGGATGGAGCAAGCTTGTTTTCTCCTGCTCTGGAGGGTAGGGCTGGAACCAATGGCTTCAAATTACATGGAAGGAGATTACAACTCAACATCAGGAAGAACTTTCTGACGTTAAGAGCTCTGTGACAGTGGAACAGACTCTCTTGGAAAATGGTGGGCACTCCTTCCTTGGAGATTTTTAAGCAGAGGTGGGATGGCCATCTGTCACATGATTCTGTGATTTTATGATTCTATGTCTAGGGCTCAGATGTTCAGCTCTTGCAACTGCAATAGCAGCCTCCCTGTGGCATTGGGATTCTTCAACCCAAGTTTTTTTTTAACCTTCTTACAAAGTTAATGATGGAGTTCTTAAGCACAGCAGTTTCTGTGAGGCTTCTTGGGAGTGAGGAAAGATACGCAAAAGTTATTTGTGGCCCGTCCATCTGGAAACCTGGGCTCCTCCCTCTCAAGCAGTGAGTCACTTCCCCTCTCTCTTAAAAAATGTTCCTTTTCCATTTAGCTTATGATTAACTGATACCTCACCCACAACAAAGTAGTTTCTGAGGCAATATGTTCCATGGATAAATAAAACGTATTGCATTGTAAAAGCAATGCAGATTAACAACGGAAGAAATGAAGATGCAAAGTGTATGGCTGATCCCTCTCCCCTTTTCCCCCTCTCCTAAAATCAGGACATTCTCAGCTCTTGAGTATCGATAGTTTGTTTGCGCTGGATTTTATGAGGTATTTGCATTCCAAATCGTATCGGATAAAGATGAAGAGTTAGCAAAGAAAAGAAGGGATGGAGTACGAGACTGTAGCTTGGGTCAACGAGCCTTTGGGAATGAGCATCTTTACCTAGACAGCATCTTAAAAAGCAGAGACATCACCTTGCCAACAAAGGTCCGTATAGTTAAAGCTCTGGTTTTCCCAGTAGTGATGTATGGAAGTGAGAGCTGGACCATAAAGAAGGCTGATCGCTGAAGAATTGATGCTTTTGAACTCTGGTGCTGGAGGAGACTCTTGAGAGTCCCATGGACTGCAAGAAGATCAAACGTATCCATTCTTAAGGAAATCAGCCCTGAGTGCTCACTGGAAGGACAGATCCTGAAGCTGAGGCTCCAATACTTTGGCCACCTCATGAGAAGAGAAGACTCCCTGGAAAAGACCCTGATGTTGGGAAAGATGGAGGGCACAAGGAGAAGGGGACGACAGAGGATGAGATGGTTGGACAGTGTTCTCACAGCTACCAGCATGAGATTGATCAAACTGCAGGAGGCAGTGGAAGACAGGAGTGCCTGGCATGCTCTGGTCCATGGGGTCATGAAGAGTCAGATATGACTAAACGACTAAATGACTAAACAACAACCTCAGTCACAATCCCACCAACTTTCCCTTCTTTCATTTCTGAGTTTTGCTGAGGAGTTATATGGCCCGTTCAAATAAAAGACATTAGTGAGGCTAATGGTTCATCAGAAGAGCACCAACTATTAACAAATAGCGCAGGATGAGAGCAAAGGGATGCACAGGCATATTTGTCACAAATGTTTAGCTAACTCATACCTGGACAAAGCTTTTAGTTTTGAACAACTCTGAGGTGATTTCTCACTCAGATGGTTACACAATGGTCGTGATCGTCTTGTGGCTGATTTCTAAAACGGGGGATGAAACAGAAAGGCTCAGAACTTAACTCTTTCTTAACTCCTAGTAGGTCACTGCCATTATCTCCTCTCCTGCCCCCTCCACCTTTTCTCTGCTGCTTACTCATTCCCCTCCTCCACTGCCCTGAACTGAAATGTTACCTCATGTCTTGGCAAAGGTAAAGGGACCTCATCTCGCTCTATAGGCTGGCGTACAGCTTCCAGGTTTTGTGGCCAGCATGACTAAGCCGCTTCTGGTGAACCAGAGCAGCACACGGAAACACCGTTTACCTTCCCGCCAGAGCGGTACCTATTTATCTACTTGCACTTTGACGTGCTTCCGAACTGCTAGGTTGGCAGGAGCAGGGACCGAGCAACGGGAGCTCACCCCGTTGCGGGGATTTGAACCGCCGACCTTCTGATCGCCAAGTCCTAGGCTCTGTGGTTTAACCTACAGCGCCACCTGCGTCCCACACCTCATGTATACTTCCAAATACATACAAGTAGCTGCAATTATTCGGGTGTAATGTAGTTTCTCCCATGAATCTTTGGTTCCTGGGTTGGAAGATAAAAAAGGTCCCCCCTCCCATATGAATAAGAACACAAGAAGAGCACGCTGGATCAAGCAATGGCTCACCCATCTCAGCATCCTAGTCTCACAGGAGCGTATCCACTCCATCGCTCTGAGGTCCAGCACTGAAAGCCTTCTGGCAGTTCCTTCACTGCGAGAAGTGAGGCTATGGGGAGCCAGGCAGAGGGCCTTCTCGGTGGTGGCACCCATCCTGTGGAATGCCCTCCCAACCAATGTCAAGGAGATGAGTAGCTATATAACCTTTAAGAGACACCTGAAGGCAGTCCTGAGTATCCAGAGAAGTTTTTAATGGCTGATGTTTTATTGTGTTTTAATATTTTGTGGGACGCAGGTGGCGCTGTGGGTTAAAGCCTCAGCGCCTAGGACTTGCCGATCGAAAGGTCGGCGGTTCGAATCCCTGCGGCGGGGTGCGCTCCTGCTGCTCGGTCCCAGCGCCTGCCAACCTAGCAGTTCGAAAGCACCTCCGGGTGCAAGTAGATAAATAGGGACCGCTTACCAGCGGGAAGGTAAACGGCGTTTCCGTGTGCGGCTCTGGCTCGCCAGAGCAGCGATGTCACGCTGGCCACGTGACCCGGAAGTGTCTCCGGACAGCGCTGGCCCCTGGCCTCTTGAGTGAGATGGGCGCACAACCCCAGAGTCTGTCAAGACTGGCCCGTACGGGCAGGGGTACCTTTACCTTTACCTTTAATATTTTGTTGGGAGTCGCCGAGAGTGACTGGGGCAAACCTAGTCAGATGCGCTGCATATAAATAAAATAATTACTATTATTATGTATTTAGTGGTCTGTGTTTGCCCGAGCTTGAGTCTGGACTGAGGATTCTGGGCCCCTGTGTTCTGATTCGATACATGATATCCAATCCCAGAACATTTCAGGATTTGGGCCTCTGCCATTGGCCCTTGAACTCTGAGCCGTAATTGGCAGCTTGGAAGTTTAGACAGCCAATCACGTTGGGGGTGGGAGTGGCTCAGGCCTTCAGAAATGTATATAAGCAGTTGCTTTGCCCCTGTTGTCCAGTTCTGTTAGTTCAACAAAGGTTCTTGCTGTAATCACTGTGTCTTGCCTTGTGGGAACCCACCTACACTTCAGTAATGATGATGATGATAATAATAATAATGATAATTTTAAAGCCATCCAAGTTAGTGGCTATCACTGCCTCTTGTGGGCACAAATTCTGCAGTTAAACTGGGCCCATGTGTGAGGAAGTACTTTATTTGTCGTGAACCTTCTGACATTCAGCTTTGTTGGACGTCCAGGAATTCTAGGGTTCTGCGAAAGGGAGAAAAACTTCCCCCTACCCACTTTCCCTGCATAATTTCATACACTTCTACCCCTTCAGCTCTTCTTTGCCTTTTCGCTCAGCTGAAAATGAATGGCCACAAAATGCTAAGACCTCGAACATCTTGCTCTCATTTAACCAAGATTGTTCAGGAGATCCTCTTGGTAGATTATGCCGCATTCAAGATAGAGTTCATCCCAGTCTGCTTTCTATAGCAGCGCCCAAAGCCAGCTGCCCGAGTTGGCCGCTTTGCCTCGTCTTCTTGGCTGGTAAAACCGCCTCGGAACATAATGGAACATGGATGCGATATAGGCACCCTCAAGGAAAAGGGCACATCGATAAAATGTGCAGCCAGGAGGAAGTGTGTTTCAGCAAAGCTGTGCATTTGTTTATACTTAAAGCACCTCGCCATTGTCCTCCTCCCAAGTTGCCTTTTGCATACGAGAATACTGATTTTTTTTCAAGTCACTTAAAAGGTACTTGACCTCTGAGCGAGTTGTGCTTTTCTGCCATCGGTACTGCTATAAATCCATATTACTGTTCTACCTGAGTCAGTGGAGAAACTGACAGCGACTCTGCCTTGACTTCGGAAGCCACCATGTTGAGGGATAGGTTTATGCCTGGTCATAAGGGCAGAAATGCCATCGCCGGGGGGGGGGGGGGTCAAGGAGGTGAAGCACTGATTGTAAAGCAACGGATCGTTCGGTTTCAATCAGCACATGGCAAAGTCTGCTTTCATTACGGTTTCCAAATGGGCAGGGTCGAGGGGGATAAATTGCGAGGCAGGAGTTGAAACAGGAGCTCTGATGGTGACATCTGCGGGGGTCTTTGACCCCAATTATCAACTTTGACAACTGGGCTTCCAGGTTACAGTGGGGCTAATGAGACTAAAGGGATAGCTCAAATACCCCTTCAGCTGTACGAGTCCTCAGGCTGGACTCCTCAGAACTCGGGTTCCAATCCTGGCACCTGCAGGTAGCCCTGGGCAAGTCATGTACAGTCATACCTCGGTTGAAGTAGTTTCAGGTTAAGCATTTTTGGGTTGTGCTCCGCAACGGAGGACGTTACTTCCGGGTTTCGCCGCTCGCGCATGTGCAGACGCTCAAAATGACGTCATGCGCGGAAGCGGTGAAACACGACCTGCGCATGCGCAGTCGTGCAGTTGCGTGTTACATTCTACTCAGAATGCAAACGGGGCTCCGGAACGGATCCCGTTCACATCTAGAGGTACCACTGTATCTGAAACCTTGGGCAGCTGCTGGCAGTCCGTGCAGACAACATGGAGCTAAATGGAACCGTGGTGTAGGCGAGGGTGACTTCCTATTGTCCCATAGATTCAGACTGGAAGTTTTCCACATTTGGACCTAGGTTGAAGAATTCCAGAACCGGCATTAGTTGAGCTGGATTCTTCCATCAAACATCCATTCACAGACACATGCAGTCTTGCATCTTGCATCTGGTAATAACAACAATAATTTTATTATTTATACCCCTCCCATCTGGCTGGGTTTCCCCAGCCACTCTGGGTGGCTCCCAACAGAACACTAAAAACAAAATGAAAGTTCAAACATTAAAAACTTCCCTAAACAGGGCTGCCTTCAGATGTCTTCTAAAAGTCAGGTAGTTGTTTGTTTCCTTGACATCTGATGGGAGGGCGTTCCACAGGGCAGGCGCCACCACCGAGAAGGCCCTCTGCCTGGTTCTCTGCAACCCCGCTTCTCACAGGGAGGGAATCACCAGAAGGCCCTCGGATGTGAACGATGGGGGGGTGGAGACGCTCCTTCAGGAATACTGTTTTTCCCTCTAATGTGTTTTTGATACTTAAAAAGGGAAAGCTGAGGAATGTAAAAATTAAAGGACACTATCGATTGAAGCAGGTCTTAACTTTTCTTAAGAAAAGCCCTGCTGGATGAAACCAAAGACCCATCTATCCAACATCCTGTTCTCAGTTTACCTGAGTAAACTTCTGAGTTTACTTCTGAGAAAACATGCATAAGATTTGCAAGCACTGCCGCCTTAGATTTTTTTTAAAAAAGAGTTTTGATAGAAACAGATTTGTACAGCAGTTCTATGAGTGCTCATATCCTTGCTTCTCACAATGTGGAACAGTTAACTCTTTGCTCATCAAAACATCAACTCTTGGCTCAGAAGAAACTTTGAAAGAAAGAGTCTAGTCCTACTTGATTATTTTCCCCACCCAAAATGTTCGTTGCTAACTTAACGGAAGGTAATTGTTTTTTAGCTGTGTTTCTGCTCCAATAGGTAATGACGAAGTATTTTTTTAAAGCTGAGTTTCATAATGAGAACAGAACAAAAATCGCTCTGCCTTGAATTATTAGCTGACAGCTGTGAGATCAGAAATATAAAACGTAGGCTAAGCCAGATAAATCTGGGTTTAAGTCACATTTATCTAAAATGACCAAAGATTGAAAAATGAACCTGACTTCATATTGGGGGAGGGGGGAGAATCTAATGCTTGAGTATATATACACCAATAAATGTTTTCCAGATGTGCTGTCTATTAAGTGCAATAACAAGATCCGACTACTGTTTAACTTGAAGGCAATGTTGATTTTAATTTAGAACAAACAAGTTGGGGCCCACAAAAATGGAAAGGGAGGGAGCACTAGGATGGAAAGGGAAGCAGCAGCATTTGTGGGGCTCCACTCCATCCCACAGAGCCTAGGACTTGCCAATCAGAAGGTCGGCGGTTTGAATCCCGCAACGGGGTGAGCTCCCATTGTTTGGTCCCTGCTCCTGCCAACCTAGCAGTGCGATTGCAGGTCAAAGTGCAAGTAGATAAATAGGTACTGCTCTGGCGGGAAGGTAAACGGCCTTTCTGTGCGCTGCTCTGGTTCGCCAGAAGCTGCTTAGTCATGCTGGCCACATGACCCGGAAGCTATACACCAGCTCCCTCGGCCAATAAAGCGAGATGAGCGCCGCAACCCCAGAGTCGGTTACCACTGGACCTAATGGTCAGGGCTCCCTTTACCTTTTACTCCATCCCTCACCCTGATCCTATTTTAAGGTTACCAGATTTTTTTCAATGAATCCAGGGACACTTTTCAACTTCAATGGATTTTGTATGGGAACTGATTTGTAAATCCCGGGACTGTCCCCAGGAAACGGGGATGTCTGGTAACCCTATGACCTATTTACCTCCCCTCCCTAACTTCCCCCTACTTCCTTTCCTTGTCCAGAGCCTCTAGATGCCTTCCCTTCCCTTCCCATTTTTGCCCTTTCATCCTATGGGCTCTTCCAGACTTACCTTCCTTTGTGCACAAAGAAGCATCTCCACCCTCATTGTTCAGCCTGGACACTGAGGTCCAGCACTGAGGGCCTTCTGGCGGTTCCCTCACTGCGAGAAGTGAGGTTACAGGGAACCAGGCAGAGGGCCTTCTCGGTGGTGGCGCCCGCCCTGTGGAACGCCCTCCCATCAGATGTCAAGGAAATAAACAACCATCTGATTTTTAAAAGACATCTGAAGGCAGCCCTGTTTAGGGAAGCTTTTAATATATGATGGATTATTGTATTTTAATATTTTGTTGGAAGCCGCCCAGAGTGGCTTGGGAAACCCAGCCAGATGGGTGGGGTATAAATAATAATAATAATAATAATAATAATAATAATAATAATAATAATAATAATCCATGCAGTGACAGGCTTTGGGCTTTTAAAATTCAGGGGCACCCTGTGCGGCACCAAAATTCGGCACCCGCTGGGTCTTGCCTTCCATCCTAAGTCATTGTTGTGGCACTCCCTGTGGCACCCCATCAGCTCAGCGCCCCGTGAGGGCAAATCAAATGTGTTCCCCTAAATCTGCCTCTGCTCAGGTGTGGCTCTATGCAATGCAATCTCACTTTCAAATGCTGTTTGTGCCTTTGGGACAGAAACCCTACTCCCAGTTGGTACACGCCAATGGCCTCCTGCTGAAATCCTGTTAACTTTCCATACCACAAATGTTCTGGATGTGTTTTTTGTTTTGTTTTGTCTCCCATTTGTTGAGCTCCAGTGGAAGGCTGAATGGCTATGGTTCAGCGGTCGAGCATCTGCTTTGCAGGCACAAGGTCCCGATCCCTGGCATCCCCAGGTAGGCAGTCATCTTTTCCAGGCTCAGAACATTCTACTAGGATAAAGGTAAAGGTAAAGGGACTCCTGACCATTAGGTCCAGTCATGGCCGACTCTGGGGTTGCGGCGCTCATCTTGCTTTACTGGCCGAGGGGGCCGGCATACAGCTTCCGGGTCATGTGGCCAGCATGACTAAGCTGCTTCTGGCGAACCAGAGCAGCGCACAGAAACGCCGTTTACCTTCCCGCCAGAGCGGTACCTATTTATCTACTTGCACTGGTGTGCTTTCGGACTGCTAGGTTGGCAGGAGCTGGGACCGAGCAACGGGAGGGAATCCGTCGCGGGGATTTGAACCACCGACCTTCTGATCGGCAAGTCCTAGGCTCTGTGGTTTAACTCACAGCACCACCCGCGTCCCCTTCTACTAGGATAGGGACCCAAAAGCTTTAGGATGAAGGGAATTCTCTTGATATTCTCTGTGCTTTAATTTGCTTTCTTTCAGCAGAGTTTGATCAGAAACTGGAGTGTGTTAGCTGATTAGGGGAAAAAAAATAAGGACGTTTGAAGATTATAATAACCCTGCAATAAAAAGGCTATAAAAAGAGAGAGGTACTTGACCAAATTTCCAGTATTTTTGGGTTCTCTCTTGAAATAGAGGTAGACCCGCCCAGTCGTCTTTCTTCTAAATACTGGGTGCTGCATCTGTTTTTAAACCCAAAATAATACCTTTTGATTGGAAAGATTTCAGTAACATTATTTGTGCATTTTATTGAGCCGGAGGTTGCAATTATTAGCGTCACTAGGAATTTGGGACATATAAACACAGTCTTTACTTCGCTTCAGAGCAAACCACATCCCTGGGCAATTATTGTTCTATCTAAATACCTTCAAACCAAGCTCTGAACCAGCAATGACATTTGTTGCTGGTGGTCTCTTTGTAAAAGAGCTTCTGCCATGCAAATGTGGGGCAAATGAGCCCAGAAAACCCTGGGTTTTGTGGGGGTAAAGGCCTGTGACAATGGGGGCCCATTTGACAGGGAGGCCAATAAAAATTAGGCTCTTTAATCCTGTGCGAAAGCTTTGGGTATCTGTCAACTAAATGCCATGGCATCGGCTGTGGTAAACTCAAAGGCGGGGTCTTCATTCTCTCATGACCATCTTTCCAGGTCTGTGTATGGCGAGGTGGTCACATGCCTAGGGATGAGCCAGAGGCAATCCATACCTCTTATAGACCCTCCAACTGCCCCTATTTTCCAGGGGCGTCCCTGATTTAGAGAAGTCGTCCCAGTTTCTGATTTGATCCCAGAACGTCCCACTTTTCCTTAAGGTAAAGGTAAAGGGACCCCTGACCATTAGGTCCAGTCATGGACGACTCTGGGGTTGCGGCGCTCATCTCGCTTTACTGGCCAAGGGAGCCGGCGTACAGCTTCCGGGTCATGTGGCCAGCATGACTAAGCCGCTTCTGGCGAACCAGAGCAGCGCACGGAAACGCCGTTTACCTTCCCACCAGAGCGGTACCTATTTATCTACTTGCACTTTGACGTGCTTTCGAACTGCTAGGTTGGCAGGAGCAGGGACCGAACAACGGGAGCTCACCCCGTCGCGAGGATTCGAACCGCCAACCTTCTGATCGGCAAGTCCTAGGCTCAGTGGTATAACCCACAGCACCATCCGCGTCCCTCCCACTTTTCCTTAGGATGTCCCTATTTTCATTTGATGATCTCCTTCTACCGGTCCACTATAGAAAGTGTCCTTTCATACTGCGTTACGGTGTGGTACGCTGGTTTGACATCATCTGATAGGAAGTGTCTACAGAGGGTGGTAAATACAGCACAAGATATTATGGGCTGTCCCGTGAATCCGCTGGATGAAATAGCAGAAGAACGTTGCCTCAGGAGAGTGAGGAAATTTCGCAGGGAAGATTCACACCCTGGCCGGCACTTTCTTGATCTCCTGCCCTCAGGCAGAAGACATAGAAGCATGATTAGTCGCACCAACAGGGTAAAGAACAGCTCCTATCCATGGGCTGCTGAATGAAAAAATAACAACAGGGCAACTGACTTTTGGGTTTGGTGTGTGTGTGTCAGTGAACAAGGGGAATTAAGACTAAGAGAGCTGAGTGGGGGGTGCTCGTGTAATCTCATTGTATACAAGTTGTACAAGTGGCAATAAGGTATTTCAATTCAATATTTCAATATTTTCACTGGAGAAATGTTGGAGGGTATGGAGTTATCCAACCCCCGAGCCATCTGAAGGCAATCCTGTATAGTGATGGTTTTTGTTTTTGTTTTTAAAAATGTTTAATTATGTTTTTATATATGTTGGAAGCTGCCCAGAGTGGCTGGGGCAACCCAGTCAGATGGGTAGGGTATAAATAGTAAAATTATCATTTTGGAATGGGACGTCCCTATTTTCAGCAGAGGAAAGTTGGAGGGTATGGTCTTATTGTTATGATCACATAAAGGTAAAGGTAAAGGGACCCCTGACCATTAGGTCCAGTCGTGGCTGACTCTGGGGTTGCGGTGCTCATCTCGCTTTACTGGACGAGGGAGCCGGCGTACAGCTTCTGGGTCATGTGGCCAGCATGACTAAGCCGCTTCTGGCGAACCAGAGCAGCGCACGGAAATGCCGTTTAGCTTCCCACTGGAGCGGTACCTATTTATCTACTTGCACTTTGACGTGCTTTTGAACTGCTAGGTTGGCAGGAGCAGGGACCGAGCAATGGGAGCTCACCCCATCGCAGGGATTCGAACTACCGACCTTCTGATCGGCAAGCCCTAGGCTTTCTGGTCTAACCCACAGCACCACCCGTGTCCCTCTTACCTTATAGGGTGGTATATAAATTCTTATTCTAATTATTATTAATAATATTTAAACAGCTGCATAGGCCTTTCTGCATAGAAAGGTTGTCAAATGATGCCTGAAAGTCAAAAGGGAGGATGCTCTGCCCAGCCTGTCTTGGAAATGTGTGAAATGCTGGACATCTGGTTGAGGCCAGTCCTGCCTCTGTAACACTGTACATTAGATCACATTTCTAAAATTTGCCTTTTTATGGACCATTTACTGCCATACTCGATTCTAAGTCCAGATTTGGAAGACTTCCTCTCCGTGCCATTTTGAGACATTCAGGGCAAGGTTTTTCCATTGGGGGTGCCTCATCTCCAGAACGCCCTTCCAGGCCTCCCCCTTTTCAAGCTCCTTTGATCAGCATCAAAAAATGAATTTGTTTTGGCAAGCATACCCCCCCCCCCCAGTCTTTGTTTTGAAGAAAAAAAAAATATTTTGCTGCTGCTGCAGGTCTGTTCCAGCCTTTAAGAGGCGTGTGTGTTTTTAATTGCTGCTCTTAGTCCTTTAATGGTATTGTTTCTAATTGCTTAGTTTTTAATTGCATTTTTATTATTGTATTTGATGTGGTTTTTTTTTTAATGTAAGCTGCTATGAGTACTGTCGTAGAAGAGCAGGATATAAATTAGTTATTACTGACTTAGCTTTTCTTCGCTGATCCGCTGTTTCATCTCGAGTTGGCATCGTTTGCTCAGTGGTGTATTTCAGAGGATTGAGGCAAAATGGCGATCGAGCCGTTGTGATCAGGGGTGCAAACTTGTTGTGACGTGAGGTCCTGAAGTCAGATTCCGAGGTCTCATGAGGTCTCAGACATGACTTCCGGTGCTTCACGAGGCACCAGATGTTGTGTTGGAGGTCCTGCGGTGTAGGTGCTGAGCACCCACAACAAAATTATTTTCTGGCCACCTAGAGATGGTGCCCCTGGTTGTGACACAGCGTTCTCCACATTGTGTTCTCCTGCCTTTGAAAAGACCCACCTAGTGACCATCCTTCTGAACTTAAATGCAGGAGTGGTAGCTGCCTGTTCTGTATGGGGGACTCACTCACTGACATTAGGCAGCTGTGGTCCATAAGGCACTTGGTGAAGAATCGACATTTCTGTATTGCTTGCCCTTAATTTCCCGCTTCCACTGCTAGGGCTGTGCCGTCCTTGTCCTAGCAGGTAGAATTCTGGCTTTAAAAAATGGCAGTGCACAACTCATCTTGGTTTTGAGTGTGTGAGTGCATAAATAAATATAGAATCAATCTTTAGGTATGTAACGACAGTGGCTAGGATTCTATATGCACAGAAATGGAAGTTCCAACCAAAGACACAGTACTTAGTACCAAATGGTCTGATTTCGTTTAAGGCAGATTCCATACCCTCTGACGTTTCTACTATGAAAAGAGGGACATCCTATTCAACAACAACAACAACAACAACAACAATAATACCCTGCCCATCTGACTGGGTTGCTCCTGCCACTCCTGGCGACTTCCAACATATATAAAAATATAAAGGTAAAGGTAAAGGACCACTGACAGTTAACTCCAGTTGCGAACGACTCTGGGGTTACGGCGCTCATCTCGCTTTATTGGCTGAGGGAGCCGGCGTACTGCTTCCGGGTCATGTGGCCAGCATGACTAAGCCGTTTCTGGCAAACCAGAGCAGCGCACGGAAATGCCGTTTACCTTCCCGCCAGAGTGGTACCTATTTATCTACTTGTACTTTGATGTGCTTTTGAACTGCTAGGTGGGCAGGAGCTGGAACCGAGCAACGGGAGCACACCCTGTCACAGGGAATCGAACCGCCAACCTTCCAATCGGCAAGCCCTAGGCTCAGTATCCACTTTGAGATTCCTTCGGGTAGTGATAAAGCGGGATATCAAATCCAAACCCTCCACCCCCATCATTCTGCCCGGTCCAGCGCCGAGGGCCTTCTGGCGGTTCCCTCATTGCGAGAAGCAAAGCTACAGGGAACCAGGCAGAGGGCCTTCTCGGTAGTGGCGCCCACCCTGTGGAACGCTCTTCCAGCAGATGTCAAAGCGATAAACAACTACCTGACATTCAGAAGACATCTTAAGGCAGCCCAGTTCAGGGAAGTTTTTAACGTGTGATATTTTACCGTATTTTTGGTTTTTATGGAAGCCGCCCAGAGTGGCTGGGGAGGCCCAGCCAGATGGGCGGGGTATAAATAATAAATTATTATTATTATTATTATTATTATTATTATTATTATTATTATTATTATTCTCTTCCACCCCAGCGCCACCCATTAAACATTAAAAACATCCCCATAGAGAGCTGCCTTCAGATATCTTCCAAAGGTTGTTTAGTTAGTTATCTCCTTGGCTCAGGGGTAGCATAACTCCATGCCCTCCAACATTTCTCTGATGAAAATAGGGACGTCCTAAGGAAAAGCGGGACAATCTGGGATCAGATCAGAAACCAGGACAGCTTCTGTAAATCTGGGACTGTCTCTGGAAAATAAGGACAGTCTGAGATTTCATTCTTCCTCATGGGAAAAGTCATGTTCTTGCTTTTTCTGATGAGTGTTTTCATCAAGAAATGCCATAAAGAAGCCTCTCTTTATTAAATATGGTGGGTGCTGGTCTGATATACATTCTGGACAACGTCTGGTCAAGATCTTTGTTTCTCTCTCTCTCTCTCTGTGTTAAAGAGGCGTCTTGCGATGTTGGCTGTCAGTGGAGGGCAGCTCTTCCCGGTGATGCAGGAAGCGAAACATCCCTCTCTGCCTCTGGGCGGAACACCCTGGCCTGGCCTTGTGGCTGCCGCGCATTGCGAGCTGCAGGTGTTCCGCAGGCTGCCAAGCCTGGAGCTAGCCCGCAGTTATGCTGTCAAAGTCATTTAAGCCTAATGCCTTGTGACAACTGTCTACCTGTAATGTGATAATGGGCTGAAAAGCTCTGCAAAATTCATAGGCTCTTCCCTCGCAGAAGGGAGATTTCCTCTGCGGAGAAGCCGCAAGAATACGCCGGTCGCCTCTCATCACCCTTCCTGCAAAGGAGGAGTTGCTGTCGTCAAGTTTAGAAGTGGGGACTGCAACCAAGTGTTGCGGTGCGGAAGGCTCCCATTCAGAGTAGCCAACCATACCTTCTTCCTGGATATTCCATTCCCTTTCTCTCCTTTAGTAATCCGGTTTCCCCCCTCACAGCAGTCCAGGCCCAACCCAAGACATTTCGTTGCCTGAGGCAAAGGACAAGATGGCAAAGGACATGTCCCACATGCAGAAGCAGTCAAGTGACTGGCCGCTGAATCTTGTTACCAACTCTGGCAATGTGATAGGCACCAACCCAAGGCACTGGGAGGCTTCAGGCTATTTTAGGGGTTTGAGGACAAACTGTGGGGCACACTCTGTTTCACTCTGCCTACGTCTTGTGTGCAGCCTACGTCTTCATTTTGTTCCAAATATCCAACCCTGAGAGGTGTGTGGTAGGCCTAGGCAACCCTTTGGGCCTTTCAGGTGTTGCTAGACTCCAGCTCCCATTGGTCATACTGGCTGGGAATGATGGGAGCTGGAGTCCGGCAACATCTAGAGGGCCACAAGTTTCCCATCCCTGGAATATGGTATCTGAAAACGGAAGTCACCATTTAGCCTTCAAGGCTAATAGTTGGCAATTGGCCAGTCCTCCGTGAATTGGCCTAATCATTTTTGTAAAAGCCACCTCAGATCTTTAGATGCCTCCAAAATGTCTTTTAGGCTGTTGCTTATCCTGATATTGAAGCCATTTATTTTGCTTTGGCTATTTGTTTACATAGATCTCCTGGGTGACGAAGATACCTCAGGTCATTTAATGCCCATGCATACTTTGTCTGTTTCACTTCCTCCCACCCTCTGCGTGACTCTGGGCACTGGCAACCCACGCTACGCCACTGGCTTGTGGATAAAGAGCATGGCCGGCCTTGACTTTTTTTTTATCTTATACTTTTGCAAATATTGGAGTATGTCAAGACCTCAGCTCTTCTTTCCCAGTGGCACTCTTTTGGCCCCACTGACACTCCCCACCTGAGTTCACCATTAGAAGAGGCGACAACATCACAGGATTGTCTGAACGTAGCGTTGACGTTTTTGTATCCAAACGAAGGAGCGTCTCCACCCCCATTGTTCTACCCGAACACTGAGGTCCAGCGCCGAGGGCCTTCTGGTGGTTCCCTCACTGTGAGAAGCCAAGTTACAGGGAACCAGGCAGAGGGCCTTCTCGGTAGTGGCACCCGCCCTGTGGAACGCCCTCCCACCAGATGTCAAAGAGAACAACAACTACCAGACTTTTAGAAGACATCTGAAGGCAGCCCTGTTTAGGGAAGCTTTTAATGTTCGATGTATTATAGTATTTCAATATTTTGTTGGAAGCCGCCCATAGTGGCTGGGGAAGCCCAGCCAGATGGGTTGGGTATAAATATATTATTATTATTATTATTATTATTATTATTATTATTATTATTATTAACAACCCAGTCCTTTGCATTTTTCCCCAGGGAGTAAGCCTGTCAAGCTCAACAGGGCTTACTTCTGAGTAAATATGCACAGGATCTGGCTGTGTAGTTCAATCGGCTGAAGTTTCCATGTTTCCAAAGAACAATTTCTGTACAGATCTCAGGTGAGTGTTAAGCACCTGGATTGAAGCTGTAGAAGTCCTGTCCGCTTTCAGCTTGCTGCATATGCGATCCAGAATTGAGGATCTGATCCGGTGGAACAGGTAGGAAATGGATGGATGTGGAATGAACAGGGGAGGAACATTAAATCAGCACGGTGTAGCCACCCCAAAAGGATTTTATAGAATGTTCTACACAGGTTTGGATCCAGGCATAGTTTAGAGCAGACCTGTTGAGATCAGTGGGACGTAAGTCAGTCATGACTCAGTAATGCCCCCTTGACTTCCATCAGTCTCCCTTGAACATGACTAAGTCTGGATCCAGCCCATAGTCAATGTTGAGGACGAAAAGTTCTTTCAGACTCTGGAAGGACACATTCCTGTACTGTACAGGCTGGTTCTGGGATGTCTGACAACTCCCAATTCTAACCTCAGCAGTAGCTTTGACCCACATGCTGCTCCCTGTCACATCTGTGGACTTATCTTGCTCCTTAAAAAGGCCATTAACTCTGGGTAAATGATCCCTAGGCTGTTTTTAGAATAATTAAAACCAAAAGGCCAATAGTTACTATCAGCTGTCTATCAGCAAAACTTGTGTCTCCAAAATGTGGGTTCAATTTCTCGTTGTTAAAAAGCAGAAAGCCATATGGGGGACATTATCACGCATCTTTGTGAAATTAGCAGAACTATTTGAAAAACCCTGGCCTGTCTCTATGGAGCAGCGGCCCTCCCCTCCCCTCCCCACGCCCCCTCCCCTTCCTTCTATCTTCCCCCGGGACTATCAGGTGAAAGTATTTGCAGACATAAGTGCTGAGGTGGCTGTAGGTTGGCCGTCTTAAAGTTTAAACGCTGGAGATTACATGGAGAAAGCTGGACTCCTCCTTGGAAACGGTTGGCTAGCTCATAGAGAGATGGGACGGAACTCCCTTTCCCTTGCATGTACATATGCTGTTCCCTGAACTTTTAGGTCATGCAGCCTCAGCCTCTCAAACAATTATCTGGTCTATGAAGGAACATAGAAAGCTGCCTTCTGCTGAATTGCACCATTGGTCTTAGCACTGCCTGCACTGGGGGGAAAGGGAGATAGGTAGGCGTGGAGGCAGCGAAGGGGGGAGCAGTGGCTGCAGATGAAAGAAACCATCATGAATCAAGAAAAACTAACTAAGCTGCAAGCTCAAGTGCGCAGCGGTGGGAAGGGTACTGCCCGTAGAAAGAAGAAGGTGGTTCACAGAACAGCAAGAGCAGATGACAAGAAGCTTCGTTGTTGTTGTTTAGTTGTTTAGTCGTGTCCGACTCTTTGTGACCCCATGGACCAGAGCACGCCAGGCACTCCTGTCTTCCACTGCCTCCTGCAGCTTGGTCGGACTCATGTTTGTAGCTTCGAGAACACTATCCAACCATCTCGTCCTCTGTCGTCCCCTTCTCCTTGTGCCCTCCATCTTTCCCAACATCAGGGTTTTTTCCAGGGAGTCTTCTCTTCTCACGAGGTGGCCAAAGTATTGGAGCCTCAGCTTCAGGATCTGTCCTCCCAGTGAGCACTCAGGGCTGATTTCCTTCAGAATGGAGAGGTTTGATCTTCTTGCAGTCCATGGGACTCTCAAGAGTCTCCTCCAGACCATAATTCAAAAGCATCAATTATCTGGCGATCAGCCTTCTTTATGGTCCAACTCTCACTTCCATACATCACTACTGGGAAGCTTCAGTTTTCATTAAAGAAACTTGGAGTAAATAACATCTCTGGTTTTGAAGAGGTAAACATGTTTATCAACCAGGGCACTGCAATCCACTTCAACAACCCTAAAGTTCAAGCATCTTTAGCAGCTAACACTTTCAGAATCACAGGCCATGCTGAGACAAAGCAGCTGACTGAAATGTTGCCTAGCATTTTAAACCAGCTTGGTGCTGACAGTCTGACCAGCTTGAGGAGACTAGCAGAGGCTCTGCCCAAACAACCTGTGGATGGAGAAGCACCTCTTGCTACTGGTGAGGAAGATGATGAAGAAGTTCCAGATCTTGTGGAGAACTTTGATGAGGCATCAAACTGAACTGTCACTTTGAGTAAAACTTGAACATTACATGGAGCTGCTATTTCATATTGTGACTTTTTATTTGTAACATTTTTATACTGATCTGAAGAAGTTTAGATCTCTAACTGGATACTCCCTTCAAATTGCAGGTCTCTTCGGTTATTGCTAGTGCATGGAGCATTTACTTATTCGTGGCTGGGTTGAAAGTACACAAAATTGAAAAGTACAACATAAAAATGCTAATAAAGACTAAATGTTTAGCATTGCCTGCACTGACCCATAGCAGCTTTCCAGGGTTTCAGACAGAGTGTCTTCCCTTGCTGTAGCTGGAGATGTTGGGCTTTGAACCTTCTGCATGCAAGGCTGAGCCTCTCACAATGAGCGACATCCCTTCTCAACTGCAAAATATTCAAGTCCTCCTAGATCTGAAATTTACGCAAGCGGCATTTTCCCTCACTAGATGTGAGAGCGAACGGCAGCGATGAGAAATATGGGGCACAGGCTGTTAGGGCATAGCTGTCAACTGTCCCTTATTTGGCGTGAAAGTCCCTTATCCCAGCACCGCTGCTGTCCCTTATTGATGATGTCCCTTAAATTTCCCGGGTTTCAAAGGAAGCAGCTCCTCTCCCTCCCTCCCTCCCTGCCGGCCAGGGAGGAGGGAGGCTCCAACTGTGTTGCTTGGCTGCCTGGCCTGCCCCCCTCTGGCCTCCTCTCACCAGCCTCAGCCCCCAGGAGCCCCTCCCTGCCGGGACTGGCGGGAGCCTCAGGCCCTTCCGCTGCCATCTTCCTCGCAGCCGCCGAACTGAGCGTCTCTGCCTGGGGCCTCCCCTCTGCCTGCCGCCGCCGCTCCCGCTAGGCCATACTGTGGCTGCGCCGCCAAAGGACCCTAATGAGATGGGCAGCCTGGCGCAGCCTATGAATTGCTGAGGAGCCTTGAGAGGAGAGCGAGGGCAACCATAGAGAAAGCAGTTCAGAGAGAGAGGAGGAGGCGGAGGCATGGGCAGGTGTTCCAAGGGCTAACCATAGAGGGGGAAAGCAGAGGAAGGACCTCAAGCGCTTCTCCCATAGATTTGTAGTGGTAGACCAGCATAGATGGTCTGATCTGTGGGTTTACTTCAGGCACTATCCCCCCCCCCTCCTCCCATCCCACCTGATGGAACTGAGAACTGCAGATGGAGCACGAGAGAAAAGATACAGAACTGCAGCAGCATCTTCGTAGCTTGGACTTCGTTTTGCACGAAAAGTGGTTGCTGCTTGTAGTTATTTAATTGCAGTGTTTCATCAGCTGGTGTCTTGAGCAGCAACCTCTGGAAACGAAGGGCTAAAAACCGGCGCTGCTCTCCAAAATTATCTGGTCCCTTTTAACTTCGTATTTCAGCTGGTTGACTAAAATCCCTTAATTTGGCTGCTGATCCCTTATTTTCGAGGCTGCTGGTCCCTGTAAGTTGACAGCTATGTGTTAGGGGGAAAGCTTAAGATTCTTCTTTATGGCCTCCACATCGCACCTTCTTTCTCAGAGATGATGTTCGGAAATTCCAAGAGAGGGAGGACTTCTCGGACATTGTCTCCATCACATGAAGAATGCTTAAAGGGATATGCTATAGGAGAGGAGCTGGGGCTTTAGGGAGAGGGTGGAGAATGGGAGCTTCTTATCTCCATCTTCTCCAGAGTCCCTTTCATTCTTCAGGAATTGCAGGGTGGGGAAATATCTGAATAGACCGTGTGTTTGGAGCTTAGCATCAGAAACTAAGGGTGGGATTGCGGGAAAAGGAAGATGGTCATTCATGCTTCTTAGGGGATTTATGGAAAGAGACCAGTATAACTATGTAATGTTTTTTCACCCATTTATAATCCCAAAGCAGAGAATTTTGTGTTCACACAACAACAACAACAACAACAACAACCTTTTCCCAGTGATCCACGATTTGGTAATCTCTCATTTGGATTACTGTAAGACGTTGTACATGGGTACATTGTAAAGGTGTAAAAGTGCTTTCGAACTGCTAGGTTGGCAGGAGCAGGGACTGAGCAACGGGAGCTCACTCCGTCACGGGGATTCGAACCACTGACCTTCTGATTGGCAAGTCCTATGCTCTGTGGTTTAACCCACAGAGCCACCCGCATCCCCTTTTTTTGTACTACCTTCAAAAATGGTCCACAAAATTCAGTTGGCCTAGAATAGGGTGCAAGCTTTGCTAACTAGGATTGGACTTTATGAACATATTTCAGCAGTACTTTGTCGCCTTTAGTGGTTCTCAGTCGCTTCCTCAGCTGCATGCAAAGTGCTGTCTATAAGGCCTATAAGGCCCTTCAGTTTTAGATGTTGGTATTTTAAAGATTACCTCTTCCCACATATTCCTGACCAGACCTTAAGATCATCTGAGGCCTTTCTTTGAGTCTTCCTGCCCAGCAATCTGGCTGTAGGTAGGTGGCGATGACTGAAAGGGCCTTTACAGTGCTGGCACCTGAGGTGTAGAATGCCTTCCCTAGAGAGGCCCACCTAGTACCTACATTGATGCATTTTAATGATGCCGGGCAGCAATCTATTATTTACTCAAGCCATCTAAATCATTAGCATTGTTTTAGCTCTGTAGCTTTTGTTTGTTTACTTTTATCTTATTTGTTATTGTTTGAATACTATGGGGTACAGTCGTACCTCGGGTTGCATTAGGTTCATGTAGCGTTAGGTTTATGTTGTGTCTTTTCGGCTTGTGAACGCGGAAGTGTATACTTCCGGGTTTCACCGTGTGTGCGTGCGCAGAAGCGCTGCTCTAGTTGCAGACTTTTCAGGGTGCGAACGGCACCCCGGAACGGATCATGTCCACAACTAGAGGTACCACTGTACTGGGAATTTAAATTTGTTCTTTCCCCCCTTCTGGCTGTGAGCCCTACAAGTAACATTTTGTTATAGTTGTTTATGTTTTGTACATAAACACACCATTGTTATTAAATAATAAGAATAAGAATAATAAGAATAATCTTCTTCTTTGGTGATCACTTGTAGCCGAGTAAGATTGTATTCCATGAACATGGTTTTAACAGTGAGTCCATAAGTGACTGTGGAGGCCAATTCTGGATCCACACGTCCTTGCACAGTGGGGACATTGGTTTCCGGGAGGGAGTTGCTCATGGTGAAGGTTTGCCAAGCGTGCCTTCCTCTTAGCACGTTTCTCCCTTTCGTCCTGAGTTTGAGCATCTTCAAAGTCCATGATACCTTTGGGAAAAGCTGTTCTCTTACTGGAGCGCTCGTGGTCCAGTGTTTCCCAGTTGTCGGTGTGAAACAATGATTCTTCAACATCAACTTCGTTGGACGGGTCATGTTGTGTGGATGCCTGATTACTGTCTTCCAAAGCAACCATTCTGTTCTGAACTTAAAAATGGAAAGCGTAATGCCAGTGGTCAACAAAAGAGGATTAAAGACTCTCTCAAGGCAAATCTAAATAACAACAACAACAACAACATAGTAGTAGTAATAAGAGCTGCATCAAGGGACCTCACAAGCCAGGTTTGAATTAATTGCTCTGGGTGGGCGTCCGTTGCTGCATGGTGCAGTCGCTCTGGGTCCAGGAAGGCTGCCATGTTCTGGCATGACTGGGTAGGGGGTGACTGGCCCTACCCAACTCCAGTTGCGTTGGCAACCTTCCCTTGTCGTTCATCCGCAGCATCTGGTCAGTAATGGGCCGGCATGAGATTGTCAGGTGATGTAAAGCATTGAGTTGACTCAGTAGATGAAACAAAAGAGTATCAATTGTTGGAGATTCCCGCCCCCCCCCGAATCTGCTTTTCAAGTAAAAGTGAACAACAGCAACATGAATAACAAGAAGATTTGACTGACAGAGCTGATTCAGCAAATGTAAAACCACAGAGCAGTCAACCCTGCATTTACAGCCCCCGTGAGGTTTCTAACGCAGCCAGCTCTGTCCCCAACTATAAATGATCCTCCCACTGTTGGTTTCTGGCTTGTTTAAATTTGTCCATTTCCTTTGTTTGAATCTCATAATATGATGACCTTTCACACTTAGCAATTCGTTTAACTGCGGCGCAAATATACTTTCTCTCAAAGTGTTCTTGTCTGGGGTGCAAGTTTTTATTTCTGTTCCAAGCCTAGTTTTTCTTTCTCTCCTTTGTTTGATAGATTTAAAAGTGAGGGAATATCTGCTCAAATCTCAAAAACACCTTCCTTTGAAATAAAACTGAGCTTTATGCAAAGTAGATCTGAACTCATATTCCAATTAGTTCTTTCAGATCACCAAATATGGACCTCTTCCCCATCCCACCACCAAATATCTTTCAAACCTGAAATGCTGATAATCTACCCTTGTGCATTTTGGATTCCCTAAAATAAGTATGGGGGACACGGGTGGCGCTGTGGGTTAAACCACAGATCCTAGGGCTTGCCGATTAGAAGGTTGGTGGTTCGAATCCCCGCGATGGGGTGAGCTCCCGTTGCTCGGTCCCTGCTCCTGCCAACCTAACAGTTCGAAAGCATGCCAAAAAGTGCAAGTAGATAAATAGGTACCACTCCGGCGGGAAGGTAAACGGCGTTTCCGTGCGCTGCTCTGGTTCGCCAGAAGCGGCTTAGTCATGCTGGCCACATGACCCGGAAGCTGTACTTCGGCCAATAAAGCGAGATGAGCGCTGCAACCCCAGAGTCGGTCACGACTGGACCTAATGGTCAGGGGGCCCTTTAGCTTTTAAATATGTACATGCCCTGGACACTTCCGGAAGCCCATGTAAACATTAGGTTTGCGATGAGAATTTCATTTGGTCCATATTTTAATGCAAAGTGACTTAATTTCTATCTCCTGAACCACTATACAAGCTGAAGCATAGTGATCCTCTGGGGAAAAATGTGTTTCCCAAAATTTTACAACGCACATCTCCAACCAAAAAAGTATGCAAAATAGCATATATTAGGGGAAATATATTTGCCCCCAAAAGCTTCAGTTTAAGTAAAACAACAGACCCAAATGTGTTGTTTTAGAGGAAATTGCTAGTAAAATGTGCATCTTAGGCAAAATTAGATGCAAAAATAGATATAGTAGGAGCGATCCAGATGAACCTTCATACTTTTTTTGAAAAATTGTATACTGATCCAGAAAAGGAGAGGGTACTGAATTTAAGACTGAAAAACAATGAGAAACCAAAATGGACATATTCGTGCCATGCCATTTGCTGCTTTGACCCTAGTGTTTTGGTGTAAGGATCTATTATGCCATTCACTGCATTTTACACTTAGAGAGCCATCTGATTAATAGTCACAGAAATCTCCAGATTCAAGAGCCTCTCACAACCTTACTTAATAGCACTGCCTATGTGCTGTCCTATCCTATAGGGACGCGGGTGGTGCTGTGGTCTAAACCACTGAGCCTCTTGGGCTTGCCGATCAGAAGAACAGCAGTTCGAATACCCGCAACAGAGTGAGCTCCCGTTGTTCTGTCCCAGCTCCTGCCAACCTAGTAGTTCGAAAGCATACCAGTGCAAGTAGATAAATAGGTACCACTACGGCGGGAAGGTAAATGGCTTTTCCGTGCACTCTGGTTTCCTTCACAGTGCCAGAAGCGGTTTAGTCCTGCTCGCCTCATGAAGCAGAAAGCTGTCTGTGGACAAACGCCGGCTCCCTCGGCCTGAAAGTGAGATGAGTGTCTCACCCCATAGTCACCTTTGACTAGACTTAACCATCCAGGGGTCCTTTACCTCTCCTATATCCACAATTGCGCAAGATACACCCCCCTGATTCTACTGGCACCTATTCTTAGCTACTTGCGGCATAGGATTGCAGGAATACAACGAAAATTGCATGCATGCTTACTGAAAAGTCATGCTCCTTCCATGTACGTTTGCCCAGAATTACAATTTCAATCTGATTTTGGAATAAAACACGGTGACATTTTAAAATTGTGATCAGTGCACCCATTGATTAATTGCCACCAACTGATGCCTTTACATCATTTATTTTTTAAAAAAGCAGGAAAAGAATATGGGGTTTGCTTCTTAGTCCTTGCAAAACAGGAATGTCGTGGAAATGTCTAGGCCGTGAAATGGTTAATAGCGTTCTGTACAGTCTTGTCCTTGGGCTATTAATGTGGCAAGGAAATCAGTTGGGCAAATTGCCCAGGGTGCTGTTGCTAAAGACCTATAATTAACATGTGACCACTCCTGGACCACATAGCAGTGGGTAATAAGAATGTGATGATACTCATCTATTTTCAGATGATTCATTCCCTTTATCCTGCAAGTTTATAAAAGGGGGGCAGGGAGGGCTCCCCTTCAATTAAAGCTCTCAATTATTCTCTGTCTTCAGCAAACATGCACTGGCAGATATCGTTCCATCTTCAGAGATACAGGCATGTGAGCGTCTGACGAGAGTTTTCTGTTGCTTTCTGGAGTCACGAATCACTTCTTGCAATTCCGTCCGCACTCTTCTGCCCCTTCCACTGGCACAAAGTGGCCTCTTCCCATAATAACTCTTGATCCTGGCAGGAGCAGAGAAAAATCAGCAGGGTTGTCTACTTCCTTGTTTTCACAGAAAACATATCTGGTAGACCCAACAGTCATGAGCTACTATAAAAGTAGCCGCTTAGAAATTCTCTGGATTGGAAAGTAGTTTTTCACTCGCTCCCAGGATTCTCTCGGACACGGCTAGGGAATCTGTGGCCCTCCAGTTGTTGTTGTTGTTGTTGTTATCATCATCATCATCATCATTAGTTTTGAACTGCATTTAACATAAGTCTCAAAGTGATTTGAAAGCATCAAAACATATAATGATAAGCTGAAAAACAAGCACCGGAAGCAGAGACCTTCAGTTTTAATTGTTTAAATTCAGCCAGCTGGAAAAATTTGTTATGCAAAGAAAATGTGAATTTCTCCGAATAAACACATTTTCATATGGAGTTTTGACTGACGTATAGATATCTGTGAGCAATTTCCTCGAATACAACATTTTTCTTCTATATTATTTTCAACGAATATGTTCGTGTTTATGCACACTTTCCCCTAACGCATGTAGTTTGAAAAAACAAATATTTTATTACATATAACATTACTAATATTTGAGAGATGTAGAAATGAACAATGGCCTGACAGTTTGACACGATATAGTCTGCAACTTAAGAAAGGAAATGATGCGGTTCTGAGAAATGGCTATTGCAGAGGAGAAAAAAAAACAATGTGACAAATAATAAGTTCATGATTCTGAAGAAGCGGAATGGAGGACAGTAAATAATATGTCCTGGAGGACAGTCAAATCCAGATAAAATCAGAATTTGCAGGGACCTGGTGGCCATAAATCTGTCTTTTGACATAAGTCATGAGCAACCAGCATGTAACTTCATATATTGCTTATTGAAATAATAATGATCCTAGTGTATCAGTGGTGGATTTATACCAAACTGTCTGTACATAGAAATATGTTAAAAAATAAAAAAAATTTGTCTAGTAGCACCTTAAAGTAAAGGAACCCCTGACCATTAGGTCCAGTCGTGACCGATTCTGGGGTTGCGGCACTCATCTCGTTTTATTGGCCGAGGGAACCGGCGTACAGCTTCCGGGTCATGTGGCCAGCATGACTAAGCCGCTTCTGGCGAACCAGAGCAGCGCACGGAAACGCCGTTTACTTTCCCGCCAGAGCGGTACCTATTTATCTACTTGCACTTTGACGTGCTTTTGAACTGCTAGGTTGGCAGGAGCAGGGACCAAGCAACGGGAGCTCACCCCGTCGCGGGGATTCGAACCACCAACCTTCTGATCAGCAAGCCTTAGGCTCTGGGGTTTAACCCACAGCGCCACCCACATCCCTTAATAACAACAATAATTTATTGCTTATACCCCGCTCATGTGGCTGGGCTTCCCCAGCCTTGCTCTTCTTTGTCACACTCAGCTAATGTAGTTCATGGACCCCACAATCCAATGGAATGTTGTTCTTTAATGGATGGTTAAAATAATACATGGTATCTTGATAATAGATGACTGCAGTGCCAGATTTACGTATAAGCTAAACAAGCTATAGCTTAGGCCCCCACTCTCTAGGCCCCCCCCCAAAAAAAATTTAAAGGAAAAAAACTATCTGGATGTACATTTCCAAAATATAAGATAAAAAACACACAAATAAAATAAAACCTACATACAGCAACAGTGTTTTGTGTTGTGTAGGCTCCTATGATGTATGTAATGGGCCCCGCCTGCTCCCTAAAATATCACTGGTTTGCTCATTTCTATATATAGTGGCACCTTGGTTCTCAAACTTAATCTGTTCTGGAAAGTCTGTTCCAAAACCAAAGTGTTCCAAAACCAAGGCGCCCTTTCCCATAGAAAGTAATGCAAAACAGATTAATCCGTTCCAGACCTTTAAAAACAGCAATTTAACATGAATTTTACTATCTAACGAGACCATTGACCCATAAAATGAAAGCAATAATCAATGTACTGTACTGTAAAAGAAATAAAACAGTATTGTAGATGATTTTTTTTTTTTAATCTTACCTGTACTGATGATAGTCATTGTTTGGATGGGGGGCTTTTATCCATATAAATGGCCCCATTACCTTCAGTAGCCTAGGACCTCATCAAACCTAAATCCGGCCCTGGATGACTGGCAAGATGTCCCTCTTACAGGAAGCAGCATTTTGTTTTGGAAGATACACTATTGAGGGGACACGAACAGAGGAAAATGTCAACGTTGACTCCTTGGCTGTGTCCAAACTGTGGTTTATTTGAAGCACAGACAATGAACCTATTGCTTGTGCCCATAACCATTTTACTGCATGAGTTTATATAATCCATGAGATTATATTTGGTGGGACTGTATGTCCATCTTTTCCTTTGATGGGCATCCTTTCTTTTCAACAATTAGGGACTGTGCCTCAAAATTAAGTTTTATTTTTGCAGTGCAACAGCATGTCAAAATATTTCACAAAATGAAGTAATAAAAGAATCCTGGAAACAGATATGTCAAAATGAAAAAAAAAATCCACATTTTTAACTTAATGAGCTGATGAAATGTGTCAAAACAATGATTTGTGCATAACATCAAAATCACACTTTTACTTTTGAGAGAAATCTAAAAGTTTTGACAAAATTTCATTTTTGACAAGACACTTTTCCCCCAAGAGAGAAACAAAGGATGATATAGGAAGCAGAATATATATTTTTCCTTATGAAGTTAACCATGCAGTCAGTATCTGCATTATTAGTATTTTTTTAAAATACTAAAAAAAAAATCATGGTCAGATGAGATGGTGCTGTAACTTCGGCAGACCTGAGGGAATGCAAACCACTGCTGTAAGAAGAGCTGCTAACCTTTCCATTATTTTAAAGAGTTAACCAAAATAAGAATCCATTTTTAAAAAATTAGAGAAGTCACATATTATATAATGAACATATCATGAACATATCTAGCAGACAGAACAGTCATGAGCTACTATAAAAGTAACTACTTATATGGAGTCTGGGGAACTGGAAAGTTGACTGGGTAATTACGTGTGAGGTGACAGAAAAGAGAGTCTTTAGCAAGGTGTTCTGGGAAGAAGAAGGGGAAAGAAAAGACTGGGATCCATATTGGGCAGGCTGGCTGAAGGTTGGCTGGGAGAGATGCCTTGGACTCCAGGGCTGCACTGCTGTGGGGTACAAACCACGGTCTTAAAATGACCCTGCTATAGGATCTGGACTCCCTCCATGCAGACTAAAAGGTATTAACAAGTGAATAAACCACATTTCTTAAAGCTACGGCCTGACTCCGCCATGTCACAATTCTTGGCAGAGAGAGGAGGAGGCACCCAACTTTTGTAGCAGTACTAAGGGCCCCTACTGAACTCCTGTATGTGGCTGTTGTGGACTTAGCTGTGGCATTTGGTTTAGCTGACAGAAGCTGCTTATGGAGCAAGTGAGGTAATGCTAGCAAAGACAAACACCTTTCATTTCTGCTCCAGGAACTTCGCACCAATACGCTTGCTAATATCAGAGTGGGGATCTCACACTTTTTGACTAATGGGATTTCAATAAACAAGTGTGTTCCACCCCCATCGTTCAGCCTGGACACTGAGGTCCAGCTCCAAGGGCCTTCTGGTGGTTCCCTCCCTGCGAGAAGTGAGGTTGCAGAAAACAAGGCAGAGGGCCTTCTCGGTAGTGGCGCCCGCCCTGTGAAACGCCCTCCCATCAGATGTCAAGGAAATAAGCAACTATCTGACTTTTAGAAGACATCTGAAGGCAGCCCTGTTTAGGGAAGTTTTTAATGTTTGAAGTTTCATTTTGTTTTTAGTGTTCTGTTGGGAGCCGCCCAGAGTGCCTGTTGAAACCCAGCCAGATGGGAGGGGTATAAATAATAAATTATTATTATCATTATCCAGCTCTTCACCCTTTTCCTCAAGGATTTCATTCCAAGGCTGCCAAGCTGAGATTTCCTTCCCCTTTCCATTGGACCCTTTAAGACTTTTAGGGAGAAATCCGACATTGTGCTCAGGTGATTGCAAACATTTCAGCTTGTCAGACGCCCCACTCCTTGCACAGAGCTTCCGCTGAGGAACTCATCTTGCCCCTATTCTTTAATACACTGATGATATGGTTCTTCTGTGTCTTGCAAGTATCGGTCTAAATAGGTTATTGTATATAGACTTGGCCAATAGTCTAAAGAGCAGAACCTAAAAACTAATTACTCAAATTCCCATGCTTATGGTTCCATGCTTATGGTTTCTGGAAAGAGACATCAGACATCATCTGATGGTGAGCAGATGAACAACTGATTGACCAATGTGAATGAATTCAATACGAAGGAATTTATGTTAAAGGCAAACTTTTCTTGAAAGACTCAATCTCTCTCTCCTTCTAGAACCTTGGAAGCCATCTTAAAACTGCATTTTCACAAAAGGCGGCTTTCTCATGGAAACAGTTTTAAAGTGAGATCAATTAAGCAAGATAGGGGCTCAGATGTTGTATGAGGCAGAAACATGAGAGCTGGGAAGATTTTCAAACTGTGAAATTGGAATCTCTACAGAATAGTTGTTTGAAAAACTTGCTAGTTCTCTCCCTCCACCCCCAACCCCCCCCCCCCGAGTGCTCCAACAGTTGGGTCTCCTTCAGTTGTGGCCTTAGTCCATAATGCTCTAATTATGCACTTTTAAAAACTGGAAAACTTCTCAGATAGATATCTTTTTTTAATTGTGTTACCTCAACTCACAGAATGGCAACGGGTGCGTCTCCAGAAAGCACACTGTCCGATAGAGCAATCCTTATAAGTTCAAAGTTTTCCAGGTGGTTTGGGACTGTATAAAACTACAGTGGTACCTCGGGTTAAGTACTTAATTCGTTCCAGAGGTCCGTACTTAACCTGAAACTGTTCTTAACCTGAAGCACCACTTTAGCTAATGGGGCCTCCTGCTGCTGTTGCGCCGCCGGAGCCCAACTTCTGTTCTTATCCTGAAGCAAAGTTCTTAACCTGAAGCACTATTTCTGGCTTAGTGGAGTGTGTAACCTGAAGTATATGTAACCTGAAGCGTATGTAACCTGAGGTACCACTGTATTGCGAATCTGGCTTTTCCTGAGCTCAAGCAAGGCTTCACGGCTCTCTGTTTTCACTCTATCCCATCGGCCATGATTGATGGCTGATATCATCAGACTCCTTTGGCCTAGCAAGGATGTCTTTGTTGAGCCGCTGAGATAGAAGGTTTTCCACATTACATCTTGTCTTGCCCTTTGTACTTGGAACTGTGCTTTAAGTTTCTGGATACTGTTTTATTGGGATTAGACTAAAAAAAAACATCCCAGGAAAGAGATACTATCTATTGTCAGATGCTGGCTTTTTAAATGACTTATAGGCTATCTCTTTTTGCAGTGGGGGATGGCGAGATTTGCATACGAAGGTCTTCAGAGATAGCTGTAACAGGCCAATGTGTTGCACCGATGTGATGATAATTTTATTTTATTCCTGCTTAATCCGTTGCTTTTAATGCTTGTTTTATTTATCTCTTGTTGCAATGCATTAAAAAGTATCCTTGATTCTGGCTTTTATTTATAAGCATGTGCATATTCATTTGCCACCTAACATTTTTTTTTTTTTTTGGCAATGGCTGTTGGCCGCAAGGAAGGAAAGTTTGACCTGGCCTGACTTTCCTCTAACTGCACCTCCTCTTTACACCCTCTAGTTCCTCCCATGAATGGGCAGTTTTTGCACATCATGGACCCTAAAGTGCCAACAGACCTGACCAGTAATAAATCAGAGGGGCTGAAAAGGCTCCCGCCTGATATATTTGCACTGTGCTTAGATAGAGGCGTCCTTGTCTGTGCCATATCTCCAAATGCTAGAATAACAGAAAGGGTCGTATTCTTGTAAATGATGAATAATATTTGAAAATGTAAACCGATATGTGCTGCTGCTGCTGCTGCTGCTGCTGCTCAGCACACTAGATCCCAGGGAGCCATTCAGACAGAACTCCCACTGAGAGTCAACTCTGTGTTTGCAACGGCTGCGGTTGACTTGGACCGGTTCCGGATCAGCTGAGGCCAGACAGTGCACGGCGAAGTCTCTGGAGACTCCTTTGTATGGCTGCCCCACATTTGCCTTGCTGCTCTTCAGCACGGTCTCATCTGGATCTTAGCTTTATGGGATGCCTGAGAAAGAACAGGTTAGCCCCACTGCTCCCCCATTTTAAAATCCTCACAAACTTCTGGGCGTCTTTCGGAGGCTTCCATCGAAGCCAGAATCGCATCCTGCCTTCCGCCATCTCCCTTGGTTCAGATCCTGGGGCTGTTAGTCATTCCAATGTCTCTCGATCTTTCAGCGAGGTTGGTCACTCCGCCCTGAGACACAGCAAGACAAATTTGATGCTAAACACCAGAAGGCCCTGAAAGTGCTCTTTGGGGACTGGGAAAAGCTGAGCAAGTCAAAAGTTGAAATACTTGTGGTTGGGTTTTTTCCCTACTTAAGGATCTTTTTTATTATTATTATTTGATACACCATTGCCCTCTTAATTCCCATCTCTGTGGCTTGGATTCATTATAGATTTAAAGGAAGTTATTAGGAACACCCCCCTACCCGCAAAAAGTGACGGTCTATTCCGACCCCCTCCCTTTTATAAATAAGCAGCGGTGAACTAGGGGACTATAACCCAACTGTCTTCTGTCCCCGTGGCTCCATTTTTAGTACTGACTAGCCTATTTTCAGGAAATAACCCAAATATTTATATATGACTCTTCACAGGTAGGGCAGTGTGAAAACAGTGCATAAGTTGGCTGTGGAAAGAAAGAAAAATATGCTTCCTTCAGCTTTGCTTTCTGAGAATGAGATGTTGGAGGGGTTTTATTTTCACTCTTTCTTTTTCTGGGCTTAGAAAAGAAAAGGGGAAGGAACAAAAAGAAAAAAGGCTGTTAGATGATCTGCAACAAGTGATCAAAAGAGCTCGTTTTCAAGTTTTTGGTCATGCCCCTTCTTTCGGATGTTTAAAATATCTAGGTCTTCCTCCCCGAGGCATGTTATAATTTAGTTCCATGTGAAAGTTGCTATATTCAATCCGAAAGGCTAACCCAAGTAGTCCTGGACCATTGGCCTATGTGGTTAACCTCCTATATAATAGAAGAGGACTTTCTTCTTCTTCTCCCTTAGCAAAAAATAGGCTGTTGTGTGACTCACGGCGCAATGCATTTCCCAAACTCGCTTGGTGAAATATGGTGGCTGTTCCAATACGATTGTACTTAGCCAGGCCATGCCTCTGCCTCTCCCAGGGTCCCACATCAGAGGGCAAAGTCCTGGTTTTGGCCTTGGCTCAGATGGCGAGCAAAGAGTCGGTAATGAAAGGGAACAATAGCCCTTTCCTCTTCTTGAACAAACAGTGCCCTGACCACTTGGCTAAGACTGCCCATTCTGGACAGGGACTTTCTGGCGGCTCGGTCCTCTTAATCATCTCCCTTTAACCCTTAAGGGTCTGGTTCTAAGGATGTAGGGCAAGGAGACTGGACGGATGAAACTTCCAAAGCAGACACACCTGATCTGTACTTCCTGGACTAATATGTGGATTGGGTGCGGCTCTGCTTCGTTTTATTTACTGTTTATTGAGAAGATTTGTGAACTACCTCATCAAAGAGCTCTCCAAGTGCTAGGCAAATGAAACACAGCTCACACGGACAAAACAATTGAGTAACAGCTGTACATAAAGACACCAACGTTAAAAGAAAAAGAAAATCAGTAAACTTCAGGGGAGAATATGCCTGTATACCTGAAGGAATGTCCCATCGTTCAGCTCAGACACTAGCTCCAAGGGCCTTCTGGCAGTTCCCTCACTGCGAGAAGTGAGGTTATAGGGAACCAGGCAGAGGGCCTTCACGGTAGTGGTGCCCGCCCTGTGGAACGCCCTCCCTTCAGAAATGAAGGAAATAAACAACTATCTGACTTTTAGTAGACATCTGAAGGCAGCCCTGTTTAGGGAAGTTTTTAATGTTTGATGTTTTATTGCGTTTTTAATATTCTGTTGAGAGCCGCCAAGAGTGGCTGTGGAAATCCAGCCAGATGGGTGGGGTATAAATAATAAATTATTATTATGAAGAAGAAGACGATGATGATGTCTGCCCCATGGACCCCAGTCAGCCATTTTGTCTTTCTTCCATACAATGTCCCTGGTTCCCAGGGAGAAAAACATGGCTATCCCCTGGGGTCCCTAGCTTGAGTCAATGCATGGCCAATATTCTATGTTTGGCTTCATGGAGAACAAGTCATGCAGACCTGTTATTTAGATGCTGAATGACCTAATAATCTTCCAGAATAAAATCTGAGACGTACCCATGGCAGTCTGCAAATTCTGATGCAACACCTTGGTGGGCTTTAACTAATTCGGCAATGAAACGAACATGGAAGTTAATGTTCAAACATAAACATTTTACAGTGCAACTCAAAGTCCATTAAGTCCGTGCGGGATAGTAGTATCAGTTAATAGTGTCCTTGTCTGACCTTTGATGAAGAGGAATCCTGTTTCAGAGAGTCTTATGGTATATCAAATGCCAAAGTCTCCTGCAATTTCCTGGGCTCCAGCAGTACTGCAGTACCCAGGAAGGGAATGAATAAATTGGTGTTTTTAGTTCTCTGCGCATTACTTATTTTTCTTTTTGACTCAGCAAGGCATATTGTCATCAGTGATGGAATTAATGGGAAGTGCCCTAATGCAAAAAAGCCTTTCCCCACCAATCTCTGTTTTGTTTCATTCAGTGCAGCAGGTTTTTAGCTCTTAAATCAGGGGTGGCTAACCCTTTGCCCCTGCAGATGAAGTCAGTCTCCAACTCCCATCAGCCCCAGGTGTCAGGATCCATGGGAAGGGATGATGGGAACTGTAGTTCAGCAAAACCTAGAGAGCCACGGTGGGCTACATTTCTCTGATGAAAATAGGGACGTCCTATTCAATAATAATAATAATAATAATAATAATAATAATTTTTATACCCCGCCAATCTGACTGGGTTGTATAGTTACTTACCTCCTTGGCTTGGGGGGATTGCATAACTCCATACCCTCCAACATTTCTCCGATGAAAATAGCATGTCCTACCATACCCTCCAATATTTCTCCAATGAAAATCAGGACGTCCTGAGGAAAAGCGGGTGATTCCGGGATCAAATCAGAAACCAGGACAGCTTCTGTAAATCCGGGACTGTCCCTGGAAAACAGGGACGCTTGGAGGGTTTGGAAGATAGCCCAGTCACTTTAAATAAGAAAATAAGAAAATGAGGAAAGCTACTCTAGGAAGGATGGTGACAGCAGCCACAAAATTAAAAGATGCCTGCTTTTGGGAGAAAAGCAATGACAAACCTAGATAGCATCTTTAAAAGCAGAGACATCACCTTGCCAGCAAAGGTCCATATAGTTAAAGCTATAGTTTCCCCAGAGGCGATGTATGGAAGTGAGAGCTGGACCATAAAGAAGGCTGATCGCCAAAGAATTGATGCTTTTGAATTCTGGTGTTGGAGGAGACTCTTGAGAGTGTCCCATGGACTGCAAGAAGATCAAACCTATCCATTCAGAAGGAAATCAGCCCTGAGTGCTCACTGGAAGGACAGATCCTGAAGCTGAGGCTCCAATACTTTGGCCACCTCATGAGAAGAGAGGACTCTCTGGAAAAGACCCTGATGTTGGGAAAGATGGAGGGCACAAGGAGAAGGGGATGACAGAGGATGAGATGGTTGGACAGTGTTCTCGGAGCTACAAACATGAGTCTGACCAAACTGCGGGAGGCAGTGGAAGACAGGAGTGCCTGGCGTGCTCTGGTCCATGGGGTCACGAAGAGTCAAACACAACTAAATGACAGATAGGTAGCCGTGTTGGTCTGCCATAGTCAAAACAAAAAAAATTCCTTCCAGTAGCACCTTAAAGACCAACTAAGTTAGTTCTTGGTATGAGTTTTCGTGTGCATGCACACTTCTTCAGATACACTGAAACAGAAGTTTCCAGACACATACAGCTCCCAAGTTAAAACAGTACAACGCATCATCAGAGATCTACAACCTCTCCTGGACAATGACAGTTCTCTTTCTCAAGCTCTGGGAGGAAGACCTTTCATTGCCTACAGACAGCCACCAAATCTTAAACAACTCCTAACCCACAATAATACTACTACCAGACCTAACACAGACACTGGTACCAGAGCCTGCAATAAACCCAGATGCCAACTTTGCTGCCACATACACCCGGACAACACCATTACTGGCCCCAACAACATCACACATACCATCTCGGGACTATTTAATTGCTCATCGTCTAACATTGTGTATGCCATCAAATGCCAACAGTGTCCTTCAGCTCTCTATATTGGACAAACAGGCCAGACCTTACGCCAAAGAATAAACGGACATAAGTCGGACATCAGGAATCACAAGACAGAGAAACCAGTAGGAGAACACTTCAATCTCCCAGGACATTCTATACAAGATCTCAAAGTAGCTGTTTTACTACAAAGGAATTTCAGAAATAGACTGGAAAGAGAAGCTGCTGAATTGCAACTTATCACCAAACTTAAAACCATGGAGAGACCTGGTCTGAACAAAGACATTGGATTCTTATCTCATTATACACGACAAAGCCATTTTTCACCTTCTCACCCCTTGCTTTTTCCTGTAAGACCTATTGCAGTCGTTAAGAGTCGTCAACAGGCTCATCACAGCTATCTGCCAATCACCCATTCCCACCACCCTTCTGAGTAATACCCCTCCCCACCTTCTCACTATATAGAAGTGTCTGGAAACTTCTGTTTCAGTGTATCTGAAGAAGTGTGCATGCACACGAAAGCTCATACCAAGAACTAACTTAGTTGGTCTTTAAGGTGCTACTGGAAGGAAATTTTTTTGTTACAACTAAATGACTAAACAACAACAACTCTGGGAAGGGGGCATTTGAGAGCTGAGAACTCGCTTAACCCTGTCTCCTATACAGTGGTACTTCGGGTTACGAACTTAATCCATTCTGGAGGTCCATTCTTAGACCAAAGCATTCTTAAACGGAGGCATACGATTTCCCTAATGAGACCTCCAGCCGCCAGTGTTCGGCTTCTGTTTGTCTTCCATTAGCAAAGTGCGCTAACACCTACTTCCGGTTTAGCAGAGGTCGTTGTCTGAAGCGTTCATTAACAGGACGGTTCTTAGACCGAGGTACCGCTTTATTTCATTTGGAGGATGGAAATGAAGGGAGTGGCTTGCTCGAAGTGAAAAGTTACAGGACATACTTCCCAACTCACATCCATAGCTACTACATCAACACTCGCTATCCCCACCCCATGTGATGAGTTGTAAATTGCTGTGTTGAGGTTGGTGTCTGCGTTTACTTGGGGTAGGAGCCCACCACTGCACAGATGCCAATGAAGGTCCTTCATTTGCAGTAGCAACAACCTCTTCCTCAGTAGGTTTTCCAAAGCCCAGCAGAGGACATTGTATATTTTGGCACAGGGGAGGAGGGCTGGTTGAGGGTATGCGCTTCTTGCAGGACCATCTCTGCTCTCTGGTTTCTCTCCTGATGGAGAAAAACACCATCCTTGGTTGCTCCATCTCTCCATGCATACATGTCACCCTGCTGAGGCTGGCTCTAAACTAGTCCTTCCTTACTCTGGTGCTCTCCAGAGATTTTGGACCTCAGCTCCCCTAAATCCCTGGCCATTGACCAGGCTGCCTGCATGTTCTGATGGGCCTTGGAGTCCAGAACATCTGGAGATGGCCTCCAAGTTGAGGAAGTCTGTACTAGGGAGAAGGGAAGAAGAAGCCACCATTTTAGACAGGGAAGAGGTGCATGTCTTCTCCAAGTCATGTTGCATACAGAACTGAGTGCAGGCTTGTGGCAGCTAGAAAAGCGTGAAACCCAGATGTTGCTTGGGTGTCACAAGTCTCATCATTCTTCTCCAACATCTTCTTTAATTCTGTCCTCCTGTTTGTTCCCAGTTGTCTTTTCTCTCATCCACATCCAGCTTCTCAAGCCTTTCTCTCCATGGCTTCCTTTCTGGACTGCATATCCTTATAGTTCTCCCAATTCCTCCCATTTGCCAGCACGCTTCTTGAGACATCCCAGATGAGACATCTCACCAGTGCAGAGCAGAACAGAGGCTATATTCCCAATGGGCATTGATTATGATGCTTCTGTGAACAGCCCCTGGTATGGCAATGACATTTTTGTCCTTCTGCATCAGTATGTCCAATTAGAATTTTCCTACCGCTCCTTCCTTTCCGAAAAACTTCCTTCATGTTCAAATATATACAAGTTGAACAGGAGGGAAGCAAGCATGCGGTACAGAACATAGCTGTCAACTTTTCCCTTTTCTTGCGAGGAATCCTATTCGGAATAAGGGAATTTTCCTTTAAAAAAGGGAAATGTTGACAGCTATGGTACAGAACCAACTGACACTGGAAGTACCCTCCCAGTTTGTAATGCCACCTGAAGTTTTGCATGGAATATATTTAATATATATAATAATTTATTATTTATACCCCGCCCATCTGGCTGGATTTCCCCAGCCACTCTGGTGGCTCCCAACACAATATAAAAAAACACTATAAAACATCAAACATTAAAAACTTCCCTAAACAGGGCTGCCTTCAGATGTCTTCTAAAAGTTAGATAGTTGTTTATTCCCTTGACATCTGATGGGATGGTGTTCCACAGGGCAGGTACCACTACTGAGAAGGCCCTCTGCCTGGTTACCTGTAACTTCACTTCTCGCAGGGAGGGAACTGCCAGAAGGCCCTTGGAGCTGGACCTCAGTGTCCAGGCTGAATGATAGGGTTGGAGACGCTCCTTTGGGTATACTGGGCCGAGGCTGTTTAGGTCAGGGGTCAGCAAACTTTTTCAGCAGGGGGCTAGTCTACTGTCCCTCAGACCTTGTGGGAGGCTGGACTATATTTTGAAAACAAATTAAAAAATGAACAAATTCCTTTGGCCCACAAATAACCCAGAGCTGCATTTTAAATAAAAGCACACATTCTACTCATGTAAAAACACGCTGATTCCCGGACCGTCCGCGGGCTGGATTTAGAAGGTGATTGGGCCGGATCCAGCCCCCGGGCCTTAGTTTGCCTACCCATGGTTTAGGACTTTAAAGCTCAGCACCAACACTTTGAATTGTGCTCGGAAACGTACTGGGAATACAGGAGAAGACTGCATCAAGCAAGAAACAGAAGGACTGCTGTTTCTTGCAGCAATAGAAAACCTTACCAGCGCTGCTTTAGTTAAGGGCTGTAAGGAAGGAATTTGTCACTTTGGTGTGTGCTTTGTACAGTGCTTGGTTCAAACTTGCTGCTGACGGCTAAATTTGTGTTGACCGGGATCCGGCACAAAGGATCCTGCTCCTCTTGAAGACAGGTGCAAATTTTGCCTTTGTTTGGTGGCCTTAGGCAAGCCACTGTCTCCCAGCCTTAGTTTTCCATCTGCAGTATGGGGATAATAATGGTACCAGTGTTAGAGTGGTTAGAGTATGAACTGGAACCAGGGAGACGCAGGTTCAAGTCCCAAAACAACCATGAGCTTCATTGGGTGACCTTGGGCTAGTCACTATCAGCTTAACCTACCCTCTGGGGTAACATCTGGGGTTGGTGATGGTGTAGGGTGCCCGTGGAGGAAACCCTGTACAGCACTACCTCGAGGAAATAAATGAAAACTGATTTACCTTACAGCAGGGATAGTGAAATATACTCGTAGTCGAGAGTGGATTTCATGCTCTTTGTTCAGCTCATAATGGTGAGGAGGAATGGAAGTTCCCCCAGAATGTCTGCTTTATATACATTATTTACACAATGGGCCCCACGTGAGTGGCTAATTCCAGGATTCACCTGTAGGCCAATCGGGTTGCGGATTCACTTCCACCTGGAGCTGGATTGGGTGGCTCCTGTGGACCAATCAGACTGCTGCATTCTGAATCCTATTGTTCTAGGACCAATCAGACTGCTGCATTCTGAATCCTATTGTTCTAGGACCAATCAGACTGCTGCATTTTGGATCCTTTTGTTCTAGGACCAATCAGACTGCTGCATTCTGAATCCTATTGTTCTAGGACCAATCAGACTGCTGCATTCTGAATCCTATTCAACTCAGTACATAACAGATAGCCAATGTGGTGTGCTCCCAGAAGTTAATAAACCACAACTCCCATCATTGGCCATGACCATTGGCCTTGATGTCCAGGTCTTATGGGATTTGGAGTCCAACATTTCCATGCAAAGGGGATCATGTGTGTTTAGACTGATTACAGCACTTAAGGAATTCTGAATCTCAACATAGCAATAACTTTCATTGCTTGCAGTGGAACAGGACTGCAACCAAAGAGAGCAACAGCTGTATTTTTCTTTCTGTCTGATGTCCACAAACACACACACTTCTGCCTATGATAAATGGATGCCATTTGAGGTGGGGATGTTTCTGTAAGCAAGCAGCACCATGTGGCCGTTCTGTAGTGCAGAGATCTTCAGAAATCCAGTACTGAGGAAAGACCGTGAAGTGCTTGGGTCAACTAAGGGCAGCTGGAGAGGGATAAGACCTGAAATGTTTGCAGGGAGGAACTGATATTTTTTTTTGGGGGGGGGGACATCCTTTGTGTGGGTCCCCCTCCCCTCTCCAGATCCAAAGGATAACAGCAGCAATGCAATCTTCCTGGCGCTGCAGACAGAGCGTCAGTCAGCAGGGAAAATCGGATGCACGCACGAACATCTGCTCCCAACCCCTTGAAAAGTAACCATGCACCAGCGTGGGAGAAACATCTGTGCAGTGCAAAGTCAGCGTCAACTCCTGCAATTCAGGCAAGTTGGGTGAAGACAAAGGACAGCTTTGAAAACACCGGCGGTGTGATGGCCTGGGATTCGGACTCGGGTGCTGAACCTGAGGGATCCCAGCCTGCACAGGATTCCCCACCTCCAGAACCAGCTGAGGGCCTGAGCCTGAAGGGTCCTCACCTGTGCTGGATCCTCAGGTGCAGACATCAGCTGAGTCTGCTCTGGCTCCTGAGGTGATGGAGGACCCATTGCCTGCAGGTGCTCCACTCCCAGCCCCATCAGAGGAAGCTGAGGTTGCTAACCCTCCAGCCTCTCCTGAGCTGCAGAGGCTCGGGGCAGAGAGGCGGAGGGAACTAAGTTCACACAGGAGGAGTGTTCGCCTCCAGGCCAGGAGAGGCAAGTCACCTGTGGACCGGGGCCACCCTACGCCTCAGGGCAGATAAAAACCAGCCAGCCCCAGTCCCAAGTTGTGACAGCAACATTGTTGGTTGCTAGTTCCTGCCTGAACCCTGTCCTGCTTTCCTGCCTGAGCTCCTGACCCGCCCTGGCTCCCTGCTTGCAAGCCTGTTCCTGACTTCACCCGACTCCCTGCCCTGCACCCAGCTTCAGCTACTACGGACTGCCTCCATGTTGCACCTTTGACCACAGACCGGACTTGGACCTCACCTCTTGGGTAACCCATGGGACCATCACAGGCGGGGTGACTTCCTTTCGCCAACAATAATGCATGGGCAGCAGGCAGCCATAGCTTTGAGGCTAAGATGTCCACGGAAATCTCACGGGTAGGGTCCGAAAGTTGCCACCTGCTCCTGTGCCTTCACTCAGTGTTAATACACCTAACCGTGCACTTGAATTCCTCATATTCGTTGCAACAGCAAGCATTTGATAAATAATAGTATTTGTTTTTCTGGCATATTAAATATTTAGCAGGACGCTTTTGGCCATCTGTTTGCAGGGAGGCTGAGAAAGGAAGGAAGGGAAAGTCTGAAACTCTTAGGCTCAAACACTACAAATTACTTGAACTCCCAGGGCTTTTCCTCTTGCATTTTTTTTTTTTTATAAAAAAGCTCAGGTCAGTGAGGGCAGGCTGTGAGTCACAGATGATAAAAAGAGGGCAGGGAGAGGCTTAAACCTTTCCCCCTCTGCTATTTTTCAGTGCAGCATCATCCTTTGGCATTTTACCATTGTACTGTGGAGAGTGTATTAACTTATGGTCTGTGTGTGTGGTTTGGGAGCTGCACAGCCAGGGAAAAACAGTGCTGCCCAGGGTTGTGAAGACTGCAGAGAGAATAATTGGGTGCACTCTTCCCACCTTAGATCAAATCTATGCTGTCAGGTTTTCCCAGTAGTGATGTATGGAAGTGAAAGCTGGACCATAAAGAAGGCTGATCGCCGAAGAATTGATACTTTTGAATTATGGTGCTGGAGGAGACTCTTGAGAGTCCCACGGACTGCAAGAAGATCAAACCTATCCGTTCTGAAGGAAATCAGCTCACTGGAAGGACAGATCCTGAAGCTGAGGCTCCAATACTTTGGCCACCTCATGAGAAGAGAAGACTCCCTGAAAAAGACCCTGATGTTGGGAAAGATTGAGGGCACAAGGAGAAGGGGACGACAGAGGATGAGATGGTTGGACAGTGTTCTCGAAGCTACAAACATGAGTCTGACCAAACTGCGGGAGGCAGTGGAAGACAGGAGTGCCTGGCGTACTCTGCTCCAAGGGGTCACGAAGAGTCGGACATGACTAAACGACAACAACAATGCTGTCAGGTGCCATAAGAAAGCTGCAGAGATAGCGCAGGATAGTACGCACCCCGGAAATGATCTCTTTCAGCTTCTGCCTTCTGGAAGAAGGTACAGGGTTATAAAGGCCAGGACTAGCCGCCTGAGAAACAGTTTCTACCCAAATGCAATTTTGGTTCTAAACGCAGCATAAGGAGTCTCTATAGTATATTGTATTTTAAAATGGGGTTTCAGAGTTTTTAGGGGGTTTTGAATGTCTTATGTAGATTTTTCAATTTCATTGTTCTGTATGGGACAATGACAATAAAGATATCGTATTGTATCGTATCCTTGCAAAGCTCCTTTTTCAGACCGGAGCGATCAGGGGATATACAAGGAGATGATGATGATGATGATGATGATGATGATGATGATATTCTTATTCATACCCCGCCCATCTGGCTGGGTTTCCCCTGCAACTCTGGATGGCTTACAACATATATCTAAACATAATAGAACATCAAACATTACAAATTTCCTGATACAGTGCTGCCTTCAGATGTCTCCTAAAAGTTATGTAGTTCTTTATCTCCTTGGCATCTGAAGGGAGAGTGTTCCACAGGGAGGGTGCCACTACCGAGAGCATCAGGGTTCACATGTTGATTCAGTTGTCCTTTCGTCACCGTGTGCGTGATTTCTGATTCAGGGCTGTAAACCACTCAGACGCTTTATAGGTATTGGTCTATCCAGGGAAGGGATGGAGCCATCCTATTGCACATCTAGATTCTGATCCAGCAGAGTGTCTGTGCATCAAAAATAATGGGCAGTCCTGGGGTTTGGTTCATTATCTGAACATAACTGGTGGAAGAAGGAAGCAGTTTCCTATAGCCTGTAATGATTCCTGGAAGTGCTTCAGATTCTGGAAATGCAGGTCCAAGATTTCAATTTAAAAATCCCCAGGGAAGAACGTTTAGTCTCTGACCAGTTGGTTTTGTTTCTTCTTGTTGCGGTGGTGGGGAATACAAAAACATAAAGACAACACATGAAAAAGAAATCTTTGTAATCTTATGAGTAGGTCGTCATTTAAAGGGTCAGATTTAAGGTGCTGGTTTTGACCTTTAAAGCCCTTCACGGCCTAGGACCCTCGTACCTACAGGACCGCCTCTCCCAGTATGCCCCATGGAGAGCCTCAAGGTCCATAAATAGCAACACCCTAGTGGTCCCGGGCCCTAAGGAAGTTAGATTACCTTCAACCAGAGCCAGGGCCTTCTCAACACTGGCTCCGACCTGGTGGAACGCTCTGTCTCATGAGACCAGGGCCCTGCAGGATCTGATTTCTTTCTGCAGGGCCTGTAAGACAGAGTTGTTCCGCTTCACCTTTGGCTTGGAGCCAATTTGATTCCCTCCCCCTCTTTCTTTTTCCTTTTTCCTTTCTCCTCCTGTGATGAAGCTGCATTTTAATGTTTCAATATTTTAATGTTGTATTTTAATCTTGTTTTTAAGTTGTATTCATTCAGCTTGTTTTTATTATTGCTTGTTAGCCACCCTGAGCCTGGCCTTGGCTGGGGAAGGCGGGGTATAAATAAAATATTATTATTATTATTATTATTATTATTATTATTATTATTATTATTATCAATAAAACAAAAACCTGGACCTGTTCTTGGCATGTTTCAGAGAGAGATACTCTTCAAGATGGGTTTCAAGGCAGCCTCTTCCATGGGAAACATGGCAACCCATCTTAATAGTCTCAGGTCTAGGTAGTAAGAAGGTAGAATGCACATTCTAGTAGTTATGGGAGAATAAAACATTGGCCTGTTGGGTCAGGCCAATGGCCCATTTAATCTAGCATCCTGTTCTCAGAGTGCTCATCCAGATGCCTGTGAGAAGCCAGAAGGCAGAATGGGAGGACAACATCACTACATCCACATGTGAATCCCAGCGATTGGTGTCCAGGGGCATACAGTCAAACCTCTTCTTACATCTGCCTCCACTTGCGTTCATTTTGCCCAATGTCCGTGGCAAACCCAGAAGTAACTGGGGGGTTGGCCACCATTCACGCTTGCGCAGGAGCAGTGATTGCCGTTCGCGCATGCGCAGGAGTGGCGATTGCCGTTCGTGCATGCACAGAAGCGGCGATTGCCATCCGCGCATCCGCAGGAGCGACAATTGCTGTTCGCACATGCGCAGAAGCGGGCAATCGCCGCCCGCATCTGTGCACAATGGTGTGTCTCCCAGCGTTCCATTTTGATCTCCGGACAGACCTCCAGAACATATTATGGTCACAGGTAGAGGTTCCATTGTATTGGTGTTCAGGTAGAACATGGCCATTGGGACTGGTAGCCACTGAAGGATTTCTATTCTGGGAGGTGGAATGTGTCAGTTAAATGCAAGCAGTGCTAATCGCAACTTATTTCAGCAGAACTTGGAGAGGTAAGAATTAGGATGGGTGGCACTCAGCTTGGAGATGTGTTGTGTCGCCTGCTGTCATATCCATCATGGTGTCAAGGCTTCTGAATGGACCTGAAGAACTTGGGCAAGGGGTAAGACCCAGTGGCGTAGCGTGGGTTATCAGCACCCGGGGCAAGGCAAGTAATTTGCGCCCCCTAACCCATGGATTTGCGCCCCCTAACCCGTGGATTTGCGCCCCTTAACCCGTGGATTTCCCTAACCCCCAGATGTTGCGCCCGGTGCGGCCGGTCCCCCCTGCACCCCCCACGCTACGCCACTGGTAAGACCAAGCCTAAGTACCGTATTTTTTGCTCTATAAGACTCACTTTTTCCCTCCTAAAAAGTAAGGGGAAATGTGTGTGCGTCTTATGGAGTGAATGCAGGCTGCGCAGCTATCCCAGAAGCCAGAACAGCAAGAGGGATTGCTGCTTTCACTGCGCAGCGATCCCACTTGCTGTTCTGGCTTCTGAGATTCAGAATATTTTTTTTTCTTGTTTTCCTCCTCCAAAAACTAGGTGCGTCTTGTGGTCTGATGCGTCTTATAGAGCGAAAAATACGGTAGTTCCTAGGATGCTAAGGCATTAAAACCCTCTTAAAACACCATAAGGAACAAAGCTCTGGTGTGTTTAGCAGGCAAGAGGAGGCCACTGGACCGGCCGGGCCACAGGGCTGGATTAACCATTGAGCAAAATAAGCACATGCTTAGGGCGTCAAAGGAAGGTGGACATTGCAGAAATTCCCCATTGCAAGATTTTTAACACTAATGGTCACGGGTAGCTCAACTGAGCGTTCCTTTTCTCAGTTGAAATACAGTGGAACCTTGGTTCTCAAACTGAATCCATTCTGGGAGTCCATTTGACTCCCAAAACTGCCCCAAAACCAAGGCGCAGCTTCCAATTGGCTGCAGGAGCTTCCTGCACTCAATTGGAAGCAGCGGAAGCTGCTTTGGATGTTCAGCTTCCAAAAAAAGTTCGCAAACCAGAACACTTACTTCCAGGTTTGCGATGTTCTGATTTGTTCAGGAGCCAAGCCGTTCAGGAACCAAGGTACCACTATACAGTGGTACCTCTGGTTACTTACTTAATTTGTTCTGGAGGTCCGTTCTTAACCTGAAACTGTTCTTAACCTGAAGCACCACTTTATCTAATGGGGCCTCCTGCTGCCGCCCGCCGCCGGAGCACGATTTCTGTTCTCATCCTAAAGCAAAGTTCGTAACCTGAAGCACTATTTCTGGGTTAGCAGAGTCTGTAACCTGAAGTGTATGTAACCTGAAGCATATGTAACCTGAGGTACCACTGTATATTCAAAATGCCAACAGGACAACTATGCAACAAGGCAAGATGGATGCCTTAACTTCTACTAGGTATAAAAGCAGATGTGTTACGGGTGATTAGTTTTGAGAATCTGATCAAAAGGCCTTGCAATTAGAAAAAGTGGGAGAAAAAATTTCCAATGAAGTGGAAACATGCAAAAAGAAACATTGTTTTCCATCTTACTGTATGTTTTGTTTCATTTTGAAAAATAAACTTTTATTTCACAGTTTATTATTGGTTATATTTTGAATTAGATCTCTGTGGGGGCACCAACATCTTTTAAGTGCTTAGGGTCTCTTAAGGTCTTTATCCTGCCCTGATAGGTCAAGTACAGTGGTACCTCGGGTTACATACGCTTCAGGTTACAGACTCCGCTAACCCAGAAATAGTGCTTCAGGTTAAGAACTTTGCTTCAGGATGAGAACAGAAATTGTGCTCTTGTGGCGCGGCAGCAGCAGGAGGCCCCATTAGCTAAAGTGGTGCTTCAGGTTAAGAACAGTTTCAGGTTAACTACGGACCTCCGGAAGGAATTAAGTACTTAACCCGAGGTACCACTGTATAAATCCTAGGGCTCTGAACCTTTTGTTCGTGCTTGGTTAACAGAAGAGAATCTCTTGCTGTCGTGGTTCTGGCTGCTGTCGTGAGCTCTGTAAGTTTCTATCGCCTCCCATGCCTGCAAAAACAGCATGCACAAGCCGCAGATCTGTGCTTTCCTTATTAGCAAGCTACGTATTTGAGACCTATGCCTGTAATGATGCAGTCAACATTACTTCCTCCAAATTGCCTGGGCTTCTCTCATGTCACCCCTTTGCAAAACCCCAAGTCTGTTTTGGTCCCCATCCCACTTTCTGCTGGGCACTTGCCCTCTCCTTCCACCCTGCCCCACTTCTATTGTACTCTGTGTGCGGTGGAGAGTAAACATCTGGAAGGCCAGGTCTACTTTGTGAATTATCCAAAACACAGGTGTGTTATCCTCTGAAGGGGGAAAAATATGTTGTATTTTTTTCTAACGTGGACGTGTATGCAATAATTTATGAGGTCATACTATTTTATAGCTCCGTGCCTCGCCTTTATTTTACATCAGGGGAACATGCTTGCCCATTAGTCCCCCTGTTTCCCCACAACAAATAAAAATGTCTTTGATGTGCAGGCTACCAGTTGCAATACGGTTCTGCTGAAAGCAAATTAGCACATGCTGAGAACCACTGCTTTTTCCCCTCTAAAAAAATATTTAGGGGTACTCTCATTTTGACTCAAGAAAGTCACCATTTTATAGTTCAAATTGGGAAAATAAATACAGTAAATGGACCAAAGTACAAAGATTCACAAGATGTTTAGGGGTGTGTGTACTCCTGTACTGGCGAGAACACAATCCTGTGCATTTTGGAGAATGAGCGATTGCATTTCAAGAGATTTGCTTCTCTCCCAGTTTGTATGTATTGCACCTGGATGGTCCAGAGTGGCTTAAGAATCAGGGAAGAATTGTGGTCGGTAAGGAGGTTTCAGGTTTGGTCCCCCCCCCCAAAAAAAAATGAATTTGATCACCAGTTCATGGATTGTTCACAAATGATCTAAGGGCCAAATTAGGTATGATGTGGGATAAATATACTGTATTTAGGATCGCCTCCTCTAACCTGGTACCCTTCAGTAATGCTTTGGATTACTGATTTGGTGAGACTCAGTGGACAGGAATGCAAAATGGAGCCTTTAGTATCACTGGTCCAGCCCTATGGAATGCTCACCCAACAGAGATTCTGCCAGCTTCTTCTATATCGACCACTAAATGTTTACTGAAACCTTTTCTGTGCTGCCAGGCGTTCAAAGACAACAAGGAGAACTTCTTTTCTGTAATAGCTGGTGATCTGTGATTTTAACAGCTTGTGTGGTTTCTATTGTGTGTACATAATTGATGTAAATGCCTTTGGGGTGTGTGTGTGTGTGTGTGTGTGTGAAATCGTGGGAGACATTTATGATAGCAAATAAATCAATCACAACTCCCATGGTCTGTGATCACTGCTGAGCTGGCTGGGATTTATGGGTGTTGTAGTTCACAAACCCTCCAACATTTCTCCGATGAAAATAGGGACAGCCAAAGGAAAAGCGGGACATTCCAGGATCACATCAGATACCGACATGGTTTCTGTAAATCCAGGACTGTCCCTGGAAAATAGGGACACTTGAAGGGTCTGGTTGAAAGAGTCTGGAGGGAACTAGGTTGTGGGAAGGCTGGTTAAGGATTATAGGTTGTTTTTAAATTGTTAGCAAACAGAGAGAAAGAGAGAGATCTGGATGAGGACATTGGTATCTTCTCTCTGCAGGGCAAATAGCAGCTTGGGTGTGTGGTTCATCAAGACTATAGTACAGGAGAACTTCCTCCCTCATGGCTCCTATAATTTTAATTCAAAAAGCAAATGAACACAAAGCTGGCCACACAGCTCTCCTGCATTTGGGTGGCTTGTTGTGAACTGAACTTTGCTTGAAGCGAAGGCTCTTTGCCACCCGCTCAGCCTTCCCTGAAGTGGACTTGCTTGCATTATTGAGCCACCATGATTCCAACGCCACAGATATTTCACATGACCTCAGATGCAGTGAAGTCAGCGTACTTATTCAGCTATGACTAAAAATCTCTTGGGACATCATATGATGGGCATAGGTGTGTGAATGACATTGTAGGCTCCTGATTTTTTGTTTGTTCACATCAACAGTGTGTTTATTATGTATTTTTTGTTTGTAAAATGGCTGCCATAGTTGCGAATCTAATTTCGTAAGCCACCATTAGGTGTTCCTTCTTTTCTTTTCTGAATGGTGGGATATAAATCTGCTAAACAAACAAATTGGCTTGGAATCTTTGGTAATTTATCCCAAAATTTGGAGCTCAGACCTGTCTTGGTGCATGAATCAAGTTTCAAAATCTTAGCCAACATTCAAATATAGCCAACATTCAAATGTCCCATTTCCAAGGTCTTTCTATTACTACTTATAATTCAGTATGATCCATGACCATTGATCCATGTTATCTTGCTTGCCTGTGCACTGGTGTCTATACATCAGCATGTTTGGGATATAAACATCTCAGTGCGCAAGCAGGACAAGACGCCATAGACCATGATGCATCATGGCATGGCATGACTTGCCAGATCTGCTGAGACCTCAATGCTTGCTGCACCTAAATGCCAACTTCCACTGTCATTTCTACTCAAGCTGCCCCTCACTTACTGGTGAAGAATATTCAGAGCTCCAACAGAAAACTCATGGCCCTCCTGGGAGGAAATGGAGAAGGTTGACCTAAGCTGCGTCATCAATGTTCTAACAGTTTTCTGGTAAGTGTCCACGATAAACTGCTGTCCCTGTTGATTGATGGACGCATTGCCTTTTTGGGGATGCCTCGCTGAAATGTTGTTACTCTGTTTTTTCTGGTGTTGCTGTTCCCTAGGAGTTCCGCTCCTTGTGTCAGAGAGACAGCAAGGCGTATCTCCACAGCGCACGCATAGACAGACATGCGTGCGCATGAGCACTAAGGCACCCTGCCGTGCGCAGTCTGTCACTTCACACGCTGCAGCTGCTGAGGTATATTTTGAATTGTCGACAACAGATTGAGGGACAATTATGGGTTTTTTTTTCTAGTGTATTTTTACCAGACGAACAACCAGCCTTTTGGCGTTTTGATCAGTGAAGGATAGGCTATTGCAGAGTAAATGAGCAGAGCATCTGCTGTGTTCATCAACTCTCTTCAGGTATTGTGCCTGGACAGGGAATGGCAGCAGGAGAAGAACCCCCAGCCACTCCCCACCACTCCAGAGTCTGAAGGATTTGCCTAGTAGCCTCTTGGAAACTGGGAGCCCTAAGAATTCTGGGAAAGGCAATGTCCCATCCCTCCTTGATCCCTCCTTGACCTTCTTGCTTCGTGTGCTTAGAAGCTTCCCTGCAGTCAGGATTCCCCGTTGCAAGGAAGCATCTGAAGCCTGTTCAAACAAACAAGCATGTAGCAACCTCCCATAGCTGTCAACCGTCCCTTATTTGGCGGGAAACTCCCTTTTCCCAACGCCGTGTCCCACTGCTGTTCCTTATTGATGATGTCCCTTAAACTTCCCGGGTTTCATGCTCGCCTGGCTCGGGAGGGAAGCAGCGGCTCGGGGTCCTCCGCCTCGAGAGAGTGAGAGAGAGCGCGCATGAGCTGCCGTGTCTCCGTCTCTCCCTAGTTGCTTCCAAAAATAGGAAGTTAGACTCAATGTGGACTAGCAGTTTGGAAATGTTGGTACTTGCTCTGTAATGCCTGGATGTCAGGGACTGGCTGGATGAAGAGTGGTGGAAGTCGACTGACCCCAGGGAAACCCCAGGGAAACCCCAGGGAAACCGGCCACACCCCAGAGGAGAGGACAAGGTGGGAAGTACTGGATTTCTGGTGAAGGATGGTGAAGAGGAGGAGGAAACAGACAGGTGCTCCAGCACAGAGCAGAGACCAGAATTGTATAAGCATAGTGCCAGGATCGTTCCAGGTGCCTCTGAATTCACTGCACAATAGTGAACATGAATAACAGTGGGAGAATTTGACATCCTTGGGATCTCTGCTGTCAGTTTTGATCTTGCTAAGTCTGATCGCCAAAGAATTGATGCTTTTGAATTATGGCGCTGGAGGAGACTCTTGAGAGTCCCATGGACTGCAAGAAGATCAAACCTCTCCATTCTGAAGGAAATCAGCCCTGAGTGTTCACTGGAAGGACAGATCGTGAAGCTGAGACTGCAATACTTTGGCCACCTCATGAGAAGAGAAGACTCCCTGGAAAAGACCCTGATGTTGCGAAAGATGGAGGGCACAAGGAGAAGGGGACGACAGAGGATGAGATGGTTGGACAGTGTTCTCGAAGCTACCAACATGAGTTTGACCAAACTGTGGGAGGCAGTGGAAGACAGGAATGCCTGGCGTGCTCTGGTCCATGGGGTCATGAAGAGTCGGACACGACTAAACGACTAAACAACAACAAAAGTCAACCACTCTGAATTCACAGAGATGCTGCTTTTTCCTACACCAGTGTGGTGTAGTGGTTAAGAGCGGTAGTCTCATAATCTGAGTAACCAGGTTCACGTCTCCACTCCTCCACCTGCAGCTGCTGGGTGAACTTGGGCCAGTCACACTTCTCTGAAGTCTCTCAGCCCCACTCACCTCACAGAGTGTTTGTTGTGGGGGAGGAAGGGAAAGGAGAATGTTAGCCGCTTTGAGACTCCTTAAAGGGAGTGAAAGGCGGGATATCAAATCCAAACTCTTCTTCTTCTCTTCTTCCTCAACTGGGCCATTGCCAACTCCCAAGCTCTGTGTTTTCTAACACTGAGGAAGGGAGAATCCAGTATGATTCTGCTAGGACTGAGGGGGCCGACATTTCCCCTTGCCATGGTGCTGCAAGAACATGGAGCCTCCGTTCTCTCGGAACAGAGGTATGCGTTGAGCCCAGGCAAATGAAAAAAGAGGCCTTGCGAGCCGTAGAAATAGACCTGCGGTCATGGAGAGAACAAAGTCTGAGTAAAGCATTAACGTGTTCACTAACCCAAATAACACATGGGAATTCTAATGCCGCCTCCCTTGCTTACATAAGGTGTCCTTTTTTACAGCACTTCTTAAGACCTAATATAAATATTAGCCGTCATTCCCCTATTAATTATTGTTAAAGATTTAAAGGGTCAGGGACTCTAAACCTAATGTCTTGGTCATTGTGGGAAAGGTAAGGAATGGTTCACTGTGTGCGAAGTTTCTCTTTCTGGGAAACTGCAGGCTGCCAGAACTCTGAGATGAGACACCATCTCTGAATGTACCATATTTTTCGCTCTATAGGATGCACTTTTTCCCTTCCAAAAATTAAGGGGAAATGTGTGTGCGTCCTATGGAGCGAATGCAGGCTCCTTGGCTTCAGCGATAGCAGTGTGAAGCCTCTGAAGCAGATTGCCGCCTGGAGCTTTTGGAGCGCAGCGCGAGTTCCCGCTGCACTCCACAGGCTTCAGGTTCCTTTCGCTGAAGCCAGGAGAGTCTTGCTCTCCTGGCTTCAGCAAAAGGAACCCAAAGCCTGTGGAGCGCAGCAGGAACTTGCACTGCGCTCCAAAGGCTTCAGGGATAGCCGGAGGCTTCAGGTTCCTTCAGCAGAGAGGGAGAGCTGCGCAGCGCCCCTTCAGCCAAGCAGGAGGAGAAATGGAAGGGGCTCCGTTTCTCCTGCCACTTCGCTGAAGGGGCACTGAGCAGAGAGAGGGAGAATTTTTTTCTTCTTGTTCTCCCCCTCTAAAACAAGGTGCGTCCTATGGTCGGGTGTGTCCAAATACGGTAATTCCTCCAGCTTTTGGAGCTAGAGGGGAGGGTGCTTACAGGAATGGAGGAGGTTGGGTCCATTCCTCTCAGTGGGGATACTCTGAGTAGAACTTTGTTGGAAAGAATGGTACCCATCTATCTAACCAAGTAGGGCTGTCATACGTTCCTAGTTTAGCACTTTTGGTGGGTTCCAAAGCTCCACAACTTTCAGAGTGTCCTGTTTTTTTACCTTTTGAAACATGGCAACCCTAAACCTACTGACCGATTTGCATTTCAGAAATCACATTTATTTGTGGTATTCAAGTGACTGTTATTCCTGGAGGAGAAACAAGTTCCTGTTGCAGATCACAACTTGTCCTTGCTAGCCACAAGAGAGGCACCGTCACTTTGCTCAGGCTTCCCCAAGGCAGGGGAAATATATAGATCTCTTTTCTAGGATAAAGCTGGGAAGCAGTGGAATGGTTTGAAAATAAGCTTCTTCCTTTTCGACTGAGTGGGGTGGGAATGTGCATTTGAAGGGGAGCAGATAAGCAGCTTGACATGCTGGGTGGAGAAATAAAAGTTGGCACTGGTCAAGTGGCACAAGCAGCATGGAATTGTCACCAGTTTGACATTAATTAGACACCTATTGGAGGGCTGCGTCTGCTTTCAAGGCCGTCTGTGTCCAAGGCCGTGTGGCTTACCTGAGTTCCCACAATTTTTGTTGTTGCTGTTGTTAAAAACGGAACGATGACCTGGAATCATACCAGGCTGAGGAAACATATAATTAGTATAGGGATTTTGAGACAACAAGCACCATGTCGCTTCTAGGGCAAAGGTAGAAAGTGAACTCGAGTAGAAATATGAATTGAGAATAGCTACGTCAACAAAGTGAAAAACATTTATTCAAAGGAGGTGTCCTTTGACTGGACAATTTTCAAAGGGTTTTTGCATCTGAGAGGGTCTCCTTCCCTCCCTCCCTTAGATATGCAGCAATGTCATGCTGCTGTGAAAAAGCAAAATAATTAAAATTGTTTCATTTATTATACCTGTACCTGCTGATCTCATAGAGTGCTTGTCAACATCATCGTCAGTAACAAAGAGTATTTCATTGGGTGGGGGGAGGGTAACTGTTTCAATGGAACTTCGTATTTTGAACCCATGAGTAAAAAATTTATTGCACGCATTAATGAATAAGGATTGCAAGCTTCAATCAGTTAATCACTGATGCAATTAGTTTAATAGAATAGTTTGAAATTCGGCCTGATTAGTTGGTGAGTTGCTGAAGACAAATAACAAAACTTTTTGTGCGAGGGGGTGGGGGTTGATTTTCAGTGAAGTTTCAATGGGTGCTATTTCATTTATTGGTCAGGTGTCTTTAATCTGTGGATGACACAACTCAGGTCCAGGGGTCAAATGTGTCCTCAGGCCTCTCATTGGTCCTTAGGACCCTTTCCTAGGTTAAGCACACCCTGCAACCGGCCACGCTTTGCCTTTTCCTTAGATGGTTTTTGCCTGACTGGAATGTCTCTCTGACCTCTGATAGTGTTTGCTGCTTGCTTGGATAGAGGTTAGAGAGGGCTGTGTTTGCATCTGCAGCTGCTATACAAAGGGAGGGAAATCACTTTTATTACACTTCCCGCTTTTGCCTCACAGCCCCAAAGGGAATGTAGACCTTGGGCTGAACATGGTTCCCCAACCTTTGCTTTCACTTTTATAGTATTTTGGTGTTGTTGTTTAGTCATTTAGTCGTGTCTGACCCCATGGACCAGAGCAGGCCAGGCACTCCTGTCTTCCACTGCTTCCCACAGTTTGGTCAAACTCATGTTGGTACCTTTGAGAACACTCTCCAAACAACTCATCCTCTGTCGTCCCTTTCTCCTTGTGTCCTCCATGTTTCCCAACATCAGGGTCTTTTCCAGGGAGTCTTCACTTCTCGTGAGGTGGCCAAAGTATTGGAGCCTCAGCTTCAGGATCTGTCCTCCCAGTGAGCACTCAGGGCTGATTTCCTTCAGAATGACAAGGTTTGATCTTCTTGCAGTCCATGGGACTCTCAAGAGTCTCCTCCAGCACCAGAATTCAAAAGCATCAATTCTTTGGTGATCAGCCTTCTTTATGGTCCAGCTCTCACTTCCATACATCACTACTGGGAAAACCATAGCTTTAACTATACGGACTTTTGTTGGCAAGGTGATGTCTCTACATTTTAAGATGCTGTCTAGGTTTGTCATTGCTTTTCTCCCAAGAAACAGGCGTCTTTTAATTTTGTGGCTGCTGTCACCATCTGCAGTGATCATGGAGCCCAAGAAAGTAAAATCTCTCACTGCCTCCATTTCTTCCCCTTCTATTTGCCAGGAGGTGATGGGACCAGTGGCCATGATCTTTGTTTTTTTGATGTTGAGCTTCAGACCATATTTTGCACTCTCCTCTTTCACCCATGCAGTTTTCTTGGCAGGGATACTGGAGTGGCTTGCCGGTTCCTGCTCCAGGTGGATCATGTTTGGTCAAAACTCTCCACTATGACCTGTTCATCTTGGGTGCCTTGCTCGGCATAGTTCATAGCTTCTCTGAGTTATTCAAGCCCATGAAGGGGTTTTATAGTATAGCCATCTCCAGATGTTACAGGACCATGCTGGTCAGTAATCACACAGTTCAAGTTGGAGCTAACACTTTATTAGCAAAAACACGACTTCCACAGACTTGGTTGAGTGTCAGGCCTAGTGAGCACAGCGGCTCATATCCGGTAGGCATTGCCCCCATGAAGCAGTTGCCAAGAGTGAAGGTCCTCTCCTCTCCACAGCTGCCTAGGTTCTCTCCTCCCCAGGGTTTCCCCCAAGCAATTGGAGACTGTGTCTGTGTGCAGCCAACCTCTCCTTCTCCCTTTTCATGCCTTTTCTGGTTCTGGGAGACAAGGGGGAGGGGAGCTTGTCACAGCAGGACAAGGAGACACCCATGACTCTTCAGTAGCCTGGCTCATCTCTGCCTCTTGGCCTTCTCCTGCTTCAGCTTCTGCCTCTGATTCTGGACTCCTCTCTGCCACAGACTCTCCCAGCTCACTAAGCCCTGTTGCCCCTTCAGCTTCCAACACCTCCTTCTCCTACTCTTCTCCCTCTGATCACGTATAGGTGTCCCACCACCACTCCCTGGGCTCTGAACCTTCTTCTCTTGGTAGTTCCCCAGTGGTTCCTCCCACCATTTCTCTATGTCCAACCAATCCATGACACCAGATGGTTTAAGAATGATTCAGGGTCTTGAAGAGCCCTTATCAAGGCATCTTAGTTTAATAAACCCACCTTGCTAATATGGTATGTTTTCAGTACATGGTCAAGTTTGTCTTCAGGATTTGCCGAAAATGTGCATTACTTTTTTTTTTAAGGGACTTTTCAGGCACCTCAGTGCCTCAGCTAAACATAGAGCAATGGATTGGCTGTGTGGTTTCTAAAATTGCTTGATCAGCGAGAAATACTAGCGGATGAACTGGGCAGTTGTTCCACATCCTTGTTTTCAGAGACTTCTCAGAACAAATTAATTGAGCTCATCAAAGGGTCGGCCCTTTTAGACTTCACAAAAGTTAGAGGAGAGAGCCGCTCTTTATTTAGCAACCGAGTTCAAATAGCTTGTTTATTAAATATGTGGCTGGGGCTGCCAGACAATCATAATTCTGGGAACCCAAACTTTAAAAATATCAATTGTTGCAAAACTTGGGATTGAAGCCGTGGGAGATGGCAGAATTCTTGGAATCTAAATGCATGTTGGTATAATCTGCCTTGCGCTATGTGCTGATATGACCTGGTGTGCTGGTCCGGGGGGGAGGGGTTACCGTGAGGCATGGTCAGAGTCCGGTCCTGGGTCGAGGGTCTGGAGACTGTCCACCAAGGGCGGAGCGGGGTCCAAAGCAAGAAGCTGGGCGTGGTCAGGAACTCTGGAAAAACAGGTCTAGGTGCTGGCAGAAACTGGTTTCCAACGTCGTCGCTCCCGGAGCCTGGGACTGGGCCCTAGAGCGGTCCCAGCCCACAGGTGACTCGCCTCTCCTGGCCTTAAGGCGAGCACTCCTCCTGATAGAACTTAGTTTCCTCCTCCTCTCTGCCCTGAGCCTCTGCAGCTCAGGAGAGGCTGGAGGGTTACTGGACCCAGAGGCCGCCTCATCTTCCTCTGACAGGGCTGGGAGAGGAGCACCTGCAGGCAATGGGTCCTCAATCACCCCCGGAGGCAGAGTGGTTTCATCTGGTGTCTGCTCCTGAGGATCCGGCACAGGTGTGGGCCCTTCAGATTCAAGGCCCTGCCCCGGCTCAGCCGGCCCTGGAGGCGGGGACTCCTGTGCAGGCTGGGATGCCTCCGGTTCAGCCTCTGAATCAGATTCCCAGGCCATCACACCTGGGGAGGGAAACCTGGTGATACTGAGGGCATCGAGAGACGGCAGTAGAACAATCCATCTGCAGGTATTGTTGTTGAATGTAGTTAGTCTCACGTCTCTCCCCTATTCTTTGGCCACTTGTGGCAATGCTCCTTTGCTAGAAAAACAGAAGTGAAATGTGTGGAATGTACCTCAGATCAGATGACCTGTAGAAAGACAGGTAGTGCCTCCACAGCAGTGGAAAGAGGAGCAATGACCACTGGAAGGAGCTCAGAGAGAAGAAACACCATGGTACATTTGCACCAGTGAAACTGGACGCCTTCATCTGCCCCAGCTGCAACAAAACATGTCCCTCCCATATCAGTCTCTACAGCCACAGCAGCAGCCGTAACTCTCCAATGTTTTTACTTCACCTCTGTGTGGGGATGTCTAGGATAATAGGCAAGGAAATAGTGAGTGATGTAGCAGAGCAAATCCCCTCTATATTCACGGAAGCTAGTTGATTAGATTCGTTTGAATCTCTACAAAATGACTAATCCAATCTGACTTGCCTAGATGGATTCTCTCTGGTGTCTCCTTTTCTCCCTCTTAAAATACAATAAAGACTCACGAGTCTGTCTTTAAAAGTACAGTGGTACCTTGGGTTAAGAACTTAATTCGTTCTGGAGGTCCGTTCTTAACCTGAAACTGTTCTAAACCTGAGGTACCACTTTAGCTAATGGGGCCTCCTGCTGCTGCCGCTGCACAATTTCTGTTCTCATCCTGAAGCAAAGTTCTTAACCCGAGGTACTATTTCTGGGTTAGCGGAGTCTGTAACCTGAAGCATCTGTACCCCGAGGTACCACTGTATAACAAGAAGTTTACTCACAAGTTGTTCACAGTACACATCCTAGAAGGCAAGCTTTAAGCTTCAGGTGACAAACGTATAACGTGGCGTACATCCTTTGTGAGGATGGGCCCAGGTGCTGCTGGCTGAGAGCCGCAGACAACAAAATGGATGAGACTTAACTGAGAGTTGAATCGAACAGAACCAAAATGGCTGTGTGACTCTGCTTTTATAGAGTCGCGCTCATTGGCTGAATCACTTACAACAGGAACAGGAAGTTCCCCTCTGTCCACTCTAGGAAGTAAAGCATGCTGTAATTGATTGTACTGTACTGATGTAGCTCATCCCACACCCTGAAGGTGCATTCTGTTATGTAGTGAAGTTTCACCCACAACTTAACACATTCCTCCATCGTCTGCCGAGACAAATGGATGCCAACCAGGATGTTTCCTTTATCCTCAGTCTCCTCCCTGCTGAGTTCTACAGGGGGCAACCCCGAAACTAAGGAGAAGGTTTCTGGGCAGTGCCACCATGCTGGACTGGTTGGAAGGAAGTGGAAGGTGGGTGAGAGCTAGCCGAGGGTGGACTGAAGTTGGAGGTGCAATTCTCCATTTTCCCAACAGAGAAGCTTCCACTGGGTCCAAGCAACTACAGCACTTAAAGTAGAACTTCAATCCAAGAATAATGTTAAGGGACAGTGATTTCAGCTCCCTGTGGGAGATACCCATGGCTCTGTGCAATGTACGCAATGACCCTGTGTGCGTGGGGTGTGGAAGGACAATTATTCAATCCCATGAGAAGTAATGTACATGAAGGAGAAATGGTTAAATGCAGAGCTAGCAAACAAAAACATTAAACATTACAAGGAGGGGTGGCCCCAAGACAGACTCCTATATTGTTCTTCTGAATTTCCTCAGCTACGTAGGGTTCTGAACTGATTGCAAAAGGGCAGTGACTTGATGCATGACCTGGTGTGGTGTCCCATCCTTTGAACCCCTGGCTCTTTCAATATGGTGCTGGAGGAAAAGACACAAACATTTCTATGCAATGCAGAATGGAGGAGGGGGACAGAGGAAGGAAATGGGGTGACGGTCGTGGGCTTTCTGGGAGTACGAGCATGTCCTAGGAATCATTCTGGGTTAATGAAACAGAACGAAAAATTAATTTGGCAGGGAGAGGTGGTGGTGGGGAAGAATATTTAAAGTGTAATAACACCTACGTTTTATATTCCTATCCATCTCAGTCTTTGCAATTCATCCGATAGCTCAAATACTATAAATTTAGTTGAAGATAACAGAACAGATGGGAAAAACATATGGTTTGTAGGTAGTGTGTGGTAGTTGGTATTTGTAGTACATTAGGGGAATTTATTTTATTTTCTCTGTTTTCTAGTATAACTTTCCCCCCACAATTTGTCAAGCGAATTCTTTATACGGTTAGGTGATGTTGGGATTTTTTAATTTTTATTTTTTTTACAAAATTCTGCATAAAACGGAGCAGTGGTTTTGTTTGTTTATACCTGTTCATCCATGGCTTTGTTTGCATCGCCCGTCTTCAGTCTTCTGTGCTTTGAAATGGTTGCAGCTCTGTGATCTAACTTGGATCTGGTTAAAAGGTCCAGGTCCCACTCATGGAGTAATTCTCCATTCAATTTTTAATATCTGAATCTCCCAGTAACAAAAACCAGTGGCCGGTATGTGGCTAAGCATGATGCATTCTATGGGCTAATAACTGCTCTGACTCATGCTCCTCACAATGCAGAGCGGTGCAGTGGGAAGTTGGGGGAATACCATATCTCCCTTTCATTAGACATCTGGTTACCACATCAGCATAAAGGAGCCTAATTGCTGCATTTTGATGACATCAGTTTCCTGGAGGTATTGTTAGAGATCTGTGTGTGGCAGGGAGGAGAGTTTTCAGCATGGTATTCTGGGAGGAAGAAGGAAGGCTGGGATCCATCTTGGGCAGGTTGGCTGAAGGCTGGCTGCACTGCTGTGGGAGACATGCCCCTCTTGAAATGACCATGCTGCAAGATCTGGACTCCCTCCATGCAGACGGAAGGTGTAAATAGGTGAATAAGCCATATTTCTTAAAGCTATGGCAGTCTCTGTTGTGTTTTAATTCTCTAAAGGACCACAGACCTCTCTTGCCACCACCTGGCAGAGAGAGGGGGAGGCACCCAACTTGTGTAACAGTATTTTCTTAAGAGATGAGGGAGTGTCTACCATTTTCATGCTTCAACTCTTGAGTGGGGTCTGCCTCTTGATTTACAACACATGGAATTTGGATGACTGGCATGTTAAGGGAGGTTAACACAGCCTCTTTCCATGGAGGCTCTGCCTGGGGCATAGGAGCACATTAAGGTAAAGGTAAAAGAACCCCTGACCGACTCTGGGGTTGCGGCGCTCATCCCGCTTTATTGGCCAAGGGAGCTGGCGTACAGCTTCCGGGTCATGTGGCCAGCATGACTAAGCCGCTTCTGGCGAACCAGAGCAGGGCACGGAAACGCCGTTTACCTTCCCGTCGGAGTGGTACCTAGTTATCTACTTGCACTTTGATGTGCTTTCGAACTGCTAGGTTGGCAGGAGCAAGGACAGAGCAATGGGATCTCACCCCATCGTTGGGATTTGAACCGCCGACCTTCTGATCGGCAAGTCCTAGGCTCTGTGGTTTAACCTATAGCATCACCTGTTAAGACCCTCCTAAATCAGTCCAAAGTCTCATCTAGTCCAGCAGGCTGTTCTCACAGTGGCCAACCAGTTACCCATGGGCAATCCCAAAACAGGTCATGAAGGCAGCGTTACTGCCCCACTTGTGATCCTGAGCAACCGATATTCAGTAACCATGAATAGCCTTGTCCTCCATTAATTTGTCTAATCCCCTTTCAAATCTGTCCACATTGCTCGCCATTGCTGCTTCCTTTTACCAGCCCTCAATTTCTCTCAAGCTGCCCTCCCAAATTCAGCTTCAACGGATGACCCAAGTTTCTATAACTCACTTCTGCATACCTTCTCACACAGAGAAGAAAGCCAGATTCGATTCAGGGCAGATGCAGGTGTGAGATCCATGTTGGAGGTTGCTTTTTGTCCCAAAGGAGGAGATACAAACATTGGGAGATGCTATGGAGAGAAGAGATTGAGAGAGGGGGAAAGAGAGATGGAAAGACACACACACACACACACACAGAGAGAGAGAGAGAGAGAGAGAGAGAGAGAGAGAAATCTGGGAGTGGGGAAAGAGAAAAGAGCTATTCAGTGAGTGTAAAGGTAAAGGGACCCCTGACCATTAGGTGCAGTCCTGACCGACTCTGGGGTTGCAGCGCACGGAAACGCCACTTACCTTCCTGCCAGAGCGGTACCTATTTATCTACTTGCACTTTGACGTGCTTTTGAATTGCTAGGTTGGAAGGAGCAGGGACCGAGCAACGGGAGCTCACCCCGTCATGGGGATTCAAACCGCCGACCTTCTGATCGGCAAGTGAGTGAGTAGCCGTGAAAAGGGCACTCCCCATAAATCTTCTAGGGCCCTTGTACCTACAGGGCCACCTCTCCTAGTATGTCCCGTGGAGGACCTTAAGGTCCATAAATAGCAACACTAGAGGTCCTGGGCCCTAAGGAAGTTAGATTAGCCTCAACCAGAGCCAGGGCCTTTTCAACACTGGCTCCGGCCTGGTGGAACACTCTGTCTCATGAGACCAGGGATCTGATTTCTTTCCGCAGGGCCTGTAAGACAGAACTGTTCCACCTGGCCTTTGGCTTGGAACCAGCCTGATCTCCTCCCACTCTTTCCTTTTCCTTCTGTGATGGAACCCCTATTTGGGGACTTCCCTGGTTTTTCTGGCCCATGTAGGACCAGTCTGGATAGTTGGCCTTGGTGAAGATTTTACGTTTTCTCCCACCAAACAGCTTTTGATCAGGGCTTCCACTGAAATGAGGTGTATTTTAAGTAGTATTTTAATCTTGCTTTTAAGTTGTATTTTAATCTTGCTTTTAAGTTGTATTTTAATCAATTGTTTTTATACCTGATGTTAGCCGCCCTGAGCCTGGTCTTGGCTGGGGAGGGCGGGGTATAAAAATAAATAAATAAATAAATAAATAAATACCCCATTCCCAAAACTAAATAAGACCATTTGTTCCCTATAAATTTATGTTCTTGAGTGTAGATTCTAATCGAAGTAGTGTAACATTTAAATCAAGACTTAGACTCTTTGGCTTCTTTGCATAGAATAATTTTGTTTGGAATCTAGCAATGTCTGACAATTCAGACTAAGCAGAAATTTTTCAGAAAAGGAGGAGGTCATGAAAATATGTTAAAATTTGTGAGTATATTTCTGAAGGCTTTTTTTTTTTAAAAAAAAACACCTTACACCTATAAATGCTTCTTTTGAAAGAGGTGTGTAGATTCAGAAATGCTCACCCGCTTTAGCGTCTGAAATTGACTGTCTTTTTAGCTGCAATCCTTTCTTTTGCATTTAAACATGCCTTCATAATTAAAAAAGATTTGACAAGATTGGGCATTCCTAAACTCTGATCCAATCTACAGTGGCAAGCTGTGCTTAACTTCTGTTCCCCATTACTCCATCTTTTACCTACATTCCTGGGGTCCCAGGTGTATCTGCATTTTGCTACTGAATAAATTTCCAGACTCTTTCTGGAACTTGGCTAAAGAACAAGTGAAGTCATTCACATTATTGCTTGGTTTTGCTGCTCTCCTGGTTTACTGACTCAAACTGACAACCTGCTCTGTAACTTCTCTTGTCTGTCTATTCTATTAACCATTAAAAAAACAACAACACCCAAACCATAATATTAAAAAGTTCAAGCCTTTATTTTAACGATGCGCCCTAAAAGCCAAATGCTTTTTTATATATATTGTGGTGAGCATTAGTTGATTAATCAGCGAGAGGAACTTTAATGACAGATTAAAATTTGCCCTCTGTTTAATCAGCGAGGTTGACATCAACCAATGGCGACCAATGGTACTTGACTTCAATGACTCAGAATTTGGTGTATTGGCCCTCCTGGCTTGCCGTACCAGGACACAGCCTGAGTGCACCAGAAAGGGGGGGATTAGTTCAGGGGTGGGAGGAGGTGACAAAGGCATAATCATAGGAGCAAGGATTTTGCTGTACACATTGCATATAAATATATTGTGACTGAAGGTTGAGTAAACAGAATGGCATAGTAGGAATGGGTGTGTTGAGGTGGTGGTGGGAGAGAAAAATTTCTTTCATTCACTTTTTTTTGCAGTCAGCCAACTTGATCCAATGCTTCCCGACTTCATTGTGGATCAGAATGCAGCTCTCCATCAGATCACGCACTTCTCTGAATTTTGCAACGCATTCCCGCTGTGCGAAAAGTGCATGCAGAAATGTGTTTCGTGCAAAATGCACAAAAAAATGTATTTCTGGAGACATTTTAGACCCCCCTGGAACTTAGCATTGTTGTTATGTACCCACCAACATTTCTCCAATGAAAATAGGGGTACCTATTCTACATCAGGAAGCTTACACTATGTTTGATCTCGTTGTACGAATAGACGTCAAAAATAATACTAATACTAATAATAATAATTTATTATTTGTACCCTGCCCATCTGGCTGGGTTTCCCCAGCCACTCTGGGCAGCTCCCAACAGAATATTATTATTATTAATAATAAAGCAATAAAATATCAAATATCAAATAAAATATCAAAATTCTCTTGCTGTGAGAAGTGAGGTTACAGGGAACCAGGCAGAGGGTCTTCTTGGTAGTGGCGCCTGCCTTGTGGAACACCCTCCCAGCAGATGTCAAGGCAATAAACAGCTATTTTACTTTTAAAAGACAACTGAAGGCAGCCCTGTTTAGGGAGGTTTTTAATGTCTGATGCTGTATTGTTTTTAATATTCGGTTGGGAGCCACCTAGAGTGGCTGGGGAAACCCAGCCAGATGGGCGGGGTATAAATAATAAATTATTATTAATAAGCTCTGGTCACCGTTGTCGCATACAGAAATAGTTTTTCGTCTTCTTTCTCAACCCCACCCATTCGTAAAAGATATGCCTCCGGCCTTTTAGGGTGGTGCTGTGGGTTAAACCACTGAGCCTAGGGCTTGCCAATCAGAAGGTTGGCGGTTCGAATCCTCGCGACGGGGTGAGCTCCCGTTGCTCGATCCCTGCTCCTGCCAACCTAGCAGTTCGAAAGCACGTCAAAGTGCAAGTAGATAAATAGGTACCGCTCCGACGGGAAGGTAAACAGCGTTTCCGTGCGCTGCTCTGGTTCGCCAGAAGCGGCTTAGTCATGCTGGCCACATGACCCGGAAGCTGTACGCCGGCTCCCTTGGCCAATAAAGCGAGATGAGTGCCGCAATGCCAGAGTCAGACACAACTGGACCTAATGGTCCCTTTGCCTTTATATCTAAAAGGAATTTTATTTTCAGTATAAACAGGTCTCCGTTTTTGCACCCACGCACACCCCACTTTTAAGTGTTCTCCAAGATGTGGAGGGGAGGAACAAGGAAAGGCGGGACATTCCGGGATCAAATAAGAAACCGGAGCAGGTTCTGTAATTCTGGGACTGTCCCTGGAAAACTGGGACACTTGGAGGGTATGTTGCTATTAGTGAGAGCTGAGTGCAGGGTGGGGCCCAAAGGTGGAGAAATTACTCCAGAAGGAGAACAACATGCCCCCACCAGAGGTACTATCCTCCCCCCCCCGCATACACTTGACATTAGACTACACAGAAAAGGAATAAACCAATAAACACTTTTGTGGGGGTGGGATCAGAGCAGCTTGTTGTTCTATGCATAGGTGTCAAGCATCCCTTATTTGGCGGGAAAGTCCCTTATCCCAGCGCTGTGTCCTGCTGCTGTCCCTTATTGATGATGTCCCTTAAATTTCCCAGGTTTCAAAGGAAGCAGCTCCTCTCCCTCCCTTTCTGCTGGCCAGGGAGGAGGGAGGCTCCAACTGTGTTGCTTGGCTACGTTGCTCACCCAATAAGGAGTCTAAGAACGACTGGGGGCGGAGTTTGCATGCCTTGTGCTGATCAAATCGGCTGTGTTGCCTGGGGACTCGCCTTTGCTCAGCGCTTCCCAGCGGAGAGGTGACGGTGGTTTTCCTTGCTGCATCCCCTTTGCTGGGTTGCTGCTCTGTGGGAACCACCGCTTGAGGCTTCGTTTGGCTGCTGGTTGGACTTTCTGCCTTTGGCTCAGAGGGGCTCAGAAGTTGAACATACCTGTGCTCTGAAAATCCCTTATTTTGGCTGGTTCCTTATTTTCAAATCTGTAAGTTGACAGCTCTGGTTCTATGGCTCTTTTAAAGGAACCAGCCCTTCCTTTCACTCCCTGCCCACTTCAGTTTGAAAGACAGGGGCAATTTCAGTCTCCAGAGCTGCCAGCACTATGGATTTTGTCCTTTTACAGCTGTCCTTTGATAACGCAAGAGAAAAATTAATCCTTTATAGCCCCTGATTATCTGTTTGCAGCTTATTAAAGATATAAATGCCAGTAATTTTAAATGGCTGCATTAAGTTGTCCTTGAAAGAAAGAAGAAATGCAAAATAAAAAAGCATCGGAAAGGTGTTTTAAAAAAATGAATCATTAATACATTCCAGGTTGGTGCAGAAGGACTGTGGGGCTGGTGGTTTGGTTTTATAAGAGCTGTAGACATTGGCTCTTTAAGTAACATGGATGAATTATATTTTTATAGCTAGCTTTTATGAACTCCGCAATCTCAGGGCAGAGATTATAACAGACTAAATGCCATGCACTATTGATAATCTTACGTTAGCATTTCAACCGTATGAGTGTACTTTAGCTGATAGCACCCATTGCAGAGTGGATGGAAATCTGATGTAGGCAGCAATTAATAATAATTGTGTGTTTGCGAAACAGTATGGCCACAGTGTTTTACGTAACTCGTCTTTGGAACAGGAGGCTATAAAGACACAGGGAACCAAAAAGACACTTCCTTCATTTTGCTTACTGCTCATTGTACTTCCATTAAACTCAGGAACTGCACATATAACTGTAAGCTCCTATGAAACGGGCAGGGAAAGTTTTATTAATGGAGAAGCAAGTTTTGTACTATGAAAAGCTCCTGTAAAAATAACAAGATGAAATTTCCTTGGAACAAATCTTATTGCAGCAATGTATAAGCAATTGCCTGCATGGTTGTTGTTGTTTGTTTTTTTGCGACTGCTAATTGTATAGCAAATGGAGGATATTCACATAAAGATTTGTATAGTGCCATTGTGTCTAATCAGAGATTTTAGAGAAAAAGTGCTTTTAAAAGCAAATTACTAGATCCTTGAAAATAATATATGTCTTCTGTGTTAGCACAATGGGTGTGCAGCCTGTTGCCCTCCAGGTGGTATTGGACCCCAATTCCTATCAGCCCCAGCCAACAAGCAAATGGTCAGGAATGATGGGATTTGTGGTCCAGAAACATTTGAGAGGGACAATGGTTCCCCTCTCCTGCTTTACAGTTAGGTTAACTCATGTTTTTCCTAATAAAAATCCAACAGTGTGAAGGATTTATTTGGCAACTCCTTTCTTGTCTCAGACATTAACCAAGGATCAAAGTTGGCTTCCGGTCCTGCCTGCCTTAATGGAAGCAGCCCCCATGACAGCGGGGGATCGTAGGCGAACAAAAAACAAGGATGGCAGAGGGTAAATCATCATTGCAGGGTTGGGGGGCAATGGGCTTCACTTGCAGTTCGTCTTGGTACCTGGCTCTCACTGCGGCATGAATTGCGGGAGGCAAGGAGGCACTGCCTGGTGAAAACCCTCCTATGCCACCATTAAGAAGCAGAGGTTCTCCATTTAATTGGATATTTAATTGGCTTCAAAGTACTGGCGTGTGATGGAAAAGCATTGAAATTACATACTGCTGAATATACCAGCTACATGGATCAAAGGTTTGAATTGAGATAAGATTTTATTCAGAGTGAGAGTCGGTTGGGGAGAGGGAAGTCTGCAGTTTGTTTGTTTATTATAAACTTCTTTTATATATTTATAATTTGGCAACCCTCTCTGGAATATAAGATAAAAATATATTTACAGGTGAGGAAGGGACGTTAGAGTAATATTGATATTAACAAGCAAAAATGGAAACTGTGTGTGATCTGAAATGAAGAAAGGAGGGGGAGGAGAAGCTCAAGTATGACTATGTTGGAAAGACAGAGTAATTCCCCTCACCTCTGTTTAAAAACAACAGACAAGGAAAAAGAAACCAAGATTTGTGCGTGCTACTGACAGAATGTGATCTAAGATAAAGTTTAATTGGGCGATAAATCTCTTCCTGGAAGGAAAAGAATTGGGGGGGCTGTGAAAAGAACACTGCAGAGATTCTGGGAGTTGGAAAGGAGTATTGAATATTCAGTGTGTTCAAAAACTCCCCACCTTTTCCTAGGCTGAGGGTAAAATGGCGAAGATCTGTGACATGCTTTACTAGTGAGACAGAATGGTTTCTAGCAGACTGTCACCTGTTCCGAGACATCGAAGCAAGAGATGGAGAGATAAGACCTGTGAGAAACTTTGAGATTCAGTTCCGCCCCAAGCCATGATGGGAGAAAACAACAGCTGGGAAATGAAAGAGACAACACCATCTATGTACAAAAGGAATCTCCATGGATATAATAGTTTTCACACACAGGGCAGAATAAAGATAACGGTTTGAGTTCCTGACTTGAAGCTTTATAAAGTTATATATTGTAATGTCACGAATGGAAATCATTAATTATGTAGCTGTTGACTAAGGGATGATTATTATAACAAAATGTAACTGACATTAATTAAGATTATGGAACACAGTGATATAAGATCGGAAATGCACCCAAACCATCATGCGTAGAGCCACTTTAACTAAAATGTATTAACTGGAAATTGATTGGCATTTTGATAATTGTATAATTTGGGAATTAATTGTTATTGTCATAATTTGGCTATTATTGGGGGTATATTGGAAAACACACACACATATATATGGATCAAAGTTATTTTTGCTATAAATGTACAAAGCGAAGGCAAAAAGAGCATGTGACAAGTTCATTAACAAGCTGGTTTCCAAATTTGCCAGCGCTTGCTCAATGTGGAAAGATGACATTTCTGTGTACTCAGGAAACGTCAACAGACTTCTCAACGGGAAAACTGTTGAATAAGTTTACATGTTCCACAGTAAAAGACCAAATTCATGCAGAATTTAGATTTCTTATTTATCTGAGTGGTTCCCTCGAAGTAAGAGTATTTATGTGCAAAAGTCTCATGTAAGGCCACCACACTACCGAAGCATCTACTTACGTTGTCTGTTGGAAACTTTTCTCTTCAGCATGGTGAGGATTCCTTTTTGGGGGTGGGGGGAGTGGGATCTCATTCTTGCTGTAATATCTGCATTTGTCTATTTTATGTTTTTAATATATTGTGGTCTTATGATGTAGGGATGGATGGTTCCAGGGGCGCCGACTTATAAAAAATATTTGGGGGGGGCAGGGGCCCATACCGACTTATAAAAAATATTGGGGGGGCCCAAGACCTCCAAACCGCTGCTTCTGGGGGAACGAAAGGGGCGAGCCCCGGGCTGCCCCGACCTTAAGTGAACCTGTGAGGGCCCGCCCTTTGCGGCAGCCGATTGGCTGCCGCCGTGGGCGGTGAATATTAATGAGCTAGGGGGAATTCCCGATTCTCGCGGGGCTGACGCCAGCCCCGCGAGATTGTTGATGGGTCGAGAGCCCGCAACCCCACCCCCTCTCTAGATCGGGAGTGGCTTAGTTTTAACTCATTACTGAATGTATTTTAAAAGGTAACTATCGTCAAACAAGGAAAATAAAAAATACCAACATAATTTTGTGATTTTACAAAGCATAATATAACTAATAATTTTCTTAAATTATTGGGGGGGGTGGAGCCCCCACAAACGAATTTTTGAGGGGGCTCGGGCCCCCTCAGGCCCCATGGAGTCGGTGCCTATGGATGGTTCAGTCTATTTCCTTTCCATGTCAGCTCAATTATTGGTCCATTCTGTCCAATTTTTGTGATTTTTTTTAATGCAGAACAATAGCATTTTTCCTCCTGAAATATCAACATTTTTTATGTGTTTCCTTTAAAATATGCCTTTTTGTTTGCATTCCCTATAAGACATGCATTTTGTGCATGTAGTTGAACTGTAATAATAATAATAATAATAATAATAATAATAATAATAATAATAATTTTTATTTATACCCCACCCTTTTCGGTTTAAAAACCTGGCTCAGGGCAGCTAACAACAAATTTAAAACACTTAATTGTAAAACCAGCATAAAATACAGTATAAAAATGTGGATAACAATAAAATTCAAAATTCAGAAATCAATTTAGGGGAAATAAGCATTAGCTAATCCGCAGGGTGAATTGGTCCTACTTTGGTCAGCAAGGAGGCTAGGGGAGAATTAGCTGTGGGGTCTCAGAGCGGGTAATCTTCATAAAAGGGGAGGGGGAGGGAAGAGAAGGGAAATGAAAGATCAGGCTGAGTTCAACTTAAAGGCCAGGCGGAATAACTGTAAGTAGATCACAACATTCAGAGAGTGTTGCAGTCCAACTGATAGCTGTGTTCTACTCTGTGTGTAAGTTGGGTCCCATGCAATAGCTTTGGTTTGCTTTAATAGGCAGACCAAACTAATTTCTCTTCCTAAAATGTATGTGTCCCGTTACAGACAACATATTACTTATATATTCCCTGAATTTTAATATTAGAAGGAGATTAATAGCATAATCCTTGACATGTGTAATCAAAAATAAGCCCCACTGAATTCAACTGAGCTTACCTTAAAGAAATTGGGTACAGCATTGCATCCTTAGGCCATAGCTGTCAACCGTCCCTTATTTGAAAGTCCCTTATCCCAGCGCTGTGTCCCCTGCTGTCCCTTATTGATGATGTCCCTTAAATTTCCCAGGTTTGAAAGGAAACAGCTCCTCTCCCTCCCTCCCTCCCGGCCAGGGAGGAGGAAGGCTCCAACTGTGTTGCTTGGCTGTGTTGCTCACCCAATAAGGAGTCTAAGAACGACTGGGGGGTGGAGCTTGCATGCCTTGTGCCAATCAAATCGGCCGTGTTGCCTGGGGACTCGCCTTTGCTCAGCGCTTCCCAGCGGAGAGGAGACGGTGGTTTTCCTTGCTGAATCCCCTTTGCCGGGTTGCTGCGCTGTGGGAACCACCGCTTGAGGCTTCATTTGGCTGCTGGCTGGGCTTTCTGCCTTTGGCTCGGAGGGGCTCAGAAGTTGAACATACCTGAGCTTGGAAAATCCCTTATTTTGGCTGCTGATCCCTTATTTTCGAGGCTGCTGGTCCCTTATTTTCAGATCTGTAAGTTGACAGCTATGCCTTAGGATGTATTGCTATGATGACTTACTTGGGTGTAGGCCCTATGGAACTTATTGGGGCTTACTTCCAAGTAAACATGCTTAGGGTTGTGCTTGAAACACATTGCAGATAAGAATAACTATGCCTAAAGGAAACCTCTTTACTTCTTGACACTTCTAATTTAAAATAGCCACTGTGAGTGGCTTTGAGCTTCTTTTGCAGCCTCCTCTAGGTCTTGACTCATGGCTGAAGGAATGTTTGGTCTAAATTTCTGGCCCTCAAGTCATTGGCTTGTGTGACTCTTTTCTTCCATGTTTCAGAAACCTCAGGCAGCCACAGAAACAATCACAGAGTCCAAAATGATCAACAGATGAAGGGAAATCCATTGAATGAAATGTCTTATTTTGGGAGTGTTCATAGTTGTGTGTCCATTGCGATGTGTAGATTTTGATAATTACACACATTTCACCCCAATAGCGTCAGAGAAGTCAACTCTGTTCCAAACCTCCAAAAAATGTCTGCCCAACATCAGGCTGATGTCATAGATTGGGTGAATAAAAAACATAAACACCAGAGGGACTCTTTGTGCATAAAACTAGGCTCTTGGGCTGGGATCCCCACCCCCCATTTAATTGCCAATTAAGAATGTTGCTTTCAGACTGAAGACCACACAGTGAAAAAATCTAAAAGGTTGATGATGCATATACGAGAAGACGGCTCCTCTCCTCCATCTTAGGTGATCCTACTGGGAGTGGTGACAGCAGCCACGAAATTAAAAGACGCCTGCTTCTTGGGAGAAAAGCAATGACAAACCTAGACAGCATCTTAAAAAGTAGAGACATCACCTTGCTAACAAAGGTCCATATAGTGAAAGCTATGGTTTTCCCAGTAGTGATGTATGGAAGTGAGAGCTGGACCATAAAGAAGGCTGATGGCCAAAGAATTGATGCTTTTGAATTATGGTGCTGGAGGAGACTCTTGAGAGTCCCATGGACTGCAAGAAGAACAAACCTATCCATTCTTAAGGAAATCAGCCCTGAGTGCTCACTGGAAGGACAGATCCTGAAGCTGAGGCTCCAATACTTTGGCCACCTCATGAGAAGAGAAGACTCCCTGAAAAAGACCCTGATGTTGGGAAAGATTGAGGGCACAAGGAGAAGGGGACGACAGAGGACGAGATGGTTGGACAGTGTTCTCGAAGCTACCAGCATGAGTCTGACCAAACTGCGGGAGGCAGTGGAAGACAGGAGTGCTTGGTGTGCTCTGGTTCATGGGGTCACGAAGAGTCGGACACGACTAAACAACAACAACTGGGAGTGTATGACTCCCAAAGGCTTTGCTCACGAGGATCACAGGAATGTTCAAGCCCACTCACCATGACCAGGTGACCAGCACATGTGACCAACCCTGTCACAACTGCACCGGCTGTCGATTACTTTAGAGGCCCGATTCAAAGTGCAACTGTTGACCTACAAAGCCTTACACAGCTCCGGCCCTCAGTACCTGAAGGATCGCCTCTCCATGTATGAACAGACCAGGCCCTGTGCTTGTCATCTTCTCTATGTCCCCATCTCTTTGAGGTTCAGAGGGTGACAACACAAGAACAGACCTTATCTCTGGTGGCTCCCTGGTTGTGGAATGCTCTCCCCAGAGAGACTCCCCTGGCGCCATCACTATGTGTCTTTAGGTGCCAGGGAAAAACATTCCTCTTTACCTAGACCTAGGGCTATTAAATAATCTCTGGACTGTGAAAGTGTGGGGGAGAAGACTGTTGTTATAATGACTATTTTATTATTAGGCTGACTATCAGTATGCTTCTTATTGTGTTTTGATTATGTTTTTATCACTGATATTCAATAACGTGTTTTTAATGTGGTACACCGCCCTGAGATCTTCTGATAAAGGGCGATATATAAATTGGGCAGTATATAAATTGAAATAATAATAATAATAATAATAATAATAATAATAATAATAATAATGTGACCCTTGAGCAGATAAAGTTTCCCCATCCCTGAGGTAAACCAGTCAGTACCCTTTATGCCTATGCATTACAGTCCCGGTTTGAATTCTCCAAAGACTGTTTTCCAGACCACAGTGTCCAAACTACAGTGATCATAGTTGCTAGATGATAGACATGGAGGAAAATCTTTCTGAAGCTTTTCTGTTGTTCAGCTCTGTTGAAATCACCAAGGCATCAATCATTCCTGCGCTGCGAAAAGTGTTAGCATTCAGGGGCTTGCTGTTTTCCCTTCTTCTAAAAATAAGAGCAGGAGCTATTTCACTGAGGGGTTTGCAAAATGATTTGATAGCATTCTTTAGCTGATTAACTCTCTTGCGTCGAGCTGGTAATTCAATCGATTCCTCATTGATCGAAATAACTTTAACATGACACCCTAATATAGGCAATATTTTGTGGGTATTTATTGGATTCCCTCTGTCCATTAAAGAAGTGGCAAATCATTTTATCTTTTTTCCAGTTAGGGAGGTAACGTTGCAGGCATGGCTTGAGCTCAGAGGCAAAGGTAGGATGCCATGATGTGGCGTCAAGCTAGATACTTTAAAAAACTCAGGTAAGAGGCTGATCACAGAAATTTGCATAACATTTGCATCTATTTATACATATAGCTGGTGCTGGAGGAGACTCTTGAGAGTCCCATGGACTGCAAGAAGATCAAACCTATCCATTCTGAAGGAAATCAGCCCTGAGTGCTCACTGGAAGGACAGATCGTGAAGCTGAGGCTCCAATACTTTGGCCACCTCATGAGAAGAGAAGACTCCCTGGAAAAGACCCTGATGTTGGGAAAGATGAAGGGCACAAGGAGAAGGGGACGACAGAGGACGAGATGGTGGGACAGTGTTCTTGAAGCTACCAGCATGAGTTTGACCAAACTGCGGGAGGCAGTGAAAGACAGGAGTGCCTGGCGTGCTCTGGTCCATGGGGTCATGAAGAGTCGGACATGACTAAACGACTAAACAACAACAACAACAAATACGTATGCAGTGGTACCTCGCAAGACGAAATTAATTTGTTCTGTGAGTTTTTCCGTCTTGCGAATTTTTTGTCTTGTGAATATTTCGTCTTGCGAAGCACGAATTTTTCGAAAAGCTTCAAAAATCACCAAAGTCTTCAAAAACCTAAAAAAAGGCTACCACACCGCGTGCTATGAGTTGCTCCTCGAAGTCAAGTCGCAACTGCACCCTCTGAATGCACCTTATTCTTAACGGTTTTAAGAAAAAGGAAACAAACTTGCAAGACGTTTTCGTCTTGCGAAGCAAGCCCATAGGGAAATTCGTCTTGCGAAGCAACTCAAAAAACGAAAAACTCTTTCGTCTTGCGAGTTTTTTGTCCTACGAGGCATTCGTCTTGCGAGGTACCACTGTAGCTGGTTCTGGGCAGTTAGGCTGATGGATAGCTGGGGTCTCAGCAAGGGATGTCAAATTGTTGTTGTTGTTGCCATCTGTCTGTCTGGAGGATGTTTGGTACAAGTACAGTGGAACCTTGGTTCTCGAACTTAAAATGTTCCGGAAGTGCATCTGACTCCTGAAATCGTTCAGCAACCGAGGGGCGGCTTCCAATTAGCTGCAGGAGCTTCCTGCACTCAAGCGGAAGCCGCATCGGACATTTGGCTTCCAAAAAATGTTCGAAAATCGGAACACTTACTTTCGGGTTTTCAGCATTCGGGAGCCGATTTATTCGTCAACTAAGCCGTTCACTTGCCGATCAGAAGGTCGGCGGTTCGAATCCCCACGACGGGGTGAGCTCCCGTTGCTCGGTCCCTGCTCCTGCCAACCTAGCAGTTTGAAAGCACGTCAAAGTGCAAGCAGATAAATAGGTACCGCTCCGGCGGGAAGGTAAACGGCGTTTCCGTGTGCTGCTCTGGTTCGCTAGAAGCGGCTTAGTCATGCTGGCCACATGACCCGGAAGCTGTCTGCGGACAAACGCCGGCTCCCTTGGCCTATAGAGCGAGATGAGCGTGCAACCTCAGAGTCAGTCACGACTGGACCTAATGGTCAGGGATCCCTTTACCTTTACCAAGCCGTTCGAGAACCAAGGTTCCACTGTATATGGAACGCAAAGACAGAGTTGACGTGTGAGAACTACCCCCTTCCGCCAAATTTTGCTGTCAAGCCTTTCCTACATGTTCCATACAATGTTCATCAATACCAAATCACTGCTTTGCTGGGTCCGCTTACTCTTCCTACCACTGCTGACCAGCCACCCTTGTGTCAGCTACGAAAGAGTGGGGCAGCCTTAGCTACAGCTGATGGGAAAGTGTTTGGGAGGAGCTGCTGAAGAATAAAGCGGCCATTTGGAGCAGTACTGGATTTAGGGTGGTGCACCAGCACATGGCACTGAGCTGAGGGGGTGCATAATTGAGAAGATCCATAATTGAGAAGAGCCAATTGGAATCACCAAACTTTGACTTCGCACAGGGTGCTATATTATGGAAGATTACCAAAGGCCACCCCTTTCTGGTGGTACCCTTTGCTTCCTCGCTCTCCTCAGTGTATTCAGACAGAAAGCTTTAAACCAGGACTTTTTCATTCAGAACTCAGTTCCGGCACCTCTCAGGTGAGTGCCATTGTCAGTATAAGAGAACAAGGGAGGCGTTCATGGTGAGTTCTGTCACCCCTTTTTCTAGAAAAATAGCACTGCCTAAAACCAATATAAGGGACACGGGTGGCACTGTGGGTTAAACCACAGAGCCCAGGGCTTGCCGATCAGAAGGTCGGCGGTTCGAATCCCCACGACGGGGTGAGCTCCCATTGCTCGGTCCCTGCTCCTGCCAACCTAGCAGTTCGAAAGCACGTCAAAGTGGAAGTAGATAAATAGGTACCGCTCCAGCGGGAAGGTAAATGGCGTTTCTGTGTGCTGCTCTGGTTCACCAGAAGTGGCTTAGTCATGCTGGCCACATGACCCGGAAGCTGTACGCCGGCTCCTTCGGCCAATAAAGCGAGATGAGCGCCGCAACCCCAGAGTCGGTCATGACTGGACCTAATGGTCCCTTTACCCTTTACCTTTAAAACCAATATACTGCCTACTCTGGGAGATAGTCTTTCATTTAGGATTTGTATCTCCCACTTTTCTTGACAACAAAGAACACTGTAAGAAGTTATGTGACACATAGACACACACACACACACACACACACACACACACACTGGTACCTCGGTTTGTGAATTTAATCTGTTCCTGAAGTCTGTTCTTAAACCAAATCCATTCTTAAACCAAGGCGTGCTTTCCCTAATGAGACCTCCCACCGCCGGTGCCCTTCCACTGTTCGGCTTCCATTCATAGACCGAGGTAAAGTTTGCAAACTGGGACACTACTTCCGGTTTTGCGGAGTTTGTAAACCGAATAGTTCATTAACAGGGGTGTTCGTAAACTGAGGTACCTCCCTCTCTCTCTCTCTCTCTCTCCTCTCTCTCTGTATTTATTTATTGTTGCCTGTGTGACTGGAATTTCCTCTTTTTCCATCCCCTGGCAGCAAGTGTAAAGCCACGAGGTGGTAATCTTTTAAGAAATTCACAACGTAGCCAACTATGGTATTTTATTTGCTGTGAGAAAACACCTCTTCTCCTTGTCAATTATTCTTTTTCATTTGGGTTCCAAATAATGAGAATCAGTCTTTCCGTTAAAGAGATATGCCTGGCCTTCCAGATGTCTGAAAAACGATAGTTTATAGGGCCCACCAGCAAAACAATGATAAAATGCCCCGATTTGGTTTATCTGTACTCTCATGAGGGAGAATTTGAAGTCTTCCTGCTGAACCACCAGGGCTGTGACTCAGACTGTGCAGAAAATAACTGGCACTCGAAAGCACTGAGGTGACAGCCTGCAGTTGTAACTTCAAACCTGTAACGTTTATCGGATTTATGTACCTCTAATGGAAATGATGACTCTTCGGATCCTGGATCTGTAGATTGGCTTTTGGGAAAGCTCAATTCATTATTCAACTAGATAGCAGAAGGCGTCAAAACCGTATAGCTAAAAACGTTTTATAGCCAAATTGCTAGCTAGCTAGGAGCAGGAATAAATGACGGGCAACGTATATTCAAAGGATGACCTCCCCAGCAAGCCGCTTTTTCACGAGGAGACGATGTTGTGAGAAAATGTGTTGTGTGAATAGCTCTCTCACACACGGCTGGCTCCCCACCGGTTCCTTGTCATGGAACACGTTGTTTCATCTCTACATTGTCATCTTAACTGTGGCCGACTGTGGAGTTTAGCAACTAAAAGTATTGCAACGGCTCAGCAGTTTTGAAGTGAGTGACAGCCTTGTTGCCGGCCTTGGCTCACTCTCATTGCAGCTACTAAGCACGAGTGGAAATTCAAGGTGAGGCGATGTTTCTCCCTCAGAAAAATGGAGCCGGCTGTGAATTCCACCATCGGACTTTGGTTCATCCCTCGTTGCCGTTCAGGATGGCTTTGCACACATGCGATGAAGGCCCTGAGTGAGAATTAAGTGAAATCTGAATTATTATTTGTCAGGGGCTCAGGAGCAGAGGCACAGGGAAGAGGGGAGATGGAGAGCGAGGGGGAGGAATCCGAGGGGAGCGTAGGAGGGGACAGTGGTCCGAGGGATTCCATGAGCCTCTCCAGCGAATCGGAAGATTCACAAAAAGGGACGCCAGTGGCCAGGGGCAGGGGGTTCCCAAGGGGAACGCCCCAGGAGCAAGGGGGCAGCAGGGACTCCCAGAGCAGTAGTTGGAAATCAGGACCAGCTTCCCCACCAGAGCAGAGTGGGGGGGAAGAGTCCCAGGTATCGGAGCCAGTGCTTTCCCCACAAGGGAGAGGAGACGAGGCAGAGCTGACCACGCCTCCATCGGAGAGTCAGGCAACGGAGGGGAGGTCAGATCCGGCCAGTGTCACGGAAGAGGGAAGCAGTGATAGAAGCAGTGTAACGGTTAGGAGAAAGGTCACTGGGTTGGCGCGAGAAACAAGTTCAAATGTACAGGAGAGCGGGACAGCAGAGAATGAGGATTGGGAACCGGGTCCTAAAGCCCGCTGGAGGCAGGGGGAGGAGCTAAGCGACTCAGCGTCGGAGGAGTCCAGAAAGGGCAATGTCCCGGTGGGCAGGAGGACCCAGAGGAGGAGAGAACAGCGCAGAAGGTGGAGCAGGGCTAGGATCTTAAACTGGTGCAGAAGGGGAGGTGATTCAGACGGGACTTCGCCGATCTAAGGTCTAAGACGTAGGGCTGCACGCTCTGGCGTTGAAATGGAAACTAAACTTCAATAAAGACTTTTGTACATTACATCAACCTGGCGTTGGTCCTCTGTGAGCTGGGACCTAGAGGCAGCTCTGACATTATTTATATATATATATATATATATATATATATATATATATATATATGGTTTTGGTGTCCTCGGGTGTCTTCCCGTGTAAAAGTTGGGGTGTCTAGGCGACGTTTCGACGAGGTCTCACTCGTCATCTTCAGGCTGGTGCTTTCGGCTTCTTGTTACTGGAACAGAGCGGGATCTCAATGTTTGAGTTCCTATAAATACTGTAGAGGGGGTGTGGTGTCTAGCCTCCAATGTTCTGGGCAGAGAGGAAGTTCCCAGGCTAGTGTGCCTTTTCTTCTTTTGTTCCTTAATTACTTGAGAGATACCTTGAGTGATTTCTTGAGTGATATCCTGAGTACCACTTAGGTGGGTCATTAGGTGTGGATTAGTTGCTAAAGTCTTTGTGTCTTGACCTCTTGAACTTTGTGAAGAGTTTTCCTGAGAAGATGGCTGTATTGCACTTAGTTGTGCTTTGGCTTGGCTTCGTGTATAGGGGCGAGCTGTGGTTTTGTGGCTTGTGTCAGCCAGATCTGTGTAGGGATTGCAGGGGGGTGCAGCATCCGGAGGTGCCACCATGGATTGGCTACTGGATGGTGTCAGTAATTCATCTGTGGAGAGGGTCTGGGTTTGGGTCTGGTGTGGTTGATTGGTGTTGGCGTTCTGTGTGCCTCTGGATCTGGTGTCAGTTTTTGTGGGGAGGGCTAATTTCCAGATGTCTGGCAAGCGGGATGTGTCGTCACGCTTGTTCATGTTGTGAGGGTGTTTCTCTATCTCGATGGCTTCCATGATTATTCTCTTGTGGTGATGTTCCGTGTTAAAGAGCAATTTGGAATCTGCAAAATTAATTTCGTGTCCTGTTTCTTTCATGTGTTGGAAAAGAGAGGAAGTTTTTTCTTCTTTTTTGACGGCATTCTTGTGTTCTGCGATACGTGCATTTATTCGTCTGTTTGTTTGTCCAATGTACGTGGCTGGGCAGACTTTGCAGGGTATTTCATAGATCCCTTGGTTTTCCAACTGGATTTTATCCTTGGGGTTTCTGAGGATATTGGCTATTTTTTGGTTGGTGCAAAAGGCTGTTTTGATATTGTGTTTATGGAGGATTTTGCTAATTTTATCTGTAGTGCCCTTGATATAAGGAAGGAGGGCCATGCCATTGTTTTCTTCTGTGTCTTGGTTTTTGGGGGGTGTTTCCTTTTGGATTAGCTTCGTAATCCTGTTTTGCTGGTATCCATTGGCAATTAACACATTTGAGAGATTCTGTAACTCAGTTGTCAAGTGGTCTTTGTCAGCCAGGCGTTTGGTTCTGGAGATGAGAGTCTTGGCTACGGAGTTTATTTGTGCAGGGTGGTGGTGTGATTGTGCATGTAAGTAGCGGTTGGTGTGTGTTTTTTTCTGGTAGATAGTGTGTCCTAGGGAGCCATCAGGTTTTTTGTAGATTAGGACGTCAAGGAAGGGAAGTTGGTTGTTGGCTTCTATTTCCATAGTGAATTGTATTTTGGGGTGTAAGTTGTTGAGATGTGTGAGGAAGCTATCCAGTTTTTCCTTCCCGTGTGGCCAAATTACAAAGGTGTCGTCAACATATCTGAGCCAAAGTTTGGGTTTGTGTTCTGACTTGTCTAAAGCATTGGTTTCAAAGTGTTCCATGTACAGGTTTGCGATGACCGGTGAGAGGGGTGATCCCATAGGTGCTCCTTCTATCTGTTTGTATCTTTGTCCATTGTGGATGAAGTACGTGTTGGTTAGGCAGTGGTTGGTCAGGTCCAAGATGTATTCGGGGGGATTGTATTTGTTTTGAATAGCTGTCAAGGCTTCATTAATGGGCACTTGTGTGAAGAGAGATACAACATCGAAGCTCACAAGTAGGTCATTAGGATGTAGGTTTTGCTTCTTTATTGTTTCTATGAACTGGAAGGAGTTTGGTACGTGTGAAGAGATGGATTCTGCATAGGGCTGAAGTTGCTTGGCGAGAAATTTAGCGAGATTTTGTAGAGGTGAGCCTATGGAGCTGACTATTGGTCTGAGTGGTGTTCCTTCTTTGTGTATCTTGGGGAGGCCGTAGAGTTTGGGGCATCTGGATGATTTTTCTCTGGGGATGATTCTTAGCTGGATTTCTTCACTGATAGGAGAGGCTTTTATTTTGGATTTGGTGGTTTTTTCCAGATAGGTGGTGGGATCTGTTTTTATAGGTTTGTAGGCAGGATCTTGGAGTAGCTTTGATAGTTTTGCTTGGTAGTCCGATGTGTTCATCACCACTGTGGCATTACCTTTGTCTGCTGGGAGAATGATTATGTTGTTGTCTTTCCTCAGGTTGGTGAGTGCTTTCTGTTCTTCTTTGTGTAAATTGCTTCTGGGTGGTTTGCTGGAGCAGAGGATGTTGGTGACTTCAAGTCTGATTTTATTGGCTTCATCTGGGTTGAATTTGGTTAGGCTAGCTTCGACTCCGCATATGATGTTTTCCGTGGGGATGCGTCTCGGGGCGACTGCAAAGTTGAAACCTTTGGAGAGTACTTTGGTTTCAGTTGTGGTGAGGATCCTGTCTGATATGTTATGTACTGTTTGTTTCATGGGTTGCTGTGGAGGGTGGCCGGGCTTCTGGCGTTTCTCTAGTTTGTGGAGTTTGTTGGTGTGTGTGTCTGTCTTATGTGAGGTCTCCGTTTCAGCTCTCCAGACGGCTAGTTGTTTGCATTTGTCCCAGAGTGCAGGGTGGATTTTGTTACAGAGTTTGAGGTGAAGAGTGAGTAGATCTTTGTTGGTTTGGTCTAGTAGGTATCTTTTCTTGTGTAGTTCGTTTCTGATTAGGGATAGTTCAGTTCTTTTCAGGATCCTTTCGGTGGCTGGGGTTTTAGAGAAGCAAAACCTACATCCTAATGACCTACTTGTGAGCTTCGATGTTGTATCTCTCTTCACACAAGTGCCCATTAATGAAGCCTTGACAGCTATTCAAAACAAATACAATCCCCCCGAATACATCTTGGACCTGACCAACCACTGCCTAACCAACACGTACTTCATCCACAATGGACAAAGATACAAACAGATAGAAGGAGCACCTATGGGATCACCCCTCTCACCGGTCATCGCAAACCTGTACATGGAACACTTTGAAACCAATGCTTTAGACAAGTCAGAACACAAACCCAAACTTTGGCTCAGATATGTTGACGACACCTTTGTAATTTGGCCACACGGGAAGGAAAAACTGGATAGCTTCCTCACACATCTCAACAACTTACACCCCAAAATACAATTCACTATGGAAATAGAAGCCAACAACCAACTTCCCTTCCTTGACGTCCTAATCTACAAAAAACCTGATGGCTCCCTAGGACACACTATCTACCAGAAAAAAACACACACCAACCGCTACTTACATGCACAATCACACCACCACCCTGCACAAATAAACTCCGTAGCCAAGACTCTCATCTCCAGAACCAAACGCCTGGCTGACAAAGACCACTTGACAACTGAGTTACAGAATCTCTCAAATGTGTTAATTGCCAATGGATACCAGCAAAACAGGATTACGAAGCTAATCCAAAAGGAAACACCCCCCAAAAACCAAGACACAGAAGAAAACAATGGCATGGCCCTCCTTCCTTATATCAAGGGCACTACAGATAAAATTAGCAAAATCCTCCATAAACACAATATCAAAACAGCCTTTTGCACCAACCAAAAAATAGCCAATATCCTCAGAAACCCCAAGGATAAAATCCAGTTGGAAAACCAAGGGATCTATGAAATACCCTGCAAAGTCTGCCCAGCCACGTACATTGGACAAACAAACAGACGAATAAATGCACGTATCGCAGAACACAAGAATGCCGTCAAAAAAGAAGAAAAAACTTCCTCTCTTTTCCAACACATGAAAGAAACAGGACACGAAATTAATTTTGCAGATTCCAAATTGCTCTTTAACACGGAACATCACCACAAGAGAATAATCATGGAAGCCATCGAGATAGAGAAACACCCTCACAACATGAACAAGCGTGACGACACATCCCGCTTGCCAGACATCTGGAAATTAGCCCTCCCCACAAAAACTGACACCAGATCCAGAGGCACACAGAACGCCAACACCAATCAACCACACCAGACCCAAACCCAGACCCTCTCCACAGATGAATTACTGACACCATCCAGTAGCCAATCCATGGTGGCACCTCCGGATGCTGCACCCCCCTGCAATCCCTACACAGATCTGGCTGACACAAGCCACAAAACCACAGCTCGCCCCTATACACGAAGCCAAGCCAAAGCACAACTAAGTGCAATACAGCCATCTTCTCAGGAAAACTCTTCACAAAGTTCAAGAGGTCAAGACACAAAGACTTTAGCAACTAATCCACACCTAATGACCCACCTAAGTGGTACTCAGGATATCACTCAAGAAATCACTCAAGGTATCTCTCAAGTAATTAAGGAACAAAAGAAGAAAAGGCACACTAGCCTGGGAACTTCCTCTCTGCCCAGAACATTGGAGGCTAGACACCACACCCCCTCTACAGTATTTATAGGAACTCAAACATTGAGATCCCGCTCTGTTCCAGTAACAAGAAGCCGAAAGCACCAGCCTGAAGATGACGAGTGAGACCTCGTCGAAACGTCGCCTAGACACCCCAACTTTTACACGGGAAGACACCCGAGGACACCAAAACCTGCATTCCTGTACCCGTGAAAATCTACGAAAGCAAATATATATATATATATATATTCAAAATTAAAATAAAACATATTATCCAAAAACATATCATCCTTATTTTCCCCTCCATTTTTACTCCCTCCCCCTCCCTCCCTGCACAGAACTCACCCACCCCCACCCCCGGACTTCCCTCACTTCCAGTCTTTGGTTTCTCTGAGAATGCTGTTTTCTGCATGTTACAAAGTTGTATAGATCCTCAAACCATTTAGGTGATTATTATCAATAAAAGGTTTGTGAATGTTTATTCAAAGTCAGCCAAGGAGTCCAGTTCGCTTTGTTGCGTCTTCAAATACTTTGTAAAGGGTTCCCATTCATCTCTAAAGTCACAGTTATCCTTGTCCCGTAGCTTGTATGTCAGTTTTGCCAGTTCTGCATAGTCCATCAATTTTTCTTGCCATGATTCTTTAGTTGGGGTTTCTTCAGTCTTCCATCCTTGTGCTATTAAAACTCTCGTGGCCGTTGTCGCATACATGAATATGTTTTTCAGCTTTTTTGGCAGATCTTTCCCTACAATCCCCAACAAAAATGCTTCAGGTTTTTTAACAAATGTTAAATGCAACATTTTCTTCAATTCGTGGTATATCATTTCCCAATTTTTTTTAATTACCTTACAATCCCACCACATATAATAAAATGTCCCCTCCTTTTCCTTACACTTCCAACATATATTTGAACTAGTTTTGTACATTTTCCCTAACTGCACTGGAAGTGAAATCTGAATTATATGCCTTTTCTTTTCTTTTTTAAGGTTCTGATGGCTAAATTACTGGATTGGTGTAAGCCTACCTTGACCCTAAATATTGGGACATGCCCTGAAACAGTAGCACAGATGGAGTCAATGGAAGGAACATAACATTGTGCTAAGTTAAAGTCTAACAACAACAACAACAACAACAACAACAACAACAACAACAACTTATTATTTATACTCTGCCCATCTGGCTGGGTTTCCCCAGCAATTCTGGGTGGCTTCCAACAAAAACACATCAAAAGATCAGTCATAAAAAACTTCCCATACTAGCTGTGCTGTGCTGGCTTGTGCAAGAGAAGGGCAGGTACGTGAATTTCTGTATTAATTTGGGCTGGATCTAGACCAGTGGCTCCCAACCTTTTTTGGCCATGCCCCACCTAAGCATCTCTAAAATCCTGGTGCAACCCCCCCCATGACATATAATTCTAATTATTCAAAAAGTGAACTCCTATTCACATGGAGGGAGCCAAGGCCATTCACTGTTAATAACTCATTCTCAAATTGCCTCCCTTAAAAATCAAATGGCGCCCCACATTGGGAACGATGGATCTAAACGCATCAAAGAAACGTTTCATCTAAATGCACTGCAAACTTTGTATGAGAAATTGGGTAAGCAAAAACGGAACTCCACAGCGCTATCTGGTGCCATAGTGTTAGAATGCATTAACAACGCATTTAAAGCGTTTTTTCTTTGCCAATGTGGCTGAGTCCTACGTTAGAGCACTGCATCTCAAAATTTGGGAAAGTACAGATTTCGAAGGATTGGCTGAGTTTTGCTTCATGTAGCATTTTAAGGTAAAGGTAAAGGGACCCCTGACCATTAGGTCCAGTCGTGACCGACTCTGGGGTTGCAGCGCTCATCTCGCTTTATTGGCCGAGGGAGCCGGCATACAGCTTCCGGGTCATGTGGCCAGCATGACTAAGCCGCTTCTGGTGAACCAGAGCAGCACACAGAAACGCCATTTACCTTTAACCCACAGTGCCGCCCGCGTCCCTATGTAGCATTTTAGAACGTGCTAATTGGGTAGATTCACCTTTATGGGTCAAATCTTTGTCCAACTATTAACTGCATTACGCTGTTGGGATTGCAGTGAGCACTGTTTGTGCATATATTTTTTTAGTGGCTGCTCTATGTTTGTGTCAATCATTTATCCCTTTTTGTCAGTTATTTGAGCTGATTGCTTTGCACGTCTTCTCATTAGGCTCCCAGTGTGAACAAGATCCCCCCCCCCCATCTCTAATTCCATTATTAGAAATAAGCTGCTGGCTAATTTTCAAGCCTTTTTACCTTTCCGCACTTTGAAAACATGACATGCAAAACTAAAGGGGCAAAAGAGATACTTGATTTCAAAAGTGTGTGCTTCCTCTCCCTCTCTTCTCATATATATATATATATATATATATGAGAGAGAGAGATTCAGATATACATATTCCTAGCACTAAACATGATTAGAGCATAGTATGGATTAATTGCTCCGCCAAATGTCATCCCTATAAATCAAATCTGTTTTGTGACATATGAGTGAAAGTATCTGAATGCTTCAAAGTCATTAAAAGATATCTGCATAATTTTAAAAGCTGCTAAACATTGTTCTTATTTACATTGTAGGCTGGAAGGGACCGGGGTGAAAGAGAAGGGAATGTTTACTGCGCTAATGAGAACTTGAGTGACACATTTCTGTCAAATGCTAATTTTTACATCAACCCTTTTGACAAGGGTGTTTGCGACAAAAATATATATGCTGCACTAAGGAATTCAGGGCCCAAACCTTCTACCCCCTTCTGATTCCTTCTTCTCCCAACCTGCCACCCCCCCCTTTCAGGCAAAATGCCCTGGTTTTTAATGTTGAGTTTATATGGAAAGAAATAAAGGCAAAGCAACGTTTTTGCTTGCAGACTGCACCATGTTCAGTGCTCCCATATATTACCAGGCTAATTTCAATGTGCTGGAAACTGGCTATACAGTTTGGAACCAGAATACCATCCAAAATATCATCTCATGCCCTACATTCCCAACGGATGCTGCATTCTGCAGGCAAGAACATCTTGCAGATACCATCCCGTCAGCAGGCCTCTACAATGCTGGAATCAGGCCTTCTGTGTGGTGGCACCTACCCTTTGGAGTTCCCTGGATAGCGATGGTGGGGCAGCTGTGGCTCTTTGGATCTGTTGAATGAGGATGGTCAATGGTCGGGGTTGTGGGCTCACCACATCTGGAGAGCCACCACCCCAGTAAAATAATGTCACAGGAAAAGGAGGTCCAAAGTCCAGGGCCAGGGACCGGCCAGACACTGAGGAGTGGTGGCTGGATGCTGATGAGTGGGTAGCGGGAATGGGGGTTGGAATCTGACTTGGAAGAAGGGATCTGTGAACTGGGAGAACCTGTGACAGCCAGGAGATGAGTCAGAGGCAGGAGAAGCTGCAGGATTGGAGGGAGAGATGGGCCAGGCTGGTGGAGTTTCATGGGCTTCCACACCGCCTCCTCCTCGTCCTGCCACCGACTCTCCTGCTCCACTGTCTCCCAGGACCAGTAGAGGACTGAAGAGGGAGGAGCAGAAGGTTACATGCAGGCGCAGTCTTCACCTGCTTGCACGAAGGTCGGATAGGTATTAGGGACTGGACTGAACAGGAAGGCTGGGAACTGTCCCTTCTGTCTCCTCGTGGAAGAAGAGGGGGAGTGGGAAGACTCCCCCTGTCTCCAGCATTTTCAAGAGGAGGAGACAGGGTTGAATTACAGCCAAGTGAAGAACTGTCAAGTTACAAGATAGTGAAGGAGGAGGAGGGAGCATGCGAGTAGCCAGCAGAAACTTCCATGGATAGTCTGGGAGAGTCTCCTTCTCCAAGGGCTCCTTGATCACTTCGCATTCAAGAAGAGAGAATGCAGAGGCGTGTGACTCCCATAGGGACTCAGGATGTTGTTGGGGACAGAAGAGGAAGGACTCAAAGTAGGCAACTTCTCCACTGCGTGGAGACTTGGAGTCTTTGTCTTCCACCCAGATGACTGAATAAAACCCATAAATATGAACTTGCTTGTTCTCCTTGCCTTTGATGCTATCGGCGGAGGAGAGTATTCTTTATGCCTGACAATAGGGGAGACAGATGAACTGAGGGTGGGGCTTCTCTATTGTGGCAACTGCCTCATTGGATACATACCTAGGAGTAGCTGAGACTCATAGGATTGACAGGCATGTAAGTATATTTTTTGATTCTGACAGTAAGGAATTCATTCCTCACTCTGGACATTCCGTGCCTGACACCCAGAGACTTTTATTGATACAACAACTTGTACAGGCAACCCATTTTAGGTGTGGCCAATATGTTCGCAATTGTGTACATGCACGAAGCGCCAAACCTGGAAGTGACTTGGAAACGTCATAAAAAACGTCACTAAAAGGGTGGAGCAGGGGCGGAACGGGGCCTTTCAATTGCAAGCGATTTCACACAAGTGCTCAATGACCTGGAATGCGACCCACGTGCAAATTGGGGGACGTGGGTGGTGCTGTAGTCTAAACCACGAGCCTCTTGGGCTTGCCGATCAGAAGGTCGGTGGTTCGAATCCCCGCAATGGAGTGTGCTCCCATTGCTCTGTCCTAGCTCCTGCCAACCCAGCAGTTCGAAAGCATGCCAGTGCAAGTAGATAAATAGGTACCAATGCAGAGGGAAGGTAAACAGCGTTTCCATGTGCTCTGGTTTACATCACGGTGTCCCGTTGTGCCAGAAGCGGTTTAGTCATGCTGGCCACATGATCCGGAAAGCTGTCTGTGGACAAACACCGTCTCCCTCAGCCTGAAAAGCGAGATGAGTGCCACAACCCCATAGTTGCCTTTGACTGGACTTAACCATCCAGGGGTCCTTCACCTTTTACCTTTTTACCTGTATTGGCAACAAAAATGGAAAGAGAGGGATCCAGCTCAATGGGTCAGATGCAGAAGGCCTCAGGTTCAAGCCTTGGCATTTCCAGTTCAAAAGAGGTGGCGAATAGCAGGCCTGGACAATAGCTCTTCCTAAGACTCTTGAGAGCTACTACTAGCTAGGGAACCATTACTGGTCTAGAGATGAACCAATGATAGGACTGCATAGGGTTGTTTTGTATCTTCGTATCTCCCATGGAGCATAATTTCAGCTCATCCCGAAAAACTTATTGAGCAATTGAAAGGGGCGGGGAAGGAATGGTCACAGGATATGGGGTGGTGAGCCTTCCCCTAACCCCTGGTTTATCAGCTGGGACTGGAGGGAAGAGCTCCTGCGTCCGGGTGTTATCACTTCCTATCTGTGTGGACCAAGATTCAGCAGGGCTAGGGTTTGTTTTTGTAGATGTTAAGCTCATCTGTCAGAAGTAGCTAAAATGTGCAGCTGCTTCATTCAGGCCCCTGCAATGATCTCCAGCAAATGAGAGCTGCCTGGGTTTGCGGGAGTCCTTGCTCAGTCCTTTTCGGTGTGATGCCCCTTCCTTGTTGGGAGAGCGAAACACAGCCCCGGTATTCTCTCAGGCAGCAAACTGCTGCCGGCAGTGATAGCTGTAAACATTCCCTCGAGTGTTTTGATATAAGGCTCAGAAAGGAAGTTATTGTATTAGATTTCGGTTTGGGTGGGGTGTAGGGAGGGGAGTCCTGATAAGATTATGTTGGAGCTATTCTCTATTTGTCTAGCACACACGGTCCTTTCAAATCAATGGGGGAACGACCAGATTGTCAATTTGCAGATAGCCATGTCAGTTCAGAGCAGGGAGAAATGAAACTGGAAAATGGCTGTGTTTGTGGCCTTGTCCTATTGGTTCACCCAGTGCTTTTTTCTGGGGGGACGCACGGGTGTGCATACCCCTAAACATTTTGTGAATCTAAGTTTGGCCTCATTGAGGGGCAGTATTTCAATATGAGTAGGAAAATGAGAGGGACGCGGGTGGGCGCTGTGGGTAAAACCTCAGCGCCTAGGACTTGCCAATCGTATGGTCGGTGGTTCGAATCCCCGCGGCGGGGTGAGCTCCCGTCGTTCGGTCCCAGCTCCTGCCCACCTAGCAGTTTGAAAGCACCCTTAAGTGCAAGTAGATAAATAGGTACCGCTTTATATCGGGAAGGTAAACGGCATTTCCATGTGCTGCGCTGGTGCAGGCTCGCCAGAGCAGCTTCGTCACGCTGGCCATGTGACCCGGAAGTGTCTTCGGACAGCGCTGGCCCCCGGCCTCTTAAGCGAGATGGGCGCACAACCCCAGAGTCGGTCACGACTGGCCCGTACGGGCAGGGGTACCTTTACCTTTAGGAAAATGAGAGTACTCCTAAACATTTTTTATTTTTTTTAAAAAAAGCACTGGGTTCACCTTTCCAATTTTTCAGATCCCCCAAGTTAGCTTTTATTTTTTGCTACCAAATTACTTAGAGCACGATCCGTCCACAACAGCGTGGAATGGATTGTGGCCCAAGGTTTGTCAGGGGAAAGTCAGATATCAGTGGAGAGTACACATGGGGCAGGGGAGATAGCTATTAAGTTTGGTACACATTTGAATGTGAACATATCTTGTCTGCATTTCCTTAAACAATGCACAAGCTGAAACATGGGTATTCTTTGAAATTTGCCCTTCTCTGAATTTTGTGATGCAGTTCAGCGACAACCACAGCCACGACAATAACAGCAGCAGCAGCAACAACAAGGTAAAGTAATAATAATTAGGAAAAGTGTGCGTTAAAATTGTATACATTAATGAAAATAACACAAAAACTAAGGGAAATTATTTGCCAAAATGTGTGTCTCAGAGAAAAATGTGCTAAAGCAGTGGTGAATTTTTGTGTGTGCATTCCTTTTATTTTATTTTTTAAAATAATAATTAATGAATCACAAAGTGAGATGGAAATGTGGAGGAGGGGGGTGGACCAGAAACTGAAGGAAATCAAAGCTGACAGATCAGTATGTCCCTAGTGGAGGAATAGGGGATTTGTGATGAGGATGATACAGAATTCCAAGATTCGAGGAAAATTCAAGCATTTCCACCAGGACATTGAAACCTTTCCAAATAGCGATGTAAGTTTTTTCTACCAAAATCATTTCACATTTACCCTGAACCAAAGCAACTAAAGAGAAAACACATTGTAACCATTGCTGCTTTTGAATTTTGTTTGCTGACTGGAACCACTGACATTATTTCTTTGTTATCAGTTAATTTAGATATTGCCTTCCTTTTAAAAAATATTTTCTTTTAAAGTACCAACGCATAAAAGCTACAAGCCAGTGCATAGTTTCAGCCTGCAGAACAGGGAAAGTTGCTGGCAGGCTAGTCTAGAGGTTGGTGTCCGAGGAATAGGCCTGGCCATCTGAAAGAGGGATCTTCCTGGCTGCGTCTTCAGCTGGGATGCCTCCAGAGTGTTAGCCTTTTGTGGGAGGGACTCCAGCACAAGATGGAACTTCAGGTTTGTTACCTTAGTGCAACAGACCCTCTTCAGAAATAGCAACCACTGTTTTGTGGTTACAAAAGTAACCAGGAAATGCATTGAAAAGTGTGAGAGGAACCAATGAATGGGAAGACACCGAAACACCCCAGGAGCAAATCAGGATGAAGATAATATGAATGGTCATTGATGTATTAATGCCCCGTAAACAAATCGGAAGAGTGACATAGTCTAACCACTGCATAAGCAAATCAGGATGGATGTGGAATAAACAGGTGATCTGGAGGAGCCCCAGGACAGCCACTGATTCGTCTGTGAAGCAGAAGCAGGTGGGGGAGAGATTTCCCTTAACTGGACCACTTTGGCACACAGCTTGTGAAGACAAAAAATGGCCTGTTTGAATCTTTCCCTCTTACTCTGTTTCCCAGCACATTGAAAGGAACACAGAGGAGAAAGGAGCTTTTGTTTTAATATGGGATCGTTTATGTATACAGTCAGGGCTGTCTTAAGCATATGTGGCATTGTGGTTCAAAGATCTGCCCGGCGCGCCCCCCCCCCGGTTGCCCAGTCCCAGGCGCACAGGAGGGCGGGGCTGGCTGGCTGCCTCAGCGTCTCGCTGGCTCAGTTGTCCCCGAATTCATGGCATAGAGCCGCCTGCAGCAGAAGAGCCTGCTGCGGCGCTCCGACCGACGGGACTCAACTCTCGGGGCCCCAGAATCTTGGCCTAGCCCTCCTGAGAGCCTGGTGCCCGGGTGCCCTGCACCCCTAGTGCCTATGGGTAAGATGGCCCTGTATACAATCCCTGCCTGCTGTTTGATATGGTACAGTCCATCTAAAGCTGCACCGCAGCGCTCTCTCTCTCTCTCTCTCTCTCTCTCTCTCTCTCTCTCTCTCTCTCCTCATTCTTTGCTGTCCTGGAGCCTTGCCCTTCTCTTGCTTTAAGCTGTCCCATCGAACTTCAGGGCTCCTGCAGCCATCCTTTTAAAAAACTCTGCATTCCCAACCGTTTGCACTCATGATGGTCTCCAAGTGGTGATGCCCCTTTCAGTGCTGTTTGCGTCTGCAAATGAATCAGATCTAGTCTGGAGGAGTCCTTGAAATACTTCTCTTGGCCCTGTCTCTTTGCTGTGCTGTTGCTGGGCCCAGCCCTTTCTCACATTTGCTGTAGACATACTCCTGCAAGTCCCTGTTCCCATCCCTTACATGATCCTGCCAATCCCAGCTCCTGAAAATGCCCCATGGGGCAGGCAGGCTGGTTGCCCCTCTAATTCCATGTGATAGAAACGACAGATACCCAATTTGACAATGGAGGTATCTTTGAATTAATTAACCATGTTAGCCATGCTCATCTGTTTCCAAAGGTGCAGTGATTTCAGGAAAGAAAAAGGAGGAGGAGGAGGGGACAGGAGAGTCAGGTGGCCGTGTCCCTGGGCGTAGCCTTGATAATAAAGATAAGCTGATGCTGAGATAAGCAGAGTGCCATTGCCTGCTTGCTCCTTATTTATTGCCCCCTTTTATTGCCATCGGAGCTAAGGTGCTGTTGCAAAGCAGCTAATAATCAGTTAATTATGAACTTTGCAGAGGGGCACGGGGAGCTGCGAAACATTAAATAAAACGAGGAGGAGAAGGAGGAAGCCACTCCATTAGACTTTGGACTCCTGCGCCTTTCCAGAGCTGTGTTGCAATAATTACTAATAAAATAAATAGATGGCTAACCAGAAAAACTGATAATTAACGGAGAGTTTCTGCTGAGTCCCAGGCAATCGGCGAGACGGCTATCTGAGGCGGGCCAGGGGTGTCCTGAGCCAATCCACACGACATGAAATGTTTATAGGAGACAATTGTGCCCCTCGGGCCCCATCTTCCCTGAAAGCTGCCAGAGATGTGATTCAGTGCGTATGTCTTCCAGTGAAATTCAAATCTATAATTTAAATAATCTGAATGTTTGAACCCTATCTGCTGAATAAACACACAAAGGAAGTCTTTAGACCTGTAATCACTGACTTCTTAACAGGGGCGGCCTTCTCCTGGCCAGACAACTGCAAACAATTAGGGAAATTAGTGGCTCCAGCCTCACCATCAGGCTTCATGCTTGTTTATAATTTAATCGAAGAAAATGTCAAAACAGTCAAGGGTTGAAAGAAACAAGATGCATTTTTGAGATGAAATTAAAACTGCCAGGCTGCAATATTGGGGATGTTTGTTTAATAGCGTGTGATCCAGAGCATGGATCTGATTTTCGGGAATTTATAATAATCTGTATTTTGTTGTGTGCGGAGAAACAAAGAGCATCGTGTCCCCTCACCTCAAAGGTAGCTCTCTGTGGGGAGGGAAACGGTGCCAAAGCAATAAGCCTCATAATAACCTGGGACCTTAGTGGATTTTGGGTGGGTGGATGGGAGAGTAGAAGGTAGGCAGGGAAAAAGACTGAACAGAGTGGGAGTGGTTTTTTTTTTTTTTACAAAATTGTGAAGGGCACTGAATTTGTACATTTCACACAGGGTGAGGTGTGTCCCGTTCAAGCAAGGACCACGGTTTTGTGGTGGCTTACAGGGGCTTCTGGTTCCCCAAGGAGGAGGTTGTGGACATCCCTGCCTACATAAAGATCTGGGAGTCAAACTGAACCAGAAGTTTGAACTTTTATAACCCCCCTCCAGAACAGAAACTGAACTGTTATTTGAAAGTCTCTATTCAACCTTAACTGGAACGGGACTGTAAACAAAAACATTTGGAGTTACCGGTTCAGAATAAGGGCTTCTCTCCCCCCCACAAAGTTACACTCCCTGGCTCCAACCTAAGTGAATCGTGAGCCTCCAGAGCTAACATATGGGAGGATATTTACACATTTCATGTTGGTCTTGACTTCTGTCCTCTTGAAGGACTAGGAAACAACAGGAAAGATGAAAACTCAGCCACTTTAAAGCTTGCAATCCAGTATAATTAACCAGTACAAATTAAAAACATGTTCCAGATTCAATACTGAATGCCCCAGATATTTATTTATTTTTTACTTTGTGAATGCGCCATAGGATTTTGGAGTTATGGCTTGACAGTGGTGTGAGTCACAGTTAAGTGTTCCCATCTACAGCAGAACTGAACTGGTTCTGCAACTGTGCTGAAGAGGTCATGCAACCTTTACTCGACTGAATATCCAGGCCTGGACCAGGAATGTGTTCAGTGGCTGGACTCTTGGCATAGACTCGATGGTTGCATTTGTTCAGGTATTGATCACAGGTCTCGAGCTACGTTTGAAAATAAGGAGCATGTCGACTGTGGGTTTAACATTTGCAAAAGTTATTTTAGGATTAGGGCTTGCATATTTGGCCCAAAAACAATCGATTCCAGTCTCTGCGCAAAATCAAGTTGATTGTCTCACGGCCCCACTCCTAAATATCTAAGGAACTTATTTCCGGTGGGCTAATACACACTTTCAGTGTGACTTTGCAATTAGCTTTATACTATGTTGTGTAATTAATGGGTTGGCTGGCAAGAATTGCACAGGCTCTGTAGGGAGTAGAACAGACCTCCTCTGCTGGGATTTAGATGCAGAAATGACCCCCCCCCCCAGCACAGTAGGTGGAGGGAAAACCTGTGGCTGGCTGTTACTTTCTTTGCAGCTGCAGAAATTCTGACTCATTATCTTTGTGCATTGGAACATGGAAAGCATCCCTGCGATCCACTAGGAGGTGTTTGAACTGTCTGCAAAGTGACATCCCCATAGAATTTCATACAGGTGACTACCATGAAGGAACGACAGGGGAGAATTCTGCCTTGAATTCATGCATGACTGCTGCAAAACTCTGCCTTTTTATTTTGTAACCTTATGTAAGACAAACTGTGTACATAAGAGTTGGATTTGGAAGTGGTACAGTAATTATGCCCCCCCCCCCCCCGCGATCAGCTTTCATATACAGGTGTTTAAGCTTCTGTCTCTTTTTTCCCAAATGCTCTCAAAAGCTTCCTTCCTTCCTTCCTTCCTTCCTTCCTTCCTTCCTTCCTTCCTTCCTTCTTCTTCTTCTTCTTCTCTCTCTCTCTCTCTCTCTCTCTCTTTCTTTCTTTCTTTCTTTCTTTCTTTCTTCTTGTTTCCTTTTTCTTCTTTTTTTAAAAGAACACCTTTGTGTGCTGTTTTATTCAGTTGCTGAAACTGCTGGATAATGGAGGTCAGAGTGTTTGGGCTATTTTTTTATTTTTAAGCATGTCTTCTTAATGCCTCTCTCTGCTAAATGACAGGATGGTAGACAGCTTGGGATTTGATAGTGAATTTGGGTGTATTTTTTCTTTTCTCTTTTAAAAATGCAGTTAAAGGTGTGCAAAAGCATCTCTGAGAATTTTTTTACTAATCTCATTGAAACCTTTCACAGAGTATGGACCCAATTTCTCTTACAGGATGGTCAATATTGAGCAGCGGCTGACTCGCGGAATCAATTGTGCCATTTCTTCCCAGAGAAATGATGACTGTGTCATGGACTGCTTTCATTGTTGTGAAGGATCACCCAGATCTCCTCTGAATATTGTTTTAGATGGAATATGGTGGTGGTGGTGGTGCAAAATGAAACAATGTTTGGTTCCTGCAGTAATAAGTCCAAGCAATCTAGAATTCCAAAACCTGGGAGGGAATTCACATGAAAATAATTTTGGAAGCATCTCTGATCCTTGCTGTGATGGAATAAAAGCAGGAGACAAGGGAGTGAGAGATCCCGAGAAGTCCATTCCATAGCTTGGCTTGAAGGGAGAAAGGATTACGTAGACCAAATTCAGTTCTGTAATTTTGTTTGTGCCTTCCCTCCAGTGGTGCAGTGAGATAACTTTAGACTCTGAATTTAATGGTCTTGCAGACTCTCCTCCTCCCTCCCTCTTTAGATGTTTGTGATGTTTACGGGCTGTGGTGGGTTGGGGGGGGACACAGACAGGATTTTTTTGTTATTTGATTCCATTTATTAATCTCTTTCCATTAAATATTGCGCAGCGATTTCACAGTTAAAAACATCAACAATAAAAACAGTTATATATAGTAACTTATATAAAAAACATTTCCAGGTACAAAAACAATACAAAATCATTTAATTTTTTTTGGGGGGGTGTCAAATCTAATACAGTAAGAGGTAAAGGGACCCCTGACCATTAGGTCCAGTCGTGACCGACTCTGGGGTTGCGGCGCTCATCTAGCTTTATTGGCCGAGGGAGCCGGCGTACAGCTTCCGGGTCATGTGGCCAGCATGACTAAGCCGCTTCTGGCGAACCAGAGCAGTGCACGGAAACGCCGTTGCGGGGATTCGAACCACCGACCTTCTGATTGGCAAGTCCTAGGCTCTGTGGTTTAACTCACAGCGCCATAGGTGGATAAAAACTCTTAAAAGGCTTATGGGGAAAAGAAGGTCTTCAGTGGGTGCTGGAAAGAAAAGAAAGATGGCGCCCAGCTAAGATGTAATGGGAGAAAGTTCCAAATGGCTGGTGTCACCATACTAAAGACCTGGTTCCTCTATCATATGGAATGGAACTCCTGGTGAGATGGAATCTACACTGATGAATTAGGTATCTGAAAGGGGAGCTGATCTCTTAGCTGCCTCCTCCCAAACTGTATAGGCTTTTATACACCAGAACCAACACCTTGAACTTAGCCTTCAGCAGCAGCATAATAGAGCAGCAATAGTCTGCCCCAGTGAGTGTTAAGTATAGTGATTTAATTTACTGAAATTGGGAATGCTTAAGGTAAAGGAAAAAGGTAACGGACCTTTGGATGGTTAAGTCCAGTCGAATTTGACTATGGGGTGTGGCACTCATCTCTGCTTTCAGGCTGAGATGGCCTTCATCCGCAGACAGCTTTTCTGGGTCATGTGGCCAGCGTGACTAAACCACTTCTAGCGTAATGGGACACCGTGACGAGTGCCAGAGTGCACAGAAACGCTGTTTACCTTCCTGCCACAGTGGTACCTATTTATCTACTCACACTGGTATGCTTTCAAACTGCTAGGTTGGCAGAAGCTGGGACAGAGCAACGGGAGCTCACCCCGTCGCGGGAACTCGAACTGCCAACCTTCTGATCGGCAAACCCAAGAGGCTCAGTGGTTTAGACCACAGCACCACCCGTGTCCCTACTGGGAATGCTTAAATGCATTACTGTGTGTTTAATTCTGGAATGTTCCCCAGCAACTCTCATGTGATTGGTTAATTTGGTCACATGGGAAGTACCTTATTACATTTTCAATTTTGTTTTGTGTATAAGTGAATTGACTGTAATGGCTGCATTTTTATGAAGATGGAAGAAGAAACAGTGTTAGATAACTCTGTAAATGCAATAGAAGAAAGGAAGCCTAATGTTTCTGTGTGGATGTATGTGATTGACAGAAGTACAGAAGTTGATGTTCTCCCAAAGAAGCCATAAGGAGAAGTCTGCTGGAAAGTGGAAACCTTTCAGAAGGAACTGCAAGTCCTGACTGGGTCATATGCAGAAGGCTGAGTTCAAGTACTGGCAAGAGATAAAGACACAGTTTGTTTGAATGTTGAAGGAAGAAGTTGCAATCTTCAAGTATGAAAAAATAAGCCCAGGCTTGGATATGTATGTAAATACTTTGCATATATTCTTTTTTAGCTATATGTTCTGCGAGTAAAAGCTTTTGAATATTTTAACAACTGTATACCTGAAGGAGCGTCTCCACTCCCATTGTTCAGCGCAGATACTGAGGTCCGGCGCCGAGAGCCTTCTGGCGGTTCCCTCACTGCGAGAAGCCAAGTTACAGGGAACCAGGCAGAGGGCCTTCTGGGTGGTGGTGCCCACTCTGTGGAAAGCCCTCCCTTCAGATATCAAGGAAATAAACAACTATCTGACTCTTAGAAGACACCTGAAGGCAGACCTGTTTAGGGAAGTTTTTAATGTTTGATATCTTATTGTGCTTTTAATATTCTGTTGGCGGCTGCCCAGAGTGGCCGGGGAAACCCAGCCAGATGGGCGGGGTATAAATAATAAATTGTTGTTGTTTTAATTTCAAGAAAAGAGTCAGTATTACACATAACATTGACTTCCTAGCTGCAATTTATCTACTCTGCCAACAGCGAACACCTACATTTGCACTAGCTACGGAGTGTCATTGGGGTCCCTTTAGCATAGCTCTTGCTTTCCCAGCCTTTCCCATTTTTAAATAAGCCCTTGGTCTCCCCACCTGCAGTTCATTGGACCCTGGTCTTCTTACCCCAAATCCTGCTCTGGAAGAACTAGCTGCTCCCCTTTCTCCATAGCTCTCCACATCCCTGGCCACCTTTAAAACCACCTCTTCAGGTGGCTATGAGGAAAATGTAGACTGTGACATTTCCAGAGTCTTGTTGATGATTTTTGATTTCGACACTCTCTGTCAAAGCAAACTATCTTATCATATTTCATAAAACACTTGGGGAAGTCGGTAATAATAACAGGCTAAGTATTAATTGTGTTGGTAGTGGATGCCATAGTATGGAAAATCATTTCTCTCCAGTGGAAGTCAAATTGTTCAGCAATTATCACAGTTGTGCCGCTATGCACCATTAATTTTTAAGCTCGGGAACAGAAACAAGCCTTCAGTTAGCGGCCAATATTTAGTGTGTGTGTGTGTATCTCACAGAAACCCTAAGAAATGTTTCCTTCTGTCTTGTTGACTGAAACTTAAAAGCAATTAAAATTTATTCCAACTACTTTTCTTTTTTTTTGCAATGGAGAAAGTGAGAAGAAGGAGTGTGTGCTTTAAATTGGCTAATGCTTATGAATATTATTGTGGAAAGAGGGTTATACCTGGGAAGACACAGGTACGAAATCCAGGAACACTGTCAATACTTACATTGGGTTAATAACCCAAAAGTAAATATCTAAGTAAAAAATCATGCATGGCTGTTTGTTCCACAAGAAAAAAATGTGCACCACTGATTTTTCGTAGCAACTTAGTGAAATAATATGCCTTCAGATTTAACCTCCCGTGGAAGAAGCCAATACAAGAATTAATTGTTTGAATGCAATGGGACAATATTAATAGGTAGAGGAATGGTGGAAATTGAAACCCATAGGTCTCATACATACCTTCTAAGAGAATGCAGAAAGCGTTAACAGTGTTGCTTGACTCTAACGAAATCAAAGTAGTGGCTTCCAGCTGTCGGCATGCCCAATGGGGGATGAATGATAGGAATTGGAGTCCAGTAACATCTGAAGCTCAACATCAAAAAAATGAAGATCATGGCCACTGGTCCCATCACCTCCTGGCAAATAGAAGGGGAAGAAATGGAGGCAGTGAGAGATTTTACTTTCTTGGGCTCCATGATCACTGCAGATGGTGACAGCAGCCATGAAATTAAAAGACGCCTGCTTCTTGGGAGGAAAGCAATGACAAACCTAAACAGCATCTTAAAAAGCAGAGACATCACCTTGCCGACAAAGGTCCGTATAGTTAAAGCTATGGTTTTCCCAGTAGTGATGTATGGAAGTGAAAGCTGGACCATAACGAAGGCTGATCGCCAAAGAATTGATGCTTTTGAATTATGGTGCTGGAGGAGACTCTTGAGAGTCCCATGGACTGCAAGAAGATCAAACCTCTTCATTCTGAAGGAAATCAGCCCTGAGTGCTCATTGGAAGGACAGATCCTGAAGCTGAGGCTCCAATACTTTGGCCACCTCATGAGAAGAGAAGACTCCCTGGAAAAGACCCTGATGATGGGAAAGATTGAGGGCAGAAGGAGAAGGGGACAACAGAGGACGAGATGGTTGGACAGTGTTCTCGAAGCTACCAGCATGAGTTTGACCAAACTGCGGGAGGCAGTGGAAGACAGGAGTGCCTGGCGTGCTCTGGTCCATGGGGTCACGAAGAGTCAGACACGAGTAAATGACTAAACAACAACAACATCTGGAGAAAACACCACATCGGCTATTCTTGGTCAACAGTGACAAGCCAGGCAGAATTTCATCTCCATTCTCAAGATCAGCTGGTTTCTGCTTCTCAGTGTGTCTAACTTGAAAGAGATGACATCATGCTCAATTTCTAATTTAATGTGGGATTTAACCATGGAATCAAGTAAGCAGATTTTCTGGAGGTTTTTGTAACCTTTGATTATTCAAAGCACTTTAAAGGGAAAATATGCCGTCTAATGCATTAATTAATGGTACGGTGTGTGAACTTCTAGATTCCAGAGAAAAGGGAGCAGGGCAAATGTCTGCTTTTGAATTTGTGTAAGTGTTTTCTTCTCTGCAGAGGTGCAAAGAGTCTTTTAAATATATGTGTTTGCGACAGAATGCATTGTGAAATGAACTCAGTCAAGTACTTCGGCAGACAGTTGGGGTCAGTGCCACATAATTGTTCCATGCGCTCAAGAGGTGACACATTCCAGGTGGTGCCGCTATCAAAGTTTTGCTTCCTACTGGTGGGAGAATGCTGACTTTATTGGTATCTTTGTAAGAGTTGTTTTATTTACACAAACAAAAAAATCAAACATAATAATTATGTATTAGTGAGTGCGTTGAGATCCCACTGTACTCCCATGTCAGGATTCAAGGCGGCTTAAAACATTTAAGAATATGAAACGCAAAGTCACAAGCTAGTTCAAATACATTAAAAATACACTTAAAAGGTAAAGTAAAGTGACCCCTGACCATTAGGTCCAGTCGTGACCGTCTCTGGGGTTGTGGCACTCATCCCGCTTTACTGGCCGAGGGAGCTGGCGTTTGTCCACAGACAGCTTCCGGGTCATGTGGCCAGCATGACTAAGCCGCTTCTGGCAAACCAGAGCAGTGCACGGAAACACCGTTTACCTTCTCACCAGAGTGGTACCTATTTATCTACTTGCACTTTGTGCTTTCGAACTGCTAGATTGGCAGGAGCAGGGACCGAGCAACAGGAGCTCACCCCGTCGTGGGGATTCAAACCGCTGACCTTCTGATTGGCATGTCCTAGGCTCTGTGGTTTAACCCACAGCACCACCCGTGTCCCTTTTAAAAGGGTATTAGATGTCAATCAGCCAAAGGCCTGGTTGAAGAGGAATGTTTTTGCCTGGCGCCTAAAGGTGTATAATGAAGGCACCAGGCGAGCCTTCCTAGAGAGAGCATTCCGCAGATGGGGAGCCACTGCAGAGAAGGCCGGTTCTCATGTTGCCGCCCTCTGGACCTCTTGAGGAGGAAGCACACGAAGAAGGGCCTCAGAGGATGATCTCAGGGTCCAGGGAGGTTCAAATGGGAAGAGGAGGTCCTTGAGGTATTGCGGTCCTGAGTTGTGTAAGGCCTTATCTGGCTGCGTTTCAGTTCAGGAATTGTCCAGAAAGTACAGATTAAGCAGATTAGCCTTTGAATGCGAACTAGTTGAGATCTCTCCCCTTTTCCTAGTTGACATACCCTGTTGTTGACCATGTGGTTTATAAGCTCAGTGAAAATCTCAGGAAATACTGTTCAAGTATCCATTAAAAGCCAAGCTAGATGGTACGTGCAACTCCGTAACCTTTTCCCCAACCTCCCCCCGCCCCCGTTTAATGTGAACTGTACATTGTAAAAGCAACCGCGATTGAACCCTGGATCTTTCCCTCTGTGAGTGGGGAAACAGCTTGGAATGATGGTGGTGATTTTGATTGGACAACAAAATGCTTTGCAACAAAATGATAGTCCGGAAATAATTAATTCTGGCACAGTTGCTTTCTTAATGCATCCTCTCAGGAGATACCCATATAATATAGGCGGTAGTGGTTTTTTTTTTTAAAAAAACAAACATTATTGTTGTTGTTGTTGTTGTTGTTGTTGTTGTTGTTGTTGTTGTTGTTATTTGCCCCCTCAGCTCAGTGCCCTGCGTGAGGGAATTGTTTGCACTGGTGCAGGTTTCAGTTAGCAAAATGGTAATAACCTCTTAGGAAAAAGATTGGATTAAACATTTATATCCCTATTTGCACACACAATAGCAACACAATGACTTTGGGGTAACTTGTGAGTTTGGTTGTTCTTTCTTTTCTTCGCAGAACATGAAAACGCTGCATTGTTTTTCTTAAGGACATGACCTTTTCACATCAACCCATTTTTAAATTTTATTTTAATGCTTCCTCCCCCCCCCCTTTTCACTGTGGAATTTATGAGATGACAAATAAACACATTGAGAATAACCCCAAATAAGAAGAAGAAATCTGACACAGCTGGATTTCCAGGGTCCACGTGACTCTTATTGGTGTCGGGATGAAACAGAGAATCTGCCCATCCCCTGGAGGGCAGGGCGGGGGGTGCTGGAATGGGAATGAAAGCACCAAGCAAATAATTCACAGATCTTCTGTTTTCACTTTTTGCTTTACCATTTAAATCCTGCACAGTAAAAGCATATGCTTTGCAGTTACATTCTGTGCAGGCTTTGCAAGGAGGCTGTCTTCTAAAACAAAAACAAACCCAAGTTTCCATTGACATACTGTTCAACTCAACACCATCACTTCCTTCGGTTTTTTTAAATTATTTATTCGATTTTTCAACTTAAAATTTTACAGAGATATATCAAACATAAATCATGGAAACAAGATTCCAGGGAATCTCCTGGACTTCCATCCTCCCCTTTGTGGGTCCTATCAGTTCCTCCCACATCTTTTATTATCATCCAAACCCTTTACTTCTTCCATTATGTCCAGAATCCAACCTTAAACTACAAGTGATATTCCAATCCTACTAATGATTTTAACTGTTTACAATGGTCTTTAAGGTAAGTTATAGATTCCCCCCATTCCTTATTAAAATTTTGGTCTTCCTGATTTCTGACTCTTCCAGTCATTTGAGACATTTCAGCATAGTCCATCAACTTCATCTGCCAGTCTTCTCTGGTAGGAACTTTACCTTCTTTCCCCTTCCTTCAGTTTAAATGGATCTTGATTCCCAAGAAGACCTGCATGGAAGCAAGCATCTATGAAAGCAATGGTGTACATTTGGAGGTCTTTAAGCAGAGGCTTGACAACCATATGTCAGGAGTACTCTGATGGTGTTTCCTGCTTGGCAGGGGGTTGGACTCGATGGCCCTTGTGGTCTCTTCCAACTCTATGATTCTATGATTCTACATCTACATAAATATATTTGTGTTCAGGTTTTGAGGTTTTTTGTGGAGACGGGACTCCCATCATGAAATGAAATAATGAAAAGAAGCAGTGCCTCAGATCTCTCCTACTTCAAGAAGGATAGTCTCATTGTTTATTGATTTATGAATCAGCTTGCTTAAAATGGGGGCAAAGAACCTTTGCTGCTCCAGAAGTTGTGCAAGTCCACTACTCCTAGCTACCATGGCGGATGGTCTGGGACAATTGGGAGTTGCCGTCCAACTACATCTGGAAGGCCACACAGGTCAGTCATGGGTGTCTCCTTACCTGAGAGTAAGTCTCATTCCACTCCTTGAGACTTACTTGTGAGTAGACATGTGTTGCATTTTAAGAGATGCTTTGGTAGCATTTTCCTGTTGGCTTGTAATCCGGTTGATGGTGGATCCGACTTCTGGTATCCCAGTATTTGCAGAATACAGTGTGGCTACTGAACATTTTCCAATAATAAAAATTGAGGGCTGCCCATGTAAGAACAGTTTTCCTGACAACACGAGCAAATATGAAAAACATCAGTTTCACGTCCCAGGGGGATACTATTTTACTAAAGCACTGAGATCTTCTAGTAAATATTAACTAGAAAAAGCAACTGCTAACAGTACATATGTCTAAAATAAAATGCATGTACAGTAACCTCAAAACATCGAGAATGCAATCCAAAGGCAACTCTTTGCCAGTCTGATGTGGGATTAGTTCCCCCGTTTCTCCTCTTGTTGTTATATTAGATGCCAGAAAATCCTAGGTCTCAGCCAGAGAGCAGTTTCTTTGCTTTATATTTTATTTTCTTGCAAAACTAGACCCAGTTTTGGGTGGGGTGGGGGGAAGAACCTCAGCTGCTGGAACAATAAAAAAATGGATTTAAGATACCCTGAAGGATGACTTCCAGAATTGTATTTCTGTTGTTTTTACAATGGAGCGGTCTCCTTACCTAATGAAGCTTTCTTTGAAATTGCATAATCCATAACATAGAACCAGGCCTCCCACTCCCCCTATGCTCAGAAACAGAGCAGGTTTCATTTATCGAAAATAAACAAAGAAATCAAAAGCAAGCATGGTGGATTGACGTATAGTACCTTCAAATCTTGGCAACGCAAGGGTGAATTTTTGTGCATTAAATCTCTAGTCTGGTTATCTTGCCAGTGTGTCATCTGTGAGGAAGGCACTCTGAAATCGGCGTGCACGAAACAGTTCAGACTTGTTCAGTTCAGTTCAGGAAGGTTCACATGAAGAAGGACACTTCTTTAAGTACTGAGCCATGCAAGGTTTTAAAGGTCAAAACCAGCCTATTATCACACAGGAAAGAGTTCCATGGATGGCATTGCTGCCACTGAGAGTGTCCCATCTTGTACATATGCCCTACCAGCAACACTTGAATTGGACCCCCGTCGCTCCCATTGTTGTTTTAGGGTATTGTGTGTTTCAGCTTTGCTTTGAAACCGGTGAATTCTTTTAAAGAGACAGATTTCATTTGAAGGAGAGGCAAAAGGCATTGCGGAGTGCTTTAAAATGGCCCTGACACAGAGTCGAATTGTCTAGATATCCAACTTAGAGCAGGCACGTTGCTAATGAGTTGCAGACACAGTCGGGAACAATAATAGTTTCAAACCATATTCACAAGAACAATGTTCACTCAAGAGGAACAGGAGTCTTATCAGATTGGTGACTTTCTCAAATATCACGTTCAAATTTTCATATCCTTATAAATTAAGAAATACGAGAAAGAAGTGGCCAGATGTTCAAGCCTTCCTCCTCGAGTCTTTAATCTGGTGTGACGGCGAGGACGTTTTAGCACATGTGCGTATGACAAGACATGCTTTTCCGCAGGTCGGCTAAGTTTCCCTCTTTTAACGAAACTTTGTTCCGCCTTCTGGGTAAGGAAGCTTCATATATTTGCTGGTTCTCAATACTTTTGAAAGATATGGGTGCAGCAACTCTCACAGATCGCTGTTGTGTCCAAAGTTGAGTGTGCATGGGGTTGGGGGGGCGAGATGAAAGGCACCAGCGATGGCGACCATTTGGCCCTCCAACTGCTGGCAAACTACAAGTCCCATCATCCCTGACCATTGATCACACCTGGTGGACCTGATTCGAGCTGGAGTCCAAGAATATAAGGAGGGCCACAGTTTCCTCAACCCTGTCCTACTCACACAACCCTGTTGAAGTATTATGCCTGAACAGGGAATCACAACATGAACAGCAAGCCTGGGGGGTCACTCATCCTTCCCTCAAATTGTCCCTTTTCCCACCTTCTCCAGTCCTGACCCTTCTGCATTGAGCAGGAACATCTGAAAGAGCTATCTAAATGTGTGGTTGACAGGGGTGGACCGAGAACTCCCAGAAGTGCAAGCTGGATTTCGAAGGGGCAGAGGAACCAGAGACAAAATTGCAAACATGCGCTGGATTGTGGAGAAAGCTAGAGAGTTCCAGAAAAACATCTACTTCGGCTTCATTGAAAATGCAAAAGCCTTTCACTGTGTTGACCACAGCAAACTATGGCAAGTCCTTAAAGAAATGGGAGTGCCTGATCACCTCATCTGTCTCCTGAGACATCTCTATGTGGGACAAGAAGCTACTGGATATGGAACAACTGATTGCTTCAAAATTGGGAAAGGAGTACGACAAGGCTGTATATTGTCTCCCTGTTTATTGAACTTATATGCAGAATTCATCATGTGAAAGGCTGGGCTGGATGAATCCCAAGCCAGAATTAAGATTGCTGGAAGAAATATCAACAACCTCAGATATGCAGATGACACAACCTTGATGGCAGAAAGTGAGGAAAAAGTAAAGAACCTTTTTAATGAGGGTGGAAGAGGATAGTGCAAAATATGGTCTGACGCTCAATATCAAAAAACTAAGATCATGGCCACTGGGCCCATCACCTCCTGGCAAATAGAAGGGGAAGAAATGGAGTCAGTGAGAGATTTTACTTTCTTGGGGTCCATGATCACTGCAGATGATGACAGCAGTCATGAAATTAAAAGACGCCTGCTTCTTGGGAGAAAAGCAATGACAAACCTAAATAGCATCTTAAAAAGCAGAGACATCACCTTGCCAACAAAGGTCCACATAGTTAAAGCTATGGTTTTCCCAGTAGTGATGTATGGAAGTGAGAGCTGGACCATAAAGAAGGCTGATCGCCGAAGAATTGATGCTTTTGAATTATGGTTTGGAAGAGACTCTTGAGAGTCCCATGGACTACAAGAAGATCAAACCTATTCATTCTGAAGGAAATCAGCCCTGAGTGCTCACTGGAAGGACAGATCCTAAAGCTGAGGCTCCAATACTTTGGCCACCTCATGAGAAGAGAAGACTCCCTGGAAAAGACCCTGATGTTGGGGAAAATGGAGGGCACAAGGAGAAGGGGCGACAGAGGACAAGATGGTTGGACAGTGTTCTCGATGCTACGAACATGAGTTTGACCAAGCTGCGGGAGGCAGTGGAAGACAGGAGTGCCTGGCGTGCTCTGGTCCATGGGGTCACGAAGAGTCGGACACGACTAAACAAAAATAAAATAAAATCACAGCATCTGCCCAGAATGGCAGAAACAGGCGGAACCCTGGTTTGGGATCCATAACCATCACATGATGGCAAAGTTAATACCTGGAAGATTGGGGTGGGGATGGGCGAGTCAACCATCTTATCCAAACACCATCAAAATAGAAAAGAGAAATATGCTGCTAATTCAAATAGTCAGTTGGGGAATGGCTGGCTCCCGTTATAAGCATTGCAATTTGCTTTAGGGTCTGTAGCCTAATTCTTTCCTTTGAGTTAATTAAAATATGTTTGAGTGTGACAGGCACTTCAACATCTCTGTGCAAAACCAGCAGGAAGCAAGTTTCCCCTCCCTGCCACCGAAATGCTTTTCCATCAAGAACAGAGGACTCTCTCCCTCTCCCTCTCCCTCTCCCCCTTTCTCTCTCTTTCTCTCTGCTCAGAAGAATTTTTACTACAATGCTGCAAGGTTGTTTACCTTAGCTCCTTCACAAAAGATAATCCAACAAATTACATTAATTATAAACCAATATGTTCTGTTCAATTCCCTCATGAGCCAAACCTGGGCATGAGCATCTGCTCTTATTTTCTAAGCTGGGTTTTGAGGACAAGATTCACAACAATGCTCAATCCATAATTAACAGAAAAATTAAAGATGCAACATCTTTGCATCCGCCTTTTGAGGCAGTTGTCTTTCGAAAGATGCATCGTCCTGGCAGCTTTTAATTCAAATTTAAGGAAGATTCCATCCATTGCTAGTTCTTTTGTGGTGGGGTGGGGGGTTCTGTTTGTTTAAAATATTTACATTTGTGTTGAGCTCAAAATAAACATGAAAATATTTTCCATATGGGGGTGGGGGCTCATAGATTTCCCTTTGTGATACACTTTCCCTTGTCTGCAACTTTAGTTGTGGTTCTCTTTCTGTCTCCCCGACCACTGTCTCTTCAACCCAAAATGTAGCTCATTCCCTTATTAAGTATATTGTTTACTTTGCGAACAAACAGTTTGCAATGTGCTTTTTAGTGAAGCTGTTTATTTGTGAGGATCTTTGGTTGGTGTCTTGGGGTGTGTGGATAATCAGATTCTCTGACTTCCTGTTCTCATCCGACCTTGTTACTGAAGACGACGCACAATAAATTCTATTTGAAAGTTATGAACAGGGCTGAGGGCGTGATTCAATTCAATGCACATTAGAAGGGGACCTATCAGATTGGCACATTCTGAAACAATCGGCAAAATGAAGAACAGCCTTCATTCGAAACTTGCACTTCTGCAAATTTTGCAATGCAGTTCTCTAGCCAAGTAATAGCTACAAAAACTATACAAAGGTTGTTTCAAAATGCATATATTAGTGAAAGTAGCATACAAATATATATTGTATATTTCAAAAAAGTGGTTTGACTGCTTGTCGGTCTCTTCTCTATAGGTTCAGACACTTTTCAAGACATGGTCATCAAACTAAGCACGAGGTGAGGGTGGTGGTTTTCGTTGAGGTTGAGATGCTAGCCACCATTTTGAAAGAAGCTGGCAGAACAAAACATGATTGTGGCATGGCTTGCTCAATCTTTGGCATGATGGGCACCAAAACTGGGTCGATTCTGATGCCTCTGCATATATTATCCCCTGTCATGGACCGTGTTGAGGAGGGCTGCACTGAGGAGGAATGGTGGGAGCCACTCCTCTCCCTGATCCTGAATCTTCCCAGGAGCAGGAGGACAGCATAGATTTGGAACAGTGGTTTGCAGAGGGGCATAGTTCAGAATGCAGTAGCTGCGAAATACTGGATAGGGAACAGCTAGGAGAAAAAACACTGGAAAAGAGAGGGTTAACAGTCTCTGGACAGCATTCCTCCTCTGAGCCCAAGGTCAAGAAGAGCTCAGAAAGTCTCAGAACAGAAAGCACAGAGGGTACAAACTCAGATTACAAAACGTAGGAGTGTCATAGATTAATAGGAATGGAAGGGGGTGTGAGCCTTAATTGGGAGCACCGCCATTTCTAGGAGATGTGTTCTTTGTTCTCTCACTGTGATTATTGAAGTTTCTAACTGGTAAGGCGTTCCTTTCTTTGATCTATCTACTGCCACGGGGAGGGGGGAGGAAGCCAATTCCCTGAATCCTGACATCCCCCTATTTGGCAGGATTTTGCCAAATTTGGCATAATGGTTCCAAGCTGCACCAATTTGCATGTCTCTGAAGATATCCAATGGGGAAGGGACAATCTTTATTTACATTTGTGTGCCAGGCACCATTCTTAATTAAGATGGCAGACTGTCATGGTCCAAACTGTGCTGATTTGGATGACCCTGATGGTACTGTTGCCAAATTTAGTGTGATGGTTCTCTACAGGTTCAGGAGGGCTCCCGAGGAGGAAGTGGTGGTCATCCTCTATGTTTAGATGCCAGATACAATTTTGAATCAAGATGGTGGACTGAAATATGATGATGGTGTGACTTCACTTTGTTTGGCATGACAATTACAAGCAAGGTGAATGTGTTTGTGCACAGGCCCCAAACTCACAAATAAAACCACCTATGTAAAAAACAACAACAACACACACTTTGTTTTGTTTCTTAGAATTCATTGGCAGCGCTGGACACTTTCTGTTAGTAAATTACATTATGGGAATTTGCTTTGCAAAAATGTGAGTATTTGCAAAGATACTTACTGATGCTGATGCATTTTTAAAATAGTTTTATTATTTTTTATTTTAAATATATATATATATAAGAAAAAGGAAAATCACAAACTGCTGCAGAAATGTGGTGAACTGAAAATTGGAAAACCCAGAAACTGAGAGAAATCGTACTTGACATATTCACCAGTCGCTAGTTGTGAACAGTTGTATTTCCCCCCTCCCCAATATCTTCAAGTGTGTGAGCCCATCACCACAACATCTAGCAGCAAAATCAAGCTTTTAGTATTATTATGATGTCCTTCTTCTTCTCCTGTTTAATCTCTGGGCTTTCAAAGCTTTACTTTCCCCCTTGTTGCTCTCCCCTCTTCATTGACGACTCACTGTTGGCTCTGCTTTGCCTGACAGGCAGGTGAGGGAAACCTGCCCTACCTGGGCTGGTTCTGTGGGCGGAGTCTCTTGCCAGCATCCTTGTGTACCTGCCATCAGAGCACAGTTGCGTCAGCTCCTGGTGAAGCCTTCCCGGGCGGCTTTCGATATATCAGTTTATGTGTAGTCTGAGGACTGGAGACCAAAGAAGATACATCTGACAAAGGCACATTCTGTCACAGCTGTTCATGCTTAGCAAAAACTAAAACTAAAAAAAGATGTGATTCAAGAAGAAGTGGTGATTCATAAATAATCACAGAGGACTTTTTAGTGTGTCAACAGAAAAGTTTCTTTGCAAAAGGGGAGAAATGGCCTGTTCTTTAATCTACTTTGAATGGATTAACCATTAGGTATGCATCCTGTGGTTGCTGGGCAACCACACTATATGCAAGTCTTCTCTCCCCCCCAACAGACCATAATTCTGTATTCTTTGCCTGGAAGTGAGCTTTACTTGTGTCAAGAAGGTCAAAGAAGGGCCAAAAGCAAGAAGACCTGAGTTGGGGGAAAACAGATTTCTCGTGGTGCAAGCATAGATGTAGGGCATTTGCCAGGAGATTGGGTTGGCCCCTATGGGAGTAGATGAATTGCCTGATTATCATCTTCCAAAGCAACCAATCTAAACTTAAAAATGGAAAGCATAATGCTGATGGTCAACAAAAGAGGTTTAAAGACTTTCTGAAGGCAAATCTTTAAAAATGTAGTATAAACACCGCCAACTGGGAAACACTGGCCTGCGAGCGCTCCAGTTGGAGAACAGCCTTTAACAAAGGTGTCAGGGTCTCTGGAGACTATCGAACTCAGGATGAAAGGGAGAAATGTGCTAAGAAGAAGGCACGCTTGGCAAACCCTCAACGTGATCAACTCCCGCCCGGAAACCTATGTCCCCACTGTGGAAGGACGTGTGGATCCAGAATTGGCCTCCACAGTCACTTACGGACTCACTGTTAAGACTGTGTTCATGGAAGACAATCTTACTCAACTATGAGTGATCTCCAGAGAAAGAAGTTGAATTGGGTGCAAGGTGGTGAGGGCACAGGAGAGATTGTGGGTTGGGTTGAAGAATCAGGATGGGTCTGGTGGATGAGAGAAGGCTGTGAGGCATTGGACATGACTGGGGGAAAGAGAGGCACAGCTGATACTACGACAGAATGCATGACTTAGCCCAGTCAAGGAGTTGGTACTAGTAAAGAGAGCCAGTGTGGTGTAGTGGTTAAGAGCGGTAGACTCGTAATCTGGGGAACCGGGTTCGCATCTCTGCTCTTCCACATGCAGCTGCTGGGTGACCTTGGGCTAGTCACACTTCTTTGAAGTCTCTCAGCCCCACTCACCTCACAGAGTGTTTGTTGTGGGGGAGGAAGGGAAAGGAGAATGTTAGCCACTTTGAGACTCCTTCGGGTAGTGATAAAGCGGGATATCAAATCCAAACTCTTCTTCTTCTAAAGGTCCAGGCAAGAGCAGGGGCCCTCTAACCAGTGGCATAGAATGGGGAAGCATAGGTGTGATTGCCCCAGCCACAAAATTGTTAGGGGCACAGTGCTGTCTCAAAACAGCTGTGCACTTCTTTCCCTGGGCTCTGTTGAAAATGGCTTCTCTAGATAACGGAACAACTCTTCTTCTCTTATTTCTGCAGCCGGGATCTCCTGGGTGATGTGGACGCCATTAGACAGTTGAATGTGCTGTCCATTTCCTTCCCTCCTACCTCCAGCTCTGTGTGGCCTCAGGGGGTGGCAACCACTGCTACGCCACTACCTCTTACTCCTCTCCCCCCACCCCCGGAAGTGGGGTTGGCCCAAGACATTTTGCTGCCTGAGGCAAAGATGGCACACCTATTTCACATAAGGAAACCAATTGCACTGACAGTTGAATCTTACTTTGACACTGGTGATGGGACAATGTCCTCCTGCGGTCAACAGCCTAGCTTAAGGGGGCACAGGTAGGCTGCCTTTCACATCCTTCCACTATCGGCCACCTGAGGCAGCTTCCTCACTCTGCCTGTTGGTAGGGCTGGCCCTGCCAGAAATCATGACCAATGGTCAGGTTTCGTGGAAGTTGGGGGGCCATAGGTTTGCCATGCCTGGTCATGGGTGGTTACATACTAAATCTGCAGGCCAGGCACTGTTCACAAATGGTACGCAGTCACTCTATAAAGTGAGCCAAGTAGCATACTCTAGTTCTGTTGTGAGCAACAGTGTTTCCAGATTTAAGTGAAAGCTCTTAGGGAAATGCAGAATTCTCTCTCTCTCTCTCTCTCTCTCTCTCTCTCTGTGTGTGTGTGTGTGTGTGTGTAAAATGACTACATTAGGCCAATAACACACAATCTTATGAAACCCCAGTGCTGTGGAAGTGATAGCACTATAAAGCATTTTTTATATTATTGGATTTTAGAGTCATTTTGGAGTATTAGGATATTAGATTTCTCTGCATTTACAGTTAGCTTTTGGGTTGCCTGCTTGAGGTTTTACATTGTCTGATCTTAGGTATAAATAGCATTCTTCTGATTAGGTTTTCCCCTTCTCCCTTTCTTTTGGTAACGCTGTAAAGCAATGTATTAATTACATGTGAGGCTTTTCGTTTTGCTTTTGGCTTTGGAGCGAGCTCAGTTTCTAGAGGATTAAATGGCATTTCTACATGTGTAAGGCATTCAATAAATCTGAGTGGCATTTGTGGTATGATTTTGTTTTTATTTATTTGCAAAGTGCAACAGGGTATTTATCGCTGAGACCAGAGCGAGAGGCTGGCCCACAAGAGAGATCAAGCCAAGAATAAACTAAACAGGAAGAAATTAAAATGAGAAGCAGAAGACTCTGAAATGCAATTTTGCTTTGTTTTTGTTCTATTTTGTGTGTGTGTGTGTGTGTGTGTGTGTGTGTGCGTGTTTGTGGAATTGACAGATTTCTAACCATCATGGCCAACAATCTGCTAAAGTATCAGCCCCTCGCCTCATGTTGCACTAGCACAGGGGTGTGAAACCCTTTAGCCCTCCATGTGCAGTTGGACTCCAACTCCCATTAGCCCCTATCAGCACTGGCAATGATCAGGGATGGTGGAAACTGTAGCCTAGCAAAAACTGGAGGGTCACATAGAACCCACTTCTGTGCTGGTGGCAGTGAGTCAAGGGAAAGTCAATACTTTCTGTGCAACCCTGCGATAAGGGTCTAGGCCAGGGGTCTGCAACCTTTAAGACAAAAAGAGCCACTTGGACCCGTTTCCGAAGGAAAAAAAACTGGGAGCCGCAAAACCATTGCGACATTTAAAACAAATATATCTCCGGAGCCGCGATCTGACAGCGGGTGGGAAGGTGACGGGATGGTGCGTGACTAACACACGCACTGCCCCCATGCAACGTCACAGCCAGTACTGCGCCTGCCACAGTGGGGAGTGTCGGGGCGCACAATGCGCCTCCTCCCCTCGCTAGTATCCGCCCCGGAGCCGCGGCAAAGGTGTAAAAGAGCCACATGCGGCTCCGGAGCCGCGGGTTGCAGACCCCTGGTCTAGGCCGTAGGGTAGCCATGTGTCCTACTTCACAGAGGATGGTCCTCTCTTTGAAGGGTCATCAAAAAATTTAAAGATAAAGGAAGAGTAGGAGAAGCCTTGAATCTGAGCGGGCACACAGGTTTTCTGGTCACAATCCTCCCCAATGTGCTAAGATGTATTGTATTTCTATTTAAAGGATAGTAAGGTAAAGGTAAAGGGACCCCTGACCATTAGGTCCTGTCATGACTGACTCTGGGGTTGTGGCGCTCATCTCGCTTTATTGGCCGAGGGAGCCGGCGTACATCTTCCGGGCCATGTGGCCAGCATGACTAAGCTGCTTCTGGCGAACCAGAGCAGTGCACAGAAACGCCGTTTACCTTCCCGCCAGAGCGGTACCTAGTTATCTACTTGTACTTTGACGTGTTTTTGAACTGCTAGGTTGGCAGGAGCAGGGACCGAGCAACAGGAGCTCACCCCGTCGTGGGGATTTGAACTGCGGACCTTGTGATCGGCAAGGCTCTGTAGTTTGGTTGCTAATTCTGCAGCTATACTGATACATTTGCACATTCAAGTGATATGCAAATTGGAGTCCTTCTGTTTGTGGCTCCCCTTTTTTTGGCATCGCATAAATGGCCGCCCCACTGGACCTTCTGGGAGGAGTCCATGACGCAGCTTCTTCCTATGACAACACTGCCCCAGTTTCGGTGGGTCTCTGCTAGCATAGCATAAGCCAGGGGTCAGCAAACTTTTTCAGCAGGGGGCCGGTCCACTGTCCCTCAGACCTCGTGGGGGGCCAGACTATATTTTGAAGGGGGGGAATTCCTATGCCCCACAAATAACCCAGAGATGCATTTTAAATAAATGACACATTCTACTCATGTAAAAGCATGCTGATTCCTGGACCATTCACGGGCCGGATTTAGAAGGCGATTGGGCCAGATCCGGCCCCCAGGCCCTAGTTTGCCTACCCATGGCATAAGCACTGGCGGATGAACAGGGCACAGGAGCGATCCGTCCTGGGTGCAATCCGGGAGGGGGTGACATTGTAGCCGCCCCCGCCCCTGCCCCTGGGGCGCTTGGCACTTGGCATGTATCCCCAGGATGCTCACCACTTGCCGCGCACCCCAGACACACGACATGCCCCCCCTGGGACATGGGCCAGCCATGCCCCCAGATGTACGTCGCTCCCGGTGCCCGAGCAGGTAGCTTCACCACTGAGCACAGGAAGGCCAAATCAGAAACAAGAAGAAGCCCATGTAGCCTGTGGATGGAGTGGGGAGTTACTGTATTTTTCGCTCTATAAGACGCACCTAGTTTTTGGAGGAGGAAAACAAGGAAAAAAATATTCTGAATCTCCGAAGCCAGAACAGCAAGAGGTATCGCTGTGCAGTGAAAGCAGCAATCTCTCTTGCTGTTTTGGCTTCTGGGATAGCTGTGCAGCCTGCATTCTCTCCATAAGACGCACACACATTTCCCCTTACTTTTTAGCAGGGGAAAAGTGAGTCTTATAGAGCAAAAGATATGGTAAGTTCTTCAGTTTGCCCAGCTCTCTCTTCCATCTGCACCCAAATTTCTATTTATGCCTTTCAACATATCCAGCTTTCTAACCCGGATGAAGCTGCTCCACTGATATTTTTTGGCATCGGTTTCACAATTCTGCTTAAAACTAACAGCGCACTTTCTGTGCTTGGATGCAAGTGCCATTCAGTTCGGTGGGACTTTCTTCCAAGTAAGGAGAGATTCTTCTGAGGGAAGTAGCCGTGATGGCCCAGGCAAAATCAAACAGCCGAGCCTCCTTCGAAAGAGGATTCGAGATCCCTGTTTGTAGTTCGGTGCTGTGAAGGGATAGGCATTTTATTGTGAATGATAACGAATCGCATGCCGGCTGTTAAGTAAAAGAGCATGATGCTTTCCATAGCGTGAACCTCATGATCACTATTTATTGCTTGCAATGTTCCAAAGGAAACAGCTAATAAAGAGCGACTCCTGTATCATGACTGGCCTTTTCCTAATGATGTTATATACGCAGGTACAACCAGTCTCCATGTACTTGGAACTAAAAGAAAAAAAAGCCCACAATTGGCACTGCAAAGTTGTTGTGGAGATGAGAATCCTTATACATTCATCCAGTGCTTTACCAACTGCACTGGCTCCCGGTGGAGTACAGGGTCAGGTTTAAGGTGCTGGTTTTGACCTTTAAAGCCCTATGCAGCCTAGGACCCACGTACCTATGGGACCACCTCTCCTGGTATGCCTCAAGGTCCACAAATGACAAGGTCCCAAGTCGCAAAGTGGTTAGATTGGTCTCAACTAGGGCCAGGGCCTTTTCAGTACTGGCCCCGACTTGGTGGAACACTCTGTCACAAGAGACTAGGGCCCTGCGGGACTTGACATCTTTCCGCAGGGCCTGCAAAACAGAGCTGTTCTGCCTGGCCTTTGGTTTGGACTCAGTCTGACCCTTATGTCTCCCTCCCCTTATGGTTTTGATCTATGGGCTACTATTAAATTGAGGCTGCATTTTAAATTGTATTTTTAACCTGTATTTTAAATTGCTTCCCCTCCATTATGTTTTTATTGTAATTTTACTGGTGTTAGCCGCCCTGAGCCTGGCTCTGGCCGGGGAGGACGGGGTATAAAATTATTATTATTATTACTATTATTATTATTACTACTACTACTACTACCACTACTACTACTACTACTACTACTAACTACTACATATTTTGCAAAATTCTGTCTCCAAGATGAAGGACACTTCTGATATCTCCTAGCAGGCTGCCGATTTTAACAAGTGGGAAAGGGTAGATCAGGGATTCCCAAATTTGAATATCCAGCTGTTTTTGGACTACAACTCCCACCACCCCTGGTTAGCAAGACCGGTGGTCAGGAATGATGGGAATTGTAGTCCAAAACAGCTGGAGACTCGAGTTTGGGGAACCCTAGGGTACACCCGGGACACGGGTGGTACTGTGGTTTAAACCACAGAGCCTAGGACTTGCCGATCAGAAGGTCGGCAGTTTGAATCCCCGCGATGGGGTGAGCTCCCGTTCTTCGGTCCCTGCTCCTGCCAACCTAGCAGTTTGAAAGCACGTCAAAGTGCAAGTAGATAAATAGGTACCACTACAGTGGGAAGGTAAACGGCGTTTCCGTGTGCTGCTCTTATTCGCCAGAAGTGGCTTAGTCACGCTGGCCACATGACCCGGAAGCTGTACGCCAGCTCCCTCGGCCAATAAAGCAAGATGAGCACCGCAACCCCAGAGTCGTCCGTGACTGGACCTAATGGTCAGGGGTACCTTTACCTTTACTAGGGTAGATGAATTTCAGGGGAGACTGGACACAACTGCTCAATGGGGAGACAGGAGGCTAAAAAATAATAATACTTGGCATAAGATAGGCCACGATAAATGAAGACTACAATTCTACATACTGGCAATGTGGAAGATGTCAAAGTCAGTGCCAGGTGAGTATCCCAGGGGACAGCATGTTTTTTGATTGGGGGGCACTGTTGAAAAGGCTCACCAGCTTTAGGACAGCTGATGGAGGGGACACACAGAGAAGGCCCATGTAATTTTTTTAAGCTGGCAGCTGAGCCTAGGATCTTCTGGCTGCAAAGCATGCACTCTGACTCAGAGCTATGGTCCCCCCCCCAATTCTATATATAGTGAATTTTTTCATGTGCTCATTGGATTTTCTTATCACATGGCCAAATCTCATTGCCTCCATATGATGGGTCCTTTGGATTACATCACCCTGAGCTTTATTCTGTGGGCTTTAAAAATCGTCTTTGATGTCTAACTGGTGGGAGCTGTTTGGAGGACTGCTTGTGAATTAGCCTGGGCAAAAGGTAGCGGTGACACCCCCGAGACCGTCGTATTATTAGGCGCGCTTGAAGATTTCACGAAGCTGCTGTTGTTTTTTCAGACTGCGAAGCCTATTTTGCATTTCCCAAGGGGCACAGATTTCACGCCATTCCAGGTTTTGTAAAGTGAGTTCCAGCTCCAAAAACCATACCAAAATGAAAATTTTAGGGTAAAACGCCTAAGAAAATGTTCGGTTTTTTTAAGGGTGTGTGTGTCCAAATGTAGTATGAATTTTCGTGCGGGTTTTAAAAAATAAACAGATTGATGGGAAAACAGAATGGAATGGAGTTACGACTGAGCAGAATGAAATTGGCCCAAGCAGAGTGATCTGCGCATCCCCACATAATAGCATAATTCTAGAAAAGTGACCCTCACTTTCCTGCAACGGCGGCTGCTAGCGTTGGCTTTGGAGTCAGGGCTCCATGTTAACATAGCATTAGGAACGGCAACACCTTGTAAATTGTAAAATTCATGAAAATTAAAAGTGGATGAATATTTCATGACGCCTCACTGAAAAGCAACTTAATTGCTCGTGTATTATATTATTTATAAAACACGGAAAGCAATTTATCGTGTTTTACCTTAAAAACAGACTTGGAGCTGTGAGCAGCGGAAGTGGAGCCATCTCTCGTCGCGGAATGACTTTGGCGCTATTTCTGTCGGGGCTTTGGGGTCATCGGCAGCCCCCTATGGCTATAAGGGAAGACAACTGGATCTGTTGTTGCCATCTAAGTAGCTTAGGATACCAAGTGCCGACAAACAGATTTGAGAGAAAGGAGGATATTACTGGGAGCTCCCAATAGCATACTCCATATTCAGAGGAGGCTGGCTAGTAGCATTTTCTGTACATCACCTACCTATGGTCTTAGCCGATCATTTTCCATTGGGGAAAACCTGCCACGGAAATGACTAGGGTGAAATCTGCTAGAGAGATGTTGCTCTTTTCTTCAGCATTCCATACGAGACATTCAATGAAACAAGCTTCCTATATTAAGGGACACGGGTGGTGCTGTGGGTTAAACCACAGAGCCTAGGACTTGCCAATCTGAAGGTTGGCGGTTCGAATCCCCGCAACGGGGTAAGCTCCTGTTCCTGGGTCCCTGCTCTTGCCAACCTAGCAGTTTGAAAGCACGTCAAAGTGCAAGTAGATAAATAGGTACCACTCCAGCGGGAAGGTAAACGGCGTTTCCGTGCTCTGCTCTGGCTCGCCAGAAGCAGCTTAGTCATGCTGGCCACATGACCTGGAAGCTGTACGCCGGCTCCCTCGGCCAATAAAGTGAAATGAGCGCCGCAACCCCAGAGTCGTCTGCGACTGGACCTAATGGTCAGGGGTCCCTTTACCTTTACCTTTATTAAGCGGTTGGAGGATGGATGGCGGCTAACAGATTGAGGTTGAATCCTGACAAGACAGAAGTACTGTTTTGGGGGGACAGGAGGCGGGCAGGTGTGGAGGATTTCCTGGTCCTGAATGGGGTAACTGTGCCCCTGAAGGACCAGGTGCGCAGCCTGGGAGTCATTTTGGACTCACAGCTGTCCATGGAGGCACAGGTCAAATCTGTGTCCTGGGCAGCTGTTTACCAGCTCCATCTGGTACGCAGGCTGAGACCCTATCTGCCTGCGGACTGTCTCGCCAGAGTGGTGCATGCTCTGGTTATCTCCCACTTCGACTACTGCAATGCGCTCTACGTGGGGCTACCTTTGAAGGTGACTCAGAAACTACAACTAATCCAGAATGCGGCAGCTAGTCTGGTGACTGGGGGCGGACGCCGAGACCATATAACACCGGTCTTGAAAGACCTACATTGGCTCCCAGTACGTTTCCAAGCACAATTCAAAGTGTTGGTGCTGACCTTTAAAGCCCTAAATGGCCTCGGTCCAGTATACCTGAAGGAGCGTCTCCACCCCCATCGTTCTGCCCGGATGCTGAGGTCCAGTGCCGAGGGCCTTCTGGCGGTTCCCTCATTGCAAGAAGCAAAGCTACAGGGAACCAGGCAGAGGGCCTTCTCGGTAGTGGCGCCCGCCCTGTGGAACGCCCTTCCAGCAGATGTCAAAGCAATAAACAACTACCTGACATTCAGAATACATCTTAAGGCAGCCCTGTTCACTCCAAACACCTTCCTCTCAACTGACCAGCAAACACTGTTGCTCTCACAGAGATCTGAATATGTAGTCTTGGCAACTTGAATGAATGGACACTTGGGCCAGGGACCATGTTTTGTGTCTCAGAACTGGATCCGAAATCCTTTCCAAGCAAAGATTTCAGAAACGGTGGTGTTTTGGATACACACTAACAGGAGTAGCCAATATGGTATGTACAGGTATTACTGATCTACAACTCCCTTGTCCCTGTCCATTGACTATGTTCCCTGGAGTGAATCAATGTAGACAAGCTCTACATTGTATAACCAACCACTTAGTATTATCAACTACTTAGTCACCACACTGAAAAACAGTGCTGGATCAAAAGGCCTTGGTGTTTCAAGAAGTGGCAGAAAGATATTTCTAGATTTGTCTGGCAGGGCAAGAAGCCCAGAATAAAATTCAAGATATTAACTGATGCAAAGGAAAGGGGTGGATTTGCCCTGCCAGACTTTAAACTTTACTATGAATCAGCAGCATTCCGCTGGTTGAAAGACTGGCTGCTTCTTGAGAACACAGACATTTTGGATTTAGAAGGTTTCAATAATGTTTTTGGGTGGCATGCATACTTGTGGTACGACAAGGTTAAAGCACATAAAGCATTTAAAAACCATATTGTCAGGAAAGCATTGTTTAATGTTTGGATAAGATATAAAGACCTATTGGAAAATAAAACCCCAAGGTGGTTGTCACCAATGGAAGCAAAAGCTCAGAAAAAGCTCAATATGGAGCCCAAATGGCCGAAGTATTGGGAAATTTTGGAACAAGAAGAAGATAGGTTGAAACTGCAGAGTTTTGAGAAATTAAAAAATAAAGTGAGAGATTGGCTTCATTACTATCAGATAATGGAGGCATATCATTTGGACAAGAAAGTTGGCTTCCAGGTGGAAAAATTAAAATTAGAAACAGAGCTGTTAGAACCTAAAACTAAGATTTTGTCAAAGATGTATAACTTGTTGTTGAAATGGAACACTCAGGATGAAACGGTGAAATCTGCTATGATTAAATGGGCACAAGATGTTGGACATAATATTATGTTTGCTGACTGGGAACAGTTATGGACCACAGGTATGATGTTTACGACATGTAATGCCTTAAGAGAGAATATTATGAAAATGATTTACAGGTGGTACATGACCTCAGTCAAGCTTGCAAAAATTTATCATTTGCCCGATAATAAATGTTGGAAATGCAAAGAAAATGAAGCTACATTCTTTCACCTTTGGTGGACGTGCCCAAGGATTAAGGATTTCTGGGAAATGATTTATAAGGAAATGAAAAAGGTATTTAAATATACCTTCTTGAAGAAACCAGAGGCCTTTCTCCTGTGCATGGTCGGCCAATTGGTGTCAAAGAAGGATAGAACTTTCTTTATGTATGCTACAACAGCAGCAAGAATACTCATAGCAAAGTACTGGAAGACACAGGATCTACCCACTCTGGAAGAATGGCAGATGAAGGTAATGGACTATATGGGATTGGCAGAAATGACTGGCAGAATCCGAGACCAGGGAGAAGAGTCGGCGGAAGAAGATTGGAAGAAATTTAAAGACTATTTACAGAAATATTGCAAAATTAATGAATGTTAGAATTATGTCGGACAGAAATTAAGTGGTTTCCAGCTGTAATGCCCTAAGAGAATATGAAAAAAAAGGTTTAGAAATAGGCTAAAAACTTATTGATAAGGATTTGCTGAACTAACAATTTGAATTGGAATACAAAAAAGGGAGGTATGAGGAGGTCTGGGAAATAAGTTAATGAAAAATAAGTAATGGAAACTTTATGTGTTTTTAATTATTTTTATTTTTGTATTTTTGTTATTTTTTCTTTTTGATTTTTATTGTATTATTATTGAAAACTTTAATAAATATTCTTGGGGGAAAAACAAAAGGCATTGGAAGACAATGCAAAGTGTTGTTGGTTTTTTAATAAAAAAAAATTCAAGGAATAAGCTTTTTGAGAGTCTGTTTATTTTTCCTCCTGAGCCCTTGAAACTAAGACAGGAGATGAGACTGCCTAATGAGGGGACTGATAACTTCTATCCAGAAGAAAAGGCATTAATAAATCAGTTTGGATTGTTGCCTTTCCTTGCCCAATCTGAGATCTTGGGAAGATTGGAGACCCTTAGAAATAAGCTAACAGAGATGAATGTTCAGGAAAAAGCAAGAGAGAAAGATCCGGCAACGGACCAATTAAAGAAAGAGAACCTCTCTGAAAAAGCCAAGATAGACCCCATGAAGGACTACTCCTATAATACCTCTGCAACTGCAGAGATAAACCTGTTAACAACAGATCTAACACAGTGCGCAAGGGACAGTAATAAACTACCATCTAAGAAGGAAACCATCCCTATGGCAACCATGAAAGACTACTTTTATAATACCCCTGCAGTTGCAGAGATAAACCTGATAGCAACAGATCTAACACAGTGCGTAAGGGACAGTAACAAATTACCATCTAAGAAGGAAACCATCCCTATGACAACCACAACGTGCTCTTGGACCAGCATGAGATACCTGGATGAGGACGAACTTGGTACTAGACAAATAGAACACCTCAAGGTAGATTCGCCAAAAAAAGGAGTACTGATCACTAATGTTAGCACGTTGCACCCTTCAATCGATTCCATTGAGTACTTGGGCGATAATACATCTATGGACATTGCCAAAATGAACGAAACTCAATCAATAGACAAAAAGATAGGCCCTAAAAATCTTTTAAAGGCAAATTGACTAAGATCAACTTTTGGCAAGACAACGTGCAACCTTACCTTGCTAACTTGGAATATTGCAGGTTGGCAAAAGAGGGCTTCTGACCAATCCTTTACTAAATATATTCAGAGACATGACATTGTGTTTCTCCAGGAGACCTGGAGCACAAGCGAAGTGGAGTTAAATGGCTTTTCTGCGTTCTCCCTCCCAGGTCTTTTAAGTACTAGAGGGGGGCGAGTTAAAGGTGGGTTAGTTACTTTAATCTCAACAAGGCTAAGGGCCATATTTAAAAAACTAGACCCACTAGACCATCTGGCCACAGCTGTGCAGGTACAGTGGAGAACCCACAGCTTGCTGCTGATTAACGTATACCTACCCCCACAAAGAGAGAAAAGACTGATAAGAAATACCTGGGCGCAGTTAGAACAGTATCTTGACAAACTATCAAATCAATTTCCTGATGCCTCTGTAGTGGTGGCTGGCGACCTAAATGCCAGAACTGGACAATCTGATGAGGCTTTGTATGCCCATTTCCATGAAACAGCCCCCATTATAGAGGAAGCCCACTCAATACCAGCTAGAATCTCAAAGGATAAAGGCTGTAATTATGCTGGCTTATGCCTATTACACTTGGTCAATAAGTTGGACTTGGTTATACTGAATGGCCGTACTGAGGGGGAGAAGGTCGGAGAATTCACATTTATATCTAACAATGGCGCCTCCACAATTGATTATATAATCGTGTCGTATGATCTTCAAAACAAAGTTCTGGAATGCAAAGTGGAGGAGCGCTTAGACAGTGACCATCTGCCATTAAGTGCACTTGTTGTTGCGGGAAAGGATTTATCCTGCGCTGAGAAAATCGAATATTCGAGCCCTACAGCTTTGGAGCTCAGATATTCTCGTATTAGATGGACCGATGAACTGCATAAGGAAATTTCAAGTAGGCTATGCTCAAAGGAATTCCTCACTAAGAGAGATAACCTTATAACTTCCTCAAGCCATGAATTAAAAATAAATTTATTTCAGGAGTTAATTTCACTCCTTCAAGATTCCCTGAAGGAAAAAAGGAACAGGTCAAATAGGCAATCCTCAGTATATAAAAACTCCAAACCCTGGTTTGATCAAGAATGCCAGGACATGAAGCTAAACTTACTGAAAAAATACAAGAATTATAGATCTGCCAATTTACCCCAACTCCCCACGGTCTGGTTTGAAGATAAACGAAATTATAAAATCCTGATTAAAAACAAAAAACTCCTGGCACAGAAAAGAGAATGGAAATGCCTAATAGATGCATCCAGAGAGAGAGACTCGGCCACCTTCTGGAGAATGGTAGCGAATGGAGTGCGATCTACCTCCTCAGAAGTGGAGTATACTATACCTGCAGGGACTTGGGAGGCATTTTTCCAATCATTATATTCAGCTCTGCCTTTGACACAGCCACTAACACAGTGTGCGGCAGGTGATGAGTGGCCTCCGGTGTCGGTTGCGGAGGTCAGGAGGCTTATTCAGGCACTCAAATACAGAAAAGCCCCGGGAGCAGATAATATCTCCCCTGAGCTTCTCAAAGCCAATATTGACTGGTGGGCCCCAGTCCTTGCCACCCTATTCACCAGCATAGATCAAACAGCAATAATACCAGAGGACTGGGGATTGGCAATCATCGTTCCCATATTCAAGAAAGGCTGTAAACTTGATCCAGCCAATTACAGACCAATCAGTCTCTTAAGCATTATTAGCAAACTTTACGCAACTCACTTACGTGAAAAGTTTGCGGACTGGCTGGAATGGGAGCACATCCTTAAGGAAGCCCAGGCTGGTTTCAGGGCACATAGATCAACTTTAGACCAAGGACTGGTATTGCAACATCTAGTGGAGAAATACACCTCAAAGAAAGGAGGCTCCCTCTATGTAGCCTTTATAGATTTCAAATCAGCTTTCGATTTGATACCCCGGCACAGACTTTGGGAAAAATTAAGTGCCACAAACATCGACAGACGTCTTTTGCTTCTTATCCGTAGACTACATGAAAATACTCGGATCCGTGTTAGATGTGACCGTTATGGGAACCTATCAAAGGAAATCCAAAGTTTCCATGGTGTCAAGCAAGGCTGTGTTCTTGCCCCTATTCTATTTAATTTCTACATAAACTCCTTAGTCAGAAAGATGGAGGATGCAAGTACTCATCCCCCAAACCTAAATAATATACCAATCCCAGTCCTTTTGTACGCAGATGATGCGGCACTTATTTCCTTCTCTTGTGTGGGTCTAAGAAAACTTCTACGAGCTCTTACAGAGTATTGCGAAGCTGAACACCTAATAATAAATTACACTAAATCAAAAATTATGGTGTTCTCCAAGAGAAAACTCCGACATAAATGGAAAATTAATAACCAACCTATTGAGCAAGTAACATCCTTTAGATATCTTGGAATAATCTTTGATGAGAAGGGATCCTGGTGCCATCAGATTAAGAATTCCATTGCAAATGCGCAAAGATCTTCCAGAGCTATCATAAGATTCTTCTATAGAAAAGGAGGTCAATATGTTCCTGCTGCCTCCCAGGTCTTTGTCGCAAAAATACTTCCACAACTGATGTATGGCACCCAGATATTTAATTGTCAAAAACTCAAGTCCCTGGAATCTGTACAAACTAAATTTTACCGCTCCCTACTAGGGTTACCTACCTGTGTTTCCAACACAGCCATTAGGCTGGAGGTAGGTCAACTCCCTATCAATGCCAGGATATGGATCCTGAAGATTCACTTCTGGCTAAAACTCATATTTTTCCCAGTGGGAGTGGCTCCATTGACTCTATTAGACCCGTTCCAGTCTAAATGGAGATTGTTGCTCTATGAAAAATTGAAGGGCCTGGGGCTTTCCCCACAAGAACTTATAGCCTCAGGTTTTGAAAAGGCTAAAAGGATGGTGAGCCAGCGAATAGGAGATGTAGAGCTTCAGGACCATATGAGCAAGATAGATAAATATCCAGCCATCCAAGATTATGGAAAAGGGTTCAATCTAACACCATATTTGCTGGATTTACAAATCGCAAAATACAGGCGGGCGTTTACCCTTACCAGATTTGATGTACTGCCATCTGCCTTACTAAAGGGCAGATACGTGGGCAAACCCTATGCTGAACGAGTCTGCCCATGTGGTCTGAAAGAGGTGGAAACGGTTTCACATGTGTTGCTACACTGCGACCTCTATGGGGATATCAGGTCACTGTTTATTTCCCCTATCGTTCAGAAATTTCCAGGTCGATCTGAATCTCAGTGGCTGAAAATCCTACTAGGAGATAAAAACCCAGAAGTAACACTGAAAGTGGCCAAATTTTCTGCGGCTGCAATCAAGCGGAGGGCATTAGCTGTAAAAAAGTAAAAGACTTGACCCCTGGACAAGCCCCCTCATTTTTTAAGTCTATACATACATTGTAGTGCGTGTGTGCGTGTGTGTGTGTGTGTGTGTGTGTGCATATGTGTATTGCTTTTATGTATAATTTTACAATTTTTAATTGACACCATTACTCCCCTTGTAAACTATCGTTGTTGTTTTTTCTGGTCTATGACCGTAATAAATTAATTCAAATTCAATTCACCTGAGCAAGATAAACACAGCCTTATCTTAACTCTGGTCATCTGAGTTTGTGAGCGAATGTTTCATTAGCATATGAAGTGCCAAGGAAATAATGGAAAACTGTATAAGGGTTCAGCATTGAATAATCTATTGAAGGATTCTTTTAAATAAATTATTTACCTTTAACGTTATTGAGGAGAAAGAACGGAATGTGTGCTTATGGTAGCCTTCAACTTTTCACACCTGTATCATATATCATTCTTAAGAGTGACATCTTCTGTTACTATGGAAACAATTTTGACATTAAAATGTGTTTATTGCTGGGCTATCAAGAGAGTGATTCTGGGGGAAAAAACAGAAAAGGTCAAAATATCAGAGTAATTCACATTACACTATACATGTCAACACATTCCTTCAAAGATGGAATGAAATGAGCTATCGCTTTTTGAATGGAAGCACTTAAGCCTGGTCCAAATTCTCTCTGACAATGGCGGGATATAGTAAGAGGCTGAAATTACAATCATATTCATGCCATCTTTGTACCTGGCATTGTGTTCCCACCCCCTATAGCGAACTCTTGCTGTGCTCTCAAACATTTCCATTATTGCTGACTATATTCATATGGGCATTTCTCTCTCCTGTCCTCAGACGCTATACAAGTTTTTTTTTTTGCGGTAGATGTAAACCGAGCAAAGCGGTCTTTTGAAAGCGCCAACACAGATAGGCCATGCATTCGTTTCGGGACACATGGGAAACTTAACCAAATGAGGGTCCATTTGGTTCTATTTTCGTGCGCCCTGAAATGAATATAAAGAGAAAGCAAGGAGTACGACAAGGCTGTATTTTGTCTCCCTGCTTATTTAACTTATATGCAGAATTCATCATGTGAAAGGCTGGGCTGGATGAATCCCTAGCTGGAATTAAGATTGCTGGAAGAAATATCAACAACTTCAGATATGCAGATGACACAACGTTGATGGCAGAAAGTGAGGAGGAATTAAAGAACCTTTTAATGAGGGTGAAAGAGGAGAGCGCAAAATATGGTCTGAAGCTCAACATCAAGAAAACGAAGATCATGGCCACTGGTCCCATCACCTCCTGGCAAAGAGAAGGGGAAGAAATGGAGGCAGTGAGAGATTTTACTCTCTTGGGCTCCATGATCACTGCAGATGGTGACAGCAGTTACAAAATTAAAAGAAGCCTGCTTCTTGGGAGGAAAGCAATGACAAACCTAAACAGCATCTTAAAAAGCAGAGACATCACCTTGCCAACAAAGGTCTGTATAGTTAAAGCTATGGTTTTCCCAGTAGTGATGTACGGAAGTGAGAGCTGGACCATAAAGAAAGCTGATCGCCGAAGAATTGATGCTTTTGAATTCTGGTGCTGGAGGAGACTCTTGAGAGTCCCATGGACTGCAAGAAGATCAAACCTATCCATTCTGAAGGAAATCAGCCCTGAGTGCTCACTGGAAGGACAGATCCTGAAGCTGAGGCTCCAATACTTTGGCCACCTCATGAGAAGAGAAGACTCCCTGGAAAAGACCCTGATGTTGGGAAAGATGGAGGGCACAAGGAGAAAGGGACGACAGAGGACGAGATGGTTGGACAGTGTTCTCAAAGCTACCAGCATGAGTTTGACCAAACTGTGGGAGGCAGTGGAAGACAGGAGTGCCTGGCGTGCTCTGGTCCATGGGGTCCCGAAGAGTCGGACACGACTAAATGACTAAACAACAACAACAACATAGGCAAACCCAGTTAGATGGGTGGGGTATAAATAAATAAATAATAATAAGAATTACTACTATATTATTATTATTACTTCTTCTTCTTCTTTGGCGATCACTCGTAGCCGAGTAAGATTGTCTTCCATAAACACAGTTATTAACAATGAGTCCATAAGTGACTGTGGAGGCCAATTCTGGATGCACACGTCCTTCCACAGTGGGGACACTGGTTTCCGGGCAGGAGCTGTTGTGACGGTTGCTACAAGAGATGTGAAAACCTACAAGCTGGCCAATTTGCTTGCAGGAGAAAATCCCACCCTGGCCCCAAATACGGAGACCAAATTAACCATAGCAAAGTTCATAGGCAATGTGCCGGCTCCGCCAACCCCCCACCCAGTGGCCCTCTAAGGACTGGGTGGGTGGGTGGAAAACCCCCACAACCAGAGGCCAAGAGGGCGGCCAACACCTGGTTGCCCCCCCCCCACTAAAATAGGTTGGGGTGGGCTGCTTGCAGGAGTCCCAGGTGGGCAGATACTTTCACCTATTGAACTGAATAATTTTTTTTCTGCTTGCCTTGATATGTTGTAACAGGTCGCTGCTACTTTATTGTTAAAGGTTTTGATTCCCGTTTGGTTTTATTTTATGGTGTTAATTTTGATTGAGTGAATGACTGACTGAGTTTATTTCTATGCTGCCTTTCCACGGTGAGCTGTCAGTTTACAACAGATACCCACTTCTTAGCAACAACAACAGAACATCATACATTAAAAGCGTCTCCATACAGGGCTGCCTTCAGGTGTCCTGGGAAAGTTGTATAATTATTTATCTATTTGACATCTGACGGAAAGGCGTTCCTAGCAAGAAGGAATTAATGCGCTTAAAACCTCAAGGATGGCAGTGGAAACCAATCAATTTCAATTAACTGTGTACAAAACACAGCCTTTCTTTGACAATTCTGCTACATTTTTGCCTTAAAAGAATCCAATTTAAAATAATAATAATAATAATAATAATAATAATAATAATAATAATTTATTTATTTATACCTCAGCCACTCTGTGCAGCTTCCAACAAAATATTAAAACACAATAATGCATCAAACATTAAAAGCTTCCCTAAACAGGGCTGCCTTCAGATGTCTTCTAAAAGTCTGGTAGTTGTTCTGTTTGACATCTGGTGGGAGGGTGTTCCACAGGGCGGGTGCCACTACCAAGAAGGCCCTCTGCCTGGTTCCCTGTAACATCACTTCTCACAGGGAGGGAACTGCCAGAAGGTCCTCGGCTCTGGACCTCAGTGTCCGGGTAGAACGATGGGGGTGGAGACGCTCCTTCAGGTATACTCATATGACAGAAATACTGCTATTTTAAATAAGAAATTAAGAACAGCGGTGGTTGAATCAATAGGTGGCACTTTCCTTGAGTGCCTGAAGCTCTTTGCCTCCATATTCCTTAGTAACAACCCTGTAAGATAGACCACCAATACTACTGTTCCCATTTTAAAGGTAGAGGATGAAAACTGAGAGGCAATGGCCTCCATCCAAAAAAAAACCTTACAAGAGAGCACACGGTGTAAGCTTCTTCAGGGACAAAGGAATGGAGAAGTTGTCTAAGCAGAGAATGGTTTTATTACAACATTAAAAGTTCCCCGGGGAACTCAGCCCTTGCAGAAAGCAGACTTGACGCCATCGCCTATCAGCCGGCACCACTGTGTCCTGGAACTTGTAGCTCCTGCTGGCCAGATCCTGCCCCCATCCCGACCACTGTCTTAAACTCAAGAGCGGAGCCAGGAAAAGTTTCAACCCAGCTCAGATTGCTCTTTATGTACTTAAGACAAGCACTTCTGCATCAGGCCAAGGACCCATCGAGTCCAGTATTCTATTCTCACAAAGCGTGTTCTCAATTAAAGGAGAGCGCGTGTTGCGGATGGGGCCAGGCAAGACACCCCGTAGTTGCCAGGCAGGATAGGTTGAAGGGGCCCGGCTCGGATTGGTGGATGGTGTTGCTAGGGTGAAATTGATGTTGCCAATTTGGAGGTGGGAACAGAGGTTATTTAAGCAATGCCCACAGCAATCCGCTTTCTCTTTTGCCCTTGTTTTGGGCTTGTGCTTTGACCTTGCTATGCCTGTCATGGGGTCGTCTGCCTTGGTGCAGGTGTCTGGTAGGAATTTTTCCTGATTAGTGTGTGCCATTTGATTTTTGCCTACTGTGTAGCAAATCGTCACAACTTGTAAGGTTGGCGGTTAGGCGTTGGTTTAAATTGGTTGGAGGAGGGGTATGGATTAGCTGTGCCTGCCCCTCCAATGCTGCTGCTGCACGAGAATTCCATTAAAGGAATTCAGGGGCTTACTATTCTTTCGTCCAAACCCCTGGAATCGGGTTTGGGCCGCGTATGCCCCTGGGAGCATGCGGGGAGAAGCTGAGGGTCTGTGCCGCAGCTCCAGTTATCCCTGATCTTGTTCCTCCACACTGGCTTTCGCTGAAATCCGGGAGTCAGTGCTGTCCCCCAAGGCGGGGGGGGGGGGGCAGATAGTCATAACCAATGCCTAAGCAACCACTCACAATTTGTATGTTCAATAAAGTTGTGGCCAAAATTATGCCAAAAATCTTTTTGAAAAATTTATGAGTGATGTGTGAGTTATTGGGGTAGGGGTGTTTTGGGGGACCTCAACACGCAATGCCCACCATAAAGACATAGAGATGGATTTCCCCAGTATGTGCTTCCTTAAACTCCCCCCCCCTTTTTGTACACTGTTCTAATGATTGCATACAGTTTTATTAAGTTATTTAGCTTTTAAAAAGTTTTATTATTTTATTTTAAATGCATTTGCATTCACTTCCCCCCACAGCTTGCGGAACATTTTGTATACTAAGTAGCATTTTACTATTATTATTATTATTATTATTATTATTATTATTATTATTATTATTATTATTATATCTGAAGGTCTCCAACTGACCTACCAACAACGTTAATATCAATCTCTTATGCCATAAACACAAACAACCACCGGCACAACCACATGAAGTTTTGGCAGCACAAATTCTCTCTCTCTCTCTTTCTATGTGTGTGTGTGTGTGTGTGTGTGTGTGTGTGTGTGTATATATATATATATATGCTTTCGTAGATTTTCACGGGTACAGGAATGCAGGTTTTGGTGTCCTCGGGTGTCTTCCCGTGTAAAAGTTGGGGTGTCTAGGCGACGTTTCGACGAGGTCTCACTCGTCATCTTCAGGCTGGTGCTTTCGGCTTCTTGTTACTGGAACAGAGCGGGATCTCAATGTTTGAGTTCCTATAAATACTGTAGAGGGGGTGTGGTGTCTAGCCTCCAATGTTCTGGGCAGAGAGGAAGTTCCCAGGCTAGTGTGCCTTTTCTTCTTTTGTTCCTTAATTACTTGAGAGATACCTTGAGTGATTTCTTGAGTGATATCCTGAGTACCACTTAGGTGGGTCATTAGGTGTGGATTAGTTGCTAAAGTCTTTGTGTCTTGACCTCTTGAACTTTGTGAAGAGTTTTCCTGAGAAGATGGCTGTATTGCACTTAGTTGTGCTTTGGCTTGGCTTCGTGTATAGGGGCGAGCTGTGGTTTTGTGGCTTGTGTCAGCCAGATCTGTGTAGGGATTGCAGGGGGGTGCAGCATCCGGAGGTGCCACCATGGATTGGCTACTGGATGGTGTCAGTAATTCATCTGTGGAGAGGGTCTGGGTTTGGGTCTGGTGTGGTTGATTGGTGTTGGCGTTCTGTGTGCCTCTGGATCTGGTGTCAGTTTTTGTGGGGAGGGCTAATTTCCAGATGTCTGGCAAGCGGGATGTGTCGTCACGCTTGTTCATGTTGTGAGGGTGTTTCTCTATCTCGATGGCTTCCATGATTATTCTCTTGTGGTGATGTTCCGTGTTAAAGAGCAATTTGGAATCTGCAAAATTAATTTCGTGTCCTGTTTCTTTCATGTGTTGGAAAAGAGAGGAAGTTTTTTCTTCTTTTTTGACGGCATTCTTGTGTTCTGCGATACGTGCATTTATTCGTCTGTTTGTTTGTCCAATGTACGTGGCTGGGCAGACTTTGCAGGGTATTTCATAGATCCCTTGGTTTTCCAACTGGATTTTATCCTTGGGGTTTCTGAGGATATTGGCTATTTTTTGGTTGGTGCAAAAGGCTGTTTTGATATTGTGTTTATGGAGGATTTTGCTAATTTTATCTGTAGTGCCCTTGATATAAGGAAGGAGGGCCATGCCATTGTTTTCTTCTGTGTCTTGGTTTTTGGGGGGTGTTTCCTTTTGGATTAGCTTCGTAATCCTGTTTTGCTGGTATCCATTGGCAATTAACACATTTGAGAGATTCTGTAACTCAGTTGTCAAGTGGTCAGTGTCAGTTCATAGAAACAATAAAGAAGCAAAACCTACATCCTAATGACCTACTTGTGAGCTTCGATGTTGTATCTCTCTTCACACAAGTGCCCATTAATGAAGCCTTGACAGCTATTCAAAACAAATACAATCCCCCCGAATACATCTTGGACCTGACCAACCACTGCCTAACCAACACGTACTTCATCCACAATGGACAAAGATACAAACAGATAGAAGGAGCACCTATGGGATCACCCCTCTCACCGGTCATCGCAAACCTGTACATGGAACACTTTGAAACCAATGCTTTAGACAAGTCAGAACACAAACCCAAACTTTGGCTCAGATATGTTGACGACACCTTTGTAATTTGGCCACACGGGAAGGAAAAACTTACACCCCAAAATACAATTCACTATGGAAATAGAAGCCAACAACCAACTTCCCTTCCTTGACGTCCTAATCTACAAAAAACCTGATGGCTCCCTAGGACACACTATCTACCAGAAAAAAACACACACCAACCGCTACTTACATGCACAATCACACCACCACCCTGCACAAATAAACTCCGTAGCCAAGACTCTCATCTCCAGAACCAAACGCCTGGCTGACAAAGACCACTTGACAACTGAGTTACAGAATCTCTCAAATGTGTTAATTGCCAATGGATACCAGCAAAACAGGATTACGAAGCTAATCCAAAAGGAAACACCCCCCAAAAACCAAGACACAGAAGAAAACAATGGCATGGCCCTCCTTCCTTATATCAAGGGCACTACAGATAAAATTAGCAAAATCCTCCATAAACACAATATCAAAACAGCCTTTTGCACCAACCAAAAAATAGCCAATATCCTCAGAAACCCCAAGGATAAAATCCAGTTGGAAAACCAAGGGATCTATGAAATACCCTGCAAAGTCTGCCCAGCCACGTACATTGGACAAACAAACAGACGAATAAATGCACGTATCGCAGAACACAAGAATGCCGTCAAAAAAGAAGAAAAAACTTCCTCTCTTTTCCAACACATGAAAGAAACAGGACACGAAATTAATTTTGCAGATTCCAAATTGCTCTTTAACACGGAACATCACCACAAGAGAATAATCATGGAAGCCATCGAGATAGAGAAACACCCTCACAACATGAACAAGCGTGACGACACATCCCGCTTGCCAGACATCTGGAAATTAGCCCTCCCCACAAAAACTGACACCAGATCCAGAGGCACACAGAACGCCAACACCAATCAACCACACCAGACCCAAACCCAGACCCTCTCCACAGATGAATTACTGACACCATCCAGTAGCCAATCCATGGTGGCACCTCCGGATGCTGCACCCCCCTGCAATCCCTACACAGATCTGGCTGACACAAGCCACAAAACCACAGCTCGCCCCTATACACGAAGCCAAGCCAAAGCACAACTAAGTGCAATACAGCCATCTTCTCAGGAAAACTCTTCACAAAGTTCAAGAGGTCAAGACACAAAGACTTTAGCAACTAATCCACACCTAATGACCCACCTAAGTGGTACTCAGGATATCACTCAAGAAATCACTCAAGGTATCTCTCAAGTAATTAAGGAACAAAAGAAGAAAAGGCACACTAGCCTGGGAACTTCCTCTCTGCCCAGAACATTGGAGGCTAGACACCACACCCCCTCTACAGTATTTATAGGAACTCAAACATTGAGATCCCGCTCTGTTCCAGTAACAAGAAGCCGAAAGCACCAGCCTGAAGATGACGAGTGAGACCTCGTCGAAACGTCGCCTAGACACCCCAACTTTTACACGGGAAGACACCCGAGGACACCAAAACCTGCATATATATATATATATATATATAACATTATATATATGCAAAATTAAAGACAGATGAGGGGCCATATGCAGCAAGTAATCATGCTGCAAGCAAATGGTGAGATAATGATGGATGGGGTGACTTCAGTCATACATAAGTATGCTAATCTCATGGTTGGTAAATATGCTCAGCAGCAGAAAACTGCCAACTGAGAGAGAGTCCTTGTTGCTGTTGTTTAGTCTTTAGTCGTGTCCAACTCTTCGTGACCCCATGGACCAGAGCACGCCAGGCACTCCTGTCTTCCACTGCCTCACGCAGTTTGGTCAAACTCATGTTCGTAGCTTCAAGAACACTGTCCAACCATCTCGTCCTCTGTCGTCCCCTTCTCCTTGTGCCCTCCATCTTTCCGAACATCAGGGTCTTTTCCAGGGAGTCTTCTCTTCTCATGAGGTGGCCAAAGTATTGGAGCCTCAGCTTCAGGATGTGTCCTTCCAGTGAGCACTCAGGGCTGATTTCCTTCAGAATGGAGAGGTTTGATTTTCTTGCAGTCCATGGGACTCTCAAGAGTCTCCTCCAGCACCAGAATTCAAAAGCATCAATTCTTCGGCGATCAGCCTTCTTTATGGTCCAGCTTTCACTTACATACATCACTACTGGGAAAACCATAGCTTTAACAATACGGACCTTTGGTGTCTTTTAATTTCGTGGCTGCTGTCACCACCTACCTTGGACCAAAAGAAAGTTGGCTGAGTGAGACTGCTAATGAAAGGGCAAGGCAGGGCAGAGGAACCCTGAAGCAGTGTGTCGTGCGCAGGTGAGCTTCCAGGTTTTTATAGATCTTGGGCGAAGGAATACTTCCCTGCAGTGATTTCCACCTCTCAAGTAGAAAACAAGGAGTTAAATGTTGGTCAAGTAGTAGCTGTCTCAGCAAACATTGCAACTCAGCCCGTGTTTGGCTCCCTCTGTCACACAACCTTGGACATCTGAGTTTCTTTTATTGAGAGAGAATGTTGACCAGGACGCCCAGGGTTATCTGCCAGCTTTTCAGGACTGTGGGTCCGCATTCTTCACAAGGAGAAAGACCTTGGTGCGACACCTGCTCACAAACAGTATTAATGTAAGAGACCGTTATCTTTATGGTGCTGAACAATGCCAAATCCTTGAAGCTAAGGACACTAGTTAATATTTTAAACAAAGCCCGTGCAAAATGCATTGTGTTTTTTAAGCCGTGAGCTAGGCGAAGGAAGACTGGTACAAATTTATCCCAGCTGTAACTGCTACCACTTCAACCGAGTTAAATCAATTAATTGAGATGTCTTTCCTGTTCTGTTCCAAGGGCTCAGAATGAGGAATTGTGATTCCTTAATTCATGTTATCCTTGCGAAAAAATTAAAAATTAAAAAAGCAATACAACACTAGTTCTCATCGCAATTATACATACATAATTGTGCTGAAATCTTTATATACAGATTCTAAAATGCAGACTCGGATCTTCCATTGTTGCAGCAGACTTGCAGCAAAACACTTAAGTATGGGTATCAGAATCTCTCCTGTTTGAACACTCAAAGGACAATTTATAACACAATCCCTATTGTGAATTGCGATCAGCCATATTCACCACCAACAAACACACCCCAACAACAAAAATAGCAGATTTGTTTGAACTTAATGCTATGTAAAAAAATTGCCTAATAAACTGTACGTTGCAAGCCCTAATTCTATAAACATATAATTTTAAGTGCGTATATATTCCTATGACATGCATGTCAACATATCTGGCGGGAAGGGCGGAAGGGAATCTAATGTGAATGTTATTAACACTGATTTCTTTTTTAAAGTATTAGGAATCTAGAAATTGGGTGCTCCTAATCAAGCCAATTCGAATCAATAGGCACAAGTTGCCCAACTAAACTTCTAGCTTGCCAAGGCCCCGTGACCCACAGTTGCTTAGTGATTAATAAGCACATGGACATGAGTACTGTATTTTTCGCTCCATAAGACACACTTTTTTCTTCCTAAAAAGCAAGGGGAAATGTGTGTGTGTGTTCTGGAGCGAATGCAGGCGGGGAGGCTCTCGCTGGAGCCGTGTTCTCTTTAAAGAGCCACGCCTAGTGTGTGTGTGTGGCTCTTGGGGGCTTTTTCGTGAGGTGGAAGAAGGGACTGACGGGCTGCCCTCTGTCCCTTCCCCCACTTCCCGGAAAAGCCAGCAAGCCTTGTAAGGGCTCCCTTTCGTCCCTCATCCCGCTTTGCTGGGAAGCCAGCAGAAGAAGAGGCACTGCGCAGCTATGGCTCTTGCTCTGCTGGCTTCTCAGCGAAGCGGGAGGAGGGACGGAAGGGTTTAAAGCAAGAAAAGCGAGAGCCGCTTACATGCTCTGCGCAGAACATTTTTTTCCTCGCTTCCCCTCCTCTAAAAACTAGGTGCGTCTTATGGAGCAAAAATACGGTATTTAGGATAATGGGTTCAAATAGGCCACAACTTTATTGGTTACAGATGTGAGCGGTTTGGCTTAGGCATTGGGTGAAGCCAGACTATATCTTGACTCCTGCCCATCTGCAGGGAGTCCAACTAAGGGTAAACCACCAATAGGGGGAGCTTTATGACTTACATCAAATAGGGACACCCTGAGGGGTCATCGTTGGGGTCGTGGCATGGCCCTAGCCCACGTCCAGGCATTGTACAGGATCCACACACACCCCGAATCTCTTTAACAGAGTACTCTTAATGAGAAGGGGCAGGCGTGGACTGCAGCCTCCCCTCCATCCAAACAAAAGCTTGTTGTTGTTGCTTAGTTGTGTCCGACTCTTCGTGACCCCATGGACCAGAGCACGCCAGGCACTCCATGGACAAAGTCAACAAAGGCTTACCCAGTGCCTAACCTCACAAAGTTGTGGCGCTTGCTACAAGGTAGGCGAAAACCAAATGACTGGGGCTAAATTTGCCAAGGGGGAAAAAATCCTACCTGGCCCCAACAATATGGCGGCTGCCATTTGTCCATAGCAAGGTTGTGTCGGAGCAAAACGTGAAAAAAGAGTGGGTGTGTTGGGAGATCTGGTAAAAGGGTGAGAGTGCATGGCCTCCCCGGCCATACCGCAGTTAAATTAACCATGGCCATGCCCCCTACCAGTGCTGATTGACCAGTGGGACCACACTGGCCATGGCCCTGCCCAGCGTCGGTGATGCGACTGGGATGGCACAATGGGGCATCAACTCTCTGCCCCCACATTGCATCACTGCAGTGGCCTGGATGCCTGGCCACAACGCCGCCCTCTGAGAAAGGTGAGGGGGCCTACTAGATTTTAAAGGAAATGTCTATCATTCATAAGAAGATGAGGCTGCTGGTACAGGGCAACGCTCATCTCGTCCAGCACCCTTTTCTCTCAGTACACACTTGGATGCCTATGGGAATCCAGCAATCAGAACCCAAGAACAAGAGCACTCTCTCTTCCTGAGGATACCAGCAACTGCTTTTCCAAATGGTGGGATGCAGAGAGCCCTGTGCATTTCAGGGACTTCTCACAAGTCTCTCTTGTTGGATGGCTGTCCTCTCCAGGTATTCTGTCTCCGGACCATGGTGGAGTCCCAAACGGTTGTTGCTGTTTAGTCGTTTAGTCGTGTCTGACTCTTCTTGACCCCATGGACCAGAGCACGCCAGGCACTCCTGTCTTCCACAGTTTGGTCAAACTCATGCTGGTAGCTTTGAGAACACTGTCCAACCATCTCGTCCTCTGTCGTCCCCTTCTCCTTGTGCCCTCCATCTTTCCCAACATTAGGGTCTTTTCCAGGGAGTCTTCTCTTCTCATGAGGTGGCCAAAATATTGGAGCCTCAGCTTCAGGATCTGTCCTTCCAGTGAGCACTCAGGGCTGATTTCCTTCAGAATGGATAGTTTTGATCTTCTTGCAGTCCATGGGACTCTCAAGAGTCTCCTCCAGCACCATAATTCAAAAGCTTAAATTATTCAGCTATCAGCTTTCATTATGGTCCAGCTCTCACTTCCATACATCACTATTGGGAAAACCATAGCTTTAACTATACGGACCATTGTCGGCAAGGTGATGTCTCTGCTTTTTAAGATGCTGTCTAGGTTTGCCATTGCTTTTCTCCCAAGAAGCAGGCGTCTTTTAATTTCGTGACTGCTGTCACCATCAGCAGTGATCATGGAGCCCAAGAAAGTAAAATCTCTCACTGCCTCCATTTCTTCCCCTTCTATTTGCCAGGAGGTGATGGGACTAGTGGCTATGATCTTCGTTTTTTTGATGTTGAGCTTCAGACCATATTTTGCACTCTCCTCTTTCAGCCTCATTTAAAGGTTATTTAATTCCTCCTCACTTTCTGCCATCAAGGTTGTGTCATCTGCATATCTGAAGTTGTTGATATTTCTTCCGGCGATCTTAATTCCGGCTTGGGATTCATCCAGCCCAGCCTTTCGCATGATGAATTCTGTATATAAGTTAAATAAGCAGGGAGACAATATACAGCCTTGTCGTACTTCTTTCCCAATTTTGAACCAATCAGTTGTTCCATATCCAGTTCTAATTGTAGCTTCTTGTCCCACATAGAGATTTCTCAGGAGACAGAAGAGGCGATCAGGCACTCCCATTTTTTTGAGAGCTTGCCATAAGGCAGTGATCCATGGTAAAGGTAAAGGGACCTTCTGACCATTAGGTCCAGTCGTGACCGACCGACTCTGGGGTTGCGGAGCTCATCTCGCTTTATTGGCTGAGGGAGCCGGCATACAGCTTCCGGGTCATGTGGCCAGCATGACTAAACCGCTTCTGGCGAACCAGAGCAGTGCACAGAAACGCCGTTTACCTTCCCACCAGAGTGGTACCTATTTATCTACTTGCACTGGTGTGCTTTCGAACTGCTAGGTTGGCAGGAGCTGGGACCGAGCAACAGGAGCTCACCCCATTGCAGGGATTTGAACCGCTGACCTTCTGATTGGTAAGTCTTAGGCTCTGTGGTTTAACCCACAGTGCCACCCGTGTCCCAGAAGTCAATGCTAGCCACTCCCAATTAAAGATGTAGGAAAAGGTACATTATCTCATTAGAGTGGACAGCTTCAGGGGGCATTATGCTGTTTCTCCAACTTGTACTGCCAATTGACGTCTGCTTTGTTTGTCTCTAGAACTCAATTGAAGCTATTGTATGTGTGTGGCAAGGGGGATGAGTCAGACCTGCTCTGCGTATTCCTTTTATATCTTGGTCACCCTGGAATGTGACAAGATGTCAGAAGAGCGAGTTGACTTCTTGGCAGCCGTCTTTTGTATATATGTTAAAAGTGTTTGGCTTTTTTTATTTTTGGTGAGATGATGGGGTTAATATGGGTTATTTTGTTTATAGCGTAATATTTAATGTTGAATTAATCTGATAATGTACCGAGCTGTCTGCAGTCTCCTTAAGAGATTGAAGAACTGGTCAGTATAATAGATTAGAGAAATACAATAATATTAAATTTTACAGGCCTAATTGTTTTGTTCTAATCTGATTTCATTTGATTATCTGAATATAAGTAGGGCAAATATGTCTGAAGCCATTATGTCATGAATCACAGAGCTAATACCATTTAGAATTTACTGTACATGGAGTAGATATTCATAGGAGTCTTCAAATGATCGCTGGATGCATTCATTTTGCTGAAAGATTGTACTGGATAAAACTACCCCCCCCCCCAAAAAAAAGGTTGTACTGGATAAAACTACCAAACACCATGGTTCATTCAACTTTTTAAGTACAGGGGTACCTCTGGTTACGTACTTAATTCGTTCTGGAGGTCCATTCTTAACCTGAATCTGTTCTTAACCTGAAGCACCACTTTAGCTAATGGGGCCTCCCGCTGCCACCGCGCCGCCAGAGCACGATTTCTGTTCTCATCCTGAAGCAAAGTTCTTAACCCGAGGTACTATTTCTGGCTTAGCGGAGTCTGTAACCTGAAGCGTATGTAACCCGAGGTACCACTGTAGTAGTAGTTATAGGAATATTCAGTTTTAATAGGTTACAGCAGTTCTATTCAACACTTTTGTGGTATAATTCATATGTGGTAAATAAATATTTATTCATAATTCATATTTTTTGTTACAGCCTATCAAATGAAAAAAGCTGAAGTGCCTCTCTTACACAGTTAATAAACACATTTAGCAAAAAAAATCTTCTAACAGTTTGCCTCTCTTCTGTCACCTTCATAAAATCTTATGCATTTTAGATTCCCGCTCTGTCATGGTTGGCCTTTGAGCCTCCCCACACCACCACCAATTCTGTGCAGCCCTTGCAGCTACCACTCTATGCAAGATTAATTCCCTCAGGCCACAATCCTAAAGCTGGTCAAAGGCTGGCTGAGGGGTTCCTGAATGCAGCTTAAGTGCATTCAGCCTTTGTGGTGGAGAGCCAGTGTGGTGTAGTGGTTAAGAGCGATAGACTCGTAATCTGGGGAACCGGGTTTGCGTCTCCGCTCCTCCACATGCAGCTGCTGGGTGACCTTGGGCTACTCAAACTTCTCTGAAGTCTCTCAGCCCCACTCACCTCACAGAGTGTTTGTTGTGGGGGAGGAAGGGAAAGGAGAATGTTAGTCGCTTTGAGACTCCCTAGGGTTGTGATAAAGCGGGATATCATATCCAAACTCTTCTTCTTCTTCTTCTTTCATCAGAAATGCTGCAACTTGATTGCTTACAGGAGCGGGGACTTCTCAGTGTCAGTTTGGAAAAATAAAAGGAGAATTCCTAGAGTCTAGGATCCAAGTACTCTTTGGTGAGAGAACACCTGCAGAGACTGAAAATCACATAATATGCAGCAAAGTGAAGTGTGAAAATGTAGGCTGTGAAACTTTTCAGATATGCCCTTCCAAGTGAATTCCAAAATTGTCCCCTTTGAAAGTTCTTCCCAAAGTTTCCCTCTTCCTCCAGCATAGGAAAAGACCACAAGTTAAAAAAATGGTTTACTTACAAACTCCCCAAAGGTCAGATTCATGTACTTTTCCATACAGAAAAGTTGCACAGGCAGTAAAACAGGCAGTAAAACGTAGTCACAGACGACTCTGGGGTTGCGGCTCTCATCTCGCTTTATTGGCCAAGGGAGCCGGCGTACAGCTTTCGGGTCATGTGTCCAGCATGACTAAGCTGCTTCTGGAGAACCAGAGCTGTGCACAGAAACGCCGCTTACCTTCCCGCTGGAGCGGTACCTATTTATCTACTTGCACTTTGATGTGCTTTCGAACTGCTAGGTTCGCAGAAGCAGGGACCAAGCAACGGGAGCTCACCCCATCGCGGGGATTCAAACCGCCGACCTTCTGATCAGCAAGCCCTAGGCTCTGTGGTTTAGACCACAGCGCCACCCTGTAAAAGTTCCTAAACTGATGGTATAGGAAAATGCTTGTTTCAGACTCCGTTCTTGTCAGAAACAAGAGAAGCTGATTAAAGCTATGCAGCTGAGCTGGAGCAGCCAGCTGAGACCTCATACACTGAATGCACAGGTAGCTTGGTAGGGAGTAAAGGCTTGATCACCTATTTGCTCCCAAAGTATGGGGAAGTGGCATAGCTAAGTCTGGCAGGACAGCTTACTCGGTGGTATTAACTCTTTCATGCCTTAAACAGTCACTGAAATAGTCTTTCCCATTTGCTACCTGCAAGAGGGTTAACTCCTCCCTCCTCAGAAATAACCCCCAGCAGCAAAATGCCAACCTCTACGTTGTAGAGCAGGGGTAGCCAATGTGGTGGTGTTGGACTACAATTCCTCTCAACCTCAGCCAGCATCAATCCTCAGAGAAAATGGGAGTTACAGCCCAGCAGTGGGGAGCCTGGTTTGGGCAATGGGACAGGCCCTTATTTTACCTACCCCTTGTAGATGAAATTAGGTGATGATTTTTGGGATTTCAACGGCTTGGAGATTGTTAATCTCAGAGGCAGCCTGGTGTCACCCTTCTGGTTCCTTGAGAAACATGATAGTTCAATGAAGTGAGTTTAGATGTAGCTGCTCCAGGTTCTCATGTCTGCTGAGCCCTGAAGCTCCCTTGGACAAGTCCTCTCCTATCCATATGGTCCACAAATAGCAGAGGCCTTAGACCACATGGTCCACCCATCTACATGGTTGATAGGAATGATCACTGGAGGGCCTGGAATATGGCTTTCTAAGAGCAGCACACGGTTGTGTGATGGGAAATGAGACAATGACTGCATGAGTGTCCATGACCAACAAGGACTTGGAAACCTTCCATGGTCTAAACTTAGGAAAAGTCCAGATGACAAATGACTGCATCATTTTTCTTCTGCACAGTGAGCATTGTTGACTAGCGAGATTTTTCTTTTATCTTGAAATCTGTCATTAAATATGTAGGTGTAGTTGTTAGTTAATCCATGGTGGATAGTGAAAATATTAAAATTTAACTTCTCCATGCTTCATTTCTCTTTTACTAGGACAATAAAAAAACAACAACCCACAAGACCCAGAGTGACTCAGACGCTGTTTCACGCAGTAGAGCCAGGCTTTGCTGAGTTGGATTGTAGAACCTTTAACTTTTTCTCTTCTTCACTGGAAAGTAATGAGAGAGAGGACCTGCTGCTTAGATTGTTCTACATTCACCAACATCTGCAGAGGTACAGATCTCTCTATTTTTCCAAACCCGTTCCATATATTTAATTTCGTTGAATGGCTTAATTACAGTAATGATATCACTTTTATTTCCAAGGTGACTAATAAGATTGAAAAACTTCAAGAATGTCACTAGGCAGTCCATTTTACAGATGAGGATGGCTTCCACTAAACACTGGCCATTTCTTGATCGGAGTTTTCCTCCCCCTGACAAAAAAATGAGAGTTTTGTACTGAAGGGGAACCAATTGTTTATGTGAGTTTGTGATGGGTGTGGGTGATAATTCTACCATAACTAACCGTAACTAACCCCCCTAAATCACCACTGTAACCATTTTGGAAGAGTTTGGATTTGATATCCCGCTTTATCACTACCCGAAGGAGTCTCAAAGCGGCTAACATTCTCCTTTCCCTTCCTCTCCCACAACAAACACTCTGTGAGGTGAGTGAGGCTGAGAGACTTCAGAGAAGTATGACTAGCCCAGGGTCACCCAGCAGCTGCATGTGGAGGAGCAGGGAATTGAACCCAGTTCACCAGATTACGAGTCTACCGCTCTTAACCAGTACACCACACTGGCTCTCAGTGATAAATCCTGATAAAAATATAATGGGTGACATCTAACTTTGCACAAGCTTATTTCCCCCTCTTCTCTGTCCCTTGCACACACACACACACACACACACACACCAGTTTGCTCCAGAGGGTCCCACAACCCTCCAGAGAAAATATTGATGGTGGGATTGATGGTGGCGAGTAGCAGAAGGGAGAGTCCCATTGTACCAGTGGAAGTCTGTTCTGCTGGTGGGCAGGCGCCATTGAATGTCACCCGATTTACATGCAATGTCTCCATCACTAGCTCTTTGTCACACTCTGGTGCCCCCCATGAACTTAATCTAGGGCATGGAGATTCAAGAGAGGATGAACTCAGGTCTCAGTAGTTCCAGTTCACTTCCAAGGGGCAAAGTAAAAGGACTAAACTTTTGAGGGCCTATACCTGATCCCTGCCCCAGATACAAGGAGGTTCTCCTTCCACTGACAAGGAACCCCAAGATGCTACCATATATCTGTGGGTTCAGGGATCTGCTGGGCTCCCCCAGGTGGGACCTTCTCCCACTTTCATCCTCATCATCATGATGGGTAGTTCCATTTAACGTGAATAAACATAAATGACCATGCTTTGCCAAAATATTTTATGGAAAGGGCAGAGGCAAATATTTTTAGGAGCCTCTTTTCAGGGTCAAATGAAAAGGAGGTGCAAGCAGGCATCAGCTGGCCCTGTGGTTGCTTGACGGGAGTTGCTGATCCAGTGGTCCATCATCTGAGCTGTGTTGTTGTTGTTTAGTTGTTTACTCGTGTCCGACTCTTCGTGACCCCATGGATCAGAGCATGCCAAACACTCCTGTCTTCTACTGCCTCCCGTAGTTTGGACAACTTCTTGCTGGTAGCTTCGGGAACACTGTCCAACCATCTCCTCCTCTGTCCTCCCCTTCTCCTTGTGCCCTCCATCTTTCCCACCATCAGGGTCTTTTCCAGGGAGTCTTCTCTTCTCATGAGGTGGCCAAAGTATTGGAGCCTCAGCTTCAGGACCTGTCCTTCCAGTGAGCTAAGTGTTCATCTGAGCTAAGTGTTGCCTAATAAGAGGGCCGGCTGTGGGCAATTGTAGCCATCAATCAAATGGCCTATCTTCAGATTTGCCTGGTTTTTTCCTCCAAACAGGTTTCAGGGCACCTAAAATATCTCCTGGTTCCCCTGCTCCTTCCCACGCCCATTGCAAATCTCTGGTGCTTTCCAGGGCTGAAAGAATACTGAGCGTAGACTAGGAGAAGAGGACCTCACAGCAAACACCTCCTCTAGTCCTGGCTACAGGATGACTAATGGCCGATGACTAATGAGCGCGACCTCAGCGCTTGGAATCGCTGCTGGGAATTTCATCTGAGAGCCATTGTCTGCCTGGCTGAGGGGCATTCGCGTGCCTTGCCATTAGCGTTAAACACACATACCAGCACCTCGGCCTTGACCTCTTAATGGCCTAGTTTGGGGAAAAGGCAGGCCTCAGGAATCAATCGGCTTGAGATTTCCCCAAAGTTCAGCAATTTAACCTCCGTGAAGGATTTTGCTTCCTGTGATGAAAGGAGATAAGGATCTAGATATGTAAACACCGTTCTTAAAAAAATAAAATCAGGAAGCATGGATTTCCGGGGACAAAACAGAACAAAAGAGTGCCCTGCTAACAAGACAATAAGTTACTGCTGCTGCTTCTTTTTTCTTTCTCTCTCTCTCTCTCTCTCCTCTCCTCACTATCTTTAAATTCCACTAATCCTACATTTTCTTCTTTGGGCACAAGAAGCTCTTGGTTCTTGTTTCAGTGGAAGATGCCTGGTGGTCAGAGACAAACAATGCAGTGGGGGGAGGAGGATACAGGATTCGGCATTTATGGCTTTGTCAGCACATTAGAATTCATTTTGTAGCAAGGAATTGGCACCCCCGCCCTGAGAAAAGGCTGAGGAGTTTCTTGCCTTTCTTTCTTTTTTTAATATATTTTTTATTCTTTTTCCATAACAAATTATACATCCAAAACATATTTTTAACATCCAAATTCCTCCTTATTGACTTCCCTCCTCCCGCCTGAAAAACCTTCCTAGTACTTACTTTCTCCACATTTCTTAAATTTAAATTATACCACCATATTATTAATTAATTTTTTTACAATCTAACAATATTCCTACCTTTTCTCTTCACAGAGCTTCCTTAAAACTTACAAACGTTATCTGATTATCACTTAATTTTTGCATATATTCAGCAAATTTCATCCAATCTTCTGTAAATCTTTGATCACGTCGGTTCCGGATCCTTCCTGTTAGTCTATCGAGTTCCGCATAATCCATCATTTTCATTCTCCATTCTTTAATCGTAGGTAACTCTTCTTGTTTCCACTTCTGGGCCATCAAAGTTCTTGCTGCGGACACTGCATATAAAAATATCTTCCTATCTTTCTTATCTATCTCATTGAGGAGTTTCTTGCCTTTCATGGCGGGGAACACAGAGTCCACAGCAGACAGAGCCAGCTCAGAGGCCTTCAGCAACTCGTCTAGGTGGGCCCTATGACAGCCCCAACATTGCAATGTGAAAGGGCCAGGGCCAGGGAGTGAAATTTGGCTTAGCTTTTTTATATACAGATTTTTTCCATGTACAGTTGTAGGGGCATGAAAACCTCCCCAAAATTTGGAACCGGAGTGTATATCTTTGGATTGTGGTGGTGGGAGGACTGGGTGGTGTCGATGCAATTATGATGAGGTGGCTTATCAGTTTTCTCACTTAAAAATCTTGGATGCTGTGCTCGACAAGATGACGGCTTGGAAAATCTAGTTGCATGTGATCCCAGGAATGACATTGCTCCTAGCATCGTTTTCATGGATGCCTCTAGGAGTAATACTACCTCACCATCTCTCAACATGGCAGCACTTAGACTCTGTAATTTCCTTCCAATTCGCATTAGATAGGCTTGCCTTTCAATGCACACTGAGCCAAATTTCTCCACCCATCCCTAGTTCAGTACAGTGGTACCTTGGAAGTCGAACATAATTTGTTCCAGAAGTCGGTTCGACTTCCAAAACATTCAGAAACGAAGGCACCGCTTCCGATTGGCTGCAGGAGCTTCCTGCAGCCAATCAAAAGCCGCAGAAGCCGCGTTGGACATTTGGGTTCCAAAGAACGTTTGCAAACCAGAACACTCGCTTCCAGGTTTGCGGCATTCGGGAGTCAAAACATTCGAATCGCAAGGCATTCAGGATCCAAGGTACGACTGTACGACATATGAACAAGACTCATTCAGAACTCTACATTCCTGGGAGAAACTCAGTGCAGGCACTCTTGTCATCCAATGCATTTTTTATTTTTTGCAAGTTATACAAGACAAAAGGCTTCTCCTCTTTTTTTGCTAGTGATGAGCATGAGAGCTGTATTTGTGTTACCAAACAACAAACGCTCTTTTACCAGGTGCACCACATGGATTTTGCTGAAACGCACAGCCACAAATTCAATTCAAGAAATGAAGAACAGCCTCTGCTGCCCCCCTTGTCAGAAGGCAGCGTCTTCCTTTATTGTCATTAAACACTCTCCCACTCTCACGGAAACACATGCTCCTTGAAAAGACAGCATGTTTATTAACCCACATGCTGGGCTTTTCTTTAATAAATGTGCTTTTGGTTTATTTATTTATTTTGCTTTTAATTTGCAGAAATTACAATCAGCCACACATTTTTTTAAAAAACCAAACCAACAAACCAAAAAGTGTTGGAGCGAAGAAAGCGAAACGAAATAAATGTTTTTGATTCCAGTTCCGATGGTAATGCTGCGCTGGATGGGGAAGGTAAATAAACTCTCTGTGTGGGTGACGGTCTAATAGGAAATGGGTGTGCCTTCCTCGCACGGCAGGGCCTGTCATGTGGTTGACATGTTGCACTCCTCCTTAAGCCACACTTGGCACGGCCTCCTCCGACGTGGCGCTCCTGGCAGAACTGGCTTGAAAGAGCCCCCCCCCCAAAGCGCTTCTTTCTTTGAAACAAGAGAGGAATTCACAAAGCTGGTTTGCCTTGCGACAACACAGGAGCTGGTGAAGCCAAGTGAAAAAAGTGGCCAGAGCCACTTTATTAGCCGTGAGATCAGGGCATGAGCTTACCTCAGTGACACAGCTCTTGTTGTTTTCTGACGAGAGCTTTTTGTGGTCGAAAAGCTGTGCAGGATCATATGGAACTGCTTAAGGGGGAGAGAGCAAAACATACACCCACCCCTTAAATGATTTTAAAGCAAAGCATTGCAAGCTTCCTCTCCCCTCACTCTCCCCCCTCGTCACAATTCAACCTCTAATTGTTGTGCTGAACCTCCCTCCATGCTCGTTCTCTTGTGTAAAGGACAGTCATCGATTGCAGTGCGTTAGAGGATCACCCATCGTTCGAAGTGGGGCTGTTTGGAAGTGCAAGCACCCTGTTCACGTTGGAACGAAAGCCAACCCCCCCTGTGCCCCAAAAAACTTTGGACTCAAATTGCAGACCCTCCAAGTGTCCCTATTTTCCAGGGACAGTCCCGAATTTACAGAAGCTGTCCCGGTTTCTTTTCCCTCCCCCACTTTCTTTCTTATTATTATACTTATACAAATTATGCAAATAAGTATACCAAGTTTTCTCATGTCATTTGTATATCACAAAAATAGCATAATAAATCTGGAAAAATATCTACAACATAGGTTTCATTATTAGTGATCAATGTGAAAGTTCTTGGTTTATGAATTGGTTTAAACATTTGGAGTTTTCATGGTAGGGATACTGGAGTGGCTTGCCATAGTGATGTGTGGAAGTGAGAGCTGGACCGTAAAGAAGGCTGATCACCGAAGAATGGATGCTTTTGAATTATGGTGCTGGAGGAGACTCTTGAGAGTCCCATGGACTGCAAGAACATCAAACTGATCCATTCTGAAGGAAATCAGTCCTGAGTGCTCACTGGAAGGACAGATCCTGAAGCTGAGGCTCCAATACTTTGGCCACCTCATGAGAAGAGAAGACTCCCTGGAAAAGACCCTGATGTTGGGAAAGATGGAGGGCACAAGGGGACGACAGAGGACGAGATGGTTGGACAGTGTTCTTGAAGCTACCAGCATGAGTTTGACCAAACTGTGGGAGGCAGTGAAAGACAGGAGTGCCTGGCGTGCTCTGGTCCATGGGGTCACAAAGAGTCAGACATGACTAAACGACTAAGCAACAACAACAATAAATAAATAAACATTAGGAAAAATAAAAAAAGAAAAAGGGGGAAGAGGGGGAGGGGGAGTGGCGAGTGGGGTGGGGTGGTTATGCTTCTTTATTCTACTTAGTGTGTGTGAGGGGTTGTGTCAGCGTTACCTGTACAGTATGGGTTCTCTTAGTACTCACTTGTATTTCTTTGGTGGTGAGAGAGGTTGGGGGTGGCTTAGGGTGTGGTTGGTTGTCTTTGGTTGGCTGTGGTGAGAATTGTTTTTGTGTGTGAGCGGGGAGTGAGTGTGTATTTTTGAATCAGGTTAGCCAGATTGATTCGTATGCTGTCGGGGGATTCTTGTCGTTGTCTTGTTGGGCTGGGTATGTGATAAAGGGGAACCAAAGCGGGCTGAAGGCGTCTTCTTCTATTTGTCCCCATGTCAGTTTCGGTTTCTTGGTTAGTTTTTCTAATAAGGCTGTTTCCCGTACTATTTGATACCATTGGTAGCCGGCCCCGGTTTCTGATTTGATCCTTGAATGTCCCACTTTTCCTTACGACATCCCTATTTTCATCGGAGAAATGTTGGACAGCATGGTAGGAAGTCCATTTTTTCATTGGAGAAATGTTGGAGGCTATGGAGTTATCTGACCCCTGAGCCATCTGAAGGGAGCCCTGTATAGGGAAGTTTTTAAATGTTTCCGTATTATTATGTTTCTATATATGTTGGAAGGTGCCCAGAGTGGCTTTTGCAACCCAGTCAGATGGGTGGGGTATAAGTAATAAAATTACTACTACTACTACTACTATTGAGTAGGATGTCCCTATTTTCATTGGAGGAATGTTGGAGGGTATTTGCTCAGCTAGAGGGACCAATTCTCCAACTCCTTATAAGCCAACTGTGGCGATCACACAAGGTCCCCGGACGTTTCACCGTCTATTGATCCCTGTGCCACCACTTTATTTCTCGCTGCCACTACCCAGGCCCTACCTGGTACAATACTGAGTCCAGTCAGGGTTAAATTGGAACATAAACTTCTGTTTATTTATTGCAGTTTAACAAGTGTGTGGTTTCATAAACGGTATTGGTCAATTACAATCATGGGGTGCCTATCCAGACCTATAACTTCCGCTACCTGCTCTCACTCACTAAACCACCTCTCAGATGTTTACTTGTCTTCCTAGCTTCTAACTGTTCTTGACTTAGCTTATTTCGCTATGCTAACTCAACCTACCCACAGACTCTATCCCAATTCACTCCCACTCCAACCAACCACCCAACTCCCAATGAACTCCCCCCTTTTGCCCCTCCCAGAGCTGGTTTTATAGTCCCTCTGACTCCACCCCCTGGGTTCTGATTGGGTAACCTGTTAACTATTTCACCTCCAGCACTCTCATATGTTAATGCCACACCAACTTCCTGCGTATTTCTTATCCTCTCCTCGCTCCAACCTCCTTCTCTCATAACATGGACTTGATTGCTTCTTTACTTCTCCAGATTCCTTTTCTCGATCCTCTGTTTGCTCCTCGTCAGGAAATGTAGCACAATTGGCCAATAAATCAAGGCTTTGTGGCGGTGAACCGGGTTGACTGAAAAGCTCCTACGTTTTCTCCAATCCTGGCGTCTTCAGAAGAATGTCCAGAAGGGAATTGCATGGACCAGTATCCAAAAGCACGAAAGAAGGATCCTGTTAAATGATAGGGATATGTAGATAAGAAAAATAAAAGAATAATAATAATAAAAATATTCCAGCTCTGTTGTTGTTGTTTAGTCGTTTAGTCGTGTCCGACTCTTCGTGACCCCATGGACCAGAGAACGCCAGGCACCTCTGTCCTCCACTGCCTCCCGCAGTTTGCTCAAACTCATGCTGGTAACCTCGAAAACACTATCCAACCATCTCGTCCTCTGCCGTCCCCTTCTCCTTGTGCCCTCCATCTTTCCCAACATCAGGGTCTTCTCCAGGGAGTCTTCTCTTCTCATGAGGTGGCCAAAGTACTGGAGCCTCAGCTTCACAATCTGTCCTTCCAGTGAGCACTCAGGGTTGATTTCCTTCAGTATGGAGAGGTTTGATCTTCTTGCAGTCCATGGGACTCTCAAGAGTCTCCTCCAGCACCATAATTCAAAAGCATCAATTCTTCGGCGATCAGCCTTCTTTATGGTCCAGCTCTCACTTCCATACATCACTACTGGGAAAACCATAGCTTTAACTATACGAACCTTTGTTGGCAAGGTGATGTCTCTACTTCTCAAGATGCTGTCTAGGCCTGTCATTGCCCTTCTCCCAAGAAGCAGGCGTCTTTTAATTTCGTGGCTGCTGTCACCATCTGCAGTGATTCCAGCTCTAGCCTCAGCCAAAGCAGTTTTTTAAACTTATTAAATCATTTTTAAAATATAAACAACCGCAACAAAAAACACATACAACAAAAACCACAATAACACTAATAACACAATTTAACAATTCAGATTTGAGTACTGATATACCTACAACTACACTTTTTAAACAATATTTTCCCACCTCTTCTTGCCCTACTTCCCACCACCGTCCGCCTTATCGCTTAAGCATTCCTTCCAGATTTCTTCATATTTATCCATTCTTAATTTGCGCCGATATGCAATTCGTTCGTAGGTAACTAGTCTGTCCATATTGTCAATCCATGTGCTCAATGGAATCTTTTTGCGGCTCTTCCAATTCATCAAAACAAGTTTTTTTGCTTCTAATATGGCACGGTACATCCATGTTTTTTGACCCCTTGTAATCTCCCACGTTTCCGGTATATAATTTAGAATTAAATTCAATTCCCCTAAATAACAATTTCTTTTTATTACTCTTGCTATATATATCCTCACCTCGTACCAAAGTGATCTTATCATCGGGCAGTTAATCATCATATGTACTAAGTTCGCATTTTTACTTCCACATCTCCAGCAGTTGTCTGCATTTGTTATTTTCTTCTGGTAAAGTTTTGCTGGAGTCCACTGGACTCTGAATATTATTTTCTGCTGAATAAGTCTTAGTCTTAGATCCATAGAGGTTATTTCTGTTGATTTTATACTTGACTCCCATATATCATTTGTTATCTGTACCCCTAACTCTTCACTCCATTTTTGTCTATCATATTCTGAATCATATTTCTTTCTGTTGAGTAGGGCTTTATATAGTGCAAGTGTAAAGTTCTTTGTTTATGCAGAGAAACATGGTTTGTTTCCATGGCAATGGTTTATAATTCAGCCCGCCCCCCACATATTAGTATTTAATGTGGATTTATATATTTTTCTTGTGCTGTAACGTATTAACAAGCTAGCATATATATTGCATAGCATAACTTGCTTCCTATGGTTTTCCCAGTAGTGATGTATGGAAGTGAGAGCTGGACCATAAAGAAGGCTGATCGCCAAAGAATTGATGCTTTTGAATTCTGGTGCTGGAGGAGACTCTTGAGAGTCCCATGGACTGCAAGAAGATCAAACTGATCTATTCTTGAGGAAATCAGCCCTGAGTGCTCACTGGAAGGACAGATCCTGACGCTGAGACTCCAATACTTTGGCCACCTCATGAGAAGAGAAGACTCCCTGGAAAAGATCCATCTTTCCCAACATTAGGTGTTGGCCGCCCTCTTGGCCTCTGGTTGTGGGGGTTTTCCACCCACCCACCCAGTCCTTAGAGGGCTACTGGGTGGGGGTTTGGCGGAGCCGGCACATTGCCTATGAACTTTGCTATGGTTAATTTGGTCTCCGTATTTGGGGCCAGGGTGGGATTTTTCTCCTGCAAGCAAATTGGCCAGCTTTTAGGTTTTCGCATCTCTTGTAGCAACCGTCACAACAGCTCCCGCCCGGAAAACAGTGTCCCCACTGTGGAAGGACGTGTGCATCCAGAATTGGCCTCCACAGTCACTTATGGACTCATTGTTAAAACTGTGTTTATGGAAGACAATCTTACTCGGCTATGAGTGTTCGCCAAAGAAGAAGAAGAAGAAGTAATAATAATAATATAGTAGTAATTCTTCTTCTTATTTATTTATTTATACCCCACCCATCTAACTGGGTTTGCCTATGTTGTTATTGTTGTTTAGTCATTTAGTTGTGTCCGACTCTTTGGGACCCCATGGACCAGAGCACGCCAGGCACTCCTGTCTTCCACTGCCTCCCGCAGTTTGGTCATGCTGGTAGCTTTGAGAACACTGTCCAACCGTCTCATCCTCTGTCGTCCCTTTCTCCTTGTGCCCTCCATCTTTCCCAACATCAGGGTTTTTTCCAGGGAGTCTTCTCTTCTCATGAGGTGGCCAAAGTATTGGAGCCTCAGTTTCAGGATCTGTCCTTCCAGTGAGCACTCAGGTCTGATTTCCTTCAGAATGGATAGGTTTGATCTTCTTGCAGTCCATGGGACTCTCAAGAGTCTCCTCCAGCACCAGAATTCAAAAGCATCAATTCTTCGGCGATCAGCCTTCTTTATGGTCCAGCTCTCACTTCCATACACTACTACTGAGACTCCTTAGTGTAGTGATAAAGCGGGATATCAAATCCAAACTCTTCTTCTTCTCTCCTAGTCCTACCAGGAGATTCTGGGGACTGAACATGGGACCTTCTGCATGCAAAGCAGATGTCCTACCCATGAGCCATGTCTTTGCCTCATGGTAGTAAATTCCAGCACACTATGGTGTTCCATCATCCCATCTCACCACTTGACTAGAGGCACCCTTTGTTTTATGTTGAGATGGGCCCTCATCCCACCGCATACAGGAAGCTCCTTGTTCCTTACAGTAGTTGAACAGCAGCTAGGACTTACGACGCAGCAGGAATTTACTGTAGATTTCATGCTATTACCCGGGGGGCTAGCTCGCTCATTGCAACTCATTTCCATTTTTACATTGAAAATCTGGATTGTAAAATTTACTGTTCGATGCACAGAGTTTAAACTCACAACCATTAGACTCTTACAACTCTACTAATGTTACTTTTATGGGCGCTGGCTATGGTCCTGGTTTACCATTTCATCAAAGAAAATACAATGCAGCTGTCATTTGTGACCAAATGGTGTGATTTAAGTGGAAGGGCAAACTTTCCATGGGAGTCGCGTGTTGCTTCCTCCCCACACAAAAGGAATCTAAAACGGAAAAGAACTGTTCCACAAAACTACCAACAATCATCTGGGACTTTCAGCTGACTTCAGTGGGAGTGTTAAAGCAGGGAAGAGAAATCTGTGGCCCTCCAGATGTGGACAGATCACAGTTCCCATCCTCCCTGATCATGGACCAGGCTGACTGGAGCTGATGGGAGCAGAGGGTGCAATCCTGCTCTCTGGCTTACTGCAACCTTCCCCTGACTCCAAGAACATCTAGAGGATCACAGGTTCCCCATTCCTTGCTTAAACTTTTTATTATCCGCATTTAACCCACAGCGCCACCCACATCCCTATGATGCTTAAAACCTTATAACAATTAATGTAACTTTCTGCAGTTACTGAGATCGTTCTGCCATTGTGCACCTTACTGCCTGGTGAGGTGTTTACCGTTTTTTTATTTTGTATCTTAAATGGGGATAGGTGAAGAAGAGACAATGGAACAGCAGTCAGGCATTTGTAGCGGAACTGTTGGTGGCATAAACAATAGCCTTATGAGCCAATATCTGCAAACTAATTAATTTCAAGGTGAAGTTACTACAATGTTCAAACGTATAATCTTTGAAAAGCTCCAGGACATTGACCTGCAGATATTCAGTGTGTTCTCAATTCATTTCCTGAAAGTAAAACCAGCTCCTTGGCTAGCTTTGCTGAGAGTTTTGTAGAGGCTTTGAGTAAAAAAGGCTTTCAATAATTTCACGCAGGACTTAAATTAGCTTTTCTTTACATTGGTCTGATCCAGGGCTATGATTCATTTATAAGACTATAGCATTGCTTTTCCTTCACTAGGGGAGGAGATTTGATAATTCAATTCTCATTTAAAGGCGAATCTGTGCAATTCGCACTCTCCGAATAAATGCATAAACATCTCCGAATTTTGTGATGCAATTGTCCACCCAGGTAATGTGCACAAAAATGCATAATATTGGGGTAAAATTTGCATATGTTAGTTCAAATTGCATACAGAATGCATTGTATTCTGGAAAATCGTGTTGCAGAAATGTGCCCATTAGGCAAAATTGCATGCTAACATGTGCATATTGAGATAAATTCCCACTGAATTTACATGGACAGCTGAGAGTCCAAAATGACTCCCAGGCTGCGCACCTGGTCCTTCAGGGGCACAGTTACCCCATTCAGGACCAGGGAGTTCTCCACACCTGCTCACCTCCTGTCCCCCCCCCCAAACAGTACTTCTGTCTTGTCAGGATTCAACCTCAATCTAAACTGACCTTGTCCATACCAAAGCTCTTCTTTAACTCTTCCCCCCTCCCAGGATAGTTCTCTAGGTGCCCCACATTTTGCCTTACGGATAAAAGCACATCGCCCACTTATTATCACAGAGTGTCCAGCTGTCCTTACTCCTTCAAATAGCTTTCCTGGCATGAACAGATGTTCAGTACCATCGTTCTCCATAATGAAGATGTCCTTGGGGGTTTTCTTTTCTGTTTGACATATTAAATTCCTTTGTACAAATGACAAGAAAAGCAGGCTTTCTTGCCGCTGAAGAATTCCCAGGGCTGGTGTGCTAGTGGTTCACACACAACCAGCAGGACTTTTAATGAGCGGGATCCCCAATTAGCAGGTTTCAATCTCCTGCCTAGGTGAAAAGGAGGCCATGGCTATTATTTGGTAGGCATGGGTGCTACCATTCTGGGAGGGGGGGAGAGAAGCTGTGGGGATAAGCAGAATAGCTCTGACCCTCTCGTTATCTTTCCTGTTGCCCACTGTTGTAGAAGGCGGTTGTGTGAAGTGGAGACATTTGTGTCTCTATTTCCATAGATGCAGGAGGCTCCTCCATGAGTTGAGGGCTACAGGAATGAAGTGGTGGGAGCTTTCCCCAATCACCGCCTCAGATTTTGTTCACACTGTTTTTGAGCGCGCTGGCAGGACTCGTGAAACTTTTATGAAACACGAGCAAGTTGTTAAACATAACCGCTTTATCTTTTCCAAGATACCATGACTTTTGAATGACACCATTGTGACCATTTGTACTGGTCAAACAATTCCAAAGCCTCCAGAACTGTTGTTAGCTGTAGAAGTAGTAGTATTACATGCCTACACACACACACACACACAAACACACACAAACACACACACACACACACACAGAGAGAGAGAGAGAGAGAGAGAGAGAGAGAGAGAGAGAGTCCGTCCATTGGGCCATTGTGGAGAATGCATTATTATTATTATTATTATTATTATTATTATTATTATTATTATTACCTCACCCATCTGGCTGGGTTTCCCCTGCCACTCTGGGTGGCTCCCCCCCAATAATAATAATAATAATAATAATAATAATAATAATAATGTGACAAAACATCAAACATCGAAAGCTTCCCTAAACAGGGCTGCCTTCAGATGTCTTCTAAAAGTCAGATAGTTGTTTATTTCCTTGTCATCTAATGGGAGGGCGTTCCACAGGGACGGTGCCACTACTGAGTAGGCCCTCTGCCTGGTTCCCTGTACCCTCACTTCTTGCAGTGAAGGAACCGCCAGAAGGCCCTTGGCGCTGGACCTCTCAGTGTCCGGGCAGAACAATGGGGGTGGAGATGCTCCTTCAGGTTTCTGGGCCAAGGCCGTTTAGGGCTTTAAAGGTCAGTACCAACACTCTGAATTGTGCTGGGAGCCAATGTAGGTCGGCATAATGGTTGCCGACTTAAAAAAACCCCAGAAACCTTGGGACAAAAGGCAGAAACTGCTCCTGCTAATGGGTGACAGTGTCCTCTGAGGGAGAATTTCTCCTCCCCCTTGGGGAAATTCTGTGAAATGCTTCCCCACAATTTACCCGCTTACAAATAGGGCGAGGATTTCAAGGGACCCCAAAATATCCCCATTCCCCTTAGATCTAGCCTATATACCTGCATCTCCTCTCCAACCCTGCTACAATGAATTTTACAGTCTCGGTTTGATCACCCTCAGAAGGAGATTTTGTTGTGACGGAGGCCAAAACAGTAACAGCTGCCAAGCAATCGTTATTATAACAGCAAAACACATTGCATGCTGGGATGGTGCCATGGGTGGGGTTCAACTGCATGGAGGTTTTATAGGATGCCCATGTGTGTTGGAAACTCGGTACTAAAAAGTCTATTTGCAAACATTGTCCTCAACATTTGTAGTTTTTCTTAAGAGTCAAAGTAAACAGGGAAATGATATGAAAAGGTTTTATGGACATTTCTCTGAATGGGATATACATGCAAAGTTATTCTCTCTAATGACCATTCTTTTCTTTTTTCCCAGGGAGCGGAAACACGCGCATTTTAAAAGGAGCCGCAATCCATTTCAGTGCTTCTTGCATTGCTGAGCTCGGTGTCCTTGCTGGGTAACGTTCTCACATCTTCACCTTTGAGATGGTTTGCTGCCTATGTGTGAAATTAAAAATGAATTTCTCTTATTTAAAAGTGGTGGTGAACAAGGGGGGGGGGGGAGAGAGGCTTTGTTTCAGGAGGTCTGCACAACTTGAATCCATTGGTTAATGGACAAAACAGCACAAAAGTGTTATTACAGTAGGACCCTATTACACACAGTTTTCAGAAACTGAGTTTCAAGTTCTGCCTGACCTCCGTTTCAGAATTATACTTTTGTCTAACCACTAAAGCCCAGGATTCAAAAGGCCCCGTATAGGGGTGGGTAACCAATGAGCCTTCAGATTTTGTTAGACTACAACTCCCATCATCCATGACCATTGGCCATGCTGGTTAGGGCTGATGGGAACTGGAGTCCAACAATATCTGAAAGGCCAGTGATTCCCCACCTATGGTCTAGCACATGGTTACTGTCATGAACTGGTTGGGCGCAGAGGAACGGTGGAATGAATCAGCTGGGGAACCACCAAGGAAAGAAGGCCCAGAGCCCAGGAAGTGGTGGGAGAAGATGGGGAAGAAGAGGTATTGGAAACTGAAGGGATAATAATAATAATAATAATAATAATAATAATAATAATAATAATTTATTTATTTATATGCCACCCTCCCCAGCCAAAGCCGGGCTCAGAGCGGCTAACAACAGTAAAATAATACAGCATTCTAAAATCAATACATTCTAAAATCAGTTCAATTCAAATTCATGGCAACCATTGGGCCAGAGTTCTGTGAAGAATTATCAAAGGAGGGGGTCAGGCTGTGCCTTGGCCAAAAGGCTGGTGGAACAGCTCTGTCTTGCAGGCTCTGCGGAAAGATGTTAAGTCCTGCAGGGCCCTAGTCTCTTGTGACAGAGCATTCCACCAGATCGGAGCCACAGCCGAAAAAGCCCTTGCTCTGGTTGAGGCCAGCCTAACCTCTCTGTGGCCCGGGACCTCCAAGGTGTTTTTGTTTGAAGACCATCAGGTCCTCCGTGGGACATACCAGGAGAGGCAGTCCCATAGGTACGAGGGTCCTAGGCCGTATAGGGCTTTAAAGGTTAAAACCAGCACCTTCAACCTGATCCTGTACTCTACCGGGAGCCAGTGCAGCTGGTATAGCACTGGGTGAATGTGATCCCACAGCGAGGACCCCGTAAGGAGTCTCGCCGCGGCATTCTGCATCCGCTGGAGTTTCTGGGTCAGTCTCAAGGGCAGCCCCACGTAGAGCGAGTTACGATAATCCAGTCTGGAGGTGACCATTGTGTGGATCACAGTGGCTAGGTCAGGGTGAGAGAGGTAAGGAGCCAACTGTTTAGCTTGGCGGAAATGAAAAAATGCCGCCTTTGTTATAGCTGCAATCTGCGCCTCCATCGAAAGCGATGTGTCGAAGATTACACCCAAACTCTTAACTGACGGTGCTGGCACTAATTGCGCCCCCACAAAAGATGGGAGTTGCCCCCCCCATCCCATATCATCCCGACCCAGTCAAGGGACCTGGGCTTAGTTTGCTGGGAGAGTCTGACAGAGATAAGCCCAGAATCAGAGACAGAAGCTGAAGCAGGAGAGTGGAGAGACCAAGAGGCAGAGATGAGTCAGGCTGATGAAGAGTCATGAGTGTCTCCCCCTTCCTCTCCTGATTTGTCTCCTGTCATGGCTAAAATGGCTGCTGTTTCTTTAATGCTTAAAAAGCTCGGTCAGCATGATTCAGCAGCCTGCACTGGGTTGTATATATAGAGTGAGAAATGTTAGTTTGTTGTTGGGGTTGGTTGGTGAAAGCTGGTAGTGTTGTTGTGTGTCAGTCGCTTTGGCAGAAAGACTTTTAATAAAAGCAGAAAGTACTCTGCAGGGATACTTTTCTCGTGGACTCTTTTATGCCGACAAGGGTCCGAGGACCAGGCTGAGGCAACAAAGGGAGGTCAGAACCTTTTTTTTTTTTTTTTTTTTGCTTTTTACAAACACTGACATCTCCCAGAACCAGTAGAGGTATGAAAAGGTAGAAGGGGAGTTTGGCTGTGTGCCGGCAGAGTCTCTGATTGTTTGGAAAAGAAAACCTGCAAGGGAGGGGATTTACAGTGGTGCCTCGCAAGACGAAATTAATTCGTTCTGCGAATTTTTTCGTCTAGCGAATTTTTCGTCTTGCGAAGCATGAAATCCCATAGGAATGCATTGAAAATCAATTAATGCGTTCCTATGGTCAAAAAAGTCCAAACAAAGCCAAATTTGGTACAACAAGAGTTTATTAAGTGCTCTTTAAAGTCACACATACTGTAAAGAGCATTTCAAAATTCAAACCCAGAATTTTTTTAAAAAAACAGCAGAGTGGCCCAATGCTCACAGAAAATCATAAAAATGCAGGGGGGAAAAACAAGCTTCCAGATTCTTGCAAACCCCTCCCCAACTGTTCCCCCAGCTACCCAGCACACAGAAATTCAAATCCAGATTTTTTAAAAAAAACAGCAGAGTGCCCCAATGGTCACAGAAAATCATAAAAATGCAGAAAGAAACACAAGCTTCCAGATTCTTGCAAACCCCTCCCCAACACCAAGTCCTTGAATTCCAAACACCCCAACCCAAAATCCAACCCCCCCCCCAAAGTTTTAAAAGCTTAACTTACCAAATGGCTGCAAAAGAAGTTTTGGAAAAGCTTCAAAAATCACCAAAGTCTTTAAAAACCTCAAAAAAGGCTACTATGTACACTGTGTTCTATGAGTTGCTCCTTGAAGTCAAGTCACAACTGTATTAACGGTGTTAAGAAAAAGGAAACAAACTTGCAAGACGTTTTCGTCTTGCGAAGCAAGCCCATAGGGAAATTCGTCTTGCGAAGCAGCTCATAAAACGGAAAACCCTTTCGTCTAGCGAGTTTTCCGTCTTGCGAGGCGTTCGTCTTGCGGGGCACCACTGTAGATGGTTGTGGGTTGGTGGGAACCTTCAGCAACTGCTTCAGTGGGGTCTGACCTTCATTATCATCTTCTTTTTTCTAATAAAGAGTTAACTCCAGCTGCGTGATTTACTGCTGACTGGCTTCTGACAGTTGGGGAATGCTTTTCAGCCTGAGGGCTGGCATTCCCTTCTGGGAAAGTTTCTGGTATCACCTACCAGTAATGAGTGGGAGCAGATACAAAGGGGAGCAATTTTATTTTTGTACAGTTGGCTACTTTCTATACACCCTTCCCTGTTGCTTATCCAAGCCAACATTATCAGAGTTCAAGGACACATTCCAGTCAGACAAAAACACTCAAGGAGGAGCTAAAATGAAAAGAAAGAAAGATGTAAATTGACGAAGTAAAATTTTATGTGAAAATAGTTTTGGAAAACTGCTACAATGGACTACAGTGGTACCTTGGGTTGCATACGCTTCAGGTTACAGACACTTCAGGTTACAGACTCTGCTAACCCAGAAATATTACCTCAGGTTAATAACTTTGCTTCAGGATGAGAACAGAAATCGTGCTCCGGCGGCGCAGCAGCAGCAGGAGGCCCCATTAGCTAAAGTGGTGCTTCAGGTTAAGAACAGTTTCAGCTTAAGAACGGACCTCCGGAACGAATTAAGCACTTAATCTGAGGTACCACTGTGTATGGAAACTCAGGGGATTTGAGGAAGTCATTTAACAATGGTAACAAAAATGGAATTATTATAGTTAGGATAAATGTTTGGTTTTTGTTGTTGTTGTTTTTTTGATGATTTCTGTTTGATATAAAATTGGAAAATCAATAGGTTTTTTTGAAAAAAACACGCTCAAGGAGGGTACAATGCAAGGTCAGTAAGAGGCATGAATCTCTGGGGGGGGGGGGGTTGTGAGAAGAGCCCAAGGGTCAGATCCAGAGTTTTGGAGAGCTGTTTTTGTCTGGTCTGGTGGATTGAGAATTCCCCCACTGTTTAAATAATATTTGGGTCACTTTATAATGAGCTCCCTCCATAAACGATAGGGGTTGTTGTTTTTTGGGCCATGGTGGGGAGATGATAACTTCAGACGGAAAATTCTAAATTGGCTCCCAGTTGTGTTGGCAACTGCACATTCTAACAGTGCCACACTAGAACCATAGCACAGTGATGGGCAAGCACCAGCACATTGTCTAAGTGCCTGTTACTTAAAGGTAAAGGTAAAGCTAGCCCTGCCCGTACGGGCCAGTCGTGACCGACTCTGGGGTTGCGTGCCCATCTCGCTTAAGAGGCCGGGAGCCAGCGCTGTCCGAAGACACTTCTGGGTCACGTGGCCAGCGTGAAAAAGCTGCTCTGGCGAGCCTGCACCAGCGCAGCACACGGAAATGCCGTTTAGCTTCTCGCTATAAAGTGGTACCTATTTATCTACTTGCACTTAAGGGTGCTTTCGAACTGCTAGGTGGGCAGGAGCTGGGACTGAACAACGGGAGCTCACCCCGCTGTGGGGATTCGAACCACCAACCATACGATTGGCAAGTCCTAGGCACTGAGGTTTTACCCACAGCGCCACCCGCGTCCCTCTCATTTTCCTACTCAAATTGAAATACTGCCCATGTGGGTTTTACCCACAGCACCACCCGTGTCCCTTTTACTGTTACTTATGTGTCCCTAACTCTGGTGTCCAGGGCTGGATATGGAGGAGAAGCCATGAGAAGCTTTGATGACAGCCTTGCCCTCCAGTCAGCAGAAGGATGGAACAGACAGATATTCCACTGGCACACACCCCTACTCCTTTCCCGGTCCTTCTTCCTACGCGGAAGTGAATGAAGTAAACAGACAAATAATAGTAGCAGGATCTCTTGTCGTGCTTCCGTGTTGGCTTTCAGCAGCGTACAGCTTACATTTCAGCTGTAGTTTTACAGTTTCCTTCATTGTGCGTTACCGGATTTTCTCCACTCTTCTCTGTGTACCGAAAACATCTTGTCTTTCATCCCCTAAAAATATCAGCCTGATGAGGAAAACTGATAAAACATTGATTTCCCCTTTTGGCCCGTCTGTGTCTTTTGACACTTTGCTCATAATTCTCGTCCTGTGGAATTTGTGGTTTGGATAGTCAAAGGTTCCTTTCTGGCTGCCCGTGTTGGCCTTATAAAAATTCTCTTTCCCTTTTCATTTCTTTCCAGTGTGCCTACTTCCTATGTAGTGAGAGAGCTTCAGTTTCCTTCAACTTCTTCCCCACACATCCCATCCCTCAGCAGATACAGAATTCTGCACTGGTGAGATGTTCTACGGGAGCCAATATCTACATGGCTCTGTGCTTGCAACCAGCATTGTTGTTGTTGTTATTTAGTTGTTTAGTCGTGTCCAACTCTTCGGGACCCCATGGACCAGAGCACGCCAGGCACTCCTGTCTTCCACTGCCTCCCGCAGTTTGGTCAAACTCATGTACGTAGCTTCGAGAACACTGTCCAACCATCTCGTCCTCTGTCGTCCCCTTCTCCTTGTGCCCTCCATCTTTCCCAACATCAGGGTCTTTTCCAGGGAGTCTTCTCTTCTCATGAGGTGGCCAAAGTCTTGGCGCCTCAGCTTCACGAGTGAGCACTCAGGGCTAATTTCCTTAAGAATGGATGTGTTTGATCTTCTTGCAGTCCATGGGACTGTCAAGAGTCTCCTCCAGGACCTCAGCAAATTCTAATCCAGCTACGCTGCGTAGGAATCACTTGGGTATCTTTAGCCCTTTGCTCAGTGCGTGATGATGATACGATCTGAAAATCTTGCAAAGCCCATTGTGCGCTGATGGAGCGAACTGAGTGAGGAGTGGTACAAACTGTGTGAAACTGAATAATATTTGTTCACTCGACCTGGATCTGGGTGAGGATGAGCGTTTGAACATGGGCAAGGGCTGGAGAGGGAAACAAATGGGCATCCAAGTCTCCCAAGGGAAACAAAAGTGCTGTTTAAGAAGAGAGAGCTTCCATTATCACATCTTCCCTTAGAATCTGTGATAAGCTCTTAAGAGAGCTAACAGGAAGAGGCAGCAATTTGGAAATACAGAGGAAAATGTGAAGTGGATTTTCCCCTGTAAACCTCAAACTGACATAGAGAATTCTTAGTTCCTCTCCTGCTTCAATAAGTTACTGGTTCCACCACCACCATCTCCTCCTCCTCCTCCTCCTCCTCCTCCTCCTCCCCCTCCTCCTTCTCCCTTCTCCTTCTCCGTTCTTATTATATCTGATTTGTCACCTGTAGGCAACTTACAACAAAAAACCACCATCAAGCTGTAATGGGATGTATTTGTTCACATACAGGCAGAAAAATAGTCGGCAGCACCATTTACCTGCCTTTTCACACCAAATTCCATTAAAACAAACAAACAAACAATTTTTTATTAGTTTTCCAATACTATCCCAATATTACCACACTTTTGACAATTATACAGAAAACAATTAATTTAAAAATTATTCCAACTAATTCCAAATTTATAAAATTTAGTCCAAGTGGTTTCCCACGCTTCTTGATCAATGTTTTTTGTCCAGTTCTTATATTGCTGCCTTTCATTTTTAAAAATGAGCTTCTAATTACATTTCAGTTGGTATATTAATCGTTAAGATGACAGCTGCATTTTTAGTGATTATATTAATGTTATTACATTATCTAACTTTTCATAGGATTTCAAATGAGGTACTCTAATTGTTTTCCTTTTCTCTCTCTGTGTTGGTCTGAATATATCCAGTTATGAAGTCCTTGGCATTTATCTGCTGTTCAATTCTTGAAATTCCTCCATTTGCTGTTGCCTCTCAGCATAGCTGGGATGGGACTATAATCCTCGAGGATTCTCAAAATATCTCACTAGCTGCCTCCCATCGTGCTCTCATCTTGTTTGGTGTTTCCAGACAACAACAGTCCAACAGTCCACTCTTTCTCACAGGACAGGGTTGAAAGAGAGCATTTCATGAGGATGCCAAATATACGTAATGTGTGCTGTTCATTCTTTACCCAACCACTCTCTGCCACCTAAGCACATCACCATCTCTCGTCCAACCAGAGTCCTTGGAAAGCCCTTACTCAACCCATTTTTCACTGTGTGTGTGTTGGAACACTCCTTGTACCTTAACACAAGTTGTTTCTCACTTTAACATTCAGTCATTGGGTTCCTCCTTAACTGGCTCTTAGAAATTTGGTGATCAGGTTACCTTCTTGCATACGTGACATCACTGTGCATGATTTTAACAGAAATTCCACTTTGGAGGCCACTGACAGTTACCATGAGTGAGAGGGACAAGGTGGTGGGGAGGTCAGGGTACGTGCTGTCATGGACCTAATCCGACACCCCCAGTACTGTACCCACACTGCGCCTACTATCCCACCACCTCCCCTCCCCTTTCTTGGTAATGGGCAGCAAGCCCAGCACGGGGAAGTTAGGCAAGAAACAGTGGTTCCCAGAATTCTTTGGGGGAAGCCATGACTGTTTAAATTGGCATGTTGTTGTTTAGTCGTGTCCGACTCTTCATGACCCCATGGACCAGAGCAGACCAGGAACTCCTGTCTTCCACTGCCTCCCGCAGTTTGGTCAAACTCATGCTGGTAGCTCCGAGAACACTATCCAACCATCTCGTCCTCTGTCGTCCCCTTCTCCTTGTGCCCTCCATCTTTCCCAACATCGGGGTCTTTTCCAGGGAGTCTTCTCTTCTCATGAGGTGGAGTCTCAGCTTCAGGATCTGTCCTTCCAGTGAGCACTCAGGGCTGATTTCCTTCAGAATGAAAAGGTTTGATCTTCTTGCAGTCCATGGGACTCTCAAGAGTCTGCTTTAAATATACAGTGCAGACAGGGCTGATAATGGTCTGACAAGGCACTTTCCTATATTCCTAAAACAGGGTACCCCTAAAACAGGCAACCCCAAATGTTGCTGGATTGCAATTCTGGGGCTGGTGCAAGTTAAAGAGTCCAATAACATCTGAGAGGGACATGTTTCCCATTTCTGTCCTGAGGTATTGTACTGGTATAATGTTTGTTGTCAGAAATGATGTGTCCCCATTGCGGAGGCAGTCCGGGTAGAAATTTTATAATAAACATACAAACACTCAGATGGCGTCTCCATTTCAAAATTACCCTTTGGTATATCTCCCCTGACTGCGAAGCCATGAGACATAGATTATTGATGGCATAACAGGGCTCAAGATTAAGGTTCTTTTTTCGTTTGGTTGTTTACACTGTTTGCTCTGTAGAACAGAGGCGAGGATCCTTCTGAACAGTCACCACTTTTTAACATCAAAAGCATTTTCTTTCCCAAAATGACAACCTCATAACAGAAGTGGGCGAGGCTGGAAGTTCTTCACAAAGAAATCTCCCGGGAGCCTCAAGAAAATGGGATTTGTAACATGTTGGTGGACACGATTGTCTGGCTTCACCTTGACAAAAACAAAGATGCACCAAGGGTGACATTATTTCCCAACAAAGAGTTTGCTAACCTCGCTCCCTGGAGCTACATTCCTCAAACTGGACAATTGCCAATTTTCAGAAGCGTACATGAAAACAATGATAGGTATCACATGAACGATGCTTTGGTTTAAGGCTCTGAGTGAGGAGTAGAGAAGAATGAAACTACCATATTTTTCCGTGTATAAGACTAGGTTTCCCCCCTAAAAAATAATGTCAAAAATTAGGGGGGGCATCTTATACATGGATATATCTCCCCCCATTTTCTTAAATCTGAGTCCCCAAAATAGGGCATCTTGGGGCATCTTATAGATGGAAAAATACGGTACTTTCTTGGATTCCATCCTATATTTTTATGCCCCTATTTTCAGTTATGAGCCTGAACACTTAAGATGGTGTTAAAGACAGGATGGTAAGGAAGTGACTTCTGTAAACAGAATGCTTCTCCCGCTTTTGCCTACATGAATTACTTGGTTTGCCACCTGTTACTGCTTAGTCAACACAATAAAACTTAATCAAAATTTAGGCTAGAGGGGTTCTGATGGTCTGAAAGCATTTATTGCGTCTATAAAGTGATAAAGCCCTAAATGTTTCTAAATGGCCTGGCAGGATCTGAGATAAAGATTATAAATGGTCAACTGTAACAAAGGTTTTTCAAAATGCCAATGGACCCATTGCCTCGTCTGCAAAGGAGGTGGCAGGTTATAAGATCTTGTTGATAAACATGTAATTTTGCAAATGATATAACGGTCAAGGTCCAAAGAGGTAGATGATGATCCGGCATGTAGGGGAAGATGTTTCCATTGGCAGTTTTGAAAAAGCAATAGCTCTGCACATAATCCCATTGCTATGCTATCCGATAGCCAAAGATGGAAAGCCAAAATAACAATTGTTATTTATTAAATTTTAATACCGCCCTACACCCGCAGGTCTCAGGGCGGTTCACAAGATACAATTCATCTGGACTGTGGCTGGATTCTCTTTGGGGAGGCAGAATTGAGAGTTGTGTGCAAACAGCCTCTTGAAATTCCCAGCCCTATCTGCAGGCATGGGAACTGGGGGAAATACTTCACTGGCTTTCTCCAGGGTGAGGGGAAATTCTCAAAAGAAGAAGAAGTGTGTGGGGGGATCACACAGGGTCCCCGGACGTTTGACCGTCTATTGACCCTGTGCCACCACTGTGATTGCCTCTTCTCTGCCACCAACCCGTTTCTCGGGTACACACAGAGTCCAGACAGTTGTTAACATTAACAAATAATCACGTTTATTTGTATAAGCATGAACAAGTAACAACTTCAAACTGATTATTCCAACTATCTATCTGACTCCACCTGACAATTCCTCTCACTCTCTCACCACACAACTCGCCCAACCCACAGACTATTCCTCCCTCTTCCTTCTCCAACTCCCAACTCTCAACTAATTTCCACACACCTCCAACTCTAACTTTTACTCCACCCCTTGCATTCCCACTGGCCAATCACATCACACTTATTTAACCCTTTCCTTATGACCCACCTAGGAGGCAAACGCCACAGTGAGGACTGACAGTTTCTTCCTTTTCCCTTGCACTGTGTTGGCAACCTACTTACTATTTTGCATCTTCCAGAGTTCTCCGCACCTATGTATTGTTCTCAGGGCATTGGGGGGGGGGGCTGCCATTTTTTTAAAAATAAACCCTTACACTAGACCATGTCTAAGATTGTAAAGTTGATGTATATCCTTACACATCCTAGGACCTGCTTACCTGAGACACCACCTTTCGCCTATTCATCCTGTTTGTTTCAAGTGAGGTCCTCTTTGGGGAATTAGAGGGGCACCAACCCTTTCTGCCCCTCTTTAAGACTTTTTAATTTATTCTTTGTTGGATATTTTTCATGCTGGTCTTGGTCACGGATAGATTCAAGGCACGTTTGGTTTTTTTAAACTTTGTATCCCCCCCCCCTTTTTGTACACCGCCACAATACTTTTGAAAGGTGAGTAGTTTATATGTAGTCTTTTACACAATTCAGTGACTAATAAGCATTAGGCTGGATTCTGTTAGAATTCCTGCTCCATAATTGCAGTCATGGGATTTGTGTCTTTCACATGACGATGTATGTTTTGATTCCACAGAGGGGGAAGTGACAAAAACAGGATGTTTGTGTTACTGTGTTCCATGAAGTGGGACTATTGTCTCTGCCAGGGTCCTACTCAAGTGTAGGCCGAACTCCTGACAGATTCGACGAATGGACTCTGTGCAAAGACTCTGTGCAATGAGCCTTTCCTCCATCGGTGGAGGAAGCCGCTCGGGTGCCTGAGGTGGCACATCCAGGGGCGGGGCAAACTGTCCATAGGGGCGGGACGCACAGTGGGGCCTCCGGAGTCTGCCTGCTTCCTCTCACTCAGCCACCCTACAGCTATGGGGGAGGCAGCGGGTGGACCCCTGGGGAAGCGTGGAGCCCGCGTGCACCCAAGCCACCACGTCTCTCCCAGGAGAGACGCGTGGCTCGGGCACACTGCAGGCCTTGCGGTGAGTGCTGCCCAGCATTTTGTCACCCCCCACAGTAGTGACACCTGGGTTGGACCGCACCCACCACCCACCCCTTCCTCTTCCCCTGCTTTCCTTTCCCTAAAATTGGCTCCAGTTTTTTTTTTTTTTGGTGGGGGAGAACCCCCAGAATAGCCTTCAAGGGCAGGGAAAGATCATTCTGCCTGGCAAACTGCAACAACAACAACAACAACAACAACAACAATGTATTACTTATGTGGGTTAAACCACAGAGCCTAGGACTTGCCGATCAGAAGGTTGGCGGTTCGAATTCCCGCGACGGGGTGAGCTCCCGTTGCTCGGTCCCTGCTCCTGTCCACCTAGCAGTTTGAAAGCATGTCAAAGTGCAAGTAGATAAATAGGTACTGCTCTGGCGGGAAGGTAAATGGCGTTTCCGTGCGCTGCTCTGGTTCGCCAGAAGTGGCTTAGTCATGCTGGCCACATGACCCGGAAGCTGTACAATGGCTCCCTTGGCCAATAAAGTGAGATGAGTGCCGCAACCCCAGAGTCGGCCACGACTGGATCTAATGGTCAGGGGTCCCTTTACCTTTACCTTTATTACTTATACCCCGCCCACCTGGCCGAGCCTCCCCAGCCACTCTGGCCAGCGTCCAACAGAACATTAAAAACACAATAAAAGATCAAACATTAAAAACTTCCCTAAACAGGGCTGCCTTGCTTGCACAGCCATCAAAGTGCAACACTGAAGTCCACCCACTGTGTTTTGCCACTAACTGCAAACTCCATTACCACTCAGCATTTCCTGTGCTCGGATGCATTCAGCCTCTAGGTCATTCCCCGCCCCCTTTGAACTTTGGGTGACTTCTGATAAACGTGGCATGCAAGTCTTCATCTTCGCCACCTACAGAGGACTCCACCCTTTGCTATTATGCCTCAAGTCCTTTGGACAAAAGCCACTGCGTCCACCTCGCTGCTGAACTTCCATGGCCCAGGCTTATGTGCTTTTTTCCTGATAATAATGTGCTGGAAAGGCGAAAGCATCACAAGGATGAAAATCGCACAGACATCTTTACGTGGAATTTGCTATCACTCACCCTGTAACTATTATTTCGGAGGAAACATTGCAATTGTGGTTGAATGGCAGATTACAGATTTATACCAACTTCCCTCAGTCCTAGCAATAGGCTCCTAAATTTGCAAATGTCCACATCGCCCCCTGGAAAGGCGCCACCAGCTCATCACTTTCAGGAGAATTCATATACTTTTTCTTCTTCATCATCATCCTTTTTTCTCCCCCCTTCCTACATAAAAGTAGACTTGCACTATTTATAGATGGATGAGAAAGTAAAACATGCCTCTTTTTAAAGTCTGGCTTCTGCCGTAGCCTGTAATTTAGGGTAATATAATAAGTAATTTAGAATTAAAGATTTGAGACGACAGTTCAGCATTAGTGTCTTTAAGACAAAACATTCAAAATAAAACTGAAGCCACGGGAACGGACTCTATCATTAGATGCCTACTTTGGGCTAAATTTGTACCCATGGCTGCTTAAATCTCAAGTGGTTTCATTGTGACCTCTTGAAAAATAATAATAATAAAAATAGTATTATTCATTGCGGCTGAAGACCAATATAGCATTAAAAAAAAAAAATCATTGGGGAATTTTTTTAAGGCACAGCTCTTTAAAACACATTAATTAGTTTTTATTCCATCATGCTGGATGTTTTTTATTTGGAAAAATGGGGCTACTTATGAACATGCTGTAGAATGGATGCCTTCATTTTCTTTCTTTCCTTTTTCCTTTTTCTTAATTTTTATTGAATGATTTTATGTTACAAAAAACAATACAGCCATATTACCACTAAATATAATTAAGAAATTAAAATTACATACATCGATATTTAGTTTGTTATTTGTTATTTACCGTCTTATTTCCTCCCAAACATTGCATACAACAACACACATCTGTGCAGACACCCACCCACCCACCCACCCACAAAATGATAATAATGAAAGTAAATATTTGTCCCCTTTTATCTTCCAAAATCTTTTCTTCTACTTTGACTTCCTGTCAAGTCCCTTTGCATATATTTTATCTAACATTTGAATGTACACAAAACAATAAACCTTTCTATATAATTTTTCTAATACATTCTGAAAACATAATAAATCCTTAATTGTTATCCACCTCCCTTTAGTTCCTTTATTACTCGAATGCTATTATTGGATTTTTGAACATATCTTCTATAACCATCCCATTTTTCCGCAAATTTTTGCTTTGATGCCTTCATTTTCAGGATGGTACATTATGCTGTAGATGTGTCTTGTTTAAGTAAAACGCTTGTCGGACGTTTGCTACGATTAATTCCGCCGTGTACTGAAGCAGGTCTAAGGCATGCCGCTCAAAGGCTTTTTAATTTTCTCGGCATAAATCAGATATTCTAGACTCCTTCCCCCCGTCTTTGTACATACGAGACGCTGACAGACAGTTGATGTCAAAGCAGACTGTTAGGAATGCTGCAAAGAATGTATGTCAGGTAGTTCAGTTGAGTCCATTAACTGTGCAAAGACAACTTTTTCCCAGTCACACCTCCTAGCACAGCACATGTTCCCTGCTAATTAAGCAGTCATCTTTTAGTACGGCAAGGGAACCCTCTCTGTCTGCTGACTGCAAAGACTGGAGGGCCTTCGGCTAAAGAGGTAAGCTGGGAATTGCCCATGCAGACGCCCATTTTGTGGCTCGAGAGAGCAGTGAAATAACCGACACAGGGCACCAGGTGTTGGGTGAAAATCAGACCAAATCTTTATTGATTATCAGCTGGTAAGTGGGTATCACAGTCCAGTCTATGGGCAACTGAAGTCCCGGCTGAGGACGTCGGGACCAGGGGCAAGATGGCGGGGTGGGAGCAGGAACGAGAGTCCAGAAGCCAGGGGTCCGAGGGTCAGGAAGCAAGGAGTCATGAAGTCAAGGATCCGAGGGTCAGGAAGAAGAGTCATGAAGTTAGGGGTCTGAGGGTTGAGAAGCAAGGAGTCAAGAAGCCGAGGTCCATGGTTCAGGAAGCAAGAAGCCAAACGCAGCAAGGCAGGAAACGTGGCAAAGAGCCGAAGGGAAATGCTGACCTTATATCCCTTCCTGGCTCTTGCCACCAGGTGCAGTGACTTACCAAGTGGCCTCACCTGTGTGGCCGCACCTTGCCTCGCCTCTCCAGAACAAACTTAGGAAGGCCCCAGTCCTGCGAAGCCCTACTGGTCCCAGGGCCTGGCTCCTGCACACACTCCCGACAGTGGGGTTGGCATGGCGGTAGGGCAAGGATCAGTGCGCCATTGTGCTCGGCACTTGCTGATGGGATGGCAGCCAAATCCCCTCTATGGGAGTCACTCACCGCTGAACCCTGTTGTGGTGTCAGCCAAGCATCTTGCTGGGAGACCAGGGAGAGAAGTGTCCCTATTTTCCAGGGACAGTCCCAGATTTAAAGAACTTATTCTATTTCCAATTGGATCCCAGAATGTCCTGCTTTTCCTTAGGATGTCCCATCACCCCCCCCCCGAGAAATGTTGGAGGGGATGGTAGGACAACCCCATTTTCATTGGAGAATTATTGGAGGGTATGGAGTTAGCAGCAACGAAATTAAAAGACGCTGCTTCTTGGGAGAAAAGCAATGACAAACCTAGACAGCATCTTAAAAAGCAGAGACTATTAAAGCTATTGTTTTCCCAGTAGTGATGTATGGAAGTGAGAGCTGGACCATAAAGAAGGCTGATCGCCAAAGAATTGATGCTTTTGAATTCTGGTGCTGGAGGAGACTCTTGAGAGTCCCATGGACTGCAAGAAGATCAAACCTATCCATTCTTAGGGAAATCAGCCTTGAGTGCTCCCTGGAAGGACAGATCCTGAAGCTGAGGCTCCAATATTTTGGCCACCTCATGAGAAGAGAAGACTCCCTAGAAAAGACCCTGATGTTGGGAAAGATGGAGGGCACAAGGAGAAGGGGACGACAGAGGACGAGATGGTTGGACAGTGTTCTCGAAGTTACCAGCATGAGTTTGACCAAACTGCAGGAGGCAGTGGAAGACAGGAGTGCCTGGTGTGCTCTGGTCCATGGGGTCACGAAGAGTCGGACACAACTAAACAACTAAACAACAACAACATATGTTGGAAGCTAGAGTGGCTGGGGCAACCCAGTCAGATGGGCGGGGTATAGATAAATAAAATTTATGAATATGGAATAGGATGTCCTTATTTTCTTCAGAGAAATGTTGGAGGGTATGGGATAAGAGACTCCAGCCTGGATCCTTAAGACATGCCATAGCTAATTCTCACATTAGGCCCCTTATGAGGGTCCTCATTACTGTGCTGATCTTGCCCTATGCCATTTCAATCCAAAGTTGTAACATAAGTAAGCCTATTTCACTGAAGGGTAAACCACCAACAAAAGAACGATTGGGTAAGGAGGCAAAACATTCCTTTCCAGCCTTTTAACAGCAACCCAAGGAGCTCAGTGAGGCTCAAGCCTGAGGGTGGGTGGGAAATTATTAGCAATGCTAAAAGAAGGCATCTAATGATAGACTTCATCCCTATGGCTTCAGTTTTATTTTGAACATTTTTTTCCCTTAAAGATTCTAATGCTGAACTGTCACCTCAACTCTTTAATTTTAAATTACTTATTATATTGCCCTAATTACAACACAGTGCCAGATTATTGTTATTTTTAAGCACCTTAGGGAGAAAGAAAGAAGCTTTGCTATTGCCACTGTGTTAAAGATGAGTCTCATCCTTGAGAAAAGCGTTGGCGAGTGGAGGGTTTGAGGAAGACTTTTGTGCACAGCTCTAGCTATATCCCATCAGAAGTGATGTCACCCCCCCTCAGGGATGACACCCAGGGAGGACCGCACCCACCACACACCCCTTCCTCTGCCAGTGCATCCTATAAGGAGCCAGCTCCTAGGGGCCGAGGTCCCTTCTCCACCCTCCTTATTAAATGGGTAAAAAGGTAAAGGTAAAGGGACCCCTGACCATTAGGTCCAGTCGTGGCCAACTCTGGGGTTGTGGCGCTCATCTCGCTTTATTGGCCAAGGGAGCCGGCGTACAGCTTCTGGGTCATGTGGCCAGCATGATTAAGCCACTTCTGGCGAACCAGAGCAGCACACGGAAACGCCGTTTACCTTCCCACTGGAGCAGTACCTATTTATCTACTTGCACTTTGACGTGCTTTTGAACTGCTAGGTTGAGAGGAGCAGGGACCGAGCAACGGGAGCTCACCCCGTTGTGGGGATTCGAACTGCCGACCTTCTGATCAGCAAGTCCTAGGCTCTGTGGTTTAACCCACAGCGCCACCCGCGTCCCTAATAAAATGGGTATTGCCATTCAAATGGTGTGTGTGCGCAGCATCATGTGATCGATCATGCAGGGCGGGGCTTCCTTGCCCCTCCCCCAAATATTTTGGCACTTCTCCTCCATCCCATGGACATACGGGTAGATGGGCCATTGACCCAGATCTTCTCAGAAGCATAATGGGACAATGTTCATACGGTAGCCATGGGCCCAATCTCAACCGTGTTCCACTGAAGCAGCATTTATTTATGGCAAGTGTGCCACATCAGTCATCTTTTGGATGATTCCCATCACCCCTAACAACAAAGCAGGCTGACTGGGCCTGATGGGAGTTGGGTCTGCTCCAACAACATCTGGAGGGCCACAGTTTCTCCATCCTGGGCTTCCAATAAGGTGAAAGAAAATGATTAGGAAAACAGTTGGGGCCTGACAGAAGGAAAGAGATGTGTGACTGAGCATATAATAATAATAATAATAATAATAAATAATATATTTTTTTTAATATCCTGCTCTCCCCAAGCCGAAGCTGGGCTCAGGGCGGCTAACAACAATTAAATAATACAACATTCTAAAATCATTTCATTATAAAATTAATTCAACTCAAAATGATGTCAACCATTAGGCTAAAGTTCTGTGAAGATTGCCAAAGGAGGGAGTCCGGCTGTGCCCTGGCCAAAGGCCTGGTGGAACAGCTCTGTCTTGCAGGCCCTGCGGAAAGATGTCAAGTCCCGCAGAGCCCTGGTCTCTTGTGACAGAGCGTTCCACCAGATCGGAGCCACAGCCGAAAAAGCCCTAGCTCTGGTTAAGGTCAGCCTAACCTCTCTGTGGCCTGGGACCTCCAATATGTTTTTGTTTGAAGATTGTAAGTTCCTCCGTGGGACATATCAGGAGAGGCGGTCCCGTAGGTATGATGATCCCAGGCCGTATAGGGCTTTAAAGTTAAAACCAGCACCTTAAACCTGATCCTGTACTCCATATGACTCTCCATTTTAAAAGTAAGGGCCAGTCCTGTACAATAAATGTACGCTCTTGTGGACCGGGCAGCAGGAAAGAGGGAAGAAGATAACAGATTTCTCTGCAGAGTTCTCTGTGGAGATCCCTTCGCACCCATACAGCTTTGGTTTTTAAGCAGAGTTGCCACCCGCTGAAAGAAATCCTAACTGCTGCACCATAGGAGCTTGAGCTGATCAGTCTATCTGCTGAAATCTGCTTGTGAATAAAGTAAGCTTCTTGCGAAAGGAGCATGTTTCTTTGTTTCTCAGAGATCATTTTATTTTGTTTTTATTTTGATTCAATTGATGAATCGCTTCCCGTAAAATATCTCAAAGCGATTTCGCAGTGAAAACATCAACAATAAAAATAATTAAAAACAACCCCGTATATGCAAACAATTAAAAATGATTTCATGTGTAAAAACCATTTCGAATCCGACACAGGACAGGCTGGGATAAATGTCTCCACTTAAAAAGGCTTGTTGGAAAAAAAGGAAGGTCTTCAGGGGGCAACGAAAAGAGACGGGAGCCTGCCTGATACATAACGGGAGGGAGTTTGAAAGCATAGGTGCTTGATAAAGGCTTGATGCCTACATCGTACGGAATGGACCTCCTGATGAGAAGGCATCTGCCGTCTTCTGTGTTGTTTCAAGCATCGCTTTTGAAGAGGAATTTCCTAGTCTGCAAGAAAAAAGGGTGAATGTCTCTTGTTAGACACTGTTTGCCATGTTTCCTGATGAAGCGGGGTGCCTTTTTCATTCAAAGGATGCCGCACTCTTATTGGCAGAAAAGCCAACCCCAAACGCTGCCAGGCAACTTGGAAGGTGGTGGTGAAGAAGACCATCTTCTCACTTGCTTCTCCTGTTTTCAACTGTGGCGTTTGCCCTCCTAGGTGTGTGACATCATACTGGGTTCATAAGGAAAGGGTTAACTAACTGTAAAATAACTAACCAATGGGAACCCAAGGGGAGGAGTTAGGAGTTAGAGTTAGGGTGGTTGAGAAGTCAGTCCGGTGTTAGAGAAGAGACAGAGAGGTTAAGTCTGTGGGTTGGGCTAGTCTGATGTGAGAGAGTGAGAGAATTTGTTAAGAGGAGTCAGTCCAACAGTTGATATAATTAGTCAGAAGGTATTAGGAAGGTATAGGCCGGTAAAGAAACTAAAGTTAAGATACTGTCAGGAATATTTTCTGAGAAACCATAAACTTGTTAATGTTTATAAAATAAACTTGTTTATTTGGTTCAAGTTTAACAACTTTCTGGACTCAGTGTTTACCCGAGAGTAACGGGTTGGTGGCAGCGCGGAAGGGAGCAAAGTGGTGGCACAGGGATCAATAGACCGTTAAACATCCAAGGACCCTGGCCACATCCAAGGCCACATCAACCACCACCTCCTTCTTCTTCTTCTTCTTCTTCTTCTTCTTCTTCTTCTTCTTCTTCTTCTTCTTCTTCTTCTTCTTCTTCTTCTTCTTCCTCCTCCTCCTCCTCCTCCTCCTCCTCCTCCTCCTCCTCTTTCTGAGATTGCCCTTCTCATTGGACTAGGCATCCCAGTGCTGGCATAAATTTCTCCCCATTCTGGGAGCATGTGGAGAGCATGGAATGGGCATGGAATCCAGTAGATCCAAAGCTTCCCGTGCCTACCCCTCAAATGCTCCTCTTTCTGTTGTCTCTATCATTGGAGCTCTAACTACAAGGGAGTACCAGTCATGGTTCTTTCTGCTCTGGTTGTGAGGGGCCTTCCAAGGGTGGCTCTTCCTCTCCAACATTTGTCCTCCTTCTCCATCCATGGAGAGACAGGTCCACAATACCCAGTGGCCTTGAGGATGCCCTCTGGAGACCATTGGATTTTGGCCTGAAATGGATCAGTCTGACCAATTAAGCCAGGCTTCCTCAACCTCGGCCCTCCAGATGTTTTGAGACTGCAATTCCTATCATCCCTGACCACTGGTCCTACTAGCTAGGGATCATGGGAGTTGTACATCTGCAGGGCCGAGGTTGAGGAAGCCTGAATTAAGCACTGCATTGCCCCCCCCCCAGCAAATGCATCACTCTCAGCTGCTGAACTAGCCAGTTACTGTGGGAATTAAACTCTCATTTAGCAGAGTTTTGTGGAAGTCAGCCCTGGGTTGTCTGACCCTTTAATTAGTTCCCTCCTATGAAAAGTATGCAAGACACTCTCTTTTAAAGTTTAAATATCATTTTCTTGGTGCTCTTGCAGATTAAATATACTGTGCAGGTGAATGATGCCTACATTGCTAAGACGTCTTACATAGTTTAAACTGTTACAGACTAACTCTGAGGCAGACAACAGCACAACACAACATACCTGATGCTCTAACCACTAAAGAGTGTTAGCTACTAACTGCTATAACTGAAATAACTGCCACAGAGTGTATGGTGTCATAGAGTTCTACGACTCTTGCACTTAACCCTTGACATATCCATTTTGGATGTTAGCATCCCACAGTTAAAGGTAAAGGTAAAGGGACCCCTGACCATTAGGTCCAGTCGTGGCCGACTCTGGGGTTGCAGTGCTCATCTCGCTTTACTGGCCAAGGGAGCCGGCATACAGCCTCCGGGTCATGTGGCCAGCATGACTAAGCCGCTTCTGGCGAACCAGAGCAGTGCACAGAAACGCCGTTTACCTTCCCGCCAGAGCGGTACCTATTTATCTACTTGCACTTTGATGTGCTTTCGAACTGCTAGGTTGGCAGGAGCAGGGACCGAGCAACGGGAGTTCACCCCGTCATGGGGAATCGAACTGCCTGCCTTCTGATCGGCAAGTCCTAGGCTCTGTGGTTTAACCCACAGCGCTACCTGCGTCCCTTATCCCACAGTTATGGTCCATCTAAAAGGTGGTTGTGTGTGATGGCCCCCTATTGGATGGTGCCTGTTAACGTAGCTAACAGCAACGCAATGGAGGAAGTTGCCTTACGATGAGTCAGATCTTTGGCCCGTCCCGCTCAGTACTGTCTATGCTGACTAGCAATGGCTCTCCAGAGTTTCGGCGAACTGTTTCCCAGTCCTACCTGGAAGAGATGTTAGAGGTTGGAGCTGGGGCTTTCAACATTCAAAGGACATGCTCAACCGGGGAGCCACGCCCCACGCCAACAAGCCTTCTGACCTGCTGGCCCAGTTACCTTTTCTTTCTTGCTCAGCCTCCTTTGATATGCTCTGCTCTGCTCTGATTCTCATTGCCAGGACGTTTTCCAGATTCAGTAACAACCTCTTCTTCTACTGTATCTGACCATAGCTGTCAACTGTCCCTTATTTGGCGGGAAAGTCCCTTATCCCAGCACTGTGTCCCGCGGCTGTCCCTTATTGATGATGTCCCTTAAATTTCCCAGGTTTCAAAGGAAGCAGCTCCTCTCCCTCCCTCTCTGCCAGCCAGGGAGGCGCCAACTGTGTTGCTTGGGGGATGGAGAACGACTGGGGGGTGGAGCTTGCATGCCTTGTGCCGATCAAATCGGCCGTGTTGCCAGGGGACTCGCCTTTGCTCAGCGCTTCCCAGCGGAGTGGTGACGGTGGTTTTCCTTGCTGCATCCCCTTTGCCGGGTTGCTGCACTGCGGGAACCACCGCTTGAGGCTTCGTTTGGCTGCTGGCTGGGCTTTCTGCCTTTGGCTCGGAGGGGCTCAGAAGTTGAACATACCTGTTTTCGGAAAATCCCTTATCTTGGCTGCTGATCCCTTATTTTCGAGGCTGCTGGTCCCTTATTTTCAAATCTGTAAGTTGACAGCTATGTATCTGACTTCCCGGGGTCCATTTCCCCCCTACAAGGAACTGAATGGACTGGCAGATTCTAGGAACTTGCTTGGTCCTTGAAAGCACTGAACCATCACACTCGCTTGTATGTTACTGGAGAAGAGTTTACAGTTTGGAGAAAAGAGAAAAACAAATGTTCTGCATTAGACTTCGTAACTTCGTTGTGGTGTTTTGACTTTTCGGAACATTGGGTGTGGCTACCACATCTTTAGACTTTCAATTAAGGATCTGTAATTCCAAAAACCAGTCCAAATTTTTCCTTTGGATGTCGCATACGCCATTCTTATTGATTTTGCTGCTCTTCCAAAACCAGAATTTAGCTCAGAGTCAAGTAACGATAAAGATGCCTGAAAAGAAATGTTCTTACTTCAATTTTTTTCCTAAATTTAGATCAGTAGTTGGGATATTCTCCAGGATCAAGGATCATAGTTCCTGCTGTGGGGAACTGAGCATACCCTCCAACATTTCTCCAATGAAAATAGGGATGCTGCTGCTGCTGCTGCTGCTGCTGCTGCTGATAATAATAATAATATTTTAAAATAACTTTTTCATTCAAAATTAAGACAAAACATATTATCCAGAAACATATCATCCTTATTTTCCCCTCCATTTTTCCTCCATCCCCTCCCTCCCCCCACAGAACCCACCCACCCCCACCCCCCGGCTTCCCTCAGTTCCAGTCTTTGATTTCTCTAAAAATGCTGTTTTCTGCATGTTACACAGTTGTATAGATTCTCAAACTATTTAGCTGATTGTTATCAATAAAAAGTTTGTGAATGTTTATTCAAAACCAGCCAAGGAGTCCAGTTCGCTTTGTTGTGTCTTCAAATACTTTGTAAAGGGTTCCCATTCATCCTTAAAGTCAAATCTTTAAAGTTAAAGTTATCCTTGTCCCGAAGCTTGTATGTCAGTTTTGCCAGTTCTGCATAGTCCATCAATTTTTCTTGCCATGATTCTTTAGTTGGGGTTTCTTCAGTCTTCCATCCTTGTGCTATTAAACCTCTCGCGGCCGTTGTCGCATACATGAAGATGTTTTTCAGCTTTTTTGGCAGATCTTTCCCTACAATCTCTAATAAAAATGCTTCAAATTTTTAAACAAATGTTAAATGGAACATTTTCTTCAATTCGTTGTATATCATTTCCCAAATTTTTTTAATTACCTTACAATCCCACCACATAGGATAAAATGTCCCTTCCTTTTCCTTACACTTCCAACATACATTTGAACTAGTTTTGTACATTTTCCCTAACTGCACTGATGTTGTGTTCCATCTGTACATCATCTTCATGTAATTCTCCTTCAATAGGGAACAATCTGTAAATTTTAAATCAGTTTTCCATAATTTTTCCCAATCTTCCATCATAATGTTGTGACCTACATCTTGTGCCCATTTATTCATAACTGATTTTTCCTCTTCATCTTTCGTCTCCCATTCTAATAGCATGCTGTATGCGGCCTTCAATAATAATAATAATAATAATAATAATAATAATAATAATAATAATGCTATTATTCATACCCCGCTCATCTGACTGGGTTGCTCCAGCCACTCTGGGCAGCTTCCAACACATATAAAAACATAATAAAACATCAAACATTAAAGAGCTCCCAAAATAATAACACCTTAGAGAGCTCCACTACTCAGCATCTTTCACAAACTACAGTTCCCATGATTCTTTTTTTGGGGGGGGGGCGGATAGTCATGGTGTGGACCTGCCCTAAAGTGAGCGCAATATGCCAGACCACATAAGCTTCCTGTCTGCAGAGCCGCATCCTGTTTGGTGCACGAGAGAATTTGTAAATGCCGTTGTGACGTTACTATATAAGAGAGAGTGCTGGAGGGGAAATAGTTAAATAGGTTGCACAGACAGGACCCAGGGGGTGGAGTTAGTGGGTCTATAAAGGAGTTCTGGGAGGAGTTCTGAGTTAGTTCATTGGGAGTTGTGGGTGGTTGGTTGGTTAGTTTGAGTGGGTTTGCTGGTTGGGAAAGGCAGTTGGTAATAGAGAGACAGTTAGGGCAGTTGGTCCTTGAGTGTGGGGTGGTAGCAGAGATAGAGGAACATAAGACTAAGAAAGTAAAGAGGAACACTGTTTGGAATGCTATAATAGTTTGTTTTACGTCTGAAATAAAATACACTCTTCTTTATGAATTGAAAAGCTGATTGAGACTGAAGTGATTTTACCAGGTAGGACCTGGTTGGTCGCAGCGGATTAGTGGTGTACGGGTCAATAGTCTGTGAGACGACCGGGGGCTCCGTACGAACGCCACAGCTCTTCTCTGTCTCTTCTCTTAAACTGAAGGAGGGGATGGGCTAATCCTGGAACTCTTCCTTGCTTCTTCCTAAATATTCCAAAGCTTTTTGTTTATAGATAAAAGGAGACACACACAAAAAATTTCCCTCCTCCTCAGACCCCCGCCCCAACCCCCTAATCTTACGTAAACTAACTCAATAAATTATGAGGTGAAACTCTGGAGATCAATAATTCATCAGTGCTACGGCTTTTTTCCTGCCTTGCTGCAAAACGTTTGTACCCACTTGTAATATTTTGTTGTATTTTTAAATACTGTCATAACCTTGAGACCAGTGGCACTTTGCCTATAGTAATTGTTTCCTAGCGACATCCCTCCCCTTTGAATATTTGAAGCCGAGTCTCGAACATGTTTACTCAGAAGTAAGCCCGGCTGAGCTCAGTGGTAACTTACTTCCCGGCGAATAGGTTTAGGGTCCTAAATAAACGTAAAATGGTTTATAAAAGAAGTTTCCATTTTTAAAAAAAGATAGCAAAAGGAACTATGATTCATGCACCAGTTGTGTCGCACAGTGTAATAATGCATAGACTTTGCAGAGATGCCTCTCTGCTTGGTCTTCGTCCTCTGCTTTTAGGTAAAGGTAAAGGGACCCCTGACCATTAGGTCCAGTCGTGACCAACTCTGGGGTTGCGGCACTCATCTCGCTTTATTGGCCGAGGGAGCCGACATACAGCTTCCGGGTCATGTGGCCAGCATGACTAAGCTGCTTCTGGTGAACCAGAGCAGCGCACAGAAACACCGTTTACCTTCCTGCTGGAGCGGTACCTATTTATCTACTTGCACTAGTGTGCTTTCAAACTGCTAGGTTGGCAGGAGCATGGACCGAGCAACGGGAGCTCACCCCGTCGTGGGGATTCGAACCGCCGACCTTCTGATCCCATCTAAGAAAATGTTATGAAATGCCACCATAGTTAGGCTTGCCATATTTCAAGACACCCCCGAAAGTTGTTGAGCCTTTGAAAACCCAGACGTATGCTAGCTCTAACCTGATGGTAAAAGTGAAACAGACTTTGGATGAGCAACAGGTGAGTGTGACTCAGCAAAAGCAAATCTTCTCAGCTTAGAAGAAACTTTCAGCCCGATGCCCCTTAGCGCTTTTCTTTCTGGAGAAGGCAGGTTCCCTGTGCTTCAGTCTCTCTTCTGTCAGGGAGCCAACTCTTATCCAACAGACACCAATCTGTCTCCCTCCTCTCTTTGTCAGTCAAAGGTGTCAGTGTTACATCCTCTCCTTCTCCTCCTAGAGTGGTGTCACTCATTCCTGCTTTCTCTTTTTATTAATGATTTTTTTCTCTCTTTTGCATGGATATGTCATTACTGTTCCATACTTCTCTTATGCAGATGGCACGACTGTGCATTTTAATGGCAAATCTGTTTCTCACATAACGACTGAACTGCAAAAAGATTTTGACAGACTGGATCCAAGAAAACAAACTGGATTTGAATGCAGCAAAAACTAAAACAATGCCTTTTGGCTTTCCTAATCATCCGAGCTCAAATTGCAATTTTCCTTGGAAGTCACAAATCTGCAGAAGATTAAAGTTTGAAAGTTGGGAAAGTTGTTCTGACCAATGAGATAGATCATGTAAGAATGAGTAGATTTCCTCCGTTGCATTGCTTTTTTTTTTGTTTTGTTTCATGGGATCGCTCTGCCTTGTGCTTAAGACGGAACAAAAATGGCCTCTCTGTCATATTTGTAGGTGGTGAAATTTGGGGAGGGCATTTTGTCAACAGAATTTTTAAGGGGGTGTTGGAGGTAATTTTCTCCTGCACTCCCCCCCCCCTCGGAAAATTGACTTCTGGTAATTTTGGATTTGAAATTCTGGTAAATTTGCAGGGACACGGGTGGCGCTGTGGGTTAAACCACAGAGCCTAGGACTTGCCGATCAGAAGGTCGGCAATTTGAATCCCCGCAACGGGGTGAGCTCCCGTTGCTCGATCCCTGCTTCTGCCAACCTAGCAGTTCAAAAGCACACCCAAAAAGTGCAAGTAGATAAATAGGTACCACTCCGGTGGGAAGGTAAATGGTGTTTCCGTGCGCAGCTCTGGTTTGCTTGAAGCGGCTTAGTCATGCTGGCCACATGACCCGGAAGCTGTACGCCGGCTCCCTCGGCCAATAAAGAGAGATGAGCGCTGCAACCCCAGAGTCATCCGCGACTGGTCCTAATGGTCAGGGCTCCCTTTACCTTTACCTTAATTTTGGATGAAGCCATGTTGTTAGTTTATAATAGTGGGTGGAGGAAGTAATAGATATGGCTGTGTACAGCCCCCACCCAATCTGATCCACACTGACTCAGAGACCACCTGCCTTGGATCTGGTCCTGGATAAATTCAAGGGCTGAGCTAAAGTTTAATTAAGGTTTGTAAAACCTTGATTAATTCTCAAGAGAGGACTAGGGCAAAAAAGACGCTGCATATCCTTTACTCCTGCAACCAAGAGTAGAAGGGTTCAGGAAGACACAGGATCTACCCAGTCTGGAAGAATGGCAGACGAAGGTGATGGACTATATGGTATTGGCAGAAATGACTGGCAGAATCCGAGACCAGGGAGAAGAGTCGGCGGAAGAAGATTGGAAGAAATTTAAAGACTATCTACAGAAATATTGCAAAATTAATGAATGTTAGAATGATGTCGGATAGAAATTAAGTGGTTTCCAGCTGTAATGCTTTAAGAGAATATGGGGGGGAAAGGTTTAAAAATAGGTTAAAATTTATTAATAAGGATTTGCTGAACTAATAATTTGAATTGGAATACAAAAAAGGGAGGTATGAGGAGGTCTGGGAAATAAGTTAATGGAAAATAAGTAATGGAAACTTTGTGTTTTTAATTATTTTTATTTTTGTATTTTTGTTATTATTTTTGTCTTTTTACTTTTTGATTTTTATTGTATTATTATTGAAAACCTTAATAAATATTATTGGGGGGAAAACAAGAGTAGAAGGGTTCAATCCTATAGGATGCTGTATCACAGTGTCCTGCACCCCACCGCCTCTGACAGTTGTGGGTCACTCTGGGCAGCCCTGACTCAAGACTGCATTGACCTGACTCAAGTCTTGATCCCCCCCCCCCGAATTGGCTCAATTTGGTTTGAGCTATGGCTAAATCCAGTTCACAGCCTTAGTAATGGAAGCCAAGAGAGAAGGACTTGAAAGGACAAGGGTTTGATCCCATTGTTTCCTTCAGCAATATTATTTATGTGCTCACAGTTCACAGACGGTGAAATTGGGGAAGTCATTTCATCTGGTGTTTTCTGGGGAATTGCTGTAATTCCTCAAGAGTTTTGGGAAGTTTCTGGGGGGTGAGGTGATGAGGAAACACTCCAAAAGTTGCCAGAAAATTGTTTTCTGAAAAATTTTGGCTCAGCCCTACCTGTTTGTCACTCCTCTTGAATTTCAGTTTAAGAATATTTTCTAAAACGAATGCCCAAATTAGAAAGCATTGTGAATTTCCCCCCACAATATTCAGTTATTTCCTTTTGCACTTCATAATGTGTTCTTTTTCACCATTTACTTATCCTTCTCCCTCCTTTTTTGATATGTGTATATCTCTTGCTTCACAAATTATCGGTACCCAAAATGATAGTGACTTTGGCATCCCCCTGGGCAACAGATAGGATGGGTAAAGCAAAGGGATTTAGGGGTAGTAGTGTTAGTAATTACTAAGTAACATGAGCCGTTTGAGTAAATAGGTAGCTGGGAATTCTAACCTTGACAGTGCTGCTATCTCAATTTACAGTCTATTGCTATTTCTTTACATTGAAACCTTAAAGAATCTGCTGCAGTTAAGTCTTCAATGAAGCTTTAGGGAAGCCTCGAGGAATCAACCACAATTAAATCTAGAGATGAGCTGAAATTTCTCAGGAGACATTTTCCTGAGACAATTTCCAAGATTTCCCTTTCTCTCTCTTCCCTAGGGAAAAAACAACAACAATTTACAGAATCCCCCCAAAATATTGCCCACAAAAATTTATGTGTGGAGGCCACCATCTTCCCCTTGCCCCAACAACTTATCAAAACATTGCAATATTCAGGGCATTTGTGGAAAATGCAAACTCGTGGCCATACATCCATTGCTGCCATCAAACGAAAACCTCAAGGAGAAAAAGTGTTTGTGCAACAGCTGCTGATAATGGTGAGCCTCACCTCACCTGAAAGTTCCACCTGTCAGTGCAAATTAAAACCAGACAAAATCTACTCTAATCTGTCAAAACTAGAGTGCAAGGTATCATGATGTTGCTGTTTCATCAAATGGTCTACAGAGGCTAATCTAGAAGGTGTGTTTTATCTTCTGTTTTGCTCGTCATACAACAGCCTTTCTGAAGGAGAAGACCTGAGACTAGTTTCAGCTTGACTTAATAAGGTTTTTGAAAGGATGCTCACTTTACTCTTTCTAGTGCAAGTCACAATGGGCAAAACTCAGTGGTATGCTTTGTATGCAAAAAACCAAGGTGGGTTCCTGGCATTTCCAGGTGGGAGGGAAATGTCCTCTTGCTAGACCCTGATAGTTAGATAAGGAGATTGGACTAGAAGACCCTTGTCGTCCCTTCCAGCTGTACAATTCCATGGTTCTATGGCTCAGTGTAAGGCAGTTTCCTGTTTGCCTAAGACAATCATAATGGAATCTATCCACAGCTGAATTAAGGAGAGCTATAGCCATTTGGAAGGTCCGTATAGTTAAAGCTATGGTTTTCCCAGTAGTGATGTATGGAAATGTGAGCTGGACCATAAAGAAGGCTGATCGCCGAAGAAATGATGCTTTTGAATTATGGTGCTGGAGGAGACTCTTGAGAGTCCCATGGACTGCAAGAAGATCAAACTTCTCCATTCTGAAGGAAATCAGCCCTGAGTGCTCACTGGAAGGACAGATCCTGAAGCTGAGGCTCCAATACTTTGGCCACCTCATGAGAAGACTCCCTGGAAAAGTTACAGATAGGTAGCCGTGTTGGTCTGCCATAGTCAAAACAAAACAAAAATCCTTCCAGTAGCACCTTAAAGACCAACTAAGTTAGTTCTTGGTATGAGCTTTCGTGTCCATGCACACTTCTTCAGATACACTGAAACAGAAGTTACCAGACCCTTCTATATAGTGAGAAAAGACCTGGAAAAGACCCTGATGTTGGGAAAGATGGAGGGCACAAGGAGAAGGGGACGGCAGAGGACAAGATGATTGGATAGTGTTCTCGAAGCTACCAGCATGAGTTTGACCAAACTGCGGGAGGCAGTGGGAGACAGAAGTGCCTGGTGTGCTCTGGTCCATGGGATCACGAAGAGTCGGACACGACTAAATGACTAAACAACAACATAGTCATTTGGCATCTCAGCATTCTTTCTAATTTCCACAACTCACAGTTAATATTTCAGAGTCATAATGGGGTTCTGTGTGCTTCCTTCTGAGGTTCCAGAAAGTTCCATAGACCTTCCTGTCTCCAGACCAAGCTATGCAATAGTCAAGAGTCCCTGAGCTGGCCACTCCTTTTGAATAGTAGCATTTTATTCTTAGTTGCTTTGCTCAGAGGTTAATTATTCTCTGAGATGAAGGGGAAAGGACTATTGGGATTATTGACTTTAGCAATGCTTTTGGGGGGGTAGGATTATAAATAGTGTTTAACTGGTGCAAGTCAATGGTAACGACGCTCAAACATCTAAGTGAAAAAAGAAGCAGTTGCCTCATCTTGTGAACTCCACCCCGCGGGGCAGGTAGCTTTAAAAATGTAAATATGGCATGTATAAAAACCAGAGAAGAATATGCATTGATGCATTGTTACAATATTATGCAAGGGTGGCGCTCTGGGTTAAACCACAGAGCCTAGGACTTGCCGATCAGAAGGTCGGCGGTTCAAATCCCCGCGACGGGGTGAGCTCCCGTTGCTCGGTCCCTGCTCCTGCCCACCTAGCAGTTCGAAAGCACGTCAAAGTGCAAGTAGATAAATAGGTACCGCTCTGGCAGGAAGGTAAACGGCATTTCTGTGCGCTGCTCTGGTTCACCAGAAGCGGCTTAGTCCTGCTGGACACATGACCCGGAAGCTGTACGCCGGCTCCCTCGGTCAATAAAGCAAGATGGGCGCCGCAACCCCAGAGCCGGTCACCACTGGACCTAATGGGCAGGGGTGCCTTTACCATTACCTTTAAAATAAGAAACGGTAATATGCTTGAAATAATAAAATAAGAAACGCTAACCATGCAAATTTCCAACTAGTAGCTCGTTGACTCCATGATTATGTGTTTGACACTAGTCACCCATAGAAGCACAAATACACCGACACTTATTTTAAACCTCTGCTTTTTCAATAAATTATTTGAAGCCTCACCTGGGGAAATGGTAGCCCCATCTAGCAAACGAAGGCTACCCACCTCCAATCTCCCTTTTTGTCCTCTAGCCTGCCTTGCAGTCATTAAATTACAAAACTGCTACCTGAAGACCCGCAAATTACAGTGGTACCTCAGGTTACATACACTTCAGGTTACATACGCTTCAGGTTATAGACTCCACTAACCCAGAAATAGTGCTTCAGGTTAAGAACTTTGCTTCAGGATGAGAACAGAAATCGTGCTCTGGTGGCACGGCGGCAGCAGGAGGCCCCATTCGCTAAAGTGGTGCTTCAGGTTAAGAACAGTTTCAGGTTAAGACCGGACCTCTGGAATGAATTAAGTACTTAACCCGAGGTACCACTGTATAGCATAGCTGGTTGCTGTCTTGTCTGATACCCATACCTGAACAGAACAAGAGATCATTCAACCACCACTGTTTGGTGACGAGTGACTGGTGAGAAGGCCTTCTTCACCTGTGGTTTCCCATCTGTGGTCTGCCAGACAACACCAAGGCTTATTCTATACAGAATGCAAGCAAAAATATTTGTGTTCTCTGAGGTTTTCAATGGCATTAATTCCTTTTATTGATGTTTAATTGTCTTTTAATTGCTCTTGTTAGCTTTTATGGCTGCCTTGTTTATATTTTCTACTGCTGTCGCGTTATTAGAGAAGCTTAAGGGATTCAGTGTTCGCAAATTCCAGTGTGAACAGCCTTGATTTCTACCTCCTGAGGTGGGTTCAACACGGTTTGAGCTTCTCAAATGTTTTGACACAGAACATTTGGGAACCCCTGACCCCGAAACCATCAAAATGTATTTAAAACTATGCATTTTGAAAGGGGGGAAAAATACACTTATAAATGTGTATCTTGTGAGGGGAAAAGGCACTTTTTTTAAAAAAAAGAAATGCCTTTTTGAAGGGGGAGAAATGCTTGAAAATACTATCGTAGTGCAAATGTGTGCGCTTTTAAGCATATCTCAAACGGGACAGAACCGACTTGTGGGTAAAATAAATACATGTCATGCAGGCACATATATACAGATGTGTTAGAACGGAGAATAATCTAGTCCCTTCAAGGAGTTGTGTTCGCTGATACATAAATGCAAGTCATGCAACAAATAAAAGGAAATTATTTTAACCCCACAAGAGACTGGTTTATTTTTAATGTGGTGAGTAATAATCATCATCAATCACCTTTGATAAATTCAGACTGCATTTATGCCTGGCAGCTACCACCTCATGCCAAGGATTTAACCCATGTTCCCTTCATTTATGATAAAACAATACTGACAGAACACTCTGTCATGAGAAAATACCGCGAGTGACACTTTTAACATTGTGGGCGCTGACCCTGAAACACCTGATTTATGCTGACAGGGCTATGTAAATATCATGAGGGCTGATATTAACTGCAGGTTGGGGCATTGTTCACCTGCAGAGCTAAGCTATTTGAAGCCCCACTGGCTTTAATAGGTGTGTGCATTTCTCTTTTTGTGTATGTGTATGTGTCTGCATATGTATACATGTATGAATGTATATATGTATGTGTGCAGCTACAAACGTCATTTGTGTTGGTGCTGACCTTTAAAGCCCTAAATGGCTTTAAAGTCCAGTATATCTGAAGGAGTGTCTCCACCCCCATCGTTCTACCCGGACACTGAGGTCCAGCACCGAGGGCCTTCTGGCGGTTCTCTCACTGCGAGAAGCCAAGTTACAGGGAACCAGGCAGAGGGCCTTCTGGGTAGTGGCACCCTCCCTGTGGAACGCCCTCCCACCAGATGTCTAAGAGAACAACAACTACCAGACTTTTAGAAGACATCTGAAGGCAGCCCTGTTTAGGGAAGCTTTTAATGTTTGATGTATCACTGTATTTTAATATTTTTTTTTAAGCCGCCCAGAGTGGCTGGGGAAGCCCAGCCAGATGGGCGGGGTATAAATAACAAATTATTATTATTATTGCAAGATTCCAGGGGGTTCCAGGCACTCACCCAGGGCCTGTGTTCCTTTGGAGAACTGAGACATGGTGGAGACTGCCGTAGCTTTAAGAAATATGGTTTATTCACCTATTTACACCTTCGGTCTGCGTGGAGGGAGTCCAGAGCTTATTGTCATTTCAAGAGGGGTTTGTACCCCACAGCAGTGCAGCCCTGGAGTCCAAGGCATCTCTCCGAGCCAACCTTCAGCCAGCCTGCCCAAGATGGATCCCAGTCTTTCTTCTTCCTCCCAGAACACCTTACTCTCAAAACTACCCTTTCCTCACACCCAGTTACCCTGGCAACCTTCCAAACCCGTCTCTGTCCATACCTCAGGGCAAGGGAGAAGGAGTTCTCTTGCATTGTCAATGGCTCTCAGTGGCCCTATATTTTTTCTTAATGACCCTAGCTTGGCCAGGTTGTTTTGCACAGGGTAGCCCAGGAATTTCTCTGCAGCCGGTATTTCTCCCTTCACATTCCACATACAGTTGTATCTTGGTTCTCAAACAGAATGTGTTCCGTTCGACTTCCAGAACTGTTCAAATACCAAGACGCGGCTTCTGATTGGCTGCAGAAGTGTCCTGCAGCCAATTGGAAGCCACGGAAGCCGTGCCAGATGTTCGGCTTCCGAAAATTGTTCAAAAACCAGAACAATCACTTCCGGTTTTAGATCGTTTGGGAGCTGAAATGAATGAGTTCCAAGGCATTTGGCAACCAGGGTATGACTGTAATCAAAACCCTATCATTTATTAATCTCTAGGGTTTAGCCCCCACAAATATAACAGTATCTATCAATTGATCGATCTGTCAATCGATCTACTATTAGCCTGACTCTGTGAAGGAAAGAGTGGCTCTCATACTATTAAAATCTGATGTTTGCTTCCTATTAATCCCACCCAAGGGACCATAGCTAAGCCCTATGGCGAGGGAAGCAAACATAGTGCTGCCCAGATGTTGTTGGTCTCCAACTTTCATCAGCTCCAGCCAGAATGGACAGTGGTCAAGGGTGATGGGAGCTGTAGGCCAACTGTTTTCCTTTGTTTCCTAGCCCTATACGGCCTAGGACCCTCGTACCTAAGGGACCACCTCTCCTGGTATGTCTCACGGAGGATCTTATGGTCTTCAAACAAAAACATCTTGGAGGTCCCGGACCACAGGGAGGTTAGGCTGGCCTCAACCGGAGCCAGGGCTTTTTCGGCTGTGGCTCCAATCTGGTGGAACGCTCTGTCACAAGAGACTAGGGCCCTGCGGGACATCTTTCTGCAGGGCCTGCAAGACAGAGCTGTTCCACCAGGCCTTTGGCCAGAGCACAGCCTGAAAATCCTTTGGCAATATTCACAGAACTCTAGCCCAATGGTTGCCGTCAATTTGATTTGAATTAATTTTATAATGAAATGATTTTAGAATGTTGTATTATTTTATTGTTGTTAGCTTCCCTGAGCCTGGCTTCGGCTGGGGAGGGCGGGATATAAATAAAATATTAAATATTATTTATTATTAATATTAAATATTTATTATTAATATTAAATAAATAAAAAAATAATATTATTATTCATGTGGGTTTTTGTTTTGTCTACCTAAACCACACCAAGGGCATAAAAACAACAAGGGGAGGGTTGCTTAATTCTTTCAAAATCACACCTCTCAAGAAGCTCTCCTCCTAACTTTGCCTCTGTGGCTCAAGAAAGTGGGAGCAACTGGGCAAGTCCCAGGAGGAACAGACAGGAAGCCTCCATCTCACAGACAGGAATTCAGCACCTGAGGCAGGTGCCTAATTTTGCCTAATGGTAGTGCCGACCTTCCATGCTCCCTTGCATAATATTAAAGGTAAAGGGACCCCTGACCATTAGGTCCAATCGTGACCAACTCTGAGGTTGCGGCGCTCATTTCACTTTATTCGCCAAGGGAGCCGGCGTACAGCTTCCGGGTCATGTGGCCAGCATGACTAAGCCACTTCTGGCAAACCAGAGCAGCGCTTTACCTTCCTGCCGAAGCGATACCTGTTTATCTACTTGCACTTTGACGTGCTTTCGAACTGCTAGGTTGGCAGGAGCAGGGACCGAGCAACGGGAGCTCACCCCGTCGCGGGGATTTGAACCGCCAATCTTCTGATTGGCAAGTCCTAGGCTCTGTGGTTTAACCCACAGCACCACCCACGTCCCTTTACCTTTACCTTATAGTCTAACAAATGAGGAAAGCAAAACACTGAATGTCAGAGTGCGAGGGAGAGAAGAGAAATGTTTGCCGTTTGCTTCACAACTGAAGTAATACACAATCCTCGCCCCAGTAAAACCTCTATATCAAGGATCCAAAATTACCAGGCTGCACCAGTGTTTTAATTCTTTATATACCACCAGCGTATAATAAAGTTCAACCTATCCCTTTAAAAAGCCTCAAAGTAAACAGCAGTAAGGTTGCTCTCTCCCTCCTGCAGCAGTGGCCTGCCATTTTGAGAATATTCTTTCGTGTTTTATAGCTTTCCGTGTCATTTTATTTGCCATTGGCTGTGGTAGTGAGAGGGGAAGCCAACTAACTGTTAAGTTTGTTAAATGAAAGTAAACAACAGATTATTATTTTTCTTCTAGTAATGGCAGCTTATGTCCTGAACGTTTAAAACATTTTTTTTAAAATAGGCTACCTTATTTGTGTTCATATTCATATCCTGGCTCATTGTCAGTGGCCCTCTGTGCAGCTAACAGAACTGGAACAATAAAAACAAAGCAATGTGAAAAATAATACACTGTTTCAATGCATCCATACAATGGAAATTCTAGTCCATTAGCACCTGCAGAGCTATAGGTATCTCACCTCTGAAAACAACCTAGACATATTTTCCTTTAAAAAAATGATTTTTATTGAAAATTTTCAGATATACACTTTCATCTACCATTGTAGTCATACATTTGTTGACTTCCCTCCTTCCCCTTTAAATTTCCCCACAATTTCTGCATATTCCAAAAGAAAATAAAGATCCATTTAATTTAGTCCCCCCCCCCCACGATTATACCTCTCAACTCTGCGTTATACTGCTGAATTTACCTTAATCCTGCTAGCGTTGTCACTTACTTATAGTTATTTTCCAAATATTTTACAAAATTTTCCCCCTCCTCTTTATATACCTGATTTTCTTGCTCTCTCCTTCTGCTGGTTAGGCCTGCTAACTCTGCATATTCTATCATTTCAAGCTGCCATTCCTCTTTCCTGGGAATCTCTCTCACCTTCCTCTTTGAGGCTAACAAAATCCGAGCTGCTGTAGCTGCATACATAAATAAGTTTTTCTGGCTCCCGGGCACCATTCCCAGGAGGAATGTGTCTGGTTTGGGGGGAAATATATTTTTAAAACATGTTTTTTATCTCATTATATATCATTTCCCAATACTCCTTAACCATTCTGCATGCCCACCACATGTGAAAAAAAATGTTCCTTCTGCTTCTCTGCATTCCCAGCACATATCAGATCCAGATTTATACATCTCGTAGTTATATACCATCTATGTATCATTTCCATATAGTTTTGTTTCAGACATATTTTCCAGGGAGTAAGTCCTCAGTAGGGACGCGGGTGGCGCTGTGGGTTAAACCACAGAGCCTAGGACTTGCTGACCAGAAGGTCGCGGTTTGAATCCCCATGACGGGGTGAGCTCCCGTTGCTCGGTCCCTGCTCCTGCCAACCTAGCAGTTTGAAAGCACGTCAAAGTGCAAGTAGATAAATAGGTACCGCTCCAGCGGGAAGGCAAACGGTGTTTCCGTACACTGCACTGGTTCACCAGAAGTGGTTTAGTCATGCTGGCCACATGACCTGGAAGCTGTATGCTGGATCCCTTGGCCAATAAAGCGAGCGCCGCAACCCCAGAGTCGGCTACGACTGGACCTAACGGTCAGGGGTCCCTTTACCTAAGTCCTCAGTGTGACTTTCCTCTGAGCAGACATGGGTAGGATTGCACAGTTAATCTTCTATTTGATCAAATAGCCTGTCGCCAAATGATTGCTGGCACAGGGTGGTATTCAACTAGGTTTTATTCACACTCAACCCACTGAAATTCACAAACCTAACAGGTTCATTAATTTCCAAGGGTCTACTCTGACTAAAAAAAATAGTTGAATATTAGTAGAAATACCTCCACTCATTTCTGAAAGGTGAGGTGGGGCTTCCCTAGGGTGAAGCTAGTTGCCAAAATGCCCATCATTTGGTTCTGCACTCTGCCACAGCCAGAGCATGGGAACCAAAACGAGACATCTGGAATTGGGATCAGAATCCAGGGCAACTTCTGTCAATCGGGGATGTCCTGGTTAAATTGGGAGACTTGGAGGGTGTGAGTTCGGGCTGAAGCCCCATCCCCCAGCAGTCTGAATCATTAAGGGCCGCCAAGCAGGGGCAGAGAAAGGGGGTGCGGTGGGGAGGGGCTGCCCCGGGTGTCACCACTGAGAGGGGTGACAAAATGCCGGGTGGCACTCACCGCGGAGCCTGTAGCGCGCCTGAGCCACACATCACTGGAGTGACGCGGTGGCTTGGGTGCCCGCAGACTCCATGCTGCCCCAAACCGTCCGCCCACCGCCTACCCCTCAGCTGTAGGGTGGCTGAGTGGGAGGAGGCAAGCAGACTCCTTGGAGGCCCTGTGGAGTGTCCTGCCCTGCCTCTCCCCGCCTCACGGGTGGCTGGTCCTGCCCCTGGGTGCAGGGCCCGCGCGCCGCCCCAGGTGCCCAATTGACTTGCTCCAATGCTGCTGCCAACCTATACTCATTTAAAGGTAAAGGGACCCCTGACCATTAGCTCTAGTTGTGACCGACTCTGGGGTTGCGGCACTCATCTCACTTTATTGGCCAAGGGAGCCAGCGTACAGCTTCTGGGTCATGTGGCCAGCATGACTACGCCGCTTCTGGCAAACCAGAACAGTGCACGGAAGCGCCGTTTACCTTCCCACCAGAGTGGTACCTATTTATCTACTTGCACTTTGACGTGCTTTCAAACTGCTTGGTTGGCAGGAGCAGGGACTGAGCAACGGGAGCTCACCCCGTCGCGGGGATTCGAACCGTGACCTTCTGATCAGCAAGCCTTAGTCTCTGTGGTTTAACCCACAGTGCCACCCGCACCCCTATACTCATTTACCTGAGGATAAATTCAATTGAACTCAGTGAAATTTTTTTGTTGTTGTTTAGTCGTTTAGTCATGTCTGACTCCTTGTGACCTCATGGACAAGAGCACGCCAGGCACGCCTGTCTTCCACTGCCTCCTGCAGTTTGGTCAAACTCATGCTGGTAGCTTCAAGAACACTGTCCAACCATCTCATCCTCTGTCGTCCCCTTCTCCTTGTGCCAACATCAGGAGATGTCGTCCCCTTCTCCTTTTCCCAACATCAGGGTCTTTTCCAGGGAGTCTTCTCTTCTCATAAGGTGGCCAAAGTATTGGAGCCTCAGCTTCAGGATCTGTCCTTCCAGTGAGCACTCAGGGCTGATTTCCTTCAGAATGGCTAGGTTTGATCTTCTTGCAGTCCATGGGACTCTCAAGAGTCTCCTCCAACACCATAATTCAAAAGCATCCATTCTTCGGCAATCAGCCTTCTTTATGGTCCAGCTCTCACTTCCATACATCACTACTGGGAAAACCATGGCTTTAACTATACAGACCTTTGTTGGCAAGGTGATGAGTGAAATTTAGTTCTGATTAAATATTCTAGGATTGCCATAGTTGTTGTTTAGTCATTTAGTCGTGTCCGACTCTTCGTGACCCCATAGACCAGAGCACGCCAGGCACTTCTGTCTTCCACTGCCTCCCGCAGTTTGGTCAAAATGATTGCCAATGACACCTCTATTTTGCTGAAGAATCTATTTACCTGAGCAGTCATAATTGTTAGGAAATGCACAAGGACTTGCTGGACGAAGATAAAAAATGCATTTTACTTTTCCTTAAAAATAAAAAGGTTGCAAACTACTTTGCCACATTCCATGTGAATTTAGGCCATAGCTGTCAATGTTTTCCTTTTTTAAAAGGAAATTCCCTTATTCCAAATAGGATTCCTCGCAAGAAAAGGGAAAAGTTGACAGCTTTGATTTAGGCATTGACTTCCCTGAAAGATGGAGCGGTGAAGTGGAAACGCTGGCAGACCGGTGGCAACAGAAGGGCTGGTGGGTGATGCTACTGCATACTTATATCTGTTGTTGTCATATTGACTTTTGTGCAATAAAAATAAAGCTCTTCGTCCGAGGCCCCCTGGAAATTTGATTGACTCCGTTCTGTAATTGCTTATCATCCTTGAAGATACTTTTTGGCATTTTGTAAGCAGTAAATCTGTTCCACATTTCTCTGAGCTTTATAAATACACCCTGTTTATATTAAATGTGTGTGTGTGTGTGTGTGTGTGTGTGTATATATATATATGGAAAACATGACCACAAAGGTCCACCCGCCATCTCTGTTCACAGAAAAAAGTTCTCCTTTTTTATTCTTTAAATTTTGCTAAACTTTCCAATCTTGGCTGGTAGAATCTTCTTCCCATCTTCACAGACCCAAATTGTGCTGTTCATGCGGTCTTTGGGTGTTTGTGTATATTTACAGTTGCAAACTTAAAAAAAAAAAAAATCTCACTGAAACACTTTGCAGTTATTATTTTTAAGGCAAAGGAACGAGATTTGAGGAAAAGACCCTTTCCTTTCCTTCAGCGCCAGGAAGCCCACCATTCTCAAGAGTGAGGCAGCAGATATTGAGTGTGAGAACAGCAGCCAGGAGGTTGGAAGGACAGAAGGTTGGGCGCTGTCATGTGACCTGCTCCATGAGCTCCCCAAAGGTAGCTCAGTGGCCTAAGCTTCAGTGGAGAACGTTGTTCTGTTGCCTGTGTTCAAGGAAGATTCATGGAGTTGCCATTGAGTCAGCTTCATGGAGTCAACTTCTGTGTATAGAATGAATAAGGAGGGACCAGAGCTGGATTTAGGTTTGATGAGGCCCTAAGCTACTGACATGGGACACGGGTGGTGCTGTGGGTTAAACCACAGAGCCTAGGACTTGCTGATCAGAAGGTCGGCGGTTTGAATCCCCGTGACGGGGTGAGCTCCCGTTGCTCAGTCCCTGCTCCTGCCCACCTAGCAGTTTGAAAGCACGTCAAAGTGCAAGTAGATAAATAGGTACCGCTCCGGCGGGAAGGTAAATGGCGTTTCCGTGTGCTGCTCTGGTTCGCCAGAAGCGGCTTAGTCATGCTGGCCACATGACCCGAAAGCTGTACGTCGGCTCCCTCGGCCAATAAAGCGAGATGAGCGCCGCAGCCCCAGAGTCGGTCACGACTGGACCTAATGGTCAGGAGTCCCTTTACCTTTACCTTTAAGCTACTGAAGGTAATGGGGCCCTTTATATATCCAGCTGTCCTTTGTCAACAACAAATTGTTGCTGCATAAATGGTAATTTATGGACCTGATAGGTATCTAAAGTGATTTGCACATGTTGCTATGCAACCAGTTCATGCAGAATGTAGGCACCCTATATAGAAATGAGCAAACCAGTGATATTTTAGGGAGCAGGATAGCAGGCGGGGCCCATTACTTACATCATAGCAGCCTACACAACACAAAACACTGTTGCTGTATGTAGGTTTTATATATATATATATATATATATATATATGCAGGTTTTGGTGTCCTCGGGTGTCTTCCCGTGTAAAAGTTGGGGTGTCTAGGCGACGTTTCGACGAGGTCTCACTCGTCATCTTCAGGCTGGTGCTGAAGTGAGACCTCGTCGAAACGTCGCCTAGACACCCCAACTTTTACACGGGAAGACACCCGAGGACACCAAAACCTGCATTCCTGTACCCGTGAAAATCTACGAAAGCAAATATATATATATATATATATATATATATATTTGCTTTCGTAGATTTTCACGGGTACAGGAATGCATATATATATATGAAATGTACATCCAGTTTTTTCCCTTTTTTTGGGGGGGGGCAAGAGAGTGGGGCCCTAAGCTATAGCTTGTTTAACTTATACGTAAATCCAGCACTGGGACGGACCCACCTTGTCAGCAAAATGCCTTAGATCTGGCCTGATTTCGTTACTGGATGTGCATTTTTATTGCAATTTTGGATAGTTATTTCAGGCAGGATGGGGAAGCCGTGTAGACTGCAAAAGAATGCACCAACGCTTGAGGGTGCAGACCCTCCAAATGTCCCTATTTTCCAGGGACAGTCCCTCCAACATTTCTGTGATGAAAACTGTTACATATTCAGTGGTCTGTGTTTGCCTGAGCTTGAGTCTGGACTAAGGATTCTGAGCTCCTGATTCAATACATTATGTCCAATCACAGAACATTTCAGGATTTGGGCCTCTGCCATTGGCCCTTGAACTCTGAGTCGTGATTCGCAGCTTGGAAGTTGAGACAGCCAATCACGTTGGGAGTGGGAGTGGCCCAGGCCTTCAGAAATGTATATAAGCAGTTGCTTTGTCCCTGTTTACCAGTTATGTAGTTCAATAAAGGTTCTTGCTATTATCTCTGTGTCTTGCCACATGGGAACTCACCTACACTTTAGAAACTGGGAGAGCTTCTGTAAATCTGGGTTCTGTCCCTGGAAAACAGGGGACCTTGAAGGTCTCTTTCATCTGATCTTGCAGGGCCCTTATTAAGTTCTGCTCTAAAAGAAAACAAGCCTGGTGTCAGAAGCATGCAAGTTTTCATTTCAGAAGCACTGAAGAACAAAGACACTACATGCTGGCTTGCAATGCACGCACAAATCACTCTTCTTTTTATTATTATTCTTCTGATCTGGAGGCTGAAAAATGGCAGAGGTGCGCTTTTCCCTTCTAGATTTTGAGTTGCCAAAAAAGCAACCCTGCCTGGCACATTTTAGAAACAGCGAGGAGAATATTACTGGTTTGTTGCTAGAAGACAACTAAGTATTTCCCTTGTGGAGCTAGTAACTTCTTTACTTTGAAGGAAGCATTTGAATGATATCTCCAGGCAGTTAGAGTGAACTTTTTGGCTTGAGAACACTATACAGGGAAATTTCATTCCAGCTCCCCCCCCCCCCCGCTCCCCCACCACGAACTTTGGAGGAAATAATTGTTCACAGTCAGAAAGTAAAGTTGGAAATCTTGTCAACACTTTTTTTTTTAGTCACACCCTTTCCATGGGAAGTTGCGTGTTGGCTACAGTGTTGTTATTTTTTAAATTTTATTTTAGCAGCACAATTTATGCCAGTTGTGGTGTGCCCTTTTATTATCCCGCGGCGACCTCTCAGCAGTAGCTCATGCCTTTGTAACCACAAAGGATTGATTACTATAATTCCCTCCTAGCAGGAGTCACAAACTAGGCATCTAAATTGCCTTCCGCTTATTCCAATGGCTGTAGCCCATTTCTTTGCTGATGAGGATAGGATCAACCATAATTATATTTCATCTTCCTGGCCCACACGAGAACTTATTTGAAAAACATTCTGCTTTGTTTCTTTGGTGTGTCCCATTTTGACTGTCTGCAGACTGTTTTCTCCCTGATTGTTTTTCTGCATGACAAAAAGAGAGACAGAGAGAGAGAGAGAGAGAGAGAGAGAGAGAGAGAGAGAGGAACTAAAATGATTGTTGAGAATGTCATTTAAATTTAACAGTTGAACAGAAAGTAAGGTCTGATTCCAAGTATTTCAAAATTGGTGGGACTGGGCTGGCTGCAGTTTTGGAATGCCAAAAATGAATGTTGTTCTTGTAGCTAAGTCTACATTCAAAGCCTAAGTATGCCTAATTGCATTTTCACATATTCCTCTGCTCATATCCAAGCGTCTCTCTTATTCTTTCCCTCCCCTTCCTCTGATATCTCTCCTTTTTATTGAAATTTAGGTTGTAAGCTTCTTGGGCAGGAGACTGGGGTGGTGGCCTTGCTTTGGACATGTGACATACGATGTCATTTCATCATAACCTTAACTCACAAAACAGCATGGGGATGTTACGATTGTTGCTTCCTATAGCAATCCAATGCTTTGCTCTGCTGAAGTACCGCAGCATCCTTTCATACAAGACTTATCCAAGACTGGTGAAGTCTCACCTTCTCTTGTGATCTTGTCCTCGTTGGAGGAAGGGTTGTTGCAAAGAATCATTTGGCCGCTCTGAGTGTCACAGCGTGGTGTAGTGGTTAAGAGCAGTGGACTCGTAATCTGGGGAACCGGGTTCGCGTCTCCGCTCCTCCACATGCAGCTGGGTGACCTTGGGCTAGTCACACTTCTTTGAAGTCTCTCAGCCCCACTCACCTCACAGAGTGAATGGCAGTGCCCATTAACTTTGGAGGCCTCCAGGCTCTTCCAATATTTTAGGGTGTGTGTGTGTGTGTGTGTGTGTGTGTAGGGATTTTGGCCCTTAAAAGTTGGCTCCTACGCTTGGTAATACTCAACATAACAATTGCAACAACAGGCAGAAAAACCCAGGGTTGGAAAGAAGGAAGAGCCCTATTGAAAGAAGAATAGGTAATGAAGTTGATGGACTATGTGGAAATAGCAAGGCTGACCATGAAGTTCAGGCACCAAGAGAATAATTGTGATGGCCTGGGAATCCGATTCAGAAGCTGAACCGGAGGAATCCCAGCCTGCACAGGAGTCCCCGCCTCCAGGGCCGGCTGAACTGGGGCAGGGCCTTGATTCTGAAGCACCTGCACCTGTGCCGGATCCTCAGGAGCAGGCACCAGGTGAATCCACTCTGGCTCCGGAGGTGGTTGAGGACTCAGTGCCTACAGGTAAGTCTCCCCCTGGGTCCAGTAACCCTTCAGCCTCTCCTGAACTGCAGAGGCGAAGGGCAGAGAGGCGAGGGGAACTGGTTTCTCCCAGGAGGAGTGCTCGCCTTAAGGCCAGGAGAGATGGGTCTCCTGGGGGCCGGGGCCGCCCCTGGCCTCAGAGAAGATAAAGGCCAGTCAGTCCGGTCCCAAGTTGTGGGAGCAACGTCGTTGAAGAGCTGTTTCGGCCAGCATCCAGTCCTGTTCCCCCAGAGTTCCTGTCCTTGCCCGGCTTCTCGCTGTGGACCCCACTTCGCCCGTGGAGGACTGTCTGCCGACCCTCAACTCAGGTCCTGGACCTCGCCCCACAGTAATCTCCCCCCTGGACCAGCACAATAATAAATCCAACAAAGAATGGCATAACTTTATAGAATATATTAAAGAACCCGGCAAACGTTTAAAAACATTAGCAGGATTGACATAGCACTTGTAATTTAAAATGACAAAGGATAAAATTGAAGTGTAATAATTTAGATAAATGTAATTAGATGCAGTTGAAAAAGGAAGGTGGATTTTGGAAGCCAAGGGAGGGGTGGGGGGAAGTCTGGGGGTTCAGAGAACCCCATAAAGGTACTGATATGAATTATGGTTTAATGTAAACAAGTGTGTGTGTGTAAAAATGTGTTTTTTAAAAATCACATTGGGAATTAGTGCTCCAAGTTCTACTTGAGCCCATGAAGGATGTGCATAAGGTAGGGTTACCAGATGTCCCTGTTTCCCAGGGACAGTCTCCGGATTTGCGAATAAATCCCTGGACAAATTCCATCCCCGGAATGTCCCCGGATTTCATCTAATGTCCCCGGGAAACGCAGCAGCGGCAGTCTCAGCAGCCAAGAGCAGTTGGCTCTGGCTGGCTTCAGGAGCTGCTTGGAAGTCCCCATATGATGGTGGTGCAGGGGCTCAAAGATGCAGCTTCCGGGCTGCCTCCACCTTCCCTGACCCCAGCAACTAAGCTGTGAAGGGAGGCTCCACGCTGCCTATCGGAGCAGCCTCCCAACTCCTACTTGCACGTGCAAGCCGGAGAGGGCAGGGATCTCTCAGTTAGGCAATGGGATGCCTCCCTTCCCAGCTGAGGGATCCCCGCCCCCTCCTGCTTGTACGCAAGTAGGAATGGGATTGGGGCTGCTCCAATGGGAAGGGAGGCATTGCGCTGTCCAAGCCTTGCCGCCGCCGCTCTCGGCCCTCCTTCTCCGCCTTCCATGCCTCACCCACTGCACACCGCTTCCCCACCACCACCACCACCAAAGAACCAACAACTCAGGGGCTGCCCAGGCTCATGGAGAAAGGAGATAGAAGCCTAGGAGGAAGGGGAAATGTGGCGGTTGATGTCAAGGTGGTGGCCGCCCCTCTGCCACCGCCATCACTGCAGCATCGATGTCCCGAACATGTAGTAATTAATTAATTAATTAATTAATTAAAGTGTCCCAGATTCATTGAAAAAAATCTGGTAGCCTTACCATAGAACCTGCATGAGAGAAAAAGGGTATAGGTCCCTCGTACTTACGGGACCGCCCCACGGAGAGCCTCAAGGTCCAGAAATAGCAACACCCTAGTGGTCCTGGGCCCTAAGGAAGTTAAATTAGCTTCAACCAGAGCCAGGGCCTTTTCAACACTGGCTCCCGCCTGGTGGAACGCTCTGCCTCATGAGACCAGGGCCCTGCAGGATCTGATCTCTTTCCGCAGGGCCTGTAAGACAGAGTTGTTCCGCCTGGCCTTTGGCTTAGAGCCAATTTGATTCCCTCCCCCTCTTTCTTTTTCCTTTTTCCTTTCTCCTCCTGTGAGAAGAGGCTGCATTTTAATATTTTAATGTTTCAGTCTTTTAATGTTGTATTTTAATCTTGTTTTTAAGTTGTATTCATTCAACTTGTTTTTATTATTGCTTGTTAGCTGCCCTGAGCCCGGCCTTGGCTGGGGAGGGCAGGGTATAAATAAAAATTATTATTATTATTAAATCAATGGAACTATCACATCTGAGTTCAGCGCTGGGCATCACATGGCATGTGGGCCACAGGAAATGCAGGGGAGCATGAGAGCGCAGATTGCTAGTGAGATGATTTTTAAAGTGAAAGAAAAGAGTCTCACAAAGACCCCTCAGCAATACTTTTTCTTCAGGGGGGTATTCAAGGGTACACAGTACCAGCACCTCTTTTTCATTTTGTTAAAAAGTGTGGCACTTATCGTAACAACTGCATGGTGAGTACCAGCACCCCCCTTTTTTTAAGGAAAAAAGCACTGCTCCTCAAAAGTCAGATAGCAAAACCCCACTGAGATTTCATCTCCCTTTGATCGTTTTTGAATTTGGGGAGATGAACTGATGGAGAAAGATTGAAAAGAAAGTTTGGGAGAAATTTCCACCACAGTGCTAAGTTTAAATATTTGCTTCTGTTTGTTAATATTTTGCTGCTTTGTTGTTGTTGTTGTTGTTGTTGTTTAATGATGACTTGTTTTAATTGTTAGCCACTCAGAGAACGCATTGGGGTTTACATATGTAAAATAAACTAAGAAATGAATGAAATAAAATTGTTAATCGCGCCACAAAAATATGTGTCTTTGAGATCCCGCCCCTAATAAAAATGACAAACCAACACTCCTTTGGAAACATCTCACATTGCAGACACCCTTTCCTAACAGTGCCCTAGTTAAACTGAAGCGAAAACAGATTCTGCTCTCAGCAGTGCTCAGAAGGTGACGATAGAGAGTGCTCCATGGATAAGTGCATCTTGCACCAAGCAGTGTTTTTTCATGCATGTGCACAGAAACATTTATTTTTGTTCCCATCAGCAGGACATTTTGGCAGCCAGAAAGAGTGGTCTCATATTATTTTTATTCCCCCCCCCAAAAAAAAATGTCTGAAAGAAAAGATTTCCTTGTAGTACGATTTCTAACTTGAAGCAGTTTGACAGAGAAAAGAATTCCTGGACCGGGGGGATGGCGACAAGAAAGAGAAGCATTCTTTATGACACAAAACTAGCCTCACTGAACCTGGTTCCTTCCAGATGTTTTGGACCACAACACAGCTGTGCTGGCTGGGGCGGGCGGTAATTGTGCTCCAAAACATCTGGACGACACCAGATTGGCAAAGGTTACATTGAAAAGTCTTAAACCTTGGCTACTCATGTTCTCAGATCTTCTGATGGAGCCCTGCTTCAAGTGTTTGTTCTCCTGAGGTGCAGGTGGTGATGGCAAAAAGGAGGATGTTCCCTGGAAAGCCGTGTCGCTATTGCACACCCTTCTGAGGGAAGGCCACACACCCTACTCGTAACAACCTTCTAGGGACACCATTAAGACCTTATCTCAAAGGTTGGCTGGCTCAGATATTTTAATTGCACTAGCTGCCAGCTAGCTAACAGGCTAAATTCAAGGGGTTGTACTGGTATAGAAAGCCCTTCCAGTAGCAGTTGATGGGGCAGAGCAGGTAAAGAGGTGTTGCTCGCCTGTCTTTTGAACACAGCATGGGACTCAGCTACATTACATGGGTCTAATTACAGGTGGAGATGAATCAGCATACGGGGGGAGGTTCAAAAAGTATCTACATGCTGCCTAGAGAATAACTTGCACCTAAATATTAGCAAGACAAAGGCGATGGTGTTGGACTTTTGGAAGAAGAGAGGGGAGCTAGCCCCATTGTATAATGGGGGGGGGGTTGTGTGGAGAGAGTCTCTTCCTTTAAATTCCTGGGAGTTTACCTTAGTGAAGCCCTCACTTGGAAAAACAATATAACTCAGGTTATATCCCAACAGAGACTCCATTTCCTCAGGGTCTTGCGAAAGAACAATGTCAAACAACAATTAATGACCTCCTTCTACTGGTCCACAATGGAAAGTGTCCTCTCATATTGTATCACTGTGTGCTACATTGGCCTGACAGCCATGGACAGAAAGTCTTTACAGAGGGTGGTGATATCATGGCCTGTCCCCTGAGCCCACTAGATGACATCATAAGGGATTGATGCCTTAGGAGAGCGAGAAAAAATAGGTTGTACATTGACAATAAAGGTATTATTATTATTAGTCAAATAAGAAGGTTTTGAACGTGTTATAAACACGCAATACCAGATGGTGCCAAAGACGTTTTGGCACCTGAGGCGAACCAGAAAGGGGCGCCCCTCCCTTCCAATTAAGGAAGGGAGAGTGAAGCTCTGTACCAGGAACAACTGGGGAATAAAGATATAAATCGTGATTGGCCATCCCTGTGGATCCTGCCACCTGAGGCGGTCACCTCACCTTGCCTCATGGGTGGGCCAGTGCTGCCAGCAGTGATGCTCAGTGTTTGGAGGCCAAATGAGCAATGCTACCCTACCAACCACTACTACTACACTACTACTACACTACCAACCACTACTACACCGCTTGGGACTGGTATACCTGAAAGATGACCCAGCTCTTCTATTCCAACCTGTCACTGATCTCTGCAGGAGAGGGCCTCGTACAAACACCACCTCTTTAGGACATTATTTCCATACAATGCAGGAACCAGGCCTTAGTGTGGATACCTACCTTAGGATCTCCCTCCCATTATACGCCATCCCTGTTGTCGTGTGTTGAAGACTTTATACTCCCAACAAGCTTTTTAAGTAGAGATGTTCATTCTGACATGTATTGGACTTGGGATTTTTTTTTATTGTTAATTTTTAAGATTGTTTAAGCATTTGGGGTTGTTTCACGAGAAGCGATTCATAAGCAACTCAGTAATGAAGGAAAGGAGGACCAGGTAAAGGACTCTGGTCTTAATTCCTTTGTGTACTCTTTCTTCCTCGAAGGCCCCAACGTGCAGAACGTGAATTGCGACCTCTCTGAAGGTCAAACGTGTTTATTAGAATTATCTTGAAGACGTTTCACTCTGTAAACATGATCCTTCAAAATAGGCCCTGCAATGAAGAATTGTTGCTTTGTGCACAGGGAGAACCTTGAGCTCCGCAAAACCAGGGTTTGCTCGCAAGGTTCCTTTTTGTTTGCTGTTATAGCAAAACAGCATTTGCTATGTGCGCGTGCTGTTTAAAAAGATGTTTGTTTAATCTAGCCATTAAGGAGCCTCCGGGGGCCCAGCTTCTGCTCCACTGCTGCCGGGATGCTTGGTCAAGCCTTAAAAACTTTATAGGTTCTGGCACAGCCCTGGAACAGAAGCTTTGATGCCTGGGATTCCTGCCTGCGCAGAGCAAATATAATTTTTTATCAGTACAGTAAATGTTTGTCATTTAGAATGTCAATAGTTCCTTATAAAAGAAAGAAAGGAAAGGGGAAAGACTTTTACAGGCTATGGGCTTGGGAGGTTTGGATCACGAGGGGCTATGAAAATGATGTATCGTTGACTTCCGGTTTGCCGCGGTTTGCCTTCGGATGCGCACCTCTTGAGCTCCGAGGGACACGTTCACCAGCTGGGGAAAGAAGGGGGCTGCAAGGCTTTGCGAACCCCCAAAAGGTGCTGGAGGGCATCTAGAACCTGAGAAATTGGCTGTGGTGCTGAGAGAGGACCTCAAACCAACCTGTGAGGTGAGGAGAGGAGATCTTCGAGGAGCTAGATTTTCGGCAACCCCCAGCAGGTGAGTTTAAAAAAAAAAGATGTATTGTTGGTATTTAACATCTACAAAATTAGCAAAAATGTATAGAACGGCTTCAAATGTCTTCTGGAAGTGTAAGGAGAAGGAAGGCACATTCTGTCACATGTGGTGGACGTGCAAAATAACAAAAGCATTCTGGGAAATGATGTATAATGAGTTGGAAAAAATGTTTAAAATGACGTTTGTGAAAAAATCAGAAGCTTTTTTAAAAAACTAGGAATTATAGATGCAGAAATACCAAAGGAGCAGAAAAGATTATTTATGTATGTGACGACAGCAGCGCGGGTGCTACTGGACCAGAGAGGGAAATGGCTGATGAAGATGATGGACTACGCCGAAATGGTGAAAATGACCGGGAAAATCAAAAACCAAGAAGATAGAAACTTGAATAAGAAAAATTGAGAAATTATAGGATGCAGTAGAAAAAGATTGATAATGGAAATCGTGAAGGGGTGGAGGGAAGACTAAGGATTCAGGGAATCCTATAGGTTTATGATTACAAATATTGTTTAACATCTGAAGGCAACCCTGTTTAGGGAAGTTTTTAATGTTTGATGTTTTATTGTGTTTTTAATATTCTGTTGGGAGCTGCCCGGAGTGGCTGCGGAAACCCAGCCAGATGGGTGGGGTATAAATAAATTATTATTATTATTATTATTATTATTATTATTATTATTATTACAGTGCACACACACTCTTTGAATGGCAATGTCTATCAACTTTGTGGGGGCTCAACCCCTTCAAATATTTTATTGTGCGGGCCAAAGCCCCCACAGCCCCTAGGAGTTATGGGTTATGTACGTAGTAGCAGTAGCCTGGTTGTTTTTGGATGCTGGTGGTAGAACACAGCTCTCTTCCTTTTCCTTCTGAAAGCTGACTAGCCCTTGCAATCCTAAGTATGTTTACCCAGAAGTAAGCCCCACTGAATTCACTGGGGTTTACTATCAGGTAAGTGGGGTCCAGTGAGAGCTGGACCATAAAGAAGGCTGATCGCCAAAGAATTGATGCTTCTGAATTATGGTGCTGGAGGAGACTCTTGAGAGTCCCATGGACTGCAAGAAGATCAAACCGATCCATTCTGAAGGAAATCAGCCCTGAGTGCTCACTGGAAGGACAGATCCTGAAGCTGAGGCTCCAATACTTTGGCCACCTCATGAGAAGAGAAGACTCCCTGGAAAAGACCCTGATGTTGGGAAAGATTGAGGGCACAAGAAGAAGGGGATGACAGAGATGGTTGGACAGTGTTCTCAAAGCTACCAGCATGAGTTTGACCAAACTGCGGGAGGCAGTGGAAGACAGGAGTGCCTGGCGTGCTCTGGTCCATGGGGTCATGAAGAGTTGGACACGACTAAACCACTAAACAAAAAGTGGGGTTAGGATTGCAGTCTTTGCCCTCAGGTGCCCACTCTTAAGTGGTTAATAGCTGACAGAGTCACCCCTGAATCAGAATCAACATAGTAATTAAAATTTAAATCCTCATGTTATTTATTTAAGATTTCATGATATTTACTCATCTTCTTCAAATAAGGTAGAAGGGTGGGGGGGCTTTTTGTCAACAGGAAGGGTTTATAGACTTTTGTCTATAAATGTCTTATGGTGGTTCTTGCTGGTTGAATTTTAACTTCAAAAGTGCAATTTGTCTTCCTGTTCAGCAGCTGAGGAGCACCGGATCACTCCACCGCAATGAGATTGCTTTGGTTTCTTCTATAGTCAACTGCAAGGTTTCACAGCACTTATCAAGTATACTAATAAAGCTCTCAGTAGCAGTCATCGTACTAGTTTATTGAATTGCCTATATACATAAATGGCCCATCCCCTTTCCTCCCTAGCACTATATATCTTTCCCCATAACCGAGTATATAGTCTGCCGACTACACTGATTGAACAGGAAATTCATATGACTTATAATAGTAGGGAAATTCCAACATCCACCTTTTCATATACAGTGGTACCTCAGGTTACATACGCTTAAGGTTACAGACTCCGCTAACCCAGAAATAGTACCTCAAGTTAATAACTTTGCTTCAGGATGAGAACAGAAATTGTGCTCCGGCAGCAGCAGGAGGCCCCATTAGCTAAAGTGGTGCTTCAGGTTAAGAACAGTTTCAGGTTAAGAACGGACCTCCGGAATGAATTACCATATTTTTCGCTCTATAAGACGCACCAGACCACAAGACACACCTAGTTTTTGGAGGAGGAAAACAAGAAAAAAAATATTCTGAATCCCAGAAGCCAGAACAGCAAGAGGGATCGCTGCGCAGTGAAAGCAGGATCCCTCTTGCTGTTCTGGCTTCTGGGATAGCTGTGCAGCCTGCATTCGCTCCATAAGACGGACACATATTTCCCCTTACTTTTTAGTAGGGAAAAAGTGAGTCTTATATTTTTTATATATATATAAATATTTATTAAGATTTTTGTATAAGAAAAGCATAAGTAACAAACAACATTGCTTATATCATAACAAAATTTCATAACTTGTTTAGACTTCCTCACGTCTCCTGCTCCCACTTACATTGTTAAAAAGTTTTTTCAAGCAAATTATCATCTTGTTTGCAATCTTATATCCACTCGTTTAAATATAATCTAATAGTTCTCCCAAAGGGTTTGTCTTTTCCTTAATCTCACTTATCATCAAATTCCAATCTAGTTTAGTGGTGGCCAATTATTTATGATCAAGCATCCTTCTTAACATTCAATCAAGTTACAATATTTTTGTAAATAAATTTTAAATTTCTTCCAATCTTCTTCAATCCTTTCTTCTCCCAGGTCTCGGATTCTGCCGGTCATCTCTGCCAGTTGCATATAGTCTATCAGCTGCATCTGCCATTCTTCCAGTGTGGGTAGATCTTGAGTCTTCCAATTCTTGGCAATGAGTATCCTTGCTGCTGTTGTTGCGTACATAAAAAATGTTCGGTCCTTCTTTAACACCTTCTGGCCGACAATACCCAGGAGGAAGGCCTCTGGTTTCTTAGTGAAGGTATACTTAAATACCTTTTTCAACTCATTATATATCATTTCCCAGAAGGCCTTCACTTTAGGGCAAGTCCACCAGAGGTGAAAGAATATTCCTTCATTTTCTTTACATTTTCAACATTTATTATCAGACGAATGGTATATTTTGGCAAGTTTAACTGGGGTCATGTACCATCTGTATATCATTTTCATTACATTTTCCTTCAAAGCATTACATGCAGTGAAGTTCAGCCCAGTGGTCCACAACCTTTCCCAGTCCTCAAACATAATGTTATGCCCAATATCCTGTGCCCACTTTATCATAGCAGATTTAACCAAAAAACCAAAAGTGAGTCTTATAGAGCAAGAAATACGGTAAGTACTTAACCCGAGGTACCACTGTATATTTTTTCTTTAAGAAGACAGCTTCTTGTTTTCTCTTTTATTGTGTGTATGGTGACATAAATAGCTGTGAATGTTTGTGTGGGTGAAGGGTTGATCTACAACCCTTACAAATTCCCATCTCCAGACCGTACAAGTCTCCCTATTTTCCAGGGACAAGTCCCAGATCTGCAGAAGCCATCCTGGTTTCTGATTTGATCCTGGAATATCCTGCTTTTCCATAGGACATCCCTTTTTTCATCAGAGAAATGTTGGAAGGTATGGAGTTATGCAAACCCCAAGCCATCTGAAGGCAGCCTTGTACAGAGAATTTTTAAATGTTTAATGTTTTGTTATGTTTTTATATGTGTTGGAAGCTGCCCAAAGTGTCTGGGGCAACCCAGTCAGATGGGCAGCGTATAATAATAATAATAATGGAATAAAAGGTAAAGGGACCCCTGACCATTAGGTCCAGTTGTGACCAACTCTGGGGTTGCAGCGCTCATCTCGCTTTATTGGCCAAGGGAGCCGGCTTACAGCTTCCGGGTCATGTGGCTAGCATGACTAAGCCGCTTATGGCGAACCAGAGCAGCATACGGAAATGCCGTTTACCTTCCCACCGGGGCGGTACCTATTTATCTACTTGCACTTTGACGTGCTTTCGAACTGCTAGGTTGGCAGGAGCAGGGACCGAGCAACGGGAGCTCACCCCGTCGCGGGGTTTCAAACTGCCAACCTTCTGATTGGCAAGTCCTAGGCTCTGTGGTTTAACGCACAGCACTGCCCACGTCCCTATTATGGAATAGGATGTCCCTATTTTCACCAGATAAATGTTGGAGGGTGTGCATCCCTCTTAGCCTGTTAATTAAAGGCCTGATCCAGCCAAAGTTAAGCATTGTAGGCTACAATCCTATGTTCACTTAAAGGTAAAGGTAAATGGACCCCTGACCATTAGGTCCAGTTGTGGCTGACTCTGGGGTTGCAGCGCTCATCTCGCTTTATTGGCCGAGGGGCTGGCGTACAGCTTCTGGGTCATGTGACCAGCATGACTAAGCCACTTCTGGCGAACCAGAGCAGCGCACGGAAACAGCATTTACCCTCCCGCCATAGCGGTACCTATTTATCTACTTGCACTTTGACTTGCTTTCGAACTGCTAGGTTGGCAGGAGTATGTTCACCTACCTGGGAGTCAAAGCCATTGAGCTCAATGGGACTTACTTCTCAATAGACATCTGTAGGATTGTGATGGTAAAAAAATCCCATTCACTGTAGTGGAAGAATTAAGCATTTGCTTACATCCTTTCCCCTGGAATCAGAGAAACTTAAAAGTGTTTAACTTGATTGCGTCCATGAGGGTTTTTTTTAGCAGAATGACATCTGCATGATTTGCCTTTGATAAGAGAAGGCTAGGTCTTTTGGTTGCCAGAATTAGAAGCCTTTAATAATAGCAGAAGTCATGTGTCTCGCAAAGCCTTATGTGCTAATGGTGGAAACTGACATAAAATGTGGGATTTATAATGCTGAATTAGCCCTTTGAAACAGTCCTGTACCTTTCATAAAGAGTCCAAAGAGCAATTATTACGGGTGTTTGACTGGCACCGTAAAGTCGTTAGTTCAATCATCATTGACCAATTACTGCTTTTATTATATTTTCTTTTTCTTTTTATGATGAGAGAATGGCATTTTTCCCACAATCAGTCCTTGAGCACAAAGACAATAACAATTAAAAAGAAATATTTAAAATCCTAGTTTTATCTGCACAAAGGGATCTATGCATCACTATAAAGATCAGCTTTGCGTGCAGTTGCTTCTCCATAAAATATTCTCAAACTATCTACCTTTTTACACAAAGTTTTTTTTTCCTTTTTGGATTGGGGGGACGGACGACTGGCATTATCTGGTTTTCTTTGTGTTTCTCAAGGGAAAGTAGCATTCTACTTACATGGTTAAAAATATTGCAGCTCCTGGTGGCTTCAAATCTGCAGAAATGCTGTGTTGTTTACAGAGATTTGTGCATGAGAAGGTTACATATGACACTAATTATGGTCCTGATAAGAATGGTTATGATGAACAGTGGGGACATATCTGGGTGCTGTTCAATATTAGCAGCCAAAAGAAATAGAAGCATGTCGAGAAAACAACGTTATACTATAATAGGAACAACGTATATCCTAATATATACATACGTACGAGAGAGAGAGAGAGAGAGAGAGAGAGAGAGAGAGAGAGAGAGAGATATTAAGGAAGAGAGATGGACTTGTTAAAGCCTTACTACTTAGTTACAACCCACTCATTCCTAAAGGCATGTGCAAATTGAAAGTAGACAGATTTTTGAGCATGTATCCTTAGCTAGATTGGGAACCTTTTGTGCAAATGAATTCCCCAACCTCATGTTTCCAAAAGAGAAATGGTGGGAATGGACCAGGAAGGCAGTTCTGAAGTTCAGAAGAACAATAGTGGTACCTCGGGTTAAGAACTTAATTAGTTCTGGAGGTCCGTTCTTAACCTAAAACTGTTCTTAACCATTTTAGCTAATGGGGCCTCCCTCTGCCGCCACGCCGCTGCTGCGCAATTTCTGTTCTCATCCTGAAGCAAAGTTCTTAACCCGAGGTACTATTTCTGGGTTAGCGGAGTCTGTAACCTGAAGCGTATGTAACCCGAGGTACCACTGTATATCTCTTTTCCTGAGCTGAAGGACTATCTTCCATTCTTTATCGGTCACTGCAATAGCCTTTATCATCTTCTCAGAAAGAGGAAGGAGAAGAGGAATAAGAGCAGTTTAGTATAAGGTTACCAGATATATTTTTTTTCAATGAATTTGGGGACACTTTTCAACTTCAATGGATTTTGTATGGGGACTGATTTGTAAATCTGGGGACTGTCCCTGGGAAACGGGAATGTCTGGTAACCTTAGTTTGGTAACCACTGAAAAACAGTGTGAGTGTTACCGTTGTGTGTAAGGTATTCTGTTGTATTTAACGTGGCAGTAGACTGGTGCACGGTTAAATCACTGAGCCTAGGACTTGCCAATCAGAAGGTCAGCGGTTCAAATCCCCGCGATGGGGTGAGCTCCCGTTGCTCGGTCCCTGCTCCTGCCAACCTAGCAGTTCGAAAGTACGTCAAAGTGCAAGTAGATAAATAGGTACCGCTCCAGCGGGAAGGTAAATGGGATTTCTTTGCACTGCTCTGGTTCGCCAGAAGCGGCTTAGTCATGCTGGCCACATGACCCGGAAGCTGCACGCCGGCTCCCTCAGCCAAAAAGCGAGATGAGCGCCGCAGCCCCAGAGTTGGTCACAACTGGACCTAATGGTCAGGGGTCCCTTTACCTTTACCTTTAGACCGGTGCAACTTGAAGAGGCAGGTGTTAATTAACTTTGCATCTATAAGGACATAGTGTAAAGCTCATAGGCTTAAGTAAGAAGATAAGTATGGAAGTTCATAGAAAGAAAATTCTCCACCTTATCCCATCGTTAGAAGGCTCCCCTAGCTTTCTGGGACTCAGTGGGGAGGAGGGCTTGGGGAACCTTCCTTCTGTCAACTTAATTAAGTGAATTTGGTAATCTAGTCATGGGGCTAAGGAATCTCATGGGTAGAAGGCCTGTTCAAAGACTTCCATTTGTGCAACGTGGCCCCCTCAAAATTGGTACTGGGGGCTCTGGGGAACCCCCAGATCAGCACTGAGGAGATTTCACCCCTCCCATATCCAAGAATCTGCTGATGTTCTCTGCTGATTCTCCAGAGAGGAGGGGGCGGTTTCTGCTCTCTACTTATTCCGCTCCAACCTCACATCAAAGTGTCGGAGAGAGAGAGAGTCTGAGTGTTAGAGAGAGATCGTGTGTATAGATAAGGTTGCTGCTAAGAGCAGCTGCAGACACTCAGTGCAGTTCAGCTTTTCGTTTAGACCTCATTTAGCTCTGTATATAGTTGTGTATTATAGTTGTAGATAGAATAAAGAAGATATTCTACAGAGCTGCTCTCCAAGTCATTTATACTCTGCTATACTCTGCTGTGCGACGACTGTCTTCTTGTGGAAGTGATTCTGGTGCTCTCAACTCTAAGCTGCGAGTCCACAGCACTTTGACCTGTTGCTGTGCAGAAGGTGGTCTCTGGAAGTGCTACCCAGCTCGCCTAGCCCAGTCGGGGCTGAGTGGATGAGTCCAGTTTGTGTCACTGGCTCAAGGGCGATGCTGACAAGCACATGGGTGGAACAGAGGTGGCTATAGAGTGAAATTGACTTCCTCCCAATTCTTTTTAATCAGCATATCCAATATTCCCTCAGGACTTCAAGCTGGTTCTGAAAATTTTAAAGATTTTCATAGTATGGCACTCACCATCAGACTGCACAATTTCTTCCTGTTGTGATACTAGAGCTCACTGTCAGTTCATACTAGAAAGAGAGGAATCTCTCGATATTGGTCTCTCTCGGTTTCTAATTTTTCCAAACCTAAATTCACTTTGCCACATTTCCACATCATTTGGTGATTTTTATCATCATTATTTTTTAATAAAAAATATCCTCATTTTAGTACATTTCCCTCCTACTATATACATTGTCATGCAATTTTGACCATACACCGGTTTTTTGAAAATTATTTCCCCTGTTCTACTGCATTTTTCCATGTCACTTTTGTGAATATGCGTGCTTTTTATGGACACCCCCTCCCAAAGATCCACATTTTTGTAAATATTTTTGTTTGAAGAACTGCCTTGCAAAATTCGGAAAAGTGCAACTTTCTAAGGATAGCTGAATTATTTGTCTCGCATGTTGTTTTGAGAAGCGTGGATGAAGTTGGCCTTGCATTAAAATGGAAACTGAACTGAATCTCCCCCACCTCCCTCACCTGGGCTGGCTGTGAAAATGGCTGCTATGAGGAAGCAGGCCTCTCTGGGTTGCTAGCTTCAGAATCGAATCCACCAAATGTTTGGCTCTGCACTTCCCTTTTCAGGAGCTGTTTGCATGTAATTTGCCTGCCACCGACATGACACTTGTAACATTTTAATAGCCCCAAGAATGCTAACTTGTATTGAAAACTGTTTGTGTCAAAGTCTCTTTGTATTGGTTCTGGACCCTCTGCGCAAGCCGGGGTCCTTGTCTTTCAAAGAATATAAAGGAAGGTCAAATCCTTGACACTGTTTGAACTGGTGTCATGTCTTAATTGATTTCAAATTCTCTACTGAACAAAAGAAAAATATTGAAGCTGACATTCTTTCACTTAATGGTTTCAGGGAGAAACATAAATAAAAATTGCTTGTGGGTTCATTTTTCAATAGCATTTTGACTCCTTCCCTCCCTCAACCATGGAATCCAGAGACAAAGCAAATAGTACTTTAAAATGTGTGTGTGTTTGTGTGTGTTGATTGTCTCACTTGTTTATTATAAATTGACGACTGTTCGGTACATTCTTGAAAGTTCCCAGCAGGTACACATCAGAATTAAAATATAAATCCTCTACCCAGTTTGAGTTTGGCTTGACATCCTTCTATCTGATAAACACTTCACATTCTGTGTTGTAGGATGTGTTGGAAATAAATACGTAACCTCGTTTTCTTCTATATATTTATTTTTGTCATTTCTCATAAGCTTGAGAATCTCTCTGATTTCCAATGATTTATTCAGTAAGGCACCATTACTAAGCCTTCCTTGCCCATGTTGCATTTCCTTAAGTGACCGAATCAAAGATAATTTGAGTTCGTATTTCTGTATCAATGGAGGTATTTAAAGAGAGCTTATCTGATTTTCCCCACCAATTAAAGGCTTACGTTACTTGTTTATATCCTTCTCCAATCTGACAAGGTCCTCATTTGATTCTGATAGGAACTTAGGCCTTTGTATAATAATGAGGGCGTCTCTTGTTGCACATTTGTGAGGTAAAATTATATTTCAGGAGTTCCTTTCTCATCTGACAAATGGAGATTGATGGATAAAGGCAGCCCCTGCCACTTTGGTTAAAAAAATAAAGGGTGAAATCTGTATAGTAAATATTTATTTCAGGCAAAATGATGAGGGGAAGGCAATGTATGGCGAGAATGAGAAGGTGTGGGAATAATTTCAGTGTCCATAAAATATTGCTGTCAAGGAGCCCATAAGTCAGAGGTTAATGTAACAAGAGTTAGTCTAGCCAGAAAGGTCAAGAAATTCTGACCTAGTACGTTCCAAGCTACCTGATGATTCTTAACAGTTTGTGGCAAGAAAAACCTTTTCTGTCCTGTCTTTTTGAAAGCGAAAGGACAAAGGTTGAGGCCAGTGAGGCGCTGACTTTGAAAAGCAACAGAGTTCCTTAATGCTATAAAAAGTTGCCCGACAGAACAGAGGTCTACTGTATTGGGATGTTAACACAGTAGTAGATAAATAAAATAAAAATCGAGGTAAATAAAAACCAGGAAGACAGTAATATAAAAACAGATCATAGCAAATAATATTTAGAAATAAAAGGGTCAGGGAAAGCCAGGGCAAAAAGATGTCTTTGCAAGACATCTAAAGTAATGATGGGTCCCATAGGTTAGCTGAGGGGATGCAGGCCACTGCTCTTGGCCAATTATTATTATTATTATTATTATTATTATTATTATTATTATTATTAGAATTTATATACCGCCCTACACCTGGAGGTCTCAATTCCCCACCACTGACACTGTCTTTCACTTCTGTGAGTACTAAAGCAATTTGCAACTGAAGCAACAACAATGTAACGATAAATAATAAAACATATACACAAAACATATACCATGGAAGTGGAATGGAATCCATTCTGGAAGTCCGTTCGACTTCCAGAACGTTTGGAAACCAAAGCGTAGCTCCTGCAGACAATCGGAAGCCACGGAAGCCACGTCGGACGTTCGGCTTCCAAAAAAGTTTGCAAACTGGAACAGTCACTTCCAGGTTTGTGGCATTCGGGAGCCAAAACGTCCGAGTACCAAGGCGTTCAGGATCCAAGGTTTGACTGTATATCAACAAAACATATCAGTAAACTGTTAGCATCGGTTACTATGATTGGGATGTAGAAACTAGCATTTGCAGGCTGGGAATGTGTGAGCAAATCGTGGTTGGTCACTAAAGTATATAGGATTAGCAGTTTCCACAGTGCCAAAATGTTTTTATGACGGTCCATTGCCCATATTGATATCTAGCTCTCTTTCCATGCAGCTGCCTAGCAGGAAGGTGCAATGCCACATCTGTTTCTGTATTGGGCTGCCAACCATCCCTTGTCCTAAGTCTGCGTGCAACATTATGGGTTAAGTATTTTACCAGAAGAGAAATCAACATCTTTTCTCACATAAACTATGTGAGTGTTAATATGTGGCTGTTGCAATGCTATAGAAATTATTGAGCATATTGGGCACGGTTCAGTGAGACATTGAAATATTGTTGATTTCAGTGGGAATTGTTGTTGTTAATATTGATTAGCTGCTTTACTTGTGGAAATGACTCAAAGCAAACCTACAGACGCAATAGCTCCTGAAGTATGTGCCTTTGCCCATCAGTTTAAATGGACAGGTGTTTAGGGAAGCTTTTAATGTTTGATGTATTACAGTATTTTAATATTTTTTTGGAAACTGCCCAGATTGGCTGGAGAAGCCCAGCCAGATGGGCTGGATATAAATAATAATTTATTATTATTATTATTATTATTATTATTATTATTATTATTATTAACTGGATTGTGCCAAATCACTTTCCATTAGACTCGCCCCCTGCCATTAGACTACTTCTTAATGTTATCCTCACTATATCTTCAAATCCACAATTGTAGTCTTTGGTTATGTATCAGATCGCAGTGCAGTTATATTGAAATGTGAATTTGACACACAGGCCAAGGTAGAAAGAAATTGGTATTATAAAGTTTCTCTTCTTAAGGATGAATGATTTATAGAACAAATGCAGACAGAAACTAAACAATACTTTGATTCTAATACTGCAACAGCTTCTGCAAGAATATTACAATGGGAAACATATAAAGCATCAACCCATGGCCGAATCATTGCATATTCATCTTATTTAAAAAAAAAAGAATAAAAACTGGATTGTGCCAAATGTTGTTCTGTGTTGTTTTGCTATAAGTTTTTTAAACAAACAAGCTAACATATATATATATTTCAGCAGATGAATATTTGGGAAATGTAGACATAACTATTTATGAAATCAGACCTACTGCAATTAGGCTGATTAAGTTTTTCTTTTTGGCACCCCCATAAAGCAAACAATTGAGAGAAAGGGCCCCTATAGGGATAATAGATTTGGAAGCTTTGACATCCGTGTATTGTTGAGTAATTACATCAGTCTTCTTGGCTTAACGCAGATACGATTTTCAAGGCAAACATTAGAAAACAAACTAATTCTTTATGATCTGACATGAGATGATTTTGTTCGGGATAAAACCAGGACCGGCAAAATCCTAATGCTTGATTGCTCTTGGGATAATATTTCAAAATGCGAATGATTCCGTTTTCAGGCACCTCAAGTTTACAATGATAAATCTTTGTAGCACTAAAATCCTTCCTCAATCAACTCTGGTTCTTGAAATGGCATCTGCCTTTGAGCTATAAAAATAGCAGATGATTTTTTTTTTTTTTGATAGCTTATCAGTTAACAGACTGCTTGGTTAGGATAGCACATTTTTATGCTAATCTTCTGGTTAGGAGGGGGAGAGATTTAAGCTGAAGTATTGTTGCATATACTTTAAGTTCAGTTCAGATCTATATATGTGCCCTTTTTCTAGAGAGTGCCAGGCATGCAGACCATTTACAGTGGCAGGAACAGCATCAGTACTGTTTATTGAATAACTCCTTCAGCTGATGCCATTAATGTAATGTGTATAGTAATAGGTAAGTAGAGTAATATGTTTAACATATAGTAATATTAACTTGTACAATGAATTACAGCCACCAGGGCTTCTTTCCAAGGTCTCTATCATAATGTCAGCATTGCAGTTGGCAGACTAGGGTGACTGCAGCAAAGACTTAATTTGTCCAGGCACTTAAGGGCAGGCTACATGTTACACAGCAGCCATGGGTGACTGATGAGACCTTGATGTGTCCTTTGGTGTTCTCTGCAGCTGCAGCATAACACAATTTCTTCTTTGAAGAGAAGCAAGCAAATCACACACACAAACAAAACACACACACACACATCCCTCGTGTGTGTGCATGTGAGGCAGCGAGGCAATTTTCAAAAAGTTTGTCCTCCAAAGGTATGTTTCAGGCACATTTTTTCTCTCTGTTATAACTCGCAGCGCAATAGATTTATTTACACTTTTTTTTAAGGTCACTCTTCAATACCTAGATCCTTTCAAGGTGACTCACAATCAAAGCCACCATGAAACAATGTTAACAATACAAAGATTCTATTGTCAGGTTTGAAACAGAACAAAATACCACTAAAGCATAAGAAGGAAAATCACAGGAAGCCAGCTAGCTTCCATGAAATGGTTTCAGAGATATAGTTGCTTCTGAGGAATAATTCCAAATCTTCTGAAAAATGAAGGGGCACAAAATCCTCTGCTGTGCTCCCATTATCAGCGCAGGTGGCATAGCTCATAGGTAGCCTTGAAACTATTTCTTTCTTTGAATAGTACTTGTCCCTAAGAATAGTGAGTTAATATGTTAAAATGGTCCATAGAAAAATAAATTTAGATGAGAGTCATTGGGTTGCATCCAGCAAAGTCATCTGTGGAGCGGACCTGTTTAAATAATAGACTTAAGCGAGCCATGTTCATTGACTTCAATGAGTTTACTCTGAGTATGGCAGCTCACTGCACAGATTTTAGGTTAGGTGATGTGTTTCACTGCTCTCTGGAGAAAAAAAACAAGTAGTAGTAACAGCAACAGCAGCAACAACAACGAAAGCAACAACATGCCCACTATCTGGGAAAAGTAAGCATTTTGGCTGGATTGTGTCCTAAATAAGGAAGCATGTGATTATTTCTGCAAGCACAGAGCTCTCATGTGTACAAATGATGGCTGTGATTCTGGTGTACCAGATGCACTAGATAGAGTGTGCTTTGACCATTGCTGGTAGTGGGAAAACCCTCATATTCTTTCAGTTGCCTCCATCCCCATCGTTCAGCCTAGACACTGAGGTCCAGCTACAAGGGCCTTCTGGTGGTTCCCTCACTACGAGAAGTGAAGCTACAGGAAACCAGGCAGAGGGCCTTCTTGGTAGTGGCACCCGCACGGTGGAACACCCTCCCAACAGATATCAAGGAAATAAACAACTCCCTGACTTTTAGAAGACTTCTGAAGGCAGCCCTGTTTAGGGAAGTTTTTAATGACCAGAGAATAGGTGAGACGCTGTCGGAATTTCTACTATGGTTGGGGAAACCAATTAGTCATCATAGATTGGTTCAGATTTTTTTGCACTTTGCCATGACCTCTGCTTTAGATAAGGTTGAACAAATTTGTCCATTTCAGTTTCTTTCCATCTCTCATATTCTCCCCCCCCCCCACTCAGTATTAGGTTCAGTTCGCCATATTGATGCATCAGTTTGCAATTAAAAAAACAAAACCCTCACAAAATTCACCAGTATGTTAGCAGTTGTCCAAATGTACATATTTGCCTAATATACACCGGATATAATGCATGTTATCTTATTTTCACTCATATAAGCATTGTTACACACAATTTCCTTTAATGTGTGTCTGTTTCTGTACACATTTGTTTTGGTTGGCAAAATGTACTGCAAAGTTCAGAGATGTGTGGATTTTGAAGGATAGCTGTGTTAAGGTTCAAGTAGTCATTCAGGAAGCAAGAAATAGGCATTAAAATGTGAGATGAAGTAAATTTCTCCATACTTTGGATGATACAGTATTTTACCACAGAGAGTAAAGCAGGAGTTTGGTTTCTTGAGGTGTGATCAATTCTGCCAAAAGTTATTATCTTTGTAGGATAAATTGGGGGAGAAGGCTGAGTTAAATTGGGACTCAAGTTTTATCACCCCATTTCTTATTTTTGTTTTGATTTTAACAGTAATACAGTTATTTCAGTTTAGACTCTAGACTTCATGAACTTCCAGGGGCCCTTGATAAATTTCGATGTCTATTTCTTCTGTTCCTTTATGTTGGAAGCTGCCCAGAGTGGCTGGGGCAACTCAGTCAGATGGGCGGGCTACAAATAAAATAAAATAAAATAAAATAAAAATGTTTGGAAGCCCTGCTAGTCAATCTGCTTAGATTCCGGACTTGTCCCCCAAATTCATGCCCTGAGTACATCACTGTGGATGTTAGGCAGGCAAAAGCTATAATTGTTCCACAATGAACAAAAATCTGTTCCAAAAGATTGGAAATATTGTAAACTTCTTTATTTCAAAGCAAGCCTGCCACTCGCTTTGTCAATAATGTATTTGCTATCTACACTGCTGAGAAGGGTCAGGGATGCATGGACAGTAAATGTTTTTAACTGTTTTCGGAGGAGCAGTAAGTTATAAAGCAAACAAGAAACTGCTTTTAAAAACCTTTGTTGAATTAAAATGAATAGCTGGCAATCAGACTTGTTGTTCTTCCAAATGCACTTGACGCAGTGATGTTTCCATTCCCCCCCCCCCCCTTATCTGAATTTCTCCATGGATTTGGGAGTTTCAAATGACCTCTGTGTCACTCGAGTGACATAGCAGGAATCCTGCGTCATTCAGTTGTTTAATTTATTTCAAGATTCCATTTTTCTTTTTGGTATGGCGCTCTACCATAAGTAAAAACAAAAAAACAACCACAGCCATATCTGTATCTATCGATCAACCAGTCTATGAAGTAATACTTAAAATCACATCAAGATTGCTTAATCGCAGGGTTTTATCAACAATGTGTCTGTGGTAGGATTGGGGGAGATGCAAATGACCTGAAGGAGCTGAGAACTGTGGGAAACTGTGCATGTTACAAATCCAGAAGTAATTTTGGAAATGAATTAATGAATTAATCCATTTCTAGTTAAACTGGAATGAAGAAGGGTAAAATGTAATAAGGTTGGGCTGAAATTCCATTCACCCAGTTCCCCATAGATATTTCCCCTCAGCCAAGAAAAAAAGGGGGGGAGGGAGGAAGGGCAAATTTCCTATTGCTTTTTGTGGAGAATGACATTTCTCTGACATTTTGGGGAGGGAGAGACTGGCGAGAAGCTGTGGAGATAGGCTGCTTCATACCGGCCACACTTCCCAGAATGCCTTGGGAGGTGTTATGTACTGAGTTGAATAGGATCCAAAATGCAGCAGTCTGATTGGTCCTAGAACAATAGGATTCAGAATGCAGCAGTCTGATTGGTCCTAGAACAATGTAGCAGTCTGATTGGTCCTAGAACAATGCAGCAGTATGATTGGTCTGCAGGAGCCACCCAATCCAGCGCCATATGGAAGTGAATCCACAACCTGATTGGCCTACAGGAGAATTCCGGAATTAGCCGATCACGTGCAGCCCATTGTGTAAATAATGTATATAAAGCAGATACTTTGAGGGGACTTTCATCCCTCCTCACCACTATGAGCTGAATAAAGAGCATGAAATCCACTCTCGACTCTGAGTATATTTCAGGAGCAATGTGAAGTGACACAGCATTTATCTCAAGGTATTCCCCCCTCTGGCAAGTGGTACAATTTTGTTTGCTTTTTCTAAGGAAACGTAATAATAAAAAAGCACCCCCACTGCTACTCCTCCAGGGTTTGGATTGCCCTGTTCCTTTGCAGAGTAATTTTGGAAGGATTACAAGAAAACTCATGAGCAGCACTGAAAAGAACTCCTGCCAGTGGTGCCTCGCAAGATGAAAAGAATCCATTCTGCGAGTCTCTTCGTATAGCGGTTTTTTCGTCTTGCGAAGCAAGCCCATTGACGGCTTAGCGGATTAGCGCTATTAGCGCTATTAGCGGCTTTTAGCGGCTTTTAGTGGCTTTTAGCGGCGTATCGGCTTAGCGGATAAGCGGCTTAGAAAAAGGGGGGAGGGGAAAAAACCCGCAGGAACTCGCAAGACATTTTCGTCTTGCGAAGCAAGCCCATAGGAAATTCGTTTTGCGAAGCGCCTCCAAAATGGAAAACCCTTTCGTCTAGCGGGTTTTCCGTCTTGCGAGGCATTCGTCTTGCGGGGCACCACTGTATCTTGCAGCAATGCTTAAAATTATTCATACTGGTATTTGTTTGGAATCCAAAAAATGATATATATATATATATATATATATATATAGTTGGAACCACACAGAAAGGTATAAAATGGGGCTGGTGGCTGTGGACTCCCCTCCTGTCCCCCCCCTCCTCTGCGGGACCCTGCTGAAGAGGGTCAACCATAGCATGGGAAGGAGACCTCAGTGTCCAGGCAGAACAATGGGGGTGGAGACGCTCCTTCAGGTATACTGGGCCGAGGCCGTTTAGGGCTTTAAAGGTCAGCACCAACACTTTGAATTGTGCTCGGAAACGTACTGGGAGCCAATGTAGGTCTTTCAGGACCTGTGTTATATGGTCTTGGCGGCCACACCCAGTCACCAGTCTAGCTGGTCACTCTCTCTCTCCCCTTCCTGGTTGTCTAGAGGCCATTTGTACTTGGCAGGGGCAGCAAATGAATAGCCATTTGCATGTTTTCTTAAAACACAATGATTTTTTTTTACCTGAATGCCTTTTCAATGCATGATAATTAGAATAATGAATTCATAATGCACATCCAACAGGAAAAGAAATATTGGGCTCTCTTGCCTTAATTTCATATAAACATTGCCGTGACCTCTCCACTCCGCAGACCCATCTATTTTTCTATTAATACAATTTTAGAGAAGCTTTTTCTAGCTGAGGAGACTCTTAACGTCCCTCCTTAATGTTCTGATTAATGAGCGTAAACAAAGCTTTTAAGATACCTTTTACCTGTGTATAATCAAGCTGCCAGGAACTGCAAATGTCACAGATTTCAATGGTCTCTTTGGGACTTTTAATCTGTTTGCTTTATATAAAGGAGGTGATTTTATTTTTACATTAAGGAAGCATTAGCATCATTAAATGGGCTCCCACTTTATGATAACTGCAAATGTCACATTGATCCAGAAAGATAAGAAAATGTGCTCATCTTTGGAACAATATCCAAGGCAAGAGCAAGCAACCCACACTATTTGCATTAAAAAAACACACAAATCGTATAAATGAAGAAGATTGATGTGCCATCTGTTCATGTCCTTCACTTTTCTGGCTCTTCTGTGTTGAGATATTTTTATGGAACAGTTATGCTTATTATTTTTGAAAGTGAGGCACAGGTTAAAAAAGTTTACAGTGTGTAATATGAGTCAAAGATATGGGTTTACTGTATCTCAAGCTTTAAAAAATAGAACGCCTGGCGTTGAAGCTGAGTTCTGAGCTTGTCAGATGAATGGTAATTTTTTTTTTTTCCAGCATATGTGACTCAAATTTCCAGGGTCCTGGCAATGCAATTGCCCCCAGTGTTAAAGGCTGAAAGAAGAGGGCTTTCCTAAAGGGTGTTATTGCGTGGACAGGCGGAGTCCCCCAAACCCAGGGCACACCCCCCCCATGTGGAATAACGACTCAAGACAACGTGCTATGGGATTAAATTGGCCACAACTTAATTATATATCAGATGTGGGTAGACCTTGGCTCAGGCATTGGGCGCTATCCCTCCCCAGTCCCCAGCCGAGGATCTAGGGAACATCAGGGTTATCTAGTGTGTGGGGGGGATGAGCCGGCTCTGGAGAACATATGTTCAAGCAGAGATAGCCGCCCCCGTTATGCCGCTGTCGCAGGGGAGAGCAATGACGACCTCTCGGTGTACGGTCAAAGCCTCCCTTCAGAAAACCCCTTTAACGGGGAACCCTGGTATCGCCGCTGCAAAGAGGAAGGGGGCATGGGTCACCTCCCATTCAGGAAGATAGACTAAAGGATTCCACCCAAGGCCTGCTACCGCCAAAGTTGTGACGTTTTGCTACGGGAAAGGCGAAACCTGCCAATGCAGGGAAATTCCTTTCCGGCCCTTCAACAGCGACCCTGACGTAGCAGTGCCCGCATACCTGTGAAGAAAAGGTTAACCTGCAAAAGAAGACTTAACTGAGGGTGGGTAGGGTGGGAGAAGCTCTGGAGCCAACTGAGGATTCCCAGGTAAGATCCTCCCTCTATTGTGTGGGCAAGTAGTCCCTCCCCTACCTGGCCTGATCTCCTTGGCAACGCTTCCCCCAGGTGGGATTGGACAACTGACTGAGGTAGGCAGAGACCTCCAGGTATCCCACCTGGGGGAAGGCGAAGCCAAGCCTATGCTGATGGAGCCGCACTGGGTCCAGGGGCTGCGCACGTCCACGCAAAGGGCGCCCCCCTTTTAATGCGGGGAGCGGTCATTCTGGACACAGAAAGCTGCCTTACCATTGGTCCACCCAATTCAAGTTCTGTCTACACTGACTAGCAACAGCTCTCCAAGCTTTCAGACCAGAAGCCTTTTCCCAGCCCTATTTGAGGAGTTGAGGGGTGGAAGCTAGGACATGCGACATACAACGAAAATGCTCTCCCTCTGAGCCATAGTTGAGCAGGAAGAGAGGGCAGGTTGTGCTGAGGTGGCTATTCCAAGATTTCTGGAAATACCCAACACCAGTGGGCAAAGAAAGGCTGGAAAGAGCTCAAGAAATCCATTTTTTTGTAACGTCCCACACACTTGTATTATCTTCAAGGGTATGAATGAAGGCCAGCCCTACCATTAGTGAGGCAGCCATCATAGGCATCAGAGTCTGGGAGGTGGGTGAGGCAGAATGTTGCTGGAGGACAGAGCAGGGTGTGCCGCGCCATGCTGCCCACACCCTCTAAGCCAGTCCTTGAGTATGTCTCGTTGCCAGTGTTGAAATAAGATCAGCCACCGACTCAGCCAGCTTCTGCCCATGGATGAGAGGACATGACATGTAGCTGTTCACCTCTGACAGCAAAATTGTAGAATTGTAGAGTCGTACAGCTGGACAGCATCTTAAAAAGCAGAGACATCACCTTGCCAACAAAGGTCCGTATAGTTAAAGCTATAGTTTTCCCAGTAGTGATGTATGGAAGTGAGAGCTGGACCATAAAGAAGGCTGATCGCTGAAGAATTGATGCTTTTGAATTCTGGTGCTGGAGGAGACTCTTGAGAGTCCCATGGACTGCAAGAAGATCAAACCTCTCCATTCTGAAGGAAATCAGCCCTGAGTGCTCACTGGAAGGACAGATCCTGAAGCTGAGGCTCCAATACTTTGGCCACCTCATGAGAAGAGAAGACTCCCTGGAAAAGACCCTGATGTTGGGAAAGATGGGGAGGGCACAAGGAGAAGGGGACGACAGAGGACAAGATGGTTGGACAGTGTTCTCGAAGCTACCAGCATGAGTTTGACCAAACTGCGGGAGGCAGTGGAAGACAGGAGTGCCTGGCGTGCTCTGGTCCATGGGGTCACAAAGAGTCGGACACGACTAAACGACTAAACAACAACAACAGAGTATTGGTTTTACAAGAATCTCGAGTCATTACTACCTCACTCACCTACAGAGATGCTACACGTTTACTAATGTCACAGAATGTGACAAGGACAATGCAGGCAGCAAAGACTGTGCTTCAATGGTTTACAAACACATTTCAGCAGCTAAGATTATCACTTTATGTGCCTGGAAGTTAGCAGAAATCATCTCAGCCCTTGATGTTTCCCTTCTGACTCTGCTCTGGTTTTATTGGCTTATACAATACATTTTTCCCATGCTGCCTTTGAAAAGAAAAAAACCTCTACAGAATTTGTTTGGTCCTAGGGACTTGCACGCATTGCAATATTTTAAAGATAAACACACAAACCTGGTCTCTAAATGGTTTTAATATCTCCAGTTGACATAATGTCTAATGGCCTGCTGTCAGGCGTTTACTACATTCTGAATGCGGGGAAATGTAACAAGAAATTAGTTTACGCATATAATTTAAGGCTGCCCCTCTAAGCTCACGTCTCTTTCCCCAGTTTCATGGCCCAAGTCACATGGCATAGAAGAGAGATTTGGAAGGATTTTCAGATTCAGGGGCAAAATTCAAAGAACAGTAGGTCAAAGCTCAATGTCCTGGCATGATGCTGGAGCAGCTTTCCTTAAAAAGCCAAAATAATGGCTCTATGTGATGTTATAGCATGGGTGTGGTGGGGACTTCTTTTTTTAAAGATATTTTTTATTCTTTTTCCATAACAAATTATACATCCAAAACATCTTTTTTACATCCAAATTCCTCCTTATTGACTTCCCTCCTCCCGCCTGAAAAACCTTCCTAGTACTTACTTTCTCCACATTTCTTAAATTTAAATTACACCACCATATTATTAATTAATTTTTTTACAATCTAACAACATTCCTACCTTTTCTCTTCACAGAGCTTCCCTTAAAACTTACAAACGTTATCTGATTATCACTTAATTTTTGGGTGTGGTGGGGACTTCTGGGTAAAAAAAGAATGGCAACCAGAGAGCACCAGTGTTTCCGTGCTTCCGTGCGCTGCTCTGGTTCGCCAGAAGCGGCTTAGTCATGCTGGCCAAATGACCCGGAAGCTGTACGCCGGCTCCCTCAGACAATAAAGCGAGATGAGCGCCGCAACCCCAGAGTCGGTCACTGCTGGACCTAATGGTCAGGGGTCCCTTTACTTTACTATTTACAGTGAAGAGCGTTATAAGTTCATGTCTGGCTCAATTACTAGCAGAATCCGGGAGTGGTCTGTTCTTGTACCTCCCGCAACATAAAAGTTTCATCACCCCCAGCCTTTTCCGCCCCTCCCTGCACCTCAAGCTACTGTGCATGATGGGCAAAGGCAGGGGTGTGCTTCTCTCCTCTTCGACTTCCTCAGGCGCGGTGTTAAGGCTCTTTATAGCATCCTCCGGTCCTTGAGAGCCAGTGTGGTGTAGTGGTTAAGAGCGATAGATTCGTAATCTGGTGAACCAGGTTCGCATCTCCGCTCCTCCACATGCAGCTGCTGGGTGACCTTGGGCCAGTCACACTTCTCTGAAGTCTCTCAGCCCCACTCACCTCACAGAGTGTTTGTTGTGGGGGAGGAAGGGAAAGGAGATTGTGAGCCGCTTTGAGACTCATTAGGGTAGTGATAAAGGGGGATATCAAATCCAAACTCTTCTTCTTCTTCTTGCACCTCTTCTCCACTGGAGGTGGGGCTTTCCTCCTTGCCGGAAGAGGAACTGCTTCGCAAGAATTTTGGAGGCTCCCTGTAACACAATTCCCCCTCTATCTCTCACTTCTGCGCCGATGGTAGTTCCCTGACAATAGTGGGTTAGACATTCAAAAGGCCTGACTCAGCAGGAGGTAGTTTACCATGGAAGATGGAGCAGTTTCCTCCTGGTGTCCCCTAAATGCCCCCGGTGCATGTGTCAGCGCCTACCTCAAGGTGACCACACATGCAGTTCAATATCTGTCTTCAAGGTGGGTTAAGGATCCCAGAGCACATGATAGGCCCCAAGAGCCTCACAGTCTCATGTAATGTTTGGTTATGAGCATCCTTAATGACAGTTCTGGTTGACCAATGGAAGACTATTGTACACAGATGATGCATTTTCTCTTCTATTCCTCAAACCGCACAAGGACTGAGCTGGACTTTACCACAGTAAATAGAGGGGGGGGGACAAACTGCCTGTCTCCCAGAGGGTTAGAGCGTGGCAGCAACTGTGTCACTAGCTTATATATTTGTTTGTGGGAAGCCTCTTAAGTGTTGCTTTTAGAAAACACCAGGGCGTGGTTGCATGGTGCTTTCACTTTTTGGGGTTGGTAATGGGAACCAATATTTATATGACACCAAGACCGCAACATTCACTTCTCTCATTAACTCAACAAGATTAAGGCCGCGCCCTAGATGATGATGGCAGTCAGAAATATCTGGTGCATTGTTATGCAACCCGTGGCTATGTCCATTGTTTATGTAATCGAAGAGTTTTCCACAATGCTGTTGTCAGAGAAAAGAAGGAGGTATAGGATGCCTTGGAATGAGAACTAAACATGCCCAGCACCAGAATTCTTTCCTCAAATTAACATGTCCAAACTTTATAAAAATGTGGTGGCGAATCATGGGAAAAGGCAGAGCTCAAAGAAAAATAGTGAAGCTGGCTAGAAACTAGAAGCCAGAAATTTAAATGCATCTTGGCAGAGGGTTGTCTACCCAGTTTCTAACTCGTCCCCATGCTGCTTCTGTAATCTCCCCCCACACCACCCTCCTCTCCCCAGTTTCCTCCTCCTACAACAACTCATTGTTTTCCTTCCCTAGCTAGGGAAAACAAGCAATGAGCTTGGGTGTCTGGAGCTATATCTCAGTTTCTGTTACGTTCCGAGAGGGGGGAAGGGGAGAAGCACACAGACAGAGACAGAGAGAGATGCCATAGTGCAATAGTGGATTTCCCTGGCTGTGAAAAAGAACTGCTAAAATATGCTCTGAAGCTCAACATCAAAAAACGAAGATCATGGCCACTGGTCCCATCACTTCCTGGCAAATAGAAGGGGAAGAAATGGAGCCAGTGAGAGATTTTACTTTCTTGGGCTCCATGATCACTGCAGATGGTGACAGCAGCCACAAAATTAAAAGACACCTGCTTCTTGGGAGAAAAGCAATGACAAACCTAGACAGCATCCTAAAAAGCAGAGACATTACCTTGCCAACAAAGGTCCGTATGGTCAAAGCTATGGTTTTCCCAGTAGTTATGTATGGAAGTGAGAGCTGGACCATAAAGAAGGCTGATTGCCGAAGAATTGATGCTTTTGAATTATGGTGCTGGAGGAGACTCTTGAGAGTCCCATGGACTGCAAGAAGATCAACCCTATCCATTCTGAAGGAAATCAGCCCTGAGTGCTCATTGGAAGGACAGATCCTGAAGCTGAGGCTCCAATACTTTGGCCGCCTCATGAGAAGAGAAGACTCCCTGGAAAAGACCCTGATGTTGGGAAAGATTGAGGGCACAAGGAGAAGGGGACAACAGAGATAGTTGGACAGTGTTCTCGAAGCTACCAGCATGAGTTTGACAAACTGCGGGAGGCAGTGGAAGACAGGAGTGCCTGGCGTGTTCTGGTCCAGGGGGTCATGAAAAGTTGGACACGAGTAAACGACTAAACAAAAACAACAAGCTCCAGCACTTTTTCATCCTGTCTTCTTGTATGGACCACAGAACTCATAGGGGGCAGCTGCATGTGACACTAATTGCATCATTTCCAATCAAGTTATACTACTTAAAACTGAATGACAGGTGCAAGAAGGGTGGGCAGTTTTATTTGGAAATGCAGCACATGAGGCGAGGAGGCTAAACCTTCCAGCCTCAGAATGAAACCCTGCCCCATGCTGCAGTTGGACTTTTTTTTTAAAAGCACGTTTCTTGGTGAGTGTGCATACTGACCGTGTGTGAACAACCTAGGGAAACAGCTAGGTACACTTCTAGTTATTAATAGCAGGAAACTACACAAGAGACACCCAGGCCCTATCTGCACTATACTGTTAAAGCAGTATCATTCTATTTTAAGCAGCCATGCCCCCCCCCCCGTTAAAGATATATATTTAATATGCATAAAATGTACGCATTGAAGTTTGAAAAAAACTGATGTAAAGGTTTGCATTTACAAAGTAGAGTCGCTTGCAATAGGCACGGGAGGTTTCACTCTGGCAAATGCGGCAGAAAAGGTTGGATGTTTCTGTTTCAGGTTACCGAAATTGATTACTTATCCCGGAAGGCCAAGCCAAGCAATCTCTCATAGCAGGAAGCTGAAACCTGAGAACTAAGCGTCTTTATCAACCAGTAGCAGGAGCATTTGAAGGAAAGCTCCTGTGATGATGAAGCTTAGGATCTCTTCTGGGACCAGAGAGAGGAAAGTTTATTGAACTGCATTAAGGACTAAAAAGAAGACAGGACTGCATTGCTTGCTTATTTAAGAACCATGTGTTACTTTGTATTTTGTATGTTTATTTGTTTTTGTTTTTTTAGTTTTTTTATTAGATTTTCCACAATGATAACACAAATCACAAAGCAGAATAATACACAAAAACAGAAAAAGAAAAAGGAAAAAAGGAAATAATAAACAGATAAACAATAACAACAGACTTAATTCTTCACAAATCCAACCTTTTAAACATCTTAGTTGACTTCCTCAAGTCCCTCCCTTCTGAGTTTCCTTGTCGTTAAAAATAACAGCTTTCCAATATCATTATTAAACTAAGACAATTTCTTTTTTTAAAAAAAAAAAAATCTTTATTACTTTTAGAACTTAGAAGAAAAGAAAAAAGAAGAAAAAAGGCAAGAGAAAAAGACAAAATAGAGCAGAAAGGAAAAAACAAAAAACAATACAATACAATATATAAACAATACAAAACACAACCTTAACACACAAAACAAAACAAAACAAAACAACAACAATTTAAAAACATATACCATACCATTTCATTACTCTATCTTTCATTCCCTTATTTCATCGACCTCCTCTCACCTCCCTTTTTGTATTCCACTTCTGTTACTTATTTCAGCAATTCCTTTCCATCTTTCTCTATTTTTATCATTATGAATATCTTAACATATTTTTTAACCTTATTTTCCATTAATATTAAAGTACTTATTTATACTTAACTCCTTATAACATTTCTGCTAAAGCCGTAAAATTTCATTCCAACAATTTTCTAACACTCATTAATTTTACAATATTTCTATATATAAACTTTAAACTTTCCCAATCTTCTTCCACCATCTCTTCTCCCTGGTCTCAGATTCTGCCAGTCATTTCCATCAATTCCATATAATTCATCAACCTGGAGATCTTTTTGTATTTTGTATGTTTATTTGTAATTATTTTAAGACTGTTTCCAGTAAAGTTTTGAAACTCATTCTTGTGCTGGGGAACTCATTCATTTCTACTCTGCACAAGGTCCAGATCAGGGATTCTGTTGCAGCAACTCTAACAAACACACACCCCTATTCCCCACGCAGAACTATGTTTTCTAGAGTTCCCTGGGAAGAAGGATTGACTGTTAAACTGCTCTGGGAATTATAGGGGAATAGGGGTCTCCTAAGAACTCTCAGAACCCTGAACAAACGATACTTCCAAGGATTCCATGATTGAAGGTATAGTGCAGATGGGTCTTCATTGTGAGTGGTCCGCTAAATTGGTACATACATATGGCATGTTTGGGGTGTGTACCAAAGGTTCCATTTCCTTTATGAAGTGGGAGTGATGTGAGAGTTGCTGGGGCTCATTGCAGAGATATAATCTGGTATAGCAAAAAAAAAAAAAAAACCGATCTGCTCTGAATCTCACATGTCTCAATTTGCACTTAGCAAAATCTTGGCAAAAGGTTATCAGCTCCGATCCAAAATCCCAGCAGAAATGGTTTAAATGTGTAAAGTTAAGTTTTGATTTATGGAGTGACAGAAATGTAAATTGGTAGGGATTTCAGACTGTACCAAAAAAATCAATGTACAGTGCATCATTATATCTGGCATGTGGCAATATATTTGGGCTTTGAAGAGCACAGAAGAAGAAAAAAAGAGTTCATTTTGGAAAAAGTGTAACACTTTGTAGAGCTAACACATGTTTAATTCTCGGGAATATCCTGGAAAATTACCATCTTTTTTAAAAAAAAACCACAGAAGTTTATGTGACTTCAGTTGTTTGCAAACTTATATTTTACACCATGAAAATGGAGAGAAGGACAGTCCAGTCCTCCTATCCTAGAGACCATTGCCTTCCACAAATACAGTGGACACTATTTCTGTTACATTTTGTAAAAATGAGACATATATATAGTATTAATGATTTTTTTCCTAATTAAAAAAAAAACACAGAAGGGACCTGCAGCCAAGGTTCCAGTTCCAACCAGCCACTGAGCTTCTTGGGCTTGCTGATCAGAAGGTTAGCGGTTCGAATCCACACGGCGGAGTGAGCTCCCGTTGCTCTGTCCCAACTCCTGCCAGCCTAGCAGTTTGAAAGCACACCAGTGCAAGTAGATAATTAGGTACCGCTGCCGCGGGAAGGTAAAAGGCGTTTCCGTGCTCTGGTTTCTGTCATGGTTTTCCATTGCGCCAGAAGCAGTTTAGTCATGCTGGCTACATGACCTGGAAAGCTGTCTGTGGACAAACGCCAGCTCCCTCGGCCTGAAAGCGAGATGAGCACTGCAACCCCATAGAGGCCTTTGACTAGACTTAATCGTCCAGGGGTCCTTTACCTTTTTTTACCTTCATTCCAAGATATTCCATTGCATCTCCTTCCCTTCAGTTTTCAGGGAGCAGGGACTGATAGCATTCCATGGTCACTGACCACTCTCAGTGTTCATCTTGCTGTTTTCAGAGGTTCCCCACCCTGCCCTTTATATATCTATTTTCTCTACAGACTTTTTGTACTTCTGCTAACTGGATTTCCATGCAAGTCTGCTTGTACCTCACTCTTGCATGCGGATGGTGCCATTACACTGAGTTCAGGACCCACGCTCAAAGAATGAATTTGCTATTGGTGTGTAGGATGACGGCTATCTGCAAACAAATACAAGGGTTCAGTTGGTGCCATCAAACACACAAAAACGTTTGCTTATTTTGCAGCGACCATTTTTGCTTTTACTTTGTTCATGCACAGACATGTGTTTTATCAGGAGATACTGGGATCTGCCTGCTGGAGTTTGCTTTGCTTAATTCAGTTTTGTTTTCCTAGAAAAGCAAGAGGGGAAAGGCTATTCTTTCCCCTCTCAGATGACCCTTTTTTTAATTGCTGTGCATAGGAGGTGAAGACGTACTTTTGCAGTAGGTTCCAGAATTGCGTGTCGAGGTCCCCAAGCCACCCCCCAATAACTCACACATCACACATCAATTTTGGTTTGGGTTTTTGGCACGATTTTGGCCACAACTTTATTTAAATACACCCAAGTGAGTGGTTGCTTAGGCATTGGTTCCAACTATCTGTCCTTGCCCAGGGGACAGAACTGACTTCCGGATTCCAGCGGAAGCCAGTGAGGGAAACAATTTTGGGGAGAAAATGAAGCTGGGCCTCAGTCCCTCACTTCTCACCCTCATGCTCCTGGTAGCCCAAGTCCGATGCTAGGGACAAGGAAGAAAAGAATGGCAAGCCCCTGGTTTCCTTTAACGGAATTCCCTTTCCGCATCACCATTGGAGGGGTAGGCACTTACCCCTCCACCAACCATTTGAACCAATGCCTAACCACCAACCTTACAAGTTGTGACGATTTGCTACGCAGTAGGCAAAAACCGAATGGCACCAGCCAATCAGCCAAATGGACAAAATTCCTACCAGGCGCCTGCCCCAAAAGCAGGCTTCCCCATGACAGGCATAGCAAGGTCAAGCGAACAACCCCCCCCCCCAATACAGGGTGCAAGCAGCCAAGAGAACGCTCAAAGTTGGGCGACTAGTATTTAAAACCTCTGACCCCTCCTTCAAAATTGGCAACAAGCAATTCTCCCCAGCGACCCAATTAACCCATTCACTGCCTGGGTCCCTCCACAAATCCGCCCAGCAACAATGGGGTGGCTTGTATCCCCCACCGCAACATGCGCTCTCTGCTAGGGAGAACACGTTTTGTAAAAAAAACAACACACAAGTTATTGACCCAACAGCACCCCCAGTACAGAAATGAAACCAGCTTTCCACTGGTGCCAAATGAAGGGTCTGTTCAAACCTATTTGCTTTTTGTGTTGTTAGGAAAATGTATGTATATGGGAGGCTAATCAGCTGCCATCTCCCGTCTCCCCCAAAATGCTATTTTAAAGCCTAATTGCTGGGTAGGAGTTAGTGGATGAATGGAAAAGGAGTTCAGGGATTTTTAAAAAAACACACTTATAAGTTGTGTGTCTTTGTTTCTCAGTTTGATCCTTTTACATGGTTTTGTATGTATTGTGTTACGTTACGAGTTGTGACTTGCAATTATTTTTTATGGAACATAGTTTGGTAATTATTTGTGGTAATTGCTAAGAGCAAATTTCTGTTTAATTGTCATTTGCGGATGTTTTGAGAGTTGATTTGATTGTGTGCTATTATATTCTAATAGATTATCGAATGTTACTTTATTTGATGTAAGTCGTTCCATTTTGAAGTTAAGTTTCGTCGTCACTTTCTGTATTGCATCAGATTATTATAAGGTGTGTGTTCTTTGTCGTATATTTTGTTGCTGTCAGCCACCTTGTGTGTAGTAATATAGAAAGGTGGCATACAAATTAAAAGTGACATAAAATGAAAATGGACAGACTTTGTGTGTCAGACTCTAGACTGTAAGACTCTTGGGCCAGTGACCTGTCCTCTTCTATTCTGTTAAGCTCCATGTCTATGGCTTGTGCTATGTAAATACTTATGTATATGTATAGGTAATAATAACAGTAAAAATAATAGTAATAATTTATTTCTTATACCCACCCATCTGACTGTGTTGCCCCAGCCACTCTGAGTGGCTTCCAACAAAAATATTGGAAACAACAACAGGAACAACAACCACAACATTAAAAACTTCCCAAAACAGGCCTGCCTTCAGGTGTCTACAAAGAATTGTATACCGTATTTTTCGCTCCATAAGGCGCACCGGACCATAAGGCACACCTTGTTTTTAGAGGGGGAAATCAAGAAAAAAAATATTATCTCCCAGAACTTCTCCCAGAGCTTCTCAAGGCTGCCGGGGGAAGCCCGCCCCCCCCCCCAGCCCCAAAGAGCAAAGAAGCCAAGACAGCGAGTGGGATCCATCCCGCTTGCTGTCCTGGGTTCCTCTTTAGCCGTGCGCAACCTCTCCAGCCAGGAGAGGCACGGCTATGGCAATTACCCCACCTCCCGCAAAAGCCCACAAGAGCCGCGCACCCTGCAGGCTTTTTTACGAGGAGGGAGAAGGGACTGACTGGCCGCGTCAGTCCCTTCTCCCTCCTGGGGAAAAGCTCGCAAGAGCCACACGAAGCTTGTGTGTGGCTCTTGGGGGCTTTTCCTGCCTGCCTCCCCCATGCATTCACTCCATAAGACGCACACACATTTCCCCTTACTTTTTAGGAGGGAAAAAGTGCATCTTATGGAGCGAAAAATACGGTAGTTGTTTAACTCTTTGACATCTGCTGAAAGGGCATTCCACAGGGCAGGGGTGGAAGGCCTACTGCAAAGGCCTTCTGCCTAGCTAAGCCTGTAGTTTCACTTCTTGCAGTGAGGGAACCACCAGAAGGTCCTCGGAGCTGGACCTCAGTGTCTGGGCTGAACAATGCAGATGGGAGATGCTCTTTCAGGTATACAGAGCCAAAACCGTTTCGGGCTTTAAACACCAACACTTTGAATTGTGCTCGGAAACGTACTGGGAACCGGTGTAGATCTTTTAGGACCAGTGGTATGTGGTCCTGGTGGCCGCTCCCAGACACCAGTCTAGCAGACGGATTTTGGATTAATTGTAATAAATATGGCAGATCCAGGGTGATTTCTTCCTGAGGTCTAGAAAGCTGCTGCCCATTTGTCCAGGTAAAAGAATGACCTGACAGGACCAAGAAGCCTCGTATGCTCATTACTTAACAAATGTCTTCACCACTCTCAAAACCTTGTGATGAATAATTCTTAGCATTTCTGCCCAAACAGAAGGAAACATAACGTTAAAAGAAAAATTAGTAGGTTTTCTCTCCCTATACTTGTTTTAATTATAAGGGTAGGACATCCAAGTCCTGATATAACTTTATTGTATAGCAGCTTTTAAGGAAAACAGTGTTTATTGTGAAGGATGATTGCAGTTTCAATAACGACTCCCTCTAATTACTTTTTTAAAAAACATATATTTAGTCTGATAGCAGGAACACTAATTTTAGTGCTTCTGGCCATGCTTTTGCCCAGCTCTTTATAATCTTTGTATTTAAAATCCCAGATAAGCCATAATTCTCTGGACATGCTGAACCATGCCTATACACATCCTGTGTTTTAACATAAAAGTATAAAATTACAGAGATATGATCAATTATTATTTTATTTTTTACAACGTAAATGCATCGTAATGGTTTAGGAGGCAGCCACGTCGCTCAGCATTCCAAGCGAAAACAAAAATAGCCGGGTCCTTACCAGAAGAGGGAACATTTCTTTAGGGGAACATGGCTTTCATAGTTCCACTGCATGAAGAATTGGCAGAGCGGCTGAAGCAATATTTTTCAATTGCGACAGAACCAAGCCTGCTCTTTTGTCAAGTTACAAATATGAATGGAATAGCATATTTTAGCCTGAACCTAGGCTTCTTGTTCCGACATACTCATATATCCATTCAATAGATTTATATCCTACCTGTGCTGGGCCCGGGGGTAACCTGTGAAACATGGTCCAGGATAGGTCCAGAATCCAAAGGTTCCACTGGGAGTCAGTCCAACAGGGCCAAGGCAGGAAACCAGGCAAGAACAAGTACAGGATTTGGCATACAGCAATGTTGCTCCCGCAACCTGGGGCAAGGTCCGGCAGCTTTATTCATAGCTCTTCTCTTTTGCTTTACTCTGTTATTACACTTATTCCCTTGCTTTTCCCTCTCCCTTTTTAATTTCCCCCTCTCTCTATTCTTTTATTATTTCCTTTTACTTTGTATTCTTCTAGTCCTTTTTCTTTTTGTTCTATTTTTTACTATTGTTATCTGTTTAGAATAGTTTGTTTTTCATTGTATTGTGAAAAGTCTCTTTAGAATAATATGCTTTTTATTGTCTTGTGAAAAGTCTTAATAAAATACCAAATTTATTTGGTGCATATATACTTTTACACCAAATAAGGAACGTCTGTTGAGATACACAATGAAGTGAAGGATATACAGGCAACTTAAGTTTAGGCATCTTCAAGAGAACAGCCTCCAGCTCCCATCACAAAACGGCTTTTCTGCTGATGGGCATTTCCTACACTGCTTGTCGAACGGTAGGTTCATGGCTTAGTCAGGGACAAAGTTATTAAGGACATAAAATGCCATCTGGATGATGCTAATAAACATAAAATGTAACCTTCAGCTACACTGCTGCAGTGACCAGACTGTGCCAGACCACATTACCCTTTGTCTGTGTTAATGCCTGAGCCCTTTTCTAACCTGTTTTGACTACACCATCTTTGCATATTTTATCTTAAATGCCAAATGCCAGGGTCCTCAGTCACTCTGCACCCTGAGCTTTGTTCTCCACCCTACATAAAATCTCTTGCAAAAATGGCCCTATCAACCATTAAGCGGTTGATAGGCGACCTCAGTTTGCATTTAGGATCTCAGATTATGCCATAACTGACAGATCATCAATGGGAGGAATGGAGGGATCCCACCAGGCAACAGATTTTTCTTACACAGTTTCCAAAAGCTTTCTCTTTTTTCACAGCAGCCGAATGAAATTTTGTAATTCAAGTGTAGTCACGCACTGAATTTTCACACCTGAATATTTTAAAGGCTAAACCTTGGGCTTTGTTTTTGGCTGGTGGAATGGTGCCCACAGAAATTGCTCCTAAAAGATCTCTGGGAGGCTACCTGTCTGCCTCCAAATCCAAACAGAAATAAAAAACCACCAACATTTGATGATCTCCTTCTACCAGTCCACAATAGAAAGTGTCCTTTCATACTGCATCACAGTGTGGTACACTGGTTTGACATCAACTCATAGGCAGTGCCTACAGAGAGTGGTGAATACAGCACAAGATAATATGGGCTGTCCTGTGAATCCGCTGGATGACATCACGGAAGAACATTGCCTCAGGAGAGTGAGGAAAATTCTCGGGGGTGATTCACACCCTGGCCGGCACTTTCTTGATCTCCTGCCCTCAGGCAGAAGATATAGAAGCATGATTAGTCACACCAACAGGGTAAAGAACAGCTTCTATTCGTGGGCTGCTGAATGAAAAAATAACAACAGGGCAACTGACTTTTGGGTTTGGTGTGTGTGCGTCAGTAAACGAGGGGAATTAAGACTAAGAGAGCTGAGTGGGGGGTGCTCATGTAATCTCACTGTATACAAGTTGTACAAGTGACAATAAAGTATTTCAATTTCAATTTGGAGAGATGAGGGGGGGGGGGATTCAATTTTAGTGGTTCTTCAATATTTTGCTCCCGTTGGCAGCCCTGACATAAAGCTGCTACAGCACCAGCCAGTCAGGCCTCATGTGATGACACATGACACAGCATAAACAATCAGTAACTTGCTGTGCACAGTTGAGTTGAGCAGAATTGGGGAGAAGGAATTAATGTGATTGGAGGAAAGGAACTCATCTAAGCTGCATAGCTATGCCATGCTGGAAATTTTGTTGCCCGCTTGCACTGCTCGGCAACATTTTCACCCTGATGCCAGCTTTAGATGCATGCAGCTAAACTGAAAATAATGCAGTGCAGACACAGCTGGGCATGTCATCCATCTTGGACCACAGACATCCCGCTTGGACTACTGCAATGTGCTCTACGTGGGGCTACCTTTGAAGGTGTCCTGGAAACTGCAATTAATCCAGAATGTGGCAGCTAGACTGGTGACTGGGAGTGGCCGCCGGGACCACATAACACCGGTCCTGAGAGATCTGCATTGGCTCCCAGTATGTTTCCAAGCACAATTCAAAGTGTTGGTGCTGACCTTTAAAGCCCTAAACGGCCTCAGTCCTGTATACATGAAGGAACATCTCCACCCCCATCGTTCAGCCGGGACACTGAGGTCCAGCTCCGAGGGCCTTCTAGCAGTTCCCTCATTGCGAGAAGTGAGGTTACAGGGAACCAGACAGAGGGCCTTCTCAGTAGTGGCGCCCGCCCTGTGGAACACCCTCCCTTCAGATGTGAAGGAAATAAGCAGCTATCCTATCTTTAAAAGTCATCTGAAGGCAACTCTGTTCAGGGAAGTTTTTTATATTTAATGCTGTACTGTTTTTAACACTTGATTGGAAGCCGCCCAGAGTGGCTGGGGAAACTCAGCCAGATGGGCAGGGTATAAATAAATTATTGTTATTGTTATTGTTATTGTTATTGTTATTGTTATTGTTATTGTTATTGTTATTGTTATTGTTATTGTTATTGTTATTGTTATGTTCTGCACTGCACTCTTTTTCAGTTGGATATGTTTTATCCAATGCACATCCAAATGGCCATTCCATTCTATAGTCTGCAACTGAAACACTATGTGCTCCTAGATCAGGGTGAGAGAACTTTGACTGGTCACCTTGAAAACTGAGGTGCTTGCCCACTTCCTTGCAATACCATGTATATTACAAGTGCATTTATATCAGGATTGTATTGATTAACTGGTCAGCTGACTGAAGACCCTGAATAAATGTACCTCAATTAACCTGGCAATGCAGTCGTACCTCGGAAGTCGAAAGGAATCTGTCCCAGAAGTCCATTGGACTTCCAAAACGTTTGGATACCAAAGCGTGGCTTCCGATTGGCTGCAGGAAGCTCCTGCAGCCAATCGGAAGCCACGGAACCTGTGTCGGATGTTCAGGTTCCAAAGAATGTTCACAAACTGGAACACTCACTTCCAGATTTGGGCCGTTCAAGAGCCAAAACATTGGACCCGCAAGGCATTCGACTTCTGAGGTACGGCTGTATATGCATTAAAGCAATTTTAATGGGTTTTTATAAAAATAAATAAAAACTGCCGATGACAAGCAACTTCTCAAAAGAGGTGTCCCTCTCCCTGCTCTCATTTAGATCTGATTGCCTTTTATATGTAATATATATGTATTATCTTAAAAAATAAACCAAACATGCTTCTTCAGAATTTATTTTAACCCATGTGCTATTTAACCAGTCTTTTCATTGATTAATCAGCTAAGACTCCTGATTTGTTTTTGTTTTGTTTTTAATCATTTATTTAGGGATTCAGCCAGAGTTTGCATCATTTTGCAAAAAATAAAATGATGCTACTTTTTTTTAATGCTACTTTCAGCAGCATAAAAGCTGCTGAAAGTAAGTGTTCCTCACAAGGCTGACAAGTTGACGAGAAGCTCTTCTCCATTTGGATCAACGCTATACATCTTTGAGCGATGGCTGGGGATCACGGGGGATTTTCCTGGAATGAAACCGTGCTGGTGGAATGATATTGCTCCGAAAAGATCTCTGGGAGGCTACCTCCCTGCCACCAACTCCACCAACAGAAATAAAACAGTGAAAATGAAGAGAGAGGACATAGCCGTGGCAAGAGCAGAAAAGGAACTGAATTGGCCCAGGCTGATTTGGGAATACCAGGATAGGTTCCAGGAGAACAAGGAGTGTGTACCAGCAAGGAAGCATCTAACAGTGGGTCATGACCAGGGCTATGTGTGACCAGACTGTCCATGGATGAAAGAGGAGTGACAGCCATAAATGGATCCTGATCCATTCTGGATAGTTGCCCTTCTAGTTTTACCCATGACAGAGGCAAGAACACTCATACAATTCTAAGTTTTTTGCTTAGATTTACAAGTGCTTCCCTTTGCGTGTTGAGGTCCCCAGGTCCACCCCAATAACTCACACATCACACAGAATTTTTGTTTAAGGTTTTTGGCATAATTTTGGCCACAACTTTATTAAAATACAAATTTGTGAGTGGTTGCTTAGGCATTGGTTGCGACTATCTGCCCCCACCATGGGGGACAGACTGACATTCTGCACGATGCAAGAGTCAGAATGGGGGAATACACTTGGGGGTTACGTGGAGCAGGGAACCTGCCCTCACCCCAAATGCAACCAGCAGCTCATTGCTATGGCCCGAGCCCCTTTGACAGAGTAGACAAGCAATAGTTAGCCCCCAATTCCTTTAATGGAATCCCTTGCAGCAGCAGCATTAGAGGGGCAGGCACAGCCAATCCATGCCCCTCAACCAACCAAAACATAAACCAATGCCTAACCGCAACCTTACAAGTTGTGACGATTTGCTACGCAGTAGGCAAAAACCAAATGGCCCCAGCCAATCAGCCAGATGGACAAAATTCCTACCAGGCCCCCGCTCCAAAGCAGACGACCCCATGACAGGCATAGCAAGGTCAAAGCAAACAACCCTATTCTAGGGAGGGAGGGACGGGCAATCCGCTGCACGGGCGAAAAGAGGAAGCCCTAGCCTCGTGCAAGGAGTTTTAGCATTTCTGGCTGTCAATCAATAAATGGCAACATTAATTTCTTCCCAACAACAAGGGAAGCCCCAATCGCATCAGTGGCCAATGATCAGTTAGCCCGCCCCCAACTTTGGAGTGTCCTGGTGGCCCCCACTGCAACACGTGCTCTCCATGAAGGAGAACACGCTTTCCCGGATGATTCTTTCAGTGATTCTCCCCTCACACCCCACACCCCAAAAAGAAGTTTTTGTTCATTCCCCCTCCCTTTTTCATCTGGGCTGCTGTTCTGCTACAGGGCTGTACAATCCCTAAACCAGACCCTCGAGTACAAACTTTCTGAAGCTGACCAGGCTTCGCCATGCTGTCCCTGAGCCAGCCCAGCTCCAAGGCTGGAAAACTGCCTACATGAAACACTCTCAAAAATAGATATTTTTCACACAACTTGTTGACTGATTCGATGAACAATTCTACCTTGGCAAAAGTGCAAGTTTCAGTGTGAAAAAACGAAGCACGCAGAAATTCAGCACAATCAAGTTTTACCTCAGTTTTTGAACATAGATGCTGCATGGTTAATTTCTATATCAATTTCCCTCATTAGGAACAACTTCTTCTTCTTCTTCTTCTTCTTCTTCTTCTTCTTCTTCTTCTTCTTCTTCTTCAACTTTTCTTGCCATTTTACAGCTCTGTTACATTACATTATCCAAATCAACAAGTACTACAAACATGCCTCCAACTCCCTATTCTAGAGATAGCTTCACCCCGGGTAGGGTTGCCATGTGTCCTCTTTTTCCAGGACACATCCTCCTTTTCAGGGGTAACATTTCTGTCAGGGTGGATTTTTGAAATTTGCCAAAATGTCTCTGGCTGAATTTTCTGGATGAGACATAGACATAACTGGTGGCTGAAGACTTGCTTTCCTCTTCTCTTCTCTTCCCTTCTCCTGCCCCCTTCAGCAATATATCACAGCTTCTATAGCCTAAATATAGTAGGAGTGTTTAAAATGAGAGTCGTCATAGCGTCCTCTTTTTTGCTCTTCAAAATATGGCAGAGCTATAACTCCTGGAGTGGTTTGACAATCAATCTCTCAAGCCACTGGACTGCAGAAACTGCAGCTTTGGGAGGAGAATAGGGGTGTCCTAACAAGTCTCAGCACCCTTAAATGAACTACAATTTCCAGAATTCTTTGGGGAAAGCTCTGACTGTTTAAAGTGGTACGATACTGCTTTAAATGTATAATACGGGTAGGGTCTTAGTCCACAACATCTTAGCAGTACCACACTATCCCTGTCCTGTTACCATGTCACAAATGTTTTTCTTTTTTAAAATTCCAGTATATTACTGAAATATTTTCCACAATTCAGATTTGTGTAGATTACATGCATTGTGGAAATTCAATCAGAAAAGCTTACATTATTGTCTAAACTCAGGAACTCAGAAGGTTGAAAATAGTATCAAAAATAATGGGGGAAATTTATGTTATATAGAGAGAAAACGATGTGAGATAGGGAAACCAGTAGAACTAAAATAAACCTCATAACAGGAAAACACAAGAAATTTACTGGATAATAATATCAAATTGAATAAAAAATGTATATTAGGACTATTGCTGAACAATATTTGTAAAGGAATATAGACAGACAGAAAACAAGAATTGTATATATAGAAAGATTTATTTGTTTACAGAGATTTTATGGGAAAAATTGAAGAAGAACAATTATATATAAAATGGACAAAGACAGTGCGAAAAGTTAAAGACGACATAAAAAAGCCGGAAGAAGGAAGGAGGGAAGTCAGCTCAGGAGAGCAAGAACAAATGTGAAAAATAATGTATGGGTATGTATAGTATGTAGGGACGCAGGTGGCGCTGTGGGTTAAAGCCTCAGCACCTAGGACTTGCCGATCGAAAGGTCGGCGGTTTGAATCCCTGCGGCGGGGTGCGCTTCCGCTGCTCGGTCCCAGCGCCTGCCAACCTAGCAGTTCGAAAGCACCTCCGGGTGCAAGTAGATAAATAGGGACCGCTTACCAGCGGGAAGGTAAACGGCGTTTCCGTGTGCGGCTCTGGCTCGCCAGAGCAGCGATGTCATGCTGGCCACGTGACCCGGAAGTGTCTCCGGACAGCGCTGGCCCCCGGCCTCTTAAGTGAGATGGGCGCACAACCCCAGAGTCTGTCAAGACTGGCCCGTACGGGCAGGGGTACCTTTACCTTTACCTTTATGTATAGTATGTAACTAAAAATTCAATAAAGATAATCTAAAAAGAGATCAATATCCAGGATACACAATCAGGATAAGGAAATATACTTCTATTTAAGATAATTTGTTACACTTTGCACAATGGAACCAAGACCAAGGTTAGACATGGACCTGATCCATGAAGTGATGGTGAAGCTGGTAGAGGACAGAGACAACACCTTTCCACCACAAATATAATGTGGCCACTGAGACCATATAACACCAGTCCTGAAAGATCTACATTGGCTCCCAGTACGTTTCTGAGCACAATTCAAAATGTTGGTGCTGACCTTGAAAGCCCTAAATGGCCTTGGCCCAGTAGACCTGAAGGAGCGTCTCCACCGTCATAGTTCAGCCTGGACACTGAGGCCCAGCACTGAGGGCCTTCTGGTCATTCCCTCCCTGCGATAAGATAAGTGAGGTTACAGGGAACCAGGCAGAGGGTCTTCTCGGTAGTGGCGCCCACCCTGTGGAACGCCCTCCCATCAAATGTCAAGGCAATAAGCAGCTGTTTTACTTTTAGAAGACATCTGAAGGCAGCCCTGTTTAGGGAAGTTTTTAATGTTTGATGTTTTATCATGTTTTTAATATTCTGTTGGGAGCTGCCCAGAGTGGCTGGGGAAATCCAGCCAGATGGGCAGGGTATAAATAATAATAATATTTTTATTTTTATTATGTCATGTGATAGATGTGTGTTCTCCATAAGAATGCCTGACCAGTACAAATCTTCCCCTTCAAAACAGAGGAGGTGAAATTTGACCTATGTGTACCTATGTGAAACACCCATGTCACATGTGATACTACAGTGAGAGAGAAGGGCAGAGGTTCACCATGTAGCCTGAGCAACTTTCCTCACATCATTGGGCGTTACTGCACATGAACAGCTTGCCATTGGTGACAGCTGCCATGCGAAGTGATTAAATGTGGCCTTCATGTGGCACACAGAATGTATAAATCAATCCTCCGTTCCACCTAAATGTGTTTAGAATTTGCGTATGAGATAGCTTAACCACAAGTATATTGCATTTCACATACCAAGTAGGTTTTCAAACATCCCGACTTAAGGCACACAGGCACTCTTACCCCAGCCTAATTTAAACAACATATGCAGATTTAATGCACCAATGTCATTCAATTGCCTGTTTTCAGACTTATCTAAACAATGAGCTAAAACCTGAATGTCATCTACGTTTTGCCGGCAAGTCTTTCTAATCATTGGCTGACTTGTTATGACATCATGGAATGTTCGCAAATATTCAGACTGGTTATGAGGTGATATCATTCATAGCAAAACTAAGCCCCAGTGATCTTAGTTTTGTATTAATTTTAGCCATTCTTAGAACCCTGAGTCCTTTTCTATACGTTTTTGACAATCTGCTTGACATATTCTCTTTTTCAACCAGGTCCTAGACCCCAAGTGGTGTTCACAACTTGGACAAACAACCCAGAAATAGTTTTGACCTCAAGAGTCCCATGGACTGCAAGAAGATCAAACCTATCCATTCTGAAGGAAATCAGCCCTGAGTTCTCACTGGAAAGACAGATCCTGAAGCTGAGACTCCAATACTTTGGCCACCTCATGAGAAGAGAAGACTCCCTGGAAAAGACCCTGATGTTGGGAAAGATGGAGGGCACAAGGAGAAGGGGACGACAGAGGATGAGATGGTTGGATAGTGTTCTCGAAGCTACCAGCATGAGTTTGACCAACTGCGGGAGGCAGTGGAAGACAGGAGTTCCTGGTCTGTAGGCAGATAGGGTCTCAGCCTATGTACCAGATGGAGCTGGTAAATAGCTGCCCTGGATACAGATTTTACCTGTGCCTCCAGGGACAGCTGTGAGTCCAAAATGACTCCCAGGCTGCGCACCTGGTCCTTCAGGGACACAGTTACCCCATTCAGGACCAGGGAATCCTCCACACCTGCCCGTCTACTGTCTTGTCAGGATTCAACCTCAATCTGTTAGCCGCCATCCATCCTCCAATCGCCTCCAGACACTCACACAGGACCTTCACCGCCTTCACTGGTTCTGATTTAAAAGAGAGGTAGAGCTGGGTATCATCCGCATACTGATGAACACCCAGCCCAAACCTCCTGATGATCTCTCCCAGTGGCTGCATGTAAATGTTGAAAAGCATGGGGGAGAGGACAGAACCCAGAACTAAACAACAACAACAACAACATAAAGACCTAATGGTGAAAGCTTTTGTTAGTAATCACTCATCAAAGCTACTGAGACTACAGTGTGGCACACGTCAAGGATGTCCTTTATCTCCACTACTGTTTGCAATCTTTTAAGAACCATTATCGATTTTGATAAGAACCAAAGTATCCACAGAACTAACTTTGGCTCGCAATAATTCAAATTTTCACCGAATGTGGATTATTAAATAAATAAATAAATTTGTATACCGCTCTTCATGAAAACAACAGCCAGCTGCACAAATATAAGATGGAGGGCACCAGGTTTGCCAGTAGCACCTGTGAAAAGGACCCAGGGGCCTTAGTACACCACAAGGTTAAGCTAAGTCAACAATGTGATGCAGCAGCAAAAAAGCTAATGCTATTCTAGTCTGCATCATCAAAGGAATAATGTCCTGATCAAGGAAAGTAATAGTCTCAACCTATTCTGCCTTTTATATGCCTGTTTGTCTTTGTCCATGGAGTTTTCTTAGCAAGGATACTGTAGTGGCTTGCCGGTTCCTGCTCCAGGTGGATCACGTTTGGTCAAAACTCTCCACTATGACCTGTCCATCTTGGGTGGCCCTGCACGGCATAGCTCATAGCTTCTCTGAGTTATTCAAGCCCCTTCGCCATGGCAAGGCAGTGATCCACGAAGCAGATGATTTTAATTTCTTGGGCTCCATGATCACTGCAGATGGTGACAGCAGTCATGAAATTAAAAGACACCTACTTCTTGGGAGAAAAGCAATGACAAACCGAGACAGCATCTTAAAAAGCAGAGACATCACCTTGCCAACAAAGGTCCATATAGTTAAAGCTATGGTTTTCCCAGTAGTGATGTATGGAAGTGAGAGCTGGACCATAAAGAAGGCTGATCGCCGAAGAATTTATGCTTTTGAATTATGGTTCTGGAGGAGACTCTTGAGAGTCCCATGGACTGCAAGAAGATCAAACCTTTCCATTCTGAAGGAAATCAGCCCTGAGTGCTCACTGGAAGGACAGATCGTGAAGCTGAGGCTCCAATACTTTGGCCCCCTCATGAGAAGAGAAGACTCCCTGGAAAAGACCCTGATGTTGGGAAAGATTGAGGGCACAAGAAGAAGGGGACCACAGAGGATGAGATGGTTAGATAGTGTTCTCGAAGCTACAAACATGAGTCTGACCAAACTGCGGGAGGCAGTGGAAGACAGAAGTGCCTGGCGTGCTCTGGTCCATGGGGTCACGAAGAGTCGGACACGACTAAATGACTAAACGACTAAACAACATTCTGCCTTGTTCAGACTACACCTGGAGTACTGTCTCCAGTTCTGGTGCCAAAATTTAAGAAGGAAATTGGTAGGATGGAACATGTGCAGAGGAGGATGACCAAGATGATTAAGGGTCTGGAAACCAAGCCTTATGAGGAATGGTTGAGGGAATTGTGTATGTTTAGCCCGGTAAAGAGGAGACTGAGAGGAGATATGATAGCCATCTTCAAGTATCTAAAGGGCTGTCACATGGAGGAAGCTTTTTTTCTCCTGTGTCAGAGGCTAAGACCAATGGATTCAAGTTCCAAGAACAGATTTGAACTAAACATCTGGAAGACCTTTCTGGCAGTCAGAGCTGTTTGATGGTTGAACAGACTCCCTTGGGAGCTGGTGGGCTCTCCTTCCTTGGAAGTATTTAAGCAGAGGTTGGATGCCCATTTGTCATTTATGATCTAGCTGAGATTCCTGGATTGCAGGGGATTTTATTAGATGACCCTCAAGGTCCCTTCCAACTCTACAGTTCTAATAATTTTTATTTTAAAGGGGAAAAAATTCTCTTTTTTCATGTATATACCTCTTAGACAAAAAGATTCTCCCCTGTTGAAAATTCTCATGAAATTTACAAAGACACATCTTAGCTTGAGTTATTGCTGCAGTAGACCCTTCTGAAGACAGGAAGGGAAACTGTTGATATTTTAGTGGTACTAGATCAAAACTACTCAAACACTCCTCAAACATCTACATTTTTCTTCTGCTACCTTCTTTGTCCCAGTAAACCTGGGATTCAGTAAGATAAAACCTCTCTTTATCCTTTATACACAATTGGCCTCTACAGTGGTACCTTGGTTCTCAAATGCCTTGGTTCTCAAACAACTTGGAACCCAAACATTGCAAACACAGAAGTAAGTGTTCCGGTTTGCGAACATTTTTTTCAGAAGCCGAATGTGCTCTGTTTTGAGTGTTATGCTTCTGATTTGAGGGCCACACTTCCATTTTGAGTGCCAAACTTCTGTTTGGGGTGTTATGCTGAGGTCTGTCTGTTTTTCCTATTTATTTTGCATTTTTGTGGCTCTTTTTGTGTGTGTGACTGTGTGGAACCCAGTTCAACTACTGGTTGATTGTGTGACTGCCGTACATTGTTTATTGCTTTCATTTTATGGATCAATGGTCTCGTTAGATAGTAAAATTCATGTTAATTTGCTGTTTTTGGGGTTATTTTTAAAAGTCTGGAATGGATCAATCCATTTTGCATTACTTTTTATGGGAAAGTGCGCCTTGGTTTTGGAACGCTTTGGTTTTGGAACGGACTTCCAGAATGGATTAAGTTTGAGAACCAAGGAACCACTGTATTAGTAGTATTATGTAGAAAGTTGCTTCATACAATTGAGGATGCACAAGTTTAATTTTATCATGTGGAAATCCTAGGGTGAGAACACTTGGCACACTAAGCCACGATCTGTTAATAATAATAATAATAATAATAATAATAATAATAATAATAATAATAATAATAAATTTACTTCCTGAAGATTAATAAGCACAAGTCCTTGAAATAGAAAAACAGACATCACTCATTCAGTCTTGATATGATTCTTTGTCTCCGCCATACCTCTTTAAAAAAGAAAGATATGTAACATTTTCTTCAGTATTGGGATATAGGTAATATACCAGAGATAGTGAGTGTTATTTTGAAAACAGAAACCATATCCTTAGGCAGTATTGATTGCAGTTTAATAATTCATGGAGTAATATTTGCAAAAAGAAGCCTAAGTATGGAACTCAAATATTCACAGTTTGGGAATAACCATGTTTATTTGCTAATTCTTTTCAAAAGGTTTTAAGTGTAGGTAAGACATCTGCACGATTTCAAAAAAGCAAAAATAAAATATGGTTGTTGATGCTTTTTTAGTCCTCATGGGCCCCCGCTGAAATCTGCAGTCAAATGAAAATGTCTGCATCAGATTGTTTAATATCTGGTAACAATAAATATTTTATTGCAATGATGGAAATAATTCTGTGGCTTTTTGATACAGATTATTCTGAACAATTTAAGGACAATTTCTGCTTTGCATTTACAGACTTGTTGCCTAAAACCACTCCCTCGTCTCACTTTGGATTCCCACATCTGAAAACAAAGGATCTCGGCCCTTACAGACATTCAGGAATGATAAAAGAAGTGCAAGGAGGAGGTGGTGGAATTCACATTGCAGAAGCAGTCTCCACCTTGAACTTATATGTTAAGTTCAAGACACTGGTTTTAAAGTATACAGCCCTATAGAGCTTGGACCAGGACACCTGCGAGATCCTCTTACCCTTTACATACCCCATCAATCACTGCACTCTGCATGTGATACGGTACCATTTTATCTGGAACTCCATTGTGCACACAAAAAAAGGAATTGGGCCTTTAGTGTTGTGGCACCTATAGACCCTCCAAGTGTCCCTATTCTCCAGGGACAAGTCCCGGATTTAAAGAAGACGTCCCAGTTTCTGATTTGATCCTTATTACCCTTGCTGGTACCTTTCCCGGGAAAATCAGAGGCTCACTATGTCAGGTTCCTGTTGGAAGACCGGACAAACACTAGGACATTAGCAGTGGCAAAGTTTTTATCGGTGGTTGCAAGAACCAATGATCCCTATATTCTGAACAAAATGCTTGTTTAACCTGGAGGTAGGCTGTGTGAATTGTGTATTGCTTTCTAACAATTTGTTGGGTCTCTGGACCATAATAAAGGTTGTTGATGATGATGATTTGATCCCAAAACGTCCCTCTTTTCCTTAGGATATCCCTGTTTTCATTGGAGAGATGTTGGAGGGTACGGAGCTATGTGTCAGGCTTCGAGGAATCGCCTTCCTCCCTGTGGCAGTAAATAAGAAGGACAAACGAAATGAACGTCTTACTAGTTAGATTCTTTAATAATCACAGCGAGAGGCAACAGAACACTTCTCCCTAGAATGGCGGTGCTCCCAATTAAGGTTCACCCCTCCTCCTCCATCCCTATTAATCTACGTCACTCCTCCATCTTGTAATCTGAGCTTGTAACTTCTGCATTTTCTGTTCTAACACTCTCTGAACTCTCTGTGTCTTTGGGGATGAGGGGCTTAATGCTGTCCAGAGACTGTGAATCTGTTAACCCTCTCTCTTCTAGTGCTTCTTCTCCTAGCTGTTCCCCGTCCAGTATTCCCCAGCTTCTGCCTTCTGAACTATACCCCTCTGCAAACCACTGTTCCAAATCTATACTGTCCCTCCTGCTCCTGGGAAGATTCAGGATCAGGGAGAGGGGGTGGCTCCCCTCTCTCAGCACGGTCCCTAACATCATGTGACCCCTGACCCAAAAAGATAAGGAACTATAAAACCTTTAGAAGACATCTGAAGGCAGCCCTGTCTAGGGAAGCAAGAGCCATGTCGTGTCACTGGAGTTGCAAAACTGATTCCATGCCGTCACCTCAGACACCAATTCCGGCCCAGTGGATCAAGGCAGACAGTTCCAACAAGAAAGAAAAGTGGGAGACATCTAAAAGAAACGGGTTTGACTGCATGAGGAGCTTACAGATGAGCTGAGATTTAAGAAGGGCATGTATAAGAAATGAAAGGGGAAATCGCAAACATTATACAGTGGTACCTCAGGTTCCAGATGCTTCAGGTTACAGACTTCGCTAACCCATAAATAGTACCTCAGGTTAAGAACTTTGCTTCAGGATGAGAACAGAAATCGTGAGGCGGCACAGTGGCAGCAGGAGGCCCCATTAGCTAAAGTGGTACCTCAGGTTAAGAACCGTTTCAGATTCGGAATGGACCTCCAGAACGAATTAAGTTCTTAACCCAAGGTACCACTGTACTTTAATGTTTGTTCTAAGTGTGTTTTAATGTATTTGAACTATTGCTTTCAACTAGTTTATGACTTTGATTTTCATATTCTTAAATGTTTTAAGCCGCCTTGAGGCTGCTACTAGTGGGGGCGATTGCTCCCTAGAGCTACTAAGAGATTATGGAGATGTGGCCAAGTTCCAGTTTTCTTCCCACCCTCCTCCCTTGCAAAGATACTGTGGAGACTTAATAAGCACTGTTGTTTTGCAGATACAGTGGTACCTTGGGTTACAGGCGCTTCAGGTGACAGACTCCACTAACCCAGAAATAGTACCACGGGTTAAAAACTTTACTTCAGGGTGGGAACAGAAATCGTGCTGCGGTGGGCCAGCACCAGCAGGAGGCCCCATTAACTAAAGTGGTACCTCAGGTTAAGAACAGTTTCAGGTGAAGAACGGACCTCCAGAATGAATTAAGTTCTTAACCTGAGGTACCACTGTACAAGAATAGCCACAGTTTCAGAGTGAGAAGCTCAGAATACCAGGAAGAACTTTCTGACAGCAAGAGTTATCCAGCTGTGGAGCAGGTGCCCTCAGGAGATGGTGGAATCTCCTCCTTGGAGGTTTTTAAGCAGAAGTTGGATGGCCACCTGTCATGGATGTTTTAGTTGAGATTCCTGCATTGGGGGGATTGGACTAGATGAAACCCCCCACAACTCCACAATTCTATGACTCTATGAACTAAATTGCTAGAGTTTGACAGCAACAATATAAAAGATTGTTTCTCAAGGCTGTCTGCCTCTGCTAAAGTCCAACAATATTTACAGTTTTAGGCCTATCACCCTGAACTTTTTTGTTACCAAGGGGGGGTTGTACTGCAGTTATTTGTGGTGGGTGGCAGATAAGGGGGAGTCTGAATCTAAGCCTTGGGAGGAAAGAATTGAGTTAACCATCTGACTGCCTTTCACAGGACTGAGGCGGGGGGGAGAACGTGGGCAATTTTAGTAATTTCAGTTACTTGTTCTCAGCAATTTACTTTTCACTTGGGGGAAACCCTTCTCCACTGGAAATAGTACACGGGAGGGAGAATTTTCCTTTCCATCCAGCCAAAGTTTCTTCTATTAAACCCTTAACTATAGCCATGAGACTGTTCTAGTGCAAAATGCATTCTCAGTAATGGATTTGTTGGCATCTTGCAGAGCTGAGGGACTGAGCAAAGTCGCCAATGTATAGATCTGTTTTCCTTCATTTTGACTTTGTCCGCTGATTCTTAATCATGTAATATGGCAGACAGATCTCCTTTCTGAGATTGGGGTTGATGTTGAAGAACTCCCCCTCCCTCCTTTTAAAAAAAATATAATGGGGGGGGGGAGGTTTATGCTATTTAGCAATCTTCTGTCTCTTTGTAAGATTATTTTCTTCCTGTGCTGAGTGTATTGTTTTGTTTACAGGTTTAAAACCGTATTGACCGAATAAGCATTTGCCACTATAAAAGCACATAAATCATATTTATAGCAGCGGAGCTGATAATAACACTTTGATAACATTCCATCACTAAGCAAAAGTGAAATTTACTTAAAGGGCACAATCCAGCCAAAGTTAAGCACTTCATTTATTTCAGTGAGAAAGACTTAACGTAACTTAACCCAGTTGAGTTATACAAAAAAGCCACAATTGAACATGACAGGAAGTGGAATGGGGTTGTAGAAGTTCAAATGTTCCAAACAATTTCACCCTAACACCTCCTGGTGTGATCTTCCCAGCTTATTTGATCATTCTATTTTATTATTTATTAACTGATCAATTTAATTTATATACCACCTTATATCTGAAGGTTTCAGGGTGGTTCACAGAACAAAATCCAAATATTCTAACCATCTCAGGATTTCTGTCTTTCATACTTTAAATATTTAACGCAGTAGCTGCTTGAATTAAATTTTAAATAACAAGCTCCTTGTTTATTAGTGCCACACACCCCCAACTGGGCATGTATAGGAGAGGGAGAGAGAGAGAGAGAGAGAGAGAGAGAGAGAGAGAGAGAGAGAACGAGTAGCAGGCAACAGCTGGAATTTAATTTAATAAGTGAATATGCAGGAT